>NW_022631098.1:810573-2134258 GCF_010015895.1 Lontra canadensis | reverse complement strand
GGGGGGGGGGATTTGAAGACAAACAGAATCAGAACTAACACACCTGAAAGGTCAAGAGCCACTGATCCTATTCACCTTTATGTATCTAAGATGTTATAAATATTTAGTAAATATCTACAGAATTACAGCTGTGATCATAACATTTCTTTTTTGCCTACTGAATAGGTCATTAGATTATTAACTCTGTTTTCTCTTATCCAGATTATCTGTATTATTTACTTATAAAAATATGTCATTGATGACATTTACAGCTTTTTTGGATCCTTACCCATTCTGTCTTATCAGTGGTATCTCCAGCTGTTCTCCGCATATATTATGCTTTCTCCAGACAGTGCACATTCCCCAAACATGTTCTCCATGTATGCTTTTCATTGGCTTTTTTGGGATTCCCCAACCATCCTTCAAGACTCACCTCTTTATACCATTCATAATTTTCCCCAAATTGGTAATACTTTCTCAAGCCCCTCTCCTCTCATAAAATAAGTCCTATTGTCTTACCACCTTTGCTTTGTATTACAGTTACTTGCATATGTATCTTCTGGGTCCATTTAGGTAACTTCTTTATAGACAGAAACTTTGTTTTGTGGATCTAGTAATATAAGGCGCTGCAGGTTTAGTCTTCCCAAGAATTGCTTACATTTTTAAATAATCAAAAGCTTCTGGGAAATTATAACATGTAAAGGAGGTATTTTCAGGTAGGGGGATTTGATATCTCTTGCTTTCTTCATCAGTCACCTCTCTCTTTAGCTTTCCCTCTCCATAAATAGGAAGAAGAGAAGGCAGACTCTTGGCATCTCAGTTTCTAAAATTTGAATACTCTAGATGTAGTTAGGGTTTTATCTTTCCTTCTCTTTTCCAGTTATATTTTCCTTCAGTCTATTTAACTTGCTACTCATTTCTACCTCCACTGAAAAGCAGGCAGAGGACAATATTAAGAAAAAAGGACACTCAGGCATGCTTTCTTACTTATTTGTACATCTTACTAAGTTTACACAAAAGATAGTTATTTTATTCTAAAGGTGTTTTTAGGAAAAAAATGATGACTAACGTTAATTGAAGAGTAATTATTTGTATTCTAGTAAGAGATCATTGCTCCCTCTTTTGTATTTTCATTGTAACATTTGAGATTTGGAATAATTTAGACCTAAAACTTTCCCCTGTTATTCTGATAGAGAATTGATTACAATCAAGTATTTAACAATGATAAGATTTTTACAAGTAGAGAAGTGGCTATATATATAGTTAATATTGAAGTACTCAATAATTTACAGCGTTGTTTTGGAACTTGTAAGACAAAAGTAAAACAGATTACATCAAGTCTAATCTAAAATAGAAACTCTAGGGGCACTTGGGTGGTTCAGTCAGCTAAGCATCTGACTTTTGATCTCAGCTCAGGTCTTGATCTCGGAGTTGTGAGTTCGAGCTGCGCATTGGGCTCCATGTTAGGCACGGAACGTACTTAAGAAATAAATTATAAAAAAGAGGTTGTCCCTGGTTGGGACAGTCATTTACACATCTGACTCTTGGTTTTGGCCCAGGTCATGATTTCTGGGTCAAGAGATCGAGCCCCAGGTGGAGCTCTACATGGACTTTTCTGGAGATTATATACCCCTCTCCCTCTGCCCCCCCCCATTCTGCTCTTGCTCTCTCAAATAAATAAATCTTTAAGAAATAATAAAATGGGAACTCTAGATTGCCCAATATTACGCATGGTTTTTGTTTTGTTTTTTAAAAATTTGTGTGTATATTTGTGTGTGTTAAAGAATTTATCTTTAAGTAATTTGTATGCCCAATGTGGGACTCCATCTTAAAACCCTCCGATCAACAGTTTCACACTCTACTGACTGAGCCAGCCAGGTGCCCCTGAAGAATTGTTTTTTTTGTTTTTGTTTTTGTTTTTTCCATCTAAAGCGATCATCAACCTGGATGGTATTCTAATTCACCATCCAAATCAATTAGTCTAGAATAATTCACCCCACCTTCAGGACCACTTGGGCTGTGTAATTTCAGAATGCTGTGGGGATTTGGGGTTTTCTCCTTTTCATGTAACCACCCGTAGATCCTGGAAAAACCAAAGCCCAAGGTCCATCTCAGATCTAAATTTTGTGATTCCTGAATAAATCTGCTTGCAGAGGCACTTGTTAATGTCTCTAGGAGGGCTCCCAGTGCCCTGCAGCCCAGCAAGAGAATGAAGCTCACCTACTGAAGGGCCACCTAATGACTTAATGGGCTTTGATGTGGGCGGCTAGGTTTTAATTTCTCCCCCTCCCTGGGGGTAAAGCGTACTTTATATATAACAATCACTTGAGCAATTTCGATTGCTAGAGGGTATCTCATTTAGAAATCAGGTTTAAGGCGTGTTCCTCTGATACTTTTTACTATCAGAACAAAATGAAAGCCCTGAAAGTAATGTTTATACTTGGGTTTAATCTGTTGCAGTGTCAGAAGTATCTAAGAATTAAGCATCTGTAAATATTTAAAACAGTGAAATCACAAATACTAATTCTAATAATCTCTGTTAAGTTTGAGTAGAAGCCAGAAGGCACTAGCAAAGTCCCTAGGAACACTTTGAATATAAACTTAATCCTATGGTCACGTCTAATAGAAGAGTTGGGGGAAATGCGTACGTTGTCTATACAAGCACATAATCAGCTCTACCCTTGGAAAATGGATCATGTTGAGAATGCTGAAGTCTCTTTTTCCTCTCATAATCTGATGCTGCAGAATAAAATAAGCCATTCTGCCTGAATTTCCAGGATTTAGCTACCCACACCCCTGCACACATGCATCATAGCTTTACAAACTGCTCTTTCTGTGATTATAGACCAAAGATGTTAAATCTTTTTTTCACTTCTTTCTTAATCTTCTCTTAATCTACCCAGAAAAGTAGCAGTTGCTTGCTCTATGATAAGATGGTGGAAACCAAGGTCCAAGAGGTTACGTATGTGCTGTAAACTGCTTTTCCTTCAAATGCTGAGGAATACTGAAGGAAGACTGTCCTTGATCATTGATTTTTATTCATTTGTTCATTTTTCCATTCATTCTTTTGTCCATTTATTCAGGAACTTGTTCTGTTTTTAACATACCCTACTCTAAGGAAAGCTTATTAAATCCATCTCACCCACCCCACTTTTTTTTTTTTGCTCTATTTTATTTTATGTATATATTTTATTCATGTATTCACCACTTGATGGATATTTGGTTTGGTTTGGGTTTTATATAACTTATATAAACTTATAAAATGTTTACAGCCTTGCTTATAAGTTTTTGTGTAGACATGTTTCATTTCATTTGAGTAAATACTGAAGTAGGATTGCTAAATTAGGTTTAAGTCTACTATCTTGGGGTGCCTGTCTGGTTCAATTGGTAGAGTATGGGACTCGTAATCTTGGGTTCATGAGTTCAGGCCCCTCATTGGGCCTAGGCTTAATTAAAAAAAAAAAAAAAAGTTAAAATGAATTTACTATCTCGCCATTTGTTTTCTATTTGTCCCTTTTGTTTCTTGCTCTTTTATTTCCTGCATTCTTCTGGATTATTTTTAGTATTTCATTTTGTCTCCACTGTTGGTTTATTAACTTTAGCTCTTTGTTTTATTTTTCTAAAAGTAAAGCAAAATACATCAAGTCTAATCTAAAATGTAATCTCTAGATTGCCCACAGCTGGGCATGTTTTTTAAGAGCAGAAGATAAATACTTAGATATTACTGTTTTAAGATGCATTATAATTTTTAAACACTTTATAGAAGTAATCCAGCTTTTTAGCAAAACCTTTTCTCAAGTGTGTACTCAAGTATAATGTCTTACGATAAATCATAAACTGCCTGATATGTGATAATCCTAGGCCAGGGGAGCTAGCACTAATGACCATATTTTTTTCTGAGAAAGGCTCATTCTGTCTACATTCTGCCTAGAGCAGTTTCTCAACCTTATTTTATTGTTATCCCCTTAAGGAGTATTTTAGGATTTTCCCCCTGATCCCCCATACGATACTTTAATATCACAAATACACTGTTCATATATTGCATATACATCTGTGATTTATGCATTAAAAGGGTGATCTTCTCTTTGTTTCCTTCCCTCTTCACCAAATTCATCCCTTTAGTTCTGTGTTATTTTTGAGAATGTTTGGTCTACAGAAAAATCCACCTTAGGAATTTGACTTCACACCACCACCTGTTAGAAGTCTCAAGTGGTTATGAATACATCTGGGGTGCTTAGTCCTTTTGAAACTCTCCCATGAAAAGAAATTGTTTATATTCAGTTTAAATTTTGAAACCTATAAAAAACTCCAGCTGCCCTGTTTCCAAAGTGACTCCAGTGGTTCATATACATTATAAATTTCTGTATTGGTGAAATCGTAGTAGCAGCTGACTTATTCCAAATAACGTAACTGTTAGAAAGTAAACCATCATAAAAAAAAAAAAAAAACATCATGATTTCTTTTCAGCCGGCTATAGAATTATAATTGTTTATATTGGGTTATTTGTGAAAAATAAAAAGAGGGAAAATAGCAATCTATCTTTGATCTAATTTCATATTTGAGATGATGTCACCTCATCACTGATGGGGATACTGAAGTAATAGTATATGAGATAAAAGGTATATCATGGTTTCTAAGTGTCTTCCCCTATTCCAAAGGACAGTATCTTTGGTTTTTTATTTGTATATTTGTTTGTTTCTCTCTGTAGCATTAGTGAGCAAGCTGTTGGGAAACTGATTCATGAACTATAAGTAGAAAGTGGTGAGTTGGTTCCCAGATCCCAGCTAGGGTATTTCCTAAAATGGAATGACAATTTTCTTGCCCTTTCATTTTATAATCTTTGTATATAATGACTTCATGGGCGCTCTAAGTAGTTTTTTGACGTGGTGGACCTGGTTAAAGATACAGTTCCAGGTGAAAAAGAGTAGAACCATATAATTATAAAGACAAGAGACCTAAATAATTGCTTTTGTAGTTAAATACTGGAGTATTGTATCAGCCTTAAGCTAAGTCTACTACAGTGGTAGGTATAAGGGAATCTAGTATTTGTTAAGAGGAGTATGGCACGTACTGAGAGGATGCAAAAAAAAAAAAAAAATCTCTGAGGGAATGGTAGTTAACCCTAGACCTGAAGAATGAGTTGGAATTAGCTAGACTAAGATAATAAGCAGCTGAAGCAATGGGAATGGAGTATATGAAGGTCTTGATATCAGAGCATATGTGAATTTGCAGAATGGAAAGACCAGTTAGTCTGGGAGAGACAGAATGGTATGATAAAAGCCTAGAGAAGAAATTAGGATGCAGGGGCACCTGGGTGGCTCAGTGGGTTAAAGCCTCTGCCTTCGGCTCAGGTCATGATCTCAGGGTCCTAGGATCGAGCCCCACATTGGGCTCTCTGCTCAGCAGGGAGTCTGCTTCCTCCTCTCTCTCTTTCTGCCTACTTGTGATCTCTGTCTGTCAAATAAATAAATAAAATCTTTAAAAAAAAATTAGGATGCAAAACAGGTAGAGCTTCGTATAACGGGAAGAATTTGGGACTACATTTTTTCATTGAGATGCAATTCACATCTCACAAGATGTAAAATTCACTGATTTCCACTATATTTACACAAATAGGCAGTATATTCACAGTGTTTTGCAACCATCACCACAGTGTTAATTCCAGAACATTTCCATCATCCTCAGAAGAAACCCCAGACCTGTTAATAGTCATTCCTATTTGCCCCCTTTGCCCAAATTCTGGCAACTGCTAATTTACTTTTTGTTTCTGTGGATTCCCCTATTCTGGACATTTCATGTAAATGGTCTACAATTTGTGGCCTTCTGATCTGACTCCTAAAAATTTGTTTGCAAGATTCATACATGTTGTACCAAGTTGAAGTAGTTACTTCCTTTTCATGGCTTAATAATGTTCCACTATATGGACAGTCCACATTTTGTCCATTCATTGATGGACATTTGGGTTGTTTCCACTTTTTGCCTTTTTTTTTTTTTTTTTTTGGCTTGGTTGTTTCCACTTTTTGGCTATTAAGAAAAATGCTGTGAACATTTCATGTACAAGTCTTGCAGAATGTAAAGAATGTTTCAGTTTCTCTGTTTCAGTTCTCTTTGATATGTACCTAAGAGTAGCATCACTTGGTCAGGTGGCAATTCTATATTAATATTTCTGAGAACTTCCCAAGTGATTTTTGAATGATTTTGCACCATTTTCTATTCCTATCAGCAACGTGTGAGATTTCCAGTTTCATCATATCTTTGCCAGTACTATCTTTCTTAATTCTGGTTATCCTAGTGGGTATGAATTGATACATTTCATTGTGGTTTTGATGTTATATCTTCCTATTTACCAAAGAAGTTGAGCCTCTTCTTAAATGCTTATTGATTTGTTCTTTACGTATTCTGGATTCTGGCTCCTATCAGATAGATGACTTGGGAATATTTTCTTCCATTTTGTCCATCATCTTTTCTTTTTTCTTTTTTTTTTTTTTTTTTTTTTTTTTTAAGATTTTGTTTATTTGAGAGAGAGAGACTGAGACAACGACAGAGATACGGGCAAAGAGTATGAGCAGGGAGGAGAGGGAGAAGGAGAAGCAAGCTCCCCACTGAGAGGGAGCCTAATACAGGGCATGATCCCAGGACCTGAGCTGAAGGCAGATGCCTACCTGACTGAACCACCCAGGCACCTTTCCATCAGTCTTTTCACTTCTACATAGTATCCTTGAAAGCACAAATGTTTTTACTTTTGATGAACTTCAATTTATCTAATTTTTCTTTGGTTGCTTGTTCTTCAGATGTCCTAAGAAACCATTACCTAATCCTACATAAAGAGATTTACACCCATGTTTTGTTCTAAGACTTTAAGAGTTTTTGCTCCTACCTTTGTACATGTAATCTATTTTTAGTTTTTATATTTGGTATGAGGTGTAATTTCATTATTTTGGTCCAATGCCATTGTTTTGCATGTGGGTATCCAGTTCTCCCAGCACCAGTTGTTGAAAAGACTAATATTTCCCCCATTGAGCTGATTTGGCACTGTTTTTGAAAATCAATTGACTGTAAAAGTCTGGAATGTTAATTTTGTCCCATTGATCCATATGTCTGTCCTTTATGCTAGTACCGCCTTACTTGGTTACCATTGCTTTGTAGTATGTTTTGAAGTGGGTAGGTGCAAGATTTCATTTTTAAGATTGTTTTAACTACTCTGGGTCCCTTGTTACTCCCTATGATTGTTAGGATCAGTTAATATCTGCACAAAAGGCATCTAAGATTTTGATAGGAATTGGGTCGAATCTAATATTGACATCTGAATAACATTAACTTTTCTAATACATAATCGAGAGAGGTCTATCCATTTATTTAGTCTTCTTTAATATCTTTTAGTAATATTTCTAGGTTTTAGTAGGATCATACACTCCTTTTGTTAAACTTAATCCTAAATATTCTTTATAATTCTGTTGTAAATGAAATTGGTTTTTTAAATTTCATTTTTGGATTGTTCGTTGTAAGTATATAGAGATGCAGCCGATTTTTGCAAAGTCATCTCATATCCTGAAGCCTTATTGATGTCATTTATTGACTTTAATAGTTTTTCTGTGTGTACATGGATTCCTTAGAATTTTCTATTTAGGATTTCATGTTATCTGCAAATGAGGACAATGGTTTTGTTTTGTTTTGTTTTGTTTTTTCCCTTTCCAGTGTGGACGCTTTTTACTTTAGTTTCTTTCCTAATTGCCCAAGCTAGAACTTCTAGTAGAGTGTTGCATAGAAATTGTAAGAGCAGGCATGGTCTTGTCCCTGATCCTATGGGCAAAGCTTTGACTCTTAAACCTTGGAATATTATGTTAGCTGTGAGCTTTTCATAAATGCCTTTATCAGGTTGAAGAAACTCCCTTATAGTCTCATATTTTTATCGTGAAAAGGTGTTGGATTTTGTGACATGATTTTTTTCTACGTGTGTTGAGACAGTAACATGGTTTTGTCTTTTATTTTGCTAATACAATGTATTGGGGCAACTTTACTCACTCAGTTCACAAAAATAAATCAATGTAACCATTGATTTATTTTTGTTTTAGTGAACCAGACTTGCATTTCTGGCACAGTTGCACTTGGTCATGGTGTATTATCATTTTCAAACGTTAATAGATTTAGTTCGTTAGTATTTTGTTGAAAATTACTACATCTGCTTTTTCATAAGGGATATTGGTTTGTAGTTTTCTTGCGATGTCTTTGGTTTTAGTATCAAATTATTACTAATATCAGCGATTGATATGAGGTGGCTTCTTTCTCTCTCTTTTTTTTTTTAAAGAGTTGGTGAAACTTCTTTCAACATTTGATAGAATTCACCACTAAGTCCATTTGATCCTAGGCCTTTCTTTATGAAAAGAGTATTTATTACAGCTCAATCTGTACTTGTTTTAAGTCTATTCGGATTTTCTGTATATTCTTGAGTCAGTTTAGTTCATGGCTTGTCTAAGAAATATTTGTTTCACCTGAGCTTTCTGAATTGTTGGCACACAACTGTTTATAGTATCCTTTTATAATGTAATTTACTTCTGTAAGGTTGATAGTAATGTCCCCTCTTTCATTCCTGAACTTTGGAATTTGAGTCTTTTTTTTTTCTTTGTCAGCCTTTCTAAAGATTTGTCGATTTCTGTTGATCTTTTTAGAGAATCAACTTTTTGTTTCATAGACTTTTCTCTCTATTTAAATTCTCTCATTTTTCTTCTCTGATACCTTTTTTCTTCTTTCTGCTTTCTTTTGGGTTTAATTTGCCCTTCTAGTTTAGAAAATGGAAGGGTGGGTTATTGGTTTGAGATCTTTCATCTTTGAAATAAATGTATTTACAATATAAATATACCATTAAGCACTTCTATAGCTGCATCCTGTATGTTTTAATGTGTGTTTTTGTTTAATCTCAAAATATTTTCTACTTTCCTTTTGTTTTCTTCTTTGACCCTTTGATTTTTTTAGGAGAGCGTTGTTTAATTTCTGCATATTTGTGAATTTCTTATTACCTTTTTTTTTTTTTTAAGATTTTATTTATTTATTTATTTATTTGACAGAGTGAAAGAGATGGGGGTGGGGGTGGGGATACAAGGAGGGGGAGAGGGAGAAGCAAGCTTCCCACTGGGCAGGGAGCCAGACGAGGGACCCATCCCAGGATTCTGGGATCATAACCCCCGCGGGAGGCTGACGCTTAACGACTGAGCCACCCAAGCTCCCCCTTATTACTGATTTCTAATTTTAGTTTTTAGTGGTCAGAGAGCATACTCTATATAATTTGTATTTTTTAGTTTATTGAGACTTTATGTCCTAATGTGTGGTTCATCCTGGAGGATGTCCACGTGCACTTAAGAACGTATATTCTGCTGTTGTTGGGTGGAGTACACTATACATGTCTGTTAGGTCTGGTTGGTTTATAGTGTTCAAGCCTTCTGTTTACTTATTGAGCTCTCTAGTCTATTATTGAAAGTAGGACGTTGAAGTCTGTAACTTTGGTGAATTGTCTAGTTCCTTTTCCACTTCTGTTAATTTCAGCTTCGTGTTTTTTGGAACCTTGGTTTTACATGCATATGTGCTTACAAGTGTTATCTTTTTGATTGATTGAATGTTTTATCATTATCTTTGTCTCTACTAACAATATTTATCTTAATTTTTCTGATACTGGTATAGCCTCTCCAACTCCTAATTAGTTACTATATGAATGGTACATCTTTTTCCATCCTTTTATTTTCAAACTATTTGTGTGTTTGAATGTAAATTGTGTTGTCGAGAGCATGTACTTGAATCATATTTTTTATTCATTCTGTAAGTCTGTAGTTTTTTATTGTTTAAACCATTATCATTTAATGTAATTACTGATAAGGTAAGGATTTTGCCTGCTGTTCTGTTGCTTATAGTCTATATGTATTTTATGTTTACTTCTGTTACTCTTCTATTACTGCCTTTTTTGTGTTAAATCCAATTTACCGTTTTAATTCTGTTATCTTTCCTTTTTTTTTTTTTTCTTAATTTTTATTTTAGAGAGCACATGCTTGTGAGCAGGAAGGGGGCAGAGGGAGAGAGCGAGAACCCTAAAGCAGACTCCCCACTGAGGGCTCTGGGCTCTATCCCAGTGGAGCTCTATCCCAGGCTCCCAAAATCATGATCTTAGCCAAAAACAAGAGTTGTAGGACACTTAACCAACTGAGCCATCCAGGTGCCCCCCACAACTGTTGTTTCCTTTATATTTTTTATTTTTGAGGTTTTTTTTTTAGTGATTGCTTGGAGGTTACAAGTAACTTAAAATACTTGTTTGGATTAATACCAACTTAATTTAAATAGTATATAAAAACTTCGCTCCTGTATAACTCCATTCGCTTCTACCTTCTTTTTGCTTTTAAGGACATATAAATTATATCTTCATCATTATGATTACCAACCCACATTTATATTTAACTATTATATACAGTTGTCATTTAAAGCAGAGGGGAGTTACAAACAAAAAGTAACTTACAGGGGCACCTGGGTGGCTCAGTGGGTTAAGCCGCTGCCTTCGGCTCAGGTCATGATCCCAGGGTCCTGGGATCGAGCCCCGGGGCTCTCTGCACAGCGGGGAGCCTGCTTCCCTTCCTCTCTCTGCCTGCCTCTCTGCCTACTTGTGATCTCTGCCTGTCAAATAAATAAATAAAATCTAAAAAAAAAAAAAAGTAACTTACACTGTTTTATGTTTACCTATACAGTTACCTTTATTAGTGGTTTTTTTTAACATGGATTTGTTTCACTGTCTAGTGTCCTTTGATTTTAATTTAAAGAACTCCCTTTAGTATTTTTTAAAGGGAAAGTCGGCTAGCAACAATGTCTCTGGGTTTTGTTTCATTTTGTATTTTTAATGTAAGACTAGTTTAATGTCTCCATTTTGAAGGGGTTTTGTTGGTCTTGGTTGACTTTTTGTTGTTGTTAGCACTTTGCCTCATCTCCCTGCCTGTGGCCTCCATGGTTTCTAATGAGAAAAAAGCTGTTAATCTTACTGAGGATCATTTGTGATGCCATGAGCTGTTTCTCTCTGCTGTGCAAATTCTCTTTGTCTTTTAGCAGTTTCATTATGAGGTGTCTAGGTATGGATTTCTTTCAGTGTATCCTACTTGGAATTTATTGAACTTCCTGGATAAATAAATTAATGTGTTTTCTAAAATTTTGGATGTTCATTATTTGGACATTATTTCTTCAAATATTCCTTCTGCCTTTTTCTGTCTCTTTTCTCAGACTTTGATTATGCTTATGTCAGCATAACTGATGGTGTTCCACACGTCTCAAAGTGTGTTAACTTTTTCTGATACTTTTGTTTTTATTCCTTATGCTGGATAATCTCATTTGATCTGTGTTCAGGTTCACTAATTCTTTCATCTGCCTCTTCACATCTGCTTTTGAGTCCACCTCTAGGGAATTTGTCATTTTAGTTGTTTTACTTTTCAACTCTAGAATTTCTACTTGTTTTTTTTTGTAAAATTTCTGTTTTTCTTCTTTTTGATGAAACATTCCTCTCACAGCTTTCTTTAGATATTTAGAAATAGTTTTCTTTAGTCCTCTGAGCTTACTTAAAACAGCTGATTTTGGGGATGCCTGGGTGGCTAAGTCGGTTAAGCAGGGAGCCTGCTTCTCCCTCTGCCTGCGGCTCTCCCTGTTTGTGCTCACTAGCTCTTTCTCTCTCTCTGACAAATAAAATCTTTAAAAAAAAAAAAAAAGCTGATTTGGGGGACAATCAGGTGAGGCAGGGTTAAGCATCTCACTCTTGATTTCCCCTCAGGTGGTGATCTCAGAGGTTGAGCCCAGCTTCAGGCTCTGCACGCAGTGCAGTGTGCGCTAATGTTTCTCTCACTCCCTCCCTCCCTGCCTTCCTTCCTCTTTCTCTCCTCTTTCTTTTTCTTTCTCTTCCTCTTTTTTTCTTTTAAATCTTTAAAATATAAAGTAGCTGATTTTTAAAATTTTAACCCTTGGCTTCCTTAGGGATGATTTTTATTGACTGCTTTCATTTTTTGCCCTGTATATGAAACATACTTTCTTGTTTCTCTGCATATCTCAGAATTTTTTGCTGGAAATCAGATATTTTAAGTAATACAATGTGACCGCTCTTGTAATACGGTTCTCCTGCCTCCCCCGTGTTGGTTCGGGCTCTTTGCTGTTGTTTCGGCCGTTGCTGTGAACGGCCGCCTCGACTGAGTCTGTGCAGTCTCTGTTCTCTGAGTTTATAGTCTACGATGGGACATTGTTTTGTTTTGTTTTTTCTTTTTTTTTTTTTTAAGATTTTATTTATTTGTTTGACAGAGAGAAAGCACAAGCAGGGGGACCAACAAAGGGAGAGGGAGAAGCAGGCTCCCCACTGACCAGGAAGCCACATTCGGGGCTGAATCCCAGGACCCTGGGATCATGACTTGAGCCAAAGGCAGACGCTTAACCAACCGAGCCCCCCAGCAGCCCCCAGTTATTTTTTTTTTTAATTGCTTGGAGTCGCTAAGTCTCCCACTGTTTGCTCAAGCGCTGTGTGTGTGCTGGGGCATGCTTCACCATTCCGCTGAGCAGTTGACAACTCTGCCTTAGCCTTATTCCTGCTCACTCAGGGCTGTATCGGTCAGCCAGAGGTGAGGGCTTAGGGTCTTGTCGATCTCTTCTGAGTGTGTACACTGCCTCTGCCCGTCATTCTAATAGCCCGTGAGTACCCCCTCGCTCTTCAGTCGGCCACGGACTGCTCCTACCCCAGCTCTGTGTGTGTTTAGCTTGTTTGTCCCGCTCTTCGTCACAGGCAGCTGTAGTAGTAAGCAAATTCCTGCGGGTAGTTTTGAGCAAACATCTTAAAGAAGTTTCTTTGTCCTGGGTAAATTCTGATTCAGTTCAAAGACAAGCCATGCAAGCGCAGGTTTTCCGATAATTTTCACACCGATCAAATTATGACAATATCTGGGAATGGGAATGGGTCTTTGGAAAAATTCCAGCCCTGTCTGATCTTCTGTTTTTCTCAAATGCTTTGAAAACTTTGGTTATTTTCTGAGTTCTGTAAACGTTTTTCTTTTTTAAATAATTTGTGCCAGTGTTCTCATTGCTTTTATGGAGGAGAGGATTTTTAGAAGTCCTTATATTGTCATTCCAGCTGAAGCTGCTGAGAATTTAGAAATTAAAACTGAGTGCTATGGGAAGTGGTTGAAGGGCTTTACACAAGGGAGTACTTTCACCAGATTTGATCCACAAGTCAAAGCAAGTGTGATGCTTTACACATGAGGAACCTTAATCCTGGAAGATATGTGGATTTTTTTTTTTTTGCCCCAAATTACAGTGTTTATTTTAATCAAATAGAGTAAGAACCCGATACCCTGTCCAGTGTTCTTGCAGTACTATGCTACTGTTTTGAGTTGTGGATTTAGGTAAACACTAATAATGCTAAGAAACAAAAGAACAAGGATAGGCTGCTAGTCAAGACAAATGAAGCATTCATGATGTGCAGGTACCACACGCTGATAAATAAGATTGTTCCGTAAATGTCAGTTAGATGTAAATGCTCAAGTTTTATTGAAATAGTGTTTTGATTCCTAAAGGCATAAATTAAAAAATCAAAGGAGTGCCTTTCTTTCCTTTCCTTCAAAGCAGGTCTTTTGTTCATTTTTCTCTTAAACCATTAGGCAATTAAGTGAAAACACGTAAACAGCAACGTTGGGAGAATATAGTTTTGTGATTATCCAGTAACTTATTTTTATAACTGTCTGCCAGCCTGGTCAGTATGGAGGTTATGGGGTAGAAGAACATTGATCATTTCTTTATTCGTTTTCCTGTCACTTATAGATTTGCTTGCAAGCATTACTGTGCATTAATTTACTTGATCAAATATCGCATGTTTTTAGTTTCTGTGTCAAATAAATAAATAAAATCTTAAAAAAAAAAAAAAAAGACTACTTTGTCCTGCAGCACAAACTAGTGGCACTGGGCAAGGCTGCAGAAACCCAGGACATTCCACCTGAGGTTCCATTTCTGATATGAAACTGCATTTCTGCGGCCTTTTGGTGAAAGTACAGAAATTACTGGAATTACCTGACCTTCTGTTTCTCATTTAGGTTACTTACAACAGGAAAACCTCACTTCTACCTGCCAGACTTTTATTTTGGAAAGTTCAAATTTAAAAGAATATGCGGAACATTGTACAGATGAAGGTTTTATCCCAGCCTGCTTACTGGTGAGTGCTTTGTTCCTTAAGGGAAATATTTCCTCATTGACCAACATGAGACACTATAAACACCAGTCTTAACATCAGCTCATTGGTAGTATCAAAATTGGTAGAGATTTGATAGTATTCATGCGTGGCTGGAAAGACCTAAAGAAGGCAGCTCTTCTTTTCACACATTTATGCCAAAATTTGGCTTCTCCGAATCAGTTTCAAAATGACCCTCTCAGGGCGCCTGGGTGGCTCAGTCAGTTAAACGTCTACTTTGGGCTCAGGTTGCGATTTCAGGGTTCTGGGATAGAGCCCCACCTCAGGCTCCCTGCTCAGTGGGGAGCCTGCTTCTCCCTCTGCCATTTGCCCCACTTGTGTTCTCTGGTGCATGCATGCTGTCTGTCGAAAGAATAAATAAAACCTTTTTAAAAAATAATACTCTCATTTCTTTTTTTTTTTTAAGGTGTTATTTATTTATTTGACAAAGAGAGACAGCATAAGCAGGGGGAACAGGAGAGGGAGAAGCAGGGGAGAGCTCAATATGGGGCTTGATCCCAGGACGCCGGGTTCATGACCTGAGCCAAAGGCAGATGCCTAACCAATTGAGCCACCCAGGAACCCCAGCACTCTCAGTTCTAATTAGTTCCACTACTGCTTGTCTTGGGGCTCATTTGTTTTCTGTGTGCTGTTGACTAAATACTTGTGTCCCTCCAAAATTCATGTTGAAACCCTAACCAGTGATGATGTTATACCACTGTGATGGTATTGAGAGGTGGGGCCTTTGAAAATTAATTAGGTTTAGATTAGGTCATGAGGTAGGGCCCATTGTGAAGTTATTATTGCCTTTACAAGAATTGGAAGAGAGGGATCTTTCTCCTTGAAGAGACAGAGGGGATCCCGTGTGAGCACACAGCAAGAAGGGAGATGTCTAGAAGCCAGGAAGTTGGCCCTCACCAGGAACCAGATTGGCCAGCACGTTGATTTGAGACTCACCAGTCTCCAGAATAAGAAATGCCTGTTATTTAAGCCAACTGCTCTATTGTATATTGTAGCAACCTATCTTTTTCCTATGTCTAGTCGCTTACTTTAGACAAATGAAAAACAAGTGTTTTGTTATCTTATTGTCCCCTTTTTAGAATATCATGAGACCAACAGAGCATGATTTGGAATATAATGGACATATTTTGGAGCTGCATTATTTGACATAGTGTTTTGTTAATTTATTTTGAACATGTCTCCTTAGATTCATTTCAGTTGTCGCAGACAACCTACTTCTCTGTGGAGGAAACCTGAACAAAACTTAAAAAACTGCTGAAGAATATCAAACATACTGTGTTCATTTAAGATGTCAGTTCTCCCCATTTTGATCTATATATCCATTACAATCAAAATCTCCACAAACATTTTTATAGATAGCAACAAGCTGTAATTCTGAATTGTATATGGAAAAGCAAAGGAACTAAAATAGCCCAAATAATTTTTTAAAAGGATGGGTTGGAAGACTCCCATTACTTGATTGTAAGACTTAAAATCTCTGGTGATCATAGGGTGCCTGGGTGTCTCGGTCATTAAGCGTCTGCCTTTGGCTCAGGTCATAATCCCAGGGTCCTGGGATCAAGCCCCACATCAGGCTCCCTGCTTAGTGGGAAGCCTGCTTCTTGTGTTCCTTCTCCCACTTGTGTTTCCTCTCTCACCGTCTCTCTCTCTCTTTGTCTCTCTCTCTCTCTGTCAAATAAATAAATAATATTTAAAGAAAACAAAAACCTCAATCAAGATTGAGTGGCATTAGAGGAAGGTGAGGCACTTAGATCAGTGGAACAGAATAGATCCCAATGTAGACACACAAAACTGATTTTGACAAAAGTGCAAAGGCAATTCACTGGACAAAGACTAATTTTATCAGCAAATGAAAATAGAACAAGTAGACATCCAGATTCAAAAAAAGGTCCTCTACACATACCGCATACAAAGATTAACCAAAGTAAAGATAGACCAGAGGTACAATGTAGAACTATAAGATTTTTTTGGAGAAAACACAGGAGAAAATTTTTGTAAACTTGGGTTTGGTGATGAGTTTTAGATGTGACACCAAAAGCACTGACAATTAGAAGGATAAATTGGTAAATTAGACTTTGTAGAAATTTAAAAATTTTGCTCTACAATAGACTGTCCCAAGAATGACAAGCCACAGGCTAGAAGAAAATATTTACATTATCATACATGTGATAAAGGATTTATACCCAGAATATCTTTTTAAAAACTACATTATTTTTAAAGATTTTTTTTATTCATTTATTTGATAGAGATCACAAGTAGGCAAAGAGGAAGGGAGAGAGAGTGAGAGGGAAGCAGGCTCCCTGCTGAGCAGAGAGCCCGACACGGGACTCGATCCCGGGACCCTGGAATCATGACCTGAGCCGAAGGCAGCGGCTTAATCCGCTGAGCCACCCAAGCGCCCGAAAAACTGCATTTTTTTTTTTTAATGAAATTAATGGGCAAGGAATCTGAAGATGACCATAAGCTTATGGGAAAAAACTTCCACAAAAAAGAAAAAATGCTCCAAGTCATTTGTTATTGGAATAAATACAAATGAATACTCTGAGATACCAATATATATTAGAATGGCTAATTTAAAACAATTTTTTTTTAAGATTTTATTTATTTATTTGACAGACAGAGATCACAAGTAGGCAGAGAGGCTGGCAGAGGCAGAGGAGGAAGCAGGCTCCCTGCTGAGCAGAAAGCCCCATGCAGGGCCCGATCCCGGGACCCTGGGATCATGACCCGAGCCGAAGGCAGAGGCTTTAACCCATTGAGCCACCCAGGCGCCTCTAAAACACAATTTTAAAAACTGTCAGATTCTTGGCAGTAGGATGCAAAGCAGCAGGAACTCACATTCATGGCTGATGAGAACGTAAAACCATACCACCACTTTGGAAAACAGATTGATAATTATTTATAAAGGTAAAACGTACATTCCCCATGTGACCCAGCACTCATACACCCAGGTGAAGTGAAAAATATGTTCCCATAAAAACCTGCACACTAATGTTCATCTGTCATGGTCAAAAACCAAAAAAAAAAAAAAACACATTGTCCTTCAGCCAGTAAGTGGGTAAACTATGGTACAGCCATAGAATCAAATACTACTAAGCAATAGAAAACAACACACTGTTGATTCACACAACAGCATGAATGAATCTTAAGTAAATTCCTCTGAGTTCCTCTAAATTAGCCATTTTCAGCAAATAAGTGAAACTTATTGTATATAACTGGAACCAGGACTCTCTGGGAGAAAGAAGATAAAGATAAGCCTAAGAACAAAACCTGTGGTGTTGAATCGTAGTCATATTGTAGTTAATCATAGAGATAGCACTATGACGCCATATTTGGTATTTGTACAAATCTATATATAAATATAAGTAAGAAATACAGTCTATATATTTGTACAAATCTGCGGAGACATAGGCGTGTTTGTTTACATGGATGAACATGTCTGTGGTGTTATATAGCTCTTTCTGCTGCGAGGGCCCAGTTGCAGTGGCCCCCCAGTAGCTACACGCACACCCAGCCCCTGTATCTTCTCCCGGTTCTGGAGGCTGGGAAGTCTGGAGACTTCCCAGATCAAAATGCCCCAATTCAGTTCCTGGTGATGACTGTCTTCCTGGCTTAGTAGATGGCCACTTTCTCCACTGTGTCCTGACCTGAATTTTGAGAGACACAATACCAGTCGTTCACAAATTATTAGCTACTACAATTAAGGCAAGGCATAATGACTAGGTTAGCATTAAGCAAATCGCCAGACATTTCAGGCTTTAGTTAAGAAACAACAAAGTAGAAATCTTCAGGAAAGAAAAGGAGACTGGTCACCTGTCCTATGGTAGACATTGTCTTAGACATGTTTCATCTATCCTTACTTATTCTTCACAACAAATGACTCTGCAAATTAAGAATTAACCTGTCCACTTTTATGTGTGAAAGTAAGCCTTCCAGATTCTTATGACCTCAGATTTAAGGTAATAAAAACCTGAGCTTCAGTAGTAGAAGAAACAGGAAATGAGTTTCAGAGAGGATGGAGGTAAAAATAGGAAGGTGCTGATCCTTGAGAACTCTTATGCTCAGCGATTTTTTTCACTTTGTTTTTTGGCAGGTTCACATGGCTTTCAGGATAGGGAGGGCAAATTAGGAGTTGGTCCTTACTGTTTTTTTTTTTTTTTTTAAAGATTTTATTTATTTATTTGACAGACAGAGATCACAAGTAGGCAGAGAGGCAGGCAGAGAGAGGAAGGGAAGCAGGCTCCCTGCTGAGCAGAGAGCCCGATGCGGGACTCGATCCCAGGACCCCGAGATCATGACCTGAGCCGAAGGCAGAGGCTTAACCCACTGAGCCACCCAGGCGTCCCGGTCCTTACTGTTTTTAAAGAGTTATATGGGGCACCTGGATGGCTCAGTTGTTAAGCATCTGCCTTCGGCTCAGGTCATGATCCCAGAGTCCTGGGATGGAGCCGTGCATTGAGCTCCGTGCTTGGAGGGAAGCCTACTTCTCCCTCTCCTGCTTCCACTCTTGCTGTCTCTCTGTCAAATAAATACTTTTTTTAAAAGATAAAAAAATTAATTGCTATGTGACTGGATCCCTATCCCGCAGCTGAAAACTGCTTTTTCTGCCTTTGGATTATCTTATTAGCTAATGTGACATAGTCATAGTGTCCTATTCACACAGGCAAGATTCTTGACTTATGGATTTCATGCAACCCCTAAGTTAAGTGACTCTTCATTTTTGATAACCTGTTCTTATCTTAATCTTTTCTTCATCAAAAAATCCAGATCTTTTATAACTTTATACAGTGAAGTGTTTCATGGTGAGAAATTATGAATAGTATTACACAATTTTTGTAATGCTTGATTTTTTTTTTTTTTTTCAGTCCTTGTTTGGAAAAAACTTGACAACAATTCTGAATGAATATGTAGCTATGAAAGCAAAAGGTAAGAACTGAGGGTCAAGAATTCTTTTCTATTTTATACAGTATTTTTCTAATTGTTTTAATCAGAAATAATTTTTAAAGGCTATTAATTTTCTTAATAGCCAAAAGAAAGCTTCTTAGTTGTGATGAGATAAGTTTTGCTGGGAAATATTTAATTAATTTGCGTTTATATTGATTGATAAATGTGTGACAAAAATCTGAATGCTAACAAATATAACAAAGTAATTTTCTTAAAAAATAAAATTCATAAGTCTAGATGTCTAAACTGGTGAACAGCATTGCTGTGTGTTATAGAATTTCAAGCCAAAATTTTAATTTTAAGGTCTTGGTAGTCTAAATCTCGACACAGGAACCAATCATAAAATTCTGGTTTATAGTAACCAAAATATAAAATAATACTTGCCTAAGTTAATGTTTTAGGGAAAAAGTTGAAATTATTTTATTCTCTAATACTGATAAATTTTATAATTGACGACATTAAAAAAAGAACCATAAAACAATAACACTGAAAAAAAGGAAACATGCTCATCTATTTATTTATTGAGTTTTTGTCTCTAGACAGCTTTGTGCTAGATGCTTTCCTTAGTTTTACTTCAGTCCTTAAAATAACCCAGTTACAGGTTGATTATTAAGATCATTTTTAAGTATCAGAAAACTGAGAATTGGAGAAGCCATATAACTTTTCTACGATCACAACAATAAAAAGAATATGCTACTGGAATACAAAGGTTTAGTCCCATTTTTATGTTGGGTAGCTTTCTCTGGTTTGAGTTTTTTCAAAATATATGGTAAGGATTTTAAATATCCTAGAAGTTTCCTATCACTGTGGGCTTTTAGAGCATATCCTAAAAAAATGAATCCATTCCCAGGAATGTTACCTGTAACTCCTAAGAATAGTAACTGATGGGGCTTTTATTAAGTGGTTGCTGAGCAGTTGCATTGATGTGGACATAAAAACATCAGTTGTAGCAAAATAATTTCCATAGTCAAAGGAGTTTGCATAACCTTTATGGTATTTATTATAAATCAGCTTATTAACTTTCAAATATAACATGATGTCAAATAGAACATATTTAAGGTAGTTTGTCTTTTTGGGGTGGCACCTGACTGGCACAGTTGGTAAAGCATGCAGTGCTCGGTCTCAGGGATGTGAGATCGAACCCCATGTTGGAAGTAGAGATTACTTAAAAATCATTAAAAAAAATAGTTTGTCTTTTTTTTTTAATACAAAGACGGTATAAAGTTAATCTATAAAAGCTTCAGAGGCTTTACAAATTTCCATTTCCCCTCATATTGCATCTGATACTCAATGGCTTAAGAAAAGAAGGCAATCTCATTTATAGCTTTGCAGGTTATATTACAAAAGAGGCTTATTTCTTAGTTTCCAACATGTCAACAGCTGAAAGAAAAGTTTGTTTTCTGTGTTCATTTTTGTGTCTAAATCAAGGGGTGAATTTTCTTCAACTGTTTTTATTAAGAAACTTTTCTTCTTATGATCTAGAAACATCAAACGATGTCCCAGCAATTATGTCATCTCTATGGAAGAAGTTAGACCATACACTTTCTCAGATCAGGTAATAAAAAGCCTGTATAGTAAGCTTATCAGAACATGCATGATTTTGGAACGCAAACACATGTAGGAAGCTATTCAGGTTTAAATCTTCTTATGACCCACACAGTGCATTTCTGTGATACTGATCTAATTTTAAATTTACCCTAGAGGTTATTGATATTCATTTGGTTTTTATTGGAATAATTTGCCATAAAATGCCTACTTGAATAAAATCTTTGGAAATCAGGACATTGAGGTACGTCTGGGTGGCTCATTTGGTTAAGCAGCTGCCTTTAGCTCAGGCCATGATGCCGGGGGTCCTGGGATCAAATCCCACATCAGGCTGCTTACTCTGCTTCTCCCTCTGCTTGCTGCTACCCCTGTTTGTACTCCCACTCGCTTGTTCTCTCTAGCAAATAAATAAGTCTTTAAAAAGGTGGGGGGGGGCCTGGGTGGCTCAGTGGGTTAAGCTTCTGCCTTCAGTTCAGGTCATGATCTCAGGGTCCTGGGATTGAGCCCCATATGGGGCTCTCTGCTTAGCAGGGACCCCGCTTCCCCCTCTCTGTCTCTGCCTGCATCTCTGCCTGTTTGTGATCTCTGTCAAATAAATGAATAAATAATCTTTAAAAAAAAAAAAAAAGAAATTGAGATTTACAGATGTTTAATGACATTTCCACGTTCCCATAGCAAGTTAGAGGCAGATCTCTGGCTAGAATACAAATCTAATGCCAGTCTTGTGTGAATTCCCTCACATAGTTTCATGCAAAGAATTGATGTGTTGAATTCATGCCTTATTGGTTCATGCCCTATAAAGAAACAAGCTTGAATAATAATGCTACTTTTTGAATCTTTAATTTCGAATTTCCTCATGGTAGCAGTGCCCACCGTTTACCTAGGTCATGGCCTTGGAATGCCAGTTTTGGCGTCCTTGGATGCCAGTCCTTACTGGTATCACTTATAACATCTCTTATTTAACTTTAGAATCTAGTATAAAAACTGGAATTTTCTACCCTTTCTCCCAGAGCTACCAGTGAACACCTGACATAAATTCTGCAGGGTCTCGGGGCACCTGGATGGCTCAGTCAGTTGAGCATCCAGCCCTCGGTTTCAGCTCAGGTTGTGAGATCAAGCCCCACTCAGGGCTCTGCGCTCAGCAGGGAATCTGCTTGGAACTGTCCCTCTGTGCCTCCTGCTCTTGCTCCCTTTCTCTCTGTAAAATAAATCTTTTAAAAATAAAAAAACACAAAAACTCAGCAGGGGCTCAATTTCCTTTCTCAGTTTAAACTGCTAAAATGACTCCAAATGCTTTCTGTTCAACTTTGTACTACATCTTATTTGATAGTCTTACCTTTTTTCCTCCTTTTCAACTCATTTCTTCCCTTTCAAATAATCTTCAAAAACATTGATAATCTGGGGCACCTGGTTGGTTCTGTATATAAGGGACCCCGGCGTCCCCTCAACAGGGAGATTTTGAGATTCTCTCCGTTCTGCCTCTCCCCTGCTCACACAGTCTTTCTCTCTAAATAAATAAATAAATTTTTAAAAAAATTTTTAAAAAAAGACATTCAGGGGCACCTGGATGGCTCAGTGGGTTAAAGCCTCTGTCTTCGGCTCAGGTGATGATCCCAGGGTCCTGGGATCAAGCCCCAAATCGGGCTCTGCTCAGCAGGGAAACTGCTTCCCCCCCTCTCTGCCTGCCTCTCTGCCTACTTGTGATCTCTCTCCCTGTCAAGTAAATAAATAGAATTTAAAAAAAAAAATGTTTCTTAAAAAAAAAAACATTCAAAATTTAATTAATAACTGTAAATATTTATAAGTTACTGAGATATCTTATTGACAAGATACTACATAAAAATAAAAGGCTCTTCGTGAGTTATTCTCCAGGTTGGTTGGTGCTTCTTAAAAATGTTTAGGGACAGCTGGGTGGCTTAGTCGGTTAAGCATCTGCCTTTGGCTCAAGGTCATGATCTCAGGGTCCTGGGATCAAGCCCCACGTCAAGCTCTCTCTGCTCAGCGAGCAGTCTGCTTTATTTCTTTCTTTCTCTCTCTCAAATAATAAATCTTTCTTTAAAAAAATGCTTAATCAGTTTGGTAAGTTTTGTTGTTCCTGTTGGGAGAGGCTCAACAGATTTCCCAGGAAGAGAGTAGTGTCTGTCATTGGGTAACCATTATAAAGGGAGAATCACCTTATATTGTGAGCTATATGTTTGCTTTTCTCTCTTATTAGAGGCTGGATAGACTAGTTTTATAGTAATAAATTTGATAAATTTAATAAATTAGCTTTGGGATTTTGAAGTATTTATAGAGTCCTATGTGAAATCAGAATTTCTCTGGGAAGATCTCTCTAGCGGTAAAAGTAATAACTATAAAATTTTATACATAGCTTTCTTAAATACATTTACTTCCTAAAGTCAAGTCAAATCCTTAATGGGATGTTAAAGTTCTCTAATGCATACTGCACTGAATAGAAGCTTGATGGTTAAAGTCATATGTGCGTGAGTGCTTACGTGCCACTTCTGAAGCAAGTAAGATTTGGTCACCCCTCCAAAAAAATAAGCTGGTCTTTTTTGTCTGAGCGAGATCTGTTACCTTTTCATTCAGTGTATTCAGGTGTGACTGTTACTAGATTAGAGTGTGTCTTGCCAGCAGAACTTGTTTAATGTCTAACTATTTTGTTTTATTTGTTAGGAGCATGCAAAGTTCCCCTGGGTTTGTTGCTAATCAGAGAGGTTGGTATTCAACTTTAAACTATAAATAATGTTCAGAATTACTTCAAACTTAAACTGTCAGATGGACATTGTCATTAACGGTACATTTTGGTGGCGAGGGGGTGGGGGGCGGGCACCTGGGTGGCTCAGTGGGTTAAGCCTCTGCCTTCGGCTCAGGTCATGAACTCGGGGTCCTGGGATGGAGCCGTGCATGGGGCTCTCTGCCAGAGGGGAACCTGCCTCCCCCTCTCTCTCTACCTTCCTCTGCCTACTGGTGATCTGATCTCTCTGTCAAGTTTAAAAAAAAAAAAAAAAAAAAAAACTTTAAAAAAAATAAACAGTACATTTGTGCTAAGTATCTATTTTGTTTAAACTACTGCTCTTCTAAGTGCAGTTATTATCATAAAAGGAAGTGTTTTCATTTATTGCAGAAATAAGCATTTGAAATACTCCCTATTTTTTCTCATTGGTTCTCATTTATTCACCTCTTCTTAATTCTCACTTCATAGGTTTATTTATAAATTTGTGTGTACAGAGGACTGTCAAACCACAGTGCTTTGAGCGGTGTGGGTCTAGTTATTCACATATTGTTTTTATAAATACAGGAGTGTAATGTATTTTCCCTTCCTGTGATTTTCTTATTAACATTTTGTTTTCTCTACATTGGTTTATTGTAGGAACACAATATAACATGCCAAATATGTGTCACTCAGCTGTTGGTTATTGGCACGGCTTCTGTTCAACAGAAGGCTCTTAGGTTTCCGGGGAGTCCTAAGTTGCATTCTCAAGTATACAGAGTCGGTGCTCCTAACCCCTGTGCTGTACACGGGGCAGCTGTACTCACTTCAGTTTGCTTCACAGGAAATTATGTAATTTTATCATAAACTTAGTTGATACTTTTAAGGGTTGTTTTGGTTTTTTTTTTTTTCCTAATCTGTAGATTTCACATGTTAAATAGTAGGAGTATTACGTAGATTTGTTAAAATTGCCCAGAATACTCCGACAGTTAACCTTTTAAATGCTCATGTGTTTCAGTCCGAACAAGAAGTGGAATTGCAGAAATCAAACGACAGAGAAGGCTTGCGGCTCAAGCAGCTCCCATGAATTCAGAGTTGCTGACTTTAGCGTATCTTTCAGGACAGTGCACTACTGCTCCTCCCCCACCACCTCCTCCTCCTCCTCCTCCTCCTCCTCCTCCAGCAGCTGTGCAGGTTATCCGGCCAGCTGGCCAGATTGCAACGCCTTTGAGGTCCAATTTTCTAGTGGTCAACCATTCACAGTCACAAGACACAGCTGCCAGTAAGTTTGAATTTTCTTCTCTGAAATTTTGTTTTTAGTCCGATCATATGAATCGATGATATGCTGCACTTCTATACTCATTTTATAAAATTATAGGAAAAAAAAGACAAGCCTGAAAGTAGAACACACTTTGGGTAGGTTTGCCTTAAAGTAAGCATATTACTATACTTAATGAGACATTGTAATCTAGGATTCTTATTTCTCTTCTAACAACAGGCTAGAAAAGACTCTTGTATTTGATTTTAAAGGAATACACAGTACATCTGACCTCCGTATCTTTGTTCATGCCAGTGTGTTCTGTAGTGAGGAATGTTCCTCCAGTACGCCCCCATCTCTGCATGTTGCAAATCCCTCCTATTTCTGTGAAGCTGAGAGCTAGGCATGAACTTAGACACCAAGCAGTGTATCTTGATTGTTGTATACTTGAAACTATTGAAAACGCATGATAGAAAGGAGCAAAAGCTAGTTAATAACAGCGTTGGGATAAAAATTCAGGTGCCAGCTCTCTTACTTCTTAGACCAGTCTTCTTTCTCTTCTGTGCAGCTAAAATTTTTCACCATCAGTTATACCCTTCCTCAGTTGCATCTTTCCTCCAACCTTGTTTACACCTCTGGGTAAAAGCACTTAGTATACACTGTAGTGTACACAAAGCAGTTCCTCTGTCCTTCCACGTTATTTTTTGTTGAGACTGTCCTGTACCTGTACTATATAAAACTTGAAGTCATAGTGTATTTTACTCATCTTATTTTACAGTGCCTTGCACATGGTAAAGCATTCAGTATATGCTGAGTTTAATATAAAATAATAGTCCTTTTGTAATGCTGCTTATTCCATTAATTCACACTTAGAAAACTGTTCTGTGTCCTTGACTTAATACTTTGTTTTCTTGAAATACAGCTGGAGAGGCTTTAAATATCATTCCTGGTCCTCAGGAAAAGAAAACTCAGACCACGGTCATGTCTCCGGCTAGACGCAAAAGGTAAATGCATTTTGAAAGGACGAGTTTCTGATAACCACTAAAATTAAAGAATTACATCACCATATTTATGTTATGAATAAAGTAACAAGAATGGATTCAGTTCCTCAGGCTATTTATATTATATCCATTCTTTTTTTTTTTTTTAAGATTTTATTTATTTATTTGACAGACGGAGATCACAGAGAAGCAGGCAGAGAGAGAGGAGGAAGCAGGCTCCCTGCTGAGCAGAGAGCCCGATGCGGGGCTCAATCCCAGGACTCTGGGATCACGACCTGAGCCGAAGGCAGAGGCTTTAACCCACTGAGCCACCCAGGCGCCCCTATTATATCCATTCTTAAATGCATTTTTTTTTTTTCACATTTTAACTTCCCTGAAATCAGGTTGTATCTTCTAATCAATGGCTTATTACTCTTTCATTGGAAGTAGTTTTTTGTAATAGTAGATAAAAATATGTCTTAAAATTGGCAGTATCTCAGATTTTTTTAAATGATTGTTATTTTTTAAATAATAGGAATAATACTAGCATTTCCACAAACACGTATTTCAAGTCTTAAAGTCAGAAATTTTTTCAGGGAGTCTTAGAGAGCAGAGTTCTTTCTGGTTTAACCTATGTGTCTTTGTTTGAAGGGTATTTCAGAAAAGAGAGATAATAGTTTTTAAATGCTTTTTCTGATTTCCTAAAACTGCCATGCCATGGATATTTTTGTTAGAGTTTTTATAATTGGTTGTCTCTCATTCAAGGCTGCCTCAGCCTTCTTTATTGTTTTAATAATAAAACAACTATAACAGTATCTAACATTTATAAAAACCTTGGCTTTTTTATAAAGTCTGTCCACAGGGGCGCCTGGGTAGCTTAGTTGATTACGTGTCCGACTCTTGATTTCAGCTCAGGTAGTGATTTCAGGGTCATGAGATCAAGACCCATATTGGGCTCTGTGCTGGGTTTGGAGCCTGCTTATGATTCTCTCTGCTAAGGGAAATAAATCAATCAGAGAAAGATAATTTTCATATGATCTCAGTCTTAAGTTGGGTTTAAGAAACAAAACAGGATCATAGGGGAAGGGAGGGAATAATAAAACAAGATGAAATCAGAGACTAAGACAAACTATAAGAGACTCTTAATCCTAGGAAACAAACTGAGGGTTGCTGGAGGGGAGGTGGGTGGGGAGATGGGGTAACTGGGTGACAGGCATTAAGGAGAGCACGTGATGTAATGAGCACTGGGTGTTATTTAAGACTGATGAGTCACCGAACTCTACATCTGAAACTAATAATACAGGATATGTTAATTAATTGAATTTAAATTTTTAAAAATTGCCAAGAAAGATATTAACAATTATAGTAAACTGCCAAAAAAAAAAAAAAAAATCTCTCTCCTCTCTCTGCCTCTCTGTTCCAAAAAAAAATTTTTTTTAATAGTTTTTACACATACTTTGTTTTATTCAATTCTTTAATAAACCCAATAATGCAATTGATCTTACCCTGTTATAAAGTAGGTCACATAGTCAGAACTGGGCTTCCTGCTCTGCAGGGAGCCTGCTTCTCCCTTTCCCTCTACCTGCTGCTCCCCCTGCTTGTGGTCTCTCTGTCAAATAAATACATAAAATCTTTAAAAAAAAAAAAAAAAAAACACCTTGCTACAGACCACATAGTAAGTGGTGAAGCTGGACTTCAGATTCCTTTCTTGTTAATACAAGTGTAGAATGGTTTTCTACTCTAGCCAAAGCTTTGTTGTTACCACAAAGAGGGAAAATACCTGTTCCTCCATGATCTTAAGATTTATATCTATATATGTAATTGTCATTGAATCCGTTTTTTATACTATTTAAAAGACAAGCTCTGAAATGTGTTTCAGTGAATCTCAGAGGAAAAGTAACACTTTATCTGGGCCTCATTCAACGATAAGGAATTTCCAGGATCCAAATGTATTTGCAGTAGAAAAAGTAAGTGACCTTACCAAGCTTTGCAGTCTGAGATATTCCTGAGTTTTAAAATATTGATATTTACGTGTGTGTGTGTGTGTGTGTGTGTGTGTGTGTGTCGCATTTGTGTGTTACAGTATTTCTGTAAAACTGCAGGGTAATTGCCTTGGGATAGAGAGTAGTAAAATGTATGAGGAGGAGACAGTCCATTTGGAATAGGTAGCATGTGCAGATGTACCAAGTAAGAAGCAGTGCTGTGTTTAGGGACCTGTAAATACATTGTGGATGCTGGATTATGCAACATAATAGGGCATTTTACTAGCATCAGCTTTTTTAAAACCCTGTATGAAAAGTTCAGGTTTGGAGCTGTGTTTTGTAATCAGTGAAGAAAGAGTTGGTGAAGGATCCGTGAAAACACTTATGAAGTGTAGTATTCGAACATTGATACACTGGTAGCCACCCACCGTAACTTCTGAGTTTCCACCTAGATTTGTTAAAACTAGCTAGCGTCCGTTCACTAGAAGCTCTCTTTTATTCTTCTACTAATATTGATTTTCTTTTCCAGCAAATGGTTATTGAAAATGCACGAGAAAAAATACTAAGTAACAAATCTCTTCAAGAAAAGCTTGCAGAAAACATTAATAAATTTTTGACTAGGTAAGCTGTGTGTGTGTTGATGATGCCTAATTGTTTTCACCTCATTTTGAGAGACTGTTAAAAATTTTTCTTTCTGTATTACAGCGACAACAATATTGCACAAATGCCCAAGCAAACGGAGAGCAACCCTGCGGAACCAGAGACTTCAATTGATGAACTCCTGGGACTCCAGGTATAGGTTAGGGGGTGTGTGTAGTGCATATACTCTTAGTTAAAACTGATGGTATTTTGGTTTCATTTCAGAACCATTGCCAAGAAGCGCATGCCTGGCTCAGTCAGTATAGCATGCGACTCCTGATCTTGGGGCTCTAAGTTCGAGCTCCATGTTGGGTATAGAGATTACTTAAGAAAAAAATAAAATAAAATCTTGACCAAAAAAAAAGAAATTGCCAACAGATGTATGAAATTATTTAAGATAATAATTTTAGATAGAGATTTCCTTCATTATCCAAATATAAATGTAATCTGTTCTTGAAAATGTATTAGTGAATTTTCCAATAATCAGTATAAATTACATTATTTAAATGGTAAGACATCTCTAACCCATCTACTATCACTAATTCTTCCATATACCAGTAAAACACTTTACTTTAGCCATACAACATGAGTGGGGGATATGTTTGTGGGCAGCTAGCAACAATACGGTACAACATAAGTATAAATTGCATTTCTTTTACATTGCTACAGACTGTATAATAATGTGAGGAAACGATGAAATTAAATGTTAAAGATATATAATGAATCCAAGTAAAATGAACAAGACACTTTAAAAAAGAAAGGTTACTAACTAAATGAATAAATTGTGTGAAGTTTACTGCCAAGAGAAGGAAGATGGGACTACAGTCACTGTTGCTATTCAGTGATAGTGAAGATGGAAGAGCATCAGCTGGTAAAGGAAGAATTTAACAATTTATCTTTAATATTTGTTCATGTGTTTAAAAGAAAAAGATTTGTTCGTGTGCGCATAACCTTCCTCAAGAGCAGCTGAGTTTGTGATGGCAACACATCCTTTGACTCGGACTCTTGGATGGTGTGACCCATTCTTGTTGCCATGCCCACCAGGTGAATTCACTGTAGCAGATTTGCTTTCAGGTGAATTCTAGGTAAAACCACTGAATTTTTTTTTTTTTTTTTAATTTTAATTTTTTATTTTTTGGTCTATTCCTTCAGAATACTTAAAATTTTTTTTGCTACCTTTTCCCATAGTGAAGTTCAGTAAATTTAACAAAATATGACAAACTTTTTTTTTTAATAATTTTATTTTTTATAAACATATATAAATATGACAAACTTTTTAAAGCGACTTTAAATTATCTACCAGTACTTCTTTTTAAAACTTCTCCTGTCTTAATGTTAACAGATGAATACACCCTATTCTGAATTTTTATAGTCTTTAATTGCTTGTTTATATTTTCTCCACAAATATCAGATACTTCCCATAATCAAGGCACTGTGTTAAATACTACGAGAAATTATAAAAAAGAGAAGACACAACCCTCTGCTTTTGCTTTCTAGTATTTCACATTTGGGAAAAGTTGAAAATTCAGATTTAAATAACTTTTTTAAAGAACAGCAAAATAGATTGCCCCACTGAGGAGTAAAAACATCAGATTCACTGAGAAGTAGTAAGCCAGTTGTATAAATAGGTGAGATGGAATTTTTAACGTATTTATAAGTCTTTGTGACCTTGGAGTAGGTAAGAGTTCTTAAGCTACACAAATCACTGTTTTAAAAAAAAAGCTTCCTTAAAACTTAAAATACTTGCTTGTTAAAATCATCATTAACAAAAAATTAAAGGTCAAACCACCAACAACTTGGAGAAAATATTCATAATACATGTATCTCACAAAAAATTTTTACCCAAAGTACAGAAAGAGCTCCCACAAATCAATAATAAAAAGCTAAGCCACCCATTTTAATAAAAGGGTAAAAGACTGGACCAGACAAAGGAAGATAGAGGAATGACCACCAAGCCCATGAGAAAATGTTATTTGTCATTTGGGAATTTAAAGTTGAGAATACAGTGAGATACCATTTCACATTCACTACAGTGGCTGAAAGTTAACGATCTGACAATACCAGATGTTGACAAGGATATGAAACGACTGGAACCCTGAAAAATTGCTGATAGGAAGTTATGAAATGGTACACCTGTTCTGAAAACTGATAGTTAACAAAGTTATGTGTCCACCTGTACATTTTCCTTACGACCTGGCAATTACTAGGTTTTTACCCAAAAGAAAGAAATATGTTCACATATGTTTATAAAAAAGACATCTACAAGAATACTTGTAACAGCATTGATCCTAACAGACAAACACTAAATCCGGATGTCCACCAACAAAAAAGGAATCAGCAGATTGTGGCGGTCACAGGATGCTGGTGAACAGTGGGAGGAACCATGCAGCTAATACACATAACAACGCGGCTGAACCTCAGACACCTGTTGATCAAAGATAGACTAAAAAAGAATGTGTTTATAGTGCACCTCCGCTTGTATAACATTGTGAAACAAGCAACACAAACTCATGCTGGTAGAAATCAGAAATTGTTGACTGAGTGAGGTGAGGGTAGTAATTTGCCAAAGGCCGAATTCTCTAAAAACAAAAAAAAAAAAAGGGAGGGGGGATGGTTGCATAGATGTGTGGGTTTTTGTTTTTTTTTTCTTTTTTTGGATGTGTGATTTTCTTGGGCGATGGAAATGTTTTACCTTTTTTTGTTTTTTTTAAAGATTTTATTTTTAAGTAATCTCTACACCCACCAAAGGGCTCGAACTCAACCCTGAAATCAAGAGTAGCACCCTTCCACCAACTGAGACAGCCAGGTGCCCCATTTCACACTGTGGTTACACAGTCCTTAAAATTGTTATGGACTTGGGGCGCCTGGGTGGCTCAGTGGGTTAAGCCTCTGCCTTGGGTTCAGGTCATGATGCCAAGGGTCTTGGGATCAAACCCCACATCGGACTCTCTGCTCAGTGGGGAGCCTGCTCCCCCCCCCGCCGGCCTAATTGAGATCTCAGTCAAATAAAATCTTTTTTAAAAATTGCTGTGGACTTAAGATGTGTGCATTTTATTTTATGTAAGTTATACCTTGAGTTTTAAAAATATTTAGAAGATTGATGTGCAGTTACCTTTGGAACATTCATTTCAGGGTTCTTTTGATCCTAATTTTTAAAGTTGAGAATAAAGCAACTTAGTAGAAAAGTACATTTTGTCAACGTTAACTTTTTTTTTTTTTTTAAAGATTTTATTTATTTGACAGACAGTGAGAGAGGGAACACAAGCAGAGGGAGTGAGAGAGGAAGAGACAGGCTTCCCACTGAGCAGGGAGCCCGATGCCAGACTCCATCCAGGATCCTGGGATCAGGACCTGAGCCGGAGGCAGACGCTTACTGACTGAGGCACTCAGGCACCCAACATTAACTTTTATAAGACTGTATCCACCATTTCATAATTTGGTAACATTGTGTTCCCGACATTATTTACATTACTGTAAATTTTCAGCTTCCTGGATATAGAAATAGTTGTTCAGGCTCCTAGACAGCTCCCATAATCAAAATGAACTGGCTCTTTAACTTCAAACAACTTTTTCTTCTCATTTTATGGGCATTTTTATAAAAACTCCCAAGTTTTTGTCACTTCATGAAAGTTCCACTTTAACTCTTTGCTCCATATGAGTTTCCTGTCTCATGGGATTCAAATGTATGCCTTGCCAATCTTGAAGAATACAGCATTGTGGGATGTTTTATAAATAACTAAAATTGAGAATTTTAAATCTCCCAACTATTAGAATAAGAGTAAATGAAGACCCTAGTACTATAACTTCTATAAAATCTAATGTTTTAGCTGAAAAGATTTACTACTGCTTTTTATTCCATATTTCTTTTTTGTATTTTTTTAAACTTATATCTTCACGTAAAATTGATAGAAATGGATTAAACATTTTTTACTGAGCTACATTACTGGCCTACTACTCCAAGCTTTCGCTCAGAATCTATGTCGTCCTTGTGTGAAGTATTGACACAATCTGTTTGCCCCAACTTTTACAGGAAACACAGGTGGTGGTTGTGTTTTACCCTGATAGCTGGTAAACTTGAGAAATTTCAGCACATTTTTACCGACTGCCCTTGGGTGGGGCGCAGCCTTTACCCCTTGGTTGCACACTAGGGTTTTTTTGTTTGCTTGTTTGTTTTGGGAAGTTTTTTGTTGGTTGTGGGGTTTTGGGCTGGTTTTGGTTTTGTTTTGTTGTTTAAGATTTTATTTATTTATTTGACAGCAAGAAAGGGAATATAGGCAGGGGGAGTGGGAGAGGGAAAAGCAGGCTTCCTGCGGAGCAGGGAGCCAGACACGGGGCTCAATCCCAGGACCCTGGGATCATGACCTGAGCTGAAGTCAGACGCTTAACAACTGAGTCACCCAGGCGCCCCTGTTTTGTTTGTTTTTGAGAGAGAAAGCGAATAAGCCAGTCAGGGCAGTGGAGCAGGGAGCAGAAGGAAAGAGAATCCCAAGCAGGCTCCATGCTCAATGCAGAGCCTGATGTAGGGCTTACTTAATCCCACAACCTCAAGATCAGCAGAAATCAGGAGTCAGATACTCAATCAGCTGAGCCACCCAGGCATCCCTGACTGGTGGTTTTAGAGCATGTTCACTTTTGTTCTGTTTGAATCATACTGACTTCCCAAAAAAGTTGAAATGTCCAGTAAACATGGAGATCTATTCAGCTCAGTAATAAATACAAATTAAGAGAACAGATTACTTTTATTTAGTAGGCTGATGATGCTTAAAAATTGATATTACCCATTATTGGTAAGAGCTTGCACATTGTTACACAGAACAGGAATTCTTAGCAATTTCTGTGGAAGACTACTTGGTAGCAGTTCTCAAAATTTTAAATATGTATATCCTCTGACTCTTTATCAGTGGATTCAGTAATTGCACTAGTAAGAATTTACCACAAAAAAAAAAAAAAACTGATCCCTGGATAAAGATTTTCACTGTGGTATTATCTAACGCCCAACATTGGGAACTGATTAAATGTGGCATAGTTAGCAAAGAAAAAGCCTGTTACAAAGGAGTTCATTTCTTTTAAATAGATAGTGGATTAAACATTTAGTGTTGTATCCTACTATTAAAAGAGACAGTATGGGGAAATTTTAAAAACCCACAAGAATAAAGAAGTGGACAGAAAAAAAAAAAAACCTCTTGAAGTCAGAATTGACAAGGGGTCATTGACTTTGGAGATCCAGTATTCTAAGCCAGTAAAGGCAAAGCAAAAAAAAAAAAAAAAAAAAAAAGAAAAAATTTACAACATAGAAATCCCAAAAGGCTCAGTACCAGTAGCTCTGAAAGCAGATGTAGAGACAGCTACAAGCAGGAAATAGGATGCAAAATTGAGGACGTCGTAGTTAACCTCTAAATCTTGTCCGCGTTTTACACTGTCTCCACAAACACTGTTGTCAGTCATATACTCGCCCAGCAAAATGTCACTCAATCAAAAGAAAAAAAACTAAAAATACAGATGGTTTTGCAAGATAATTCTGCTGTGTAGATGGTAATTGACAAGCTCCCTCCATTGGCAAAGAGTTTGCAGGTAGCTTTTGACATGCCCCTTTTAAATGTGAACAGACTAGGGGCACCCAGATGCCTCAGTTGGTGAAGCGTCTGCCTTCGGCTCAGGTCATTATCCCAGGGTCCTAGGATTGAGCCTTCTGTCTAGCTTCCCCCCCTTGCCTGCCACTCCCCCTGCTTGTGCCCCCTTGAGCGCGCTCGTGCTCTCTCTCTGTCTGACAAATAAATGAGCAAAATATTCAAAGATTAAGAGACCAAAGCAGATAACAGGGGCGAGCTTTATATAGAGGTCACCCAAGCTGATAGGAAAATAAGCCAGGTTTGTAGTTATCAGGGACAGGACATTGAGGGGTGGGGATATTGGATGAAGGTGGTCAAAAACAGAGACTTCTAGCGAAAAGTTAATCAAGTACTGGGCTGTAATGTACAGCATGATGACAACAATGCTATATGGTACATTTGAAAATTGTTAAGAGAGTAGGTCCTAAGAGTACTCACAAGGAAATAAAAAATTTCTTGTTTTTGTAGCTGCATGAGATGATGGGTGTTAACTGATTGTGGTCATCATTTCTCAGCATATGTAGGTCACGGCATCACACTGCACACAGTAAACTTAGTGCTGGGTGTCAAGTTTAAAAAACAATTTGTAGTGCGACTTTACTTAAGTTATACATACACACATAACTATAGTTCCTGTGTTCATTCTATTTTAATTTGGGGGAATATATCCACCAAAGCAGTTAACTCTAGGAAGTGGAATTAGGGAACATTCACTTTCTACTTCCTAGTGTTGTTTTTAGTTGTTTCAAAGGACCCTAGTGTTAAAATCAGAAGAAATGTTCGTGGCAGGAAGTAATTAATAAAAAATGAAAGCTGTCATATGCCCTCTAGGTATTTTGCCGGTGTTACACTACATACTAATTCAGTCAGGACCACTCTTTTTTGGCAGAGTGAAATCCATATGTCTGAGGAAGCAATACAGGATATCCTGGAACAAACAGAGTCCGATCCAGCATTTCAAGCGCTCTTCGACCTCTTTGACTATGGTAAGTAGACCATCCCAGGGCAGTTAGAAGAAAAAAAGTTATAATTTCTTTGGCCCCTTAACCAGACTAAAACAACATTCCCAGAGCATCTGAAAAAAAGTCCTGTTTTCATCAAAGCAAACACACGGCTGTGAAAGTGGGGTGGGAGTTATTTTTTCCGTAAACTTTAGCTGTAAAAATGGAGAACCTTTTGTATTTTTTGTGGGCATTATTGCCAGTCAACACAAATAGGTTGATGTCAACTACTGCACATACATTACACTAAACACAATTGGATAATACTAAAGGAATATAAGAAATTGGCATTGCCCTCAGTTTTATGATCTTGTGCAGTGTTTCTCTAAGTGTAGTCTCCAAACCAGCATATAACATAATCTGAGAACATGTTAAAAGGGCAAGTTCGTGGATTCTCCAGATGATTCTCATATAGGCTGAAGTTTAAAAACTTCTGGTCTATTGGAAAAATCTTTATTTTTGCCAATGATACACAAGCCAACATGTTAAAAACATCCAGAAGACCATAATTTTAACATAAAATTTAACATTTGCTTAATCACCATCAAGCTGCATTAACTGATGCTTATTTTTATTTTGATCATTTAACTAATTTTTTTCCCTATTCCCTTTTTAACAGGTAAATCAAAGAATAATAAAAATATATCACAAGGCATTTCCAGTCAGCATCTGGAAACCAATCCCAGTGTAGTCTTAGCAGATGAAACTAATCTAGCAGTTAAAAGTTCTTTTGATACAGAACAATCTGGTAAGAATTTAGTCTTGTTAATATCTTCTATCTAAATCCTAATATCAGTCTCAAAATTTCAAAGGCAGAAAATACTGTTTAATTTGGAAGTTGTTCAGATTGCCACATAAAGTTTGTTTTTGTTTTGTTTTTTTAAAGATTTTATTTATTTGAGAGCATGAAAGAGAATGAGAGCATGAGCAGGGGGAGTGGGAGAGGGAGAAGCAGACTTCCCGCTGAGCAGGGAGCCTGATACCGTGCTCTCTCCTGGGACTCTGGAATCATGGCCTGAGCCGAAGGCAGACACTTAACCAACTGAGCCACCCAAGCACCACTGTTTTTTGTTTTGTGTTGTTTTAAGTTTTTTCTTTTCATTAAAGAAAAAATTCCAAGCCTTTGAGCAATTTGAATAAAGGGTGAATTTTAGTACTCATTCTTCAGTGATGCAATAGGTTCTTGATATCCACAATTTAGTATTAATAGTGTGGTCCAGTTTGACAGAAATCTAAAACATTAATTTTTTTGTGGCATAAATTCCAATCCCTTCTTTGTACAGTTAGTGTGCGGTGTTTGTACACTTAGTGTGCGGTGTTTGTATAGTCAGTGTGCGGTGTTAATAACTCAGCTGGTGAGCAAGTTCAGCTGACTGCTCAGCATCTGTATCACTTGTGTCAAGGAAACTATACACTGTAGTGATAGTCTTGCAGTATGGATTTGATCAGATTTTCAGTCCTATTCCGATGTGTCTACTAAGTCAGTTTTTTACATTTCTGCCTCCAGTACCAGTGAAGTAGCAGTGGAATACCAGTGGGGCACATAAATGACCCACAGTAACTATTGACTGAGAGAAGGCAGTGAATGGGACCATCTTACCTCCATTACAATTATTTTAATTTTGTAAAACATAACACAGAGAAGTACACAATAAAGATATGTGTATCTCACTGAATTATAGCCAAATACCCTGTATAACCATCTCCCAAATCAAAAAACAGAACACTGCCAGCAGGATGAAAACCTCACTTCATCTCCCTTCCCAACACTAAACCCTCCATCTCTTTTTCTAAAAGATACCATTGTCCTTGTATCTCACACATGCCGAACTCTGTGCCTTTTTAGTATCACCTTCTTCAGTTCTGTTAACAAGTTGTGTCAAAATAATCTTTTCTGCCCTGTCTTCTTAAATGCCTCCAACTGCCAAGAAAACCCGATGGCTTCCACGTTTCACATAATATCTCAGACTACATTCCCATTTTGAATTCTCTGCCTACACTGCAGCCCAATCCTCTAATTCTTAAACTGGAGTACAGCGTTACTTTGCGTGGAAGATCATGCTTCACTTAGGCGCTCTGCTGTGCACAGAATGAAACTCAAAATCTCATTCTCTCGAAGTCTTACCACTTCACTGAAACTGACGTGGCCTGGATATAACTTCTCCCCATCTCCCCACAGTAGGATTACGAGTGTCGCATTGACAGAATCATAGGTGACAGCTGTTTTTCCAGACTTTTTTCCTCTGTTTTTCATATTGTTATTGTTAATTTCTCTATCCTACACTGTGATGCTCTATGACACAGCATGTCAGTGCTACGTTACTTCCTAAAACGTCCTTTCTTCTTATTCCAGTGATCACAGCTCTTTTCTTTTTCAAGATCTCCTCTTATAATAGTGCCTTTGTAACAGTCACATCGGTTAGGCACAAAGAGGTACCATTCGCTCCTGTACTGTAACAGTTTTTACATGTTTTATCATCTCTTTCTGTGTCTGCTTCCCTTACTAGACTGATCTTCCCAAAGGCAGAGACTAGGTCATTCATCTTTATATCCCAGCACTAATCATGTGGTTGATGATTTTCAGTAAGTGTGTGTTGAAGATTGCAAATAGGATGCGATAATAGCAAATGTTGATCATACAAAATGTGCTTGGCCCATTTCACCTTGAAGAATATATCAGATAAAGTAAGGTCAACAGACATGGTACAAGTTGAAAAGTCAGCTATTTCAAAAAAAAAACATGTGGAGCCAGTTTTTTACCTACTAATAAGCTTTAAATGTTTGTTTGTTTGTTTGTTTTTTTAAGATTTTATTTATTTACTTGACAGGGAGAGATCACAAGTAGACAGAGAGGCAGGCAGAGAGAGAGAGAGAGAGGGAAGCAGGCTCCCTGCTGAGCAGAGAGCCCGATGTGGGACTCGATCCCAGGACCCTGAGATCATGACCTGAGCCGAAGGCAGCGGCTTAACCCACTGAGCCACCCAGGCGCCCCATAAGCTTTAAATGTTCTTAAACCTACATACTTTTTCCTTCTTTGCATCATTTGTTTTCTAAGAGGTTTGAAAAACAGTTTGGCCCTTGTTTAAAAAGGCATCAGTAAGTTTAAAAAAAAAACAAACAAAAAAAGTACCTGTAAGTTTTTTGATACTCGGAAAATGTGAGATGCAGCTTTTCCGACTTCTGCTTAACAAGCTATCAAAGATGAGTTACTTTCTTGTCAAAACAGGAGTGAACGGGACGCGCTCACCATCTCCGCCATCCTTCTGTCTTGCAGGTGATCAGTCTGGACCGCCCCCATTTTGCGCATCCTACCAAAGCGAAGACCCCTCTGCCGTTCTGAAGAGCAGCGGCCACGCGGAGCTCCGCCAGGAAGCCCAGGAGCACTTCCCGCAGACGGGCTCCAGCGTCCAGAAGAAGGCATTTAAGACGGCCGGACCTAATGGACACAAGTGTAACCTTGATATTACCTTCGAGTCTGTGCCTCATTTGAATGACTTTAACCAAAGAGTAACTGCGGACGCCGAGTGCAATCAGCGCTGTGCCGAATTCTACGCCCATCCGCTGCCCGCTGACGCCGCCGTGGCGCTGGAGGTCGGGAAGAATGTCCTGCTGTCGGACGCCCCGCGTGAGCCTCCCTCGCAGCCTGATGCGTGCGCTCTGCCAGTGACGTCGTTCGTTTCCCTCGGCGCGGAGACTCACTCCGAAAACTTAATACTCTCTGGGAAGAGTTCTCAGCTTCTATCCCAAAATATCCCATTAACTGGAAAGACATGTAAAACAAGTCCGTTTTGTGAAAACTCTAACAACACAGCAAGACTTAAAACCAGTCTCCCCGGTTCTAAGTCACCGGACCCTAGAGAAATGCACCGGAATAAAACCGAGATCCACGGCGGCTTGCCAGGTGCATCACAGGGTGCGGACCGCCAGGACGGTTCTTCACTTCAAAGTAAAATACTGCCTGTGTCCGTTGAAAGTTCCGGTTTAAAGGTATCCGAGCAGTTAGACGTTCGTCTTGAAGATACAGTGTCTTCAGTTAAACAACCAGCTGAGGAGTCCTCGGCCGCTGAGTTAAATCATACAGAGAAACGTGAAACTCAGCCCTCCAAGCCTGAGAAAGTCGCTGTCCAGTCACAGGAGCGTTCATCTTTAAGAGAAGATGGAGATAGTATTTTTCTCACTTTAGGCGACAGTGGTAACTGTGGGGAGGTGGCGCTCATTGCTCCAGAAGGTAATGCTGTGGAAGGGAAGCAGTCTCTGCCCTCAGAAGCTCTGTGTTCTTCAGTGGGAGATTCTCACCCTGAGTCCCAGAGTTCTAGTGACAAACCTGCTGTGGACAATTCAGCAGACATAGATGCATCAAATATCGTCTCTCTCAAAATTATCATTAGTGACGACCCATTTGTTTCCTCAGATACGGAACTGAACAGTGCTGTTTCTAGTATCAGCGGGGAGAACTTGCCGACGATAATCCTGTCCTCGCCTGCCAAGTCTCCTGCCAAAAACGCAGAACTAGTTAAATGCTTGTCTCCGGAAGAAACCGCAGGCGCTGTCCCGTCTGCTGAAAGACTGGCGGATTCCGCGCCAGTGGAGCAGAGCCTTTTGGCCCTCAAGCCTGAGGACTCTGCCGGAAACGGCGCTCAGAATGAAGGCAGCGTTGCCTTTTCGTCCAACATCACACCGTGTGTGTCCAAGGACGGCGGGTACATACAGTTGATGCCGGCTACGAGCACGACGTTTGGCAATTCAAGTAACATTCTCATAGCGACCTGCGTGACTGATCCAACAGCCTTAGGAACAACTGTAAGTCAGTCTAATGTGGTGGTGTTGCCCGGAAATTCCGCCCCTGTGACTGCTCCGCCTCCCCTGCCCCAGTTACAGACGCCCCCAAGGTCCAACAGTGTGTTCGCTGTCAACCAGACTGTGTCACCCAGCTTTTCGCAAGGTAACTTTAAGAACACATTGAAGTTCATTTCTCTGGAATGGGGTGTAATTTCTCTTGGGTGTGCATTTATTGACTAGGAGGAATTAAATCGTGGATGGATAGTGTGAGAAAAGACTGGAATTTGTGATTATGCCCCCTCTTTTCTCTCCCTAATTAGTTCAGTCATGCCTTCTTTTGTATCTACTATAAGGTGGGGAGTCCTTGGTTTCAGTGATCCTGGAAGATGGAGCTGATGACACATTCATCTGCCTTTCCTTCCATATTGGTTCCCAAGCTCCTTTCCCCCTTTTTTTAATATTGTAGGCATATAATAAAATCTGAGTAAATGCACACAGTTAGTAAGCCTGTTTGGAGTGCTGTTTAAAATGACATAAAAGAGCGGTCAGAGTGAGTAGAGACTGGGATTTCAGCGGAAGCTCGAAAAGAAGTCGGGGTTGGGGTGGAGGGAGGGAGTTGTCAAGTATAGGTGTGGTTGAGAGACTGAAGTGGGTGTTCCTGAAAGTGAGCTCCACCCGGCGGGAGCAGGTAGTGAATATAAGGAAGAGTTGGATTTAGGGGACAAGGATAAACTAGGAGAGGCACGGACTGTAGTGTTGGTTTCTAAGGACCAGATAAGCATTGTCATTTCCCCTCTTGGTTTTGACTCTTGGTAAATTTCTCTGGACCCTTTTTGACCAGTACCACTGAGGTGACAGGTTCGCATTCTGAGCAGGTCTTGGGCCGTTAACGTTCAGTTGAGACCCTAATTTTGTGGTACAGTTCAAATTGAAATCGTCACCATCACATTTCTAATCAGTTTCACTATTGTATCTAGAAGAATCAGCATATAACGGTGGGCCCTGACTGTGACGTCTGAGCTTAGACTGTTTACCTTGACCAAATGTAGTAAGATTACTTTAATATTCAGATTAACTTTTTCTTAATTTGTTAGCCTTGCTCTTGTTCCTAAAGTTTTTTAAGGACAGTAGATTCTAAGGTATTCTAAGGATTATAATTTTAGGGATTTATTTAAATAAATTAGTAGTGACTTTGGAGTCTTTTGTTTGAGAGAGAATCTCACTGAGAATTTTTTTTTAAGGATCTGCCATCATAATTGCTTCTCCTGTCCAACCTGTTCTCCAAGGAATGGTGGGAATGATCCCTGTATCGGTGGTTGGACAGAACGGGAATACCTTTTCTGCTCCTCCTCAGCAGGTAAGATTTCTGAACTGAAAATGGTGCAGTGATGCTTTTCAAACATAGTATCTATCACTCATGGCTGCTCCTCTTCTAGCTCCTTCATATGCCTTTGGCGGCACCCGTATGCAGTAGAAGTACCCCTCAAATCCCCATCCCTCCAAAATCACAGAGGACTCCGGCACTGAGGAACAAGCCTTGTCCAGGTATATTTTTAAGTTCATTAATGTCTGTATACTCATTTGTTTCCGGCAGCACCACAGTATTTTTCTGAATACCTGTTTCATTCCTAACAGGTGATTTCTAACCTTTGCTTCAAGCTTTTTTTTTTCCTTTTTTTTTTTTTTTAAGTGATCTAAGCTAAAAGGCGAATGGAGCAAAAAAGAGTTCAGAGACCATATACTTATGAGAACTTGAATGTGGTGGATATAGCATCAGAAGTCACAGAGGACGGGAAGGATAGTTTAATAAATTTATTGGCTATTATATATTTATAAGGAAAAAATTAGATACCTTCCTCATACCATACACAAAGGTGAACTCCAAGATGATTAAAGACATAAAAGTATAAAGCAATACAGTTAAACAGTAAAAGAAATGTAAGAGAATGTCTTGGTGACATGAGGATAAAAGGATTGCTTTAGAAAAAATGAAAAAGATACATAATTACATGTGGAAAAAGTTAAGAGCATGACTGCTCCAGGGGTGCCTGGGTGGCTCAGTGGGTTAAAGCCTCTGCCTTCGGCTCAGGTCATGATCCCAGAACCCTGGGATCGAGCCCCGCATCCGGCTCTCTGCTCAGCAGGGAGCCTGTTTCCTTCTCTCTCTCTCTGCCTGCCTCTCTGCCTACTTGTGATCTTTGTCAAATAAATAAAATCTTAAAAAAAATTTTTTTTTTAAAAAAGGCATGACTGCTCCAAAATTAAAGGTTTCTGTTCAACAAAAGACACTACTTATGAAATAACAGCAGATCTTCATTGAGAGCTTGCATCAGACTTCTGCCTCCGACTTCTCCATCTTCGTGGATGACAAAATGCCCACGTCGTCAACCTACCCACCCCCCTAGCCCTCAGCATTCTTGGACACCTTCCATTTCTGAGTCTTGATCTTCATGTCACCTATAGCTTCACCTTTAAATACTTCCCTTCTTACTAGCCCTGTGTGGTTGTAAAGGCGGGTAACCTCTCTCCGAACATTCTGGATTCCCGGACAGTGACTCTCCAGCCAGTGAAGGCTCCTCTTTGCCCTGAACCTCCCGTCTCGCTCCTGGGTTCCCTTCCTTCCCCGACCAGGCTAGGCCCACGTCACCCGCCCTTCCCAGGACTCTGAAACCCCTTCAGCTGCACAGTCTTCAGAGAAGGTGCCTTCCGGCCCCGGGTCTGTCCCGACATCACCCTCTGCCTTTGTACCTTGGCCTCTCAGATTGCTTTGGAAGTGAGGCTGTTCACTACCACTTACAACTGTCTCACTCTCACCGCCACTTAGCAGTCGTTTCAGGTGTCTTCCTGTCTGCCTTTCCCTTCCCCCCTTCGGACTCTCCCGACCTCCCGCAGCTCTTCTCCTACCTACATGGTCCCCGCCCTCCTCACCCTGGCCAGTGATCCTCTCCCAGCGGAGCAGGAAGTGGTGAGCTCCGTCCGCTCACGTCACTCCCACTGCGTGCGTCCTTGTTCTGCTTCCTCCGTTCCTGTCTTTGTCCCAGGACTGGGGCTCTCCTCCGTCCTCCGGTTAATGCCTGCATCTTCTCCGGTCTGCCTGCGTCCTGTCTTCTCTGCAGCCTGCATCTGTCTTCTTCGGATCCTTCTGTCTCTCTGCAGCTCCTGGGGTTTGTCTCACCGGCCAGCCGCCCATCCCCACCTTCTCCTGTCCCCCATTCTTTCTTCATCCACGTATTGTCTTTTCTCATGTTTCCACTAAAACTGTTTAAACTGAGATCCCCAGTGGCTCTGGAGGTTTTCCGTTCGGACCTTACCTCCCTCTGGCAGTTGACATAGTGATGGTTTCTGGACCCGCCACCGAGTTACTGCACTCCTGCCGTCGTGACTCCGCCCAACTCCAGACCTTCAAGTTTGACGCGTCTCAGTCCCACTTCTTCCTCAAAGACCTCCTCAGCCTGCTTTTCTCCCCCTTGGTTAATGTTCCCATTCAGTCCTCCTTAACCCTTCCTATCTGTGTGAGTGCCCATGGCTGTCTCCAAGGCCTTTGTCTCTTACCTGGAGTATTTGCGGCTGCCTGAGGAGGATTTCCGATGGCAGTTTCCTTTCTTCTCTCGTCCGTCTTCTACACTGCCAGAGTGACTTTCTAAAGCACAAGTCTGTTTTACCTCTTCCCTATTTAAAAGTCTTAAGGGAGGGGTGCTTGGGTGGCTCAGTTGGTTAAACGACTGCTTGGGCTCAGGTCATGATCCCAGGGTCCTGGGATCGAGCCCCACATCGGGCTCCCTGCTCAGTGGGGAGCCTGCTTCTCCCTCTCTCTCTCTGCTGCTCTGCCTGCTTGCGCTCTCCTGCTCTCTGTCAAATAAATAAAAAAAATTTAAAAAATCTTTAAAAAAAAAAAAAAGTCTTAAGGGAGCTCTCTGGAACTTTTTGCATAATGTACAAGGTCCTTCACGATCTCACCTGTGCCAGCTTGGTCATCTTGCTGCTCTCCCACAGAAATTCTTAAGTCCCTAGAAATTAAAATATGGCCATTAAAACTCCAGAGCTGGTGCTTTTCCTGACGTAGGCATGCAGACATGACAATCAAATGGGCATGATTTCAAAATAGGCGTAATATATTACTTTCTTTAGCTTTCTGGACCTAAGACGTGGGGAGCCTGCTCCCCCAACCCCTGCTTGTGCTCTCTCTCTCTCTCAAATAAAAAAAATCTTACAAAGGAATAATTAGAAGTTGCTTTTTAAGCCCAGCAGGTGAGAGTATTTCGTTTGTACATTAGTTGTCATTTAAAATTTTTCTCACGATGTGTGATACTTGGCTTGTTCCATTTTCATTCAGAGTAATGTACCCTTTCTCTTGGGAGTGTTTTTCTTTTCTAATTATTTCATTTATAATTCCAGGAAAGCAGGTAAATAATTTGGTGGATTCATCTAGTCATTTAGTTGGATGTCCTGCACAAAGGTAAGCATAAAAGTAGTTTTCATCATGGACTCTTTGAATTCGCTTAGTTTAAAAACAAACAGGATGTCTTTACGTTGCCAAAAATATTTACTTATATATTTGCAGAACTAAAGTGTCTGACAAGGATTTCTTTATGTTGCTTAAAATGTATTTCTTTATTTTGCAGAACTGAAGTGTCTGACAAGAATTTGGCCACAGATCTTGGGAAAAAATTGGAAGAAATCACAGTTCCCTTCTCATTAGAGAGCATAGTTCCAACTAGCAAACCATTTGAGAGCCACAGACGTGTGCTGTGTTTTGACAGCATCACTTCTCCTGTGGCAAATACACAGGGCACGAACCATAAGGTGGCGTCCCAAAACAAAGAAAGGAATGACATTTCATTTCCTAATCTTGAGTCACCCCTTGTGTCTTCCACCTTAAAAGCCCCTTCTAATAATGCTCTCAAAAGAGAGAGAGAGAGGCCTCCTTTGCCTAAGATTTTATCCAAATCAGAAACTGCCAATAGCCGACATACCGCCATAAAAGAAACCCAGTTAGAAAAGAAAGCTTCACCAACAGAAATTGTACTTGAATCTTTCCATAAAGCGACAGCTAATAAGGAGAATGAATTATGCAGTGATGTCGAAAGGCAGAAAAATCCAGAAACTTCGAAACTGTCAAATGGACAGCAAAATGGGGGTCTACGGAATGAGAAAACCATAGCTTCACTGCAAGAACTAACCAAAAAACAAGGCACATCCTCAAATAGTAAAAATGCCATTTCAGTAGGGGCACCTGTGAAGGATCCAAAACAAGAGCAGACTAAATGTGCCAGTTCTGTGATGAGCGCCCTGAGCAAACCTACCACAGACGTGTTGCCGGATGGCCAGTGGCCCAGCCCCGTAGCGCGGCTCCCCGAGGGCTCGGATGCGCCTGGGCCCCGGACGCCTGGCGCGGGGGCGGGGGACAGACCTAAAGAAGAACCGAGAGATGGTATCAAGGTCCCCTCTAGTAGCACAGCCAAGGTGATGGTCCCCCCTGTCACCCCAGACCTGCCTGCCTGCAGCCCTGCCAGTGAGACCGGGAGCGAGAACAGCGTCAGCATGGCCGCGCACACGCTCATGATTCTCTCCAGAGCAGCCGTCTCCAGGACCGCCTCCGCAACTCCTCTCAAAGACAACACGCAGCAGTTCCGAGCCTCCTCCAGGAGCACCACAAAAAAGCGGAAAATGGAGGAATTAGATGATCGTGAACGAACCTCTCGGGCTTCCAGTAAAAGTCTTACAAATTCATCACTCCCAATGAAAAAGAAGAAAATTAAGGCAAGTTTGAAAGTCTTAATTTCAAAACCACACCTTTGCCCTTCCTTCAGTGCTCACGTTAGAGATCTCAGCATTTTTGCCGCAGCTACCTGACCGGACCCTCCGGTCAAGACGGCTTTGAGTCTTGACTGACAAAATTATTCTGTAGCAGTGTCTCAGCCAGTGTGGTACGCAGAATTTGTCTAGGGGAAATCAAGCATTTGCAAAACAATTGCTAAGGCATTGCCTTGGGGAAAGGAGGTTTTTGTTTCTGTCGCGGTAGGACCCAAGTGTTTCGGGAGAATGACATAAGCCATGAAAGATTGGGAAGCCACTGCTGTGTGTGGAATTAAAGTAAAAAACAACTTTGCAACTCCTGCCTCTTGGGGGTTTTTCAGTGTCCTGCCATCTCTCCCATTGGCTCTTAGAGACGTTAATATGTTGGAGCAGCGTAAAAGCTAAAGTTACCTGTTTTTTTTTTCTTTGGGCATGGTTATCTGTAGGAAGGCAGTGCAGGGATAGCTTTGAAAACCAAAACCCATTTTTTCTAAACCTATTTAGCCACTTAGTAAGTGAACTGAATAGAAAGAAAGGTGTTTAACATGTCTTATGGCAAGTCCAGTTCCCGGGAAAGATCTGTGGCTTTGATGCCACGCAAACCTGGGTTTGAACCCCGCATCTCCTGCTTACTGGTTCTGTGATCGTGGTTAAGCCCGGAGCCTCTGGGGCTCAGCTGCATCGCTTGACCTGAGGCTACCACACGCGTCTTACGTGAGGCTGGACGGAGTAAACGTAGTGTTCCTAAGACGCCTGGGGCCGGAACAGTACCTGTTACTTGTAGTGAGGAAAGCTTCTGAGACTCACTGCGGTTTGGTGAGAATGACACCCTCATAGAAAGCATGGCCTGTCTTGTCTCAGCATTCACAAACTCTGAATTTGTTTAAGGTGTTTTGCTTAAACTAATGTTAAAGTACCACTGAAGTATAATTTATTAACTTTGGATTTATAAAATGTGTTGCTACTTCTCTGTATAATTAAAATTCCAACCAACTAAAAATTTTAGCGATATTTTAGTATAGGAAGAACCTGATATGAGGTTCTAAGTAAAAGTTTTTTGGCCTTGTTTGAGTTCAATATGTTAACTTAGGTTTATTTTTTCTTTTTTTTTTTCTTTTCTTTTCTTTTTTTATTTCTTTTCCTTTTTCTCCCCCCCCCCCTTTTTTTTTGACAGAAAAAGAAGCTACCCAGTTCATTTCCAGCTGGAATGGATGTGGACAAATTTTTGTTATCATTGCATTATGATGAGTAAACATTCTGAACATAAAAGAACAGTAGCTGTTTAAAACTCGTATCCCTTAAACTATGAGTGTAGGGAATGAGATACTCACAGAACCTAAAAGCATGACCTGCACTTTCCTTGTACTGAAATTTCACTTTATATCTGAATCATGCTGTTTCTGAAGCAGCTTCCTAGTTTGTAAATAGATTTACCTGGTATATTTTTTATTTTGGAAAAAAACATTTGCAGAAATGTAAGTAAAGCCAATCTGCAAAACTGTATAGCTCTGACAATTACGTATTGTACATATTGTATAAATCTTGTTGAAATAGAGGTTAAAGCAATCTAGTATTCTTACATTGTGTTTTTTGACTTCTTGTGATCCCTGAGGCTTTTTCGTCTGGAGTAGTTTCTCATTTTGTGTGCGGGGGGGGAAAGGATGCTTTTCTTTATAAAATTGCCTTCAGTAACTGTCGTACAAGACATTTAAAGACAGCCACAGAGTAGTACAAAGGTGATGACAACCTCAGTTGGTGGAGCGATCAGAAATGAACAATTTAGGTTTTTCCCAGAGTGAATATTATCCCTTCTTATAATTGCAGTAAAGATTATATTCCTGAAATTTTACACTTTAATGTGTTTCTCCTGGTCATTCTGGTCTTTGTTTTAAAAAGAATTTTGTAAACCATTTTTGAGTGTTCTATTTGTTTATAACTTTTAAGATCTTTTACAGAACTTTAAATGTTTAGACTGTGGAGCCATACAAAGTTCATGTAGTAGTTGAGATGTCTTGGTATGTGTATACTTTTTCCCATATACTGGGGATTTGAAGAATTGCACTAATTCATAGAACTTAGTACATAACAGTGACCAGTGCACATTTAATTTAAATCTTGTATTCTATGTTAAAGCTTGTATGGAGGATTATCTTCTGGTGTCCTTTTAGAAAGCCATGTCCATCAAAAGATGTAAAAAGAGAAATCATAGTTTTATATTTTAATTTAGTTTCTCCTAAAATGGGCTGTGTTAAAGTAACTATATCTGTACTTAGATATAGTGTACTGTCTCTGTGCCCCCTAAGAGGTTGTAAAGAGTTACTCAAAAAGTCCTTAAGGAGAATGAAAGAGGTGCCTTCTCTGTATCAGACTCACACACATCAGTCAAGTTGAAAAACTGGTTTAAACCTTTAAATGAGAACAGAAATTATCATTAATATCTGACCGATTGTGCCTAGATTAAAGTATATTCTCTTAAGTGCTTTCTGTTTGATTAAATATCAGTATATCAAGGATTTTTTCTACAGGTGTATATGTTAAAGGGTCATTTCCCTCAGCCTTTTTTTATACTGGGCCTTTAAAAAACTGAAATCCATCCTACTCCCATTTCTCAGTGTGGAAATCACGTCGTAATTGCTAAACCTTACTGCAGAAGTATGTCTTGTTAAAAATTTCTGTGATCTGGCGGTGGTCTATTCCTAAGGAACTACATATCATACACGTAATGTTTATTTAACTCAACTTGATACTGTACTACAGTTAGGTTTGAATAAATATTTTCATTAACTGCAAAAGTTTGAATTACTTTATATTGGCATATATACACATCCACTTAATGACCCAGATTGAGACTAGCACATTATCAGGACTGTAGAATCCCCTCCTACTTCCTCTAGTAACCGCTAACTCCCAGGGTAGTAATGATCCTGACCTCTACCACAGTTTTAGCTTTTTTGTTTCTTTTTTTTAACAGTATGACTGTACTCATGCAGAATAGTCTTCTGTGACTTGTTTTGCTCCCCATTGCAAGATCAACCCATGTATGTCATTTGGCTGTCCTCTTCCATGCTATGTATTTTTCTGTTGTGTTTATCCATGTTGTATCATACCACAGCTAATCCATTTTATAACCGATGGACATTTATTTTCAGTTTGGGGCTATTAGAAATAGAACGGTGAATATATTTGTACATTTTGGGGGGTGAATGTATTCCACTTCTCAGTTGGATATGTATTCAAGAGGGTTGCTGGCTCTTAGGGTTGTAGATCTCCAACCCTATTCGGATTTTTCCACTGTCCAGAGTGGTTTTATCAAACCCTACCACCATCAGCAGTGTAAGGAGAGTTCCGTCTGCTCTACATCATTGTCAGTACTTGGTATTTTCATTTTAGCCATGTTGGCCGTGTCTATTGGCATCATAATGCAGTTTTACTTTAGTTCTTCCTGATAGAACTGAACACCATTTCATATGCATTTGGCCATTTAGAGGACAGGTCTCCTTTTGTGGAGTATCTGTTCATGTCTTTTGGGCAATTTTTGTACGGAGTTGTCTGAGTTTTTTCTTACTGATATGTATCTGTTCTTTCTGTCTTCTAGATACAAGTCCTATTTCATATGGATATCTCATGTCTGGATGTTTTATCATGTTTTCCTTCTATCAGTTTTATTGTTCAACCTTGTGTACTTTGATTGATCATCCAATTAACCCAGCGTCATTCTTGAGAAAGACTTGCCCAAATACACTGCACTGTTACCGTTGTCATGAACTGAAAAACTATGTCTGTGTGAGTTTGCTTCTGGACACGGATCTGTTCCAGTGGTTGACTTTTTTTTTTTTAATTGAAGTATAATTAACACACAATGTTACGTTAGTTTCAGGCATATAACCCACTGGTTCATCGGTTCTACAGGGGACTTGGTGCTCAGCACAATAAGGGTAGTTACCGTCGGTCAGCAAACAACGTTCTTAAAGGCTCATTAACCGTATTCCCTCTGCTGTACTCCTCATCTCCATGACTTATTTTTATAACTGGAAGTTTGTACCATTGATCCTCATTTTAAAGATGTGCCAGCAACACACCATGTTAATGACTGTAGGAAATCTGTTTTAGGTTTTATTTTATATTTGAGCCACTTACTGAATGAGCTCTGTTAGAGCTAATGGTTTCCCTGATGCTTAGTTTTTATTTACTAAGTATATATCCTCTCTGAATAATTTTCTAATTTCATTTCTTCTTACTGTGGTGATGAGCATTTCAAGTACAACAAATAATGATCAAAGTGGACTTCCATGTCTTAGTCCTCATTTTAATGAGAATGTTAAGTACAATGTTGCATTTTGTTTGTAGTGTTTGAAGAATTTACATGAGGAATATCTGTTCAACTTAATTAGGTGCTCTTCTAACATCAGTTAAAATATTTTTATTAAATCCATGAATTTTGTTTTTATATTAGTAATTCTAATATTGTGTGCTTTGCAATCTTACTGATGTCTGAGTATAAATTTGATTTGTCAACATTTTATTTAAGTGTTTACTTCTAATGAGATTGGTTTCAAGCTTATGCCAGGTTTTTTGTTTGTTTTTTTTTTTCCTATTGAATTTGGAACTTACCATCTCTTTCTAGTTTATCTGAATATTGGAATAGTAAATAGTGCTTGTTTGAGGATTCACTTGATGGTTCAGACAAGGCATGCGGAGCGTTTAGGTCAATGTCTGGAACATAATGCTATTTTCACAACTAGATCCCTGTGCTGGTTTTTCTATTTCCATATTCTGCAGCAGATTATTTAGAATGGTAACTGACTATTCCTGAAACGAAATCATTGAAGCCGGCAAGCTTTTTCTGCAGTAGTTTAGGTGTTTTTTAACTCAAAATTTCTTCTAGGCTGATTGGTCCAGTCAGGCTTTGAGCTTTTTTCTGAATTACATATATTTTTCCCCTAAATCTTGGTTGTTCTCTTTAGAGACTAATTTTCTGACAAAATCACCTGTTACATTTAACAATTTTGTACTTTTCTGATTGATTTGTCATTTATTCTTTTTTTTTCTTTTTAAGATTTTATTTATTTGAGAGAGAGACAGTGAGAGAGAGCATGAGCGAGGAGAAGGTCAGAGGGAGACGCAGACTCCCCGTGGAGCTGGGAGCCTGATGTGGGACTCGATCCCAGGATTCCAGGATCATGACCCGAGCTGAAGGCAGTAGCTAAACCAGCTGAGCCACCCGGGCGCCCATTTATTCTTAATGTTTGCTCTTTTCCTCAGAGTTCTTTTTCATGTTTAATTTTTTAAATTGAATGGTTACCTGGCTTTTTTTCCTTTTACACTTGATCTTAACCAAAAGGCTGAGAAGCAGTGGCTTTTTTTCCTTTGAAAACTATGTAAGCATTTGGGGCGCCTGGGTCACTTGGTGGGTTAAGCCTCTGCCTTGGGCTCAGGTCATGATCGCAGGGTCCTGGGATCCAGCCCCACATTGGGCTCTCTGCTTAACAGGGAGCCTGCTTCCCCCTCTCTCTCTGCCTGCCTCTCTCTCTACTTGTGATCTCTCTCTCTCTGTGTCAAATAAATAAATAAAGTCTTTAAAAAAAAAACAAAAACCTGTAAGCATTTAATTAAGGCTGTGAATTTAGTTCTGATTTCACCTTTAAGACATCAAAATTTGGAAGATGAGGTAAGTACTTTCATTTTTTTGTTTTGTTATTTTTTTAATGTTTAACTTAATTAGAATAAAGAGCATGCCCATTTTCAATTTATTTTTTGCTTAAATTTTGTTATCATTCTTGTAAAAAGATCAGTTCATATTTCTGTAAATCTTGTTACGGAGGCTTAAAAACACTCTGTTTATAAAGATACTAGGTTTGATATTTCATTTTACATTATCCTATCTAACTTTGCTTTAACACTTTTGTCATAAACCTTTACTTTCCCATTATTACTCTCTTGGCTATAGTTTCTGCTTCCGTTATTTTGGTATCATTGTTCAGGGCCTAGTCTCTAACTATCATAACTGCATTTTTTTTTTCAGCTTTATTGTGTTAAAACTGATGACTAAAGTTGTTAAGATAACTGAAGTGGACATCACGAGTGGATCTACAGTAGGTCGTGGAAGGATTCCTCCCGTCGAGTGAAGAACCATTCCGCACCTCACCTATTCCTCTTGGCTGTGTGTGGGATGTGTGAGTTCTGTCTCAGCACATTTCAGTTCTGTAATACAGTGTTGTCACCGCATGATACATTAGACCCTCGAACCTCATCTTAGAGCTGAAATTTTGTACCGATTTATAAAAGCTCCCTCTTGGGGCCTCCACGGCACTCCCCAGGCCCCAGCGCCCAGCAGCTACTTTCCTCCTCTAAGAGTTTGACTTTTTTTTTTTAATAGATCCCATATATGTGATACCATGCAATATTTGTCTTTCTCTGGTTTATATCACTAAGTATAATGCACTCGAGATCCAGCCGTGGTACCGCAAAGGCAGAAAGTCTGTCTCGTGGCGGAGTAAACCTCCGCTGCGCGCGGTTCGCGCCCTTCGTTAGCTTGGTCACTCGCCGGCCGCTTCGGCGTCGCCGGGTCTTCGCGGCGGTGGGTCGTGCTGGGGAAGCTGCGGGGAACGTGGAAGCGCACGTGTCTTTTCCCTGCGTGCTTTTCATTTCCTGGGGGTATACGTGTGTCCTCGAGTGGCTGGGCTGGATCCTATTTTTCCTGACTTTTCCTCTTGAATTTTTGAGGAAGCGCCACGCTGTTTTCCATAATGACGGCGCCAGTTTACATTCCCAGCCCCCGTGCGCGAGGGTTCTCTCTCCACGTGTTTGCCAGAGCTTCGTCTTCGATGACGGCCACTCCGGTAGGTGCGAGGTGGTTTGTCGTTCTGATGTGCGCTTCTCAGATGACTACTGACCTTGAGTAACCGTCTCCTGGACCTGTAGGCCATTTGTAGATCTTCCTTGGAAAAATGTCTGTTCTTATCCTCCGCCCAATTTTTAGTGCAGTTGGTTTTTTACTGTTGAGTTCTGTGGGGTTTTTTGACATTAACCGCTTATCAGATAATTTGTAAATATTCTTCCCGATTCCGTACATTGTCTCTTCTTTTCGCAGGTGGTTCTTCGGCTGTGCACAAGCTTTTTAGTTTGATAAAATCAGGCTCATTTATCTGCTTTTGATTTTGGTATCAGATTCAGAAAAACCATTGCCAAGATCTATGTCCAGAAGGTCACTTTCTATGTATTCTTCTAGAGCTTTATGGTTTCAGATCTTAGTCCATTTTGAGTTAATTTTTGTGTATGGTGTCAAATCGGAGTCTATGTACCTGTCCAGTTTTCCCAATAACATTTGTCAAAGAAATTCTCTTTTCCCAATTTTACATTTTTGGCTCCTTTGCCCTAAATTAATTGCTTATGTGTTGCATAGATTTATTTCTAGGCCCTCTGTTCTATTGATCTTTGTGTCTGTTTTATACCAATACTGTACTGTTGTGATTATTGTAGCTTTGTTTGAAGTCAGGAAGTGTGTTTCCTCCAGCTTTGTTATTCCCCTCAGAATCGCTTTGGCTATTCAGGGTCTTTTGTAGTTCCATACAAATTTTAGGATTGTTTATTCTATTTCCGTGAAAATTGCCACTGAAATTTTGATAAGGATAGCACTGAGTCTATAGAGTAGTATGGACATTTAAATATGATTAATTCTTCCAGTCCATCAGCATGGGATATCTTTCCATTTGATTGTTCTTTAGTTTCTTCCATAAAATCTTACTTGTATCAGTGTGCAGATCTTTCCCCTTCCTGACCACATTTATTACATTTATTTATTCTTTTTGGACAAAATTATAAATGGGATTATTAATGTCTCTGTTAGTAGAATGTTAGTGTATATAAATGCAGCTGACTTGTATATACTTAAGTCCTATAACTTTACCAAATTCATTTAATAGTTTTAACATTTTTTTGTCAAGTCTTTATGGTGTTCTGTATATCATATATCATCTGTAAGTAGAGGCAGTTTTACTTCCTTTATGATTTGGATGCTTTTTATTTCTTTTACTTGCCTAATTCTCTGGCTAGGACTTCCAGTTAATTGTTGAAAGTGGGCATTGTTGTCTCGAGATCTTAGGGGGAAAACTTTCAGCTTTACAACTATTATTCAAAGTATGTTAGCTGTGGGCTTGTCATGGATGACCTTCATTTTGTTGAGGTACCTTGTCTCTGTGTCCAGTATGTTGGGAGTTATTACCATGAATAGATTTTCAATTTTGTCAAATGCTTTTTCTCCCAACTATAGAGATGATCCTATGAATTTTACATTTTGTTAAATTATGTATCACATTGGGGCGCCTGGGTGGCTCAGTGGGTTAAGCCGCTGCCTTCGGCTCAGGTCATGATCTCAGGGTCCTGGGATCGAGTCCCGCATCGGGCGCTCTGCTCAGCAGGGAGCCTGCTTCTCTCTCTCTCTCTCTCTCTGCCTGTTTCTCTGCCTGCTTGTGATCTCTCTCTGTCAAATAAATAAATAAAGTCTTTAAAAAAAAATTATGTATCACATTAATGTGCTGTAGAATTTTGTTTGCTAATATGTTGTTCAGGCCTTTTTTTTTTTTTTTTTTTTTTAAGATTTTATTTATTTGACAGACACAGCGAGAGCATAAACACAAGCAGGGGGAGTAAGAGAGAGAAAGCAGATTCCCTGCTGAGCGAACAGCCTGATGTGGGACCAATCCCAGGAAACTGTGATCGTGGCCTGAGCTGAAGGCAGACACTTAACCAACTGAGCCACCCAGCTGCCCTTTGCAGCTGTGTTCTTCAAGGATACTAGCTGGTAATTTTTCTTTCTTATGGTGTCTTTGTCCAGTTTTGGTATCAGGGTTATGCTGTCCTCATAAAACGATTTTGGAAGTGTACCATCTTCTTCCCTTTTTTTTTTTTTTTTTCTTTTCCAAGATTTTTTTTTAATTTATTTGAGAGAGAGCACTAGCGAGAGTGAGGACGCACAAGTGAGGGTTAGAGGGAAAGGGAGAAGCAGGCTCCCTGCTAAGCAGGGAGCCCAACGTGAGGCTTGATCCCAGGACCCTGGGATCATCACCTGAAAGCAGCCACTTAACCGACTGAGCCACCCAGGCACCCGCTCTTCTTCTGTTTAAATGTTTGACGGAATTAACCAGTGAAGCTGTCTGGTCCTAGACTTCATTGTGTGAGGGTTTTGACTACTGATTCAGTGTCCTTACTATTAATTGGTTTGTTCAGATACACTGTTTCTTCATGATTCCATCTTGGTAGGTTGTATTTTTCTGGAAATCTATCCATTTCTCCTAGGTTTTCCAATATGTTGGTAATTCAATGTAGTCCCTTATTTCTGTGTATTTGTGGGCTGTTCGTGCAATGTCTCCTCCTTCAGTTATACTTTTATTTGCTGGAGTTCTCTTATTTTTATTCTGATTTTAGTATAGGTGCTGCCAAAGCAAAATCTGTTATTTTCTTGGTAAGTGTAGCTAATGGTTTTTCTGTTTTTGCCTTAAAAAAAAAAAAAAATCAGCTCTTAACTCTGTTGGTCTATACTATTGTCACTTTAGTCTCCATTTCTTTCCACTCTGATCTTTATTATTTCCTTCTTTTACTAACATGGGGCTTGGTTTGTTCTTCCTTTTCTAGTTCCTCGAGGTATAGTTGATGTGTTTATTTGAGATTGTTTGAGATCTTTCTTGATTTGTAATGTGAGCACTTATCACTGGGGACCTCCCTATTAGAATTGCTTTTGGGGCACCTGGGTGGCTCAGTGGTTAAAGCCTCTGCCTTCGGCTCAGGTCATTGTCCCAGAGTCCTGGGGTCATGTCCCGCATCGGGCTCTCTGCTCAGCGGGGAGCCTGCTTCCCCCTTTCTCTCTGCCTGCCTCTCTGCCTACTTGTGATCTCTGTCAAATAAATAAATAAAAATCTTTAAAAAAAAAAAATTGCTTTTGCTGCATCCTATAAGTTCTGGTATGTTGTACTTCCATTTCCGTTTGTGTCCACATTTTTTTTAAGATTTTATTTGTAAGCTCTGTACACAACACAGGGCTCAAACTCACAACCTGGAAATCCGTTGTCACGTGCTCTGCTGACTGAGCCAGCCAGTCGCCCGCGTCAGGACTTTGTGCATTTCTCTTTCAATTTCTTGGACCCGTTGATTATCAGTGGCATGTTTTTAACCACCATGTGTCTGTGAATTTTCTAGTTTTTCCTTCTTATAATTGATTTCTAGTTGTATACCACTGTTAGAAAAATCGCTGGATATGATTTCAATCACCTTAAACTTAGATTTCTTTTGTGGCCTCACCTGTCGCGTATGTCTTGGCTGGGGTTCCAGATGCTCCTGAGATGAACGTGTATTCTGGGGTTGGGTGGGATGTTCTATAAATATCTAAGTCCATCCGATCCGACATGTTATTCAAGTCCAAAGTTCCCTTACTGGTTTTCTGTCTAGATCATCTGTTCGTTGTTGAAGTGGGACACTGAAGTCTCCTACTGTTGTATTCTGCTCCTCTGTTAGGTGTGTATCTATTTCAAATGGTTTAACCTCCTGTTGGATTGCCCCCCACCTTCTTTATATCTTAAACAGCTTTTGTCTTAAGGTCTATTTTGTCCAATGAAAATACAGCTGCCCTGCTTTCTTTGGCCTCCGTACACGGAATGTCTTTTTCCAACCCTTCCCTTCCAGTGTGTGTGTCCTTGAGGATGAAGTGAGCCTCTGGCAGGCAGCAGATAGTCAAGACTTTATTTCTCCGTTAAGCTACTCTGTGTCTTGTGATTGGAGAATTTAGTTCATTTGTATTTAAAGGTATTATTTACAGGTATGGCCATTTTGTTTATTGTTCTCTGGCTATTTTGTAATTCCTTTGTTTCCCTCTGGTTCTCTTGCTCTCTTCCTTTGTGATTTGATCATTTTTGCTGGTTTGCATCCTTGGTTTCCTGTCTCTTTATCTTTTGTGTATCTATTGTAGGTTTGTTTTGTGGTTACCGTGAGGCTTATAGAAGATATTTATAACAATCTACTTTAATCTATAACCGCTAACTTCAAACACACATAGAAACTGCACTTTTACACTCCCCCACCACACTGGGTTTGATGTTACAATTTATGTATATTTTTACTTTGAACATCTATTAAAAATTTTTGTAGTTGAACTTTTTAATATTCTTGTACGTTATCAGCGATTTGCCCACCACCATTACAGCACTGGAGTCCTGAATTTGACCGTGTATTTGTCTTTACCAGGGACCCAACTTCGAAATGTCTCCTTGTTACAAATTAGCATCCTTTCCTTTCAGCTTAAAGAAGCCCCTTTAACATTTCGAGTAAGACTGACCCTAGTGGTGATGAATTCCTTCAGCTCTTGCTTGTCTGGAAAACTCTCATTCAAATCTGAAGAACAACTTTGCTGGGTAAAGTACTGGGTGGCATTTTTTTTTCCTTTCAGCATTTTTACTATATCCTGCCCCTTTCTTCAGGCCTGTGGACTTTGCTGAAAACAATGCACTAGTCTCAAGGGGTTTCCCTTGTAGGTAACAAGGCATTTTTTTCTCTTGCTGCTTCTAAGATTTTCTCCTTTGCTTTAGCTTTTGGCAATTTAATTATAATGTCTCAACGTGGGGCTGTTGTGGATTCATCTTTTTTGGAACCCCCTGGGCTCCCCAGGTCTGGATTTCTGTTTGCTTCCCCAGGTTAACGGAAGTGTTCAGCCATTATTTGAGTACGTGCTCTACCGCTCTCTGTCTTCCCCGTCTGGGGCTGCAAGTAATGCAAGTGTGTCCACTTGATGTCGTTGTGTGAGTGCTGTAAGTCCCCTTCATCTGTCTCTTTTTTTTTTTTTTTAATGAGCTTGTCTGTCACACAGCAAGTCAGTGACAGACTCTGCCCTATAGGTTTTGTTGTTGTTGTTGTTGTTGTTGTTTAGATTTTTATTTATTTATTTGACAGAGATCACAAGTAGGCAGAGAGGCAGGCAGAGAGAGGAGGAAGCAGGCCCCCTGCTGAGCAGAGAGCCCGATGTGGGGCTCGATCCCAGGACCCTGACCTGAGCCGAAGGCAGAGGCTTTAACCCACTGAGCCACCCAGGCGCCCCTTGTCTCCTCTTCTGATTGCGTGAGACTCACTGTCCTGAAGTCTCGGGTCCTTTCTTCCACGTGGTGCAGTCTGACTCCTTAAGTTTTCAGTTCAGTTACTGAATTCTTCAGCTCTGATTTCTCTTTGGCACTTTTATATTTTCTCTTTTGAAATTCTTACCTTGTTTGCATATTGTTCTCCCAACCCAGTGAGCGTCTTTATGGCTGTTACTTGTCAGATAAATCATTTCTGTTTCATTAAAGTCTGGTTAAGTTTGATCTTGTTCTTTTGTTTAGAAAAAAAAAAAAATCCCTCTGTTTCTTCATTTTCCTCAACTCTCTTAGGTGGTTTCTACCTACTGACTTTGTGTGGGAGATGAACCTCCTCAGCCAGCCTGGGCAGAGGCCTTGATTGTCTCTTAATCTTCTGTGTTGGCCTCTGCTGCCTTGTTGGTTTTCGGTGGCTCCCAGGGCTTGAGGGTGTGACAAGGCATGAGTATGCCAGAGGCGAGGACTGTAGTGAGCTCCTAGACCGTGGGCAGGACATGGGGCAGCAGCTGGGAAGGTATGTAGTTAAGCCTTTCCGGGTGTGGGGGGGTGGCCAACGACAGACCTTGTGGCCGGCAGCCTCTGGGCTGGTGCTGGGTGTGGGGGGGGTGGGGGGGGGGGGGGTTGCTCCCGCACCTGCTAATGATGGCTTCTTTGCTACGGTTCCTTGCAATCCAGGAGAGCAAGCCCTGCTGCCTGTCAAAGCCGGTGATGCGGGAACCCAGCCTTCAGGCGGCAGCTGCAAAAGGTAGGGCACCAGACGGACGAGCAAACTGCTTCCCGGAAGGTACTTGTGGTTTGTCAGGAGTTCACGTGAGAGTCAGAGGTGGAGCTGCCGGCTCCCTGGTCTCCACGGGGGAACACAGCCCACGCCTAGATCCGTGCTCAATTCTTGTCCTCCAGAAACACTACCACTTTTTTCCTCTTTTGTCTTCATGTTCTCTACGACTTTATTTTGAATGATCTTTTTTTTTTTTTAAGATTTTATTTATTCATCTGACAGACAGGGACCACAAGCAGGCAGAGAGGCAGGCAGAGAGAGAGAGGAGGAAGCAGGCTCCCTGCCGAGCAGAGAGCCCGATGTGGGGCTCGATCCCAGGACCCTGGGATCATGACCTGAGCCGAAGGCAAAGGCTTAACCCACCGAGCGACCCAGGCACCCCTGAATGATCTTTTCCTTCTATTAGAGTTCTTGTCCTGTTTCTGCCTTGACTGCTAGTAATTTGTTATGTATACCAACCTTCTCTTTTTACTTAATAATGGTTATCTTCTATAGTAATGTATTGTAGAGCTTATTTTACATTCTACTGGCATTTGTCTTTAGGTAGCAAATATATATATGTTTTTTTTTTTAAGATTTTATTTATTTATTTGACAGAGAGAGATCACAAGCAGGCAGAGAGGCAGGCAGAGAGAGAGGAGGAAGCAGGCTCCCTGCTGAGCAGAGAGCCCGATGCGGGGCTCGATTCCAGGACTCTGAGATCATAACCTGAGCCGAAGGCAGCGGCTTAACCCACTGAGCCACCCAGGCGCCCCTATGTATGTATTTTTTTAACCCCGATTTTACTACATTCCCCTCCTCCCCAGCCAGTCCTTTTAAATTTAAAAATTAAGAAAATTAAAAGTTTTACATTTCTCGAATTCCAATTTTGATTCTTTCCATGTGCTGGTAATAAATTCTGTCATTTTTGGAGGAAATACTGAGCATATTTTTCAGCTCTTGCATGCCTAAAGATTCCTAGTATCTTTGTTCTATTAAAAATACATACAGGGGCTGCCTGGGTGGCTCAGTCGTTGGGCGTCTGCCTTTGGCTTGGGTCATGATCCAAGGATCCTGGGATCGAGCCCCACATCGGGCTCCCTGCTCAGCAGAGAGCCTGCTTCTCCCTCTCCCACTCCCCCTGCTTGGGTTCCCTCTCTCTCTGTCAAATAAATAAATAAAATATTAAAAAAAAAATACATACATGTTGGGGCACCTGGGTGGCTCAGTGGGTTAAGCCTCTGCCTTCGGCTCAGGTCATGATCTCAGGGTCCTGGGATCGAGTCCCGCAGGGAGCCTGCTTCCCTCTCTCTCTCTCTCTTTCTGCCTGCCTCTCTGTCTACTTGTGATCTCTCTCTCTCTCTCTCTCTCTCTCTGAAATAAATAAATAAATAAATAAATAACATACATGTTGGTCATTTGTCTTCTAGTACTTTTAAAGAAAATGATTGAGGCTACCCATTTTTCCACCTGGATGTTCTCTCTGGAATCTTACTAGGATTCTGTTAATTAACTTTGCTAATGAAATAAGGCCTCCAGAGTTGTTCTATTATAATTAATCCTTGGATTGCCACTTTTTTTTTTTTTAAACCATTTACTCATGAGTTGTCTCTTTTTCTTTCCCAGAACTGTCAGAGAGCTTTCCCATGTCACTGGTGCGATGCAGTGTTAATTCTGCTTGTCTCCTCTGAAGTATTCTACCATGTCTTGGGTTTTCTTTCCTTCCTTCGTCTTACCCCCTCCTGTCAGAGTCAGGGTAGGCTCAGGCTTACAGAGCACAGCTGCAACAGGAGCTTGGACTGGACCAGCTCTGCTCCTGACCTCACAGTCAGGCCCCCGGACCTCACAGTTGCCTAGTCCGTGCCTCAGTGTCCTTTTCTGTACATAAGAGGAAATGACAGTACCTACCTTCTTGAGTTCTTGTGAGGATCAAAGGACTTAGTACATAATGAGCTACAAGTATTAGCTGTGATTACTGTGATTTTTTTTTTTTAGGTTATCCCTCTGAATCTTAGTATTTTTTTCCTTGCATTGTCTTTTTGTTCCTTCTCAGGTAAGGACTCCCAAGAACCATCTGCCAGGGGTGCCTGGGTGGCTCAGTGGGTTAAAGCCTCTGCCTTCGGCTCAGGTCATGATCTCAGAGTCCTAGGATCGAGCCCCGCATCGGGCTCTCTGCTCCTCAGGGAGCCTGCTTCCCCCTCTTTCTCTGCTTGCCTTTCTGCCTACTTGTGATCTCTGTCAAATAAATAAATAAAATCTTTAAAAAAAAAAAAAAACATCTGCCAAGAGACTGTGCATACATGACCCTTTCTGCCCCTTTGCTCTCCCATCGCTGTGCATCTCACCTGGGAAAGGAGCTTCCCTTCTCAGAACCACTGCTGAGGTGGGTGCTCTTTGCTGCTGTAGTAATCCAGAGGCCAAACCCCAGGATTTTCTGACCCGCTACCCCCAAGTCCTGCATGCTAATATTATGAGAAATTGCCCCCCCACCCCAGACCCGAGCACATGGATCTATCCTGTTTCCAGCAACACTGTTCTCACTTTCAGGAGTCTGATAAAGCTCAGTCAGCTGTATGTGATGTTCACTGACCTCTGACCGGCCTCAGAATGTAAATGATGATTTGTTCTATAAAACGGAAGCCTCTACTTCTAAGTTACTAATAAGTGCACACTTGTATCTCAGATAGTACAGCTTTCTAACAACTACTTTGAACTAGAGATTACAAAAGACTTAAAGCAGAAGAAAACATTTATTTATAATTTCAAAAGGTTTGAGGATTGATCTTATCATATTAGAAAAATATAAAAAATGAAACAGATGGGAGTATATAACCCGACCCCAGGTAGTGAGTCATACTGATTACAGCAGACCTTTCTGGCCACATAGGGTTGTTTTAGACACAGCTGCCTACAGCTTCTGGATCAGCAGGGCAGATGCCCCTCCTCCTCCATTACAGATACTGGCAAGACCGTACTCCCCTTGCTTCAGGGCATGAACCATATGAACGACAATCCTGGCTCCAGACATCCTAGGAAGAAGAAAGCATTTGTGTTCTTTCATAAATTAAAGAATACCTAATCAAAACAGTTCCCATTCCAAGTTCGCTTGAAAGGCTGTTAGAGAATTTAACTTTTTTTTTTTAAGATTTTATTTCTTATTTGACAGACAGAGATCATAAGTAGGCAGAGAGGCAGACAGAGAGAGAGGGAAGCAGACTCCCCGCAGAGCAGAGAGCCCGATGCGGGGCTCGATCCCAGGACCCTGAAATCACGACCCGAGCCAAAGGCAGAGGCCCCAACCCACTGAGCCACCCAGGTGCCCCTTAACTCCTTTTCTTAAAGTGGGAGACATGTTTCAAGAACTATTACAGCTTTTTTTTAAAGCCCAAGCATAGATTTTAATCTTAAGACACTATTAGTTCTCAGGCAACAAATGCGGCAGATCTGTATTCAGTGTTAGATCCTATCAGAAATGGTGTTCACCCTTCGAAGGACAGATGGGAAGGAAACCAGTTCAACCAGGAGTAAAAGGATTAGCATGAAGCGGTTAAGATTTAGACAAAACTACAAGGCCATTATGAAGCCATTAGCCTAGACAGAGAGACTTGTCTGACTTCACCTACCCGATGGGATGTCCCAGAGAAACTGCTCCTCCATCGATGTTCACTTTGTGGGGATCGAGGTCCAGCATTTTAATGTTTGCCAGCACAACCAAACTGAAGGCTTCATTCACTTCCCACATCGTAATATCCTCTTTCTTCAGGCCTGCATCTTTAAGAACCTAAAATTTTTATAACGATAGATTAACAGTCAAAACTTATTTTCATTGTTTTTTTGGAATTCTGCAATCTGGGTTTCTAGTTCCCCGTGATGCAAGAGATATTTAAATATGGAGTTTCTTAGTTTTCAGGAAGAAGAGCCTTTTCATTTTCGGATTTTAATGTCTCACTGCACTGTGAGCAAAGAATTCTGTTTGCATTATTTATTATTTGCAGCAATAGAAAGAACTAGATTTTTTTTTTTTTAAGATTTTATTCATCCATTTTGACACAGAGAGAGAGATCACAAGTAGGCAGAGAGGCAGGCAGAGAGAGAGAGAGGAGGAAGCAGGCTCCCCGCTGAGCAGAGAGCCCGATGCGGGCCTCGATCCCAGGACCCTAAGACCATGACCTGAGCCGAAGGCAGAGACTTAACCCACTGAGCCACCCAGGCGCCCAAGAACTAGATTTTCTTGAACAGTCTATGGATACCTGAAAAGAACATGTGCTCTCTATTTGGAGGTTATAACTTGATAATCTTAAAATCTTTTTTACTACTTTGATCAGTTGTAGATTATCTGTCAAATGAGAGAGGTCTGTTAATACGGTGGTTTTTCTCTGCATGTCCTAGTTTCTCCTGTATAAAAGCTGCTGTGGGGTTATATGGGTGCAGACATTCTTAGCTGTTGTATCCTCACTGCAAATTATCTCAAGTCTTTAATTCTGAGCAGTTCATCAGCTATGCAGGAAGATGTTCTAAAATTCTGCTACCGTCCTTTTTTTTTTTTTTTTTAAGATTTTATTTATTTGACAGGTCACAAGTAGGCAGAGAGGCAGGCAGAGAGGAGAGGGGAGGGGGGGAGCAGGCTCCCTGCTGAGCAAAGACCACCCCCCCCCCGCCCAATGCAGGGCTCTATCCCAGGATCCTGAGACCATGACCTGAGCGAAGGCAGAGGCTTAAGCCACTGAGCCACCCAGGTAACGTCTTCCTTTTATTTAAAAATTGTTGTTGTGAGAATTAATAAAAGTAACTGGGAACTCTTACCCCCTTCCTCTCTCCCTGCAGCAGGCTATGTTTCAGGCTGTACAGCTCCCACAACATGAGACAAAACCCGTGTGGCCCCTTCCCTGGCCCTCAGTCAAGCCGGGGTCGGGATTGGAACTCCTCCTTCAGAATCCAGACCCATTTCTCCCCCTTGCTGTCCTTTGCGATGCATTCACTTTCTGAAGCTGTTATTCTCTTCCTCTCTGCACCCTGCCACCTCATCGTTTCTGATCCTTTCTTTCCATAGTCCTCACTGATTTCTGCTCTTTCTGGGTGTTGCTGTCAGAAGTCCCCTCCCAGGGTGAGGCCCTCTCCTTCCAAAAGGGAGTATTTGCTGGAATCTTCTGGGCTCCTTCAGCACCGTCTCTTCCTGTGACCCCATAGCAACTTCCCTTAGAGACAGTGACCGCTTGGAGTACATAGGTTTTTGGTTTTTAGTTTTACTCTAAGACCAGCTCCCAAGCTCCCAGCAATTTCCTTTTGGAATGGAGACCTCTCCTAGTACTGCATTATTTGCTTTGAATTCTAGACCCAGGACCTTCAGTACTCTCTTCTTTGCCACACCAGCCTCCCACTCTGTGGCTCCCACACCAGGTGCGAGTAAGCACCCTACCTAAAAATAATTCCAGACTTTGCGTCGGTTTCACTGAGGCTCTAGTTTGTGGGCTGCTCAGACTGTTTTCAGAAGTTGGAAGATTTGGGGGCCTTTCGGTGCCTCAGGCAGTTAAGCATCTGACTTCAGCTCAGGTAGTGATTTTGGGGTCCTGGGATCGAGCCCGTGTCGGGCATCCCACTCAATGGGGGAGTCTGCTTCTACCTCAGCCCCTCCCTCCATTTGTGCTCTTTCTCTCTCAAATAAAATTTTTAAAAAAAGATTTGAAACCAATCTTCCGCAGACAAGTAACATTAAAACCCCAACCCCACAGCTCTGCTCCAAGCAGAAGCCGGCACGATGTGGTAATGACGGCCCCGCACTGGGTTCTCACCTTCAGTACAGCATACACAGGCGCAATTGGAAAATCAATGGGTTCGACAGCAGCATCAGCAAATGCTTTAAAAAAAAAAAAATCATTAAAATCTTTTTTACAAGTGATAGGTCATGTATCATGTGCAGAACTGCAAGCTTCCTAGCCCCAATCATACAAGGAAATGTAGTTGTTCCTGTTCTAAGACTCTCGGCTTTATAAAATTAGATCATCTAGGCCGCGGATTTTCCGAAGCAGGGGCTGGGGGAATTGGCTCCAGGGACACTAGCATTAGCTAGACATGATGTAGGTGCTGCAGTGAGTAGAAGGCCCCTTCCTGCAGCATCCGAGGGGACAGAGGTGACCGCGCGTCCTCCAGCGAGCAGCACAGCCTCCGGCAAAGGAATTACTGGTTGCAGAATGTCGCAAGTGCTGAGGTTAGGGGTGCTAGTTAGCGCTCCCAGCTGAAAACGAGGGGGTGCCTAGGGGGGTTCATAAGGCATCTGACTTGGTTTTGGCTCCGGTCACCATCCGAAGGTAGTGGGATCGCCTGGGTTCTGTGCGCAACAGGGAGTCTGCTGGTCCCTGTCCCCCTGTTCCCCCTCCTTTCTCTAATAGATAAAATCTTCTAAAACAATAAAGTTACAAAATGGTATTTGTTAAACTTACTCACAAAGTGGATTTTACAGCTAAAAATGTTTAAGGAGATGAAGGGTGTGACAGCCACATAGTTAAATGCCAAAATGTCTCAACTTCTTATTTCTAAACCCCTAACTTCATATTCTTTTCCTTCTAGGTGGTTACCTCTCCCCTGCATGCCAGGACCATGTACCTCCTGCCCCCACTCAGCAGACAGGCTAGGAAAGCTCTCTGATGCTTACTCTTCTACAAAATGAATGATAAAGGAGCTTCTAACTCAAAATACGAGCGACTGTCACACCGAACCACCCAGAGAAGGAGCCGACCTCAACGCTGTGTAACCTACACGGAAACTCCGTTTCGGGAAGCTTCAAGGGGCTCAGGAGGAGAGGGGTTCGGAACGCGTGCTACCTGCTACTCTGGCCAGCGGCCTGACGTCGAGCCTCCGGGCCGCGTCCGCAGTCATGAGCAGCAGGGCAGCCGCGCCGTCGTTGAGCGTGCTCGCGTTGGCGGCTGTGACTGTGCCTGGAAGCAGCGGTGAGCGTGAGGCCACGACACTTCACACCACATTCATTTGGTTCAACTGACTGAACTCCTGCGGGCACCACGGAGGCTGCTGGGTGCGTGGAAATGACCAGTATGTGTGGAGACGATGCCTGCTTTCAAGAGACCCACACCTGGCTATTTCCGGCTGGTTTTCGAGCCCTTTGTTCACAGCTCGCTCAGCAACACCGGCAGGACGGCAGGACGTAAGCGCGGGCTTACAAGGCTGCCAAGGTAAGGACCAGCTGTTGCTTTTTCTTCCCAGAGTCTAACTTGGCTTATCCACATTAGAGCAGGTACTATGTCAAAACCACGTACATCTTGGGGCGCCTGGTGGCTCAGTGGGTTAAGCCTCTGCCTTTGGCTCATGTCATGATCCCAGGGTCCTGGGATCGAGCCCCACAGCAGGCTCTCTGCTTCCCTTCCTCTCTCTCTCTCTGCCTGTCTCTCTGCCTACTTGTGATCTGTCAAATAAACAAAATTTTTAAAGTAATAATTTAAAAAAAACCACATCCTCTTCTACAGTCACTTGAAGTTAAATGTCAGGAATACTAAAAATAACTGAACTGGATGTTTTAAATTTTACAGAATGTAAATTATATCAGGTAAGCTTTTATACAAATTGTGACCAAAGCCCCTATAGTAGACTGCAGCTAAAAAATATACAAATGTACTTTTGGCAACATAAATTTTACATGGTGCTTTAAAAAAGACTGATCCCCCCCTGTAGTTGGTATTTAAAAATTCAAATCAGGAAAGGCAGAAAAAGTATCTTTAGAATCTAATCTCCAGTAGATCTGCCCATTTTAAAAGCAGCATGGACCACACCTCAAGGATTTCAAAAGCATTAATTGAGACACTTGAATCCTGTTTATGGTAGATTTCGACAGTTACTGAGGACCTACTACCAGTCAGGCACTAGGAAAAAACCGTGAACGACACGGCTGCCAACTTCATCCTCAAAAACCTTACAGGTACTTAACATATAAACACATTTCATTACAGAATAATCTTTCAAAATGAATTAAATATGAAAAACTGAATTCTATACTCATTCTGTAGTCTCTTCCCTAGGATTTCTATATTGAAGGTATTAAAATTTTTAATATTTTTTGGATAAATATCATGTTAATTTCACATGAGCCTTGACATACTGAAAATGCTAAATAACATCTAAATGTTTTCTAAAATTACTTAACTAAAATCCATAGGCAGTTCCAAGAGTAGAGGTGGTATATTAACTCCACTTTTTGCCATGGTTCATTTCTTCATACTAACCATTTTCTTTCTGGAAAACGGTCTTCAGCTTTGGGACTTTGCTAAAGTCAACCCGTTTATATTCTTCGTCTTCTTTCACCAGGACATCTGGTTTACCTGCAGTACAAGTCTCATCAGCCGGATGAGTCCCTCAGTGAGACACAGCAAATGTACCCCCCACACAGGGCCTGCACACCTCGCACCACCCCACGTCAACCCTACTCGAGAATCCACCACCTACCCTCTCTGTTAGGGACTTGAAGAGTTTATTAAGTAGTTTAACCTTTTAAATCTTTGATGGCCCCATCCCATTCTCTTGTCTTGCCCTTTTTAGATCACAGATCCCAGCCACTTTCCTGACTCCAGGGCTGGACAAGCTCTAGTAATTCCACCATCCTGAACCTCATCATTTCTCCGTGGAAATGAAACCTCAACCAGTTTAATGAGTCTTCATGCTGAGTCCCTGCTGGAGTGGATGAGGAGACCTCCCTGCTCGGTGACGGAGAGCCTTCAGATGGGACCCGGAGATGGAGACGGGACAAAAAGACGCAGCTTCCAGAGCTGCTGCCGTGTGGCCTTCAGTCCTGGGAGGTGCCCCCCAAAGCCTGCCTCCTCACCTCAAAGGCTAATAAACTGTCACTGATACTAGAAAATTTCTAATAAATATAAACATATTTCTCAAATTGGGAACATTATTCTTAGTGGTATTTGTAGCTGAGCTGGAAATAGATATGAAATTGGGTGGAGTTACATTGTAACTGGACAGCATTTCCCTCTGTTAACCATTAGCAAAAGTATGTGTCCTCAGGTGAACAAAGATAAAAATGTACTCCTCTAAAACAGAATTTTTTAGCATAGCAAGAATTTTTTAGCATAAAAAAACCTATGTTGGAACATCATCCCTCTACCTTTTACTGTAATTGTGATAGGGATAACTTCATTTCCAAATTTTCCTGCTTCCCACGCTGCTTTACTCCTGGTGTAGGAGTTAATCGCGTACGTGTCCTGTTCCTCTCGTGCAATGTTCATCTTCTTCGCAGTATTCTCAGCACAGTTCCCCTGATAAAAGATGGAATTCTTAAATATCTATTAACTTGCATAACATAAAACAGTGGTTAGCCGTTAAACGTCATTTCTTAAAATACACTCTTTCTGTACTAGGTCATTTTTCAGTCAGGTCTCATCTTTAGATACTTCAGTTGAGTCCAGAATTTCTATTTCAAAGGTAAATAATTAAATAGCTACAGCATCTATAATCAGAAGTCAGAACACTCCCTATTCCAGTGTGGGCCAGCGGATTCAACACCCAAGTCAAACTGATGTGGGGAGCTAAGAGATGTATTCCTGAAATGAATGGCTAAAATCAACATTTATGGAGCCCACCCTTCAGTTTCTGAATCTGCGTATCTTTAAACATCAAGCAGTCCTGTGTACTAGCTGAGATTTCTCCAAAAAAAAAAAAAAAACAAGCATTACCATATGGATCTTATTGTAGACATCCGTCAGCCCATCTTTCACAATCAGATCTTCCAGCTTGACACCACCATACGGCGTGGCTCCTCTGCTCATGACATAGGGAACGTTGGACATGCTCTCCATCCCGCCTGCCACCATCACATCCTGCTCAGCAGCGAAAACAATGTCAACTCCAACAGGACCTACAACCATGGACGCCCACCACGCAGCCACCACCAACACGCTTCCATTGGCCTGGCTAGGCTGCTACACAGTGGGCACGGAGGCACCCTTTCTGAGCCAGATGAAAAGAAATGGCCTAAAATGTCAGGATATTTAAGAATCAGGTATCCTAATAAAGCAACTCTTCCCCATAAGCAGTTTGAGGAAGTGCCCCTTGCATACCCTATAATGGACAGGACAGCCTGGGTACTGGAGAAAGGGCTTCACTAGAATCACAAGAATCATAAAGACCATGCAAGAAAGAGCACACAACCAACAAAATCATGGCCAGCAAATGGTAGTATGACTCCCCTGTGCCTCTCCTCTACAAGATACAGCATGTTCTCACCACTGTAAGTTGCTTACCAGCTGGCGAGCTGCGTGCATGGGGAGGGACTAGAGAGTTACAGAGTATTAGGATTCTGTGCCAGAAGAGTTTCAAGTGGTGGTGTTAAAATGATGTAAAAGAGTGAGTTACTATTTAGGAGGAAATGTAGGAGTGGTGCTCTGATGGGCCTGGAGCTCTGAGATTTCAGACAAATGGAGACAGCAACCCAAGGAAAGGCCTCAACAGGAGAAATATGAGCTGTGCCCCAGAAATAAGACACCCAGTTTGGCCAGGGAGTAGATTAGCTGAAGACCTCGTAAAAGCAAGCCCTGGAAAGGTAAGTTGGCTCGAGCATGTGCCAGCGTTAGCATTTTGCATGTGGCTGTTAGAGATTTTGGAATAAACACTGGATTCTACAGTTAATGAAGGTTGAAGAGACCATGATGAATGTGTCCTGACAGGGCTGGTAGTAAATGTGTGCTTTATTGATAGTCCTGTCCCTTATGCCAGTGTTTGAGAATTGGCTTCCTTCTGCCTCTCATCCCTTCAACCATCCCCCAATCTGGAGATTTAATACCACCTGAAAAAACAAGGTTTTACTACTCCTGGTTTTGGTAAAGTTGCTTACAGCAAAGGTGAAGGAATCTTCTGTACATGAAACAGCCAGAACTTGGCAAAAAGTGGTCCCTGGCTTCCACCGTAGCAGAAAGGGCGAGGTAATGCTCAGTAGGCAGCAGTTCAAGGGTTTTCTGAAGGCAAATCAGCCTTAGGCCGCTTGACTCTGAGGTTTTCAGTTTGTCTGTATGAAAAATATGACGCAATATTTCCCAAGCACCTGCCTTTCAAGTGAGGCAATGTTTACACTGCTTGAGCAAATGTCGGGCTGCTTGGGCAAAAGTTGCTGGTCCACACAGGACGCCTGATGACTGCAGGGGTCAAGGAGACAGTGGAAGGATGTAGGGCAAACCTCCAGTGCCCACACACAGGATTCTCACCTCCTTAATAACTGTTCACAGTCCTGGCTTGTCTTTGGCTGACTGCAGCAGAGTCATTCAGTTGAAAGTACACTCAGGAACATGTACCGATGATACTTTATGCAGAAAACCCAAAAGATTCCACCCCAAAGTACTAGAGCTCATACAGCAATTCGGTAATGTGGCAGGCTACAGAATCAGTGCACAGAAATCAGTTGCTTTTTTATACACTAACAGTGAAACTGCAGAAAGGGAAATTAGAGAGTTGATTCCATTTACAATAGCACCAAAAACCATAAGACACCTGGGAATAAACCTAACCAAAGAGGTAAAGGATCTGTATTTTAGGAACTACAGAACACTCATGAAGGAAACTGAAGAAGACACAAAAAGATGGAAGAACATTCCATGCTCATGGATCAGAAGAATAAACATTGGTAAAACGTCTATGCTGCCCAGAGCACTCTATACTTTCAGTGCCATCCCGATCAAAATACTATCAGCATTTTTCAAAGTGCTGGAATAGTCCTAAAATTTGTACGGAACCATTAAAAACCGACTCACCAAGGAAATGTTGAAAAAGAAAAAAGCTGGGAGCATCACGTTGCCTGATTTCAAGCTTTATTTACTACAAAGCTGTCATCACCAAGAGAGCATGGTAGTGACACAAAAATAGACACATAGGCCAGTGGAACAGAGTAGAGAGCCCAGATATGGACCCACAACTCTATGGTCAATTCATCTTCAACAAAGCAGGACAAAATATCCAATGGAAAAAGACAGTCTCTTCAGTAAATGGTGCTGGGAGAACTGGACAGCTATGTGTAGAAGAATGAAACTGGACCATAAACTAAATGGATGAAAGACCTCAGTGTGAGACAGGAATCCATCAGAACCCTAGAGGAGAACATAGGCAGTAACCTCTTCAACATCGGCCACAGCAGCTTCTTTCAAGACAGGTCTCCAAAGGCAAAGGAAACAAAAGCGAAAATGAAATTTTGGGACTTCATCAAGATCAAAAGCTTCTGCACAGCAAAGGAAACAGTTAACAAAACAAAGTGACAACCCACGGAATGGGAGAAGATAATTTTGCAAATGACACTAGAGATAAAGGGCTGATATCCAGGATCTATAAAGAACTCCTCAAACTCAACACTCAAAAAACCGGTAATCACGTCAAAAACTGGGAAGACATAGGGACGCCTGGGTGGCTCAGTTGGTTAAGCAGCTGCCTTCGGCTCAGGTCATGATCCCAGCGTCCTGGGATCGAGTCCCACATCGGGCTCCTTGCTCGGCGGGGAGCCTGCTTCTCCCTCTGCCTCTGTCTGCCTGTGCTCGCTCGCTCTCCCTCTGTCGCTGAAAAATAAATAAAATCTTTAAAAAAAAAAAAATTTAAAAAAAATTAAAAAAAAAAAAAAAAACTGGGAAGACATGAACAAACACTTCTCCAAAGAAAGCGTACGAATGGCTAACACACATGAAAAAACGTTCATCATTAGCCATCAGGGAGATTCGAGTCAAAACCACATCGAGATACCACCTGACACCAGTCAGAATGGCCAAAATCAACAAGATAGTAAACAATGTGTGTTGGAGAGGATGTGGAGAAAAGGGAATCCTCTGAAACCACTGGTGGGAATACAAGTTGGTGCAGCTACTTTGGAAAAGTGTGGAGATTCCTCCAAAAATTAAAAAGAGAGCTACCCGGGGCACCTGGGTGGCTCAGTGGGTTAAGCCTCTGCCTTTGGCTCAGGTCATGATCTCAGGGTCCTGGGATCGAGCCCCGCATCGGGCTCTCTGCTTGGCAGTGAGCCTGCTTCCCCCTCACTCTGCCTGCCTCTCTGCCTTACTTGTGCGCGCTCTCTCGCTCTCTCTCTCTCTCTCTCTCTCTCTGTCAAATAAATAAATAAATAAATAAATCTTTTAAAAAAAAAAAAAAAAAAAAGAGAGCTACCCTATGACCCTGCAATTGCACTACTAGGTATTTACCGCAAAGATACAGATGTAGTGAAAAGAAGGGCCATCTGTACCGCAGTGTTCAGAGCAACAGTGTCCACAACAGCCAAACTGTGGAAAGAGCTGAGATGTCCTTCAACATATGAATGGATAAAGAAGATGTGGTCCATATATACAATGGAGTATTACTCAGCCATCAGAAAGGATAAATACCCAACTTTTGCATCAACCTGTATGGGACTGGAGAGAATTATGCTGAGTGAAATCAGAGAAAGTCAATTATATGGTTTCACTTACTTATGGAACATAAGGAATGGCATGGAGGACATTAGGAGAAGGAAGGGAAAAATGAAGGGAGGGAAATCAGAGGGGGAGATGAACCATGAGAGACTGTGGACTCTGAGAAACTGAGGGTTTTAGAGGGGAGATGGTGGGGGTTTGGGTGAGCCTGGTGATGGGTATTGAGGAGGGCATGGACTGCATGGAGCACTGGGGGTTATATGCCAACAATGAATCTTGGGACACTGCATCAAGAACTAATGATGTACTGTATGGTGGCTAACATTAAAAAAAATCAGGAAAAGAAAAAAAGAATCAGGCATCCTAAGACTCCCAGGATCCTTTGCCACACTCAACACTGCTCTAAAAGATGACAGCTGTTCACAGAAATAATCCTACTTCTCTCCTGATCGGCTCTTCCCAGACGGCTGTGGTAACTCTCCACATGACCACGTGCCACGCATCGCTGCCTCCACCCCGGCCGCGTGGACTCACGCCCAGGTCACTTGGGCTAGAATAAAAGGTTCCTTGGCCCTTCTCCCGGAAGGCCTCTCTCCCCCCTTCTGTCCACTCACCTGCACCTGCCGTGAGGCCTTCACAGACCTCGTGCTCGCTCACAGCCCCCTACGTACCCTGCCCCGCCACCAACACAGGAAATACCCGGATCAGGACACCTGGCCCTTCTGGGACGGGCTGCCCGTCCTTCTGTTCTGTTCCCCGGTTCCTGGGTAGGCGTTTATCAGGCGTTTAACAGCCCCGCCCTGGATAGCCTGTACTTCCGGGTCCGTCTTCACCGACCAACGCTCCTTTAAGGACCAGAGACCTTGTCACGTCTATCAGTGAGTACTAAGCAACTAACCTGTTAGTACAAACCAACAGAAGAAACTTGTTTGCATATAAGGGCTATTTTAAAACAAATAGTTTAATATAAAACATTAATGGAAGCATTAAAGCCAAGTTATTTTCTCATAGCCTTTAACCAGGAATAAAGACAACCACGAGTTCCAGACCAAAGAAACCTAAATATTTTGCCAGTTTTGAAATCAAGAGATTCTCACTTACTTCTCATGTAAGTTCTACTCAGTTACTCTAAAATACTGAATATTCCTGGGGGTGATGGCAATAGTAAGTGACAGAAAATAAGGTATCAATTATTCTTCAATACAAAATAAAAAGTGGCCACTTTCCAAAATATTTCAAAATACTTTGATACTTAAAAATATTCATTCCGGGAACCTGGGTGGCTCAGTGGGTTAAAGCCTCTGCTTTCAGCTCAGGTCATGATTCCAGGGTGCTGGGATCGAGCCCCACATCGGGCTCTCTGCTCAGCAGAGAGCTGTCTCTGCCTCTGCCTGCCTCTCTGCCTACTTGTGATCTCTGTCAAATAAATAAAATCTTATAAAAATATATAAAAATTTAAAAAAAAAATTCATTCCTAGTATTCCTGTAAGTCAGGTATCTGTACACACATAGAAATACCAGCCGAAAGCGTCTCCAGTAGCACAAACAGCATTTGCTAGAGAACCACCGTAAATCCACTGAGACAAAACTTTCCTTCTCAAACAGTTCCCAGCATGGAAACAATCTCCTCTGATTTCCACTCGCTGCTGTAACCAAGGCCTAGTAACACCCCGTGCTGGTGTCACCCTCCGTACAAAGGAGTTCCAACGTTTGCAAAGTGTGCAACTGGTACCACTTTTACAGAAAGCATTTGAAAATATCCTCTGGAAATCTTCTGACTCAAACTCTCCTCTTAGTAATTTTTCCAAGGGACCAATCTGTAGGTGACGAGACTGTTAACGTTCTGTCCACTGGCGTCCGGTGAGTGTCCCAGAGCAGGCGCTCAGCTCGCGGGGCGGGAGGAGGGGTCACGCTTGTCCGGCTCCAGACGTGCTGTTCTCACCTCTCCACGGAGCCCCTCAGAGCTGCCGTTCAAGGACCGAGCCCTAGTGACCAAGATACACGCGTACAGGCACGCGTGGCGCCATCGTCTAAGATAGCGAGGAAGGGGAGACAACCTGGATGTCCAGTCCACAAGGGCCCAGAAAATACGCTTTCGTTACTCAGGTCAGGAGAACACGAGCACGTGCTCACGGAGAAAGATCCCGCAGGCATTCCGTGGGGTACAGAGTTTAAGCACCTTGCCCAGAGTCTCTCTGCTCCTAGTGGCAGAACACCCAAGACGGCGGGAGAGAGAATGGAGACCTCCTCTTCTTACACGCTTCATTTCCGGCCGCCTGAGCACGCGCGGGTCACAGTAACGCGTCAGCCCCGTCCGCGAGGCGGCGCCCCAGCCTCGCTCCCTCCCTGCCTGTGACTGGAAACCCGGCCGGGGAGGCGTGTCCGCGGCGCACCAACCCGGGCTCCGGCGCGTGCGGGCCGCGGTCCACACACACTTCACGGAGGCCCTCCTGGGCCACACCCGAGACCCCGAGAGGCCAGAAGGCACTAGATGCGACGAAGACCCCTGCTGTCCCGCCTCAACCATGCAACCTTGCCGGCCAGTCTCAACCGCACCCTCTTCACACGCGAGAGGAAGGGCTCAGACGGCCCAGCTCTCGGTTCCGCGGCCCGGGCCCGGGTCCTCACGCCGTAGCGCGCGCGCCGAGCCGCGACCTCCCACCGGACCTCAGGTGAAGACGAGCGGCCAGCGGCGCCGGCGGGGAGCGCGATGTGACAAGTGAGCGGGGACGCAGCGACTCCTAATCGGGCCGCGGTTCTGGGCTCTGCCAGTGACTGGATCCCCAGGGTCAGCACCTTCTTCTCCTCCACGATGCAAACCCTTCCTACTCCGGCAAATAAAATATTTTGTGTTGAGTCCCCAGAATCTCAGAAAAAGACCAAGTAAAGGGTCACCTGAAGACCCAAACCTCTTCAATGAAAGCTCATTTCGGACCCCAGACCCTCGAGGTACCACCTGCGCGCCCCTTCGGATGGAACAGGCGGATCCAGACCCTCACGAGCCTCGGAGGAGGAATCCCACTTCTAAAGCACAAACGTGCTCTGATTTACAGCATCTCTGAACACCGCCTGTTATTTGGTTATAAAATGGGAACGAAGGCGCTTCTTACCTGGTGTCCACACATGAGATTCTGCGAGGCCATCATGATGGCTTTCATGCCCGAGGCACACACTTTGTTCACAGTGGTGCATGGAGTGGAAATCGGTAAGCCTGAAACCAACACAAACAAGTCCTTGTGCAAAGCGCGGATACCCTTCCCACACACCTGCAGAACTTAAATACAACAGGGCACGTGAACCTCTAACCTGCCGCAACATCCCTCCTGCCAATTTTAACCGGATTATATGATGCATTTAACATTGACCCCGCCTCCACTCGGCTCTCCCGAACAGCTGACGACGCAACAAAGCAGACACGGCTCCCAGTACCTGCGCCCAGGGCCGCTTGCCTTGTTGGCGCTTGTCCTTCACCCCCTTGCAGAACGTTTCCCATGTACACCTCCTTCACTTCTTCTTTTGGAATCCCTGTTTTTACAAAAACAAAACGCATTTCCATATTTTTGTCAATTTAATTAGTGGTTACCTAATCAGTTTCAAGAAGTCGACAGCAAGACGGTTTCTTCCTCTTCTCGGCTGAGATTCATCCTACATGTAGGACAAGGATTTCCTTACAAGGGAATTTAGAAAGGAGGGCATGGAGTACTTCTAAGTGTTATGTATACAGTAAGTGCAAAATAAGTGTTTGCCCCATTGAAGCACCGTCCCCCTCTACACAAAAAGCAAAGCAAGTGGGGCACCTGGCCAGCTCCGTCAGGAGAGCATGTTCGAGCCCCTTGGGCAGCAGAGCTCACTTGAAAAAACCACCCAGAAGAGCACAGTGGTGACTGACCTGCCTTCTCGATGGCTCCCTGAATTGCAATGGAACCAAGCCTGGTGGCCGGCAGGGAGGCGAGGCTGCCCAGAAAGGATCCAATAGGGGTTCTAGCAGCACTCACTATGACCACTTCCTGGCAAAACAGGAGATGGTAAAAATGATGACATTTAAATATTTTATCCAAACCATCTTTCATGAAATGAATACAACTGAATACAAAGGAGACCCCCAACCTCACCCACAGGGAATCCACTCTAAAACGCCCAGAGTGTGCCCGGACCTGCAGACAGAACTGAGGCCTGGACGGCGTCCGCTCCGGCCTGCACAGCCACCATCCCATGAGGCCCCGTGAGAGGGGAGCCAGAGCAGCCCCGCAAACGCGGATACGGCACCAGGAACCAGATACGGGGCATAACAGCTACGTGACTGTGTCCCTCGGTGTGTCTGTGGACTGTACGCAGCCTTGTGACAACAACGCAAGAGGATAAAATGCCTCCGTGCCAAGATGACAGGAGTGAGTGACACGGGCACTGGGCCACTAACTTTGTGAGGAAATCAGGAGGAGACTCATCTCCTTCCAGACCAAGGCGGACCACAGCCAAGCGGAACCATGGATAACGGTGACCATTTTATTACCTAGGACGCAACCTTTTTTTTTTTTTCCCCAGACTTTATCAGAGACAGAACACAAGCAGGGAGAAGGACAGAGGGAGAGGGAGAAGCAGGTTTCCTGCTGAGCAGGGAGCCTGATGTGGGGCCCAATCCCAGGTCCTGAGATCATGACCTGAGCTGAAGGCAGACACTGGCGACTGAGCCACCCAGGCACCCCTAGACACGCTTTTTTATGAATGACTATTTACTCAATAAAGATTGAAATAATCTAAATATCTGAATAGCAGCAAGACTAATCAGTTCACTGAGGATGCTTTACGATTAAAGATCTAACAGAAAACCTGAGACAAACCAAGTCTAAAATAAGCACAGATCCTTACCAGTTGTCCACAGAAGGCTGGAAACCAGAAGAACACATTTAAGAAACAATCGCTTTACCCATGTTTACAGCAAAATCAAGAACCCTAACCAACGGCCTCCCCTGAAGGCTATTCTGGGCTCGGAATCCAGACCTACGTGCGATGTGGGGCTTAACGGGGACTCAGCAGAGTCGTAACTTCCTAGATTAATACAAACAGTAATACGAAATTGAAGAAAAAGTAGATAAAAGTTCTCTTAAACACTGTCAAACTCTACTTTAACAATTCCCTCCTTACACTTGCCTTCCACAGTCGCCAACCGAGCTCGGGGACAGTCAGAGACTGCTGAGATCCGGACAGAAGGCTATCGCCACGTCACCTGAGGAACCTGTCAGACACAGGGCCCCTTGGAAAGTACCACCGTGATCAGACGGCGGTCCTCCCAGTCTAATCCCCAGCCTGGTTCAGTTCCTTTCTTCTAGGATCTTCCAGGTGTCCCTCACAATACAAGGGTCCCCGAGAGGAAGAAGGAACCCCGCACGGTTTCAGAGAGAAGGTGGTTCCGTGGGAGACAATGGGGAAGCAGTGGCTGCGGAGCAGGGCCCTAGACCCATCTCTTGGCCAGGATCTGGGCATCTAGCACAGGATTTCAGTAATTAGCTACTCCTAGCCCCCACAGCAGCCCAAGATGACCCCACATATATGCAAATATAAGAATTTGCATTCTTTACTGACTATATTTCCCTTTAAATTCTTGAAATTTTAAAGCACAATTTAAGTTTATACTTACATTCAAAGTGGGTTTTGAAACATAACTTCGCTCCATGTATCTTATTTCCTGTAATACAAACATTTGTAAAATTATAATGTAAAAAACTTTAATCTACATCATTTAATACTTCTCAGTGGTGGGGTTCTGATGAGTTCTTTCTGCTTCCTTATATTTTTTATGTCCACGTTCTACACAGCATGTATCATTTATAATCAGAAAAAATTTACTTCTTTATACTATTTTGATTAGCTGTTCATTGCAACTGTTTTAACTTTTTTTTTTTTTAAGATTTTTTGTTGTTGTTTATTTATCTGACAGACAGAGATCATAAGTAGGCAGAGAGGCAGGCAGAGAGAGGGGATAAGAAGGCTCCCTGCTGAGCAGAGAGCCCAATGCAGGGCTTGATCCCAGGACCCTGAGACCATGACCTAAGCCGAAGGCAGAGGCTTTAACCCACTGAGCCACCCAGGTGCCCCGCAATTGTTTTAACTTCTGATACCTTTATAAATTTTAAATCTATAAGCCTTTAAGTATAAGCTTTAGTTTTAAGTTAAATCTTCTAAATTAATTTTTTCTAAACTAATTTCAGTACCACATGAAAATGTCATTTTTCAAAAAAATATTTAACTTAAACTTGCTATTATTTCCTTCATCTAACAAATGGATCTGATTTATCTGAAGCAAACACACCTCATACAAATATGGTCTATCTTGCCAAATATTTTTTTTTTAAGATTTTATTTATTTATTTGACAGAGATCACAAGTAGGCAGGAAGGCAGGCAGAGTGGGGGGGGGGGGAAGCAGGCTCCCCACGAAGCAGAGAGCCTGATGTGGGGCTCGATCCCAGGACCCTGGGATCATGACCTGAGCCGAAGGCAGAGGCTTAACCCACTGAGCCACCCAGGCACCCCCAAATAAGTTATTTCTTAAGAAAGAAATGAGTATCTTCTCCCTACATGTCCATTCTTACCACACCACTTTTAGTAACAAATGCCAACAAGAACAAGCAGAGAAAATCCAAGTCACAGTTCAGAGACCCGCCTGATCTAAGACTGGACAGTCTGCAGGGCAAAGAACAAAGGATAAATTTTTTTATCCTCTGGAGTCAGAAAGCATAATAAATATTCAAAAATTACACTTATATTTAGACCCTAATCTTGTTGATAGCTGTAAATGGCCAATCATATCTCAAAGCAATAAGCAAGCCTACAAACATCTAAAAGCTAGCCTGACTTAAAGCAAACAACCAATTACAGCTTTCAGTTCGCAACAGAGCACAAAAGAAAGGAGATGTGACCAAGAGTGGCTCTAAGCAGAGAGAACCACTAAAACCACAAGGCATCCTCTCAACACTGATGCATAACACGTTCAGACGAGAACAGATACATCGGCAGCTTTGAGACAGAGGGTGTTACTAGGTCATAGAAGAGAATTTAAGAAAATCCTTTTTCCAATGTTAAGATGACAGAGTAATGACAGAGTAACTCACCTTTATGTAGAAAGTTCATATAAACAAGTTTGCTATAAGAAATAACCTAATTTAATCCTGGTTTTTATTCAAAACCATAATTATTACAAAATTTAATGCAGCCCCTCCTTTTTTTTTTCTTAAGATTTTATTTATTTATTTGACAGAAAGGTTACAAGGAGACAGAGAGGCAGGCAGAGAGAGGGGGAAGCAGGCTCCCCACTGAGTAGGAAGCCCGATGTGGGGCTCAATCCCAGGACCCTGAGACCATGACCTGCCTGAGGTGAAAGCAGAGGCTTAACCCACTGAGCCAGCCAGGCACCCAGCGCAGCCCCTCTTGCAAGGAGGTGGCTTTTCAGTCTTCATGAGCTAGAGGACAGACTCGCTTCCCACCATTGAGATCACGGACATCACAGGAGGCATCACTGGGAATCTGGAATCCACAAAACGGGGCCCTACACTCCAGCAGCGTTACAATCTTACGAAAGGAGAAATGTTAAAATCACCCGTACACAGTCCACTGTCCAAAGACAGCTCGGTGAAAAACCGGAGAGACGCTGATGAACGAGCCACCCCGGCTTCCACAGAGAAGGTTCCTGGGTGTCGTGCAGTGTCTCCAAATACGTGGTGCCACTGAAATGCTTCGGAAAGGGGTCCCAGTTTGTGTACATTCATCGCTCCCATCATCCAGTGTAAACACAACACATGTCACCGACGTGCTGTCACTTTCCAAATGACCTGTTTGTGCAGACCTTGAAAGAAAATATATCTGCCATCTCCGCCTGCGTCTAGGGAAGCTGGGTCATAAGTCAGGTGCACGCTTTCCCCGCCAGGAGCCGCCGGCGGACACGGCTGTCAAGGGCAGCACACATGTGCCCGTGGCAGCCAACAGCCGCGCCCGCCCGCCAGGCAGGAGGGCGTCCTTCACGGGCCAGCGCATCTGGGGAGCTGCCGAAGGGTTCCAGCCTGTCACCTGGGATCCAACTTTGAATTAAAGGTTCCCACTTGTATTCCCCAGTATTTGGAAAGAATACACTTTTGGTGGAAATCGAATGTATCATCCTTTGTGGGCCGTATCCAAGCAGCGGATTTTTTTACAAGTCCCCACTGTTGGCACACATGCCAGTCCCTGCCTCTCCGACCATGCAGCTTCCTCAAAGGGGAGTGAAGGGACACCCAGGCCTCCGAGTCCCCTGCCCCCGTGCCCCCGCCCCCCCACACCAACAAGCGGACAGGACGGGAAAGGGGAAGGCCTTGATGGGGGCCTGGGTCGGCTGGATGCCCGCGGGCTTGGGATCGGCCCGTCGCAGGGGCCGCAGCCAGCCGGCATCACTGCCAACCATGGCCGTGACCGCAGATAGAACAGCCAGGAGCAAGCAGAGGCGACGGGACTCAGGGGTGGTGGTGGAGACAAAGCCCGGGGAGGAAGTGAGCTGTGTTTTGGACCCAGAGTTGGCAGTGTCCGTGATGGAGTACGTGGGTTTGAGGGCAGGACGAAGGGCGAGTGCTAGGACTGGGGTTCGGGCACCGGGCAAATGGTACTGCGCTGCTGTGAGGGAGGACGCACTGGGAAAAAACCGGTTTCCTGGGGGACCAAAATACTCGGGGAATGAAGGGAGAGGAGCCGGACACACAACAAGGAACAAAAGAAGATTCCTCAGTGGGCGACCTCCCCGTCCTGGCTCCCACAAGGGCAGCACCTACCGCGCGGCCTTGGGTGCCCCGCGCGGCTGCTGGGCCCGGAGGCCCGCTGCCCTGAGCGAGTTCGCAATGGGACACGGCTCCTCGCCACCAAGGCCACTTTTCCTGGCTCAGCGGCCACCTGCAGCCGAAGCTGCCCTGGCCTGTCCGGCCTGCCCCACCACCACCAGCTGCCCTTCCACGGGGCCACATCTTCATGTCTCCCCCTACTCCGTTCACCCCTGTACTTCCGGATCGTTCCAGAAGCACACACAGGCTCTGCTTCCTCCCACCCGAACCCGCATTCTCCCTGAGCTGTCCCCTCACTCCCCGGCCCCCAGGGACACGGGTTCCCCACCCAGTGACTCGGGGCTCACCTCCCCGCGGCTGACCCCCACACAAGCCGATGCTGGGTGCCTGCGCTCGCTGGGCTGGAGGTTCCCTCCACCCCTGGCCCACCCTCTCTCCCCCTCTGCTTCCCCGGCTCCTGAACCGGCATCTCCGCCCTCAGCACCTGCCCACGGCCATCTCCAGCCTCTACCTCTCCGCTGACCTCCCGACTCACTCAGTCCCAGAACCCACAGACGCCTTCCGTGGACCGTCCCACTCACCACTCCCTATTCCCCCAGGAAACCGGTTTCTTCCCAGTGCGTACCCCTCACAGCAGCGCAGTACCATTTGCCCGGTGCCCGAACCCCAGTCCTAGCACTCGCCCTTCGTCCTGCCCTCAAACCCACGTACTCCATCACGGACACTGCCAACTCTGGGTCCAAAACACAGCTCACTTCCTCCCCGGGCTTTGTCTCCACCACCAGCCCCGAGTCCCGTCACCTCTCTCGCTGGAGTCCACGGGCACCTGACTCATCTCCCATCACCCCAGACTTCTGCCCGCGGTCCAGTCGGTTTTAAACACATCAACTAGATCAACACATCATCCTTCTATGGCTTTCCATCGCTCCCGGAATGACATCAAAACCCTGCCCATCGGGCGCCTGGGTGGCTCAGTGGGTTAAGCCGCTGTCTTCGGCTCAGGTCATGATCTCAGGGTCCTGGGATCGAGCCCCGCATCGGGCTCTCTGCTCAGCAGGGAGCCTGCTTCTCTCTCTCTCTCTCTCTCTCTCTCTCTCTGCCTGCCTCTCTGTCTACTTGTGATCTCTGTCAATAAATAAATAAAATCTTAAAAAAAAACAAAAAAAAAACCCTGCCCATCATTCTGCAGGGACACAGCCCCTCCGTTCTTCCAAGGCTTACTTCATTCTTGCCCTGTGCCAGCCGCCCAGCCTACGCTTTGTCCTCAACCTGCCCTACCACCCAGAGCCGCCACTAACAGCCCATCCCCTGCTCCCCATGCGAGCCGGTATCCACTCTTGATGTCCCAGCGCTGAGGACACCTTCCCACAGTGCTCCTTCCCGACCACCCAACGGAAATCGGCCTCCCCTGCTGACACTGTGTCATCGGTAATAGGCATGGGACAATCACAACCAGCAGAAAGAGTGTCATCTGCGGCCCAGGGCCACTCAGCCTCACCCCCAGCCCTGGAAACCTTACCTGCCTGAGCCAGGCAGGGGCAGGCCCGGCGGCCCCCACTTCCACGGCACCAGGGCGTGCTCACTTTTTCCAGAACACACAATTCTGTGGCCCCTCGATGACCTGTCTCCACACTATACTGTTCTGAGAACAGATGTTATTTACTCTCTCCCCGTGACCGCGGTAGACACCAAACAACTATCTGAGCAAAATCCAAAGCTTAGAGCAAGTGTGAGAAACAACACTGCAGGCAGGAAGTACATTCCGAAGCTGGCGAAACAGCTACTGAGCGAGGGGGTGAGGGCCTATGCTACCTGCTACGTGGAGGGGTCACAAAAGGGCTCCTGGGGAGGCCCCCGGGGCAGAGACGTGAGTCACCCAGAGAAGCCCTGGGGAGACCTAGGAAAGGAGCACCTGCCACAGGGAAGGTGGAGAACCAAGGCCTTGAACTATGAACACACTTGGCACAGGAGAGGGAGAGGACGTGGAGCAGGACCATGGGGCCAGGTTTGAGCCCGCGGGCGGTGGTGAGGGATCTGGAATATGTCATGTGCAACCAGCCACTCGCATTTACAGGTAAGGAAACGAAGGCACAGTCAGGTCCAGCAACTTGTCCGGAGTCATACAGCCAGTAAGGGGGAGAGCCGGTATTTCAAATCTAAGCGGCCTGGCCTGACTATTTATAGACTCGTGTATATGTATCTATATTGAGATATGTACATTTATATGTGTAATAGACACAATGTACATTATACATAGGAGTTTATTAAAAAATAATAATAAAATTTAGGAAGCTGAGGCCAGTACTTTCCAAAGTACTGCGTTATCTTTCAGGAACTAATGATTTGCTTATGATATACGTTCCTGATCAAGTATGTCAACAGGAACACTAACGTTTCTTTATTCCACTGCAGAAACAGGTAAAACCACAGAAGACAGGCAAATTAACAGAGAACATCTACAAGCCAAAATACCTGTAAAAATGAGCCAAGTGAGGGGCGCCTGGGTGGCTCAGTGGGTTAAGCCTCTGCCTTCGGCTCAGGTCATGATCTCAGGGTCCTGGGATCGAGCCCCGCATCGGGCTCTCTGCTCAGCAGGGAGCCTGCTTCCTCCTCTCTCTCTACCTGCCTCTCTGCCTGCTTGTGATCTCTCTCTGTCAAATAAATAAATAAAATCTTTAAAAAAAAAAAATGAGCCAAGTGAGTTAGAAATTGAGCCATATTCAATGAAAATATTTTGAGAAAACTGATTAAATCATTTTTGGACCTTTTCAACTTCTTAGTATACAGAGCTTAGCAGTTAGTATCTAAAATATCTTGTGTTTATACCTATCATTGTCTGTGTACGGAAAGCAAAATTCCCTTACATAAAACAGTAATACCTCAAATCTGTATTTTTTTTCTTTTCCTTTTTTTTTTTTTTCTTTAGGAAAGAGAAAGCACAGGGGATGGAGGGGAGTGGCAGAGAGAGAACCCCAAGCAGGCTCCACACCCAGCAAGAAGCCAACATGGGGCTCTATCCCACAACCCATGAGATCATGACCTGAGTGAAAACCAAGAGTCAGATGCTTAACTGACTGAGCCACCCATACCCCCCATCAAATCTGTATTTCATAAGTTCTTTATAAAGCTCTCCAAGTATTAAAAGAGTTTTTCTAATTTCATTCAACAATTCTCATTTAGGTATTTCATTTATATAATTCCCTTCTTTAAATCCTACCTAACCCCTTTGTTATATTAAATTTTTATAGCACTAAGTGCTCTGTTATGGGTTGAATTGTGCCTCCCAACCCTGCCAAAAGAGAAGAGAAGTCCTAATGCCCAGTACCTTAGGATGTAACTTTATTTATAAATGTTGGTCTCTACAGAAGTAATCAAGTCAAGATGAGGTCATCAGAGTGGCCCTAATCCAGTATAACTGATGGCCTCATAAAAAGAGAAAATTTGGGGTACGTGGGTGGCTCAGTGGGCTAAAGTCTCTGTCTTTGGCTCAGATCATGATCTCAGTGTCCTGGGATCGAGTCCTGCATCCGGCTCTCTGCTCAGCAGGGAGCTTGCTTCCCCCACCCCTCTGTCTCCCTCTCTGCCTACTTGTGACTTCTGTCAAATAAATAAATAAAATCTTTTTTTTAATAGATCTTTTTTTTTAAGATTTTATTTGACAGAGATGACAAGTAGGCAGAGAGGCAGGCAGAGAGAAAGAGGGGGAAGCAGACTCCCCGCCGAGCAGAAAGGCTGATGCAAGGCTCGATCCCTGAGACCATGACCCAAGCCAAAGGCAGAGGCTTTAATCCACTGAGCCACCCAGGTGCCCCAATATATAAAATCTTTAAAAAAAAAAAAAAAAGAGAGAGAGAAAATTTTAACCACAGAGAAAGACAAGCACAGAAGATGAAGAGAAGATGGGGCAAGATGGCCATGTGCAGATGGAGGGTAGGAATGACAGATCTATAAGCCAAGGGCCTCCAAAGATTGCCAGCAAACTACCAGAAACAAGGACGAGGCAAGGGGGGGGATTTCCCTACAGGATTCAGAGGGAGTGGGGTCCTGCCAACACCGTAATTTCAGATTTCCTGGCCTCCAGAACGCTTTCTGTTGTAAGCTGCCCAACCGGTGGGATTCTGTCACAGCAGCCCAAGGACATATCACACCCTCCTTGTTGAAAATCTCACCTCCCTCGGCTTTCAGATGACACTACATTCATTCCCCTGATTTTCTTCCATAACACTATCCTCTCTTCACTCACCTTGGCAGGTTCTACTTGCCCGGCCTGTCCTGAAACATCATGTCTCCCAAAGGCTGCATGCTGAGCCCTCCCAACTTCTCCCTCTACACCTGCTCTCGGTGAGCCCCTCAATGACCATGGACACCACTGTCATCTGCAGCTGGTGATTCCCAAATCTCCATTTCCTCCAGTTCTCTTAGTTGTCAAACCGGCAACTCCAAACTCAATCCAAAACACAATTCATCACTTTCTTTCTCCTGCCACATCTGTTCCTCTGAAAACCACTACTATCCACCTAAATGGCAGGCCGAGGCTCCCAAATTATACCTAACATCTTCTAACTAAGCTCCTCTTAGCCAGTCAGTCATTCAGATCAACAGATTCCACCTCCAGGCCATCTCTGGAGTCCGCCCCTTGCCTGTTTACTACCACCTCAGATCGCTATCAGCGCTCACCACCACACTCTGTTCTTCTGTCCTGTGTAAGAGGAAAGGCTAGTGAAGTAAGTCAAGCAGATGGTTTCACTTACTTGTGGAGCATAAGGAATAACATGGAGGACACTGGGAGAAAGGAAAAGTGAATTGGGGGAAATCAGAGGGGGAGACGAACCATGAGAGACTGCAGAGAATAAATATACAGGTGATAGAAAAGCTGAAAACAAGAGGCAGGTGGTAGAGACTAGCACCAGGAAGGCATTAACACACATAGGGCCCCCTCTCAGACACTGTGATGTGTGCACCCACAAGCGTCAGCCCCACAGCTACACAGACAGAGAAGCAGAGGGAAAGGAATTGGGAGCAAACAGGCTGAGGACTGGCACAGTGCAAGAAATATTTTTTAAGTCTGAATATTAAAACAAACAATAACCTGGGGTCAAAACAGCAAAACAGAGAAGTCTGAAGGAGTATCAAATGCAGTAATGATCAAGAGGATGAAAAAAGAAATACACACCCACCCAAAAAAAGCACTGGCATTCTTCAAATGAGGGGCACAGAACTCTACCACCAGAGGCTTAAAGAGAAAGGGGATATACTTTAAAAAAAGAAAAAAAAAGTCGTTACAGCTGGAAAGGCAACAAGCTCCTATATAGGCAGACCATAAGGCAGACTTTGTATCTGAAGGAAAAGGTGAAAGAGCCAGTATGATGGGTGAAGGTCAAGTTCCATTCAACAAACTGACACTAAATATGGAAAATCCTGTTACAACAGGTTTCCAGTAAACCACCACTTATTTCAAATTACGACCAATACTGATTCCTAGAATTCAATAAAATGAGCACCATAAATCATTTGCTGTAAAACCTACGGCTCTTCCCATCAGCAACATGTGTTTGGATCCTAAGTTCTCAATTAAACTGTAAATTAGGAGGGTTCTGCAATCGTTTTGGCTTTTTGAGAGGACCTAGTTCATCTAATTCACCTGGTCAACACCGGTTGAAACCCACGTTAACCTACTTATACTTTCCCGACTTCCCAAACCGTCGCATGAAATAACGAGAACTGATCCAGGTACATGTCCCAGTTCCGCTCTGCGCTACCTTAGACGGGGAAGGAGAGAAAAAAGAACGCCTCTTTGTGGAAACCCACTCCTCCTGACTTTCCCCCAGGATTACTGTGACTCTTCCACGTCCTCCTGGCCCCTCCCTACAAGTTCTACATTTATGCTCTCACAGATCTCCGTCTGCGGCTGCTACCTCCCATCTCCCCCTGCCAGCATGCCGCAGCTCAAGTTACTTCACGCAGAAACCATGCCCCCCCCAACACCCCGCACCTCAATCCTGCGCAACCTCGGGCTACCACAGAACCCAAAACACCAACGGTCTCCACCGACTTGCGTCAAATTCTCTTACCACGTGGGTGGATTTCGAAGCGTCCGACCCGAAGCCACCTGGCAAGGGCACCTTCGCCGGCCACGCCCTCGGGCCGCCACTACTCCCAGGTTTCGCCAATCTAAGACGCAGGCTCCCTGGTTTTGAGCCTCTCGGGAGGACCCGCTCCCTTTCAGGGCCGTGGCTCCCGCGTTCCCTAAACACAGCAAGCGGGAGCGGAGCACGCCGCTGGACGCCCTCCGGACGCAGCACCGAGCACACCCCGCTCCTCGTGCGCGGAGCAGCCCCGTTTCTCCCCCGCGAGGGTCAGGCCGCATCAGAGCGGGGCATCTTCCCCCCTCTCGGGTCTCAAACGCGCAGGCCCGCCGATGCCCTACAGCACGAGCACTAGCACGACGTGAACGAAATCCCGGAGAAGGCGGACGGCCCGGACTGCCGGCCAGGCAGGACCCGGACTGGGCCCTTCTGGCTGCCGAGGTCCGTGCCCCGTGCCACCCACGGGCAAGTGAGCAGCGGCCCGCGGGGGAGGCCCCGAGAACGCCCGGCACGCACAGGTGCCAGGGAGCGGCGCGCGTGTGCGCGTGTGCGCGTGTGCGCGTGCGCGGCTCAGGTGGGCTTCCCCGCGCCCGGCCGGCGGCTACCCCCGGACTCCCAGCGCCGCGAGTGGGGGCCCTCCCAGCCAGGGGTGCCGGCGCGCCGCGACCCGGGCCCGAGACCCCCTCACCTGCAGCGGCCTCTGGAGCAGGCGACCGCGCCCCCGGGCGCTACAGCGCAGAAGGGCCGCCAACACAGCCATGGCCGCCGGGCGTCTACACAGACTCAACAGCCCGAGACGCCGACACCCGCAGCCAAATCCCGGCGCCGCTGCCCCGCCCGCCCTGCTCCTGGCGCGCCCCGCCCCGCCCTTTCCAATAGCGGCCACGGACGGCGGCGGCGTGCGTGGCTATTGGCCGGCGGGAGGGAGAGGGGCGGGGCCTCGGCGGACCGTTTTGGCCTGAGCTGCAGGACAGTCTGGCCAGCATGTGACAGGCCGCGGGTTCCTCTTTCCCACTTCTGACCTTGCGGTGTCGGTGGGGCCGGGGTCACCCGGGGTCACCCGGACGTTTAACGCTCACGGAGCTGTCTTCTCCCACTCAGACCCACCCGGCTTATTCACATGTTATTGCACAATCCTGTTAGCTTTTTGCTTGTTTTTAAAGATTTTATTTGAGAGAGAGAGAGAGAGTGCGCGCTCACACACACACACACACACACACACACACACGCAAGGGGGGGAGAGGTAGAGGCACACGGAGAAGCAGGCTCCCCGCTGAGCAGGGAGCCTCAGGCCGGACTCCATGGGGGACCCCGGGATCATGACCTGAGCCCAAGGCAGACGCTTAACAGTGGGAGTCACCCAGGAGTCCCCCCAATTAGTTTTTAATTTATGATGAGATAACGTTTGCAACTATGTTTCAGGAAGAGGAGGAATAGAATACACGTTAATAGCTAACTTTACTGAGCAATTAATAAGAATTTTTAAAGTAAGTTTACTTATTTCTCTTTTAAGTAATCGCTATGCCCAATATGGGCTCGAACTCAGACCCAGAGATCAAGAGTTGCACGCCTGGGTGACTCGGTGGGTTAAGGGTCTGGCTTCGGTTCAGATCTTGATACCAGGGTCCTGGGATGGAGTACCACATGGGTGCCCCCCCCTCCTGCTCAGCTGGGAGCCTGTTCTCCTTCTGGCCCTCCCCCTCCACCTGCTTCTGGTCTCTCTGACAAACACAACAACAACAAAAGAGTTGCATGCACCCCTACTGAGCTAGCCAGGTGCCCACACAATAAGAATCCTATTAAACTTGAGGCTTCTGGGTGGCTCAGTGCGTTGAAGGTAGGACTCTTAATTTCAGCTCAGGTCATGATCTCTGGGTGATAAGATCAAGCCCAGAGAGCAGGGTCTTTGCTTGGGATTCTCTCTCCCTTCCCCTCTCCCTCCCCAACTCATGCTCTCTCCTTCTTTAAAATAAATAAATGAATCTTTAAAAAAAAAAGATTTATATTTAATCTTCACAGAAACTCCATGAATTACATGCTATTATTATCCACCTCGTAACTAAGGAGCTAGCTGAAATACGAAGAGGGTAAATTTTTTGTCACAGTTGCACACAAAGTGTGGTGGAGCTGAGGTCGGAACTGATTGTCTACACGGCATCGCTTTCCTGTTCCTTTTCCCAGAGAACCATGGACACGTCAGCCGTGATTATTGTCCTCACATTTTGGGAACCCAATACTTAACCTTGAATCTTCATCTGAGACAGCAAATCTTTGTGTCTCTAACATTTTCTTTTATTGTCATATAGAAGATACAAAGAGTGGAGTGCCTGGGTGGCTCAGTAGGTGAAGCATCTTCCTTCTGCTCAGGTCATGATCTCAGGGTGATGGGATCGAGCCCCACATCGGGCTCCTGGCTCAGTGAGGGAATCTGTTTCTCCCTCTGCCTCTGTCCCTCCCCCAGCTGGTGGGCGCACACACATACACACACACACACACTCTCTCTCTCTCTCTCTCTCTCAAATAAATAAAACTTTTAAAAAAGAAGATACAAGGAGTGACAGCATACAACTTACCCAAGCCCATATTTTTCCTAAAGTAAAATTCCCACCCTTTATTATCTTTTGTTTGAAATTATGTTTTGTGGGCAGCAGAGGGAGATTGTATTTTTCAAAGATGGCCACACCTGTAGCTAGCCCACCCGACAAGCTCTTCTTTCCACGTGCCTGATGCTTACTCCAGAGGTAGGGTTTGTGTTACCTCCCCCAGAATCAGAACACAGACTGTGTGGACCAGGGCAGTATGGCAGAAATGAGGCTGTGTGACTTCCCAGGCTAGGTCCAGGACGAAATATGGATAAAAAGCCTTGAAATGACTCCAGTCCCCAGCATTCAACCCTTCTAGCTGAAAGCCCAGACGTCATGGAGCAGAGATAAGCCTTTCTTTCTGTGCCCTGAATTCATGATCCACAGAACCAGTGAAAGAAATTAAATGGCTGTTTTTGTTTTTAAACCACTATGTTTGGGGTTGGGTTTTGTTTTATTTTGTTTTGAAGCAAAGCAGTAAATAAACACAACACCCCATCTTTAACTTCTTGGGCACCCCAGTTTTCCCTTAAAGTAATGTTTGATTCTTTCACCTACCAGAGCCTCTATATTCAAGGTCACCAAGTTCTACCTCCTTCCTTTGACTATCACACTCAATGCCTTCTCTCTTGCTAAGCCTCCTCCAGGCCAAGCACAGACCTCTCCACACCTCTTGCTTCAACAGCTACTTAAAGAAAATCATTACAGTATGTACCCGTGCTTAAGCTCTGTGTTTGTGTGTGAGGCCCAAGATATATATATACCTATGTAAGATATATATATATATATATATATATATGTACATATATACATCTATATATCTTAAAAATTTATTTATTTGAGAGAGAACATGAGCAGAGACACAGAGGGAGAGAACCTCAAGCAGACTCTTGAGCACAGAGTCCACTGTGGCTCAGTCTCAGGACCCTGAGCTGAAGACCTGACCTGAAACCAAGAGTCGGTCGCTCAACCGACTTTGCGGCCCGTATGCCCCCAAACTGTCACAGATTTAGAGCAAACAATCTTACTGACCCCTTACTTACCACTCTGTACTTGTAGATAGTCCACTTCAAAATGCGGGCCAAGAAGCAAGACAGCAGCTACCCGACACGGCATAAGCACACCGTGAAATGTTTAACACTCAACGAACACAGTAGAAGTGAAGGTCAACAAAGGTCAGATTGTAGCTATAAAACAGAAGTGGGATTAGTAAGTGGGGTGGGGAGGGAAGCAGCAGAGAATTCGATCAAGGCTGCTGACCTGAGAGACTGAGTTCATTCGGAAGTAGAGCAAGTGCGTGACTCTTGATAAAATGCTCAAGAACCAGCTGGAAAGACACACTGCTCCTGGCAGGGAGAGCCTGGGCTGGGGCCAGTCTGGGGCGTCCACATGAAGACGATGGTGAGAGCTAGGGAAGTCGATAAAGAGGAGGGAATCCAGAGGAAAGTCTGGAGCGTGCAGGCAGAGGAAGAGCAGGGAAGGAGACGGACAGAAGGAAGAGAGGGACGTGTGAGACAAGCGGGAATGGCATCTTTAACACCAGGGGTTGAAAGGAATTAACTGGGTTCAACCCAGTTCAAGACGCAAGTGTGGTGTGTGGAACTTAAGAAACAAAACAAACGAGCGAAGGGAGCAAAGAGGCCAACCAAGAGCCAGAGTTAACTGGGAGAACAACACGGACGGGCGCCAGAGGGGAAGGGTGGGTGGGGGAGGGGGAAGCAGGTGATGGGGACGAAGGACGGCACCTGTCGTGATGAGCACTAAGTAACATATGGAAGTGTTGAATCACTGCATTGTACACCTGAAAATGTTACACTGTATGTTAACTAACTGGAATCTAAATCAAAGCTTAAAAAAAAAGTTGCGGGGGCACCTGCGTGGCTCAGTGGGTTAAAGCCTCTGCCTTTGGCTCGGGTCGTGGTCCCGGGGTCCTGGGATTGAGCCCCTCATCGGGCTCTCTGCTCGGCGGGGGAGCCTGATTCCTCCTCTCTCTCTGCCTGCCCCTCTGTTTGCTTGTGATTTCTGTCAAATAAATAAATTTAAAAATCTTAAAAAAAAAAAAGTTGCAAATGCTGTAAGGAGATCAAGAGAGAGGAAGATTGAAGATGCACCTTTGATTAAGCAACAGGGAGGTCATGGATGACCTTGGCAAGAGAACCAGTGGGGCACAAGGCAGCGAGAACGACATGGCAGAACCGGAGGCAGACAGTGGATGACACTGTCGAGGCGTTTAGAAGAAAACTGAAGGAAGACACTGAGGTCACAGTGCCAGCAAGGTAGGGGAGGAATTCTTTTAAGGATGGCAGACCCTTGAATATGTCTGTTTGTGGGGGGGGTCAAGGCGTTCAAACTTTGCACGCATCAGCCTTACCTGGAGGGCCGGCTGAAATTCAAATTGCTGGCTGCTACCTGAAGACTTTCTGCAGCCAAGGTCTTGGGGTCAAGCTCGAGGATGTGCTTTTCCAAGTTCTCAAGGGATAACGCTGCTGGTCTGCAGACTGCAACTGTGATAACCACGGCTGTAGGCCAAGGAAGAAGTAATCAGAAAGATGTTGGGAAGGCAGAGGGGCTACAGAGGTCTTTGGGGGCAAAACGCAGGAAGCAGGAGCTGGGTTTCAGTAAGACAGTGAAATAGTTGTCCTTGAGTAAGGATCGAGGGAGCTCCTCCCCGAGACAGGCAGGCAGGTGAAGACGGGCACTGTCAGAGGGACAGCCTAGAGGTGGGGGAAGGCAAGTTATGAAAGTTCATGTGTGAAGGCCCCGTTTCCTCTGCTATTTTCTCAGAGCGAGGTCATCTGCTGAGAAGGAAGAAGGTGGAGTACGCATGGAGCCACCACAGGAGAAGGGCCGAGGGAAGGTGTTCCCCAAGCCCGATGGCCACCCTTCGTCATGGGCACGGTGTGTGTTGTCTCAAGAACGAGTGCTGATTTCCCAACCTGGCTCAGTGTGAAGATTATTTAAATTATGAACTTGCCCTTTCCAGTTGAATTTTTTCCATGTTGAGGAGAATGAGTTCTCTATACATTTTACTTATTACCTGCATGTTGGATGTATCGTTTATACGTGCTTCCTCCCGTTCACTAGGTTGTCTGTCTGTCCTGTGGGTGGCTTCCTCTGCTTCATGGTGGCAGTCTCGCTTCACGATTTCGGGGCTCACATTTAGGTCTTCAACTGCTTCGTTTTGTGTGTGGGGCAAGAAAGTGGTCCAGCTTGGGGGCACCTGGGGGACGCAGTCAGCTGAGCATCTTACTTTTGATTTCAGCTCAGGGTCACGACCTCAGGGTCATGGGATCGAGCCCTGCATGGGCTCTGTGCTCAGCAGGAGTCTTCTGGGGATTCTTGCTCTCCCTCTGCTCCTCTCCAGCTCTCAAGTAAGCAAATAAATCTTAAAAAAAAAAAATGGTCCAGTTTAGCCAACACCATTTGTTGAAAAGGCTTCCCCCCTCCCATCACGTATTCTCACCTCCCTTGTCATAGATGGATTGAAGGTGTGGGCAAAGGCCTCTTTCTGGGCTCTTTATCCTGCTCCATCGATTCACGAGTCTAATCTTGGGCCGGTACCATACTCTCCTCACTCCACTCTTTGGTGTCCCATTTGCAGGGCATGGACAGACGGGGTTTAGCATGGTTCTTTTTTTTTTTTTTTTTTAAAGATTTTATTTATTTGACACAGAGAGAGAGAGAGAGAGAGATCACAAGTAAGCAGAGAGGCAGGCAGAGAGAGAGAGAGGGGAGGAAGCAGGCTCCCTGCAGAGCAGAGAGCCCAACACGGGGCTCGATCCCAGGACCCTGGGATCATGACCTGAGCTGAAGGCAGAGGCTTTAACCCACTGAGCCACCCAGGCGCCCCTTAGCATGGTTCTTAAAGGGCCCTAGGGTATCCGGGAGTGGCACGTGAGCACTGGCTCCAACTCAGCCACCAGCTGCCTGAGCCGGCTCCCGAGTCAGCCTGTCCTTTGAAGCTTTGAGGCACGGACTTCTGCTTTCTCGCTGTCGCAGTCCTAGATGGCACCTTCATTCAGGAGGAGGCCGGCTCATCCACACTGAAAATCTGGCAAGCGGAACCACCTTTGTTAATTCTTCTGGAGAACTTGCTGCCTCTCAAACGTCGGCACTCATCGAGGTACCTTGCACTTGACCTCTGCTAGCTTCAGACCTCTGCAGCTTCTTCTCTCCACTTTCACAAAATTGAAGAGCTGCGGCCTTGCCCTGGACCAGCTTTGGCTTCCAAGAGTTATGGCTGGTTTGATCTTCTATCCAAACCACTAGAACTTTCTGTGTATCAGCAGTATGGCTGTTTGGCTCTTATCCTTCCTGTGTTCACGGGAGGAGCATTTAATTTCCTATAAGAACTTCATCTTTGTTCGTAACTTTTGTTCCTATAAGAACTTCGTTTTGTTCATAACTTGGCTGTTTGGCCCAAGAGGCCTAGCTTTTGGCCTGTCTCCATTTCCACACGCCCTCCTCACCAAGCTTAATCACTCTTAGCTTCCGGTCTAAAGTGAAAGATGTGCGACTCTTTCATTTGAACACTTAGATGCCACTGTAGGGTTAACTGGTCCAATTTCAGTACTGTTGTGTCAGGAATAGGGAGGCCTGAGGAGAGGGTGTGGGGAAACAGTCAGTTGGTGGGAGTCCGAACACAAATGACTGTATCGGTTCAGTTTGCCGTCCCTACGTGGGTGCACTTTGCAGTACCTGAAACCATTACAAAAGTAGCATCAAAGATCACTGATCACCGTAACAAATATAACGGAAGTTTCAAAGATTGCAAAAATCACCAAAATGTGATTCAGACACAAAAAGAACAAAAGCTATGGGAAAATGAAGCTGGGTTGTCACAAACCTTCAATTTGTAAACAAAAAGCCCCCCAAAACCAAACTGCCCAGTGTAATAACGTGAAGTGGGGTGAGGTTTGCCGACACAAAATTCATAGGGCCCAGAGGGGGGCGCCTGAGCAAGTAAGGGGCCCAGAAGCTTACGTTTAATGGTAAATCTATCTCTAGGTTTAAGTGAATACTTTCCCATCCACTCCCCACCCCACCCCAATCCCTGTTCAAGTCCCAAACTGAGCCCAGGGTCATTATGAAGTCCAACAGGTCTATGTCTCCCCCCCCACCCCCCAATCAGAGGCTGAAACCTAATCCCCAAACGGATGGTATTTGGAGGTGGGGCCTTGGCTTGGTGAGGTGTTTCGTTCAGGAAGCAGGGTCTCGTGAATAAGATCAGTGCCCTTATAAAAGAGACCCTGGGAGTCCTCTCAGCCCTCCCTCCTCCACTGAGGACGCAACCAGGAGGCAGCAGCGGACCATTGGAAGAGGAGCCACGCCAGAGCCGACCTCGCCCGCACCTTCCTCCTTTGACCTCCAGCCTCTGTGACTGTGAGGAACAGATTTCTGTTGCTGGTAAGCCACCCGGTCTATGGTACTTTGTGGAAGACACTGTCCATCCTCAGGACCTTCTTACTAAACTATCCCTAGCTTCGAAATAGAAATATTTCACCAATTTTCAAAAAAACACAAAACATGTCATCATTTGTTTTATATATGTATTTTTTTTTTTACTTTTATCCGATATAAAATTCAAGTTGTGGTTATGACATGGGCTGTCTAACCTGATGAAGGAATGCATTAGTCACTTTCAGGTCTGAAATAGTTTCTCTTTTCCAGGCATGATAACTTGGGGCTGTTATCATCGCTGAGAATGCTACATTCCTGACAGCTTTCACTATGGACTAAAATTTGAAATCTGAAAGAAATTAGTGGGTTACTTTTCAGGTTTCTGATTCCTAAGGTTAAGATTTACTATGTCACCATGAAATGTATAAATATACTTATTACACAAATTTAACTCTTAAAAACTACTTAATAGTAGAACATCAACATTTTCTGGATAGGTGAAAGCTTTTATATTACATTTTTATTTTGCAAGAAAATAAATTATACAACTTAAAAAATAAAATCCAAAAATTAAGCAGTTCATCAAAATATTTCAGCCTACTGCATACAGAAACTGCTACCATTTAAAATTGTACAGCATTATCATCTCAGTATGTAGTGGCACACATTCAAAATCGTATATACCATACGAAGATAGAGTACAACTTAGGAACGCAAATTTGTTCAACACTCCAGACGACATATATAGTGTAGATGACAGGAAAGCTCTCATGTAATGTGGATTTCACAAACATGACCTTGGAAGAGTTTATAAGATAGCATCCCAGTCATTTACATGAAAATAGAAAAAACCGGCTTGAGTTTAAGATAGCAAATCTTTCTGGAAAACTAGCAAATCTTTCACCCAAATTGAATTTTTAAAATTTGCCCTGTGAGCCAGGCTAATGACATCCTACTGCAAATAATGCAAGATACTTTGTAACTACTCTGGTCATATTTTATATTAAATTCAATAAAAAGTAAAAACAAAAAAGCTAACATTTCATTTTTGGAAACTGTAACATTTATGCACAAAATAAGCGTAAGAGACTTAAACAGGTTGACAATGCAAGGGACCCCTCCAATAAATGTAAAAATTGGAAGACTTCATAATTTATTTCAAGATCCTCATTAAATCACTGGAACCCTAATGTCCTAATATTTATCTCATTGTAAGCCTTAAAATTGCTCTTTTTACTTTGTAAGTTTTGCTTCATATCTACTTACTCTGGCAATGAGGACAACAAAGGTTGGTATTTTCCAGATGGCTCCATCTTTTACATTAGTGTTCACAGCTTAAATTAACCTGTGATGCGTCCCATTGCCCTACTCCTGGTGGCCTGGATTCTTCTCCCCGAACTATGTCAGTGTTCATCCCTGCTCAGACAGCACCACTGTTAAGTGCAACCAGAGAGAAGGGACCTCATAAAGGATATTAATTGCGATTCTATACCTTTTGTTAATTGCTGGTAAGGTTTTTATCAGATTTTTTTTTTAATTAGCAAATCTACTATCAAGACACATTTAAAGAAAACTTAACAATGATATAGGCACCTTGTCAACTAAATTGTTTTCATAAACATCAAAAAGTGGTTAAACTTTTTTATACATAACAAAAGGAAAAAAGAAAAAGATGAAAACTGTTAACTCTACAATATTTGCTGCTGTTCAATTTCCCAAAATACAATTAGGACATAATTAGCTATTAAAAATTTATAAAATTTAATAGAAAACTTTGCCATGGATTTAGAATTACCCACTTTTGCATTAAATTTTCCTTTATAAATCAAAACATCATGGCTCTCATTCTTAAATTAAATGACCAAAAAGATGTGAAATTCCAAACACGTTCTGAGAACAATTATAGTTTAAAGCAACAAATCTGAAACTTTAAAAAAAATGACCTGTAGTTCTCCCTTCTACTGTTTTCCCATGGGCATTCTTACATGGGACAAGCAAAGATGCCTGATCCTGAACTATTTGTAAAACATGAGGGCCACAATTATTACAAATTATTTTTTCTTTTAATTTCAAATGCATCTGTCGTCCGCAGTCATCAATTTAGTTTAATTCACCACGATACACTCGGTCTGACAACAGACACATGCTGCCCCCAGAGCTGAATGAACGATTTTAAATTAGAAACAGAATTCCAACTTCCTATGAGTTTCAGAACAGGCATGTGAATGTATCCAGCGACACCTTCGATGTTTGGAATTTGCGCTCCTTCCTTTCGGCAGGCGGCTCACAACCCCTCTTGGGACTGGGGACAGATTCCACGGAACGCTCCTGGAAGCACCTTGCATAATACTGTCTACCGTGCACCTTCCAAAGATCAGCCTCTGCTTCCTACTATTTCCAAAATCAGAGGTTTAAAGTATGACTTAGTATCAAACAAGATAAAAAAGTATTTGCCAAAAAACTCGGAACATGCAGCATAATGAATAAAAGTCCACGTGGAGCCACTCTTTGCCCACGGGGAATGCGCTTCTCTCCACTGAGCTGCCCGTGTCCTCCAGCCCTGCGCTCCACAGCCCTCTGGGCATTCACTTGCTGGCAACCAGGAAGTTGCTACTTTGGATCGACTGAAAGGAACAGGGCAAGTGTTGCCTTCTGAACATTTTAAAAACGTTTATTTTTAAAATATAGAACTATATATGTACATATATTTGGCAAGTTTCCTGCTCGTATTAGGACTGCAACAATTCTGCTTATACTCTTCAGGTCTCGTGTTGTGGTTCCTGTCCTCTCCCTCCGCAGGGGACACTCGCTCCTTTCTAAAACAGAATGTCTTCCTTTCCAGAAACCTGAGGCTATACATCAGATGAAGTATTTCTACGCTACAGATCAAGAGATCAGGTACGTAACTGTATTATATGAGAGTAGATCTCTGCCTTGTTTTTAATAAATTTGGAGATAATAAATTTGGCATAATAAAATTAGGTATACAAACATTAAGTGTGTTGGTGAACACACTTAACATGTTTTGCTATTTCGACTCTGCAGCTGAAATGACCTATCTCCACACATTTTTTTTAAGCAATTGGAGCAACCAATTAATATAAGCTTCAGTTTTTCAAAACAAGCTCTCCAGCCACATAAGATTTTAAAACTCCTTATTTGACAACAAACAACTGAAGTAGCAGTCTCCTGCTTAAAGAAAGCCAACATAGGTAAATTGGAAAAATCTGGTATCATTTTCAGGTCACCATTAAATCCAGTTACTACACTGAAGCAGGGCGTGAACAAATAGTGTTATACTATTAAATACTTATCTTCTCACCTACATCTGCCCTCCCCCAACGTTGTGTAGACCAGCTCCCTCTTTTGATCAAAAGAAACCAAGAGTGCTATTTCTAGTTTTAATTGCATTTTAAAAAACAAAACATAACAGCATTATTCAGTGCACGAATATCTGAAGATCCTTCCTTGCGCAAGTACATTTTTGTAAGAGGGAAAAAAAAAAGAGGGGAAAAAAAAAAAAGCAACAAGAACCCCGCCCTCACCCTTCCCAACTATTTCTTCCGGTGGATAGAAATCAAGTTTACTTTTACAAGTTCATCGGGGGCTCTTCATGAATGCAAGTTTCTCTACAAAACAGCATGCTGTTACAGAGTGTGCAACATGAAGGGGATGCCATCATGCTAGCTAATGTGATTGGCAAAATAGAGTTGTTTTGTCAGGTAAGGCAGAGATTTTAATATTTATGTAATCAAAGTCCAAATAAACCTTCCTCCAGCACAAACTGTTATAACTTTCTGCCCAAGCACTCTGAAATTTGGGTTCTTAATGTTGTCCACGATATTCAAGATTACGCCATGTATATGAAAGTGTTGATGTCGGACTCGTCTCTTCGGATATATTTGTGCTCTATTAGCCACTCTATTTGCTCTTTTATCATTTTCTTTTGTGGCAAAAACATGTTTTTCAAAATTTCTACTAATTCAGTCTGCAGCTGAGCGTTACTAATTTTCTTTCTCATCTTCATTATTTGTATGATAGCTTCCTAAAAGAAAAATACAAATGAAAGAACATTAATAGATGAAATTTTAAGTAAAACAAAACATGACTTTTTATGTATTTCATTCTCTTTCCAACATCCATCCAAAAGACTAAGCACTAGATTAATCTTGAGACCAGCAGCTTTTACTTAAATAAAAATCCTTTTTTTTTTGACTCACTATAAAAGAAAATCTGATTGTAAAGATTTTGAAAAATGAGGAAAAGCAAAATTGCCCATAACCTCTCTGCAGAAAACCACACCTTATGTTTTGGGATACTTCCTTCTATTACTTTTTTCCACACTATGCACATTGAAAAAATTTCTCTGACCTGTGAACACAGTATGTATGTAACCTGGTATTATGCTAAGTGTCAATTAAGATACAACAAACCCCTTATACTCCTTTTTCCATTGTAGGCAGAGTTATTTGTGTATAGAAGCTCATGCCAGCTGGTATCTAGTTTGTTTGTTGTTTTTTTTTTTTAAGAATTTTTTTAAATTTATTTGACAGAGAGAGAGGTCACAGTAGGCAGAGAGACAGGCAGAGAGAGAGAGGGGGAAGCAGGCTCCCTGCTGAGCAGAGAGCCTGATGCGGGGCTCGATCCCAGGACTCTGAGATCATGACCTGAGCCAAAGGCAGAGGCTTAACCCAATGGGCCAATCCAGGCGCCCTGGTGTCTACTTTTAAACATCAGTAACTACCAGAATAATAAATTATATTTGCTATAAATATTACCTTCAGTTTACTGATTCAATGAAGTATTCTGACTTCCTACAGGAAGTAAGCACTGTTCCCCTAAGTCAATTTTTTTTTAAAGATTTTATTTATTTATTTGACAGATCACAAGTAGGCAGAGAGGCAGGCAGAGAGAGAGGAGGAAGCAGGCTCCCCGTGGAGCAGAGAGCCCGGCGCAGGACTCGATCCCAGGACCCTGAGATCATGACCTGAGCCGAAGGCAGAGGCTCTAGCCCACTGAGCCACCCAGGCACCCCTCCCCTAAGTCAATTTTATAAATAGTTGTTGATGACTTAATTACTATTAAGCTTGTAATACAGATAACTCAAAAATTATTATATATTCTCTCTTTTGCTTTTCCCACATGAACCCTGTCTTTAGCAAACCAAAGGCATCTGGCTGCCTTGGTGGAGAACAGAATTTGTTAAAAAAGAAATGAAAGCAGCAAATGAGAGGGAATATTGGCTTTTCACATTCCAAGTGGAGTTTTGCCGCAAAGTGGTAACAAACTTGAGCGCCAGTTAACCGTTCGGCAAGAGAAACGACTCTTCCACTTCGCCGGCAGAGACGTGAGGATCCTTCCCCCGTCACTGGGAGGTCAGGGAAGTCCTCCCATCCTCAATGTATCCAGATGCCGGGGTCTCGATGAGGGGCTTATGTCAAGGGTGCAAAAAGAAAGAACGAAGGGGGAAGCCTTTAGGCACGTGAACATCTGACGTGGAAGCCAGGGAGGAGAACTGACTGTGCCAGTCTCAAGCTTTGGCAGAGGTGAGGGAGGGGGCTGTGTTCGAGAAGGGACAAGGAGAACAGAGCACGGGCGCTGGCCCTGGTCTGCACTTACTACCCAGACGTCACTGCAAGACGGGGCCTGACGGGACGCAAAGAGCAGGCACTCCCAACCCTCCTCTGGTTCCCATGTGATGCAGAAGGGGTGCAGAGCTAACAAAACCCCCGAAAGCCTTTAGTGCCAGGCAAGAGTAACCCCGCAGCAGCAGGTGAAAGTGACAGAGGGCACACAGGCCAAGGGGCCCCCTTGGAGATGGGGCAGAGTGAAGAGAGCTGCAGAGCTCCCTGAGAACAGAGGACAGGCAGGCAGAGCAGGGAGAACCCAGGTGGTCCTTACCGACTGGTCAAAGAAGGAACCAGAGCTCAACTGCTACAGACATGAGCAATAGATAGCAAGGAAGTCAGGTTCCCGCAGCTGACAGATAAAGCACCGCCCAAAAAATGCAAGAACCCAGGACACTGTCACAAGGATAGGATGATCCCTTCACTATCACTATGAGGTCAAGTGAATTCCTCTCACCCTAGATCCTTCCAGACGCCATCTGTGAAACAGCACAGAGTGGGGCTGGGGGGAGGAAGATCACGGAGAAATGAGAAAGGATGAGCACTACCTAAAGGGACAGCCGGGTCACTGGAATGCACGTCATTAGCCACCAGTTTAAGACAAAGCAGAAAAACTTCATTTTCTCTGCACATCCTATAGAATGACGACACCTGCTCAACTCTAATCCACCTGGAATTTATCCTGGTGTAGCCAAAAACTCGGACTATAACCTGATTTTCACCCCAAATGTGAAACTCCCCAAAATCTCTTACTGAACTCCCTTTTCATGGCCCATGGGAATTATTTCCTTTATTCCAAAGTTCGTCTATACTTATACCTTCCTCCACCTATCTGCCTATTACACTGTTATTTTCATCGGTATTTTCGTAAATGTTCACATTTGCCACAGCAAGTTCTACATACACCTTATTCTTTTTTTTTTTAAGGATCTCAAACACTCTCATTTATTTATTCTTTCTCATAAAACTGAGAATCAATTTGTAAAATTCCCAAAATATTCCCAGTCAACTTTTTACATGGGGAAAATTGACTCCTTAAGCAATTCAGTCTTAACTTTGAAGAATGTGGTTACTGCATGCTGAGCAAAAGAAGCTAGACAGGGGCACCTGGGTGGCTCAGTAGGTTAAAGCCTCTGCCTTAGGCTCAGGTCATGATCCCAGGGTTCTGGGATCGAGTCCCGCATCAGGCTCTCTGCTCAGCGGGGAGCCTGCTTCCTCCTCTCTCTCTGCCTGCCTCTCTGTCTACTTGTGATCTCACTCTGTCAAATAAATAAATAAAAGCATTAAAAAAAAAAAAAGCTAGAGAGCATGAGTACATTCATGGTCTGATTCTGGTTCTGTGGAGACTTGAAACAGGCACAACTAGGAAGTGGTGAGAGGAATCTGTGGGTCAGAGGGGGGTGGCTGGACTGACAGAAACCTTCTCTTGTATCTTAACCGAGGTGATGGTCACACAGGTACATACACTTACCAAAGCTCACTGACAACCTCTGAAATGTGCATTCTACATGGACATCACACCTCAATTAAACATTTTAGTAAGAGAAAAAGAGCAAAATCTTTCTATTTACTCAAATCTCCTTTTGACTCTCAGTCAAGGGCCACAAATTTTTAAAGAAGTGCCTATGAATTCTATGGTTTCTTCTTTTATTTTTTCTTTTAAGTTTTTTTTAAAGATTTAATTAATTAATTAATTAATTTGACATGGAGAGCATACAAGTGGGGGCAGGGGCAGAGAGCAAGAATCTCAACTAGACTCTCTGCTGAACGGGGAGCAAAACATGGGGCTCCATCTCACAACCCAGCTATCATGACCGGAACCAAAATCAAGTCAGATGCTCAACCAACTGGGCCACCCAAGTGCCCCTTTCTCTTAAGTTTTTAAAATTTACTTATTGTTAAATAGAAAAGCACCAGGTTTTTATTCATCTTTTCTCTGCTCCCTTATCATACTAGATGATCTAGAAGTGATGAACTATTTTAATCTTCCTCTTGTTTCATATTTTATTGACTTGGCCAGCAGTTTCAAATATTAAATAAAAACAGTGAAAGTGGTTGGGTTTTTTATTTTTTTTTTAATTTATTTGACAGAGAGATCAGAAGTAGGCAGAGAGGCAGACAGAGAGAGAGAGGAGGAAGCAGGCTCCCCACTGAGCAGAGAGCCCGATGTGGGACTCGATCCCAGGACCCTGAGATCATGACCTGAGCCGAAGGCAGAGGCTTAACCCACTGAGCCACCCAGGTGCCCTAAGTGGTTGGTTTTAATATATATATATTTTTAAGATTTTTACTTATTTGTCAGAGATGGAGATAGAAAGAGACTGAGCACAAGCAGGGATAGGCAGAGGAAGAAGCAGGCTCCCTGCTGAGCAAGGAGCCCAACGTAGGACTCAATCCTAGGACCCTGGGATCATGACCTGGGCTGAATGCACAGGCCTAACTGACTGATCCACCCAGGCATCCCTAATAAGAGTATTTCTAAAGTTAAAATGGTCACATATCAGTTGGCCATAAGTGTTCTTTATCATGTTCAGAAGGGACCACAACCCTAGCTTTACAGTTTGTGAATGTAGAGGCACCTGGCTGGCCCACTCAGAAGCAGATGAGATTCTTGATCTTGGGGTCAGGAAATCGAGCCTCACACTGGGTGTGGAGGCCACTAAAAATAAATAAACAAAACTTAAAAAAAGTTTTTAAAAGTATTCCCTAATTTCATATTACAATGGAATTATATGTCTTAAAATTAAATAAGAGTTTAAATACTTCAATCCTGGAATTATAATTTATTGTGGACACACGTTTAGTCAGTTGTGATCAAAGGGAGACACAACTCAAAACCAAGGTTTTGCCCAACCAATACAATCTACCAGAGGCCATCAAAGACATCTCTTTCAGCAGCTAAGAGAATGCCAGCAATACAATTTTTTAAATTCCAGCAAAATGAAAATTAGCTCTTTGTTACAAACAGTTTGAATGCCTACATGCTTTTAAATTAAAAAAAAACAAAAAATTGAAGATTAAAAAAAGAACAAAAATTTTTCAAAGTATAGACACTCCGCCTCATACAAACCTGGGTTCTAAGTATTCTTAGTTGAACTATTCCTTCATTCTCTTCTTCTCTCATCCTTTCTGTAGTGAGCTGCAAGCGTCCAATCAAGTTGATTTTACCCCTTTTCTGAACTTTAGCATTTTTTCTGCAAAAAAACATTGAATCACGTATTTTACAGTTGAAGGCCTTTTGACATCCTACTATAGCAATAATGTCTGAGAAAAAAAAGATTTAGAAAAATTCTGAAAATTACTCTCCAGAACTGTCTAAAGGAAAAGTAACAAATAATCAACATACAGCTTTGTTTACAATGAAGCATCTGATTTTCCCAAAACACAACAAAAGCTCAGCTATTATGTATGGGTGACAGCATTCCCTGTAATAACAGAGCTAATATACTTTATACTGCCACGAACGTGCTTAGACAGTTGGAAGATATATGGGCTGTTGTTCAGCGTTATCATCTAAATGGATCTTAGGGGGAAAAATGCTTTGTGTGAATGAAGCTTCTTTAGAGTTCAACAGGATGTTTAAAGATGAAAAGCAACATAATCACACACCAAAATGTATCCTTGACAAATAAGAAGCATCTCTAGTTCATTACCATGTTTAATAAACAACTAGATGGCATAACCCTAGAATGTTGTTTTAAATATAATGTAAGGAAAATAATTATTGTGCTAACAATAAATCACCAAAATTCAAACAAGGTTGTTTGTATTTTCCATCAACCAAAATCAACCTTACATTAAACTGAACTCCTGGTTCACTGAGAAGAGGGTGCCTTCCGTGAAGTCTTTGGGTGAGTTGACTTGAGGTTCATATAATAGAACTTGCCGCTTGAGCTTTGGGAAAGCTACTAAAGACTATGTAGAACAAAAAGAAAACAAAATCTATTAACAGTATGGAACACAAAGAGCAATTCTTCAACGTGACTAAAAGAGGTGAGAACAAATTATAAGCACAAAATCACAATTCAACTTTTACATGGTACCTCAATGAATGTAACAGTGTAAATGTTCACTGGGAAAAGAATAGGAGCAGGAGCTCATTATGAGGAAGGAAGCAATACGTGATCTCTTTACAGCAGGACAAGAGACCAGAGGGATTAGTCAGAGGCGATCACTGCAAAAGCAACTTGCCAGCTCTTTCCCTCTAGACAGTTATTGCTCTGGAACTTTCAAGAGGTCTGTGGAGTAAGGGTAAAATGCAGCTGTGGGCACGAGACTAACAAGGACATTTTGCAGGCTCTCAAAAAGACCAAAGTTTTCTAATTCTTACATTTTTGGTCATGATAAAATCTTTGAACACATTCTCAGTATGAAATCTCTGTTCACACTTCTCACAGGTAACGCTTAACACCAACTCAGTCTTTCTCACTTTTTTTCCTTTCTTTCTTGTCTTTCACCATCTCAGTAACTTGCTTATTTTCAATTTCTTTCTTAGCACGAATACCTCATTAGTGTACTAATATCTCTCATAAGTGTATTATTTCTGGGTTAAAGGTCATTTTCAGAGTGTTATGAATTCAAAAATTTATTGTAAGCAAGCCATCAAATATTTCCTGCCTTGTGACTGGATATAACTTTAAAAACAAAAAACATAAAACAAACCCATAAAGTCCTTCTAAGCTCAGCATCAGGGAGTTCAGTTGCAAGTTTTAGATTTTCAAAGCTGATTTTCTCTCTGGGTCTTTGGTTCCATGCAAACAACACAGCCAGTTGAAACGTTGTGACCTCCAAATCATATTGACCTACTTCATTCTTAAATGTTATCTATGACAGACAAAATAATATCAAGATGAGACTCTTTTCAGAAAGATAACCATCTCCCTACCATACTCTCCCTTCCATGAGATTAAACATGAAAAAGACTGCTAGCTGTCTTCCAATACCCATTCTTCCTTTCTTACATGGTAATCAAAATTTTAGCAGATCTTACTGACTGTCCAGAATAAAGGCTCAAATTCCAGCTCTCCCTGGGTCAAAGTTGGTCATGTGACCCGTTCTGTCCAATGAGATGTAAGTGGAAATGATGGGGCAACTTCTAGGAGCTGCTCCTAAAGTAAGGCACACCCTCATCTCTCCCTTCCTTCTGGGCTGGAAGACAGCCACAGTGAGGATCATACTGGATCTGCAGACAAGAGGAATACTGGAAGTGCACTGCTACAACCAGAAGCCCACGTCCTACAACTCCATGGACTGGACCCCCTAGACCCATTCAAACTTGCACGTACAAAACAGACAAACATCTCTCTGTTTCAACAACTCTAATTTGGAGCGCTGGTACTTTCAGTCAAACCAGTATCAGAACTAACACAGCATCCACTTACAATTCCATTTGACATGAGATGATGCCAATGTAATTTTCGACCACTATGATTTTTTTTGTAGAATTCTTCTACTTCAGGTATCAAATCCTCCAGTTCAGTAGGAAGTGAGACAAAGACTTTCTCAGAGCTCCTTGACCAGGCCCCAGCATTCAGAATTTTTATATTAACTGAATCAGCTATAGGCAAGAATATCAGAAAATATGAAATAATCTTGAAAATGTATAAAATTAAAAAGAAACAAATACATAAACACTGGGTAAGCATTGGTGAAAACTAAACAAAACCCTAAACATTTTGTTCGAAGTGTCCTTTTAGAAAAAAAAAAATAATTATAATAAGGATTAGAGGGGCACCTGGCTGGCTCAGTTGGGGAAACATGCAACTCTTGATCTTGAGGTTATGAGTTTGCATGCCACACTGGCTGTAGAGACTATGTAAAAAATTTAAAAAAACAAAAAACCAAAAAAACAGGAGGGAGGAGCATCTGGGAGGCTCAGTCAGTTAAGCCTCTGCCTTCTGCTCAGGTCATGGTCCCAGGGTCCTGGGATTGAGCTCCGGGTTGGGCTCCCTGCTCAGGTGAGAGTCTGCTTCTCCCCTCCCCCACCCTGCTGCTGGCGCTCGCTCTCAAATAAATAAATAGAATCTTTAAAAAAAGGAATGGGGGGAGATGCCTGGGTGGCTCAGTCGGTGAAGCATCCAACTCTTGGTCTCAGCCAAGGTCTTGATCTCAGGGTCATGGGTTCATAAATGCTGGGTGTGGAGCCTACTTAAAAGTAAATAAATAAAATCTTAAAATAAAAAAGAAGTAAGTTAGTCTCTTCATGTGACAGGTCTGTAACATGTAAAGCTCAGGCAGTGAGTTGGGGCTCTTTTGAAGAAATAAAAAATAGGGGCGCCTCGGTGGCACAGTCAGTTGAGCGTCTGACTCTAGGTTTCAGCTCACGTCATGACCTCAGGGTCATGAAACTGAGCCCCATGTTGGGCTCTGAGCTCAACACAGAGTCAGCCTGAGATTCTCTCTTTCCCTCTGCCCTTCTTGCTCATGCTCTCTCTCTGAAATAAATAAATGAATCTTAAAAAATAATTTAAAAATAATTTAAAAAATATATACATACATAAAAATAAGGATTAGCAAATCTAAATTCTGTTAAATTCTGTTCTGCTGGATGTCTTCAAGGAATGTGGACTTTGTAACATCTTTGTATCTGTTACAGCTAGGGTTCATGTTTAATATACTGGAAAACAAAAATATTCTCTTTAAAAAGGTATATATATGTACATATATATGTATATATATGTATATATACATACACACACACATAATTATAAAATAATACCTGGTAAAGCCAATTTATTGTTTTTGTGCATTTCCTTAAAAGCTTGGTTCAAATCTTCAGATACTTTTATGTCCTGAAACATTCTAGCAAGCTTGTTTACATAGTCTGCTGGCATACCAACTTCCTATGAAAGGCAAAGACAAAAGAGGTAATGAATAATAATATATAATCTGATAGACTATTAGGAAAAACTTTTAACAGAAAACTGAGTCTAAGATGCTTTAAGATAAAATGATTCCCCTTTATTAGAATATTTATATTCTAATACGTATTAAATTTGATTCTTAAAAACTAAATGACAGTACAGGTCACCCAGGCTTTCTCTGCATGATTCCAATTGACATGAATCAGTCACCACAGTAGAGTTCAGTAACACTAGTCCCTCAACAACACACGTCAACTCTCCATTATCACCATGTATTAAGTTTGAAAGGACAAAATTTATTCTCAATCACGACACTTTTGTCGTGACCAATCACGACACTTTTTTTCAAAATCTTAGTCATCTGTGAACCCGGTTTATCCACAGAAAGCAAGGCTTACAGTTTTGTTGCATCCTTGCCTTCTAGGGATAAATCCACTTGACATTTTATAAAAATGGATAACCAAAAATGGCTAAGGAAAATTGATCAAGAGAGCTACGTGGGTAATGACAATGATAAAAGGACACCACAGAAATAAAAATACAGCTGGGAATGAAAAGAATCTACTAGAACATAAACAGCATTCTAGAAGAGCTGACTGAGGCCAACTTGCCGAACGTTGAATACGCGAAGTATGCAGGCAAAGGAACGAAGGTGAGTTACCTCAAGGTTAATTTACTGAAGGTAAATTATCAACGTAAGTGGGAAAGGAGCAGTAACAAAAAAACCAAGATGCCCCAGGAGAAGAGACACCAGCAAACACTTTCACAACACTGAGAGCCCGAATGACAACAGGCTGGAAGCTGACCCAGGCTCACGGGGTGGGCGGGGGGCACCTGACGACTCTCCAAGGCACAAAAAGATGCTCATTCTAAGTCACATGACACGAAGGCCAGGGCTGCTCAAACTGCTCTTCATTTACAGGACGGCTTCCCTGAGATACAACTCATCTACCACAACACTCTTTCGGAGTGTACAATTAAGTAGGTTTTAGTGTATTTACAGGGTCTCTGTGCATTTGGCCAGTGTGGACATTTTGTTTTAGTGGAATCCTATCCCGAGTGGTCTTTGTGACCCAATTCTTTCACTCAGCAGTGTTTTCCGAGTTCCCTTGTGTTGTAGCGTGTGTCAGGACTGCTTTTCTTGCGACTACTAAGTATCGTCCCATTGTATGGTTAAAACACATTTGGTTTATCCATTATCAGCTGATCGGCATTGTGGGTTGTTTGCATGTTGTGGCTCTTATCAGGAACACGGCTGTGAACATTCACAGACAAGGTTCTCGTGGCTCATATGCTTTCATTTCTCTGGAGCGCAATTACTTAGGAGGAGAACTGCTGGGCTGACTCCATGTCCAGGTTCTAAGAACAAACCAGCAGTTCTCCCCCAAGGCTGCCCTGATTTATAGTTTCACCAGCTGCATGTAAGGTTCCAACTTCTCTTCTTCCGTGCCAACACTTGTTTTCTTTTTAATTTTAGCTACCGCGGTGGGAGTAAAGGTAAGTGGGAGAAAAGCAGGAGTAAAGTAAAAAAACTATCTCACTACGGTTTTGATTTGTGTTTCCCTAATGACTAATGATGTCCAACATCTCCGACACATGCACTGGCCATGTGGGTATCTTCTGGAAGGAAATGTCTGCTTTAATTCTGTGCCCACTTGTACCTTAGCTGTCTTTTTACTGGGGAGTTGTAAGAGTTCTTTATGTATTCTAGATACGGCATTGGATATATGAATTGCAAATATTTTTCTAACTAATCTTAAAATTTTTACAGAGAAACAGTACTTTAGTTTTGAAAGTTTCTTATGTCTTAAATTACAATGTACTAAATACATACTCATTTTATACATTTTTTTTAACTAGGTAAGAGAGTTTTTAATGTTTTAACAGAAATTTCTCAGAGTCACAAAACAATAATTTTTCCCACTAATTGTTAACATTAAGATCATTTTGCACACTATCAGTCTGCAGAGTAATTTTTACCATCCTGTAGTATGCAAAGCAGGGCAATCTATAAATGCATATTATGAAATATATATTATATATATGTAATATATATATTATATATAAGATATATAATATATATAAATATATATAAAATAAACAGCTTTATTAGTATTATTACTACATATTTTATATATACATAGATAAATATAAATAAAAACTTTATACTGTATCATCTTATATAATACAGTATTATGTATCTTAACATATAAATGAATAGAACACATTCATTGTAATATAATTCAAATCCCATTTAAGTGAACTGACAGGAACAGACTTAAAATACTTTGATATGAGAACTTAATAATTAAATTAGCATTATTACCCAAAATAAGCCATCATTTCTTACGTATTGGTTCTTTTAGCTATATAAAAGTCATTATTTACAAACATCCCTACAGTTAAGAATTTAGTACTGAAAACACCTTAAAATGCAATGATTTGTCCCATAGCCCATTTAATAAGGTCAATTCAAATGAAAGTGGAAATACAAAAGTGCAAAACATCAGAAGCAAACCAAGAGCAAAAGTGTCTCACTAAAAGTCTTTATTAAGAAAATGTACTTTATTAGATATCACTTTATTTTATATAATCGATGCCATGCTTATAAAATGTCCCCTACTTCTTTGACACTAACATCACCAAAATGTATTACTTAAGCACACATAAGAACCATATGCTATATTAAAAAATGTATATATATATAAAAATTTACTTACTCGTAGCCATTCTACCATATTCTCTTCAATTTCACTATCAGCAGAAATGTCTAATATAAGACGTCGTGTCAAATGAGCTTTGTGGTATCTCATAAAAACATCTTTATTTTGTACATATTTAAGTACCAGCAGCTGTACAGAAAACAAAGTTACTTTCAATTCATGTATATTCTTAGCCAACTCTCACTGAGACCCTTCTATAACCCCAGTGTCAAAATCCAGAAATTTACACAAACATACACAGACAGAAGCTTACTGAACCACCCATCTCAGAAAAATGACCAGTCCCAATACCCTACTTAGCTACTTTAAAAGCTAGCAAATTTGAGACTTTAATCGAATAACCTTTTAGTTCCTATAAACATCAACTTTTCAGATTTAATAGTGTAAAACTTCACATTAAAATTAAGGGTTCTCCCCAAAATTTCTCTTCTGTATAGCCTTTTCACTTCAATCTGATGCTAATCTCTTTAGCCTTCTTGTCTGTATTTTCTACCTTCTTTTTTTCTTCCTTGTATTCCTGGGCTTATAGCAAATGACACTAACAGCCAGGAGACAAAAATGAAAGCAATTAATTGTTATCTACACTCACTCATTTCTAGTTCTCTATTTTGAGCTCCCACAAAAAGAAAGAAGTGACAAACCCCCAGTCTCTCTACTGTCATTCCAAACACCACCAGCTCCATTTTCCCTTTCTTTGTACTTTAATAGGAGGTAGCAATGAATTCCTTCACAAGAATCAGGAAAGGTGAAGAATTAAATACTATTTCCCTTTTCTAGAAGCTACAGAATTAAAATTCCTAGGAAGAGAAATAACTGCCCTCTAGAGATCTTACACTGTAAAATTTCACAACATTAGTTGCTACCACACAAAGTCTTGTAAGCACAACACAAATTCAAAGTGAGGTAAATAAAACTGCTGAAACTTAAAAAAATATATGTACCACTTCTTTAAGTTTTGCTTCAATCTCTTCGGAGGTTAGTTTTTTGCTTAACGGTGTTTTTCTTAGCAACATGTCACAGTAATTGGCAAGCAACTCGGGGCATTTTGATTCAGGCTGAGTTTTTAATCCCACCCTAAAAAAACAAATTAAAAGCAGCTGATGAAAAGCGAAGGATACCTGCAAATATTTTTCCTAAAGCCAATTTTTCACATATTCCTTATGTTGTATAAAACCAGTGATCAGGGGGCGCCTGGGTGGCTCAGTGGGTTAAAGCCTCTGCCTTCGGCTCAGGTCATGGTCCCAGTGTCCTGGGATCGAGCCCCACATCGGGCTCTCTGCTCCGCAGGGAACCTGCTCTCCTTCCTCTCTCTGCCTGCCTCTCTGCCTACTTGTGATCTCTGTCAAATAAATAAATAAAATCTTAAAAAAAAAAACAAAAACAGTGATCAGGGCTGAGACGAGGAGGAGCAAGACAAGGAGGGTGCCTAGCTCAAAGAGGCACTGACTCCTAATTTCCCACAGGCGCACCTGCAGGGTGCTGAGAGGGAAACCCACATTCTGCACCCCAGGTACCGGCCTACCCCGCCCCGAGTGCTGGCCTTGCCAATCATCTTTAAAAATTTTTATTCAGGTACTAACTTCCTAAATACTTTTGAAAACATTGTGTATATTTTGTAAGTTAGCATTTAGAACTTTTTGTTATTAATATATCAAGAAAAAACTGTTCTTTAGAATATATCCAAGGTAACCTAAATTCCACAGTTATGTGATACCTACCATCATTCATTTTAGAAAAGTAAGCAAACTTTTCTGAAACAATGAAGAACCTGCATCTCTACTTTACTTTGCTAACAAAATTTAAAAACCAGGGCCCCTGGGTGGCTCAGTCGGGTAAGCATCTGCCTTTGGCTCAGGTCATGATCCCAGGGTTCTGGGATCGAGCCCCACATCAGACTCCCTGCTCAGCGGGAAACCTACTGCTTCCTCCCCCTCTCCCACTTTCCCTGCTTGTGTTCCCTCTTTCACTGTCTGCCAAATAAATAAAATCTTTAAAACGAACAAAATTTAAAAGCCAATGTATTGTTTTTTGTTTGTTTGTTTGTTTAATAATTCTGGATGTACTGTATTTTTCTGCTTGGAAGTCTTGCATTTATTCTTTATCTGGCTTCTCTAAATTGTGAATGTAAATAAATTAAAATTCAACATTCTAAAATTTGTGTATACAAAACTCAAGTGTCCCAGAATGGAGTTAATTCAAATTGTTTTAAGTATATAACTTACGAGTGGCTGGGTTATGGACGGTGGGGAGGGTATGTGCTATGGTGAGTGCTGTGAAGTGTGTCAGCCTGATGATTCACAGACCTGTACCCTTGGGGCAAATAATACATTATATGTTAATAAAAATAATTTTTTATAAAAAGTACACAACTTACAGAAACAACATAATTATGTTGTGTCTGTGTGTATAAAACATACACAATATCTTAATGAGGTACATGAAACTTTTCCCCTTCCTACTTTACGAATCCAGAAACCACAATTTTATTTCTACTTCTTTCCTGGTTTTTATTTTTATAACTGTACATCTGTCCTGAAAAAATATAATTCACATAAGTAAGTAAATGGGAGTAGAAGAAGGTTTTCTGATGTTACGCCACTCGTTGAGAACCTCCTGAGTTATATGCTTAAAAAATATATACAGATCTAACAAAAAAGGTCATTTTTAGTAATGCATCAAATTATGGAAACCATGTGACTTGCAAAAGGGCCCGACACCTAGCTGTCAGAAATTCATCCTCTGTACATCAATCCCAACGCTTCAAAATAATCCCTTCTTCTGCAGCTTAGAGGCTTTTTATGTTTCAAGGCAACACACAGCAGTATAATGAGAGAGAGAGGCACGCCTTTCTTTGCAAAGCAGGGAGGAAAAACTGGGGAAGTGGAAAGGGCAAATGGTAACTGGTACTTCCACCAGAGGGCTCGGGTGCAGAGGAGAGCAGATGTGAAGGGGAGGACCCAGAGCTGATCTCCAGCTTCCACATGGCAGACTTGGGGAAGGTGTTTCTGACACTGGATGACCACTAGCTCACTTCCCCAGGGTCCCTCTATTTCTTCGCGTCTATTCCCATTGACAATGCCGCACTACCGCAGGAGCCGCCACCCTCCTGCAGGGAGGCCTCCTGTCTCCCTTCCTCCAACGCACCTGCTGAGAAGATGGTGGTCAGCCTCTCGAGGCTGTTTATGTGCAGGCCGAGTGTCATTCCCCCCGCCCCAGGCTGTCTTAGAGCCGCCCCAGGCTGTCTTAGAGCTCGTCTGTTCTCAGTTCTTGGCTGTTTCACTATGAAACACTTAGGAATGGCTTAATCTGCATCAATCCCGCTTGGGATTCAGAGAGGGGATTCAGAGAGATGTCTGAACCTAAATGGCATCTTGCATCAGTTTTGGAAATTTCTGGTCAACTGCTCTTCAAATATTGCTATGTCCCCCTTTTCTGTTCTCTAGAATTCCACTTACAGATTGCTACACATATTTTACAGGTAACATTTTCCACCTATCTGTCCATTAATATGAATTATTTCTTATCTATTTAAACTTATTACTAAGATATAATTCACATACCATGCAGTCCATCCATTTAAAGTACCTAATTCAACGTTTCTTAAGTATATCTACAAACTTGTGCAACCATCATCATAACGAAATTAAAAAAAATTTATTTGAAGATTTTCTTTATTCATGAGAGAGGACGGGAGGCCGAGGGAGAAGCAGACTCCCCACTGAGCAGGGAGCCCAAAGCAGGGCTCGATCCCAGAACTCTGGGATTGTGACCTGAGCTGAAGGCAGACGCTTAACCGACTGAGCCACCTGTGCACCCCATCACAGTGAAATTTTAAAACATTTTCATTATCCCCAAAAGAAACGCCATACTCATCACCAGTCAAATGTCATTCTTCAGCTATCTCCCCCTGCCTGGTCCCTGCTACAAGTCATCTACCTTCTCTCTTTACGGATTCCCTTATTCTGAGCATCTCAATAAAGGGAACCATACAATATGTGGTCTTTTGTGACTGAATTCTTTTACTTAGAATAATGTTCTTAAGATTCATCCTTATCGTAACACATACTGGTAGTTCATTTCTTTAAAAAAATACTTTCCTTTTTTTTTTTTTTAAGATTATTTATTTATTTATTTGAGAGAGAGAGAGAGAGAGAGAGAGAGAGCGCGCAAGCATAGGCAGGCCGAGTGGCAGCAGAGGCAAAGGGAGAAGCAGACTCCCCGCCGAGCAAGGAGCCCGATGTGGGACTCGATCCCAGGACGCTGGGATCATGACCTGAGCCGAAGGCAGCTGCTCAACCAACTGAGCCACCCAGGCGTCCCAATACTTTCCTTTTTTATTGTGGTAAAAAGATTTACAATTTTAACCATTTTTAAGTTTAGGGGCATTAAGTATACTCACAAGGTTCTGCAAATATGATTGGTGTGCAGAACTTTCTCACTGTCCTAAACAGCAACCCTACACCCATTAAACAATAACTCTGTATTTCCCCACCCTCAGTCCCTGTTAATGTCAATTTTATTTTTTATATCAATGAATTTGCCTATCCTAGACACCTCATACAAGTGGAACAATAGAAAATGTGTTCTTTTGTATGTAGCTGATTTCACTTAGCATATTCTCAGGGTTTCATTCATGTTGTAGCATGTATCAGAATTCATTCTGTTTTATGGCTGGATGATATTGCACTGCACGGATATACCGCATGTTGCTTACCCATTCATCAGACAATGGGCATTCGGGTTGTTTCCTTTTGGGGAAGGCTATTAAGAATAATGCTGCTACAAACATTCATGCACAAATTTTTGAGAGGGTGTATGTTTTTTTCTCTTGGGTACATACCCAGTAGTGGAACTGCTAGGTGATATGGTAACTCTGGATTTAACTTCTTGAAGAACTACCAAACTATTTCCAAAGTGGCTGCATAGAACAACTATAAATGAATCCAATCTCTCTACATCCTCACCAATACTTGTGTCTTTTCAATTTTAGCCATTCTAGTGGGGGCGAGTGGTATATCACTGTGGTTAAGCTATTGATCTTAAATATTTTAAAGTCCTTATCTGCCAACTCCAATATTGGGTTCATTTGACAGTCTGTTTCTAAAATGGTTTTTCTCTTCATTGAGCATATGTGTCTCTGCCTTCACAAGCCTGGTACCGTCATCCTGATTCCTGGGCACTACATGTAAAGCATCACGGAGGCACCAGATGATGTCAGCTCCCCTTAGGAGTGGGTTCAAGCTGTGTCCTGTTCTGGAGGAGGCCAAGCACTTTAATTCCACCAGGGGCTGGGCTGCAGCTTGGTCAAGAAGAAGTCTACTTCTGGTAGAATCAGCCACTTTTCACACAGCCCTAACTTCTTTCAGTGGACAATAACATTTAGTGGACTAGATCTGGTGCTAGTTGTGTTCCTTGCTTTTGGGGTGTCACTGCTGCTAGGTCCTCTCAGTGGACAAACTTAGAGATACACATACTCATTTACAACTACGGTATCTGGCCCTGTTTCCTTGTGAATGTTATTTCTCATCTTAATGAGGCTCTAATGTAAGTCTGACAACTTAGAATGAACAAGGGCCTCGAAAAACACACCTGGCCACAACTAAAACCAAGTTACTTAAGAAATCTGAAGAGGCTGAACCTGAGATCAACATCTGCACATAAAGAAAACCCCAGGCCCGGATGATTTCACTTATGAATTCTATCAAACATGTAAGGAAGAAGTAATACCAATCACACTCATTCTTTTAGAACATACAAACGGAGGAAATAACTATCAATCCTCCTTACAAACCCAACTTAATCCTAATACCAGAAAATGACAAAGACATGATAAAAATGAAAATTATACAGGGCACAAAGATCAGAAAAGAAAGCGGTCAAATCCTTCATGAATATAGATGAAAAAAAAAAAATCTAACCAACATTATTAGCAAACTGAGTGCAGGATATATAGAAAGAATAATATGCATCACAACCAAGTAGAGTTTATCCTAGCAGTTCAGCCTTGGTTAAATGTGATTTTTTAAGAAAAACCAATGTACTGGGATCCCCGGGTGGCTCAGTTGGTTAAGAGTCTGCCTTCTGCTCAGGTCACGACCCCAGTGTTCTGGGATCAAGTCCTGCCTCAGGCTCCTTGCTCAGTGAGGAGCCTGCCTCTCCTTCTGCCTGCAGCTCCCCCTGCTTGTGCTCACTCTTTCTCTGACAAATAAATAAGTAAAATCTTTAAAAAAACAACAACAGGGGCGCCTGGGTGGCTCAGTGGGTTAAAGCCTCTGCTTTCGGCTCAGGTCATGATCTCAGAGTCCTGAGATCGAGCCCCGTGTCGGGCTCTCTGCTCAGTGGGGAGCCTGCTTCCTCCTGTCTCTGCCTGCTTCTCTGCATACTTGTGATCTCTGTCTGTCAAATGAATAAATAAAATCTTTCTAAAAAAAAAAAATAAAAAAACAACAACAAAAAAACACAATATATTTACCACATCAGAAGAATATAGAGGAAAAACCCTACGATCATTTCAACACAGAAAAAACATTTAATAAAAGTCAACACCCCCCCCAAAAAAAAGTCAACACCCATTCATTATCAAAACTTTTAACAAGCTAGAAATAAAAAGCAATCTAAATAAGGGCATATATGAAAAACCCTCAGCTAACTTTGTACCTAGCGATAAAGATTAAAGGTCCCCCCCCAAGCTTGACAAAAAGGACAGGGACACCCACTTTTACCACTTTTATTCAACACGGTACTTAAGATCCTAACCGTGTAGCAAGGCAAGAAAAAGAACTAAGTGGTATGAAGATCAGAAAGGAGTAAAACAGTATTCACAGATTACATGATTATTTACACAGAAAACTCTTAAGAAATCTACAAAACAACTACTGGAATAGCTTTGACAAGGTAACAGGATATAAAATCAATATACAACAATCAACTGTATTTTTATATACTAGCAAAATACTAGAACATCAAAAGAGTTCATAGAAAAAAAGAACAAAATTAAACTACTTGGCTTACCACAGAACTGTATTAATTAGAACTATGTAGTAAAGGCCTAAGGATATCCAAATAAGAAAATGGAATAAAATAGCCCAGAAATAACACACATATTTTTAAGTCACTTGATTTTTGACAAAATGCACTGAAGCAATGTAGTGGGGATGGTAAGTATTTCCAACAAATGATGATGAAACCAGTTGCTATCCATATGGAAAAGGAAAAAAACATTAAATTTAACCCCCTACTTACAATATAAATAATCATTTATTTAAGATGGATCTTAAGCTAAAATTCTAAAGCTTCTAGAAGAAACAAAAAAGATTATCTTCGTGTCATAGGGGTAGAAACAGACAGCTTTTCTGGACAAAACATAAAAAAGCAAAAACCATAAAAGAAAAGCATGTATCTCTCAGTCTACATACAGAATATCTAAGAACTGTTATAGCCCCCTAATAAAAAGGAATAATGCTGTGGGGGGGGGGGAAACAGGCAAAAGAGTGGAACAGATACTTAAGTAAAATACAAGAAACTCAAACAGTACAAGAGAAAGTGCTCGACACCAATTAAGTCTTCAGGGAAATGAATTACAACCACACCAAGATGATCACTACACACATCTAGGATGACTAAAATAACACTAAACGTCGGTAAAAATGAGGATCCACTGGCACTAGTGGGAGGGTAAAGCAGTACAAACACCAGGGAAAACCAACCACTGCGATGTGCAAAACCACGGACAAATCACAAAACACTGCGCTGCACTGAGAGAAACTTTACACACAAAAGTACATATTGTATGATTCCATTTTATGAAGTCCTAGAGCCCGCAAAAGTAATCAGCTGTAATAATCAGATCGACGGGTGCCTCGGGAAGGAGGCAGGGGGAGGGAGTGGCTGAGGTCATTCTCAGGGAGGATGAACACACGGGAAGTCCTCAGCAGGGAGTCTGCTTGAGTCCTCCTCTGCCCCTCCCCCCTTCAAGCACTTGTACATGCACGTGCTGTCTCAAATAAAAAAAAAAAAAAAAAAAAAAAAAAAAACCCTTTAAAAAATCTAAAAAAAAAAAAAAAAACCAACAACACTGAAAACGATTTTATTCGTCAGAGAGGGAAAGAAAGAGGGAACACAAGCAGAGCAGCAGCAGACAGAGAGAGAAGCAGGTTCTCTGCCAAGCGGGGAGCCCGACGCAGGGCTCAATCCCAGGACCCTGGGATCATGACCTGAGCCAAACGCAGACACTTAACCTACTGAACCACCCAGGTGCCCCTAAAATAGCAATTCTTAGCTAGAAAGTATATCAAAACATTTTTCCAATGAACCTTAGTGCTTAGTACTACTCTAAAGGTACCGTAAGTAACTAGCTCAGCTTTACCAATTTGTAAATTTAATTTATTAATGTATCCATTTAATTCATTATTTTCGGATTTTTTTTAAATGGCAATATAAATATTGACATTAAAATTGACTTCCCTCTTTCAGTATGGTGAATTAAGTTATATTCTATGTTTTTATAAGTAATAAAGTAACTTTAGAGACTAATAAGGAGAAAAAAATCACATAGAGATTCTAAAAGATTAAGAACATTTTTCTACTTAAAAAAATAAGATCAACATTTTTTGATCACCATGGAAGATAATATGAAATTAAAAACTAAGAGTTTTTAATATTCAAGGGCAGTAAAAATCATAAAAGTAAAAAAAAAAAAAAAAGCAGCAGCAAAAATCAAACCTAACAGGTTTTAGAGAGACAGGACACCACACATACCCAATAATGTCTAATACACTCCAAAAAAGTTAAGAATTTTAAACGTGATTTTTAAAAACTTACCCTTTCTGCTTCAAAGGTAATTCAAGTTTAAATATGGTAGCATCATTAACAACTGCTTTATATGCCTGCAAAGAATTTACAATGAAATGAACATTATTTTTAATATTTAAAATATAGTTTGGTATTTTAACGGTGTCTGTGGCCTGACAGAATTTTTCAAGCCACGACTTCAGCGTGTGCCCTCTCACGTCAGGACCGTCATTATTCTCTAGTGGGGTCTCAGTGTTGCCTGACGGCTGTCCCATTCTCTCTGCACACTCCTCCAGAACACACTTCACACATCGTCTTTCCCTTCAGCCTCCCCCGTTTACTCCCTGCGGAGACCTTCCGAGAGGATGGGACTCCCCGTGATGCTAATAGAACCGAGGTGAACAGAATTCCCTCTCATTTCTCCTCCATCGTATTTCCCCGTCCGCTGTTCCTAGGCACACAAATAGATCATTACTTAAATCTAAACATTCTCTCTTGCCTTGGCTCACCTCCAGCTGCTGCGTCATTTATCCCCCTAAGCTAAAAACTTCCTGCACGAATTACCTAACGCCCGGTCTCCACTTCTCTGCTACCACTCCTACTGGAAAAACCCTCCGCACAACCAGGCGTCGGTAGCACCGCTCAACCCTCTCCAACCCACTCGTCCTTGCCAAAGCCACTCACAGCCTCCGTGCAGAAGACAATGCTTAACCCCCATCTTACAAGACACAGCAGCATTTTATCTATTTTTTATTTTTATTTATTTGAGAGAGTGAGAGAGAGCATGAGCTGGGAGGAGAGGGAGAAGCAGACGCCCCACTGAGCAGGGAGCCCAACACAGGGCCGGATCCCAGGACCCCGGGACCGTGACCCGAGCCGAAGGCGGCTGCTTCCCCGCCTGAGCCCCCAGGCGCCCCGGCAGCGGCACTTTAAAGCAGCAGGCCATGCTTGTTCCACGTGTCGGCCGCGACACTGTACTCTCTGGTTCCTTCCACTCACTGTGCTCTCTCCTCACGAAAGCTGGGTCTTCATCTTCCTCGTAACAAAACACCCTCACTCATTACACTGGGGAGCATGGCCGGTGTCAGCACTTTAAATGCCATCCGTATGTTAAAGCTCCCAAACTTATTATTCAGGTCTGTTGTCTCCCTTATATGCCATACTTGACATTGCCACACAGATGTTTAATGAACGTTTCAAAGTTAACCTGTCCAAAACTGAGCGCCGAATCTAATGACCAGCCCTCCCCAAACCTGCCTCTCCTCCCATCCTCTCCATCTCAGCAAGCATGTGCTTCTACCCAATCAGAACAAAAATTTAAATGTCATCCCTGACTGGTCTCTTTCTATCGCGTTCTACGTCGGATTCATTGGCAAATTTCGTGCAGTCTGTTTTCATAATCAGTATCCGACCGAGTCTGACTGCCTCTAACAACTATCGTTCCGGGCCCAGCCTCCATCATTACTTTATGAATTACTTAAATATGTTCTTAGCCGATGTTCTTACTTCTTCTCTTGCCCCCCTTCAGTCAATTCTTTTTGCAGCAACCAAGTAACCCTGTTAAAATGTAAGTCATATCCATTCTGTTCAAAACCTTCTAATGACTTTCGATCCTCCTCGGGGTGAAAACCAAACTGCCTTCCCTAGCTCAGGGTCTTCCGTGATCTGGCCTCCTACTGTCTCTGACTTCATTTCCTACTCCTCTCCCCTCTCTCCATCCACTCGGGCCACACTGACCTTTTTTCCTCCTGTTCCTGGAATGTGACAGGTAAACTCCTGCCTTACGGCTTTTTAAGCCGTCCCTTTTGCTGGATACTCTTCCCTCAGAAAGCCATATGACTTTATTTCTTAATTACTTTCAATCCTGATTCAGATGCCCCCTCAACAAAGCTTTTGCTGGCCACTCCATTTAATATTTCAAACTAACGCACACTACACCTCTAGCCTCCCTTAAAGCCATTCTTACCCTCTCTCTCTCTCTCTACCTACCCACCTAAAAATGGGGGGAAAAAACCCTACTGGAGAAAGTTGATGGTCTTTTTAGAGTTACAGAAAGAAAAAAAAAAAGAAATAAGAAATAAGAAAGGTAGATCAAAGTGAAAAAACTGACACTAACTTCTAGTGATAGGTTTATGACATTTAAAAAGATAAAACCCTGGGGCTTAGTCAGTTAAGCATCCAACTCTTGATTTCAGCTCAGGTTGTAATCTCAGGTTCGTGGGATGGAGCCCTGTGTGGAGCTACAAGCTCAGTGGGGAGTCTGCTTGGGATTCTCTCTCTCCCTCTCTGCTCCCGGCCCCCATGCACATTCTCTCTCTTTAAATTAAAACAAAACAAAACAAACTTAAAAAGATAAAACCTGAAGGATAATACCCTGTTTCATTATTATCCCATACTAGTAAGGACAGGAGAAAGGGGCAAGGGAAGTGGGATAAATGGGACCCGATCCCCAGGAGTCCTATGAAAAGGGCAGAGGACAGAAGAATAAACTGTGCTGGAGGACAGGGTGTGGGCGAGGCAGGGTATCACGGAAGTTCCAGGAGAAGTGTACTTTGAGGCGGGTCTTAAAGGATGGATCAATAGGAATTCAATATTTTTTAAAATCTCAAAAAAATGAAGACAAATTTCCTAGCTAGATTCTAGTTCACAAGCATACCCAATTCTTACAAAACCATATAACACACCAAATACAATAAAAATGGTTGTCCTCCACTGATAAAAAATCACAGTTGCTATGTTTTTAGTTTATAATTTAGTAGCATAATGGTACAAGTTCCTTTTTAAAGTAAATTATGACAATACCGTTACTATACAAGAATATATACCTTATCTCTTGCAGTAAGAAATCGCGGATCATCTTGAAAAGCTTCTTTGACGAGTTTACTAAATCTATTAAATAATGTAAGTAACTGTTCAACGTATTTCTCAGAATCCTAAAAATAAAATGTTTTATACTCAATTGAAGTTTTTAAAAAAGAAAACACCAAAAAATGAGAAAATATAAACAAAATTTTAATAAAACACTGTAGCTCTAAAATTTGAGAAATTCTCTAAAAAATTCTTGATATTGAAAGACATTCCAACATTACCGTTGTGTCATCAATTACTATTTTAAGTACCCAATCTCTCATTTAAGGAACAACGCGGACATACGTGCACCCCCACCACTGAGGACACTCACGGTAGTAATAGTTTCAGCAGCCGCTACCATATCTGCCAGGCCGGCACTCACAATATGTTCCTCTAAGTCCTTCAACATGGGCTCTATCCCATTGGGAACTTTGTCCATCAGCGAAAACATCAAATGTAATTCTGAAACGATAGAACACACTCAAATCATCATCTCATCCATCAAAATACATTTTCTCTTTCATTTGTATCTTGGGTCTAGAATTCCTAGGATAGTAAAAGTCTGGAGAAATAATAGTTGGAAATTGAAAACCTTAGCAGTATTCTGTAGGTATGATTAGGAGTTTTTCCTACTAAGTACTATAACTTACGGTTTTACCTACTCTGACAAAAATTATTTTTAAAAGAAACTCTAATTAAAAGTGATCACACACCATAAAACCTAACTCCTCTTAAAAGGTGAGTCATTTGACCTTCAACTCAATGGAATATTTTTATTTATTTTTTTTCTTACATTTAAATTCAATTAATTAACATATAATGTATTATTTGTTTCAGGGGCACAGGTCTGTGATCCATCAGTCTTACAGAACACCCGGTGCTCATTACAACACATACCTTCCCCAGAGTCCATCATCCAGTTACCCCAGGCCATCACCCCACATCCCCTCCAGCAACCCTCTTTGTTTCCTAAGATTAAGAGTCTCTAATGGTTCGTCTCCCTCTCTGGTTTCACCTTGTTTCAGTTTTTCTTCTCTTCCCCTATGATCCTCTGCCTTGTATCTTAAATTCCCCATATCAATGAGATCATATGAGAATGGAATATTTTTAAACCTAAATAGGACAAAAGTTTACACAGAAGGGTAGTATATTTCATAAAGTAAATGCAGTATTAAATATACAGCACCACATCATCAAGTGGCCAAAAAAAAAAAAATCCCATCATCAGATTATTTCAAGTGATTATAAAAGTGTATTAGAGATAATATAAAACTGTATTCATAAGGAATTTTTCAGTTTATAAAAAAGCACTTTCTCCTGTTATACCATGTAACTGACCTTCACAAAAATCCCACTGCACGGAAGCAGCTACCACTACATATCCTTCTGAAGGGAGCCCACATGGAGCCCAGCACGGATCTATTTAGCCTGACATACACAGATTCTAAGATTTCGTCTATGCCAATGAGCTTTTTACTATAAAACTACAAGTGTACAAACCTAACTGACCGAAATGCACACTTTAAATGCAACTAGAGACTAAACAGGACCTTGCACTCATACACAGTGAAACCTGGAGAGGAATGCGTTCGAGTTTTTACCATATTGGTTGTAATGTACTCGCAACCTCCCAAAATATATCTTTATTAAGAAAACTTGTCAGTGATAAAAAAGCACACTTGCAGAAACCTTAAATTGTAACATATTTTAGGGAAGAGGGAGGGAGATCATGAACAAGGAGTGTCCTATTACTTTCTAAAAATACTCGCCACAAAGTTCCACACAGAAGCCAAACACCTAGTTCTAGTCTTTCCCAGATGTTTGTCCTTTTAATTAGTCTTTAAAAGCAGAGCCCTACATCTGAGAACAAACTGAAACCCACTGCCATTTTCTACAAACAGATGTTGATACCTAAGGGTGGGATGTTTAAAACGTAAATTTATAACCTTCTTTGCAGTACTGCTGTGTTAAGTATTTTATCATTTTCTTTAAGCACAGTCTACTGTTACAAATATACCTACGTAGAAAAGGATGCTCTAACAGCAGCTTATTAAAAGTAATCTGCTTCAAAGATACCCTCTTAAAAGATTATGAGAACTTTACGTGATGTTTTACCTACTTTCAGTTTCATTTCGCTTGATCATGCCTTGGCACTCTGCTAAGATAGTCTCCTTAAAGGATGTCACCAGGGCATTTACACAGCATTCCATGAGCTGAAATATATCAGAAATTGGTCAAGGCTATTATAAGCACAAATCTACTCCACCCCAGTTTGCTTTTTAAGCTCCATAAAAACCACACTGTTCAACAACAGCAAGAAAATGAAGCATAATGAACGCAGACCTTACTTACCTTTGCTACAGGAGCACTGAAGGTGGGCACTCTATACTAGTTTACCAAGGTATTTTTACCCCAAGAAAAAGGCTACAGAACTTAAGTTCTCTTTAGAAATTTACACGGACATCCCCATGGAGGGGAGGGGAAAAAACTGAAAAATATACAAAACAAAATGAGAAAAAAAAAACCCAAAACTCGGATGAATTCTTTTCTCGATAGAACATGTATTAAAATCAGAGTCTAAAAGTCTAAATACAGTCATTCAACAAACCATCACTGGATGCCTACTATGTGCAGGCAGCAGAGAAGTGCTCAGGAGACAAGACTAGGAGATAGCCCCTGCTTTGGAGGAGGAGCACCGTCTAATTAAGGGTAGGGAAGAAAGCAAACATAAACTAATATATACAACTCAGTTAAGTGGCCACACACACACACACACACTCACGCCCAACAAACGAAAAAACACACAGAGGACGACATACTTCTGAGGTAGTTAAAAAGCTCTCACCTACAAGACGAAATCTAAACTGAATCTTGAAAAATAATCACAAGCCCAAAATGGACTGAGTATTTTAGCAGTAAGAAGCAGCTGAATATGGTAGGGAAGAGACAGAGAGCAGAAGCGAAAACTAGAAAGGTAGGCTGGAGCCAGTTCATAAAGCAAAATCTATGGTTTGGGATTTTTGTTCCATAGGTAGGGTAGGGAACAAAGGATCAAAGGTTTTCCACAGAAGATAAATGCAATGAATGGTGGCTCCCCCAAGAGCAGGCTGGTCAATAAGGCGGCTGCATCTCTGGGGAACACAGGTCTGGGGTTCCGGCAGTCCTCCACAGAACCAACCCCCTGCACCCCTGCTCCTTCATGTCACAGAATTACTTACTCCTCTTGCAGGCATCAAGTAAAATGACCAGGCTGTGAGCGCTCAAGCACAGAACGTACACTAAGGCTGACATACATCTTCTGAAATAAAGATCATCTGTGTGTACTAAGGAAGGGAACTGTGTATGTCTTGAAAGTTCTTTGTTAAAAGTTCTACTTGGAATGGACATAATGTTGATAAGCAGTGAAACTAAATTTAGGTAACGGGGATTTATTATACTATTCTAGGTAACGGGAATTTATTATACTATTTTGCCTACTTTTTAAATGTTTATAAATTTCTGTAATAAAAAGGTTTTTTTCAGGCGCCTTTTTGAGAACTATGCTAACAATTTTAAAACCCATGGATGTCGATTTCCTAAGAGAAACACTATACTCAAGAAGTGGTTGAGAAATTTCTCTCTTGCCAAGGTGGTAAGGGCTGTCCCAACTCCCGGGTAACCTCCTGTGGTAGCCGCTCTGGACCGTGCACGCCTGCGCACTCCTGCCCAGAGCAGCGAGCCCAGACTCACAACAGGGGAATCTAACTACACAGAACGCAGGGGGAAGAGAGAGCGCAGAGTCAGAATGAGCCCCGAGCCTCTGTCCCTTCATCCCAGTTTCTCTTTCACTGAAAAGTCACAGCTGTGTGACTGGGTAGTAGTCCAACTTCTGCAAATTCCAAAAATCCAGCATGTGTTTTGAACTGTTGTTCTGAAATGTGTTAATGGCTGTAATCAGCTTTCCTTAACAACAGAAAAAAGCACAGTGTCATACATAGTAACAGTGAATATTACTTTATAGAACTTTTGTTTCCCATACCTGCAAATAAGCAGAGTGTATACTAAACCACAAAATGAAAGGCCTTTCTTATTGTGGGTTACAATGAGGATTAAAAGGAGAGGACAAGATAATTGAAGAACCTGGGGCACCTGGGTGGCTCAGTGGGTTAAAGCCTCTGCCTTCGGCTCAGGTCATGATCCCAGGGTACTGGGATCGAGCCCCGCATCGGGCTCTCTGCTCAGCAGGGAGTCTGCTTCCCCCTCTCTCTCTCTGCCTGCCTCTCTGCCTGCTTGTGATCTCTGTCTGTCAAATAAATAAATAAAATCTTAAAAAAAAAAAAAAGATAATTGAAGAAACTGAGCAGAATCTAGTAAGTCTTAGATGACAGGAGCTAGGCAGTCTGTTGAGGCGGTTTCTGGTTTGAGAGGTCTATTAGAAAAGGAGGTATCTTTCAATGAACACTTAGTCTGTACCAAACACTGTGCTAAATGCTTTCCATACATGACCTTACACATAAGGAAACCAGCTCAGAGGGCTAAGTAACTTGCAAGTGTTACACAGTCAGTGTCCATGAGGTCAGGGAGGTGACTCCAAAGTCTACAACTTCTGTTACTAGGTTGACAGAGCGAGTATATACTTAGCAATGGCTACATGCTGATAACTGAGTTAAGTGCTATAAGGAATAGAGAAGTAGAAAACATGGTTTAGGGGTGCCTGGCTGGCTCAGGGGTTAAGCCTCTGCCTTCGGCTCAGGTCATGATCTCAGGGTCCTGGGATCGAGCCCCTCAAAGGGCTCTATGCTCAGGGGGAGCCTGCTTCCCCGCCTACTTGTGATCTCTTTCTCTCTGTCAAATAAATAAATAAAATTTAAAAAAAAGAAAAGAAAAGAAAACATGGTTTATACCTTCAATAATCTTACAGTCCAGCTAGGGGCATGTAAGTACACATCTCAAAATCTATGTATAATTCCCACATAACAGAGGCGGACTGGAAGAAGTTCAACTCCCTAAAGGCAAAGGTATGGAAATACATGCCTCATTAGGATACTATGAATTTCACATGGACCCAGACTATGTTCACTCACAGCTGTTGTATTTACGGCCCCAGCCACAGCATGTGCCTGATATAACACAACAAAGCAGACTATAATTTGCTACTAAATCCAGCGGCAGAAAACAGCAGGTACAGTAGAAGTTCAGTAAGAGGAAACTGACGGAAACTTACAGACCTTGCAGTGATACCACAAGAGGGACTATAAGGATTCTGAAGAATTTACAGAGGAAAAGGAGAAAGTAAAACATTAACAAGTTAAAAAAAAAAAAATTCTTAAAAGTGAATCCAAGAAAAAAAAAATGAATTGGAAGACGTTTAAGAATGAGAAACTACTTATTGGAGTAGAATGACTCCTGCCAGATAGTATTAAGTTAGGAAAATAGGTTAGGGCCCAATTATGAAGAGTCTTGAACATCAGGTATAAGAAATAATGATACTATGGTTTCTGAGTAAGAATAATGAAAATGATGCTTATGAAAAATTAGCCTGAACTCACAAAAGAAGAAATATAAATGGTCCATAAGAAGAATACAGATGTCTAGCCTTAATAATTTTTAAATGCACATAAATTTTTTTTTTAAATCTACGATAGTAGGAGATTGTTACAATTAATAGAGTGACAAAATCCAGATGAGCAAAGATAAACAGGCACATTGCTGATGGGAGTAAGAATTACTACATTTCTGAAGATTGGTCTGGTATTATGTAGAGATTTGTAAAAGGTGCATACCCTTGGCTTTAGCAATTTCATTTCCGGTAAATTCCATTCCAAGAGAATGCCCCGTGTGTACGTAAAAGTGTTAAGGAAGTAATATTCACAAGGAATAAACTACAGTAATAACAATAATGAAAATGCCCATCATGAGGGGATAGATTAGGTGTATTTACTAAATATCTATGATAAAATACAGGCATTGAAAATAATGTTACAATACACTTCTGGGTCATATAGGGTAAAATATATAGAACGTCATAAACTTCTTTGAAATAATAAAAGGAAGAAAAGAAGGAAAGGGAAGGGAAAAGAGAAAAGGAAAGGAAAGGAAACAGGCAAGGAACCAGTGAACTGAACAAAAAGATAACTGCGGCCGAAACTGGAGGCTGGCTATGGGGGCTGGGGTTTGCTATACTATTACCTCCACTTTTGTAAATATTTGAAAATTACTATAACCAGGCTTTTATTTTTTAAATAAAGAGATTAATTAAGGCCTGAATCCTTATGAGATGAAAAAGCCTTTAGAGAACTATCTCATGTGGACAAAAAGAAGAAAGGGAGACTGCATGGTGGGTATCCCCTTGCTACAAACGAGTCTTGTTTTCAACAGGTCAGTTCTGTGAGGGCAGAGACCACGTTACTCTTTCCTGTTTCTTTTCCACCATTTACCAAAACACTACATAGAGAGTCAACCCTATCTATATACTTGTTATTTGAAAAATACATCTCGAAGGAAAAGGGTAGTGATAAACCATCTCTCTCACCTTGTATTCCCTTTCTGTCTCCTTTGCTAGCTTCCGTGAAGAAAAAAACTTTTTGCCACATGTCATCAAGTCCTGTATTTTGCCTGAGATGAGCACAACTTCTAAATCCATAGAAATCTCTCCCCAGAGGTCTGCAAGGTGAAACACTTTAACTATCAATGTGCTTGATGTTTTACCTTCCTCTATAGCAAAACTCTTCAAAGATGATGCCTGCCGTAAAACACAGCAGGCACTCAGTACTTGCTCAATGAACGGATGTGTAGGTCTGAAGACGACAGGTACGACAGGAAGGCTAACAGAGCAGAGTCTTCTTTTTGCACAATTAATTCTACTTCACTGAAATTTATTACAAAGCAACAAGAATGGTTCTAATTTTCATTAGTTATTTAAATCTGTACAAGTAATAACTTGCTTTAGCTCAACTATAAAATAGGAGATGAACTAAAAATCATCCTAGGTTTCTCCCTTAAGACTTTATCATTATAAGGTCTTTAACCATACAAAGATATCTGTAACGTATTTAAGAATTAAGTTTATTCTATGCATGGCAGGTTATTCTCAAAATTAATTTCCCTTGGCCTTTCTGGCTTGGTTCAGATTTCTTTATTTTACCATTATAGCTAATGGTACTTCATTTCTAAACTATTTACATAGGAACTATACAGAGCAATGAAAACTCGGACTTACTCACCTTGACTTTTTCGAAATCACCCTCAATATACTAAGATCCTAAAAGTTAACAAATACATACTTTAAGGTTAATAATCTGTGACTTATGACCTTGCTGCTAATTCAGTTATTTTTAATCAACGTTTTGTATGGACAGTCAGATAGTTCCTATCTGAGAATCAGCAACTTTCTCCAAACCTGAGCCCTAACAGTAAAAACTACCATGCCAGGCACAGTGTTTTATTAAACTCTGACAACCCATGGTGGGTGTCACCCCATCCCACAGTTAAGGAAACAGGATTACAAAGGCTGAGTAACTCGCCGAAGAGCACACGGCTAGTCAAAAGGCTACAAAGGGATTCAAATCCTCATCTCATTCCACAAGTATGCCCCTGACCCCTGGAACACACTGCCCCGCCGTCAGCGCCGTGTCCCCAAGACAAGATGGAGACCTGCCACCACCAATCCATCCTCTATCCCACCACTCTACTGCACGAACAATCCATTTTATCTTACTGTCACTCTGAAGACCGGAACCAGATCTCCGGTGTTATGCCCAACTCACACAAGGCCTAGCATGTTTTAAGTGCATAATAAATACGAACTGAATGCCCTCAGGGAATGCCAAGGTATATAGGACAAACACCTAAAATACAAACAGCCACAGAAAAACTTCTAAAGGGGCGCCTGGGTGGCTCAGAGGGTTAAGCCTCTGCCTTCAGCTCAGGTCATGATCTCAGGGTCCTGGGATCGAGCCCCACATGGGGCTCTCTGCTCAGCGGGGAGCCTGCTTCCTCCTCTCTCTCTGCCTGCCTCTCTGCCTACTTGTGATCTCTCTCTGTGTCAAATAAATAAATAACATCTTAAAAAAAAAAACTTTTAAAAAGTTATTTTAGTTTAAGGTTTTCTCTCCCATTTTCTTACTATGTTTCACCTTTTCCTGCCCGTCGTGTGTCTTCACAGACAGCTCGAAGCCTCTCTGGGTTTCACGCAGACGCTGCTGCTCACGTGCTACAGGACCGGCCAACGACTGCGGAGCTCATCAGAATCGTGCGCATCACTGGATGCGAGCGGGGCTACGTGGGTCTCCCAGGAGCAAAACTAGAACCATGGGCCTCTGGGATTCTCAGGCAGGACTTAGGCTCTGGGCTAAGTTTTGGACTGACTGACTTTTCAGGTTCTCCACTGAACAGCAAATAGCTCAACCGCTCTAAGGGCTGTCTTCTGGAGAAGCCAAATTCTACGGTTTGGACACATACTTCAGACACATGCACGCTGCCACTGAAGCACGCATACACACGTGGGCAAAGACACAGAAAGCGTGAGATCCAAGTGTGGGCCCTCAATTCGAGCCGGGTCAAGTAGAGCCAGGCTACGTAAAACCTTGGAGCCAGACTCTTACCTTGGTTCAGGTCACACACACTAAAGGACTGGCTGGCGGCAACCACGGTCCCCACTTCAACAACAACCGAAAGACTAAGCGCTGTCGAAGGTAAGAGAGCTAAGAGTAGAAAAACACATTTGCAGAAAGCTCTCCCAACGTTCCAAGTTCCTAAACCCACACATCCTTCATTTTAGTCTTAGCCTTGAATTTTCCATGCAGGATTTTACACAAACTAACACATCTGCCTTCTTTTGTTTGAGATGGGTTCCTGCTCCCCGCCACCAAGAGTGCAGACGAACTAGGCATGTGTAAGGGCAATCCCGTGTTCAAAATCATGTATCAAACTCTGCTCTCTTCTTTATTCACCCCCACAGTGCTTACCATCATCCTCAGGAACTCAAGACCCAGAACTGGACTTCATTAGAAGCCAGCTTCACCGTGTCCCAGCGGACTGAGGCCAACCTCCCGCGGTCTCTGACACTCAGTGTCTTTACCTATAAAGGAGAAACAATGACAGCATCTACCTACTAGTTCTCCCTCCGAAACGCGTCCAGAATCCTTCCACTTCTATATTCATCTCCACTGCCATCGACACCTCTCACCTCGATTATAGTTTATAATCCAAATACCCCACTGCAACCCAAATGCTCTTCTGGGGTATGAGAATCAGATCACACCAGCTCTCTGCTTAAAACCCTTCACCAGCCGCCCACTGCACTGGGCTCCTGCTCCCCATCCCTCCAGCTGGATTGCTCTCCTCCCCTCACCCACCGCACTGTGGCCACGTTAACCTTTCTCTGTTCCTAAAACAAGCTAAGCTCCTTCCTGATTCACAGCCTTTACACTCGCTCCTCCCTCCACCTGCAAAGCTCTATCCCAGATCTTTACAAGGCTAGACCCCGATCATTTAGGTCTCAGCTCCAATATCACTTCGAAAAGACCTTCCCTGACCGTATTCCATAAAGCAAAAGCGACAGTAAGAGCGTTACCAGCGCGAATTCATTCTCTATGGCATTCATCTATTTTATGAAGAATCACTTACACTGGGACACCGAAAAGGACTTGGTACATACTTCCCTAGGCACTATTAGAAATATAATCGGCTCCTTGTATAAGCATAAAGATTTGATAGGCAGACAGAGCTGAGACAGCGCTGAACAAAAGGAAGAAGTAAAACTCCACTATTTACAGGTAACGGTATATTTTATACAGAAAACCATAAAGATGCCACCAAAAAACTGTCAGAATAAACAAATTCAGTGATGGTGCAGGATATAAATTCAATATACAAAATCTGTTAGATTTCCTTACACTAATAACAAACTAACACAAAGAGAATTAAGAAAATAATTCCATTTACAACTGCATCAAAAAGAGTGAAATATGGAGGAATAAATTTAACCAAGGAGGTGAAAATACTGTGCACTGAACACTCTAGGACACGGATGAAACAAGGAAGAATAAGAGCGTTAAAATGTCCACACTACCAAAAACACACAAATGCAACGCAATCTCAATCAGAAGTCCAACGGCATTTTCCACAAAAAGAGAACAATCAATCCTACCGCTCGGTGAGAACCACAAAAGACCCAGAACAGCCAAAGCCGTCTTAAGAAAGAACAGAGCTGGAGGCATCACCTTCCTGATGTCAAACTACGGTCCAGAGCTCCAGCGTCATCAAAACGGTGTGTATCGGCATCAAAACAGACACAGAGATAACGGCACAGAACACAGAGCCCAGAACGCGCCCACACATATCCACTCAGTTCACAACAGAAGAGCCGAGGATACCCACTGGGGAAGGGCAGTCTCTTCAACACATGGTGCCGGGAAAACTGGACGGCCGCATGCAAGAGGGGGAAACCGCACCGCACGATACCCCACAATTAACTCAAAATGGACTGAAGACTTGAACCTAAGACCTGAGGCCATAAGACTCTTAGAAGAAAACCCCAGCATTAGGTGATACCCAACATGTACAAAGAACTCCTACAACTCAGTAGCCAACAATAAACAATCCGACCGAAAAATGGGCAGAAGATCTGCACAGATGTTTCCCAGAGAAGACACACAGACGGCCAACAGACACATGAAAAGGTGATGTCACTCATCATCAGGAAATGCAAATCAAACCCACATGGTCACCTCACACCTGCCAGAATGGCGAGTATCAAGAAGGCAAGAAATAACAAGTGTTGGCCAGGATGCTGTGAAGAGGGAATCCCTGGGCACTGTTGGTGGGAAGTAAAATGGTGCAGCCACTGTGGAAAATGGTATGGAGGTTACTTGAAAAATTAAAAACAGAACTACCTCATGATCCAGCAATTCCAAATCGCTGGGTATTTATGCAAAGAAAATAAAAAACTAACTTGAAAAGATAATGTAGCCCCTTGTTCACTGCATCATTTATGATAAACAAGATACGGAAACGACCTAAGTATCTGCCAATGGGTGAAAAGGTAAAGACACTGTGAGACATACACACAATGGAGTATTATCCAGCCATAACAAGAATGAGGTCTTGTCATTTGCAGTGACTTGGATGGACCGTGAGAGCATTATGCTGAGTGAAATAAGGCAGAAAACAACAAATACCATATGATCTCTCTCATACATGGAATCTTACAAAAAAGAGAGAAATAAAACCTGCAAACTCATAGGTACAGAGAAGAGATTGGTGGTTCCAAGAGGCAGGGTGCCAGGGGTGGGAAAAATGTATTTTGTTTTTAGCTTAAATAAACTGAATAAAAATTTTCAAAAAATCATTGTTTTGTTTACTAGTCTTTCTCGGTCTTCCCTTATCCGAATGTTAACTCTGTAAGAGCAAGGACTTTGTTTTGTTCACGGTGTACCCCTTTCTACCCGCCTCACCACTAACAGAGACCAGATTCATAATTACTGAGTGAATGAGCACTCCCTAAACATAGGTCAAAAGACTTAATGAAGAAAAAGCAGTGAGAGGATTGTAATCTCTCGCTCTAGGATCCCATTCCTCATAAATCCGGGGCACATTCACCAACAAACACAAACAAGCTTAGATTATCTATTTTGACCCACACTCCACGACCAGGAAGAAAAGCAGTCCAGTGGAGAAAGCACTAATTTGGAGCCAGGCGACAGGCTGGAACTCATCATTACTCAGGAATACCAAAGACAATGATTTCTCATTACCTCTCACAAAGTGCTATACAAGGAGGGTGATTATTATTTATACACACCCCCCTCCCCCATATTCTAACTTAAAACTCCTCAGGAGCCCTTCGGCTCTTTTATAAGTATACAATCTTTCAAGAATTGGAGAGGCCTCTCACAATTAGCTCCCCTCTGACTCTCTACTCTGATTATTCCAAGAACCCAGGCTCAAATCTTTCAATCATCCTATGGACCATTAAAATGTCTTTTAGGGGGGCGCCTGGGTGGCTCAGTGGGTTAAGCCTCTGCCTTCAGCTCAGGTCATGATCTCGGGGTCCTGGGATCAAGTCCTGCATCGGGCTCTCTGCTCTGCAGGGAGCCTGCTTCCTCCTCTCTCTGCTTGCCTCTCTGCCTACTTGTGATCTCTCTCTGTCAAGTGGATAAATAAAATCTTTAAAAAAAAATTAATAAAATAAAATGTCTTTCAGGGAGCACCTGGCTGGCTCAGTCAGTAGACCACGTGACTCTTGATTCTCAGGGTCATGAGTTCAAGCCCTGTGCTGGGCACTGAGCTTAGTTAAAAACAAATAAATAAAATGTCATTTAATGATTTCTTCAAAATGCCTCTTACAGCCCTTCCTTTCCATTAGTTTATCATCATGTACGTAGCTGAACCCCTTTAGTGGCAACTAAAAGCAAGTCTCTTGTCTCTTTCAGCCCTGTCATACACACGCTGGCAGATGAACCCCCCACAAAGCGCAGCTTCGATCCGCTAGTCACAGATGGTCAAGGCTCTCCACCACCAAAGCACTGGTTCTCACACCCTCAGACCCGACACTCCCTTCGACAGCAAACCATTAACTGAAATTTACCGACATTATTACTTCAAGAACACCGATGTACATCTCTAATTACAACACAGAGCGGAAATCAACAGTTCTTTATAATGAGTCAATCTGTATTTCAACCTGTAAAGATGTGGTCACAGCCAAACGGGAAGGTATAAGGAAAGGAGTCAGCCGCCTGCACCTGTGTGTGGCGTCACCAGGAAGGGGACAACTAGGAATGTGGCGTGGCAGAAACACTGGCGACCACATACTGTCGCAGTGGTGCATACTGGCACCACTATGGGCGACAAAAGCTTCTGCAGTAAAAATACATCTAAAGCCCAAACAGCAATAAAAATATTCTCTTTCCCCAACTTACACAACAGTATCATCACTGGAAAATACAGTGTATTATTAATATCATGTAAAAATATTTTGGTTTATAAGTAAAATACAACTCAGTTTTAGACTAGGGCTTAAACAAGACTTTCACTGACCTGTGTGGCCAGTGGGACCAGTGACTCAGTCCTTCTGGGAAGTGATCTAATTTCTGTTTATGTGGGACAGACAGAGCACTGAGTCATGTAGCATTCCTGACCTCATTCACTAAAAACCAATCTCTGTGACAACTGAAAAAAGCCTCCATAAATTTATATACTATTTCCTAGAGGTAAATGTTACCTTTATTGAAAACCCCTGGCCTGGAGATTTCAGTTCAAAATATATTAGCCTAGTTCAAAAATATTAATCTAGAATTCAAATGTTCTCCACAATGAGACTGAAATCTGCCCTCTACTTTTCAGACTAACTTCCAAAACTTTCCGACACACAGTCCAGGCATCAGAAAAAAATAGTTTATCAGCTCCCCACTTTTTTCCCAGCTTTTGCTTACTGGCATCTTCATGTTGTGATATTTAAACAATTCACAACATGACTAACTTCCCATGGATTCATCTCTGTCATAATCTACTGTATTAATGACATGCAATTTTAAGTAAAAATCTGTAAAAGGATCCTAAAGATATTATTGTCATTACATAATAAATTTAATATCTAAACATTTCACATATAAGCAACTTAGAGGAGGGGCACCTAGGTGGCTCGGTGTATTAAGCATTCGACTCTGGTCATGATATCAGGGTCGTGAGATTGACCCCCGCGTTGGGCTCTGCGCTCAGAGTGGAGCCTGTTTATGATTTTCTCTCCCTCTACCTCTCCCGTGCTGCAGCTTGCTCTCGCTCCCTCAAAACAAAACAAAACTAAAAAAAATTATGAGAGGAAAATCTTGGGAGTAACTTTTACTGGCTATATAGGATATGTCAAAATTCCTCTGGGGCAAAAATGTTTATCCATTAAAAAACAGGATACCGTGTTCGTTCCTAAAACGGAAGAATGGCTTAATGTGACGAACTCTGTAAATGTGATTTACTGAATTAATCCAATGGAGGAAAATGCCATTCTTCATAACATGTTTTTATTTTTATTTTTTTTTTCAAGATTTTATTTATTTGACAGAGATCACAAGTAGGCAGAGAGGCAGGTGGAGGCAGGCTCCCTGCGGAGCAAAGAGCCTGATGCAGGGCTCGATCCCAGGACCCTAGGATCATGACCTGAGCTGAAGGCAGAGGCTTAACCCACTGAGCCACCCAGGCGCCCCTATTTTTGTATTTTATTTTGATTTTAGCATCACAGGAAAGTTGCAGAAACAGCACAGAGGCCCCATATATCCACCACCTCATTACCCTAATGGTAATGTCTTACACAACTACAGTATAACTACCAAATCCAGGAAAAGAGTATACCACTATTAACAAATGACGGATCTTACTAGAAATTCACCAGTTTTCCCACAAATGTGTCTTTCCTACTCCAGGATCCTGTCTACAAGCCCACACTGCAGTTCATCATTGCTTAGATCTCCTGCTCTCCCCCAGTCTGTGGCAGTTCCTTGGTCTGTATCTCTCTCTCTTTTTTACTTTTTTGGTTTGTTATGCTCTTGACACTTTTATCTTTCTTTAAAAAAAAGAGGGAAAAAAGATATTTATTTATTTAAGAGAGCGAGCATGAGAGGAGAGAGGGTCAGAGGGAGAAGCAGACTCCCTGCAGAGCTGGAACCCTGATGCGGGACTCATGACCTGAGCAGGAGGCCGTGGCTTAACCAACTGAGCCCCCCCGGCACCCTGATCTTGATGCTTTTTTTTTTTTTTTTAAAGATTTTACTTATTTATTTGACAGACAGAGATCACAAGTAGGCAGAGAGGCAGGCAGAGAGAGAGAGGAGGAAGCAGGCTCCCGACCAAGCAGAGAGACTGATGCGGGGCTCGATCCCAGGACCCTGGGATCATGACCCGAGCTGAAGGCAGAGGCTTTAACCCACCGAACCACCCAGGTGCCCCTGATCTCGACACTTTTAAAGAAGAGTAGTCAGTTACTGTGTAGACTGTCCTCCAATTTGAGATTGCTGAATCTTTTCTCATTAGAATAAGGTTATGCATTTTTTTATCAGAATACCACAGGAATGAGGTATTCTCAGTGCAGAGATATACCATGTCAGTATGTCCCTATTACTGGTGATGTTAACCTTAATCACTTGATTTAGATAGTGTCTTTTGGGTTTCTCCATTGGTTTTTCCCTTAGTAAATATCTTGGGGAATATATTTTGAAACAGTTAATGTACTCCATTTTACCTCACACTTTTAGCCATTAATTTTAATATCCATTAATGGAGCTTGTCTACAACTGTTATTACTGTGATATTTGCCTAACAGTGATCGTCAATTTCCCTTCATGCTTGTAAGGTGAAATTCTTCTGTAAGAATGAGTTTGAGCCTCTTCCAAATGTTTGATGGCCAGTATTAGGTACATATTTGTGTCATGTGTCTGTATCTTTTCCCAACATTTTTCTATCAGGTGCTTACCCATTTCTGTTCTTCAATTTTTATTTACTTTATTTTTTAATTTAAAAGATTTTATTTGACAGATAGAGACATAGTGAGAGAGGGAACACAAGCAGGGGGAGTGGGAGAGGGAGAAGAAGGGTCACCGCTGAGCAGGGAGCCCCACGTGGGGTTCGATCCCAGGACCCCGGGAGCATGATCTGAGCTGAAGGCAGACGCTTAATGACTGAGCCACCCAGGCCCCCTCATTCCTCAATTTTTAAAAGCTCTTTATACAGCAGGGCTAACAGACCTTTCTCTGTGATATATGTTGCAAATATTTTTTTCCCAGAACGTCAGTTCTCTTTTGACTTTATGGTTCTTTCTGCAATTTTAAAAATGTAGTCAAATTCATCAATCTCTCCTTTTATTGGCTCTGAATTCTGAGTCATGTTAAAAAGCCTTTCCCTACACCAAGGTTAAAAAAGGAATCATTCTTATACCTGTATGATTTCATGTTTAGCGTTTCAATCCTTGACCCATTTAGTGTTTATTCTTCCGAATTCTTCCAATTGTGTATTGTGATAATACACAATATCATCTTTTTCCAAATGGCTACTGCATTGTCCCAACACCATCTTCTAAGTGTATCTTTAAGTCTATCTTTACACCCCAGTGATTTGAGATCCAACCCGTCACACAGAATTCTGGACTGTCGACTCCATCCCACTGGTCCACTATCCATTCATGCGTAATTACCACACTATTTAATGGAGGATGTTTGAATGTCTGGTAGGGCTTTCTCCACACAGTTTTTCTTATCCAGTATTTTCCTGGCTATTCGTACATGTTTATTTTTCCACACAAATTTTCACATCAACTTGTCTTAACTTTATTAAATAGTTGTTAGTATTTTCAATGGCATTACAGTGAATTTATAAGTTCTTTAGGGAAGAACTGACATCTTTATAACTCTAAGTCACAGGGGTGCCTGGGTGGCTCAGTGGGTAAAGGCTCTGCCTTCCGCTCAGGTCATGATCCCAGGATCCTGGGATCGAGCCCCGCATCGGTCTCTCTGCTTGGTCGGGAGCCTGCTTCCTCCTCTCTCTCTCTGCCTGCCTCTCTGCCTACTTGTGATCTCTGTCTGTCAAATAAATAAATAAAATCTTAAAAAAACATAAAATAAATAAATTAAAATAAAAAAACTCTAAGACACAGAATTTAAGAACAAGGGATGTCTTTCCATTTTTTCAAGTCACTTCTGTGTTTTTTCAACATTTAAAAAGTTTTCCTCTTACAAGTTTGGTAATTTCTTGTTAAATTTATACCCAAGAATTTAATTTTCTTTGTTATTACTATAAGTGATGTTTTCCTTAATATTATATCCTGTTTATTATTTGTGTATAAGAAGACTATTGGGTTTTGTATGTTAATTTTAAATCTTAACTACTTTTCTGAATTGCTTTATTGTTTGAGTTAATTTATCATTGATTGTCTGGAGTTTTCCAAATATACTATCATATCATCTCCAAACTGAGGGTTTTACTTCTGCTCACCCATTCTCATGCCTCCAATTGATCTCTCTAGTCTACCTGCGGAGGCTAATACCTATTATACAATGTTAAACAGCCGCAGAAAGAGTGGGCATCCTAGCCTTGTTCAAGATCTTGGTGGAAATGACTCTAGTGTTTCTTCATTAAATAAGATACTGGCTTTGGGACTAAAGTATATACATTTCTGATTATATTCTTTATAGAAGAAGAACAAATGAATAATTTCTCAACATAACAAAATGCATAAATTATGCCAAAATCCAATACGTGTTTAATGATGAAAATGTGGAAGCGTTCCCATCAAAGACTGCAGAAGCAAGGATCCCCCATATTTAACATTTTCCCCCAAAACTATTAACAGATTTAGTCTACTGAAGGAAATAGGAAATATTAGTATTAGAAAGGCAAAAGCATCATTATTTGCAAATGATGTACTCAGCTGCTTGGAATACCCAAGATAACAGAACTCTGATAAACAATTAAAGCATCCAGTGAGCTGCTTAGTGTGAAAGTAACATTACTTGAAATGTACATCTGACCTGTAGGAGGCTTGACCTCACAATGGGGTACTACCTAGGTGAGATTTTGCTCTACTATACACAATACAGGTCCAAAAACTTGTTCTTCTGCCTATATTAAAAACTGGTCAAGTTTAAAAATTTGGTATTGATTTATACCAACTAAATACAGAGAAGATTAACCATAATAATTTGCTAATTTACAAAGAAAAACATAAATGCCAAAAAACATACAGATTTAAATCTTAAATTCTGATGTGCATTACAGTTTAGCCCCCTATGAAGGGACTGTAACAGTAAAATATATCTTCCCTATACCGTAACTACCCTCCATTAATAAAAAGAGTCTAACAGTTAAGTATATACCATTGCATGTTCTTTTTTTTTTTTTTAAGATTTTATTTTATTTGAGAGAGAGAAAGAGAAAGAATGAGAGAGAGCATAAGAGGGGAGAAAGTCAGAGGGAGAAGCAGGCTCCCTGTGGAGCTGGGAGTCTGATGCAGGACTCGATCCCAGGACTCCAAGATCATGACCTAAGCAGAAGGCAGTCAGTCGCTCAACCAACTGAGCCACCCAGGCGCCCCACCATTGCATGTTCTGACGGCCAATAATTCTTCTCAGAGAATCTAAGACAGTAAGTCTGTTCTGAATAGGGTATGGTATGGAAAGTGACTTGTTTCTTACTAACTATTCAAATAATGCTGTTGATTATTTATATCAGTACTTGGTGACTTTTTTGGTTTATTGTTCTTTCCATCACAACATACTTCATTTTAACATGTATCATTTCTCTCTGAAAACAGTAACTATAAATCAACAAATACATATAATAAAGGTTATATACAAAGTATAAGGGCCTTAGCTCACTGAAGTATATAAACAGTAAAGCATCTTCATTAAATCTGAAATTCCCAATGTTATAATTAATCCTACAGTTTTGGTACTTGATTTCTCCTCTGAACTAAATATTGCTGTGAAAACTACATATTAGTCCATGTTGTTAAAAGTTAAGAGAGTGATAACCTTTGAAGAAAAAGACTGTAAGAGTAATTCGGAGGGAGCCTGATGGATGATTTCTGAATTGCTAGTAATTTTTGTTATGGTGATTTTATAGGTATACTCACTTTCTAAGAATGCATACCTGAGATTTCTGTGCACTTTCCTGTTTATATCTTAATACTTGAGTCAAGAGTTAATTTTTAAAAATAAGCAGAAAGTCAAAACAAAATAAAAACAAACCACACAAAAAGACCTCCTACATTCCAAATAAAGTAGAGTTTCTTTGGAAGCATGCTGTATTACACTTATGGTCTCTCTGTTGAAAACAATAACAAAAAAACTTATCTTCAGAGCCCTAAAGTCATTCAGCTTGATGAGATGCTGACACAATTTGGTAACTGTGGAAAAGCAAATTCACATCATCTATGTTAACTTTTTCTGCATGCGTGCATTCTAAAGTCAAAAGGGAGGGGCTCTTGGGTGGCTCAGTTGATTAAGGGTCTGCCTTGGGCTGGGATCATGATCACAAGGTCATTGCATCAAGCCCTGCACTGGGCTCTCCGCTTGGCGGCAAGTCTGCTTCTCCCTCTCGCTCTGTGATCTCTCTTGCTTTCACTCTCTCTCAAGTAATAAATAAAAATCTTTTTTTTTTTTAAAAGATTTTATTTATTTATTTGATAGAGAGATCACAAGCAGGCAGAGAGGCAGGCAGAGAGAGAGGAGGAAGCAGGCTCCCTGCTGAGCAGAGAGCCCAAAAATTATTAAAAAAATAAAAATAATAAAAATAAAGGAAGTAGAAAGGGAAGCTCACATGTGCTATACCAACTGTCATGTGTATTCGATTATCTCTACCATTTCTCATCCTCTTTTTCTTGCTTTCTCTTATTCTTAGTCAGACATCTATCTTCACATGGATATGATACAACTGTAAGTCATATAAATTATAGGAGAAAAACAACAATTGTATGCTACTGAAACGGCAACATCCCCACCCAGATGCTGTGGGCACACAGATCAACTCTAACTCCTCTCACTAACTCCTACTTCTCCCTCGGGACTGGGACTTCTTCTCCCTCAGGACTGGGACTTACTCTTCCACCCAACCTCCCTGGAGCCGAGAAATCCCCCTAGGCCAAAGCTTCGGGAAACACTAGGACTCCATTCCCTTGAACATCCAGCCCCACCCATATGACCCCAGGTTCCACCTCTGGGTGGAACCTCTTTACCTCTCTCCTCTTCTCAGCTACATCCCAGTTGCTATAATCCGACGTGGTACTCCTAAGCCCCTACATGAATCACTGCAAAACCCCGCTACCTTCTCCTCCTCTCTCTTCCCCAAGCCCAATTCATCTTTCATTCCATCACCAGACTAACCCCCCCACCGGAGGGATAACTCTGAGCATGGCACACTTGCTTAAAAAACACTCAATGGCCTTTCCCTGCGTTCTGGATGAAGTCCAAGCCTGGCTTTATATTTCTACGGAGAATTTCTATAAACAACCACGAAAGTAGCCCTCTTTTCTAGCCAACATCAAAGTTATTTTAGCCACTAGAAGAGGAAATATACTGTAAGTTACGCAAAGCAAGACAAACTGAAAAAAAGGTGGGGGAGGAGGGAATTCCAACTCAACCTGTTTTCTCAACAAGGCATAAACACGACTATCATTCAAGACGGAAGAGCCAAAGAATAGTCAGAAGCAAATAAATAAATAATAAATCCATCCAGAGTTCGAAAATGGTCACAGGCAAACAGGAACGTCGCCTCCCTGAATGTAAATCTAAATCTAGTCCCTAAGCTGCAAAGGCTGAAGGGAATTAGAAGAAACACCATTGCTATATGTGAGCCATTTCTCAGACTCTCGGTAAGCCTGACTCTCTGTTTTCCTGACTACAGCACATTTAGGTCATTCTCCGTAAGAAAACACTTAGGACAGATACTGTAGCAAGGCTACTACCTCTGATCAGTTTTGTTTGTTTTTTTAAGGAACTTAAAGTATAAAGAAGAACAAAATAACAATATAAAGACTGATGTTCCCTGATCAAGTAATATTTTACCTCATGACAAGTTTGAAAACATCCTCCCATAACAAGAAGAAAAATCCCCTAGAAGTAATGATTCGACTGGTGCTAATTCAGTGTTCACAGCCACTTTACGGAACATAATCACTGCGAATAACAAAAAACAACTTTATCTCTATGGAGCATATTTTACTCGCAACATGAAAATCACCAAAATGGTTAACTACAGATACACATACAACATAATAGAAGGAGACGGTTTAAAAATTAAGTACATTAAATGCAGTAAAGTCTAGAGCAGGGATGGCAAATAGATCTCTTGCACGTCAGCTCCAAAGAACGATGACCGAGCTCTGCACGAGGCACTTGGCCGGCTGTGCTTGGGCGCACGGGCGAGACGACTCACTGCGTCAGTCACGTCGCTCAGAGGCGTGCGAAGCGTGAGTAAGAACACTCAGGTCACGTATTTGCCATCCCTGGGCCACCGTGCTGGAAATAATCTCCAAGAACACACAATCACACAGTTACTTACTGCTTCAACAGAGTTACACTCCCGTCTGGTTTCTAAATAACGTAGTGCTCGCTTTTCCTCTTCTTTTAATTTAGCATCTGCCTGCCCAGAAGCAAAATAGCAATCATTTTTTAAGAATATCAAGAGAAGAGCTCAAATTATCACATATACTAAGTTCTGACTTACATATTTCATATAATTCTGTACACCATTTTGTTGTAAATACGAGGGTGCCTGTGTTCTATAAAATCTCTCTGTTGAATCCAAGTATGCCTTCTCAAAATTGTCCCTATAAATTTGAAGTTTATCCTCAGGATTAGAACAAAGGTTAACTGAAAAACAGAAAATAAAATTTTACTCTAATTATGTTTCAAATCAGTATTTTGAGTACAATAAACAAAGTAACAAATAGTAAGGAGTCATTATGTGCAAGGCACTCGGATAATGCTCAAGAGAACATAAATCACGCAAGAGAAAATCCTTCTCTGTAAGAGACTTATAAAGGTAACAGCACAAGGCACTAAAGTGATAGACAGTACAGGCAACATGGGCTACGGTATTTCTGAGTAGGAGGGAGAGTGACTTCCAACGAGATGATCAAGAAACCATTCATAGCCAGGATGGGATGTGAGATGAGTCTTAAGGAAAAACTAGAACTTACACAGAAGCTAGTATAGTAGGTAAATATTGGGAAGTACAAAATCACACGGCCAAGTTAAGGTAAAACGACCAGGTTGTCTGAGAGGAAAGCAAGGTGGAATGGGAAGTTAGAAGTGGCTGTGGACAGCTGCAGCTCTCAGGCTACTTGACCTGATTTCAGCATCGTGTGCCACTGAATGGTAAGAAAAATACTAACAAAATAGTACTTAAAAATTAATCTTGGGGCGCCTGGGTGGCTCAGTGGGTTAAGCCACTGCCTTCGGCTCAGGTCATGATCTCAGAGTCCTGGGATCGAGCCCCGCATCGGGCTCTCTGCTCAGCAGGGAGCCTGCTTCCTCCTCTCTCTCTGCCTGCCTCTCTGCCTGCTTGTGATCTCTCTCTGTCAAACAAATAAATAAAATCTTAAAAAAAAAAACAAAAAACATGATATTTAAAAAAAAAAAATTTAATCTTGTGAACAGTCTATGGGTTAAATGATAGTGGTAAGATCACTAGAAGAAGACTGTTTCAAAAGTCCGGAAGCAGAGTTTACACGGTATAAACAGTGGTAGTTGAAATCAGAAGGAATAAATTTCAACAACACAGCTAACAAAAGCCTACAGACTTTGATACCTAAAGAAACATGGGGGCAACAGAGAGAGCCAATCAGAGATAACTGAAGGTTCATTAATACAACAAATTCCTACTGAGGCATACTCTGTGCCCACGTTCTATGTTCAGTAAAGCTACAGTGTCAACAACACAGTTAGCTAAAGTATGATGACAGGGAGTCACCAGTACCAGGAAGCAGTGCGAGAGAGGCCTGACCCAGTCTGGAGATCAGGAAAGGCCTCTGCCAGCAAACAGGGTGAGGATGACCTACAAGGAAAGCTGGAGGACGAGTATTCTCAGGGAAATTAGTGTATCTGATTTACAGAACAAATGCGAATATCATGGTCAGAAACGGAAAAGTTCACAGAGGAATGTGTACATGGAATAAACGTACTTCCTGAAAATGTAAGTACAAAACCAGTTACCATCTTTTCTGAGCTACTGATTCAAATCCACATTTCTCTAATTTAGGTCACTAAAAGGATTCACCAGCCAAGAAATGAGTGAGATGGAGAAAACCAGTATTAACCACACAAATATGGATTTTTCTGTATTTTCTTGGAGAGATTTAATACCTTCTCTGGGCTCTTAAAAGCACTGGCACTAAGAGTAGATGTGACTATCTGAGAGCACACATAACACCAAACATACTATTCTGTAATGGTCTCGGAATTTTCATAAAAAAATTATGATCACAAAAGTTCAGAACATACCATAGGATTCTCTTACTCCAATGACCAGCTGAGAATCAAAAGCTTCTCCTAATCTTTCTGCATGTACCAGCTTCATTGCACTATCTTGGAGTCTGTTTTTTATATTTGAAAAAATGGACTCATTCCATGTATCAAGCATGAGCTAGGAAAAAAAGAAATATGCAATCATCTCGATTATTAATATACCAGACACATACAGACACAAAAAAATTTAACTATAAGCACTAAAAAAGGAAATCTAATTCTTTAGTTTATATTCACTTGAACGCTTGAGGGAACTAGTGTATTTAAGTTTGGTAAGAAACACATGGTAACTGTTAGAGAGCACAAATTTCAAAACCAACATAACTGGACTTGAACTTCAGCTCTGCTACTCATTTACTAGGTTTCCCCTCTGTAAAATAGGACAGATAATAGGGACGCCTGGGTGGCTCAGCTGGTTAAGCCGCTGCCTTCGGCTCAGGTCATGATCCTGGGGTCCTGGGATCGAGTCCCGCATCAGGCTCCTTGCTCGGCAGGGAGCCTGCTTCCTCCTCTCTCTCTGCCTGCCTCTCTGCCTGCTTGTGTGTACTCTCTCTCTCTGACAAATAAATAAAATCTTTAAAAAAAAAATAAAATAAAATAGGACAGATAATAATACAAATTTCAAGTGGTTGCTGTAAAAATTAAATATAGCAAAACATGGAAAAGGTTACCTCTCCTACAGTTAGAGGGTTAAATTTCAGTACTACTGGTGTTTGGAATGCTCACGTACATGTTTGTATAAACACATAATAAATGCAAAAAGCACCAAATGAAAACCTGCGTTTTCTGGACCTTAAAAAAAAAAATACAAATCCACCTGACAGATGTTCAGTTTAAATGATGACGTTTATATACACATCCACCATGTATTATCATTCCAAGAAACTGTGTCAGATATAGAAACTATATTAATGACAACAGCATCCGCACAAGTGATGACATAAGCAGGTATGTGACAGTCACTACGCACCCAGGACTGCTCTAAGGACTTCCCACATGTAACTCATCTAATCCTCAAGCCGATAAAGAGGTACTGTTATCTCCCTTTTTAGAAATGTAGTGGGGTGCTGAGAGGAAAGCAAGCTTCCCCACACTTATACAGCTCATAAACGGCAACACTGGGATGCGAATCCAACAGATCTGGTCCCAGAATCTATGCTCTTAATCATTAAGTGATGCTGATTCCTGTAATCAGTAGGGAATGGTATAAATTAAAAGAGTAACAGAAAAACAAGAGAGGACAAGATTATGAAACTGCAAATTAAAAAGCATCTAGAAGTGTTTTCTTTTTCTTTTTTTGTGGGGAGGGGGATAATGCCTCACACTGCAGTCATTTCTGCCACCAGAGGACCCCTGGGTGTCTAAATTCACAACATCCCTGTCCACATCAGCACAAAGTTTAGAGCTGGGGAGGGGCAGGAATGCCTACATCACTATCTGAACACCTGCTTTGTTGCCATAACCATCACAGCAAGTAGCAAGTTGCTTAAAGTTCAAGAGGGATTTTTCACTTTTTTACTTTTCAAATCTACGTTTCTACTTCATTCTCAGAAGCATGAAATCATATGAGAAATGAGGACAGAGAGTTTAGGTCATTACTGATTGAAGAGTTGAAAAAAAAACCCTGAGATTCTACTTTCAAAGCTGAGTTCTTTCCATTAAATCATGAAGAGTTACTGGACACAGAACTTCTAACTAGAAACCACGCAAAAATATGGAAATAAATACAGTACATAATGACTTCATGATAACCTTAATCAAGTAAAAAGGAGATCATGAAAATAACAGTTTAGCCACAATTAAACACAAAGATACAAGAAGGTAACCTAATGAGAGACTTTGGAAAGAGGAAAAAAGTAATCTACAGGAAGGAAACAGTACAAAGGAGAAGAGGGAAACAGAATGCTGAAGACAGAACCAGGAAAAGGAGAAACAAGGTGGTAGCGTGTGAGGACACAGACCCACGTGACGTAATGCAGGGGGAGTGTGGCTGAATGTGGATGGGACAAAGTCAGTGGTATTCCGTAAAACCCAGCAGCAGTCAAGAAGGGATTTATACATCAAGTAGAAAAAAACCACTGAAAGTCTGAATTACTTTCTAAAGTTGTAAAATCGCCCTCTTTCTGAAGAATATTAGGGTCAAAAGTGCAAAAAATTAACTTACTTTTCGAACAATACTGTCTTCTACAGTTGATTTTTTATTGCTGCCCTGTTTACCCATTAAAGTAATCTCCAGCTGACAAAAAGGCTTCGGTAAAATATCGCACTGTGTAAAGAATTTTCGCCATTCAACAATGTATGCCTTTAGCAAAGCTGTATCGTCTTGATGGCTCAGTACTCGCTGGAAAAGAAAAAAAAGAATTGTATGAACTTGAAATATATACAGGTAGGTGCTTGAAAGAATAACAGAACCTATTCATGCTATAAATACATTTATTGTACAAACTATATTATATCCAAGAGAAATTAAAACGTGTTCACAAAGACTTACTGTGACAATCATGTTGGTACATACATAAAATCATAATGTACACATGAAACTAAAGAAATGTTTTATGTCAACTATATCTCAATAAAAAAAACCTCCTAAAACCCTATATCCCTTAAGCTATCACGTTTTTATCCTCCCATAACTACCGTTCCCATCCATCCCCTCCCTGGCCCTAGCAACCACTAATTTACTTCCAGTGTTTATACACTTGCTTGTTCCAGACTTTCACATGAATGGAAACATGTAATATGCAGACATTTTTGTTCTAAGATTTTATTTATTTATTTATTTATTTGGGGGTGGGGGCAGGGAGGGATGGAGGGAGTACATGTACATGAGCAGGGGCAGAGGGAGAGAGGGAATACCAAGCCCACCATTAGCTTAGTGCAGAGCCCTACCCAGGCTTGATCCTACCCTGAGATCAAGACCTGAGCTGAGAACAAGAATCAGAAGCTTAACCGACTAAGGCACCCAGGTGCCCCTATAAAATGTAGACATTTAAAATTGGCGTCTTTCATTTTACAGTTTCAAGGGTCTCTCAAGTCCTAGGATGTATCAATACTTTATTCCTCTTATGGCTGAACACTATACCACTTTATAGATACACCACACTTTTTTATCTATTGTGTCCACTGATGGACTTGTGGGTTGTTTCCAGCCATTGGTTATCATGAAAAATGCTGCTATAAATACCTACATCCCAAAAGAAGTTCATAAAAAACCTGTCCATAGTCAGCAAGAAAAAAAGTGAGGACTCAAATAAACAAAATCAGAAGTGAAATAGGAGACATTACAACTGCTAACACAGAAATACAAAGGACTGGGGCTCCTGGCTGCCTCAGCTGGTAGAGCACGCAACTCTTTCTCTTTCTTTTTTTTTTTTTTTTTAAAGATTTTATCTATTTGAGAGAGAAAACAAAGAGTATGAGTTGAGGGGAGGGGCAGAGGGAGAGGGAGATGCACAGGAAGTGCAATGCGGGGCTTAATCCCAGGACCATGGGATCATGACCTGACTCAAAGTCAGATGCTTAATCAACTGAGCCACCCAGGCATCCCAAGCATACAACTCTTGATTTCAGGTTTGTGAATTCAAGCCCCACTTTGGGTGTGGAGCCTAACCTACAAAAAACAACAACAACAACAACAACAACAACAAAGGTTCATAAGAGACACCTATAAACAATTATCTGGAAACATATTTGACAACATAGAAGAAACAGATAAATTCCATGAAACATACTCCTACTAAGACTAAATTATGAAGAAACAGAAAACCTGAACAGACTAATTACAAGCAAGGAGATTGAATCAGTAATGAAAAACCTTCCAACAAACTATATTCCCAGGACGAAACGGCAACGACAGTGAATTCTATCAAACATTTAAAGAGAAGTAATACCAATCCCTCTCAAACTCTTCCGAAAAACAGAAGAGAAGCAAACACTTCTAAACTCATTTAAGAAGTCAGTATTACCCTGATACCAAAATCAGATAAGGATGGCACAAAAGAAGAAAATTATAGGTCAATATCCCTAAAGAACACAGATGCAAAACTTCTCAACAAAATATTAGGAAACAACTCAGCAGACATTGAAAGACCATATACCATGAGCAAGTGGGATTTATTCCAGGGATTCAAGCTTGGTTAGTTCAACATCCACGAGTGAATCCACGTGAAACACCACAGCAACAAAGCAAAGTAAAAAAAGCACGTGATCATCAGAAACAGACGCAGAAAGAGCATTTGACAAAATTCAACATCTATTTACAATAAAAACTCTTAAAAAGTGGGATAAAGGGAATGTACCTCAACATAATAAAAGCAATATATGACAAACCACAGCTAAAATGAAAGTCTAAGATCAGCAACAGGACAAGAACATTACTCCCACCACTTCGATGCAACACAGTACTGGAACAGCAATCAGACAAGAAAAAGAAAAGACATCCAAGTCAAAAAGGAAGAAGTTTAAAAAATAAAAAAAAAAGTGAAACCATCATTATTTGCAAATAACATAAGATAGAGAAAATGATGATGAGTTTACCAAAAAACTGTGAGAAAAAATGAATTTAGTAAAGACGCATGATACAAAATCAATATACAAAAATCTGCTGCATTTCTATACACTTAAACTATCAAAAAGAAAAATTTTAAAAACAATCCCATTGACAACTGCATCAAAAAGAATAAAATACGGGCACCTGGGTGACTCAGTCAGTCCCATGTTGGGTATAGAGATTGCTTAAATAAATAAACTTTAAAAAATTTAATTAGCAAATGTCAAAAGTCAATGTGATATTTTAAAATTATTTCTGGAAGTCCTACAGCAGAAAATAGGATATTCTCTAAATCTTAAACTTAATCTAAGATACAGAACTTACTGCCTGTGCTTGCTTGATAAACTCAAGAATATCTTCTTTTAAAGCCTGATGAATTTTTGCTGGACCTTTATCATCCCAGAGACAGACCGCATGCACATCCCTGTAAAAATAAAGCAGGTAAACAGCAATGAACACTAGACCAAGAACAAAGACAAAACTCCCAGCAAGTTCTGTAGGAACACAGTTTCCGCGGACCATGCTGCACCCAGCTGAGGGTGGAGAATCCATCCATAAGAACCACAAGTTCTTTGTTAAGTTATCCAATACACAAATTTATTTCTACTTTTACTTTCTTTGTCATTGTTTTCCTCCTTAAATCTCTACTTACTGTTTATCTTTGATTAGAAAAGCATCCTTCCATCTTCAAATCCCACACCCCCTGGTTAACCACTATCAATTAGTTTCTCATGTAAAGTATAAATTATTTTATTTCTTTACATTATTTTAATTTTTTACAATATATGTAAACTATTCTCTTTAAAAAGAATCAGTCATTTAAATATCAGCAAATCTCTTAACTTCCCCCATATATTTGTTATATTTGCACATGAATTACTACTGTATCTCCTTTATTTAAAACACAAAACAAAAACAAAAGCTCCCCTAAACTGAGATAGAAAACCTCTGAACTTATGGAGTTGACAGTATAGATATTTATTTAACAGTAATAAAACATGTTCAAAAACTAATTTCTTAATTACCAAGTTACAGAGTGGGTGAACTCCTAACAAAAGGATAGAGTCTTATTATCAAGGATGCTTTTATTAAAAAAATGCTCCCCAGTGACTCATACAGTACCTAATGCGACCCCTGCTATAAAAAAATGCCAAAGAAGTCAAAATAAGAGATCTCTGGAATTGTAACATTGTAACAACAGCCAAATAGTTTAAATCCGGATTCTCAGGGACATCGTTGTAACTCAAAGTGTCTGCATATTGTTCATTTGAACTTGCTTTTGTCTCTGGTTAAATTGAACTTTCAGCTTAAGAGTGGTAACTCTAGAACACCTTTAAAAAAAGAGTGGTAACTCTGTTCACCGCCTAGTACACAGCGAACACAAGTATTTGCTGAATAACAAACAATACACAACATGTGATTGTTTACTATGTGCCAGTTACTATTCTAAGCTGTTTTAATTCATTTAAAACACATTCATTTAAACTCCCTTCACCACAACTCTGAAGGGAGTACTATTTTTATCACCATTTTACAGATGGGGAGACTGAGGCAAATAAAGGTTAAGGAACATTCCTAAGTTACAAAGCCAGTATGCAGTGGAACTGGGACAGCTCGGCTGGCGTCCAGAGGAGCCGGGCAGGTGGGACTCCCAAAACCATTTCCCCAAATTTACTCCTGCACTTCTCCAAACCAACCTTTCCACAAACAGTAGCCAAAGTGAGGCTCTGAAACAAATCACATCCTGTTCGCTCTCTGTATAAAGCTCCAATGGCTTCCCACCGACCTACGAGTAAACTACACAGCGGGCAGCTGACACCCCTGCAATCTCAGCCCATGACTAAAGGAATCAAGAAGTTAGAAGAACATGACACAAAAACAGGCTGCCTGTAATTCAGTGCACGGCTCCCATGCATAGAAACACAAGATGGTTCTGGAACCCAGGCAGGGTGAGAGCTGAAGGGAGAGGCTGAGAAGCAGTGAGGGAAGGGGGAGGTTCCCTGAAAGAGCTGGTTTCCTGAGCTTCATCTCGAAGAACAAGCAGGAGTTTGCCAGGCAAAGGTAAGAGGGCGTGGGGGAAGGAGATTTTATGGAGAAGCAGGAGCAAGAGTGCAGAACTGGGGATCGCCGTGCCGCAGGCAGTGAATACAAGCAAACCAGCGTGCTCTGCGTGTGAAGGGGGTAGCGGTAAGCAAGAAATGGAGCACACTAACCCTTCCCTCCCACACACCACATTCAGTCACAGTCCTGCTGTGTCCATCCCCTAAATGTCTCTCCAGTTTGGACATGGGCATCCTCTACGACTACCAGAGTCCCCATCACCACCGCCTCTCACTTTAACAAACACAGGCTGGGCGCCTGGGTGGCTCAGTGGATTAAGCGACTGCCTTCGGCTCAGGTCATGATCCTGGAGTCCTGGGATCGAGTCCCGCATCGGGCTCCCAGCTGCATGGGGAGTCTGCTTCTCCCTCTGACCCTCTCCCCTCTCATGTGCTCTCTCACATAAATAAAATCTTAAAACAAACAACAAACAACCCCCCCACAGGCACTGACCACTCACTACATGGCAGGCACTTTGCAGAGTGACTCAGGTCCGTGTAGGGCTCGCCAGAAGCGGAGGGGATTAGACAGGCAAGAGATTTATGGAGGGAAATGGAGGTGAGGGAAAATGGGAAGTGTACTGTGAGAAGCCCACAAAACCAGTCTGATCGCCGTAGGGCAGAACAGAAAGGACAGCCAGGTATGAAGAACGTCAGGCCGTCAGGCAGTTCTAAGAAAACCTGATAATGCTATTACCGGGGGTTTGGGGGCAAAAGTCATGCAGCAGAGAAGTCTGATGCCACTTTGAAACAGGGCCACCTGGAAGCCATGCCACACTCCAAGTACCGCCAGGTATGCATGTCAGAAAGGTTAAAAGGCGGCTTGAATCCCGTAAGGCAAGAGGGCATGGCGTGGTGAAGAACACGGGATCAATCCCCCCGGGGGGAGTTACGGTCATGAGTGACTTAGCACATCTCTAGCCCCCTTTTCTCAACCTCCAGGTACTCCGAGGTGTTGCTACATCAGGAAAGAAGGCCCTCACTACACTCAATCTTATTCAAAACACAATACTACTCACCATTGCACAAAAGACCTTGTCAAGTCTCCTGGTCAATCTTCACACACATTTTGAAACATTTTATAATAACATACCTGAGGAACGGATTACGGTAATACCCCATGGTAATGGGTTAATAAATACCCTATGTTAATGCCTCTGTGCTCCTCTCCCTGATCCTACTCTCTTCCACCCTCCCCAGAAGAAGACTGAACCTGTTATTATTTTTCAAGTTTTACAACGGACTATGAGAATTTCTGAACTTCACAGAAATTGTATCTAACACGGGTGACTGGGTGGCTCACTCGGAAAGCATCTGACTCTTAAGATGGGTGTGCAGCCTGGTTAAGATTCTCTCTCCTGGTGGGCACCTCAGTGGCTCAGTGCGTTAAGCCTCTGCCTTAGGTTCAGGTCATGATCTCAAGGTCCTGGGATCCCTGGGATCAAAGCTGCTTTGAGCTCCCCGCTCTGCGGGGAGCTTGCTTCTCCCTCTCCTTGCCATTCCCCCTGAGTGTGCTCTCTCTGTCAAATAAATAAAATGTTTAAAGGGAAAAAAAAAAGAAAAGGATTCTTTCTCTACCTCTCCTCCCTTCTCCCTCTCTTAAAGATTTTTATTTATTTATTTGACAGACAGAGATCACAAGTAGGCAGAGAGGCAGGCAGAGAGAGAGCGGGAAGCAGGCACCCCGCTGAGCAGAGAGCCCGATGTGGGGCTCGATCCCAGGACCCTGGAATCATGACCTGAGCTGAAGGCAGAGGCTTAACCCACTGAACCACCCAGGCGCCCCTCTCCCTCTCTTAAGAAAAAAGAAAGTAAGAAAGAAATTGTATCAAATAATAGTTTTTTTGAGTGATTTTTTTCACTCAACATTGCTTCTGGTATTTACCCATAATAGGTGCATGTAGTTCTAAGTCCTGTACTTAATCTGTTATATCAAATGGCATTTTAATATAAAGGGAAGGAGTAATAGCAAGCAATAAATGTATGAAATTAAATCTGAATGGTTAAAAATACATTCCCTTGGAATATATGACCAAAGTGCTTTTATTTATTTATTTTTTTAAAGATTTTATTTATTTGAGAGAGAGAGCATGAGAGGGAGCAAGCAAGCAGGAGCGGGATTGGGGGAGCAGACAGGAGAGGCAGGCTCCCCACTGAGCAGGGAGCCTGAGGTGGGGCTTGATCCCAGGACACTGAGATGACCTGAGCCAAAGGTACATGCTAAATCAACTGAGCCACCCAGTCACCCCAACCAAAGTGCTTTTTTAAAAAAGGGCATGTTGTAAGAGAATTTCTTTTTAACTACTTAACGATATTAGAAAAATCAAGAAGGGGGGAGGGTGGGAAAGCAAAAAAGTAAAGGTTTTTCAAAGGTGTTTTTGTTTTCGTTTTTAATTTAACAGACAGAGATCACAAGTAGGCAGAGAGGCAGGCAGAGAGAGAGAGGAGGAAGCAGGCTCCCTGCTGAGGAAAGAGCCTGATGCGGGGCTTGATCCCAGGACCCCGGGACCATGACCTGAGCCAAAGGCAGAGGCTTAACCCACTGAGCCACCCAGGTGCCCCATGGTTCTTCAAAGGTTTTAAGGCAATAGAGAGAAGGGTTGGGTACAAAGAAGGATACAAAGAAGGTAAAAGAGAAAAGTGTAACCCTGGTATAAAAAAACAGGTATTTTGTTTTTGAGTAATAGTAACACTATTTGCCTCTGATGCAGAGTGAGAAAAAGGAAAGTGACCACTAATGGAAGTGAACTTTCAGATTAACAAAAATAACAAAAACAAAAAATGAAGAAACAAGAATATCTACTAAGTGATAAAGTTAGAGAAGTAATAAAACAAGAAAATAAGTCATAGCATTAAATATGAACTCAACAAATTTCCCATTAAAAGACAGTATGTCCATCAAAAGGACCACTTATACGAGGTACCTAGAATAGACAAACTCACAGTGGCAAAGAGTTTAGATCTTCTGTATGGGATGATGCAGACATTCCAAAAGATGGGTAAAGATGATGTTGGCACTATACTGTGAATGTACTCAATGTCAAAAAATTGTATGGGCGCCTGGGTGGCTCAGTGGGTTGGGCCTCTGCCTTCGGCTCAGGTCATGATCTCAGGGTCCTGGGATCGAGTCCCGCATCGGGCTCTCTGCTCAGCGGGGAGCCTGCTTCCCTCTCTCTCTCTGCCTGCCTCTCTGTCTACTTGTGATCTCTCTCTGTCAAATAAATAAAAATAAAAAATCTTAAAAAAAAAATTGTAAAATGCCACTGAATTGGTTAAAGTGGTACATTTTATGTAATGTACAATTAAAAAGAAAAAAAGAGGGGCGCCTGGGTGGCTCAGTGGGTTAAAGCCTCTGCCCTCGGCTCAGGTCATGATCCCGGGGTCCTGGGATCGAGCCCCGCATTGGGCTCTCTGCTCGGTGCAGAGCCTGCTTCTCTCTCTCTCTCTCTCTGCCTGCCTCTCTGCCTACTTGCGTTCTCTGTCAAATAAATAAATAAAATCTTTAAAAAAAAAAAAAAAGACAGTGTGTCTTAAAAGATACTAAGCAAACACAAACCAAACTAAAGCAGGATGACAATACTAGCATCATCCAAGGAAGAACTTAAGGTTAAAAGAACTAGAGAAAAGAAATATTATGTAATGATAAAAAGCATTATCTATGAAGATAGATCCAACTATTTATATTACTTTTGTGTTACATTAATAATTAGGAATGAAAGAACTTGATACAAGTATAACAGAATACTTAAAACATCTTTACTTATATCAGTTAGGATGCATTTAGCTAAAACATGAAATTCAATCAACAGAGGCTCCAACTATTATGTTATTTTTCTGAAATAACTAGAAGTCTAGAGGTAGGCAGCGGCTAGAGTCTGGGAAGAAACTGAGAAAAGCATGTGTCTCTCTCCAGTCTGCCACTTTAGCACGTTAGCCTCTAAAATGAGGACTGCGCCAGGCACATTAGTTTAATTCATCTGAAAAGCAAAACCTATCTCAGAAGACCTCCTGTAAACCTATTTGTTGGAACTGTATCACATGGTGACAAAACAACAAGGGAAGCCGAAGAAGTGAATATTACAATACGCAGCCGCACGGAAAGTGTGTAAGGCACATAAAGCCAGGAATGGGTGTTAGTGAGCAGCATCTGCCCCAAGATCTCTTACCATCTGAAAAGCTAGACAAAAAAAATTAAGGACAAAGAGGAATTTAAAAATACAATCGATAGAGATCCCTAGGTGGCTCAGGGGATTAAGCATTTGCCTTCAGCTCAGGTCACAATCCCAAAGTCCCAGGATCAAGTCCTGGGTCTTTGTTGGGTGCCCTGCTCAGCAGGGAGTCTGCTTCTACCTCTCCCGCTGCCCCTGCTCATGCATGCTCTCTCTAATAAATAAATAAAATCTTTTTAAAAAGTAAAACATTAAAAAAATTTAAAAAATATAGTTTTTCTCCCAAGAGCATATGCACCCATATAAAATTTTTAAAGAAATTTTTACAGGCTATTTCTCTTGAACATAATCCATAAATAAATAAGTGATCAAAGAAGACATCGTTACTAGAAATTAAGTCCCTAGATAATGCATGGGTTAAACAACACAAAACAATTTCCCAACAATTGAGAGGGCAATAAAAAGGAAAACATTTCATACCGTAAAACCTGTGGTAACAATAAAAGCAGTATTAAGACAAAATATGTATAGCCCTGAATGCTTTCATTTGGAACAAAAACTTAAAAGAACTAAGAATTCATCTTAAAAGAAACCAGAAAAAAAAAATTCAAAGTAACCAGAAAGAAGACATTAATAAAGAAACAAATTATGGGGGCGCCTGGTTTGCTAAGTAAGTTAAGTGTCTGATTCTTGATCTCAGCTCATGTCTTGATCTCAGGGTTTTAAGTTCAAGCCCTGCACGGGGCTCTACGCCCAGCATGGAGCCCACTTAAAAAAAAAAAAAAAAAGCAAATTATGGATTTGAATGAAAATAAATTGAATATTATTCTTCCCAAAGAACTCATGTTTGCCTTTGCCTTTTCTCTGTTGTACAATTATTTTGTATTTCATCAATTTTGGCTATTGTCGTTCCTTCCTTGTACTTTACTTAGTTTTAATGTGCCAGCTAGCTAGCTTTGTCCTCATTTCTTAAAATGAGCACTCAGGTCACTGACTTTGAACCTCTTTTTTTTAACATATGCATTAAAGGCTATAAACTCCTTAATACCTAAGCCCTGCTTATGTGGATCGAACAAATTTTGATATGATGTGTCTTACCAAAGTAATTTTTTAAACTTGCCTATATGAAAAGACCAATAAAATGGATCAACTCCTTAAAGAATAGATTAAAGAAAAACAGTAGGATTAGGGATGAAATAACAAGATATATCCGCATATACAATATAAATATACTACTTACAATACCATGGCAACAAATTTCAAAATCTAGGGGAAAAAGAAACGAAGTGTGAGAATAGACTCTTTGTCTTAGTCCCAGTTTTAAGTAGAAGGTTCCAATGTATCACTATTGGGATAATGTCTACTGCTGGAATACCTGCAGATGACTTATCAGAGGGACACGTGCACCCCAATGTTCATAGCGGCAATGTCCACAATAGCCAAACTATGGAAAGAGCCTAGATGTCCATCAACAGACGAATGGATAAAGAAGATGTGGTATATATACACAACGGAATACTATGCAGCCATCAAAAGAAAGGAAATCTTGCCATTTGCGACAACGTGGATGGAACTAGAGGGTATCAAGCTTAGTGAAATAAGTCAATTGGAAAAAGACAACTATCGTATGATCTCCCTGATATGAGAAAGTGGAGATGCAACGGCGGGGGCGGGGGTTGGGGGTTAGGAAAAGAATAAATGAAACAAGATGGGATCGGGAGGGAGACAAACCAAAAGAGACTCTTAATGTTACAAAACAAACTGAGGGGGGCCAGGGGGAGGGGTGTAGGAAGAAGGTGGTGGGGTTATGGACATTGGGGATGGTATGTGCTATGGTGAGGGTTGTGAAGTGTGTAAACCTGGCGATTCACAGACCTGTACCCCTAGGGCTAATACTACATTATATGTTTATAAAAAAAAATTTAAAAAGAAAATAATGTAGTACCAGTGTTCAGGCTCTAATGTAAGAACATATAGTCTGATGTAGAAAACAGACATAAATAAATAGACAATAACGATATATTCTACCATATGGAGATATGTTATGGTGGAAACATACAAAATGGGGAGTATCTAACCCTGTCGAAGGAGTTGTACTGTTTTTATTTGCTCACACCCCCTTCCATGTTCTATTAATAGGTGTAGGTACCTGACACAAGCTAAACCATATTACCCCAAGACCACACTGACTGCGTTAAGGGGGTAGGCCTGAGAGAGTTGTGCCCTGAGATTTTTCAAACTAGACCTGCACAAGTAAAGGCCCTTTCTTTGCCTTCTCATTATGAAGCTCTAAAGGTATAAACACAGAGACCCAGGCTATACTCAGAGAAACAAAAATGAGATGGAGAATATCCTGAAGATATTAGAATCCCTGATTCCAGTCAGTCCTGATTTTCCCAAACCTCATATACATTATATAATACTTATTAAAGCTGGTTATTTTGGAGGCCTGGGTGGCTCAGTCGTTGAGCGTCTGCCTTCAGCTCAGGTCATGGTCCCAGAGTCCTGGGATCGAGCCCCACATCAGGCTCCCTGCTCGGCAGGAGGTCTGCTTCTCCCTCTCCCACTCCCCCTGCTTGTGTTCCCTCTCTCACTGTGTATCTCTCTGTCAAATAAATAAATAAAAATTTCAAAAAAAAAAAAAAAGCACAATTTTTTTAAAAGATTTTTAAAATTTATTTATTTGACAGAGATCTCAAGAGAAAGAGGAGGAAGCAGGCTTCCCGCTGAGCAGAGAGCCCAATGTGGGGCTCGATCTCAGGACTCTGGGATCATGACCTGAGCCGAAGGCAGAGGCTTTAACCCACTGAGTCACCCAGGTGCCTTTTAAGAAATATTCATCTCTGTTTTTTCTTCACCTACTGAGATTATTAATTTCTAACATGATTTTGACTTTTCCTATTTGTTTTCTGAGGTCAATTTTCATTTTATTTCCTCCTACTTTTGTTGATTTCTCTCCTCAGCTTTTAAATTTTTGATTCAAGATTTCTTAAATTACCCTGAATGGTTGTATGAGGCTACCACACTCAGTTTGGAGCCCTGTGTTGGTGTTCTTCTGCTTCATAGCTGGTTTCTGTGGAACAATTTTTATCAGCTAAAATGTTTGGTTTCCACTTTCTTAGAGTTTGGGATGGATCATGTCCATCCAAACAGACCATTTTCTGCTTACGTTCATCTTAAGGTCAGGATTCCTAGTTTAGGAGCACCTCCTTCCGTCAAGCTTAACAATACTCAATTTCTTTTTCTTTTTTTTTTTTTTAAGATTTTATTTATTTATTTATTTGACAGAGATCACAAGCAGGCAGGCAGAGAGAGAGAGGGAAGCAGGCTCCCCACCGAGCAGAGAGCCCGACGCGGGGTTCAATCCCAGGACCCTGAGATCATGACCCGAGCCGTAAGCAGAGGCTTTAACCCACTGAGCCACCCAGGTTTCCCCAACAACACTCAATTTCTTAACGACCAATGTTAGTAATAGAAGAAAGGATACATTTCATTCCTGCAAGATCCTTAGATCCTCTAAATCCTTACCTATCTGAAAATACGCTTATGTTGTCTTAAACTTGATTACAAACTTAACTGGAGAATACTAGGATTGGGATAACTTCCCTTCAAATATTTAAGAAAATGTTTCATCCACCTCCTACACCCAATTTGGCCAATGAAAAGTGCTGAAGACAGTCTACTTTGTTTTGAGAGTGAACTGTTTTTCTTCACTGCAAGAAAACTAGGGTATTTTCTTTATCCTTGGAATTCTGAAACTCCCTAAGGACATATCTCAGCATGTTTTCTAGCACTTTCAATATTAAGACTTGAGGGGATGGGTGAGAAGGGACGAGTTTCCACCGGGGAGTTTCCACCTCTTATTTTTGGACCATATCCTCTCCTCTGCTATTTCTGGTACATGTTTACCCAATTCTAGATCTACCTTCCCTATCCCTTTATTTCTATTTTATCTCCCATACCTTGTTTTTGCTCTACATCTAGGGAGAACTCTGGTTTTATTTTTCAAATCACTGATTTGGTTTTCTTTCTGTTTTACCCCTTCATCCTGTATTTCAAAGATCTCTTCTTTAGCTTGACTTTCATTTTCAATGTAAGCTCTATGCCATAAACTGGAGTTTTTCAAGAGTTCTTTCTAAACCCTGCATCATTTATTTCCTCTAACTCTGAGGTACAGCCTCTAAGATGGCCCTCGATGACCCCAGTTTCCTGGTGTTCATACCCATGTACCATTCCCTCCTACAGTGTACAAGCACCTGTCTGAGTAATAAAACATGACCCACATGGTGGTTTGTCACTACCAAAACTATGGCAGAAACCCTGAGCTCTGTCTTGGGAGGCCCTCTCTCACTCTGGAGCAAGCACGCTGCCACATGTAAACTGCTTCAAGGAGGGACCCACATGGTGAGGAACTGAGCAGCTAGGGAAGAACTGACCCCAGCCAACCCTCCTGTGAGCAACCGGAAAGCTCACTCAGTCCTGCCAGAGTCTCGGCCTAAACCCGCTGCTCCGCTTCACTGCAAGCTCACGAGAGACCCTGAGCTAGATGGGCCCATCGGGCTTCCTGACCCTCTAACAGTGACAGGGTAAGTGTGCAGCGTTTCAAGCTGCTAACCTTGAGAGTAATCTGTCATGCAGCAATGGACAAATGATACGTGGAGACACAAAAAGACAGGGAGGCAGAAGACTGCTGTAATTGTTCAGAGAAATGGTGGCAGGGGAAGAAGATGGGATAGAAAGAAGGCCAATTCAAGAGATATTTAATAAAACCTATGAAACCCAGGAATCAACAGAATATGAGGGAGGAAGAAAACAGGAAGTTGATGGTAGCTTTCAGATTTTTGGTTTGAAGCTATGAACAATACATTTTTGTCATTCTAAATATAGAGTACTTATGGAAGTTAAGAGACAGACACATAGAAACAACAAGAGATCTTTGAAGTCTAGAAGTTTGACTCAGAATAATCGGGATTGCTTCTGTAGACAGGAGAACACAGGAAAAAGAAAAACATCGAACTCTGAAAAAAACTACCATTTAAGGTCTACACAACAATAAGTCCGCTTACATAATAGAGATGAAGCAGACAAGAGGAAAAAACCAACTCAGGAACAAGAAAAACAGCTTCTTTAGTAATGTTTTTTAGATTTATTTATTTATTTTATAGAAAAAGAGAGTATTTGTGAGCAGGGGGATGGGCAGAGGGCAAGAGAGAGAGAGACAGAGAAATCTCAAGGAGACTCCCCCAAGTGCAGAGTCTGACCTGGACTCCATCCCAGAACCCTGGGGATCATGACCTGAGCCAAAACCAAGAGTTAGATAGTCAACTGAGTGCACCACCCAGGCACCCACAAGAAAAATATCTTTTAAGATAATTTATGCTAAAAGGGCACCTGGGTGGCTCAGTTGGTTAAACATCTGCCTTTGGCTTAGGTCATAAGACTGAGCCCGGCATTGGGCTCCTCACTCAGCAGGGAGTCTGCTTGTCCCTATGCCCCTCCACCACTCATGCACACGATCTCTCTCTCAAATAAATAAAATCTTAAAAAAAAAAAAAAGACGAATTTTCTTAAAAATAAGGTCTTAGGGTGCCTGGGTGGCTCAGTCAGTTAAATGTCCAACTCGTGATCTCAACTCAGGTGTTATCACAGGATCCTGAGTTCAAGTCCCATGATAGGCTCCAGACTGGGTGTGAGCCTACTTAAAATAAATACATAAACAAATAAAATAAAAATAAAAATAAGGTCTCACAAGTTGAAAATAATTTGTGATTTAATTCTGGCTTCAATTTCACTAATCAGAGTCAAACCAAATATGGATCTAGAGGAGTAGTTCTCAACTGAGGACATACCATCCTCACAGAAGCTCGCTTGGAAAGGTACCAGAGCTTTTGTTTGTCTGTTTATTTCACTAATGAGGGGTGGGGGTGCACAGGGAGTGTCTGAGGGTGAAGGCCAGAGGTGATAAACATCCCACAATATGCTAGACAATCTTTACAACCACCTAAAATGCCAACGCACTCTTATTGAGAAATAAGGATCTCAGATAAAAAAGAAGCAAATAGGGCGCCTGGGTGGCTCAGTGGGTTAAAGCCTCTGCCTTCGGCTCAGGTCATGATCCCAGGGTACTGGGATCGAGCCCCACATTGGGCTCTCTGCTCAGTGGGGAGTCTGCTTCCCCCTCTCTCTCTGTCTGCCTCTCTGCCTACTTGTGATCTCTGTCTGCCAAATAAATAAAATCTTTAAAAAAAAAAAAAAAGAAGAAGAAGCAGCAAATAGTCAATGGAGTTTAATAACAATATTTTAGTACCTCAAATTTAGAAAGATATAAGCAACCTAAATATTATTAATTTACATAATCAAACAGGCTAATATTTGAAGGGTTTTTCTTACAATCTATTTTTTAAAGATTTATTTTAGAGAGAGTGTGTGCATGGGGGGAGGGGCAAGGAGAGAGGGAGAGCAGGGAAGCAGACTCCCCACTAAGCACAGAGTCCAATATGGACTCAATCTCACAACCATGAGATCATGACCTGAACGAAAACCAAGAATTGGACACTCAACCAACTAAGCCACCCAAGCAGCCCTAAAACTCAAAGGGTTTTAATTAATGTAGGTCTTGCAATTTTGGTGATACCATGTTAAGATATCCAAGAATCCTTTAACCCAAAAGGACTACATATTGAGCTGCCTTGGATAACTCCAAGGAGATCAAGGATTTTTAAAAATGATGTGATGAGACCAATAACTAGAGCAAGTACAAAGGTACTGACTATTTCTGCTTAGAAATGCATGGTAAGCAGGGAACACCATCATACTACACTTCCCCCAGTCAGGAGTGCACAGAAAACAAGCATCATTCTAGATGATAAGTGATATAATCAACACAAATTGACAGAAACAAAACAAAACCCCACCACAGTCAACAGATTATTCATAAAATAGTTTAATTAAATAATTTAAGAAAAATAGTATACATGAATGCTATACATTTCTTTTTTTTTTTTAAGACTTTATTTATTTATTTGACAGATAGAGATCACAGTAGGCAGAGAGGCAGGCAGAGAGAGAGAGAGGAGGAAGCAGGCTCCCCGCCGAGCAGAGAGCCAGATGCAGGGCTCGATCCCAGAACCCTGAGATCATGACCTAGAGCCGAAGGCAGAGGCTTAACCCACTGAGCCACCCAGGTGCCCCTGCTATGTATTTCTAAAAGGGCTTAGCTGTTTACTGAACTTTAATTTTTCAAAAGACAGAATCATGCATATAAGTTAATATTATGTAACAAGTTCTATACTATTTAGGAAATTATATTTTTATCATGCAATAATGAGAAAAAAATGAGAACAGCTTAATGTGTATGGATTATTCAATCACATATCTATAAGTCCAGACATAGAATTCCACTAAAGCATACACAGAAAAGTTAGAGCAAGTGTGTGACGGCTATCCTCAGGAAGATGTGCTTGTAAGGCTGGCCCTTGACTGGTATCCGGGAATTTGGATTTTGCAAAGGTTCCCACCGTTTCCTGCTGAGAATCGCTCATTGTGCCTAAATGTTTAGGTAAACAAGTTGATTTATATTGAACTCCTGCTTTTCATCTAGGAGTCTGGGACTTCACTTCATGTCAGGCAGAGGCTATCTATGTGACAGCTGAGTTAAAACCCCCTGTAGAAAGACTTTGACCTGTGCTGTCACCATCAGCTGCTAGAGAACGGAGTGTCTCCTGTGTAACTCCAATGGGAGAGGATGCATGGAAACATGCACTCGTTTCCCCTGGACTTGCCACCCACATCTTTGTTGCATTTTACTGTAATAAATCACAGCCATGAATACGACTATGTCTGAGTCCTGTGAGTATTCCCAGCAATCACCGAACCTCGAGGTGGTCATGAGACTGCTGATGCAAGTGGTGTCAGAAGTGGGATTCACTAGGAAAGCTGGGACTCACGGAAACATGGTGAAGATACGAAGTGATGAAGTGACTGGATGATGAACCTCTGCTGTTTGGGTGGCTAGAAAGTCATCCACGCTACAAAACAGGAGCTGAGTGCATGTGTTTTAAGAGAGAAGAGTTACCCAGGAAAGCAGAAAACAATAGCTCTAATCCCCAGAGAGTGGGCTTGCTCAGTGTCCGGGCTGCTTTCAGCCATGCTGACTGACTCGAGTGACAGGAGAAAAAGCACAGCCTGGCTAACACCTCTGTTTTGCTCTTACCTCCAACTGGGAAGAGAAAAGGCCCAAAGTTAAGCTATGAGTGAACCAAAAATGTCAAATGCTGGCATTATTCTCCACCACCCTACCCCCAGCCATGAGGAATTAAGAGTTAAGTCAGATCCTGGAGAAAGCTTTAGATAAACCAGGGGAGAAAATGCTGGGGGTGGGGTGCCTGCAGGGAAAGGAAATCACTCCAGTTGTTTCTTCAGCCCAAAGGCTGCTACTGAAGCAATTCTTCCAGGCTCCTTGCATACCAGCCAGGATCTCCCAGCAACTCTAGCATTAATGTTGTCAATGCTGTTAGGGGTTTGAATAAATCTATAATGGGAAGAAAGGCACGGTTTTAAGATGGTTTTGTATTTTGTGCCTTTGGCATCTGGATGTATGATAAAAAAAGACGTAAAATGTTATATGCTCGTACTTTCATAAATGCTACCAGGATTGTGCCTAGCAGCAAAGGTTGTCCCCCCGCCGCCCCAAAACTAGCAGATACAACTTCCATGCTTTAAGCTGCTGGTAAGGGGATTGGAATTTAAAGTGTTTGAATATTGGAACAGAAAATGTCTCTATAAAGGCATTATTTTTACCTATTGGTATGTCTGAAAAAAGGGAGACAACATAGAAACAAAGGAAATCTTTAGACAGAAATACTTCTGGAGTTTTAAAAAGCAGTTCTTAGTTGCCACTGAGTTCCTGTGAAATCAGATCTGACCCGTAGAGGCTGATGATTTTCCAGCCTGATGGGCATGTTCTTGAGCGAGTCAATTTGGACTTAAGACTGATAAGATAAAAAGGGCTTAGACAAGTCTTGCTTATCACTTGGACTTGGAACACGAAGGTCTGTAGCCATCTCAGCTTTGTGGCTGCAGAAGAAAAGTTGCTCTCTTTTTTAGACTCCTGAATTCACAAATCTTATCTGCCTGGATCTGACTCTGAGCTGAAACCTGATACTGTCTGTTACTGGCTGTTTCCAGCTCAACTTAAGCTGTGCTGAACTCAAACAAGCATATGCTCAGCGAACAGGACTTGGACCTGAAGGCGCTGCAGGTTTCAGCACCCTTTGTGGCGCTGTCAACTGCAAATATCCTGGATTCTGGCTGGACCACCTGCATTACTTCCAGATGCCTCCAGAAAAGGGAGTGATCTCTGATGGTGCGATCTGAAGTCAAGCCACTGACTGGCTCTAGTTTTTGGATACAGACACTAACAGCACTCCTAACCCGTGATGACTGCCAAAAGCTACCAGGGGGAAGGCAGTGACCCACCCCTCCCAGATGGGCCTCCTGACGCCCTCTCAGTGAGGTCTCACTGTGACTGACCCATGTTCCGTTCTCAACAATAGATTAATAATAACCTCACTCTACTTCCCCCACGTTCGCCTCATCGTCCTTGTGCATACACCTTAATTAGCAACTTGGGTGTTAAACCGAGCTGTCTCCAGAAAGGAGTGGACCTTTTCTAGGCTGCTCACTAGATAAATAATCGGGACACAAGGTGTGGGAGGTGACACAAACCTACTTTAAAAATTTCTGAACATCTGACATTTCATTCAGATCAATACACAATACATCTTCCTAGTTAAGGGAAGTATATTATTTTAAACAAATTTTCTGTAAATATGCATTTGCTCCTCTTGCCAGTCCACATGTTTGGGGGAAAAAAAATTGAAAAGTTTTCATTACTGAATGGGACACACTGGTTTTATAAGAAAGAAAAAACAAAACACAGAACCTGAGAAGGCACAGGGGAGGAGGAAGACATTAAAGATTTTTGTTTTTCGGAATTATTCTTCAAAGCTTTGCTGTCTTCCTGAAGGAAAACTCCCACCACTGGCTTTCCATGCTGCTGTGAGTACTCTGAAATCAAACCTGACAGCACGTGGAGACAGCAGGGAACAGCCCAACTCCTACACTTTCTACACAGAACCCTTCTAAACAGCATCCGCACTAGTGAGGCGAATCAACAAGTGTCACGGAATAAATGAAACCATTTAGAACTAACTTCCTTGGGCGCCTGGGTGGCTCAGTGGGTTGAGCCGCTGCCTTCGGCTCAGGTCATGATCTCAGGGTCCTGGGATCGAGTCCCGCGTCGGGCTCTCTGCTCAGCAGGGAGCCTGCTTCCCTTCCTCTCTCTCTGCCTGCCTCTCTGCCTACTACTTGTGATCTCTCTCTGTCAAATAAATAAATAAAATCTTAAAAAAAAAAAAAAAAAAAGAACTAACTTCCTTGAGGCAGTTCATCCGAAAACAAAGGCGGAACTGAATGAACAGAAAAGGACCAAGAACTCTAGAGCGAACGGTCCTATGGGAGGAGGGGAACTGGGAGCCCTGTGACTGTGTACTACCTGACCAACCTGACCTGTCTCACCTGCAGCACCCTAACAACTGTAAACTTTTTGTTTCTGAGGTACCACACATGCCCTCGTGGATGTGCTCTGAGGATCATGACACCGCGTTAACCCTGGAAACCTTTTGGGTGTGCTTCAGCTTAGGAGCCGGAGCTGTGCTGTGCCTGAAATGATGCCTCAGACCATGTAAAAAAAGGTTCCTATAGAAAGTGAAGGAGAGGGGTGCCTGGGTGGCTCAGATGGCTAAGCATCGGCCTGCAGCTCAGGTCATGATCCCAGAGTCCTGGGACTGAGTCCCCATGTCAGGTTCCCAGCTCAGTGGGAAGCCAGCTTCTCCCTCCCTCTGCCTCTCCCCCTGTTTGTGCTCTGTCTCTCAAATGAATAAATAAAATCAGAAAGAAAGAAAGAAAGAAAGAAAGAAAGAAAGAAAGAAAGAAAGAAAGAAAGGAAGGAAGGGAGGGAGGGAAGGAGGGAGGGAGGGAGAAAAGCACCTGGTTTCCTAAAATAACCTTCATGGTTGGTGGGATTTATTTTTACTGGCTAAATCTAGGACCTCTAAAAGACCTAACTGAGATCAGTACTACCAATTGGTCTTGCCTTGCCCCACTGTATCCTACTGATAATGAGTGAAATGGTCAACAGTATCCTAGCCTGATATAAAACTTTTCTTGACCGTGCCTTAAATGTACAAGCTATATGGTTTACATTGAACACCTGGTCTTTCTGAGAATCTGAATTTGGGCACATGCCAAGCAGAGGCTACCTATGTGACCAGTCCCCAATAAAAACTCTGATTACGGAGTCTGTGAGAGCTTCTCAGGTAGACAACGTATCATACTGGTTGTCAATCCCACTGCTGGAGAGACAGGGTTCTATACGATTCTATAACTACTCTGGGAAGCCTGTGCCTGTTTTCCCCCAGTCTTTATCCGATGTGCCTTTCCTTTTTGCTACTTTTGTGTTGTACGCTTTTGCTGTAGTAAGCCACAGCTGTGTATGATGGCATAACAGCCCCATCCCCAGCAAATCACTGACTACAGAAGAGGACTTGGAGTAATAATAATTGTAAACAGGTAAACAGTTCAGTCTAAAGTGAGCATTCCATTTGGATATAGAAATGCATCACCAAAATTTCCTTTATGTTACCAAAAAGTTAAGAGTTAATGAATTACTTACGAAAACAGATCAAACCACTGCTGTTTTGTAACAGATTCCTGGCGTAAAAGCTTCAAAACAATCGGGCGCATGAAATCCCATTTGTCTTCAAATTGAAGTGAACCTTTATTCTTTAAAAAAAAAAAAAGACAAAGAGTAGTTTAATTTAAATCCAGTTACATCAAAAGTGTCTGTTATTTTTGTCTTTTAAGAGTTAACTAGAGAAATGCAAGGTTTGAAATTTAAAACAATCTGTTTTCCATAATGGAATCCCTGTAAACTAATCTGATTTCAAGAAATCACAGGAAGACACCATAAAAAAAAAAAATTAATTGTGCGAACATATAAAGAATTTGGCCATGCCCAAGGAGAAGGCCTGGTCTTTGTCCTTGACTTCTGGTAGGTAATCTCTGGGGTCTCAGAGTGTGTGTCTGATAAGAGAGTTGTTGTTTGCCCTGCAACCTTGGGTCAAACTAGATAATCTAACAAACGTGATTTAGGGAGGGAACTGGCCATATCCATAGAGTCCTTAGGGTTGGGGCTCACCAACCCAGAAACACCACTGTAACTTTGGGAGGTGGTTTTGGGTTAACCAAAATGGAGACTGAGATTATCCACAAGCAATCATTCAGTCACACCTACATAAAGAAACCCCAGTAAAAACTCCAGAAAGGGATGTCTGGGTGCCTCAGTCAGTTAAGCATCTGTCCTGGGTCGAGGTATAATCCGAGGGTCCTAGGACAGAGTCTGCATCAGGCTCCTTGCTAAGTGGGGAGCCTGCTTCTCTCTCTGCCTGCCACTTCCCCTGCTTGTGCGCTTGCGCGCACTCTCTCTCTCACTCTCTCTGACAAATAAATAAGTAAAATCTTGAAACAAACAAACAAAAAAACTCTAGAAAATTCTGGCTGGATCAGTAGGTGGAATGCGACTCTTGAACTCAAGAGTGGTGATTTTGAGCCCCACAGTAGGTGTAGAGATTATTTAAAAATAAAAATCTAAAATAAACTTGATACTAAAGGCTGGATGAGCTTTTCTGGCTAGCAGTACCCCATACACATGGTCACACAGTAAGGCCAAGAGAGATAACGTGATCTGACTACAGGGGTGAGGATGGGGAAAGCTCTGTGCTTGGAACCCTTCTACACTCTGCTCAGTATGTCTCTCTCTTTAGCAAATCTGAATCTATATCCTTGCTCCATAAGAAGCCATACCATGATCTATGAATCTGTAAGATGTAGGAATCTTTCTAATGAATTAGAAATTAGAATTAGAATTAGCCTCAGGGTGGTTTGGGGAACCCTCCAAACTTGTAGCTTGTATCTGAAGTGAGGATGGTCTTGTGTATGGAGACTGTCCCTTCTAATTTTATAGTTGCCCTAAATTCCCCACAAAAAGTACACTGAGGGGGCGCCTGGGTGGCTCAGTGGGTTAAAAAGCCTCTGCCTTAGGCTCAGGTCATGATCCCAGGGTCCTGGGATCGAGCCCCACATCGGGCTCTCTGCTCAGCAGGGAGCTTGCTTCCCTTCCTCTCTCTCTGCCTGCCTCTCTGCCTACTTGTGATCTCTGTCTGTCAAATAAATAAATAAAATCTTAAAAAAAAAAAAGTACACTGAGAGTCTACATAAATTCTAAAAACTGAGAAAAACAAACAACAACAAAACACACACACACGAAAAATACCCATCCCCTTTTTAAATACTAACAATACCCTGACACCAAACTGGAGAGAAGACCATAAGAAATGGAAACTCTAGACAAATTCAACAAGGACATGGGTGCAAAAATCTTAAATAAATGTCAGCTAATTAAATAAGTGGCATATTAAAAGAATGATACTTCATAATCACACATGGTTTATCCCATGAAAGTGAAGTGATTGGAATTAAGAAAAAGGTCATCAATTCATTACATTACTAGAAGAGAGAAAGAGAGAGCCCATTCGTGGTCAGTTATTACCACTGTGGCCACATGACTTGCTTTCATCAATAAATTTACACACAAGTCACTCATTTCCTAACATGCTAAGAAAAATTTCCAAACACACGTGTGGAACTCATTATCATTTTTACTATATGTAATGTTCTTTTTTTTTAATGTAACGTTCTTAAAGATGCTGTTGACTTGTATCAGATAAGGTTCTAGACTGACTACCTGGAATCTGCAAACTCCCAGTAGAGGTCTCTGAATCATGTGGTCTAACAAGAACATACATCAGAATCACCTATGGTGGCAGTTTCACATATAAGTTTCTAAAACTTAACTCAGACCTCCTGGATCAAATCTCTTTGAGTTCAGAATCAGCATATTCAGCAAACTCATGATAAAACTACATAAAAATATTAGAAGGTCTGTGACCAAAAACAGGTTAAGAACCACTGACTGACAAACTCTTGTGAAAGCAAGTGATGCTTCTTATATCCACGGACACTTTGTTTTCTTTTAAACTTAAGAAAGGCACACGGTTCCATGCAGGGCTGCGTTTGAGTGTGTCTGGAGTCTTGCAAGCCTGACCACCCTACACTCTCCTACAAATGGACCCTCAGAGCTTGTCTGGAGGTTCTAGCAGGGGAGTATAGCCACTCATATGCCCTTGACCAGAGGATGGCCCTCCACTGCTGGGGAGCGTCATCCTCTTGAACCAAGCGTGCAGCTTTGGGAGGGACACACATGGACTGGTGAGGGAAAGAGGGGACACCCGCCTGGTCAGCCAGATCAGCCACATCAACTCTGCTAATCAGTGAGGTGACAGATGTCACAGCCAGATCGTGCTCACATCCTATATCCAAGAACACTGATGATCCTAAAAGTTACTGTACTATCTTGCCCCAGGTACCTACTCTAATCACAACATTCTTATTATAAGCACCCATGAGTGAGCATGCAAATAAATTTGAAAGAACCAGAGAAAGTTTTCTTGACTAGGACATGGAGAATCATTATATATCCCCTTAACTAGAGGATACTTTATAATGCCAACTAAGTCTATTTCTCTTAGCATTTCTGGCAATTCATAAAATTAAACATAGTATAAATCTTGCAATTAAAAAGTCTAAAAGATACAGAGGACTGGAATAAACAGGTTGTTTTAGGCAAATTGAATACTGCTTAGACTCTGGAATCTATTAGCTATTGCAAAATAACAGGAAACATATTTGGTTCTTCTGTTTGATGAAACACACAAGACTAACATCAGAAACATTTTCCTCTAACACTGAATTAAAGGAGGAATTCAATAACTGAATGTTTTCTATTCATCTTTTATAGTAAAAAAAATGATGCTCGAGCAATTCTTTGGCCTATTCTCTGTTACACCGAAGAGCATATCATTACATCATTAAGTAAGCAGCAGCAGACCAAATCTGCTACCTACAAAAGAGCAGGTATTAACAATATGTGAAGGAACCTTCAAATTATAAACCTTGATTTATGAACGTTTCCACTAGCTAACTGAAGGCCGCCTCATCTCCATTAATTTGCTACAAAGTCTCTTCTGCTTTTTCTCATTATTACTCAGATTTACAGTAGGCTGAACTCACCAACTTCTGGTATATCTAGGATTATCTCACCCACTGGCTCTTTTTCACCAAGATTTCAGTATCTGCTGTACCCCTTCCCAACTCTTTCACTCCTTTCAGCCTAACTACTGCCCTCACAGGCTTTCTTCTTCTCAAATACACAAAGGGGCTCTGAGGAGGCCAGTGGGGAGCTGGTCATGAGGGGTATCTGGGGGTGGAGTATTCTAGGCAGAGGAAGCATCCACGGGGAAGACCCTAAGGTAGAAATATGCTTGATGTATTCAAGGTAGAGCAGAGTAAGGACAGATGAGAGAGCAGAGAAAGTCACAGGAGCAAAAGAGGTCTGGATCTTGCAGGGTCCTGAAGGCCATCATAAAGACTGTGGCTTCTATTATAAGTGAGATGAGGAGGGGCGCCTGGGTAGCTCAGTGGGTTAAAGCCTCTGCCTTCAGCTCAGGTCATGATCCCAGGGTTCTGGGATCAAGCCCTGCATCGGGCTCTCTGCTCAACAGGGAACCTGCTTCCTTTCCTCTCTCTCTCTCTCTGCTGCCTCTCTGCCTACTTGTGATCTCTGTCAAATAAATTTAAAAAGAAAGAAAGAAAGAAAGAAAGAAAGAAAGAAAGAAAGAAAGAAAGAAAGAAAGAAATACATCATAAGAGGCAAGAGCTAAAGCTGAGTGTAAGTTGAGGAGGCAAGGTGAGACCGACAGTGACTTGGCCCAGTACGGCAGCTACAGAAGTGGGCAGCAGTAGTTACATTTTCAGTTTGAAAGGTGGTACTAAAGAGGACTTCCCAACAGTATGCACATGGGATGAGAGAACGGAGTAAAGCAGGACTTCTGCCTGATGTATCAAGACCCACAAAATGAAGTCCACTCCAGGAGCCCAGCCCATGTCACAAATCCAAACCTAAGTTGGCCTGCACTTGTGGGGAAAACCTCACTACCAAGGAACCCTAACAGCAATCATAGTCCCCCAACTCGGCTTTAGTTAGCTTATTTTACCCTTGAGAAGGGCGCCTACTTGCCTCGTAAAGAATCTCCAACGTCCTAACCAGTTAGGCCCTGTTTCTCTATTGCCTCTTCTAACATCCCACGACACTGCCCTTGCCCCACGTCCTTCAGGAAGAATACTCTCTCCCCCGGTGGTCAGACACTCTACTCCCCCAACCCATGGATCATCTTCCCTTCAAACTCGTTACTGAATTGTCTGAGCTGTCATTGGACATGTCCAAGAAGTACGGTACTGCCGTCAACTGGGATGGAAAACACTGCACACGGAACAGGCTCAGCAGGAAAGCCCTGGCATTTGGTTTCAGATGGGCTATGTTTGACACATCTACACAACGGCCCTTTGAAGACATTCAATACACAGTTTCATAAGCAAATCTACAATCCAAAGAAAGGTCTGGTCAGGAAATTAAAATGCAAAAGTCACTGGAGTACATATGGGTTTTCAAACTTGTTACTGGACCAAGGCGGTGAACGTAAGAGAGAAGACGACCCAGGCCCGCAGCCAGAGGCATCCAACATTAAGGGGTGGGAAGAAGAGTAAGAACCAAGAAAGGAGACAGAAGGAGCAACTACAGAGGTGGCACAAAAATCAAGGCTCTGGTATTCTGGAAACCACGGGAATGAAGTATTGAGAAAGGGGGGTGATCAAGTGCAGCTCGTGCTCCTGAAAGATGTAGGAGGACTCCTGAAATAGCAGCATGGAAGACAGAGACTTCACATTAATCACAGAAAAACATTTCACAGAGCATTAAGGACAAAAGCCTGACTGGAGAGGAACTGAGAGAGAAAGAAAAGGAAAATCAGAAAAGTACGGACAACTCTTGGCACTTTTGTACAAGACCACAGAAATGGCAGGGGAGCTGATATGGGGAGAGAAGTCAAAATTTTTTTTATGATGCGATAAATACAGTATGCTTTTATACTGATGGGCACGTTCTAGGATATACTATCGAAGATGTGGGAGAAACGGGAGGGAAACTGCTGGAGAATTTGAATTTAAATTTAATTTGCCCTGGGTAGGCAAGGGAAAGGGCCTACAGTGCACAGTGGAGGAAATGACCACACAGTGAGAGGGGAAGGCGAAGTACGCACACGCAAACGCTGGCAGGAAGGGAGATGATCTAAGTGCCACTCTGCAAACTTCATTTTTGCTTGCTTCAGTTTCTCGGTGATGTAGAAAAAAAGGAAAATGCCTTAGAAGATGGGTGAAGAGGTGCGAGAATTTTGGGAGAAAAGATATGAAACAGGTATCTAGGGAAGCAGAATAAATGACTGTGGTCATGTGACTGGGCTCACTTACAGACTCCGGTTGTGGATTTGAAGGGAAAATAGCACAGAGGTGTCTTTCACACGGCTGCTGGCACTGAAAGGTGGAGAAAGGATTTAACCAGGGTTGTGGTTTTTCCCAAGTGAAATGAAAGAAGCAAGGGAGTTAACATGTATTCAAGGGAGTGATTACAACGACTGAATGGAGAATTCATGCCCAGCAGACTGAGAGAAAAGACATCCAGATGGTAAGAGAGAGACTTCTTCCAACCATGATGGAGTAACAACAGCCAGGTTTCCCCCTCCTGCTTCAACAACTCGAGCGCCATGGGGCAGCATGAGACAGTACTTCCCAAGAAAACCATCGTAGGTGAGCCCTACAAATGCCCAATGGACTGCCTAGAGACAGTTTCCAAGCCTCAGCACAAGCAGGGGAATCCAAACAGCCTGGGCGTTTCACTTAGGAGCCAGAGTTTAGAGAGGACAAGGTGACAAAAATTTGTGGCACAGACAGAGATATACAAAGAAGTCTCCTTGAGCCCCTGACTGAATTCTGACTTGCACATGTGTGTAAGGAAACTATCAGAGACTGGGGAAAAGTCCATTAGAACAATCCGCAGGGCTCATAAAGGGCTGAAAACAGTTCGTGCTCCTACCAGCCGGGGCATAAGTGCTCCTTCACATTAAGGAGAGTCCTCAGAAAGCCAGTGCATCTAAGTGGACCCGAAGTACTCCTACTCTGAATGTTGTTCCAGACCCACTAGGAAAACGCAAAAGCAAGCCCAAGAAGATCAAGCTGATTCCAAGCACCTTAATTATGTCAAAGCCAAATACAGAAATACTTAAAGGATATTTGAAAAACTCAGGCCCCAAAACATAAAACTCACAACGTCTAGCATTCAATCAAAAATTACCAAGCAGGCAAAGAAGGAAAAACATCATCAAGAGAAAAACCCATCAACACACTGCCCCAGAAATGACATGAGAGTTTTCAGTAAAGCATGACATTAAACCAGCTGTTATAAACGTCACAAGTTCAAGTCAACAGAAGCATGCATGAACATTACAGAAACAAAAGAATTCTAAAAATGATTATCAGGGAGCTATGAAACAACATCAAATGACCTAACTAACATATAACCAAAGTCTTGGGCAGAGAGGGTTGATATCCAAAGAAATAAAAGCCAAAATGTTCCCTAACTAGATAAAAATTATCAACTCTCAGATCTAAGACACTATACAATAAGGTGGTAGAATCAATGAATTAAAGGCCTTAGTGGAGCTAGATTACTGGGCTAAGAACATTAAAACAAGTTAGAAAGACAGCAGGGGTAATCAGAGTAGGATGCTTGCCACTGATATTGTAGAAGGGTGAAATTAAAAAAAAAACTTTTCATTATATTTTTATTGTTTTTTTAATCATTCCCTTACAATATTTTGTACTATTTCTTTCATTGCAAAGATATGCCACTTAGCTAATCTGGGGTTAAAGTCAATAAATTTTTTTACATGTTTATCACATGTAATACATATGATACAAAAGAGGACTTCCTTTGCTTATCTCTAAATAGCTTCCTTTACATTTCAATGGGTAGTCTGAAAATCCGATAACTGTTAATAAATCTGAGTTCAGCTATTTATAACTTCTATTATTTAAGTTCAGTATAATCTTCGGTATAGTTCATTCCATCAACTTTGATCATTTCACTTTACAATATCTGACTACTAATTACGTGTCAGGTACTGCTTTAAATATTTACAAGTATTCATTTAATCTTTATAACTACATTCTGTGTTTGGTAATATTATTCTCACTTCATAGATGAAAACAACTGTACATTCTACCCTAAGATTAAGTTATTTTCCTAAGATTATAGAAAGTAAGTGGCAGAGATGGGCTTCAGATCCAAGCAGTTTAGTTTGATTAGAGCCTCATTTTTTTTTTCATTTTTTTTTAATAAGGTCTTATTATTTTTTAACGTAATCTCAACACCCAACATGGGGCTTGAACTCAAGACCCTGAGGATCAAGTCGCATGCTCTTCTGAACGAGCCAGGCGGGTGCCCCCGGGGAGAGCCTTATACTTAACTACTCCTCAGGTCTTTCCTAAATGAGTAACAGAGAGACTTGCGACCTATCGGCCAGAATCCAACCCCTGACTTAATTTCATTTTTTTTTTAATTGCAGGGTAAAAAAGTCTATGATTATAAAAATTCAGTGGCAATTATCGAAAAACCACAGGGCAGGAGCACCACTACATGAAAGACGGACGTATTTGTCATTAAACATGGTGCAGAAGAAAACACTTTTCCAAAAAGCTAAACATCTTTTTATCAGTGAAATGAGAAATTTCAAACGATACTTCCCTTTAAAACCTTTAGGTTTCAGGGCACCTGGATGGCTCAGTGGGTTAAAGCCTCTGCTTTCAGCTCGGGTCATGATCCCAGGGTCCTGGGATCGAGCCCCACATCAGGCTCTCTGCTCAGCGGGGAGCCTGCCTCCCCACCCCCACCGCCTGCCTCTCTGCCTACTTGTGATCTCTGTCAAATAAATAAATAAAATCTTTTAAAAATGATAATATAAAAATAAAACCTTTAGGTTTCTTTTATAGAGAAAAAAATTTTTAAACAAATTCTGATAGTGCCTAATTTTTAGAAACCCCAACAACTAACTTTAAGGAAAAACACAACCACAGAAGTAACGGCATTGGTGAAAGAGTCTGAACTTATTTGGGGGCTTTTTCATCATTCATTCATTCCATTTATTCATTCAACAAATATCTTGAGTGCCTACTGTACTTGAAGAATTATGCTAGTCACTGGGACTTACAAATGAAAAGTCTTCAAGGAACTCACATTCTAATACAGTATTTCTTGAATTGTGGTTAACAGACTCCTGGAAGGGTCCCAGGATATATTTTTGAGGCTCAAAAGTATAATAATAAATTCTTAATTTTGTTTTTGTTCTAAAAAATGAAATAAGATATTAACACAAGTAGAGCCTGGATCATTTGTATGACCTTATAACCAAACACTAACCATAAAGAAAAATTTTGATAAATTGTAAAATATTAAAAATAACTTTTGGGGGCACCTGGGTGGCTCAGTAGGTTAAGCCTCTGCCTTCGGCCCCGGTCATAATCTCAGGGTCCTGGGATCGAGCCCCACATCGAGCTCTCTGCTCAGCAGGGAGCCTGCTTCCCTCTCTCTCTCTGCCTGCCTCTCTGCCTACTTGTGATCCCTCTCTCTGTGTCAAATAAATAAAATCTTTAAAAAATAATAATAATTTTTGTTCCTTAAAAGATACCATTAAGGAGGTGAAAAAGCTACCCACAGAGTGTAAGAAGTTATTTCTAATACATATATCCAAGAAAGGCTCTTATCCAAAACAAGTAGAGATTCCTAAAAATCAGTAAGAGAGGAAAAACAATCGAATCCAATCCTCTGCCGCAACACTTGAATACACCCTCTACAAAGCCAATATCTAAATGGCCAATAATCATATGAAAAAGCACCCACCGTCATTAATCATCAGGGAAATACATATTTTTTTTTAAAGATTTTATTTATTTATTTGACAGACAGAGATCACAAGCAGGCAGAGAGGCAGGCAGAGAGAGAGAGGAGGAAGCAGGCTCCCTGCTGAGCAGAGAGCCCTATGCGGGGCTCGATCCCAGGACTCTGGGATCATGACCTGAGCCGAAGGCAGAGGCTTTAACCCACTGAGCCACCCAGGCGCCCCAGGGAAATACATATTAAAACCACAATGAAATATCACTACATACACCAGAAAAGCTAAAATAGAAAAGAATGACAATACCAAGTATTAGATAAAATTTAGAGAAACCAGAACGCTCATCCTTCTGGTGGGCGTAATCTGGTACAGCTATTTTAGGAAACTACATAGCATATCAATGAACGTTAGATATACGTATAATATGTGACACACCAATTTCACTTCTGGGTATACTCCCAACTGAGCTGCGTACATACATCTATCAAGGACCTGTTGAAGAAAGTACATCATATCTCTACTCTCACTAGTAAAAAAAACTATTGTCAGCCCAAATGTCCAACAACAGGATGAATAAACTAAAATATTCATAAGCGTGGCATACTCCACAGCAACAAAAATTTAACAAGCGGTAATAGAGAGGAACCTCAGACATAATACTGAGCAAAAGTCCCAAGAGTACACACTAGTGCATGGACAGACAAAGCACATCCACAGTTATTACAAATCAGCATAGTGATTAGCCTGGGGCAGGGGCTCCAAACTAGAGACCAGGACAGGGTAAGAGACAGGGGGCTTTCGGGGGCATTGTTAATATTCTATTTCTACTGTGAAGTGTGTAAACCTGGCGATTCACAGACCCGTCCCCCTGGGGCTAATAATACATTATATGTTAATAAAAAATAAAGAATTTATTTTAAAAATATATTCTATTTCTAGATATGGGTGCTGGTTATACAGGTATGTTTCCTTTATTAAAAATGTATCCAGCTATACATTTATGATTTATAGGCATTTCTGTATACAGGTCATATTTCAGTAAATCTTGCTTGAAAAATTGTCACACTAGTGTTATTCATTTAAAAATTACTGAGTTCTTAGTGCTGTATTTAATCAGTAACTATCCTTTAATTGTTAAAGTATTCTGAGTTTAAGGAATTTATAGCTAGTGTCACATCTATACATATTAAAAATGTTGTAATGGTTTCCTCTCTTCTTTCCTTCCTTCCTGAATAACTCAGCCCAAAAGCCAGTGTCAATGAGATTTCTCACTGTCGGAGAAAGAAGTCACATTATATGGAAAGGAAAAAGGATAGAAATGAGTCTTTTGAGGGGCGCCTAGGTGGCTCAGTCAGTTGGGCGTCTGCCTTCGGCTCAGGTCATGGTCTCAGTGTCCTGGGATCGAGCCCCACATCGGGCTCTCTGCTCAGCGGGGAGCCTTCTTCCCCTTCTCTCTCTCTGCCTTCCTCTCTGCCTACTTGTGATCTCTTTCTGCCTGTGTCAAGTAAACAAATAAAAGCTTTAAAAAAAAAAATGAGTCTTTTGGAATTGGGAGGACTGGGGTGAACTCACTGGTTTCAATAATACACAGAAATTAGCACAGGGTGTGTGTGTCCTAGCTCAGCCCAATGGGAGAGCCTGGGAGAAGCAACACCCCAATGGCAATTAGCATCCCTAGCATCCAGATCCTGATTTCTCAATACCATATTCCATGAAAAGGTTCCTTAGAGAAAATGTTAATTCCAAAGTTAGGGCAGAGATGAGACTGGAACACATTTTTGTGTCAGAAAGTAAGAAAGCATTTAATCTAAGCAAAATAAATGACACTAACAGATTGTAACACATTAAATAAAATTCTTTGGATGGGGGGAAAACACAGCCACTGGCTATTGGTATGATTACATTTAACTTCTAAATGATCACGTATAAATTCAACAGGAAAAACTAGCACACAGTCCAACAGGAAGCCACAACAGTCTATATAAGCAACACATGATGAAGCCCTACACAGAGGCAAGGTGCTACTGGTGAGATGTTCACGAAGCGGTTTTATAAGGAAGGAATTATGACTTAGCCATTTACCAACTGTGTGACTGTGAGTAAGTTACTTACACTCTCTGTGCTTCAGTTTCATCTAAGTAAGATGGATTTAACACAGTTATCTATGTGCAAGGGCTGTTACGGGATTTAATAAGACACATAAAATGTTGAGAGACATGGATTGAATAATTAATAAGACACGTAAAATGTTTGAGAGACATGGACTGAATAATTAAATATAAGAAAGGTGCTGGCTATCTTTATTGCATTAGGGACTCCCACAGTAACTACTATTGCTTCTAATTCTCCTACAATAACAGAATTTGGTGGTAGTCTGATATAGGAATGAGAGAAAGTTGAAAATGACTTGACAAAAGCAGTATTAAGGCACTAATCTCTGAAATGACTTATCAGTTGCTCCCTCACTGGTACTCCCCAGTATAATTCAAAATACAAAGGATACGAAATTCTAAAACATAGAGGTCCAAAACAGTTTTTTTTTTTTTATCATATATAACCCATATTTTTTTCCTCATTTTTTTTAATGGGAGCAGGGTACCCCAAGCACATGTTTGCTCTGCCTACTGCATAATGCAACACGGCTCTCAGATTTCTGATGTGAGTGACTGACAGAGCGCCAACCACAGAAGAAATGCCATGGAAGGAATGCATTTGAGTTGAGTGATTTGGAAGAAGTGGTCAAGATCAGTTTAGGAGGTACTGCCCAATAAAATCAAATGCTGAAGTTCTAACTCTTGGCCTCATTTCTTTCCCCCTGTGTTCACTGTTCCTCCTTATTTTAAATAAGATAAAAAAGTCAATCATTCTTTACTTTTGTCTCCCCCACAAGACTGAGGAAAAAAAAATTAGTGTCAAGTTTCTCAGAAACAATTAGAGGACAGAAAGGATGAAAACAGTAAGAAAAAAAAAGTTGGGGGGCATCTGGGTGGCTCAGTGGGTTAAAGCTTCTGCCTTCGGCTCGGGTCTTGATCCCGGGGTCCTGGGATCGAGCCCCACATGGGGCTCTCTGCTCAGTGGGGAGCCTGCTTCCCTTCCTCTCTCTCTGCCTGCCTCTCTGCCTACCTGTGATCTCTGTCTGTCAAATAAATAAATAAAATTAAATTAAAAAAAAAAGTTGGAAGAAAGAAAAATAGGTGAACAAAGGCTTAGCTCCCTTTCCTACTCTAATCGACATAAAGAAATCATGAGGGGCACCTGGGTGGCTCAGCAGGTTAAGCCTCTGCCTTCAGCTTAGGTCCTGATCCCAGGACCCAGGGATCTAGCCCCGCATCAGGCTCTCTGCACAGCGGGGAGCCTGCTTCCCCCCCCACCCCCCACCCCCACCTCTCTGCCTACTTGTGATCTGTCAAATAAATTAAAAAAAATAAAATCTTAAAAAAAAATAAATCAGGATCTCTTAATACAACATGTTGGTTAACCAGAACCAATAAAATACACTTAGCTATATCAAAAAAGTAGCCCCTAACAGAATGATCAGTTCTAAAACAAACTGATGGTCAAATCCTACAATCTCTTACCCATATCCATGGTGGTCGTCTGAAAGAAAAACAAGCATGCACTAGGAAGAAAGCAAATTACAGAATAAAAGTTTAATTTTTTGTAATGTGTTTGGGGCCGGGGGAGATGTTATAGGGCAGTAATGAAAAATGCCATAAAGCTCTCTCTGGAATGTGTTATTTAAAAAGTTCTGCATACTTCCTACTGAAATTCAAGAGTGGTTTTTCAAACAATGAGTTCACCTGCAATAATTCCATTTTATTTAATCCCAAGAAAAAGGTAGGTACATAATTCCTTGTGTGCACATATAAAATGTGATCTCTGTGTGTCAAATAAATAAATAAAATCTTTAAAAAAAACAGTAATGCTTAAACACAGGAGAGTAAACAGAAACAGAAAAGTCCACTAGCTTGCAAAATGTACTTAGAATCATTTTTAAATTACTCACTTTACAACAAAATAACATAAATACTGACCTATTGGTTTGCCCTGAAATGTCCAGAAATCCCTACATAATACATGGGACAAAACACACAAGATCAAACTGTAGAAGCAATCCTATGACAACTTATAATGACATCAAATGTTGTATTTGGGGGCACCTGGCTGGCTCAGTCAGTGGAGTGTGTGACTCTTGATCTCGGGGTTGCAAGTTCAAGCCCCACAATCGGTGTAGGGATTACTAAAAAAAACCCCAAACAATCTTAAAAAGTTGCATTTGGAAGAAAACAGAGAATGCAGTTATTAATACCATGCATGTTCTTGTAACATCCTCGTGATGACAAAGGTACAAGAAGAGTTAAAGGACAAGTTGAGGCAAGACAAGAAATAATGACGTGGACACAGTTAGTACCAATTACTTTGATCACCTGCACACTTTCACTCCCGTAACATTCTGACTATGACACAAGGAGGTTATTTAAGATTTATATTTATTCCCTCTGTGAAGTTCCTATCCTACTGATTATGAATTATATCTAATTACTTTACAAAAGGAATCCAATTTGTGTATTTCAGGTCTTCCATGTAAATCACAAGGCTACGAGCCACTAATAATCCCAGTTATATGATTTTAAAACCACATCTGCAATCCCCATTAACCAAAAGAACCACAAAACTCCAGTATATATCTGAATCCTGGCAATTCTCACTATATTCCAGCCACACCACCCTTTTAAACGTGTTCCTCAAATTAGCCAAGCTCACCACAGCACCTCAAGACCTTTGCCTAGAATAGAATGCAGATCATTCGGGTCTAGCGTCAATGTCACCTCCCAGAGGCCTTCCTCAAACAACCTAAGAAAACTGCCTTTCGCCCATTCCTCTCTGCAGATCTGAAGCCAAAGGCTTAAGCACATAGATTTAACCTGGCTTTGATATTGAAATTTTTAATTTAGACCAACAGGACTTTTTAAAAAAACCAGAAAGCTAGGAGACGGGGTTGAAATGTCATCAAGTAGCAGGGAAGGAAAATTCAACAGAACAGAGTTGAAAGCAGCATTTTGGGGAAAAAGATAAAACTATTTTGTTGTAAATACATAAAATATGCCCCCATTTTCTGAGCACTCCTGATTATACTGTTTCCATCGTTTCTACAAAAACTACCCAATGTGTTACTTCTTTGGTGACAGTACTCACACGTTTGAAAAGGAGCTCCACAGACTAGGGACCTCGTCAGTCATATTCACTGCTGTATTACACTTAGAATAGTATCCCGCACAGAGTAAATGCCTACATATTTGTAAGATGAACAAACCCATTACAAAGATCAAAAACACCAGACAGTACCTGTACTACATGTATCATGACCAAGGTTTTAACCCAAGCTGTCACCTGTTTACTCGCATACAGTCCGTCGGGCAGGCGCCAATTCACTCCACACCTACTATACCAAGGCACGAGTCACATGGCTTTCTGTGACATGACTGGGTCCTCCAGGACGCCTACCAAAACAGCCGGTAAGAAACACCTGTCTTTGTCTATCTCTCTTCTCTGTCCCCCAGATGGTTAACTAGTGTCCTCTCCATACCCTCCTGCAGTCTAAAATTGCCCTTTTCTAATCCAATGATAAACGACTAATATCTCAAAGTTTATCCTCAACTGTCACTTCCTGTCAGTAGCATCAATACATATCACCTCCAGATTAAGGTACTTGCTCATCCATTTTCCCAGAACAGGAACAACGCTCACATTGACATTTATCACAGACTTAGAGTAACTCAGTACACCAACATGCAGAAGCCTGAGTTCCTTGTCTCCCTAGGCCGTGTCCAATGTAACCACGTCTCAAGGACGGGACACTGGAGGGAGGGCAGGCGGCCCTAAGGATCATGTGCCTCTCACACGCCCATCTGGAAGGCAATTCCCCTCAACTCAGTGAAAATTGACAAGGTGGGCTGTAAATAAGGCTCTCACTTGTGTTCAAATAGAGATTAAAAAGAATCACGCAGGGGCGCCTGGGTGGCTCAGTGGGTTAAAGCCTCTGCCTTCGGCTCAGGTCATGATCCTAGGGTCCTGGGATCGAGCCCCGCATCGGGCTCTCTGCTCAGCAGGGAGCCTGCTTCCTCCTCTCTCTCTCTGCCTGCTTCTCTGTGATCTCCATCTGTCAAATAAGTAAATAAAATTAAAAAAAAAAAAAAAAAAGAATCACACAGTTGTGTACCTTAAATGTTCACGGACAACGCGCACAACTTGGTGATCACCTGCATAGTTCCTTGCCGAGCACGTTCCTGACTCAAAACGCCTTTATGCCGGCCGTTCCTGTTCCCTCCACCTGGGAGTCTTCTCCAAAATATGTATGTGCCATGTGTCTTCACTTCATTCAGGTCTCATGTCCAACGTCACCTCCTCAAGAGGCCGTCCCCGAACAGTCCATCAAATATAACATCAATTCCTCTCTACCCTTTCCCTGACTGTTTTTCTTCATAGCATATCTGACCCAGTTATTTGCTTATATGGTTTTTGGCCTCTCTCCCCCACAAAAAATATACGTAAGGGCAGGAATTTGCCTAAATCACCCCGTGGGATTAGAAAATGCTGAATAATCACTGGATGAATTGATTTTCCAGAGACTTACTGACCCCCTGTTAAGGTTCCAATGAACATGGTGTCCTCAGTACAAATGCCCCTCATCCATGACCACCCACGAGTCGGATCCTGAATATACATAAAAGCAGTCCTGGGGCGCCTGCATGGCTCAGTCCTCAAGCGCCTGCCTTCGGCTCAGGTCATGACCCAGGGTCCTGGGATCAAGCCCCACATCAGGCTCCCTGCTCAGCGGGAAGCCTGCTTCTTCCTCCCCACTCCCCCTGCTTGTGTTCCCTCTCTCGTTGTCCCTCTAACATATAATATATAAGGCATAAAGCAAGAGCTAAAAGGAAGTGATGCCCTGCTCTGGCTGTGCATAGCAGGCAACAATTTCAAATGATAGCACTAAGAATTTGAAAGGGGCAATCTGGGCCGATCTTAGTGACTAAATAGATTTTAACAGGCCAATATGGAGATAGTGATATCCTAGTGATCCAACAAGGATCCAGCCAGGTAGAGGTGGGGGTGTGTGAGAGAGAGAGAAAGAGGGAGAGGGGGACGGAGAGGAAAGAGAGCAGGAGGGGGCAGGGGAAGCAGGGAGATATTAGGGAGAAGACCCAACTGGAAAGATATCAAAGAATTTGAACCATCAAAGGTATTTGAGCAGGAAACTGATATGGTCAGAACTGTGTTTTGGTCCAGAGCTCAGATCAGAGTTAAGAGATAAAAATAGTGAAATCATGGGAGTTAGGACTGCCCCAGAAACAGAAGTACAAAGATAGAATAGGGCTGAAGATTAACTCCTGAGAAATAATCACACTGGGGAGGACAGGAGGGAGGTCAGTGAAAAACACCAATGATCTGAGAGAGAGGACACTACGGAGAGAATCTCTTAAAAATCAAAAGGGAAGCAGAGCTAGTGATCAACAATATCGGAGAAAAATCTCAATTTGCAATTAGGAAGTCACCCCTGCTCTCCAGACTGGCAGCATCGCTGTAAGTAGTGGAGGTAAGGGGAGGGGAGTCACAGTAAGTTAAGCAAGAAGGTGAAGAACTATAAAGGAAGCAAGTGGGGGCTGCCTTTCAAACAACCAGGGACATGAATGGCAAGAGGAAAAAAAGCCAAAGTTTTATGAGAGGAGATACTCGTACTTTTTCCCTCCCCGGAAGCCAGAACAAAGGGACTTAAAAAAAGTAACAGGGAATGTGCTTCCAGGTCCTGGAGGGGAAAGGAAGGCTGAAGAATGAGCCATGAAGAACACAGCAGATGCCTCAAAAAAGAGAATACAGGGGAAACTGGGAAAGTGTGTGGCACTGACCACAGGAGTTGAGAGCCCTCCACATGACTACATACAGTAACAGGCCAAGAACTAAACAAGGGCTGAGGCCCAGCAAAGTAAGATTTAAACAACTGCCATTTGGGATAGGATACTCAACTAGAAATTAAGAAAATAGACTGAGGGCCTAGATACTGCCAAAGCAAAAGAACCAGAATTCCATGTTTAAAAAAAAACAAAAAACAAAACAAAAATCTTAAAGTAGTAATACAGAAAGATTTGGGGAGATATAACCCCCCAAGCAACTGGTAACTGTGTACAACAAAATATAAAACACACGTTTTTGCATATTAGATTTCCAAAATCCAGCCATAGTCCACCTGCCTTAAATACACAATCCTTCTATCGAATTCCAATATTAAAAACATAGGTCGTTTTTATGGCTTTGCCCTTTCACTTGTAAGTTTCCTATCAAAGTTCTGAATCTTGTAATCTTTTGTAACATATTAGCTTTCCCTCCAAACTGTCATCCACAAACTCAATAAACTTAACTCCACCCACGTTACTGGCAAATTGGAAGAAAGCTAATTTTTTCAGCAGGACACTGCAGGCCTCCCTTCAGGGTGGATGGTTTATCACTTATCCTTCCTCATGTACAACTGTTTAATGAATCCAATTCTAACTGTATTCTCATGTAGCCCACGTTTCTCCATTTTGACCACAAGACATGAGAATTCTGTCAAATATATTCTGATGAAACCTATTTGCACAATGTCTAAGGCATTTTACTTATAAACCTATTAGTCCTGTCAAGAGAGCAAATGAGACTAATCTGGCCACACCCCACTCATTTGATCTTTATTCAAGGTACCACGGGACTTGAATTAGACGACCCATGAATTATATTATGGGTCTACCCTGGCAGTCTCACTACATTTCTCCAAGACAACAAACTTTCCATTTTCCACTTCTCAATTAGCTACTTCTTTCAGTATGAACATGAGACAACCCCCCTCCCTACTTCCAATATGGAAAGAAACGAAGAAAAAAAAAAAAGGATTTTTCTGGCCAACTTGAACACATAAACTTTTGGTGATACAGATAGAAGAATCAAGTGTCTATTTATAACATCCATTATATGATGTTAGTTGTGTGTATTTAAAATCACGTATTATGGGGGCACCTGCGTGGCTCAGTTAAGTGTCTGCCCCACGTTGGGAGCAGGGAGCCTGCTTCTCCCTCTCCCACTCCCCCTGCTTGTGTTCCATCTCTCATTGTATCACTCTCTGTCAAATGAATAAATTAAAAAATAATAATAATAAAATCACATATTATGTAAAATAACATTCAGAAATTCTTTCTCCCCCCCTTTACAAAACATAAAACAATTTCACTGAAAATTTTCCAGTGTATCTTTGGCATCTGTCTTCATGTTCACTACAGTGAATAACTCATTTACCTATTTTTTCAAAGCATTATCACCTTTGTTTAATTTATAAAAGTTGTCTGAGTTACAGAACTTTCTGAATGCTTGTGAACTTTTTAACCTAAGTCCCAAATACCCATTGTCTATACACTCAAGCAGTTTTCTCATTCTCTAGGTGTGTGTTGTCTATGCAGATTCACAATCCCATACAGTAAGCCACTACTATTTTACTGAAGTAGCTTAAAATGTGCACCTTCTCCAAACAATCTTTTGTAAGGTTTCACAGGGAGCGGAAAAAAGTGATTTGCTCTTTTCTGAAAGAATTCTTAGGGGAATAAGACCTTGCTTTACATCCAAGTAATCAAATAAAAAACAAACAGAATCACAAACCCGATTATTTCTTAAACACACTTGGATGAGTAACATCAGCTACTGCTCATGTAAACATGTGGGAAGCACGAACAGGAGTCTTCAGAAGGTAAACAAGTTTTCTGAGTCTATCAGAACTCTGCAATCCTCTTCTAAAAGAAGAGTTGGATGGCTTACTCCATTCCCATGAATTCGTTTTCTTCCAGAAACAGGATACGTGTATCCTGTACTAATTCAGTGCCAGTCACCGGTTTAAGCATTTTACATACACCGACACGACCTTAACAATGCTCCTACGAGAGAGATGCTATTGATAACGCCGTATTATTGATAAGGAAAGCGGGGCACGGAGAAGTTAAGAAACTTGCCCAAAGTCACACAGCTTCTAAGCGGCAGACTGAGTTTCCTTCCAGGTCCCTCCCCCTTTTAAAAGAATATTTATTACCTCTTAGATTAGTAAAATTTGGTCCATATTTCATAAGACAGTCCCACCCGTTAGGCAGTTGTTATCGGTGATGTAAAGAAGACATACGCGAGGTTCCAGTATATTTCACCGTATTTTCCATTCTTTTCTATCATCCATGTGCCCTGTGTTCCTCCTTCTCCTCCCAACTTTCCGAGGGCAGGGGCTGATGCCTCCGTCTCCCTCGCCATCCCACAGAACCAAAACTAACTCTAACCCTTGTCTTGGATCCTGTCCCTCTGCGGAGCTCGGGAATAAACGCTGGGAGCGCTTCCTCGGCAGTCGTGGGACTGCGTGCTGCCCCGGGGCTGCGGAATATTTTCCCAAGGAAAAACAGGAGAAATAGGAACTCAGGAGCGCGAGGACAGGAGCGAAGGTGCAGCGCGCAGAAGCGGGAGGGCGCGAGCGGGGTGGAAGGCTCCGCTTGCCGTCTGACCCGGAATTTCGTGCACACAAGACGGGGCCGAGGGAGATGAGGAGAAGAAGGCGGGGGTCAGGCGGGCCGTGGAGCCCGACTGGGCAGCATCTTCTCGGATTTCCCGTTCCTGTGTCTTGGACTCTAGCCGCCACGGAGACCCGGAGAGTGCCGCGGCCCCGGCGGGTCGGCGCACCGCAGCACCACGCGCCCGCCGCCCCGGGCCACGGCGGCTCCTCCGCCAGCCGCGCTCGCCGCCCGCCCTCGGCCGGGCCCTGCACACCCCGCGCCGGCTGGCGGGACGGACAGCCGGAGCCTCCCGACCCCAAGGCCACAGACCCGCGTTCCGGTCCTCGGCGGCCACCTCCCCGGCCTCCCCCGCGGCGGACAACCCCCGAGCACTCCCACACCTGGCCGCCGAGCCCGAGCCGGGCCTCTCCCAAAACGCCAGAGCCCGCGGGCGCGGAGCCCGAGCCGCGCCGGACGGAGGGTCTTACCTTTAACAGATTAGACGTCGCCATGTTCCTGCAACTTCGCCTCTCGCGAGACGGCGCGAGATTTCGCGGCGCTCCGGGCCAGGCCACAGGCGGAGGCCCGGCTGCCCAGCAGGGCCGAGCGGCCCGCCGGCCCGCACCGGGGGTGTGCTGGGCGCCGCGGAGGCGTGCCCAAGGCGCTGACCTCGTCCCGGGCACCTGGAGCTTCCTCGCTCTTCCCCCCTACATGGTCACCGGAGCTTCCCCACACCAAAGAGCTCATGCACACGCTCGGGGAGTCGGCAGTGGCGGACGGGGAGGAGGTAGCGGGAGCCGACCTGAATTGGAAGAGGAAGCATCGACTCCGCGAGCCTCCCCACTCTTTCGGATTAGCCTTTGTGGTTGCACCCGCGGCGGCCACCGGCAACGAATTTAGCTCAGCTTAGGCCGGGCAGCTCAGGTTCCGTGGCCGCGTCACGTGACGCGGCGGGCGGGGGCGCGCTCGGGAGCGAGCGTGGGAGCCGGGACGCCTCGGTGGGTCGGGAGGCGGCGGAGAGGGCGGAAGCACGCCCTCTGCTGGCGGGACCGGATATTTTCCCTGGTCCCCCACGCCCCCACCCCCACCCCCACCCCAAATCCCGGGACCCGGTGTGCAGGGAGCGCCGGGATCCGGAAGGAGACGCTTGCGCCGGGTCGGATGGGGTCCGGCCGCTCAGTCAGTAAGAACTGGCACATCGAAGGCGTCAAATAAATGTTGGTTGAATGACTGCATGAATCAGTGGAGGCACAAAAGTGCTAACTATTAGTATTTCCAGCCCAGACTGCCTAGTGCTTAAATAATCCATGCAAGGTTGTCCAGGCAATGAATATTAATCTTGGTTTTCCTGAAGGCACATGATCCTAGAAGGTACTCACCGTAAACCCTCAAGCTTTAGCTCTTCAGACCACTAACCACTGCCAGGGGGTGGGGGGGACGCGGGGAGAGAGTATAACTCACAACAGAACCTACAGTGTACCTGGTGCTGTATGATGCGTGTGTAAAACAGTATTCATTCCTACATTCATAGTATTTTTAAAAAAGATTTTATTTGAGAAAGAGAAAGCATGGGGGGTGTCAGATGGGGAGGGAGAAGCGGACTTCCTGCTGAGCAGGGATTCCCAAGTGGGACTCCATCCCAGGACCCTGGGATCATGAACTGAGCCAAAGGCTGACACTTAACTCTCTGAGCCACCCAGGCGCCCTACATTCATAATATTTTAGGGGAAAAAATAATAAAACCTCTGGAGGAAAATGCAGCCAGGAAGGGGCGTGAAGTTTGCAACTTTGCACAGAGTGTCCCCAGTAGGCCTCCCTGAGAAGATGTCATGTGAGGAAAGGCGGGAAGGAGAGAGGGGCAAGGCCAGCAGGCCTGTGGAGGAGCCTTCCGGCCCTGGGGTGGCAGGTTGTCCAGAGTGTGGGAAGAGCAGGGAGACGGTTGGTGTGTGGACGGCAGAAACAGGAAGGAGAACTCACTGAGATCTTTCATTCAGGGCCTTGGGGGCCACTATCATTAAGGACGGGATGTCATTCTTGGGGAGATGGGCAATCACTGTGGGCTTCTGAGCAGAGGCCTGGCGGGATCAAACTCCCGGCTTCGTGTGCTCCCTCTCCTGTGTAAATAGTAAACAGAAGCAGAAGGGTAAGGAGCTTCCCTAATACCTCCTTAAATTGACACCACAGCCATGCGACCGGGGCGTCCCTGCTTTACAAATGATTTATTAGAGTGATCTAGGCATGGTTAAATGGTGGCTGTGTGATAGACGGAGGACTCAGCCACTGTGCCCATGGGTCCTGGCGGAGTGTTAGTAGAGGGCTGACTCCCAGTTAGCTGAGGTTATCTGGCTCGTAGAGTCATCTGGCCAGTGTCACTCAACTGGATGGGAGAAAAGGCCTCGTCCAGGACAAACTTGATGTAATTACAGTTCTGTTTCCCAGGGAAACTGGATTTTCTCATCAAGTCCGGGCCAACCGCGCTGCCTGATTGAAGGTGTGAATTAATTACATTATGGTCAACCCAATGTAGCTTAAAAAAAGTAAAATGACAAACTGATAAAGTAATTGCATTAATTAATGGCTGACACTGCTTAAGAATCCAATTAAGCATTTCATACTTGTTTGAGTGCCTATGATGTACGAGGCGCCGGAGATGTAGGGTTACATGAGGCAGAGAAGACCCCGGTCATCTTGAAGCTTATCGTCTCATAAAGGAGCTGCATATTGTATAGTTACACAAATCAAATGTTACTTAATTGGGGGCTCCTGGCTGGCTCAGTCGGGGGAGCATGCGACTCTTGATCTTGGGGTTGTGAGTTTAAGCCCCGAGTCTACTTAAAAAAATCTTGCAAAAAAAGTCTTTTTAAAAGATTGCTTAATTGCAGTTGTGATAAATAGCATAAAGGAAAACTACACTGTGGACTTCGGAGCATATGGTAGGGAGGGAGACTAATACCATAACTGCCATCATTCCCACACCCACAGCATGAACCCTAGGACGCCTCTCGAAAACTCAGCTGCAGACATCCCGATAACAGGATAATTCATCCTCCCCTCACTTGTCCCAGCCACAGGTGGAGAAGCTGTCCCCATGTTTCCCGTGAGCTTGTCTTACCTTGGACTCTACCACTTCTTTGTTACCTAGCGTTCCCTCCTTTTCGCTGTCTTCCTCTTCCCATTTTGATTTGATAGCCCATCATTAGAGAAACGTTTGAATATTTTAAATGCTTAAATATTTCATTGATCTTAAAATAGAGATCCCAAGCACGTGGTACAAAATTCAGAATGTGCTAAAAGGAACAGAGCTACAAGGAAGCCTCCTTCCCCTTTCTGGAGTCATGTGCTATATTGTGGTAGGTATGTGGGCTATTCAGGTATATGCATTTGTCAGAATTCAGCTGTGTGCACTTAAGGTTTTTCCATTGCATTCGAAAGAAAAAAAAATAGTGAACAGTTTGAAATTTAGTTAATGATATTCATGCCAAAGACTTCAGGAGTAAGTGAAGTTATGTTTACAGTTTACTTTGAAATGTATCAAAGATAACATGGTTTGGGGTGCCTAGGTGGCTCAGTCGGTTAAGCAACTTCCTTGGGCTCAGGTCATGATCTTGGTGTCCTTGGATGGAGCCCCACATGGGTCTCCCTGCTCAGCAGGGAGCCTGCTTTTCTTTCTCCCTCTGCCCCTCCCCCTTGTGCGCTCTCTCTCTCTCTCTCTCATGCTCTCCCTTTCTCTCTCAAATAATTAAATAAAACCTTAAAAATATATATACATATAACATGGATTGATGGTTGCCTGGACAGGTTGACCAAGCAAGTATAGTAAAATGTTAATGACAGACTCTAGGTGATAGATTTACTAGTGTTCAGTATGTAAAATATTTCAGCTTGTCTATATGTTTGAAATTTTTCATAATTAAATATTGGAGGAAGTGTTTTTTTCATCATACTCCCTTCCTCCACAGTCCCCCAGCCAACTCGTCCTCCCTCACGCAGAGACAACCACAGTTACCAATTTTTCGTGAATCCCTAAGACATTTTGTGCCTGTGTAAGCCCTCATGGACGTATTCTTTTTTCTCTCCCCACAAATGATGGCGTACTGCTTATACTCTTACACTGCTTATACTTAGCTGTATGATATAGCTTACTGAAAAATACGTTCCTGCTTGTTTTCTTCATACTTCTTTTTTATTAATTTTTAAAGATGGTTTATGTATTTATTTGTCAGAGAGAGAGAAAGGGAGAATGCACGAAAGTGAGAGAAGCAGAGGGGAGAGGCAGGCGAGGGAGAAGCAGGCTCCCGACTGAGCAGGGAGCCCAATGCGGGATTCGATCCCAGGACCCTGGAATCATGACCTGAGCTGAAGACAGACGCTTATCTGACTGAGCCACCCAGGGATCCCTTTTTTTTTTTCATACTTCTTAACAGACATTCAAACAATTATTGGCAGGCCCCATGCATCCATTGCCCCCAGAGTGTTTAGGATTATTCCTTCAAAAATAGGATCTTACAGTCCCTTTTAAACATAACAGTTATAGAGTCAAAACTTCTGATCATTAAGAAGCAAAAAACAGGGGCGCCTGGGTGGCTCAGTGGGTTGAGCCGCTGCCTTCGGCTTGGGTCATGATCTTGGGGTCCTGGGATCGAGTCCCGCATCGGGCTCCCTGCTCGGCGGGGAGCCTGCTTCCCTCTCTCTCTCTCTGCCTGCCTCCTCTGCCTACTTGTGGTCTCTCTCTGTCAAATAAATAAATAAAATCTTTAAAAAAAAAAAAAGAAGAAGAAGAAGAAAAAAACAAAAAGCTTCTGCACATAAAAACAATAGTATGTGAAGTTTAATCGATAAGCTGATTGATAAGAGAATTGGTGAAAACCTAGAGGGACACCAAGGTTTACAAGATTTTGGACCAAGAGAGGGGGAGAGAAACAGACCCAAGAGGTGGGGGATGGCCATCAGGCTTCCCAGATGTCCGTACAGCTCCTGGAGAAAGAGTGCACCTCAAGAGCCTGCCCCACCGCTCAGCACCAGTAAGACCCATGGGAGCCAACCCTAAGCCTAACCCAAACTTGAATCTAACCATAGCCCTATAACAATTTCTATTCTTATCCCTAAGCCAGAAGATCCTTCTTTGCTCTGCCAAGGAATGTCACACATTGCCAGTGCTGAGCCATCTGTTAGCTGTCTTTCTTAGGGAGGCTATGTCAGAGGGAGCTGCTGCCTTCGCCATAGAGTCGTCTGTACCTTTGGTCTGTGTCTAGCCCACGGCACTACTTAATATGGATGACTCCCTCTTCCATGGCCCCCAAACCCTTCTAAGCTCCATGCCCACCTCCAGAACGTGGGGCCCTGGACAAGACGGGTGGCTGGGGCAGAGGGAGAGGGGTGGGTAGAAATGAAAACCCTGCAGCTTCGTGAAACCAAGGAGAACCATCCTGAGGTCTCTGCCCGTGGCACCAGGTCAAGAGCAGAATCTCCACAGCCCACTATATACATGTCACATAGTCACTTTTCTTGCAGATGTCTCCACCAACCTCGTCCCTTTCCCCGTCCATCAAACATAAGGAATCTAGTCACAACTTTGTGTAAACCTTTCCATCTTTTCCACGCCTACGCCCAAGGAGCAAAACATCACCAGAGAAAAGCAACATTTTTGTCTAAACCCACAGACTCAGACCCCAGATGAGCATTGAACACTACCCAGTGGGCTCCAGTGGGCTCCTCTTCCACCCTGTTCCCTGGTACACCCATGCATGTCAGACCCCCTTAGTGCGTTACCTCTGTCCATACCTCACGACAAACATAAGCGGCAGCTTTCTTTTCTCCCCGTGCCCCATCTTCAAACCGCCACCCCCCGTTTGCAGTTCGTGTCCCTGATCACACTGCACTGGCCAGACCCCTGCTGCAGCTCGGCACCTGAGCTCTGGCTTGTAATCTGGGTCCCACCCCAAGGACTCCCTTCTTCCAGAAGACTTCCCCTCTCCTGTAGTCAGGTGTTTCCTTCTCTCCTTTATCATTCCCGCCCCTATTAAAACAAACAAAAAACCAAAAACCTGTTCCTCAGCATTTCTTCTTAAAAGAAAAGAAACCCTCCTTTGACTCTCTCGCCAGTTCCAATGGTCACTACCCTGATCTCACTGCTCCGCCCCTCTCAGACCTACCCTCCACCTTCCCTGTCCCGGAGCCCCTTCCTCACTTGGCCTCCATGACACCAAATTCTCCTACTTATTTCCGACTCCGTGGGTCTGTCTCTCTTGCCATGGCTAGCCCCTTCCTCTCCACTATACCTGCCTGGTTGTCGTCCTTCTGGGCTCTTCTCTGTATGCATCTCCTTTGCTGATCTCATCAAATCCCCTGATGCTGAATATCGCCTATAATGCTGAGAACTTTCAAGTAGATCTTTCTAATAATTATCATATGATCTCACTCATGTGTTGAATTCAAGAAACCAGAGAATTATAAGGGAAGGGAGGAAAAAATAAAACAAGATGAAATCAGAGAGGGAGACAAACCATAAGAGACTTTTAATCCTAGGAAACAAACAGAGTTGCTGGAGGAGACGGGGGTAGAGGGATGGGGCAAGTGGGGGATGGGCATTGTGGGGGGACGTGATGTAATGAGCACTGGGTGTTATGTGAGACTGATGAATTGCTGACTTCTACCTCTGAAGCTAGTAATACTGAATTTCATTAAAAAATGTATATCTTGGGCGCCTGGGTGGCTCAGTGGGTTAAAGCCTCTGCCTTCGGCTCAGGTCATGGTCCCAGGGTCCTGGGATCGAGGCCCGCATCAGGCTCTGCTCAGCAGGGACCCTGCTTCCCTTCCTCTCTCTCTGCCTGCCTCTCTGCCTACTTGTGATCTCTGTCTGTCAAATAAATAAATAAATAAATAAATAAATAAATAAATAAAAATCTTTTTTAAAAAAAAAGTATATCTTGCCAGCTTTGAACCTCTCTCTTGGATTCTTTACTCATACATCCAACCACCGCTGGCCATCTCCACTTCGGATCTCGTAAACATCTCAAGTATGACATGTTGATAGGATGGATTTTCCCGGGGCCCTGTGCTCCCAGAACATGGTGGCGGTTAATCCCCCCAACATTTTGCTTTCCAGAGGTGGCTTCCTACAAAGAATCACCCTTCTCCATATACCTTGAACTGTCCATTCTTCCTAATGATTCTCATAAAACTCATTTACCTGTGACAAAGCCAGACACAGACCCACAAAATTCTTATTCTTTGTCCCATAATGATAAGTTGACCTATTTATACCCCTGCAACTAGCTAGACATAGAGACAAACTATGGCGGACTGGCTGAGATGCCCCCTGATTCATAAAAGCGGCCCAAGCTGTCAAATCATCCCATGTACAACTTATCTACTCTTCCGGGCAAAACCGTCCTCTGGCACTCTGGTCTTGGGAGCTGGCGTGCACTCCCTATCGCCAGAACCCAAATAAGGTCAGTTTCCTTATTTGTCTGTTGCCTTTTCCTTTGCCAACATGCAAATCAGAACTTCTGATTCTTGTCTCTGTTCTTTAATTACCTTTACCTGTGCCTCTCTCACCTCCCCAAGGCTTTACCCTCTCGGTGTAAAGCACTGTCCTCCACCCAGTTGCTATGGTCAAAACCCTCAGCATCCTTCTTCCTTCCTCCTTTTCACCTGTACCCTACAATCAGTGTTTCAGCCCGTCTTCTGAAGTCTGACCCTCAGCACGATCTGGGTCTGTTCATTTCACTCCACATCCACACTGTCACCTTTCACAAGCCATATTATGACAGTAGCAGAACCCAACACCTCCTGAATCATGCGCTCTACAGACGTGGTGGGCTAGAACAGACAGAAGAACCAGTCACCACCAGCTATATTGCAAGGATCCCAATGATACATTAGAGAGCACGGACCCAATTTGGAGTGCTGAATGATTGTTTTTTTCAATAATGACTCTTTTTTTAAAAATATTTTATTTATTTATTTATTTGACAGAGAGAGAGAGATCACAAGTAGGCAGAGAGAGAGGGGGAAGCAGGCCCCCTGCTGAGCAGAGAGCCTGATGCGGGACTCGATCCCAGGACCCTGAGATCATGACCTGAGCCGAAGGCAGAGGTGTAACCCACTGAGCCATCCAGGCACCCCAATAAGGACTCTTTTATTTAAGAATAGCATCCTATATATTCTTTGTGAGAAAAATATTTGTTGCTAGCTGTTTGCTCACTGGAGTATTTTTTAAAATTTATTTATTTGACACAGAGAGCACAAGCAGGCAGAGCAGCAGGCAGAAAGAGAGGGAGAAGCAGGCTTCCCGCTGAGCAGAAAGCCCAAAACGGGGTTCGATCCCAGGACCCTGAGATCGTGACCTGACCCAAAGGCAAACCCTTAACCAACTGAGCCACCCAGGAGCCCCCACGTTTAAGTATTTTTATCCTCATTGAAATCCATTTTAACTCAGCAGAGAAAAGAAATTCACAAACATCTATTTGGCAGCTTTTTTTTTTTAAATAAAGATTTATTTATTTATTTTGGCAGGGGGTGGTGGACAGAGAGGAGAGAACGACTCAAGCAGACACCCTCCTGAGCGTGAAGCTCTACTCGGGGCTCGATCCTACAATCCTGAGATCAATACCTGAGCTGAAATCAAGAGTCAGGCCCTTAACAGACTGAGCCACACAGGAGCCTCTTGTTTAAAATATTCTTTAAACCACCTGCTCATTTAAGAAAAATTAAACGCCACGTTAAAACATACACCAGGGGAGTGGAAGTATAATCTCCTGTCTCCCACCTTTGAAGGAATCCACTGTCAAGAGCCTGCTTTGTTCTCCTGCTCTGTGTTCTGTGTCTCCAGTAAAGAAAGGACACAGGAGTCTCCCTAGTACCTCGGATGTATCCCTTACATCAGAAAACCCTGGAGTGCATGAAAAAGGCAGAACTCCGAGCTCCACCCTGCAAAGATCCTGACCCCAGAGATCAGTAGATAGTCCCAAATCTGCCTTTTCCCCCAGGCACGCACTTGGGGGTGATTTTTACTGGCCGCATGGTTGAGAACACCAGGGTAGTAATTAAGAATAAGGTCCAGCCACTCATGAACAGTGAGACCCAGTGTGTACAAGTTAACCCAGCTGAGCCTTTGCTTACTTACCTGTAAAGCTGGGATAAAAGCAGCATCTGCAGGTGCCCAAGTGGCTCAGTCCATTAAGCATCTGCTTTTGGCTGCAGCCATGAACCCGGGCTCCCAGCATCGACTCCCGGGGTCAGACTCCCTGCTCAGCAGGAAGGAGTCTGCTTCTCCCTCTGCCCCTCCCTGCTCTCATGCTCGCTCTCTCTCATTCTCTCTCTCTCAAATAAATCAATAAAATCCTTTAAAAAATAGCATCTGCATCACAAAGGTTTCTTTCTCTTTCATGGAGTTATTTTAAAGATTCAGCATGGGGGCACCTGGGTGGCTCCAGAGGTTAAGCCTCCGACTCTTGGTTTCGGCTTAGGTCATGAGCTCAGAGTTGTGGGATTGAATCCCAGGTTGGGCTCCCCGATCAGCAGAGTCTGCTTGTCCCTCTGCCTTTGCCCCTGCCCTGTTCACACGCGTGTGCAAACACACACAGCCTCTCTGTCAGATGAATAAAATCTTTAAGAAAAATTAAAGACTAAAGATTAGGTATGATAAAGCACGTGAAGCAGGATGTACGGCACACGGAAGCACTGGCCACGTGGGACAACGAGAGCTGATGCACCCAACAGTCCACGTGGGCACAGAGCTCTTTACAAAGCTGAGTACTTGTACAGCTGGAATCCTTCCCTCCCTGCGGAGAATCAAAGCATCATTCCAACTTTGCATCTGGCTGCTGTGAATGACCCGGGAGAAGGGAGAAAACAGTGATGCAGAGGATGGAAGGAACCATTGTCCTGATGAGGAGTGGACATGGCCTTGGCCAGGAGCAGGGACGGTCCCACCCAGTGGGGGAGGGGGACACCACGACACATAGACGGGCCGATGGGAGTGAATGTTCTCTTCTTTTTTTTTTTTTTAAGATGTTATTTATTTATTTGACAGACAGAGATCACAAGTAGGCAGAGAGGCAGGCAGAGAGAGAGGAGGAAGCAGGCTCCCTGCTGAGCAAAGAGCCCAGTGGGGGCTCGATCCCAGGACCCTGAGATCATGACCTGAGCCGAAGGCAGAGGCTTTAACCTGCTGAGCCACCCAGGCGCCCCTGAATGTTCTCTTCTGACGGCTCTGCCGCTCAAGTTGGAAAGCTGACGTTGTGAGAAAAGAAGATGGGACGTTGTGATTGACGGTGGAGGGAGAGCCAAGGGGCTGAGGAAGTGCATTCGACTCCGAGGTGGCCCCAGAAACGCCCTTGAGACTTCTGGTCCCGGAGTCTAGCTGAGACTGCTGGGCATAGTGAAGGAGCCGGAGACTCGGCTGGGGTAGGTGACGTGCCCAAGGTTTCATAGCTCGTGAGCCACGTTCAGGGCTCCGACGCAGGCAGTGACCAGGTATGGAAGGGGGTGGAACCAGGGCTGGGGTTGTGCTGCGGGACGATGATGGAGGAAGGTGAGCGTACATGTGAAGGAGTGAGTGTGATGATTGACCATGGGGTTATAGCTGAAGCGGAAGGGTAGAGAACAGTGAAAGACAGAAGGACTGAAAAGACAGAAGGACCAAAGTACTGGGTGAGAGCCTAAGGATTGTTGGGGTCAAGACACAATAGGGGACTGAGTTGATAGGAGAGATACAAGGAGGTGGCAGGAGAGTGAAATGGAGTTCAGGCTGTTAGCAGTTGCAGGAGATGGTAGCCTGACGTCAGCTTCCTCCCTCTCACCGGATCCCTGTGAGAGAGAGGAAGCTGGGGACCTGAGAAGCCAGGCATTCCTGATGCTTTTGGGATCCCAGACACATCCCTTAACCCACTTCTGCTTTCAGCAGCAGGCATAGTGAGAGCATTCCGGTCTCCCCCGAGAGCTCCCCACCTGAAGAGGACGCCTCTCTTCTCTGCTTTCACTTCACGATCTTCTCCAAGCCCCCAGGAGCCTGCTGGGTTCACAGGCAAATGTACCAAGGATGGGGAAGATAACGCCTCAAGGAGCAGCCCTCAGCCAGGAGGGTCAGAAGCCAGTGAGTAAGTGACCCAGACGCCGGTCAGATTTGTTTGTAGATGTTTGGTAGATAATGTTGGGGGGGCACTAAGGATGCCTCCCAGAGGTCTCAGCGGACTTGAGCCTCCCATGTTCATGGTAGTGACCTTCATGCCACACCTTTGCAGAAGCTTTTCTGCCTTTCCTATCTTCTTCTCCTTGCTCCCTAGTTCGCGATGACTGGATTATCTACCAAATACACCACTGGTATGTCAAGTCCTCGTTTCAGGAGAAAGCTTACAAAAACACCAGAGTATTAATAATCTTCTATGTTAATACTGAAATCACTAAGAATTATGACAGAAGTCACGCTGGAGAGAATGATAGAGTGTCAGGGCTTAAACTGATTAAGGGTTGAGCAAGTATGACCTGGGGGTCGATGTGTGATGGCGACAAGGAGGGTTAATGGATGGACAGCCCACTGACACCCGACTCAAAACTGAGTGCTTCTAGGAAAGAGGGGAGAGAAGGATTTGGAAATGGCAGTGGGAAGCAAAGACCAGCACACGAGCTCCAGGCCTGTGGTACTTCGACAATCTTGTGAGAGAAATGGAGGAGAAGCAGAGACGTCAGGGCTAAAGCAAGCATCACCAAGAATGAGAAAGGAAAGAGAAGAGTTTGAGGATACAGAGGGTTTTACTGCCTGTCCAGAGGCTTGACTGTTGGGGGAAATGGGAGATGGAATCAGATGGGGGAAGTGCCAAGGGGTAAACTAGGTGTTGGGACTTCTTGTGGACACAGGCCTAACAAGGCTAAGGGCATAATGAGATTGGCTTTAATAGTGTAAGAGCAGGGGCGCCTGGGTGGCTCAGTGGGTTAAAGCCTCTGCCTTCGGCTTGGGTCATGATCCCGGGGTCCTGGGATAGAGCCCCGCATGGGGCTCTCTGCTCAGCGGGGAGCCTGCTTCCTCCTCTCTCTCTGCCTGCCTCTCTGCCTACTTGTGATCTCTGTCTCTCAAATAAATAAATAAAATTTAAAAAAATAGTGTAAGAGCAGGTACACGGGGGGAGGGGGGTGTCAGGCAGTAGGGCTGGGTGGGAATCTTGTCAGAAACACACAGAGTTCTAGCATCCCTCTTCTCGGTTACAGTTGAAAGTGTGGAAGCTGGGGAAGGGCACTCCTAAGTCCAGAGGAATCTCGGGAATTCTCTCTCTCTCTCTTTAAAGATTTTTAAGTAACCTCTATACCCAATGAGGGACTTGAACTCACAACCCCGAGATCTAGAGTTGCACACTACACCAACTGAGCCAGCCAGGCGCCCCAGGAATTCTCTTGATCCTTGTTAGGAGGAGCAGGGAACCTAGGGAGAAAGATAGGCTTAACTGAAGTACTGAGAATTCTGGGGAACACTTTTTTTTTGGAAAATATTCTATTTATTTGTCAGAGAGAGTGAGCACAAGCAGGGGGAGTGGCAGGCAGAGGGGGAAGCAGGCTCCCTGCTAAGCAAGGAGCCTGTTGTAAGACTCGATCCCAGGACTTTGGGACCGTGACCTGAGTCAAAGGCAGACTCCCAGCCATCCCTGGGAAACAAATTTTATTTTTTTAATTTTAATTTTTTAAGATTTTATTTATTCATTTGAGAGAGAGAGAGTACACAAGCAGGGGAAGGAGCAGAGGGAGAAGCTGACTCCACACTGAGCAGGGAGCCCCATGTGGGACTTGATCCCAGAACCCTGGGATAATGACCTAAGCTGCAGGCAGATGCCCAATCAACTGAGCCACCCAGGCACTCCCTGGGGAACAAATTTTAATAACTAGCTTGAGGCTCGTGTTTTCTTTTTTCTTTTTTTTTTTTTTTTTTAATTTGACAGATCACAAGTAGGCAGAGAGGCAGGCAGAGAGAGGAGGAGGAGGCAGGCTCCCCGCTGAGCAGAGAGCCCGATGTGGGACTCGATCCCAGGACCCTGAGATCATGACCTGAGCCGAAGGCAGAGGCTTTAACCACTGAGCCACCCAGGCGCCCCGAGGCTCGTGTTTTCAAAGCAACTGATGGACTGTCACCTCTTCTTTCCAGCTTCTTCATTAACAATTGTTAATCAACACCTGAAGCTTAGGCTTTAACTGTATTTTCTAAACAAGGATGAATTAAATAATATGGGACTTATGATATTTTATTTATATAATGGAAAATAATCCCCAAATCCTGAAAAACAGAAAAAGTATCTAAAGATGAAACATTGCAAAACAACACTGTGAGGCCCCAGAATTGTCAATTCTTGAAAAACCAATGATTGGGTATATGATTTCTGGAACAAATGGATATTTTAACCAACTTGTTGGGTTGACTAACTTGTATCCTTTGAACGTGCTTGGAGTCAAATTATCTTCCAGCATACCAGCTAGTCTTGGTGGCTGACACTAGAGTCAAGTCTTCAGATTTGGGATTTAATGCTCCTTCTTGTCTGAAGGATAGTTTCACAGAAAAATATCAACAGAAATTTGCTCGAGGCACGTGTTGCTTGAATTGTGGGGTTGAACCTTCCCTTCTAGACCGGATTCTTCTTATCTTCTCCGAGGCTACCTCACCAGAGACTCAGACTCTACATCTTCTTTGCTCCCCATCACGTCTGTGGGTCTCTCCTTAATCTCAGGATACACCCTAACTCTTGACACGTAGGAGAGGACCAGTTAACTTTCGGATGAGTCTAAGTTCTCTGACATTTCTGCTAGACTTGCTCGTTCCAGAGCCCAAGTCAACCTCATCCTCTTTCCCTTCCTGTCCCACTGAATAGTTCTCCAGCAGGTAGAAACTTGCCTTCTTGGAAAAAGACAAGTCAGAGGATTTAGATCTGGGCATTCCTGCATGGTCCAGCGACCACTGTTGGATTTGCAGCCTCTGGGATGGGGAGTGATCAAAGGTCGTCTCACGCGCTCCCCCTAGTGGTACATCAGTTAAATACAGGGGCAGGAGCTGCCGTCTGAGATGACATTGATTTGGGGCTTAAGGGGGATTTCAAAGAACCTGGAAAACACACACAGACACACACACACACACACACACAGACACGCTAATACTTCTAATACTTGTTTCATTATCTATAATTACACATACAATTATTCACTTTCCTAGTACCAGAAAAAACAAGCAACTTTATCTTGACTAATTAGCGCTAAGTGGAAGAAACAGAAATTAGCAGCTGTTGGCCAATTATAACATTTTTATTCATGCTATCACTTGGAGACCTCCTCTAATTAGAACTTTATTCTAAAATTCTGTAATAGTAATTCTGCTCAAGCTACTATCATTCAAAAGCCTTATCCAATTTATTTTTAAATTCTTTGTTTAGACAGTTTACAAGATAAGGATGAATTATGAAAATAATATCTTAGTAATAGAATTTATAGACTTTCTATGTGAAACTCAATTTCCTAACTGAATTAAACTTGAAGTAAACTGTCAGAGTATTTTTCTGTGCCAAAGGAATCCAGTCATTGGAGTGCAAAGGATATGTCTGCTTTAGTTTGCTTAATAAACTACTTACAACTTATGAAATTAAAAGATCCCAGGCTTCACAAGACTAGGCAACAAAGTCATATCAACATATTTTTTAAGTTTATTTATTTTAGTAACCTCTACAGCCAATGTGGGGCTCGAACTCACAACTCTGAGATCAAGAATCTCAGGCTCCAATGACTGAGCCAACCAGGGGCCCCCGTGTCACATCAACATCAAAACTACAGTTTTGCCACTTTGTCCACCAACCTCCGCTTCTCCCCGCCATGTGCTTTACTTTTTCTTTTCTTTTTTTTTTTTAAGATTTTATTTATTTATTTGACAGAGACACAACGAGAGAGGGGACACAAGCAAGGAGAGTGGGAGAGGGAGAAGCAACCAGGCTTCCTGCCAAGCAGGGAGCCCGATGCACAGCTCGATTCCAGTACCCCGAGATTGCGACCTGAGCTTAAGGCAGACGCTTAATATCCGAGCCACCCACGTGCCCCTGCTTTACTTTTTCAACGCCGGGTTTATTTTTTCAGAACACTTTTTTTAACATAAGAAATTTCACAAAGTAGGGGCACTTGGGTGACTCTGTCGGATAAGCATCTGCCTTCGGCTCAGGTCATGATCCCATGGTCCTGGGATCAAGACCTATGTTGCACTCCCGGCTCTACAGGGAGTCTGCTTCTCCCTCTGCCCATCCTCCCACTCATTCTCTCAATCTCCTTCTCAAATAATAAGTAGATAAAATAAAAAAAAAAGAAATTTCACAAAAATAAAAAAATACCACAGTGGAACCCCATATGCCTACAGTATTAGATTCATATGGCTGCTGTAACAAATTACCCTAAATTTAGTTGCTTAAAACAATACAGATTTATTCCCTTACGGTTCTGGAGACTGAAAGTCCAAAATCAAGGTGTTAGCAGGGCTGCATTTCTTCTGAAGTTTCCAGGAAGGAATCTGGTCCTTGCCTTTCCTGCCTACAAGCAGCTGCATGCCTTCTGTGCTGTTGGCTCCCTCCTCAGCCTAGCCAAGACATCTCTCTCTCTCTTTGACTCTGCTTGCCTCCACAGGCACAAGGCTGTCGTCTTTTTTGGCTTTGACCCTCTTGCCTCCCTCTTACAAAGACTCTTATGATTACATGGGGCTCACCTGGAAAATCCCAGATCACCTTCCCACTAATCCAAATCTGTAACACATGTAACATTCCTTTTCACCCTGGAGATCAGAACACGGACATCTTTGGGGGCAGCCCGTTATTTTGTCTTCCGTCCACACTAACCATTCACAATCACTCTTGTCCCACGTATACTTCCAATCTATTATTTTGAAGCAAATTCCAGATAGCCTGCCATCAACATCTTAGTATGCGTCTGTAAAAGGTAAGGGTTCCATCTAAAAACAAGACAGTAAACCGATATTGCACTAAAAAAAAAAATCAACACATCTTGATGTCATCATTTAATATTCAGTTTCCCCTGATGGTTACTTCTTCCTTACTGAATCAACACAACCCATTCGGTTGACGCTCTAGTTTGTAAGCTTCTGAGATGCCCCACCCTGATCTTCCTTCTGTTAGGTCAGTTGTTAAACGAAACGAGACTGAGACAAAGTAAAAGTTATTTAAAGCTTTATTTTATGATAAGTATTAGAAATCAGATTGATCAGCCAGGGGAATGAGACTGAAACAAAGTTAAAGTTATGCAAAGCTCTATTCTGTGCCAAGTATTAGAAGTCAGACTGACCGGCCAGGGCCATCTCCGAAGAGAGCGACCCCTCCCCATCTTACAGACTACCTTTTATAGAGCAAAAGTTTGGCCACACATAGGTGGCCAATGAGATTGTAGTCATGTTAGGTCACACGCAGGTGGCCAATTGAATTACAATTTACCCTACAGTAGCTGTTTGACCTAACCTAATACTCTGGTCAGAATTGGTGCTCAAGGTTGGCGCCCAAATGGTGGGGTTTACATTCTTTGGTGGTTAGGGAAAAAGTATGTGTGTTTCTTACTGATTGGATGTCTCCACCCAGCCCGACTCGTCCTTGTATTCTGGGCTCTGTTATTAGGAACTAGCTGACCATATTTTACTGGTTTCCCAGACTTGTTTCTAAGTAAGTTTCTCGGGGGGTGGGCCGTGGGGAGGCGGCAGGGTCAGTTTAAGTTTTACTGCACAAACGACAAAATGGCTTTTAACCAAGATGGAGTCGCTCTGGCTATATAGGTCCTTACGCCTTCCATGAAAGGCGCGTTGTCCCAGCTCTTCTGCCTGCTGGCAATGTTCTGACTGCATCAGCTATAGGGAACCCCTTCACCCAAGGCCACGCCTCTTCTGGGAGGCCCAGCTCCTACAACTTCTCAACAAAGAGAATAAAAGTCCGGGCCATCTCCACCTAACTCTGTCTTCAGAGTCAGCTTCCTGGAACATCCGTCCTGGGACAGTGGTCACCGGAAGGAGGGTTCCATAGACAAGCAGCTAAAATGGGGTTTTAGAACTGAATAATTTCCTACTATTATGATGAGGACCCCACCCATCACAGATCATTCCCACTTTGTCTAGTGGTGAATTATTTGATAGAGGCTGGAAGGAAAGCTGCCATTAGCTGTGCACTCTACCAGGTGTCTGAGTAATAGAGATTATAAGAAGGTTACGGTAGTAACTATGAGCACAAGGGTGTTGGGTGGCTGTCGCCAAGTACAAGAAAACCATGATGACAGTCTGAGAGCATGAATTGCCACTTGTGGACTACCTGTGAAATTCAGAAGGTGTCCCTGAGAGTTCACACAGAGGCTGTCATCTCCGACAGCGGGAGGGTAGGGTACGCCAGCACCAGGCCCCGGACTTACTCATTAGAGTAGCCGAGCTCCAGAGAGAGTTCAACGACCTACAGGGCAGGTCTTCCACGCCAAGGTCGGGGCCCTGATTGAAAAAGAAGGGGGGCCTGACACATGGACTGAGGGCATCTTGTCCTCAGCCATGATGACCTAGAATCTTGTCTTGAATCATCAGACTTCTCTGAGACCTCTGAGCCGGACAGCCCACCCCTCACCACTAAGAACCAGCACTTCTCCCTCAGCTTGTTGATAATGCAGAGGTGTTTGTCTTGTTTTGTTTTCACACAAGGCAACATGTGCTTCTCCTCCAGACCTGAACCAGGGTTAGGTCACAATGCAACCCAGTCAGGAGTGTGGGGAGCCAGATAAGGGAGAAAAGAGACTACATTCCCAAAGGAACTGTAAGACTGCACTTAGGGGCGGGCATGGGCTGGGGGGCTGAGCAGTCTACTGGCTTCTGGACATGCTTGAGCAACAGGACACAGGGTTGGATAAGGAAAATGTTACTGATTTGGGAGACTTTTCACGGGATCTTGGATTTCATGCTCTGGCAAGAACCTGAGGAAATGGTGCCAACTTCCTCTTAGGACGCCCTCCAGAAACGGAGAAGTCATGTCACACTAAGAAGCTGGAACACTATAACTGCTGGGACTGATCGTAGAAGAAAGGGTTAGAATACTCAGAGAGCTTGCCCAAGTGAAACTGTAGAATTTGTGAGGGTTGGTGACCAGCTGCATGCTGAGACACTCTCTCCAAATTAGAGAACAGACAGTTGCATCTTCCCGTGAAGAAGGAAGTACAAAGGCTGGTGGACCTCAAGTCCTGAAGACAACTTGGTCCACAGCAGAGAATAGTGCTCCCACCCCTACTCTACGTTTGCAGAAGAGGAAAGGGCTCCATAGTGGGTCCAAACTACAGAGCAAGTGGCCCTACCACTTGGACCAAAAATCACCAGACCTTCCACCGTTAGTGGTCAAGAAAGACATTGCAGAGTCTATGGTGAGACCAGTGGGAGAATCACAAGTAGCCGTTCCGGTTCCTGATCAAAGTCATCCGGTCGATAGAGAATTGTGTGCCTTTTTATTTTATCATTATTTTATATACTTTTAAAAAGATTGTATTTATTTGTTGGAGGAGAGAGAGAATCTCAAGCCAACTCCCCATTGAGCACGGAGTGGCACATGGGATGCGATCTCACAATCCATGAGATCGTAACCTGAGCCCAAACCACGGGTAGGTTGTAACTGACTGAGCCACGGGTGCCGCTCTGTGTCTTTTTATTTTAATTTTTAAAAAATATCTTATTTATTTATTTGACAGAGAGAGAGAGGGAGATCACAAGTAGGCAGAGAGGCAGGCAGAGAGCAAGGGGGAAGCAGGCTCCCTGCTGAGCAGTTAGCCTGATTCAGGGCTCGATCCCAGGACCCTGAGATCATGGCCTGAGCTGAAGGTAGAGGCTTAACACACTGAGCCACCCAGGCGCCCCTCCATGCCTTTTTAAAAACAGCTCTGGCATAAAGCTGGGCACTGGTAGAGGTGAAGAGCCAGACCATGAAGCACCAAGTGTCTACGCGCCTACGACTCGCCTTCATGAGCTGGATTCCTTCTGATGCGTCAAGCACAACACTCCTTTATAAGATAGATGTTCTCCTGGGTGTGGTCTTGGAGATCCCCTAGACAGGGACCAACCAATCACCCACTGCAGGGTAATTACACTGAACCTTTTCCATCTTGGAAGAGCCAAGATGTTTAACTGACTGAGCCACCCAGGGGCCCCAGAAATATGAGTTTTTCTTACAGTCATTTGAACTCATTGATTTAAAAATATTTAATGCTCTTTTACTCCACTATTTTTCATTTTGATGCTCATATTGTCCCAGCTTTAGCCTCTCCAGGTTTGCTTCTATGCTCTTTTGGTGTGTCCGTAGTATTCTTGGGTCACTTCCTTGCCTTCTGGTGTGACAAGATGTACGGGCTCATTGTGTTCAGTTCTGGCCCCAGACTGAGAAGCAGCCATTTCACCAAAGAGCCCTGGTGCCTTTTATTTTGAAGGGGAAATAGTATTTAGAGACCACAGTCTGGGTGCTGATGGGCATGGGAGGGGCTTGGAGTAATTGGGCTAGTCATTCTGAAACTGTGTTTTAAAACTTCAGTAAATGATTCAGGGTGACTGGCTGGCGTGGTCAGTGCAGCATGTGATTTTTTAAAAAAGATTTTATTTATTTATTTGAGAGAGAGTGATGGAAAGAGAGAGAGAGCGTGAGCCCAGTGGGGAGAGACAGAGGGAAAGGGACAAGCAGACTCCCCACTAAGCAGGGAGCCCAATGTGGGGCTTGAACCCAGGACCCCAGGATCACCACCTGAGCAGAAGGCAGGCGCTCAACTGACTGAACCACCCAGACGCCCCTAGCATGAGACTCTCGATCTGGAAATCGTGAGTTCGAGCCCCACGTGGGGTGCAGAAAATTACTTAAAATCTTAAGCCAGCGGGGCCTGGCTGGCTTCGTTGGTTAAACATCCGACTTTTGATCTCAGCTCAGGTCTTGATCTCAGGGTGAGTTTGAGCCCCATGCTGGGCTCTGTGCTGGGCTTGGAGCCTACTTAAAAAACTAAACTAAACTAAATTAATTAAAAACTTCAACAAATAAAAGTGTGGCATCAGCTCAACAATAGATAATGAGTGGAACTGAAGTCTGGAAACAGATTCTACACAGATACAGAGAGCTAAACTATAGATAAGTAAATCTTTTGTGATAAAGACATTAACCCAAATGTTTGGAGAAAGGAATGCATGACATTAGAACAATGGACTATTCAGGAAAAATTCCTATGTCACACCACGTACAAATAAATTCTGATATAAAAGTGTAAACATAAACATTGGGGAGGGTGTGTGCTACGGTGAATGCTGTAAAGTGTGTAAACCTGGCGATTCACAGACCTGTACCCCTGGGGCTAATAATACATTATATGTTTAAAAAATTTTTAAAAATTTAAAAAAAGTATAAACATAAAAAGCAAAATGTATGACACTGTTTTAGAATTTGGGGCTAGGGAAGAAGTTCCTAATCAAGACATAAATCCTAGGGGCACCTGGGTGGCTCAGTCAGTTAAGCACCTGACTTTGGCTCGGGTCATGATCTTGGGGTCCTGGGATCAAGCCCCAGATCAAACTCCCTGCTCAGCAGGGAGTCTGCTTCTCTCACTCTCCCTCTCTCTGCCTGTGCTTTCTCTGTCAAATACATAAATTTTTTAAAAAAGACATAAATCCTAGAAGATATGAAGAAAAATAAAAACATTACAACAAAAGAAAACATACAAAGGCTATTCCTGGCTGTAAGAGAATAATCTCAACACACAAAACAAAGCACTCCTGTCCATATTATAGAAAATGGTCCATAAAAAATCATTAAGAAAAATTCTAATAATCCAATTGAAAATTGGAAAAGGATATTGAGAGAGTTCACCAAAGAAATACAAATGATCAATAAATTTATGGATGCAACTCAGACTCAGAACAGAAAAATGCAAATTAACAAGAATACTTTTTAAAAAAATAAATAAAAATGAAAACATGCTTGCCCATTATTTGTCAGTATATCAAAATTTTGCCATTATTTGGTATTAATGAAGGATCTGAGGAAACAAATGTTCTTATAAACTCTTCTTTGAAAAATCACTGGCCTATTCTTTTTAAAGGAAATTGGCAAGATCCATTAAAAATATGTGCAAATTGGGGTGCCTGGGTGGCTCAGTGGGTTAAGCCTCTGCCTTCGGCTCAGGTAATAGTCTCAGGGTCCTGGAATCGAGCCCCACATCGGGCTCTCTGCTCAGCAAGGAACCTGCTTCCCCTCTCTCTCTGCCTGCCTCTGTGTCTACTTGCATTCCCTGTCAAAGAAATAAATAAAATCTTAAAAAAAAAAAAAGATGTGCAATGACCTCTGAACCAGCACACTTCTGGGAATATATCAGACAAAATTTCTCACACATTTTCCCCCAAAGTATGTTCACTAATGTGTTTATTGCAACATTATTTATAGTAGCAAAAAACTGGAAACAATCTAAGCATCTATTATCAAGAGTGGTTCAATAAATCGTATTTCCCACAATATATGACATTCTATGAAGCCATCAAAATCAGTCTGTATCAAAATGGAAGAGATTTCCAAGACCCTATCATGTGCAAAAAGCAAGTTACAGAGCAATGTTATAACTGATCTCATTTGTGGGGTCGCTTACCCATCATGTGTGTATTTTATGTACAAATACACAGGAAAAAGACATGAAAGATAAATATAAAATTGTGAACAGTGATTGTCTCTTAAGGGAAATGGAATTGGAGAAGGTAAAAGGAAATTTTCACTTTCCACTTTATATCTCTATTGTTAGATTTTTTTGGTTGCATTATTACAAAGAGGAAACAGATTAAATATTGTGATAATCATTTTTCAGGTGATGGGTGTAATGGTGATTTTCCTGTCTTCTATTTTTTTTTTTTAAGATTTTATTAATTTATTTTAGAGAAAGAAGCATGAGCAGGGGGAGGGGTAGAGGGAGAGGGACAAGCCGACTCCTCACTGAGCACCGAGCTTGACATGGGAATCAATCCCACTACCCTGAGAGCAGGACCCGAGCTGAAACCAAGAAGTGGACGCTTACCGGACTGAGCCACCTAGGTGCCCCTCTTTTATTTTCTCTATTGCCCAAATGTGGTACAGTGAACTAATACTGTTTACACAGTGGGGATTCTTTTATTAAAATAGTGGTACTGGGTGTCTGGCTGCCTCAGTCAGTAGAGCATGCAACTCTTGACCTAAGAGTTGCGTGTTCAAGCCCCACATTGGGCACAGAGCTAACTATAAAAATAAAAAGAGGGCGCCTGGGTGGCTCAGTGGGTTAAGCCGCTGCCTTCGGCTCAGGTCATGATCTCAGGGTCCTGGGATCGAGTCCCGCATCGGGCTCTCTGCTCAGCAGGGAGCCTGCTTCCCCCCCCGCCCTTCCTCTCTCTCTGCCTGCCTCTCTGCCTACTTGTGATCTCTCTCTGTCAAATAAATAAATAAAAATCTTAAAAAAAAAAAGATAAATAAGGATACTACCTTAAAAACATGCCAACTGAAGGAAGCCAGTCACAAAAGGTGACATATTATTTGATTCCCTTTATATAAAATGTCCAGTATAGGCAAATAGAGACACAAAGTAGATTCAGTGGTTGTTTAAGACTCAGGTGGTGTGAGTTGGGACGGGTGTTGGGAGCGAGAGCTAAAGGGTGTTGGGTTTCCTTTTTGAGGCGACAAAAATGTTCTAAAATTGATTGTGGTGATGGTTGCACATTTTGGAGTATCTGAAAAACCATCTAATTATACATCTTTAATGGATGAACTGTGCAATACGTGAATTCTATGTCAGTAAAGTTATTTCCAAAATACCTTTAAAAAAAACAAAACAGTGCTACAGAGAATCATTTTATACATAACGAAGAAGCCCAATCCTTTTTGGCCCAGGGTCCTGACCGCACCGGGCACACGCACTAACTCTTCTGGTGATGACTGTTTCTAGCATCTCGGTTGAGACACGATGGTCACACTCATTTGATCACCTGTCCGTTGGGTGAGATGCTGTCGGGGAAAGCCAGCCGTCCCCAATAACTGTATCATCTTCTGCTTGTCCTGCTAAAGTGCTCTCCCCTGATTCTAAGAATCAGACCATTACAGAGAGTCATGACCCTTGGCAGTGATCTGTACGACTGCCATTATCAACAATTAATTTCTGGCGCATCATGGGGATTAAAACTGGCTTCTCAGCAATTCGGTGGTTGTAAGACTACTAACAACAAAAATAAAAGGTGACATTTACTGAGTACTTACTACGTGCCAAGTGTGGTAAGTATTTTACACGTGTAACTGGTTATCTGTGCAGAAGCTATGAAATCTTTTTCTGTGTGATTAGCTCGACTCAAAACTTGATGAGCTCTGGCTATGCGCAAGTCTGAAGTATGAAAAAGATGAAATAAGGACAGAAAAGTCTCAAATTCTGTGTTATCTTTTAAGGCATAATTAAAGACCATGATCCTTTTTTGAAATTCTGAAACCCAAGAAGCTCTGAAAATCTCCAATGCTCTTGAAAACTCATTTGGTAGCAAAAAAGTCTGATCTCAATTGAGGACAGGTTATTTACAGACAGGTTATTAATGTGTTTTGCTGTATATATATATAAATGATTGATTATGGGGTTCTGCCCACACTCGGCTAGGGTATTCTGTAATATATACTGTAATATATATGGGATTTCAGATCTCATTCTTATTTGCATTTCATTTGCAAATACACACACACACACACAGACACATTTAATTACATTAAATCTTTGCTTCTGTTTTGAAAGAACCACTAAAGACGGGTAATGTAATAGTCCTGGGACAACCAAGTTCTCATTCTCATTCTTTTTATTCATTATTTAAAATCAAATAACACTAATAACACACTTCGAAAAAATGTAGACCATGTCTTTCTTCCATTGGCTGTCATTCTAAAAAAAAAAACAGGCAAGAGATGATTATAGCCAAACAAGTTTGTTTCTCTGTGGAATGTAGAAATTTAAACTATGTATATGGAATCCACATTTAATAGGAATTATTCAACATAATAATCATTGATTACTAGTCACTAAAGAGCACACCGATAAGACAATGTTTTAGGCACTATTTAAAAAAAGACAAAATTTTCCAGAGAGTAACAACAAGGAGCACTCATTTAAAATATAATCTTCAAAAGTTTTCTTTTCTCTTCATTTATTCTCTACCATCGTTATGTGTAGTAAGTGAATCAGAGTCTGCAATGATTGTTACAGATTGTCACAGCTCAGCAGTCACGTTGTCTACTTCCATCGGTAATTAGGATTACGGAAATACCAAGTCATGTAGCAGTTCCTCCAAGTTCAGGAGAAAAGTGTTAGTTAAGATCAGGTGAGGATTGGTCGCTCAGGAAAGTTTGGTGAAAACACCGGGATTTAGAAAGATTTTGAAATAGAGATGGCTATTTATCAGCTGCGGAATTTCCAAGAGCAAGATCTTGTTGGGAATGTATTCTATATTAACATTCAAGGGATCTAACTTTAAAAGCCTTTGTAGTCTTTCTTCCTCTTCTTCTCCCCCCGCCCTTAAAGATTTACACCTTTCCCGTGCATTTCCAATGAAATATCTCCAGGCAGTTACTGGGGAACAAATGAATTAGCTTCTGCAATGGGTCTTCAGGCTTTCAAATCCTTGTGACTCTGTCAGACCTAAGGAAATTATCCAAATACAGTGCACACTTTGAAGTCAGCGGAAGCTTTGTATGTGATGGAACCAAGGCAATATAAAATCAAAAGCACTCTTAAAAGGATTTTATTAGTCCACAGATTCAGTTTCTGGATGCCGTAAAGTTGGATAAATAGATTGGTAGTTATTTTAACAATAATAAAGGCTACTTTGGTTGCCGCTAAAAAAAATCATGGAGGACTTGGAGGCTTTTGGAAACCTAGTGTAAACTCTCAAAGAAATCTTAATTGCTCCTCTTAGGTGTACAAAGGCCACATTTAGATTCCGTTTACAAAATCGTTTTGGCTTAAGCTTACCATTTAGTGAACCATCCCATTTACTCAGGCACTGAAAGGGTTAATGCAACTCAAGACGCAAAGTGTCAGGGCCCAGTGTATGTAAGATCAGAGGGTTTTTCACTTCTTCTTTATCATGTTTATTTAAAATGTTTGGTAATTAGCTACATCATCCATTAGTTCTGAATTTTAAATTTAAATAGGTTTATATTTAAATTAAGTAAATTTTAAATTAAATAATTTCAAGTACATCTGATTCAAGTATATCTGACTTGTAAGACAGTCCAAATGTTTTGCCTGGAGCAACTATTTTTATCATTTTGGCATCATTATCCATCTTCTCCATAATAATGTGTAAGAAAATAGGTCAGTTATTTTATGTATCTCTATCTATCTATATATATATGGAAAAAATATCTGGCTAAGGTTATACAGACATTTGGCAAGTATGCATAAGAACTCCAATCTTTGGGGCATCTGGGTGGCTCAGTGGGTTAAAGCATCTGCCTCTGGCCCAGGTCATGATCCCAGGGTCCTGGAATCGAGTCCCACATTGGGGTCTCTGCTCAGCAGGGAGCCTGCTTCCTCCTCTGTCTCTGCCTGCCTCTCTGACTACTTGTGATCTCTGCCTGTCAAATAAATAAATAAAATCTTAAAAAAAAAAAAAAAAAGAACTCCAATCTTTGTAGTTCCTGTTCATTTTAGTATTGGTGCACCACAAACAACTCTTCTATAAGTTCAGATTGTTATGGCCCAGTTTTAGTATTTTGTAGATTCAGCTAGATCATATTTTCACTTTGCTTTGCCACACATGGACACACGTGCACACACCCCTGACACAGCAGGGGTATGGAAGGAACCTTGACCAGGCAGAGTTCTAGCTTGCTTCTGCTTTTGTGTGACCTTGGTGAAGTATCAATTTTGGGGGACCCTGCATTTCCATTCGTTTCTTCTGACTCTGTGGTACCCTCTAGGCTGATTATTAGTCTTACCCTAATGTTAGTCTTATAAAGGGCATCCACTGAAAGTTAAGTCATATTTTATAGTTTAGCTTTACAAGTAGGCACAGGGGCCCTGTACTTTAAATTGCTGCTAGATACTCAGTTTCCGAGATTTACAACTGTCGCAGTGAAAATAGATGACTTCACGTTTGGGGGACAGCTCTTCTCATCTGATCAATTGCAGTTTGAACTCCCTCGAGTGAAATTAATACAAGGATATCAAGAAAATGTTGACAATAGAACTCTTCACGATATTACAGTGATGTTATAATTTATATTTTTCTTTCCATAAGCACTACTAGAAATACTTCCACAAACCTAGAAAATGTGCAAGTATTTAAAATATAATTAAATACCTACTTCAAAGATGCACAAAACCCACATTCAAACATGACTTCTGATTGAATTAAGTCTCCTGGGATTTCCCCTCCCTATTATTTCCACAGTGGAGGAGCGGTGTTTCAGAGCAAGAGGGCGGAGGGCATACACGAAACCAAGAGAGGCCCCCCAGGTCCACAAAAGCATGCACCTTCTTCTGCTCCCTCTGCAGAATGTGGGGATGAAAGGAAAGAACATGAGAAAACAAAATTCTCAACCGTTGTACATATAATAATAGTATGCCCAGGAGCAGCTGATACCAGGCTCATCTTTGCAAAATGCTTTTTCTTTACGGAGCTATTCACACGATGCACTTGATTCTCAAAATAATCCCATGAAGCAAAACAAATGGGCTTATTAGCCTCATTTTACAGTGGAGAGCACTGACATGCAGTGAGGTTAAGCGACTCACTCATGCCCAAGTACTGGTACAGAAATGGCAAGCTTAGGACCCAGGTTTTCTGTTTTTTTTTGTTAAATATTCTTTCCATCATATCAGTTTGGTTTTCAAACAAATGGAGATACTATTTTAACAGTAAAACCATGATTTCAGGAAGGGGGCTGCATTTGGTGCCCCTCTGTGATGAGGGATGGTTAAGAGAATGGAAATGTAGGTTATAAAATATGAGTTTGTGATCACAATGTCCCTTCAGGAGGAGAATTTAATCAATAAATTAAAAATTAGAAAACTCAGAAGTCATTTTGCAGCCCTAACTCATTATTTTATCTTTAATTTTACTGAAATGCAATTTGAATGCTAAATATATCAAACATCTAACCAATCTTCTTTGTCCAGAAATATTTCGTATAATTATCTTGTACCAGAAATAGGGAAATTCAGAAACTTACGTGGACAGCAAAGCGATCTCTAAAAACCTTCCATATTTACTTATATCAATAGTTTTAACAATAGTTCACGGCAAGTTGCATTTACTTTCTTTGAAAATGCCTGTACATAAATAAATTTGTTTTTCTTATCTAAACAAGGACAATATACTATAACATTAAAACATAAGCTGATGAATGGTCCTTTGTTTTTATTTTTATAAATATTTGCAATAAAATATTCTGCTTGGATCCTTAGATATCTTTATAAAACATAAGATTATCAGGAGCAGTAAATAAGAGAAAAAAAAGAGTTTAAAACTTATTTTGTTATGTTCAGGCAAATTAAGGGAGGATAAACATTTCACAGAATGGTTAAAAATGCGGCACCTTATACAAGGAAGTGTTATTTTAGTCCCAGCTGATGACACGTCTGAGATTGTTTACTTTGTAAGCCAACAGTGCATGCTGAAATCCACTTTACTATTCCATATCAACAAATTAACTCATGAGAATACAAGGTCTGATACAATCTTCCCGGTTGGACTGTATACCCCCAAAACACTCATTTCTAATTGTCAAGAAAAATGAGTAATGTGGATATACGTGGACATTAAAGTGAGCTATACGCTTACGAAGTGGGAATGGGAGTAATTCTGTAGATGCTCAAGTTTCAAGAAAAAGTTGTCTGCTTTGCCTGATAACTGAGCAAAATACCCAGTGTGGTAGTGTAGCAGGGAAGCATAGCCATCTGAATTAAATACCTTCCAAAGGAGGGTGGAAGCGGGCGGGAATCTTTCTCGTGACCGTTCTGCCGTTAATGTTGGTGCTTATCCCGAGATGACCCCAGTCTCTCCACCGCCGTTCTTTGGCCCGTCTGAAGTCAGCAGAAGCACTCTTTTCTGGGCTTCACTGCCTCCTCGGAAGAATGCACAGTATTTGGAACAAAACCACTTTTAACCCCTTCCCAGCCATCCTGAATACAAATTTCCCCCCTTTTAATAAGCTCATAAATGTCTCTCGTCAAGATGGTGAAGGATTCCTCGACATTTGTGGCGTCTTTGGCGGAGGTTTCTATATACTTCATACCACAGTTTGCAGACAGGTTTTCGGCTTCTTCCCTCGTCACCTGACGTCGCGAAGCCAAGTCACACTTGTGCCCCACCAGCAGAAACACAATCCGAAACGGCTGCACGTGCATTTTTGCCTCCTCCAGCCAATCTTTCACGTGTTCGAAAGATCGTCGGTTAGTGATGTCAAACACCAAAAACCCACCAACTGAGTTGCGGTAGTAAGATCGTGTTATCGATCTGGAAAAATAAGGAGAAAAACGGGTTGTCAAAGGACACGTTCTGCTTCCCCCCTTCCAATGTAGCACCGTAATAAAAGGTGAAGGTAGCTCAATGTGACTTAACCCGAACTTAGAAATCAAACAGGAAGTGTCTTAAGTGGACAAAAATGCTCTGAAACTAACAGGCGAGCTGGTTTCATCCAAAGACAGAACATTTGAAGTGTGGTTATTCTTAAACGGACAAAAGGACTTACATCGTCTGTCATCTTGCACTTACAATGATTCATTTTTATGTTCAAGCATCTGCTAAGAGTCATTATTATATTACTGGGATTAAAAATACGGATATAGAAAGATTGGGTGAAGCTGCCCAGTTGCAGTGAGGTCCAGCCCATGGAAGCACCAGCTGGAGACCAGAGGAAAGAAGTTGGGTGTCCACTCTTCTCTTTGTCTCAGCCAGACCGTGGCTGAGGAGCAGCTGTGTTCCTGTTTCTGGTCATGGCTCCCATCGGGAAGCGCCTTTCTAATGGGTTCCACTGGGTTCGGGAAATCCCTCTCCTTCCTGTCTCTTTTGGCCAGGTGGTGAATGGCTTTTCGTCATTGCTAACTCCGAATGCCTCCCCATCCTTTGCTGACATCCTTCACCTTGTCCATACTTCCAGACATGGTCATTTCCCACTTCATTAAACTTTTAGTTAACCCTTCAAATGTGCTGTTTATTTCCTGATCGAACCATGAGGCAAGGTGGCAAGGCCATACTCTTTCTTCTATTTCTTGCCTTTACATGTTATTTTTTCCACCTAGAATGTCTTCTACCCTTTTCTGCCTAGATAACTCCTATTTCTCCTTCAAGCACAAGTTCAAAAATCATATATATGAGAAGCCTTCCCTGCTCCTGGTATCTGTTCTCCACCTCTCTTAGGCAATCTTCTAACTCCATTGAGCCTCTGGCATATTGCCATTATGATTATATCCATTTTCACCATGTGCTGATTGGATTGGCTGGTATGTCTCCCACTCAACTCAAGGCTCTTGAGGGTCATCTTTTCTCAAGTATCCAACAATCATACTGCCTGGCAAATGAAAGATGTCACTTAATATTTGTTATACTGGACTGATTAATCTTAATGGGGAGGAAAAGTGTTAAGTGTTTTACGAAGCAAAGATGGTCTGTGTCTCAGTTTCTGAGCAGTCAACGATCTTGAACATTGAGATGATCCTTAATGAAGTTCATCTGACCCCCAAAGATCTTTGTGGGGGGTCCGCAGGGCAACCGGTACTCTCTCCCATCTCTTCTGTACCTTCATTACCCTTACTCCCTCACTGCTGAAATCACAGCTCAGTTCAGTGACCCAATACCCCAAACACCATTTGTTGTGGGAGTGTGAAGAAAGTACTTCACCTCTTTTTTTTTCCCTTTCGTTTGCTTCCCCGCTTCTCCTCAGGATTCTTTTTTTTTTTTTTTTTAAGATTTTATCTGTTTATTTGACAGAGAGAGTGTACAAGCAGGGGGAGCCGCAGGCAGAGGCAGAGGGAGAAGCAGACTCCCCACTGAGCAAGGAGCCCAACTTGGGACTCGATCCCAAGAGCCTGGGATCATGACCTGAGCCGAAGGCAGACACTCAACCGGCTGAGCTATCCAGGGGCCCCAGATTTTATTTATTTATTTTTTTTAATTTACTTTGGAGAGAGAGAGTGGGCGAGAGAGCAGGAGAGGGGCAGAAGGAGTGGGAGAGAATCCCCAGCAGACTCCCCTGACGTGGGGCTCGATCTCATAACCCTGAGATCACGACCTCAACCGAAATCAAGAATGGGACGTTTAACTGACTGGGCCATCCAGGTGCCCCCTCTTCAGAATTCTTAGTAGAGAGATTCTCAAGGACTACTGCACTACACAACCACTGACAATAAGAAAAAATCTCCCACCAACTTTGGCAGGCTTCAAATGTAGTTCATTTAAGTTGCTGAACTTAAAAAAAAAATTGAAGGATAACTTGTTACTGTTTTGCTAGTTATCTTTATATGTGTGAATTTAGGCAGGCATGTAGGGCCTTAAAAGAAACATAATTAAGGCTACATTACTGGACCGAAAGCTTTAATTTACCCATCACCAAGTCTGCATTACTTTTATCCCCCCATTTAATCTACCATTAGTTTAATTTATAAAGACATACTTTTGTGGTTGAACACAAAACTACAAAAGCAGCTGAACTGCTTTTATATTAGGCAGAGGCATGTCTTACACTGTGGGAAATGCCATGTTTTCTAGCCCTTTGTATTTAATTTTGCAAACACATTGGGAATACAGCTGGCAAGTTATTCTATAGCATGAAATTATAGCAAAATAGATACCATGTACAGTATAAAACAGCCCTTATTAATGATTAGTTGGAATAAATGGTCTCAATATGACATCTGTCATTTTTTTAAAAGATTTTCTTTTATTTATTTATTTAACAGAGATTGAGATTACAAGCAGGCAGAGAGAGAGGGGGAAGCAGGCTCCCCACCTAGCAGAGAGCCCAGTGTGGGGCTCGATCACAGACACCCCTGTCATTTTCTATATAATAACTTGATCTTCAGCTTCTATGTGTGGGCATGGATATTAGGTTTAGAATTCTGATCTGGTTATGTTTCAGATTCAGATATGGTTGTCCCGGGGGGACAGGTCTCCCCTAAAACAACTGGGCAATCCTGCTGTCAGTTATTAAGAGGAAGAGCCAGGCCTATAGACCGAAAACCAGAACTTGAAAGGCAGGTCTTACAGAAGGGAGATGAGGGGCAACTATCTTTCTTTGGACCTGCTCTCTTGGGTCACAGTGAGGTCTCCAGAAGTTCTCACAAGTGATACAGAAGCAGGGTACAGATCCTAGAAGAACTATGTAGGTCGGCCTCCCTACAAAGAATTGCAGAGTTGATGAGAGTAGCAGTTCTCTGTAGGCAACAACATCTTGCTGTGGGTTACTTTAACTATTTTCTTCTGGGCTTTGAAAGTCTCACTGAATGAATGGATGATTTAAAGAAAGGGAAAAAAATATTAGGGGAGGGGGAAATGGAAGGAAGGAAAGAAGAGACGGAAGGGAGAGAAAAAGGAATGGATTCCAATCTGGTCTCAGGTGTGTTCCAAGAAAAATTAAGAGTTATGAGGATACCCTCTGGCAAAACTGGGAAGGGGATATGGCACCTGCTGAATCCAGCACAATGCTGGTATAATGGGGAAGGTGAATCATGGGGGACAGCTTCAGGGATACAAGTACTCAGCAGACCCTTGTCCCTCCCAAGTGGAAGATCTAATCTTTTTTTTAAGATTTTATTTTTGGGGTGCCTAGGTGGCTCAGTCGGCTGAGTGTCTGCCTTCGGCTCAGGTCATGATCCCAGGGTCCCGGGATCGAGCCCCAAGGCTGGCACCCCAGTTTGGTTTTGAGTATTAAAGAAACCTACTGGGTCTTATACACCTGAAAGCTACATTATGAGTGACTGCTATCCCATATTCAAAGACTTGTCTCCTGGCAGAATGTTTTCCCCTTCTCCTTGCCTTTACTGACACCTGCTGTATGTAATTTCATTTCCTGATCACACGGCTTCCCTGCAGCATGACTGAGTTGCTCTTTCTATAGGATCTGGAAGAGATGGTTTCTGCTTCCCCAATGCCACTTCCAGATAATTCTCTCCAGCCCGTGTCATAAAAACAAACAAACAAACAAACAAACAAAAACAGAACAAAACAAAACCAGAAAGAAAAACCCCAAAAATCCACAACTTCTCTGTTCCTCTGAGGCATATGCCATCTGGCTCTGTCATCTGTTGTCATCAGCCAAGTGCGTGGTCATTCTCCAGGTGCTGAAGACATTAGTGTTTTGCTTTGCTTTCCATCTCAATTCCTGTCATTCTGCTCCTGTCACTGGATGGGTTGTCTGCTGTCACCTCGGCTACTCGACTTCCTCTCCTCGTTTCTAAAGAACCACCCCCTCTATTCTTCCTTTCTCATCTACTTCGTTTTCATTATCAGAAATTCACTACATCCAAACCTGTGGATTTACGGCCTACTTTTTTTTTTTAAAGATTTTATTTATTTATTGGATAGAGAGAGAGATCACAAGTAGGCAGAGAGGCAGGCAGAGAGAGAGGAGGTAGGAGGCTCCCCGCTGAGCAGAGAGCCGGATGCGGGGCTCGATCCCAGAACCCTGGGAACATGACCTGAGCCGAAGGCAGAGGCTTAACCCACTGAGCCACCCAGGCGCCCCTTACGGCCTACTTTTGATCAAAATCTCACACTCTGCAGCCCACGTTCGGTGACAATTTTAAAACCGTATCCACATTTGTAATCTACTGAGTAACTCTGTTACTCTCTACCCATTACATTAACACCCTCCTATTTTTACCTCTTTCGTTGTTCTGTGAGACATCACTATTATTGGTCTCTTGGAAATACCTAAATTTCCAAGCTCCTCCCCCACGGCTACACTCATCAGGGAAAATTCATATCTGGAGCATCCAGCATGCGGCTGAATGTTTCTGGGAAAATCACTCAACCAGGCAGGCTGGTGTCCCCATGAATTAATTATAACCGATCCCAAATAGACATTCAACACCGCCAAGGAACAGGGCTGGTATCAGGAGAAACTCTTCTCCCCCTTCTCTCACACTTAGACTTCTACTATAGGAAGGAATAGGATTTCCCTTTCAACCTTTCTCCCCACAAAAGAGAACTGGAGGAACACTTTGCTCCTCTTATTGGATACCTCCATTGAAGGAAAAATGACGGTCACTTGGTCAGTCTATTTCTCAGGTTGGCAGGCAGAATTAACCGTGTTCAAGTTAGTAACTCTTGCATACCACCCTTCTCCACCTCCTTCCACTTTCTGAGTTCGGGATATTGGTTTGCTAATTGTGAAAGGTAAGCAGGTGCCACGTCCCCGAATATCCAGTGATTCTCAAGTGCCTGGCGCCCATTCTTAGTGAGGAGGTAAGTGGTGGATCTGGTAAAGCCAGGAACACGGCCACTGGAGAAACGGGAGAAGTGGCAGAGAGAATGAGGACGTTTGAGGGAAAGAGATACCAGCAGTGCAAAAAAAAAAAGAAAGGTGCCCAATATTGAGAGCTATTAGCAGTGTGTTCTATTCTCATACCAAGGTCGCTGAGATTCTATGAGCACGTCAGTGGCTAGAGAAGAGCGGATAAATTAAATATAGACAGGTAGATCCATCCCAAGTATAAATCCCATGAAAATACAGCAGTCAGTAATTTCTGTGAAGTTTCTTGGGCGAGGGTGGTCCCTTCATCTGAGGAATGGTGTCAAAACCTCTCCAAAGATGAACTGTGCATCTCATGCCCGCTACCAAGAAGAAAAAAGCTTAAGACTTGGTGGGCCTTTTTGGATCGTGGGGGACCTTGTATAATATTTGAAGGTACTTCTCTGACCCATTAAGTCGGAGACCCAAAAGGCTATCAGCTTAATAGGCCGGAAAGCAAGAGAAGTCCCTTCAATGGCCCAAGGTACAACGCACGGAGCTTGGCTGCATGGCCCATGGCCCATCAGATCTGATGGCACCTGCCAGAAGTATCCACAGCTGACTGGGATGCTCTGTCAAGCCTGGGGAAGGTTCCACCGGGCGATTACAGGAGTGGCATTTTGGAATAAAGTTCTGCTCTCTTTGTCAAGAGTCATTATGCTTTTGAGAACTAGTTCTTGACTTACAACCTCGCTTGAACAGACACTAACTGCCTGGAACGCCAGGCGAGGGTGTAATCTGAGTGCTCCCCGGAGCTGGGGGTCCTGTTTCAGCAGGCTGGAACATGGTCACCAAGCAGAAGCCATGAGTCCTAGAGTAAGTCCTAGAGTAACAAGGCTCACGTGCCCAGCACGCCGGCTTTTGCAGGACCCTCTCAACCTGTGGCCTTAGCGGGATTTCCCTATAACTAGAAGGGGAGAACGCTCACGTCTGCCTTACAGATGCCTCTGCGTGGCTTGTTGGCCTCAGTCAGCCCCACTCAACAGCGGACTTGAAGTTTCGTGGAAAAGACAGCCCCTCCCATTTGTGGCCGTCTTGTGGTACTTTTTCCAGAGAAGGAGATGGAAAGAGGTAGGTAAGGATCTACACCAATTCATAAGCAGAGGCTAAGGGTGTGGGGCTGGGCGCGAGGTATCCTGACGGGGCTGGAGCCTGTGAATGCGGGTATTTCTATGCGAATCCTCACTCCCATCCCCCTCTGGGGAGCGTTCCTGATAACCGCTGAAACAAAATACCCTGTCATGTCATTATCAGTCCGTATTTTCACCCCAGTTTAGACTCAAAGTGATCAGGGCACAGAGATGGAGGCAGTGATGGGGCTCGACAAAGACTTTCTCTTGCCTGGACTGTCACTGGTCAGAAGTCAATTTTTCAGCAGCTACTGACACTCTGGATATGGTATGTTTCTCTGGGGCGGGCGATCATCATGGAGGGGACACCGATGCGTCCCCACTGTAACAGACACGGAATCTGGACTCAAACCATGCCAGCACCCCCATCTGTGAACTTACAGGATCCCTTACACAAGGATGTGGCATCCCACACTGTGCTACAGACCAAAGATGTCACTTAGCAGAGGTAGAGACAGGGAAATGGGCAGATGCCGTGGGATTCGTTGATCTTACCGTGTCACTGTCATCTGGAGGCATCTGGCCCTGCAAAACTGGGGAATGGGTTAAGACTCAGTTACAGGGGCGCCTGGGTGGCTCAGTGGGTTAAAGCCTCTGCCTTCGGCTCAGGTCATGATCCCAGGGTCCTGGGATTGAGCCCCGCATCGGGCTCTCTGCTCAGCAGAGAGTCTGCTTCCTCCTCTCTCTCTCTGCCTGCTTCTCTGCCTACTTGTGATCTCTGTCTGTCAAATAAATAAATAAAATCTTAAAAAAAAAAAAAAAGACTCAGTTACACCTACGTTCAGGAGGTAACAGCTTGGAAGATTCCAGCAGGATTCGGAATGTATGTGTTTTAAACGCGCGAGGGACAGAGTACGAGGTGGTTTTCCTCATAAACAGAGGCTGTGGTTTGGGAGACAAAGGGTGGAAGTCGGATGACGGGGCCTTTCACAATTACACTTAATGAGTCACTACAATTTTTTGTTGCTTCTAATCCCCGTGACTCCTAACTCTGCTGACGTCAGGGTTTTAGTATCCCAGGGAGAAATGCTTTCACAAGAGAATGCTGGGATGCTTCTACAGAATTAGCTGAGACTGCTGGCTGGTCATCTGGGGCTTCTTACGGCAGTGAGCTGCCAGGTGACAGAGGACGACAGCAGGGTGAGGACCACCCTGGCCTCCTTTGGTTCTCATTGCCCAGAACTCCTGGGATCTTCTGATTCATTCCAAGCCTGGCCCTTTCAGCTTCCTGTCAAGTCTCTGTGCCTCAGACATGCTTCCAGAAACTTCCGTTTCGTGAAGATTTAGATTTAGATTTCCTCTAAACCTTTGGTGCTGGCAACCAAAGACCAGAAAGAGAGTCCACATGTATTTTGCAAGAGAACAATGACAAAACAAAGTCACAAACGTTTTGTAACCTTCCACATCCACACGAGGCCAAAACTCGTTCTTTTTTGAAATTGGTAAAAATATAAGAGGTCCATCTCTTGTTTTAAAGTGTAAGCACAATACTGTACACCACATCTCTAGAACTTTCTCATCTTGCATGACCGAAACTTCATACCCAGCGAGCTGCAACTCACTTCCTTCTCCCTTCCCCCAGCCCCTGGGGACCACTCTTCTTTCTGGTTCCATGCATCTGATCACTGTAGATGCCTCACGGATGCAGAATCATGCCGTATTTTTCACTTAGCATAACGTCCTCAAGATTCACCTCTGTTGTCGCCTATGACGGAATTTCCTTTTTTTTAATGGCTGAATACTATTCAATTTTATGTCTATACCACATTTTCTTTCAACCATTCCTTTTTCTTTCTTTCTTTCTTTCTTTCTTTTTTTTTTTTTTTTAAGATTTTATTTATCCATTTGAGAGACAGAGAGAGCAAGAGAGCACAAGCCAGGGGAATCGGAGAGGGAGAAGCAGACTCCTCATGGAGCAGGGAGCCCGATGCGGGGCTCGAGCCCAGGACCCTGAGACCATGATCCGAGCCAAAGGCAGACGTTTAACTGACTGAGCCGGCCAGGTGCCCCTGCAAGGTTGATTCTTGCATCATTTTTGCTTCAGAAAAGAAAAATGGCCAACTATTTTATGTTAATTTTCCTCTTAATTTTCTTTTTCCTAAAACACTATGGAGACAAGTGATATTGACAGCACCGGAGGTTGCTGACGTTACAACAAAGTACTTAATATAGGAGCGATGCAATCCAGTGTGAATGAAGAGCCTCGGGGAATCTGGAATTTTTTTGACCCACATGACATGTGAGACTGAGATTCTAAAAAATGTAAATATCTCAAATTAAACAGTTATCTAGTTTCCTGGAGGAAACGGAGAACAAGATGCTGCTGTCATATGAGGGACAAAAGTCTATAGGTCCTGGAATGCACATGATTATTTCTATTATAATTACTTAATATAAAATTTTATCTGAAAGTGGCCAGATTATCTAAACCTTTTATGCTATTAATATGAATTTTGCTGGATGTGCACAGGCGTCTTAAAAAAGCGACAAGGTACAGAGAGCACTTGCTGACTTATTTAGGGAAAACAAACCAGGGTGGGGGGATGGATGAGCCTGGCGGTGGGTATTAGGAGCGCAGGGACTGCATGGAGCACTGGGTGTGGTGCGTAAACAATGAATCTAGGAATACTGAAAAAAATAAATAAAAAAGTAAAACAAACCAGATGTTCCATCCTGGAAATGCCCTTCTTGTGGCTTTGCCAGTTGTAGTAGGCATTTAGAGGATAGACGGACTTTGATGCCAAAGGTACTGCCAGGAAGCGGTCTACGAATGCCTTAGCCTCGTGAGTGCCTTCTACCATGACATCACGTTCCCACTGCCCTTCTGGAAACAGTCACTGTGTTGATACTGTATTTACCTGTTTCACTTGGTAAAATCACTTGGCTTTGTGACTCAGGCTCTTAGGACAGCCTTCAAGAGACGAAAACACAAGTTTCTCCTCTCCTTTTATTATCACTGAGGCTACCAGCCCTTCTCTGCCCTGAGATTCTGAAACATGGACCTCACGACTTAGGATATCCTTCTTTATACATGCAAACGTTAAAACTCTTTTTCTTTGTGTACTCCCACGGTCTCTGCACAAAAGATCAAGTCTGTGGTTGCAGAAGCTATCTGCATTACTGACAACACCTAATGAGCCACAGTCTCTCTCTGACTATATGTAATTCCCACGACCACCTTACCTTCTGTTTATCTTTGACAGATCCTCACTCGATGACTGTGAGGTCTTTCTAGCTCCTAGAATGCTCTATTCACCTCTTACCTTCTAGTATCCTCCACAGCACTTAACGCCGACACCCTATGTAGTTTTCCAGCTTATGTGCTTAGAGACTGACTCCTCCACTAGCAGATGAGTTTCATGAAAGCAAGGATTGCTGTCGGTTTTTCTGGACTGCTGTCTCCCCAGTGTCTACCACAGAACTGGGCACGATCAGTTCTAGCAGTATTTGTAAAGGAACACATCCACAGCCGAGTAAGTTCCTACTGTCAGACTGTGCCAAGGCAGCATGCAAATGCAGAGCAAAAGGAAGAACAGAGAAATACCAAAAAGCTTTTCTCCTTTTGCTATTTATACAGCAGGGATTTGCAAAGCCAAAAGGAGAGAAATGGGCTGAGTAACTGCATATACTTATAAGCATATAGGTGAAATCATCCACATTTTCTCAAGAACTTGCTCTTTTACAGTTGGTAGTGATTCAAATTGTACTTTCCAGTGGTTTCTGGAAAGTAGAACAAGTTATGTGTGAAAATTGGAAGAGTTTATTTGGAAATGAATGGGAATGGTTTGTTTCTAGCTTAGCTAACTGTCTGCAAGGTGATAATGACGGGATGCTTATTTTCTACTCGGTGTGTTACCAGAAAACGTATAAAAGACTTCAGCACGCACTTCCAACACTTTCTGGCATTCTTCTGCCAAATAAAAATAAGACAATGACCATCTTCTCATAATTACTTTATGTTCCATATAACACAGAGCATTATGTAATCTAACACAACTAAAGAATAGTTTTTCGGGGCACCTGGGTGGCTCAGTGGGTTAAGCCTCTGCCTTTGGCTCAGGTCATGATCTCAGGGTCCTGGGATCGAGCCCCACATCGGGCTCTCTGCTCAGCGGGGAGCCTGCTCCCCCCACCCCACTGCCTGCCTCTCTGCCTACTTGTGATCTCTCTCTCTCTGTGTCAAATAAATAAAATCTTAAAAAAAAAAAAAGAATAGTTTTTCTTGGGTTATTATGCTCCCACCATTTTTGCGACTTATGTCTGTTTCCACACAACCTTCTCTGCGCTGCTCCGTCTCATGTGCTTTTGTGTATCTCCCCACATCGCGGAATTATAACTGATGTGTAGCCTTTTCTCACTTCATTCTGTCTCTGAAGTTATGTGGCTTTCATTTTCAAGGCATTTGAACAGATTACGTTCATGTTCTTTTCCCTCTTTTTCTGAAAAAGATTTTACTTATTTATTTGAGATTGAGCAAGAGAGAGAGCTCACTCACACACGCGGATGGGGGTGGGGAGAAGAGTGAGGGAGACGGAGAGAAGCAGAGTCCCCCTGAGCACAGAGCCTGATGCGGGGCTCAAACCCTTAACTGAGACCACGACCTGAGCCAAAACCAAGAGTCAGTGGCTCCACCGACTGAGCCCCCCCCGGTGCCCCTCCTTTTTCTTAAGCTCGTGTTTTCATCAGTGACATGCGCACTTACCACACATCCTTACTTTCCCCCAGTCCCCAATAGCCAGTATCATGACATCATAATTTTAGGCAGATCCTTTCTTGGCATTTGTGTTATTCTGATCACAGGCATTTTTTTTCATTGCCAAGCCCTGAAATAAACTGTGACTTCTTCTTTCCTGCACAACCTTTTCTAGGCTTATAATTATCCCGTGTATTTGTAAAGATAGGCCAGGCTTGCTGTAGTAACAAGCCCCCCTCATATGAATGGGAAGAATGATAAAGAATCTGGGCTGATTTTTTTTTTAAGATTTTATTTATTTATTTATTTATTTATTTTTTAAAGATTTTATTTATTTATTTGACAGACAGAAATCACAAGTAGGCAGAGAGAGGGGAGGAAGCAGGCTCCCCGCTGAGCAGAGAGCCCGACATGGGGCTCGATCCCAGGACCCTGGGATCATGACCTGAGCTGAAGGCAGAGGCTTTAACCCACTGAGCCACCCAGGCGCCCCAAGATTTTATTTATTTATTTGACAGAAAGAGAGAGTGCACACAAGCAGGGGGAGCAGCAGAAGGAGAGGGAGAAGCAGGCTCCCTGCTGAGCAGGGAGCCCGATGCAGGACTTGATCCTAGCCTGGGATCATGACCTGAGCAGAAGGCAGAAGCTTAACCGACGAGCCACCCAGGGGCCCCCCTAACATTTCTTGCAATCTTGCATTGAGACCAAAAGCCCCATGGCCAGAAAATGAGGCTGGATCACTTAGTTGCAGGATCTCTCAAGTTGGTATCTTACATTTCTTCTTTGGGGGTGGTCAGATCTTTCAGAACAGAAATGGTTTCACCAATGTTTGAAGGTGGGGGGAACTGGCTGACGGCAGCGTTCTGGGAGCTGAGCAGGGGAGAGGGGAGAGAACTAGACTGTATTAGCATCCGACAAGCATGCATTCACTAAACGCCCTTACTTTTAATAAGCCAGCCTGACTTCAACTCTACCTGGTTCTTCCAACTGAAGACTTAACTTTCCTAAGGATAAATTTCCAATGTGGAAATTTCCACATTGCCAATGTGGGGGGGGGGGTGGAGAGGATGTTACCTGGTGTATGGGATGGTGGTAGGGATGTGAGAACCCAAACTTTCTTAACCAGACTGGCAATCAATGATTCTTATTTTCGCACTCTTACTTCCAGAAGTATCTGGAGTTTCGATGGAGTATACTGGAATATACTGGGTTGGTCGTTAGCTTTTGTCCTTCCACTGCTTAGAAGCCCGTTTTCTTGAATCTGCTAATTCACTGGCCAGCCCTCCACCTGCTTTCCTGCTTCCAAAACTTTGGTGCTGTTGTCTCCTTACCTAACTCTCCTTGTCTGAGGGTTTATGGTTCCAAAAGAAAGCTATCCTCATTTAGTGAGAGCTCAGGGAAAAAAGGCTAGAATGGATACAGGTGTTCAATTTGCTATCACTACCGGAAGCCACTTCTTTTTCTACTGTAGTTGGTCCATTTGTTACTTCTCCCTCGACTCACGCATCCTTTACGTCCGAGCATCAAGGACCAGCCTCTTTGGGATCCATCCTTTGAAATGAGCCCTCGCCCGAGGTACAGAGGATGATGCCTCCCCTTGTTATGCCGCTGGAACTTACTTTCATACTTATCAGCCCTTATTGCAAAAATTTGATTATTCTCTTTCTAGCTACAACTCACAGAGAAAGACAACTATCCCCCAAGCTGTGTTCTTCCTGTCTTCCTTTCCTGGCAGAACTCCTAAGTTTTGGGAGAGACTGTGTTCTCCAGCTCTCTTGCAGTCCGCTATGGTCACGTCACGAAATCCAGATTAATGGGACAGGAGAAGCAGTGTGTGCAGTCTGCCATCCAACCCCTTGGAGAAACCATTTGCAGTTAGCTTCCTCCCCGTTCTTCCAGCTCACTGGGAAACAGCGAAGACTGAAGGATCCTGGAAGCTGGTCCTGAGGCAGAGCCATCCTGATCGTCCACTTTATTACAGGAGGAGCAAAAAGCCCTGCAAAATTTAAGGAGCCAGATTCGGGCAGTCTCTTTGCTCCAGCAGCATAGTCTGTACTGTCGAGGGACAGCATGGACCTTGAAAGTGAGACCATAGCTTACTGATTTTTAGAAAAAATTCTATTTATTCATTTGAGAGAGAGAGAGAGAGAGAGCGAGAGAATCTCAAGCTGACTTCTCCTGAGCGCAGAGCCCTGTGTGGGGCTTGATCCCATGACCCAAGATATTGACCTAAGCTGTAACCAAGAGTGGGATGCTTAACTGACTGAGCCACCCAGACAGCCCCCTCCTACTTATGTTTCTATTTGTTATTAGATCTAGGGCTGGACAAACAGTTAAGCTGACTCAGTGCCTGGATTTCCACAAGGAAATAATCATGGTTGATTTCAACTTCTCCAGGACAAAAGGGGACAGCGCTGAAGGACTGGAAAGCTACTTTGTGGCACTTATGAAATCAGAGGACACCAGGGCCAGCATTTGCTGGTAGCTAGCTCTGGGCGGGACCCGAAGCCTCTCCTTGTCTAACGAGGGGGGACACGTCATACAGGCTTGTCCACAGCAGCAACTGGGCTCATTCCTGCCGCTGAGTGCAGCAGTGCAGTCACGGAGCACTGCATAGGGATGGGGGAAGGGTCCATGCAGCCACGGCTGTCCGCTGCCAGTGATCAGTACTGCTACTGTGTGCAAAGCGACTTCCCCCGTTTTTGGAACACAGCAGTAAAATTACATTTGGGTAGAGCAAGTAACTAACGCTGGTATAGAGAAGATGGGGGTCGGGGTAAGGTGGCTGTGTGCCCACAGAGTACTTTTCAGGACAGAAACTTCACAGTGTGCAGTAAAAGTTTTTTTCCATCATGACAGGAGGTCTGGTGCAGCAGAAAGAGCTTGGAACACACAGTTAAGAGAACAGGGTCGTTGAGCAAACCACCCAGGAGCTATAACCTCTGGGGCAAGTCAAAGCCGTTCTGGACATTAATTGTATTATTAACAACTGAGTCTGCTGTTAGCAGATCCCCCGTCTGTTCTCCCCTAGTCCTACGGCTACAGTCATTTATGGGCTAAAATGGCCAGTATGCAGACCACAGTGTGGCTGACCACTGCAACTTTTTTTTTTTTAAGATTTTATTTATTTATTTATTTACTTATTTGGGAGAGACAGAACATGAGCAGGGGGAGCAGAGGAGAACCAGACTCTCTGTTGGGCGTGGAGCCTGATGCGGGGCTCGATCCCAGGACCCTGAGATCATGACCTGAACCCAAGGCAGATGCTTAACCAGCTGAGACCCTAGGGTCCCCTCTGTGGCTTCTTTCACGTGTCTGTCCCCTGGCCTCCTTTCTCACTAATTTTCTTTGCTGCCAATGGTTGTCTGCTATACAGCTAACGGCATCTTCTCTCTCGCTTGTAGTTTTTCTTTTCACAGTCTATCCATCTATTCTATCAAATCGGTGTTCAATTTGACCTCCTATCTGTGTCATTGACATTCGCTTGCCACAGCCTTTCTATGGTAGCTCTTTCGTACCTAAACAATCTGAAATTAAGAAGTTTCCTCCATTTGCTCCTTTACCTTTCTTCCAGTTTCTCTAGTGATTACTACTGGGAGGTTCTGTGTTTAAAACAAATGCCGAAGGTCCCATGTGATCTGAGTGAAAGTGTGATAAAGGGCTAGAAGTCAGGAAGATCACCTCTTATTTTTGACTGAGGGGACACAAACCGGGGGACTCTGAAGGGGTACTGGATTTTTCCTAAAACATCAAGAGTTTTAAAGGGGAAATCGGATGACATCAGACCCAGGAGAACCAGCAAAAAGGGACATGGAGGATCACATGAAAAAAAGAAACCGGGAGAGATTCTCAATATATTCCTAAAATTTAAGGAATTGCCCATACTTTTTTTTTCTTTTTTTGAAGTCTTGTCTCCTCAAGTGCTCCAGCTACCTGCTGACCTACCAGTTCCTAAACTGCTCTGCATAGAGGCGCCTGGGTGCTCAGTCGGTTAAGTGTCTGCCTTCAGCTCAGGCCATAATTTCAGGGTCCAGGGATCTAGTCCCACCTCGGGCTCCCTGCTCAGTGGGGAGCTTGCTTCTCCTTCTGCCTGCCGCTCCCCCTCCTGGTGCTTGCTTTCTCTCTTTCTCTCTGACAAACAGATAAAAATCTTAAAAAAAAAAAAAAAACCGCTCTGTGTAAAAGGACTCTGGGTTAGGGAAACACCACATCTACCTTGGGGATTCACAATATGTATTACTATATCCGTAGATTAGAAACTCTGAGAAATCCTGCAACAGCCCAACATTTCCCAAATTATTTGATCAAGGAAACCTCTTCTCAAATTACACCTATTAACGTCACTCTGCAAAATGCTACATTGAAGGAAAACAAGAGGCAATATCTAGAATTTTAAAAATTATAATCTTTTCTTTATCACGCCAGTAAGTTCTTAATATCATCCAACTCCTGTCTGGAGTATGCTTTCTTAATCGTTTCTCAGGGAGGGTGCAGTTTGGGTCCCACACCGTTCTCTTGTATTTCTGATGCAGGAATCTGTTATTAAGGTTGTCCCTAAGCCTTGCGTGAGGCTGTAGCCCAGTAAGTCCTACAAAAAGGAAATAAATTTACAAAGACTTAAAAATCAGAAGGAAAACCACTTTTAACATTCTTAGTACAGCAAGATAATTTAAAAAGAAACCATACCCAATCATATAAAAATTAGAAAAAAAATATTAATAAGGCTCCTGGCTGGCCACGTTAAAAGGGTGTGCAGCTCTTGATCTCAGGGGCCGTGAGTTTGAGCCCCACACTGGGTGTAGAGATAACTAAAAAATAAATAAATGAATTAAAAAAAAAACAGGCATAGAGAAAGATCACATTTTGCCAAGAAAAGTCACTGGTGACCTTCTGAGCATGGCTCTGAGCATGGCTCTGACAAGACATTTCGCACATGACTTCCAACTCACTCACCACATAAGTGACATGGAAACAAGCCTAAGAGGAGTCTCAGCTCCCTTGCTGGTGAAGCCACTCTGGAAAACAACATGGAGGTTCCTCAAAAAGTTGAAAATAGAGCTACCCTATGACCCAGCATTCACACTACTGGGTATTTACCCCAAAGATGCAAATGTAGTGATCCGAAGGGGCACGTGCACCCAAATGTTTATAGCAACAATGTCCACAATAGCCAAACTATGGAAAGAACCTAGATGTCCATCAACACATGAATGGATAAAGAAGATGTGGTGTATATATACACACAATGGAATACTATGCAGCCATCAAAACCCCCCCCCCCAAATCTTGCCATTTGCAACGACATGGATGGAACTAGAGGGTATTATGCTAAGCAAAATAAGTCAATCAGAGAAAGACAATCATCATTCAATCTCACTGATAGATGGTATTTAAGAAACAAGGCAGAGGATCCTAGGGTAAGGAAGGAAAAAATGAAACACGACGAAACCAGAGAGGGAGACAAACTTTAAGAGACTCTTGGTCTCAGGAAACAAACTGAGAGTTGCTGGAGTGGAGGGAGGTGGGAGGAATGGGGTAGCAGGGTGATGGACATTGGGGAGGGTATGTGCTATGGTGAGTGCTATGAATTGTGTAAGACTGATGAACCCCAGAAACAAATAATACATTATGTATTAATAAAAAATAATAATAAAATAAAATCTTTAAAAAAGAAGTCTCTGCCCCTTCACCTCAGTATTTTGTTGGCACTGAGTTATTTTGATGGCTTCTTTATACCCTTGCTATTGATACCAGCTGATGGTCTTAAAGACTTGCCACCAGTAAAGCAGTTATTGGACTTAGCAAGTTGTTCCTAAATCGCTACCATAGGAAGAAAAACAGAAAAACTTTACTACATTTCAGAATGTTCAAGAGAACTCTCTTAAGATTTTAAGCCAAACTAATATAATATGTGAGCTAGCCATCAATGTTTGCTTAGTCACCCTTATATACAGAACTGCTCACCTGTATTTCAAAACTCTTTTACAGCTTAAACTAGAAATATACTTATAAATTTAGAACATACTTTGACCTTTGCTTCATGTTTTTCTGGGACTCTTTAAGGTTAGACCAGTATTTTATTACATAGTAATAGTACATTTATTACATTCCTTTCAGAAAACAGTGATTTTTACCCTAATGAGATGTTTTGTGATAAGCCAGATAGAGTGTGTGGGGTAGCAATTTTCATTTACTTTTATTTTTAATTTTTTTAAAAAAGATTTATTTATTTGAGAGTGGGAGTGAGCATAAGCCCCTGGCTGGGCAAAGGGAGGGGGAGGGGCAGAGGGAGAGGGAAAAGCAGGATCCCTGCTAAGCAGAGAGTCCCATGCAGGGCCCCATCCCAGGATCCCAGGATCATGACCTGAGCCACCCAGGCACCCCTAGAGCACAAATAATTTTAACCAAGACATTATTTTATCTGATGACTCAACACAAATAGAGCATCGCTTTTACTGTTTCTAAAAACCTGGACTGAGAGGAGACTGTGATGACTATGGCACTTAATTGCGGCAACTTCCGCTCTGTGACACATGCCGTTATGAACCCACCAATCCAGGATTGGAAAATCTTTTTCTCTTGAAGACTATGAACTGTAATCAAGAGGGAAGGAATCAAAAACAAAAACGAAGCAATTTAGTTTGGGCATTCAAAACGTTCTCTTAAGGGGCGCCTGGGTGGCTCAGTGGGTTAAGCCTCTGCCTTTGGCTCAGGTCAGGATCTCAGGGTCCGGGGATGGAGCCCTGCATAGGGCTGAGCTCAGCGGGGAGCCTGCTCCACCCCCACCCCCGCCTGCCTCTCTACGTACTTGTGATCTGTCAAATAAATTAATAAAATCTTAAAAAACATTAAAAACAAAGAACGTAAGTTAAGCCACTTTAATTTTTTTTACCTTTTTAAAATTTAAATTCAAGAATTAACATATCATGTATTATTGGTTTCAGAGGCAAATTAAGCCACATTTAAACATTATTCACATGCGGATTTTGAAGGGAGGGAGGCAGCAGAGATGCAAGGGAGCCAGCGGGACAGAGAAAATGAGATGAGAGTAAGAGACACACTGCGGTGAGAAGGAAGGAGAGAGAAAGAGGGTGGGAGGAAAGGGGAGAGGGGACAGATAGGAGGGGGGAGCGGAAAAATAGGCCGCTGAAGGAGAGGTAGGACACGACAGGAAGAGAAAGATCCAGAGAAGAGGTGCTACAGAAAAAGAGACAACAAGGCACATGGAGGGCGAGGCTCGGCTCAGAACATTCCGTGGGTTAGGTAGAGGCCAACCGCAGAAGCTGGGGGCCAGTGGAGGGCAGGGCTATCCCTCAGCAGCACTGGCTACCTAACTCCCTTTGCTAATTAGCTGGTAAAGGAACATCGGAAGGTCCGCCATCGCTCTACACCTCAGAAGTTCAGGGGTTCTGCTCCAAGGATGTGACTACAGGAGCTCATCCGTGGAGCCTCTCTGGGGTTACACTCCTTCGAACACGAGTTAGCGTAAATTTTTACATTTTAAAAATAAAATTTGAGACATGATGGTTTCATCAAAGTTAAACGGGCTTTTTTGATGCATGACTTCTGGGAGCCTCTGATATCAGTTTCTAAGAGTGGTACATGGAGTACAGGGATCCCCAAATTTACCTGGGCACAGAATTCCTTGTTAAAAAAGAATCATAAGGGATAACTGTTCGGCGGGACACACTCTGAGAAGCACTCCACCAGGAGCATCCTATTCTCTTTATAGCTAGCTTTATAATCACTCGCTGTAACCATAACACCCCAAAAATCAGACAACAAGAAATAAAAAGCAAAATCTGGATTGAAGCTGTGAAATTTCCTATCCCTACAAGCCAACATAGCTATTTCTTTATCTCGTTTTATCTTCATATTGCTTTAAGCGCTTTCCATGGGAAGTTCAACATTTTTATCCTTATAGTTGACGCTTTCCACACTTCTAGCACCTTCTATATTTATCTTCATTAACACTGTGTTATAGGATAGTCTTGCCTCCTTTCCTGCTAAACTTTGTCCACTATGATGATTAAAATTAGAAAGTGGTGTTTGCTAGTTTCCCTGCAAAACCCACAATGCCAGACCCACCTTCCCTTCTTCACGGGCACATACGTAGTGGCTCAGCCTAACTGTGGTCTTGTAACTAACTTCTCAGCAAACTTAGAGCTGAAGTGATCTGTACCACAGCGGTCTCACTTGCTTAAGAGGAACATTGCTGGGACACCTGGGTGGCTGGCCCAGTCGCTGGAGTGTGCAACTCTTGATCTTGGGGTTGTGAATTCAAGCCCCATATTAGGCATGGAGCCTACTTTAAAAAAAAAAAAAAAAAAAAGGAACATTGTTTGATTTAAAGTTTTGGTTTTTCTTCCCCTGTCCCTCGTGCCGGAACACAGTGTTCACAAAGATGATAATATCTTAGGGCTGGCAGAAAATTCAAAAGAATGGTACCCGAATGATGGCTCAGAGCAGAGTCCTTCCACCAACACAGACCAGTTACCTTGAGACTTTTAGACGTGAGAAATACATTTTCATCTTTAACGAAGGGACTGTATTTTGACTCTCCTTAACACAGTAATTTGACATTTATTGTCATTAACACAGTGTCAATAAGAATATTACAGCTTATGGTACACTCACATATATTATTTTTGTAAGCCCATTTTTGCTTTGATTTTTTTGTTTGTTCTTACTTTTTGTAAGTAATTTATGTCTTCTAGCATGTATTAATCTGAACATTGAAAATTAAGGCTTTATGTGTTGATTATATCTCAAGCTAGGGGGAAGAAAACTAAGGCTAAGTATGGCAATAAATATCAGCTCATTATTTTGTTCTGTTTTCCTAACGCTTTCAAGCTACACCCTGAGTTATCTAAAGAAGATTCCTTTTTGGGGTGCCTGAGTGGCTCAGTGGGTTAAAGCCTCTGCCTTTGGCTCAGGTTGTGGTCTTGGGGTCCTGGGATCGAGTCCCGCATGGGGCTCTCTGCTTGGCGGGGAGCCTGATTCCTCCTCTCTCTTTCTGCCTGCCTCTCTGCCTACTTGTGATCTCTCTGTCAAATAAATAAACAATATATTGGGCACCTGGGTGGCTCAGTGGGTTAAGCCGCTGCCTTCAGCTCGGGTCATGATCTCCGGGTCCTGGGATCGAGTGCCGCATCGGGCTCTCTGCTCAGTGGGGAGCCTGCTTCCCTCTCTCTCTCTGCCTGCCTCTCTGCTTGTGATCTCTCTCTGTCAAATAAATAAATAAAATCTTAAAAAAAAAAGAAATAAATAAACAATATCTTAAAAAAAAAAGAAGATTCCTTTTTGCTAATTTGTAGCCAATCAATAATAAACCTTCAAATATAAAATTTCCCATGAATTCCTAATGATATGATATGGCTAATATCTTCATGAACTCCAGTACCTTGCTATGAAATAAAATGTGTAGGGTATTTACTATTCAAAATGTATCTTTTTTCTTAGATAAAGATACAGAATGATTTAACAATGGTTGTTTTATATGGTGAAAAATTCTGCTAAACAGAAAAGCAAGTATTTGGAGGTAGCTACTGAAATACATATGTATTTATGAATATAACTTTGGTAAAGAGCCAGACAAAACAAAGCATGACTCATTGTCAGTAAACATTCCCTAAATGTCCTTGTATTATTATGGGAGAGGTACTGTCTGGTTTTAATAATGTATATACAACGAATTACTATTTACATGTGCTCAAAGGCATTAAAAACAATGATCTACTTAGCAGAAAGGACTTTAAACTCTGACAAATTAATTATCCTTAACTATCTTGTCAATTAGTTGAGGGGCAACTTTTTAGGAAATGATTAAATACAATAAGATTTTACTACTTACGTTTCTTGTAGTTGCAACTTACTAGTTTTTAGGAGCTTAAGGCATAAAGAATATGGGTTTTTTTTGTTTTTTTTTTAAATATTTTATTTATTTATTTGACAGACAGAAATCACAAGCAGGCAGAGAGGCAAGCAGAGAGAGGAAGGGACGCAGACTCCCTGCTGAGCAGAGAGCCCAATGCAGGGCTCGATCCCAGGACCCTGAGATCATGACCTGAGCTGAAGGCAGCGGCTTAACCCACTGAGCCACCCAGGCGCCCCAGAATATGTTTTTATTATATTAATTTCAGACGGGAAAGCAAGAGCTATTAGTAAATGCTTTTTTTTTTTTTTTTTTGGACCACAAAATATCTAAAGTTTCATCTCTGACTGAGATGCCAAGGACAGGAATTTGCAATCAGTCTTAACAAAAGTAAAACTGGAGGGTGCCTCGGTAGCTCAGTCGTTAAGCCTCTGCCTTCAGCTTGGGTCTTGACCTCAGGGTCCTGGGATACAGTCCCCCATGGGACTCCCTGCTCAGTGGGGAGTCTGCTTCTCCCTCTGCTTGTGTTCCCTCTCCCATTTTCTGTCAAATAAATAAATAAAAATCTTTATTTTAAAATTTTTTTAAAGTTTTTTTTTAATTTTTATGTATTTATTTGACAGACAAGAGATCACAAGTATGCAGGGAGGCAGGCAGAGAGAGAGGAGGAAGCAGGCTCCCCGCTGAGCAGAGAGCTTGATGCAGGGCTCCATCCCAGAACCCTGAGATCATGACCTGAGCCGAAGGCAGAGGCTTCAACCCACTGAGCCACCCAGGCGCCCCAATAAATAAAAATCTTAAAAACAAATGGTAAAACTGGAAGGAATCTTAAGATATCATAATGACCCTATTTTACAGGAGGAATCAGATGAGGAAATCAGATGTCTGAAACCTTATTTTAACTAAAAAAAGGATTCCCAAAAAGGAAAAACAAAATTCTTCACGGAACTCTAATTCAAACAGGAAGCTTTAACATCTCTGTGAAAGGCTGGTCTTATCATCTTTCCACTTCATACACAGGAGAGAACTAAGGTCTGAGGAAGCTAAGCAGTTGGTTCACTTATCATCTGTCTGAATCGGCGTGTAGCTGGGAATGGAAGCCAGAACTTTAAAAGTTGGAACATTCTCTATCACAGAAGAGGCCGATCTCATTGGAAAGGGACCAGCTGGGGCTGGTGAGGGGAAGCCATATTTGGGAAGTCCCCTCATGGACTCCTGCGTTTCACAAGCAGAGTACTTGCTAAAGATTGCAAAATGCTTGCTTAAGTGAGTTACAGGTGACAGTGCAATCTTAAAAAAAAAAAACAACAACAACAATAACAAAAACAAAAAAAAAAAACACAATCCAAAACATTACAATATATCAAATTTCCTACCTTCCTCTAAAAAAAAGAGTGTCCTCAACTCCTAGAACTTCAAAATATGCTTTATTATGCGGTTCAGCCTTAAACATCCAGGAAATGCGAACAAATTACATTTAAGTTTTATTTGCGTAACCTGAGTGGTCTTTGCAAAATCGTTCCTTCAGGGTCTCGGTGAACATTAGAATGAGACTTCATTTGGACCCCTCTGTCTCTATTCAGAACGCATTTTCTGATGTATTAGCACCCTGGAACGTTAGGCACCCATTATAAATACCATAAAGGAAAAGTTCGTGACAAAATCTCAGTGTGTCTCTCTCCTCTCCACTAAACCACCAATGATGACCAACTTCTAAAGACAACTCAGCCCCTACTAAACAAAACAAGGACCCCCCCCCCCCCCACCACCACCACGCTGTGCCTGTGTCCCTGATGTTCCATCCAGCTGCTACCTAAGACACATTCCCACGGGTCACATGGCCCAGCATTTCTGATGACCGCATTCGGTGCTGTGAGGTGTTCCAACCATTACCGCATCCCCCTCCCTCTCTGTACCGTGCCCAGTGAGCTCAGGCAGGCTGGGCTGGAGCGGCGCTCGCCGTCGAGCCGGAGGGATCGATCACCAACGTGGGAACCCCACTTTGCAGTCCTCCCCGGCCGCACAGAGCGGGGTGCAGAAAGGGAGCTCGGAAGCGGGGGGACGGGTCAGGGTGTGCGCAGCGAAGGGCGCCGAGTTTGGGGAGCAGGCGGCAGGGGAAGGGGTGCCGAAGAGTTGGGGATCCCAACATCCGCAGGGGCAGAGAGCGCGGGGCAAGAGGGGGTCCGCGACTGGGGACCCCCCTCCGGTTCGGGCGGGAAAGGAAAGGCGCAGGAAATGGGCGCCAAAGAAAGAAGTGAGAAATTGCGGAGGAGGAAGTCGTCCCTGGAAGAGGAGGGGCAAAGGGGAAGCGAGGATGGAGTGTTTGCACTTTCGAGAGGGAAGGGCCGGAGCCTCCTCCGAGCCGGGCGGGGGCGGTCCCCAGGGTGCCCCGGGTCCCCGCGGCCTTACCTGAAGCGCTCCTGCCCCGCCGTGTCCCACAGCTGCAGCTTGATCCGCTTGCCCGGCTCGATCTCCAGCAGGCGGGAGAAGAAGTCCACGCCGACCGTGGGGTCGCAGGCGGGGGAGCGCAGCCCGGGGAAGCGGCCCTGCGTGAAGCGGTGCAGGAGGCACGACTTGCCCACCGTGGAGTCCCCGATCACGATGAGGCGGAACTGGTAGATCCAGATGGTCTCCATCGCTCACGTGCCCCCGCGGGCTCGGGGGCCGCCCCACCCGCCCTGCCGCCGCGGGGCAAGTTTGGCGGCGGGAACTGTCCCTTCAGCACCGCCCGGGCGTCCGCCCGCCGGCTTCCAGCATATTCCTGCGACTGCGGCCGCCGCCTGGTCCCCGCCCTCTCTGGAAAGAGGGGCGGGACCCGGCCGGGCCGGGGGCGGGGCCTCGGGCCAGGGGGCGGGGCGGGGGCCGCGGCGCAGTGGGGCGGGGAGGGAGGACCTCCCGGGCTGGCTGCGCGCGACTCCCGCCGCCGCCCTCGGTAAATCTTTCTCCCACAGCGCTCACTGGGCGCCGCCGGGTAGGTGGGTGTGGCGAGAGGACGTGACGGCGGCGGCCGCCAATAAAAATGAAGCAGGGGCTCCCCTCCGCCAGGGTCAGCCAATGAAAAGTGAGAGTCGTTTTCTTGCGGGGGGAGGGGGTGGACTTGTCGGAGTCGGGGTGGGCTCCTGCAAGTCACCGAGGCCGAAACGGGGGTCACGGGTGCTGCGCGTTCGTCCGTGGACGGCAGCGGCCCTGGGAGCTCTGCCCCTTCCCGGACTGCTGCAGGTTCCAGCGGACGGCGTCCTGCAGTGTAGTCTTGCTCAGCGCCGCCGCCGACGCGCTCAAGGTGAAGGAGCGAAGAACAATCGAAATGAATTTGCAGAGCAAGTTCTGGATGCTTCCAGCTAGCGCTTTGGCCGTGGCTCCTGCCGCCCCCGGGTATCTGCCTCACTGCTTTCAGAGCCACAGAAGAGCGAGAAGAATGCCGGGGATCACGCCATCCTCTGGGGGCCTTCCAGCCTGGAGGACAGGATGGGGGAGAGTTAAATGTTGAGATGCTCACGGAAGCTCCCATTCTTCTGGGTCCCCGTTCTGGAAATCGGAAGACCGCGAAGGGGTGTCCGCCTCGCCGAGTCAGGTCCGGGAGCCAGATACGGAGCACACCTGAATTCCGATGCGATCTCACTGGTCCTTCGTGCGCTTCTTAGAACTGGGCAATGGTGCATTCAGGGTCTAGCGTGTAAAACTTAACAACAGTTTTAAAGTGTGTTCTTGCCAAAATAAGAGCTTTTAACAATTCCCCTTTTTTCATGCCCTCATCCAAACCTGCACTATTGTTATTCATCCTTAACTTCCTTTCTTGTTTTGGAGACGAAGAAGTCGCTTTCAATATCGCATTTAATCCCCTGTCACCCAGAGGACTTTGCACTTTTTTCCTATAGTTGACCTTTTTGTCATGCTATTCATAGCTCTGATCTCCTCTCCAATCGCTTGGACTCCTCAGCCTGTAAACACTTAAAAACAAAACAAAACAAAAAGCCAATTGGGTGACCCATCATTCTATCCAGAGTTCTCTTCTAGTCTCCAGGTAAGGATGGCTAGGTGATAGAATTCTGACCAATGAGACTTAAGTAGGGCTTTTGGTAAAGTCTTACTTTTCTGATAAGGGTCCAGCACTCATACTGGCCTTCATTCTTTCTCTTTTGCTTTTCCTGCCTATCAGGAAGGTTTAACAATCATCTTGTAACTGTAGCGATGAAGGCTAGATGCTAATGATGGTGGTAGAAGAGAGAGGAAGAGCTTGAGTTCTTCATGGAATCGAGGATCTGTTGTACCATCTCTGAACATCTTGTTTGACACAAATAAGTCAATCCCTTTTTAAGCCCCTGATGGTTGGATTTTCTGTAAGGATAACCTGCAAACTATTATTTCTTGGCTTTTACAAAAACGTTCTCTACTAGTCTCCTGTATTTTTAAACCTTATTTACTGACTCCTCTTTCTGTCATCTGTTGCTTAAATATTAACGTTCCTAAGATACCCATTTTTCCTCTTTACCCTCTCCTCCTGTTTTCCATTACTTTGAGCTGCTTCTGATGACATCATCAACTCCAGTGACTCCAGTTCCTCCCGTACCCAAACCATGTGTCCTCCCCTCAATCTCTGCTCTGTCTTCCAACGACCTCTCCCCTTAGGTCTATGTTGGTTAGGATTCTCTGAAGCAATCTCCAATTAGGATGATACAAAAAGACAAATGTGGGGTGCCTGGGTGGCTCAGTGGGTTAAAGCCTCTGCCTTCGGTTCAGGTCATGATCCCAGGGTCCTGGGATCGAGCCCCGCATCGGGCTCTCTGCTCCGCAGGGAACCTGCTTCCTCCCCTCTCTCTCTGCCTGCCTCTCTGCCTACTTGTGATCTCTGTCAAATAAATAAATAAAATCTTAAAAAAAAAAAGACAAATGTACTTATCATAAGGATACAGAGGTATTTTTACATAATCCACAGGCAGGAATGCAGATGGTGTCATAAAGGGATTGGAAAGAAAGGGAAAGTTGTAAGGAACACAGGCAGCGTGGGTCTCTGTCTCTCTCCTATTTACTTCCTTCTAACATCTGCTTACTTCTTACCTCTTTACAAACCAGCTTTTTCTCCTGCTTAGTCCATATGGAAACCTATAGTTGCTGCAAGTTCTGTGTTAGATATCTAGACACATACAGAGATCGATTTACATTTTTCTCCAGAGACAATTTAATTGGCCCAGTTTGGAACAGGTGTTTATACCAAAGATATATGGCCAGTGAGATGGGAATATGTAGCAAGCCAGTCCCTTTGGATTCTGGAGAAAGGATTGTTCAGTGGCTTCCCTTTGTGCCAAAAATATCTCTATAATGTCGAAAAGTGAAATCACCTATTTTTTAAAAGATTTTATTTATTTGACACAGAAAGAGACAAGCAAGGGGAGCTGCAGGCAGAGGGAGAGAGAGAAGCAGACTCGGCGCTGAGCAGGGAGCCCAAAGCCGTGCTTGATCCCAGGACCCTGAGATCATGACTTGAGCTGAAGACAGATGCTTAACCGACTAAGCCACCCAGGCGTCCCTGAAATCATATTTCTTGCTACGTTTTTCCCCCTATACTTTAGAGATGAGTTGGTATGTTCAGTGGCTATTCTAGCTGCCTAGACAAGTGAGAGCTTATGGTGCTGAATCGGGGGGCCAGGGGTCTGTGCCGTGGATAAGGAAGGGATGGAATTGGTCTAAAGACAGAAGAATGTAGAGCTAAGGATAATCTAATATGTAGCATCCTGGACAAACCTAAAATGGGGAGGAAAGTAGCAGGTCAAGTAAAGCCCCTTAAAGGGACTAGGTAGATAGAGCAGACCATAGCTACATGTCAACCGAATGGAAATTGGGGAAGCCAGTCCAAAGGAAGGTCTAAGTGGGAGATCAGGAACATAGTTAGATAAACCATTAGGCAGAGGAAGAGGCATGGGGCTTTCTGTAAGGTCCCTGGCCTCAGGACAGATGTAACAAGGATCTAAGGTCTAAGGTAGTTTAGACAGCACATTTGGTTGCTTATGAAGCAATAGCAGCTTCATCCCTCTTGGACTCCTCTCTCTCCTTTGGCATTTTCAGCCAATCATCAAATCCGGGTACTTTTACCTCAGCAATATCTTTCAGATTTGTGACCTTTTCTGAACTTCCCACTGTCATTGTCTTTATCAATTTCTTATCACTTCAGGTCCTGTTCAATAACCTCTGCAGTAGTTTCCCGAGGGTGTGGTAACAAAGCGCCACCAGCCAAATGGCTTCAAAGAACAGAAATTTATTGTGTCAGAGGCTAGAAATCCAGTGGGTTCCAGGCTTGATACCTTCTTCGGGCTGTGAGGGAAAATCTGTTCCAGGCCCCTTTCCTAGCTCCCAGTGACTTGCTGGGCTATCTTTGGCAATCCTTGGCATGTAGGAGGACCATTCCAGTCCTCCACTGTGACGTGGCATTTTTCCTGTGTCTCTTCACGAACCCTTCCTTCCGTGAGTGTCTGTGTCTGTGTCTAAATTTCCCCGTTTCTATGAGGACACCAGTCCTATCAGATAATGACCTCATTTTAGCTTTGAGCATCTGTGAAGGCTGTTTCCAAATGAGGCACATTCTGAAGTTCTGAAGGACTTCCTTGTATCACTTTTGAGTGATATAATTCAATCTGTGACAGCCTCCCATATCCTCACTCACCCTAAGATAAGGTCTGAATAATAATGTAATACACGTCCCAATCCTAATGTGGCCTCTGAGATCTAGTCAGTGACCCCTCTATTCATGCTAGACTTTCCCCCTGCCATGCTATTGTGTCCTCTTCTGATATCCTTTTCAACCTCCATCTGGTCAGCAAATTTCTCTTCATCTTTCAAGGCCCAGGACAAATATTATCTCCCCTTTGAAATCTTTCTCAACCACTTACATCCTCAAGGAGAATTGATTGTTCACTCATTTGTGTTCCTACAGCCGTTAAGCAAGGAGTACTCTGTACTTCTAGGATATCTCCTATCTTCTATAATATATCTCATATTGAATTATGGCTCTTGGTTTGACTGTCTGGCTAGATAGCAAGTTCCTCAAGGCAATTACTAATTCATTGTTATTTCCCCAGCACACACAACAGCCCACACACTAGTGGTGCTCTGTAAATGCTCACTGAGTGGAAATGAGCTGTTAACCATACTTCTCTATGACCTTGAACTTCTATATATGTGCGGTCTGCGCTTAACCCAATGAGCTTCATGATGAGCTGAAATTGAATAATTTTATGGTCCCTAAGATTTGCCTTTGAATAATCCAGGAACAATTTCAATTTTAAGTAGATTTGGATTATGCTGAGTACAAATAATATTTTAATGAGAAGTGTTTATAGAAGGTTTAGCTTAGAAAATAAGGCACATAGTTAGGGCATATTTAATTTAAGAGAGCTGCTTACACTGTTACTCAGGATATACTGCTTTGATATGTATATATTTTAAAATCAAGTGAAAATATGGGAAGTGCCAAAAAGGAGGATCTAGCCTCTTTCTGTTGTTTATTGCCCAGGAGTCAGGAGACCTGGGTTCAGGTCCCTGTGTTGCTACAGACTTTGGGGCCTTTTTACAATTACTCAATCTCTGTGTTTCTCTGCTTCCTCACCTGGACACTAAAACAAGTTGAACTACGTCAGTGTTTTTCAAACTGGAAGTTATAAAATCAATTCCGTGGGTAACTGCCAGAACTAAAAACAAAATAAAACACCAGATTACATCACACATAATAAAGATGTTTGTTTTGGGGCTCCTGGGTGGCTCAGTCAGTTAGGTGTCTGCCTTTAGCTCAGGTCAAGATCTCAGGGTCCTGGGATCAAGCCCCATGTGGGACTCCCTGCTCAACGGGGAGTCTGCTTCTCCCTCTTCCTCTGCCCCCCCACTCATGCTCTCTCTCTCTCCCTCAGATGAATACAGTCTTTAAAAAAATGTTTGTTTCATGAGACTTTTTAGTATTGCGTGTTGTATGTAAGCATGTGTGTGTGTGTGTATGTGTGTGTGTATCTCATCTTCTTTATCCATTCATTAGTCAAGGAATGTTTGGGGTCTCTCCACAGTTTCGTTATTGTAGATAATGCTGCTATAAACATCAGGGGGTACCTGCCCCTTCAAATCAGTCTTTTTGTATCCTTTGGTTAAATACACAGTAGCGCAATTGCTGGGTCATAGGACAGCTCTATTTTCAACTTTTTGAGGAAACTCCATACTGCTTTCCAGAGTGGCTGCGCCAGCTGGCATTCCCACCAACAGTGTACAAGGGCTCCCCTTTCTCTGCATCCCCGCCAACACCTGTTGTTTCCTGTGTTGTTAATTTTAGCCATTCTGACAGGTCTGAGACCATATATCATTGGGGTTTTGATTTGTATTTCACTGATGAGTGACGTCAAGCATCTTTTAATGTGTCTGTTGGGCATCTGGACTTCTTCTTTGGACAAACATCTCATTCTTAATTCCTCTCTTTGTCATTCCCCCATAAGTATTCCATCAGTAAATTCCATAGGCTGTATATTCAAAATATATTGATCTAACCATTTCTCCCCACTTTCCCCTCTGCCACCATGACCTGAGTTGTTGTCACCTCTGGTCTGGATTACGGTCACAGTCTCTAGTTAGGTCTTGCCCTGCTAGTACTATTACCATTTTCCACCTAGCAGCTACAATGATCACTTCTAATGGTTTCTTATCTCACGGGGAAAGTGACAGTCCTTGGTCTCTCATTACCTCTTGGGCCTCATCTTCTACCTTCCCTTCAGTACCTTCACAGCATGCTGGCTTCCTTGATGTTTCTCAAACATGAGAGGCAGGCTGCCACCTCAACGGCTCTTTTCTTTTGTCTTTGCAAGCCCTGCCTCTCTCACCTCATTCAAGCTCCATTTGAATGTCTTCATGAAGATTTCCTTCCCTCTATATGTAAAACTGTAGCCCAGCCCCTTCTCTGCTTTATTTTTCTCCATAGTGTGTATCATCACATAGGATGATATGCATTTTACTTACTTATTTTGTTTATCGTCTGCCTCCCCCAAGAGAATGTAAGCTCCACTAGGGAAGGGTTTTTTATTTTGGACTGTTTTATTCATGGTTGTGAACCAACGCCCAGCACAGTACTTGGATTATAATAGACCATTGATAAATATTTGTTGGATAAATTCAAGCTGCCCATAAGTTTCCCTCTAGAAGACAAAATCAAGGTAACTTAAATAGGATCTTTATTTTCTTTTTCAAGATAGTATTTTTAAGTAATCTCTACATCTAACATGGGGCTCGAACTTACAACCCTGAGATCAAGAGTTGCATGCTCTACGGACAGATCCAGCTAGGCACCCCTGATAAGTGATCTTTAAATTGAAAAGATAGTGACAGTTGATTTCAGACTTGAGGACTGAAGACTTTGGATGGGAATTAAAGAAAAGTATTTCTGGGTATGGAGAACAGACACCGGCTGTTATCAGTTACGATTCTGTGTTTATAAACTGAGTGTTGCACAATCTTTTCCTACCAAGCAGTAATTTTGATAAGAAATCTGAGGTCAAAGCTGGCTATTTTCCTAATGGTTCTACGAGGGAGTCACGAGGCAGATGACTGAGGGCTTCCTGTGAAGTGACCAATATCCTCACTGCTCTCAATCCCAGCTCCTCAGACTCGGGCTGATGACGCTGGAACCACGGTTCTGACTTGAACTGGAGAGCTAGTCTCATTGACCCATCTTATGAGGCTGTTGGGGACAAGTAGAGTCTTTCCAAGTTTATGAATATGTTGGGCTGGAATAATTGCTTAGAAGAAGTCAGTTTGAAGTGTATGTTCATGCCCTTCTCAATACTCTAAAAAGTTATGATCTTCACAGTTCTTTTCTGAATAGGGAAATTCATCCAAAGTGAATCAAAAGTCAATTTACGCTTTAAAAATACAATAATAGTTTTCCACCACATGTAGGCATTATTTTTGTTTTGGTATATTTGCCCTGCGAGGGACACGTGAACGGTAGAATTTCCTCTGTTTGCTCCTTTGTACTTAAACGCTACGACTCTGCAGCCATTGCATCAGGGAAGGCTTTTGCCATTTTTCAGTTGGACCAATGTGCAAGTCCACTGTCAGTCTCAGTCTCAGTCTCACTCTCTCTCTAAATGACCTGAATAAACATGGACAGGGAGGGAAAAAAGTCCTGAATGGACAGAGTTTAAACCTGCAATGGCTGGGGCGGGGTGAGTAGAGCCCAAGTAACTACATTAGGGTATTAAGTAGAATGGAAACTCTAAATAAAGACATAGGTGAATTGTAGAAAGAGAAAGTTACAGTTCATATGGACGCCTGAAGCGGTAGACTTAGAATTCTTGCCTGCTAAAGAGGAGGGACTGATCCAAATGATACCTGATATGTAAGAGGGATTTATTTTTTTAAAGATTTTTATTTATTTATTTGTCAGAGAGAGGGAGAGAGCACAAGCAGGGGGAGCGGCAGGCAGGGGGAGAAGCAGGCTCCCTGCTCCGAAGCGGGACTCGATCTGAGGACGCTGGGATCACGACTTGAGCCAAACGCAGCTGCTTAACTGACTGAGCCAGGCGCCCCTTATTTTTTTTAAGATTTTGCTTATTTATTTTTATGAGAGAGAGAGAGAGAAAGAACACTTGAGTGAGCATGAGCAGGGATGGGGAGACAGAAGGAGAAGCAGACTCCCCACTGAGCAGGGAGTCCAGCTGGGGGGGGGGTTCAATCCTAGGACTCTGGGTTCATAATCTGACCTGAAGACAGACATTTAACAGAGTGAGCCCCCCCAGGAGCCCCTGTAAGAGTGATTTTAATGTGTGTGTACTCCAGTAAACCATGCACATTCGTTCAGACAGAGCACGCGTGTGACTCTCAGGACTTCTGTGAGAAATACACACCTGGGCAGTGAATGAAACATCTGCTGGAATGGCTAGCTGCAGTGTTTCATGTCACCCCTCTGGAATGCCTGTTTTGGACTTCTATATCAGTTGGTTGTAGGTTTTTTGTTTTTTTGTTTTTTGTTTTAAGATTTATTTATTTATTTTAGAGAAAGAGCGCTCTAGTGAGCCGGAGGGAGGGGCGGAGGGAGAGAGAGAATGCTGGAGCAGACTCCACTTGGAGGCAGAGTGGGATGTGGGGCTCGATCCCAGGACCCGAGATCATGGCCTGAGCCAAAACCAAGAGTCTGCGGCTCGCCTGACTGTGCCACCCAGGCACCCCAGTTGGCTGTAGTCTTGTAACAGTGTTTATTCATTTCTGCTGCTTCAGAAGTCATTCAGGTGGACCAGATTCTGATCAATTCTACCTTGTATATATCTTTCAAATCTGTTTACACTCTGCCTGCCCCAATACTGTTTCCCTGATTTCCTCCCTTCTCATCTCTTACCAAAGTTGTTACAAGCTCAGCTCCTCGGGTTTTGTCTAACTCCAGAAGGTCTTCAAGACTCTTTCTGACGCACAGAATAATCTCATCACTCTGTAGCTCAAACTATTTCAAATACCCCATGTATGTACATGTACACATCGCTTAAAGAACAACACTTAAACTCAGGAGGATGGCATTAAAGATACGCTTTGGTACCGCTGGATTTTCCTTCACCTTCTACCTTCGGTTTGCTTTTACATTATTATGCTTAGGGAGCTCCTGAAACACCGGGACCGAGAGGGCAGCTTTACAAAGGTAGAGACCCAGGCGGTACTATGCTGTCGTTCTGCAGTGCTCCCCGCGTGGCTCTCACCTCCAAAACGACCACAGAAGCACCTGTTTCATGCTGACATTCTCCCAAGCAGGATGAAGGAGGTGTGAAGTGCTCCTCCTCTCCGTGATTCTCAGCGAATCTCAGAACTTTAGTGAAAGCTACTTAAAAAGAGAAACTCTCTTTCTGTTGGACTTGGAGCTTTGAGGCTAGTGCATACAGCCTGGACAGTGTCTGCCTGAGGGTGGAACTCACATAGAGGAAGCCCAGCTCTTAAACCCAGAAAGAAACAGTTCTTTTCGCCTTGTCTGATCCCTAGCATCAAGCCAGAGCTAAAGCCAAGATATACCTTTGGGTTTTTATTTTTTTATGATTTACTTATTTGAGAGAGAGAGAGAGAGAACATGGGCACATGAGTGGGGAAGGGGCAGAGTGTGCGAGAGAAATCCTCAAGCAGACTCCCCACTAACCGCAAAGCTGGATGGAGGGCTAGATTCTAGGACCCTGAGATCACGACCTGAGCTGAAATCAAGAGTCAGATGCTTAACTGACTGAGCCACCCAGGCGCCCTTACCCTTATATTTTTAAATGACATGTGTGATCAAAAATTGAGGCCATGTTTCCTAAGGTGGATAAGGAAGAAAGTGGAGACAATAAAACTTGGAATGATAGATTGACGTGGTGGTGGTGTGGGAGTTGATAGACAGTGGGTCTTAATGAGATGAAGGATGTGGCACACACTTCTTGGGTGAGAAAGCTGGGTGTGCAGCAAAGAGGTTCAGATGTTAGATCTGCGGGTTTGGAAGTAAGTGGTACCATTTCCGGTGATGATATTTAGGACGTGACTTGAGAGAGTAGATATCTCAGGGGGTGTAGATGAAGAATGTCCACAGAGAAGGAGGTCAAGAAAGTGAGAGGCCAGTGAGTTTGATTATTTCATACCAGTGGCCCCTTGGTGTAGGCCAATGACATGTCTGAGTTTAATTTAGCAAGAACAGAATCATCAGGGGCTGAGGTCCACTTCTCTTCTGGTTTGGTCTTTCCTAGGGATGGATCTTAGCATGAACTGGAGACTAGCCTATTTGGGCAATCCTCCAGAAATATTATGTCTTACTTTGGATAAGTACTGTGAGTTCAATGTCATTCTCAATGCCGGGCACCTGCAGTGTAGTTCAAGGTAGAGCCATAAATATTAATAGTGATCTGGGCTGGGGATAGGATTGACAGCCTCTTTTGATGGCAGAGAAGTCTTAGAAAGGTGTGGAAATAGGTCACAGGAATACCCTTGGGTAGAGCCTAGATTCTCCTCAGGCAGAAGTTTCTAATTCATTCTAGAACAGAGATTCAAGGGTCTTCAAGTCCCCAAATTTCAATGTAATGAAGCGTGACTTTAGGAGCTTAACCTGGAAAAAATTTACATCAGATGAAACTCCACGGCTATGTCAACCATCCAAAATGAAAATCCATGTTGGGGGGCGCCTGGGTGGCTCAGTGGTTTAAAGCCTCTGCCTCCGGCTCGGGTTGTGATCCCAGAGTCCTGGGATCAAGCCCCGCATCGGGCTCTCTGCTCAGCAGGGAGCCTGCTTCCCTTCCTCTCTCTCTGCCTGCCTCTCTGCCTACCTGTGATCTCTGTCTGTCAGATAAATAAATAAAACCTTAAAAAAAAAAAGTTCTAAAAAAAAAAAAAAAAAAGAAAATCCATGTTGGCAACTCAATGAGTTAACTTGTATAAGTTTATAATTGATAAGCAAGTTAAACATTGATATCTGTCTTTCAAGGGTAAGAATTTATTGTTAGAACAGTTGATTTTTTAGAGGCATTTCTTGTGTGAAAATAGAGAGCAGAACAGTTAGAGCAAAGACATTTAAAAGTGATTCACATTTAAGATGGTTAGTCTTTTAGTTTGTTTTGTATTGTTGTATGGCTAGGGACCTATAATCTACTCAACCAAGAGCGGTATCTTGAGGCATAAATTAAGAAAGAGAGGGGCTGGAATATAGTTTGTCTTTATTCCACTGGAAATTACCATTTGATTTATCAAAAGACCATTTCTACCAGGAAGCAGGTTATTCAGAAATGAAGAAATACAAATGGCAAGTAAACACTGAAAAAAAATGCCCCACTTCACTGGTAATCAAAGAGATGCAAATTAAATCAATGATACCCAGTTTTTACCTATCAAATTGACAGTTCTGCTGTGGGTGACTAACTCGGTGATCAATCACTTCGGTTTTTCCTTACCTCCCATTTCCCATCACTGGAAATTAAGTGACGCAAAGGTCAAGGTATAAATCATCACAATGAATTTCAAGATCATTAAAGAAAGCAATTTTGTTGGAATTTCTGAACTGTGAATGTCAAAGCAAAGTTTCCTCTAATCGCAGACCTAAGACATTTAGAAAATTTTTCTCTACACAAATGCTCAGAAACCAATATTATTGAGGGAGAGCAAAGACAAAGAATTGGCACTCTTCCAATTCTAAACCTTCTCCAATGCGTTATTTCTGAGTGGAAGTCCACCAAAGAATGGTCAGGACCTCTTCACCTCATCAGACCTAAATGCCTGGGCTCCCATTATTCTTTAAGAAATGACTTTGCTTTTACTACGTTTTCTGTCAAGCAACATTTCCCTAGGAATAGGCAGCCTGAAACGTAGCCTGCATTTTTCGGTAATGGATTCACTGAGTTGCTGCAAAAGAGTGCCTATTTATTTTTATTAAAAACATAGAGCTGTTCTAAAGATTCTGTTTCTGAGTGATCTCTGTGCCCAACATGGTGCTTGAACTCACAACCGGGAGATCAAGAGTTGCGTGCTCCCCCCACTGAGCCAGCCAGGCCGCCGGAGACCGAGTGTGTTGTAAGAGTCGATGTTACATTCCTCCCCTACTTAAATATATTGAAGAGTATTTCCCCAACATCCTAAAGATCTCAAAAAGAAGAAGAAAAAACCTTTTTCTTCTCCTAAACCACCATCTTCAAGTCTCTTCACATGATGGTGTTTGGACAGTAGTTCTTTGAAGTCTTGGGTGGTCACCCTTTCCAACCGTCTTCCACAGCTCTCAGGGGGAATCAACAGGGAGTAACTATTGTGTGGCCAGCTGCTACCTGCACCCCAACCCCATCCTGCCACACACACATGCACACCTTTCTTCCTCTTCTCGCTGCTATTACCACCACCATTTTGCTCTTCTCTTCAAATATACCTCCCACCACCTCCACAATACACTTTTTAGAGCTGGGAGAGACCTTAAAAATTATTCAGTCTTGGAGCACCTGGGTGGCTCAGTCGGTTAAGCGTCTGCCTTCGGCTCAGGTCATGATCTCAGGGTTCTAGGATCGAGCCTCGAGTCTGGCTCTCTGCTCAGCAGGGAGTCTTGCTTCTCCCTCTCCTTCTCCCTCTCCCCCTGCTTGCACCCCCCCCAATAAATAAGTAACATCTTTTAAAACAAAACAAAACAGAACAAAAACAATATATCGTGGCAGTTTCACCTTCATCCCCTGTGCAACAGAGAACATATCCCAAAACGTCTTCAGACCAAGATACAAAAATTTCATGAGACACCCCAAAACTGGTTATTCAACTCACATCCCCCTGTCTGTGTAGAGAGTATTAAGTCAGGGACTGCTGGTGAGGAGAGATGAGTTTTGGAGAGAGCTGGTAGGGTTCTGTGAGTTCCTCCTGCCTTCCCCAAGGATGCCTGCTCCTCCTCTCAAGTCCAGGGGAAGTCCCTCAACAGGACGACTCACAGAGCTCAACACGTGCCCCCAGCGGGTTGGGAACGTGTGTTGAGGACAACCTGATTAATCTGAAGAGGGCGGCCCTTGCTGGCTCTCTTCTCGAGGAGGAGAGAAGGAGAGGTTGCCGGTGTGATGGGACTAACCTCCATTCTCCTTCCTTGGGGCAAAGGACGAGTGGGTGTTTTCTATAGCCCAGAAGCAGAGCGTGCATGTGGAAGAGCCAGCATGGGAAGGTCTCAGAGTCCATCCACCGGGACTCCCCGGGAGGGGTGTGGCTACACCCAAGCGGTGCCTACAAAAGGCACATTTCAGTTCGCGCAGGCGCTAATTTTGGTCACAGGCCGCGGGGACACGTGGTCTATCAGAACCCCGTCTTCTCACTGTAACAGCTCCCCACTCCTTCCAAAAAAACCCAGGTCGCACAACCCCAGATCTCGATCCTTGAATGTCTGTTGCCTGCAGTCCTTCCGGGGCCAGAGAGACAACAGAAATCAGCCCAGCTGTTTCTAAGTAGAAAAGTATTTAATGCAGGAAAGAATTTAGGGGTGAAAATAATTGCTGCGAGGGTCCGGAGCGGGGCAGGCTCTGGATGGGGCCCCCAGGGATGACTCCGAGAACAAGACTGGCTCCTGGACTGCTGCTGTAGGTGTCTGAGCACGATGCTGGGGGGTCGCGGGTGGCGGGGGGAGGGTGGGGTCAGGAATCCACGCTACAGCTGTGTCTCCAGGAACAGGAGTCAGCGGGCTTCCAGGCCATTTACACAGGCTATGGTCCCAGCAGAAAAAAAGATGCCATGTACGGTGTACCCTCGTTCTCCACTCCACTCAGTCCTGAATTCAAGTCCAGATGCATGCATGTGATTCATAAAACAGAGGTCCTTAAGAGAATTGGATGAAAGTGGTTTTAAGCTTTCCAGCCTCTAAAAAAACAAAAGACAAAAAACAAAAAACAAGCCAACAAACAAAAAACCCTAGAGAAGCCAGGCAGGTTAGAATAGTACATGAGCCAATCCACTGCAACCACCACACTTTATCTCTGTCTCCATAGACTTTTGGATTTGGTGGGTCCCATTCTCCAGCAGCTTCCCAAAAAAATGATGCAGAGCAAGGAATTTTTTTGAGAAATTTCGTGCCTATGTGGGAGGCCACAATAAGGCTTGAGACGGGGACGAAACCAGGCCCTGACTTGGGCCTCCTTTAAAGGCTGAAGAGCCGCACAAAAGGCTTAGGTCGATAAAGTCGAGCAGCCCTGAGAAAGGGTCTGTGCTGTGTGTTGCGCGCTCGCCTACGTGACTTCCCACACGTTGGCTAGTCAGATAGAGACGATTTGGTCGGGGTCATGAATTCTTGGCTGGTCCTTGCTGTCCTTGCACGGGCTATAGACTACGCCACTGTAAGACTGTGCTGTGCTTCCATAAACTATGTCTTGAGTGGCCTTGAAGTCAGTACATCTGGCGCTAGAGGGTCTGCTATTGGTGCTTGGGAAATAGATAATGGGAAAGCTTGAAGGATTTTCTGTGCATGTTACAAACTCTTCAATAATCAGCTAAAAATAGATACTTTCTTATGATTGTTTCTGTTAGCTATATAATGCCTTGCTGCCTTGAATAAAATTGGCACTATTGGACATCCTCCTTGGTGCTCCTCCTGCCCCCATCTCTGTCTCTTAATTTCTTTCCACCATCCTCTTACCCTCTCGACCCTGGTCAATTTGTCGCGCCGGCCGCGACATGTCTAAAATGTTTTTATTTTACCCTCATATTTACTTAATAGCTTGCCTTAAAGTTTTATGGTCAGAAATCATTTTCCATCAGAATTCTGAAGACACTTTGGCTCTGTCGCCCAGATTCCAGTGTTGTGCTTGAGAAGTCCTAAACATTTTCATTCTTAACCATTTGTGTGGAAACAACTGTTTTTTTCCTCTCTGCAAGCTTTTCTTTCCTTATGTCTGGTTTTATAACATGTTGCAATGATGCAACTTTCTCTTTTGCTGTGGGTTCTTTCATTATGGATTCTCTTGTTTTTCAATATGAGGATTTTTTTTTGTATCTGTTTTTGATTTGAGAATTTCCTTTATCTTCACTTCTTCACTCTCTTCCTGAAATGTCTGAAACTTGGATGTAAGATCTTTTGGATCTTTCTCCTGATTTTTTTTTTTTTAAGATTTTATTTATTTATTTGACAGACAGAGATCACAAGTAGGCAGAGAGAGAGAGAGGAGGAGGAGGAGGCAGGCTTCCCGCTGAGCAGAGAGCCCATTGCGGGGCTCGATCCCAGGACCCTGGGATCATGACCTGAGCTGAAGGCAGAGGCTTTAACCCACTGAGACTCCCAGGTGCCCCTTTCTCCTGATTTTCTTATTATTATCTCCCACTTTCACTCTCTTTGTGTCTTGGTTTTCCCTTCTTACTAGATTTCCTGAACTTTATCTTTCACTCTTAACAGTGAATTTATTTTTCACTGGGCTTGAACTCACAACTCTGAGATCAAGACCTCAGCTGATATCAAAAGTCGGCTGTTTAACTGATTGAGCCACCCAGGAGCTCCTTTCCTGTTGAATTTAAAATTTTTGCTATTGTCCTTTAATTTCCAAGAAGTTTTTGTTGTTGTTGATGCCTTCTGGTTATTTTCTCTTTACACCATACTGTTTTTGTTTCATGGATACATTCTTGTATTTTCTCTCTGGTACTATTATTATTTTCAATTTTTTTTTCTTTTCTAGATGTGGCTTAATCAGACGCACCCAAAGTTTTATTTTGGTCCTGGCATTGTCTGCTTCTTCTGACCTCATTTTATTTTATCTAGTAGTTTGTTTTGGCCTCTGACTTTCCACACTAGGTTTCAGCTTCCTTACTTCTTCTAAGTGAATTACCAAGGGTTCAACTACTTTTATCTTCTAAAATGTGGTTGACACCCTTGTCTTGTCTTCTCTTCTTTTTGTCCTGGTGGGTTTAAGTCTTCCTTATTATGTTAATCCTTTTTTTTTTCTTTTAAAGATTTTATTTATTTATTTGAGAGACAGCGAAAATGAGAGAGATCACAGAGGGAGAGGGAGAGGAAGAGGCAGACTCCACACTGAGCAGAGAGCCGGATGTGGGGCTCGATCCCAAGACCCAGGGATGGTGACCTGAGCTGAAGGCAGACGCTTAATGACTGAACCACCCAGAAGCCCTCTTTTTTGGTTAGTCTATTACTCCCCCGAGGTTTTGGAAATGAACAAGGATAAACATATGTTCAACATGCTATATTTTATTTATTTATTTTTCAATACTCTGTATTTTAAAAAATGACTTTGATGTGTGAGGAACAAAGATCCGAAGAGTGAGGAGCTCTGCCCGAGGTCCAAACACTGGCTTGTGGGAAAGACAAGCTAGTCCTTAGTTTCTCTGACTTTAAGGTTAAGCTTATCATCAATTTCTGCTTTACCATTCCTTCCCTCCTACCACCAGCACTTATAACCACCAGCTATTTTTCCTGTATCATTCGTTCACTCATTCATTCATTTTCCAAACCCATCTTCCATGTTGTATATATGCCATAGCTAGAACATGCCTGGCATGGAGTAAGGAGTCAATATTTAATTATTGAATAAATTAATGAAAAGGTAGGTGACCTAGACCTTAGATTTCCCCTCACTTAGGATTGTGCTTTGAAGGAAGACAAAGTCTTCCCCAGGTGATGGTTGATGACAGGATTTCAGACATTTTGACTTGGGGTTTGGGAAGATAACATCTAACCTTCTCTGTTAAAAGGCAGAAAACAAGGTGACTGGAAGCATAAAATCTGAAGACAGAGATAGGTTTCAAGTCTTGGGTTCAAATCCCAGTTACCTCGTAATTTGCATAGTCTCTTCCCCCTTTCCAAAAAGTACGCAAATTTGAGTTTTAAAGCCCCAGATCACTGTATTTTTTCAATTTCTTCTCCCTCCTGCCCCATAATTGTTCTCCCCTTTCAGAGTTGCATGGTGTCTGCTTTTGAAAAAAGGAGGCATTTCTTTCTCCGTCTGCATGGCTAAGTGCTAACTATATTGTAGAACTTGTGTGAGTCCTCTCCTCCACAGGCTAGAAAAGTCATTCTTTATTGTCTTGGTATTTTCCCCTAAATCTTCAGAGTATGCTCACTGTAGTGCTTAACAATGCTTTGGCTTTTTATTAACCCTGGGCATAAATTCTGACCTTTAGTGCTTTTGGCTGAAGACCACAGGAAGATAGTATTGCAAGTAATTAGATTTTACTTCTAGCCCTTATTTCTAATTGGTCCATTACTTCTTGGTAACTTAATACAGCTAAGGATAAAATCCTTTCAGATTACTGAATAACCCCTTTTTTTAGGTCCTATAGAAATTATTATTGAGTTAAGGTTTTATTCTGGGAACTATCAGACTATGGCAGAACTCCTAAAACGTTTCCTAAAAGGTTACATAGACTAAAAATCTGTCCTGTTTGATCACTTTTGGCCTCCAATAAATGTTTCCTAAAACAGTGAGGTGGGTGAGGCACTTTCCTTCTGCTGTTGCTTCTAGGATACACACGGAGGCAGTGCAGTCTAATGGATAGATCCCAGGTTGCAGCCTGGCTTTCCCTGCAGAGATCTAGGCGTTGACCAGTAGTACGGTTATGCTCACTGGCGTACGTTATTACATCTATACATTTATATGTCCATACGTAAAAGCATGTTTCTCTAATTAACAGAAGGATATTGTGCATTTGGAAGGGCTACATCCGTTTGATAGTAATGGATATTAAGAGATCACTTCTGAGTGGCAGGCATATTTTTTTACCACCCCAGTATTCCTCTCCATCTGGATGTCTTAAGAAGAATTCCAAACACAAGAGATCCAATGTAAAATTTATTCTTTTCCACTTCAGACTTGTTCCTCTCTCAAGAGTCTTCAAGAGGAAAAAGCCATCTTTTGTGCAGTGGCCTTAGTCAGAAGCCAGGAGTTAGCCTAGGGTCCCCCCTGGCCCCTTCACCCATGACTGTAATAGCCTGGGCAAAAGTAACAGGAGCCTACACTAAGGGCCTTTCTGCCCTTAGTGTAGGCTCCTGTTACTTTTGCCCAGGCTATTACAGTTTCTGCCCCCTCCTGTCCGCACACCCATTAATGTCCCCATGAGCATGACATTCCCATGGTTCCTGGTGTCACACTCTTCAGGAGGCATCAGGCTCTTGAAGGCATGTTCCTGCTGACCTTTCTGACCTTGTCTTTGACCACATCTCCCCGAGCCAGCCACACGTTATCTGTCCGTAATTCTCCTTTTTGCCTGCAACATTCTATTTGTCTGTCAAACCCCTACTGTTTAAGAAGCTGCCTTTTTCATCTCAGTAAAATCATTCCTGAGTCCCTGTTACCCTCTCCGTGCTGTGTCTTGCCTCTTGTACCAAGAACCTCCTCCTTTCTACTTCCATGGAAACTCCTTTTCAACTCTGTCTGGAGACTTGATCCATGTCTGTTGAAAAGCCCACACTGTGAAGTCAGCAAATCTGGTTTAAATGTATTATTTATTAACTGTGTGACATTGAGCAATTTATATGACCTCTCTAGGTCTCAGTTTCTCATTCTCTAAGGTGGGGGTAACAATAATATGGTAAGTCCATAATAACAAAAAATAATAATAAGCATTATTGTTATTGCATCATTTTACTTTATTTTAATGGTGATTAATATGTCTGGTTTCCTGCATTGCCCATGAGCACGTGAAATCAGAATGTCCGTAACTAATTATTAAGCAATATTAACTAAGCACTTATCACTTCCTATGTGTATACATTCACTCATCCACTCATGTAATCCTCTTAATGTTCTGTCTGGATCTAAGTTTGCCTGACTCCCAAATCCATACTATGTTACCAACCACTTTCCTGGCTTTAATATCAACCTCTTTAAGTTCTTCCAATAATTTGGCAGTTCCATAAAAATTCATCAACAGTATTCTCATGCTTGTATACAAGGTAATTATTTCTAAATGTTACTTTGTTGCTTGACATATGTAGAAATGGAATCAACCCAGTTAGAATTCAAGGATTCATCGGTGAGGAGGTTTGAGAAATACTATAACGTGTTAGTGAATAATTAGGATTTAAGCATGTATTTGAATATATTTGCTTTTGTCCATGTGATCACATGATTCTAAAACAATCAAATACATTAATCCTATTAACTCCATCAACTTATTTAAAAAATCTAATTAGTTAATTGATTCAGGTAGCTAGCATAGATGATTTATTTCCCCATAGATAAATAGGTAATTATTATGGATAATTTCATCATATCCTTCTAGAAATTTTGTATTCATTAGTAGCTCAAATATTTGTATACAAATACTTTATTAGCCTTCATCTCACGTAAATGAGCAATACACACTTAGCCTGAAAACACCCCAGTCTTTATCTCTCTTGATACGTTATAACTTCCATTGGCAGAAATCGTGAAATAGAGTTTGGGTTGGTATCATTCTTGCTTTTTCATTATTCTTTAGTAAATTTTCAATATCTTATATCTGTCTGAATAATATTGAGAGATAGACTTCTAAAATAATAATCATAATCATCACTCATATTACATATTTCCATTCCTGCACAGACACCTGTGGTGTCTCTCAGTCAGATGGGGGCCCCAAAGGTGGGGTGATGAGAGGGGGGCAGCAGGTGGGGTTGGCGGTGAAAGGACTCATGGGAGGCCAAACAAGGAGAGAGAATTTTGTTGAATACAGCGCAGGGGAGTGGCAGGCACGGCAGCAGAGGTGAGGCTGTCTGCCAGGAGGCAGTGGGTGGGGGGTGCTTTTAAAGAGGGAAGGTGAGCAGGTAAGGCCGCATAGGGAATTCTCCCTTTTTTGGTCAATGTGCCTGGTTGGAAGTAGCCCGTGTTCTCAGGTGGGTCCGCTGATGGGCCTGTCCGTAGTCAGCCAGGGGGGTGGCTGTGGCCCTTTCTATATTCCATTGCTCAGGCCTGCTTGCTTAAAAGTGGCTTCTGCTACATCCATCAAATGTTCTGGCTTCCACCAAAGGCCTCCCTTCCTCTCTCCCCCTAAGCGAAGGCATTTGCTAGGTTCATTCTGTCTTTCTCTATCCACATCTTCCTCAGGGAATTTCATTCCGTTTCATCGTTCAGCTGCCGTGGCTCGACCAGAGTTCCAGATCTCTTATTCTAGCATCTTCTTTCCCATGTATCTCAAACAGGTCCAGACATGACCCCCAGCAAACAGTTGCCCCGGAAGCTTGAAAATCAAACCCATTCTCTTCGTCACGAACTGTTGATTTCTCTTCCTCTGTCAACGCGAGTCCTTTCTTGGGCTTTCTCTCATCTCTTCTTCCTTGCCAATCGCCAACTTCCATTGGTTCTGCAGATGCCTCCTTTGAAGGTTCCTTCCTTCTTTTGCATTTATAGCACTCTGCTACCATCCAGGTGGCAATAATTACCTTGTAATGGGTCTTCCCGGAGTTCAATCCGGTCTTTCTAATGTGTTCCACAGGAGCAAGCTTCTTAGTACTCAGACTGCTCAAAGGGCCTCTTACTGTCTATCCAATGAAACTGAAACCACTTGACCTCAATTCAAGGCCCTTCCTGGTGTGGTTCCAACCTGTGCTTCTTTCCTCCTCTTCATGTTTTGGACCCGGAAGACCCCTCTTTTGGCAGGCTCTTTGTTTATTCTTTCATGTTTATACATAATACTCCACTTTGTACTTTGATTCCAAATGCTGTTTTACTCACCACCTTATCCAAGGTCCTAACTGTAATAGAAAGCTCAGAGAAAGAGCCTTCCTTCCTTCTTTCTTTCTTTCTTTTTTTTTTTTTGGAAGTTTTTTCTGATTGAGCCTGGTGCTGTCTCACCTGATTTTGAATCCCATTAGAATTTATGACACTTGACATTTAGTGCCTCATTTTGTCCATTAACTTTTATTTTATACCCTTTATTTCCTTCATATATTGCCAATTTCTTGATGCCAAGGACACATATACACAATAATACATATATTAATGTCTTGAGCCCAAGGACCATATATACATGAAACCAAAACCTGGGACATATAGTCTGTGAAAACAGGACAGTACTTATGGGGAGATAGTACTGTGATTTGAATTTAGAGTGCATGGGATTTGTGGAAAATCCACCCAAATTCCAAATTTTATAAGTCCCTTTTGTTGACACATTGAAGTTTGTTTTCCAACCGACAGATTTTGCAGGACGGCCAAGGCAATGTTGTTTGGCATATAGGAATTGGAAGTTGAACGGCTTTTTCATTTTATTTTATCTGATTTAATGAGAAAACAAGTAAATCAAAGCATGGAAATCAAATATGTTAAACCTCAGAATATTCTCAGCTGATTCATTTTGACAAGTGTTTAAATTATTCAGCTATTCTGAATTTATTTGATTTTAATTATTTATAACAACACCGTAGTGCATTAGTAAATGTCCTGAAGAGTGTTTTGTAAAAGTAGGTAGCATCTCAGAAATAATTTCACAATAACTCTGCCATTTAATTTTTGCTGACAAGTGGGTCGAGCCTGCGGGGATAATTGGAAGGACCATTAGGGCACAGTGTTTTATGTAATTGATACAGATGGCACTACAGTTATCCTTTCAATTCTTTGTGCTACTATAGTTTTTCGATACTTTTCAAAACTGTCAGCTGTTCAATAGGACTTTTAGTTCATTCTCAGGCTTAAAATATCATCTTTTTATGTACTCAATACTATATGCCCAAATTTCCCAAGTGCTTACCTACTTACTTTTTAACAGCAGCACTTCTAAATGATGTTCCATTAACAACCTAAATGTCCTAACCTCTTCTGTTTCTGCTGCTGCTTGGAAATTTTTCAAAAGTGCATCAGTATCTGGACAATAATGCAATAACCTCCCACGGCGATGTTACATGGAACAGCTCTAGGTAAGGAACCCACCTTCCTCGTGCATCGTCCCCATCATTATCTTCCCTTGACATTTTCCATAAAGCCTCCTTATTTATTTCTCAGCGAGAATGTGATTAGCATAAACAGGGCTAGAGGAAGGTGTTCCCCGGGGTTTGTTGCCTTTGAAAGCAAAACCAGAAAGAATGAGTGTATTTAATTACCTAACTCCTGCCGTGTAATGCCACCCACAGGACCCTCCACTTTAAGACATGTATTTCTTTATTTTTTTTTTTAAGATTTTATTTATTTATTTGACAGAGATCACAAGTAGGCAGAGAGGCAGGCAGAGAGAGAGGAGGAAGCAGACTCCCTGCTGAGCAGAGAGCCCGATGCGGGGCTCGATCCCAGGACCCTGAGATCATGACCTGAGCCGAAGACAGAGGCTTTAACCCACTGAGCCACCCAGGTGCCCCTAAGACATGCATTTCTAATAAACACTGCACTTAGGATGGAATTCTGGTGCTGGTAAATAGCCCAGAAAATTAAAACCTTCAGCACTATCCAAGACAGAGAGATATTACATCTCACAGATAGAAATATTCCGGTTATTAGAGAGATGAAATCACATCTTGTAAGTACTTCAGGAAGCATCTCTAACCGTTAAGTGTATTTTTTTTTTAATTGACAATAGCTCGGTTGTTACAAGATGTGTGTGGTCAAGATTTGAAAGGTAGAGATGAGGGAGAGGCTATCTGTGTTACTTCCGCTGCTGGGCACAGCTGGTAAAGACCTTGGGGTTTTTCTGCAACAGCGACCCAGCGTCCAGTTGCTCGCTCTTGGCGGATAGAGGGTCACTATCCTTACTGGGATGAATGATCTTGATCATCAAGGAGAAATAGGGTTCCTGCTATACAAGCGGACAAAGATAGGGTATTTTTGGAATCGAGGGAACCTGTTGGTTTGCCTCTCCTGTGCCAAGCCAGTGATAAAAGTGGAAAACTACCTTCCTAATGCAGGCAGGGACTTCTTGGGAAATAAATGAGAACAAATTGGTTCTCAAGTGGCCTCGACTGCGCCTCAGGTACTGTCCTCCCTTTTACACACGCCAGCTCCGTTGGTTCTCCCGGCACCGCTACGTGTAGACGCTTTCCCGACTGCTTGCAGATGACCACACCGAGGCACAGAGAAATGAAGTAACTGGACCAAGGTCACAGAGTGAATGAGTGGCAGCTCTGGGCTTCGACTCCAGATGACAGTTCCGACCCACGCTCTCAGCGACCGCATTTTATTGCATTCTTTGCTGGGACCATCCTGCCGGGTCAGACCCAAATCAGCTGCGCCTGAGAGCAAAGGGAGCACCGAGTGAGTAAGGAGCAAGGAAATTCTTGATACTGGCTGCAGTTCTGTGACCCGTAACAGAAATGAGACCTGTTGTCGCAACCCAGATTTGTTTCCTTTTTGGGTTCTATGTGGTAGCAGACCCCCCTTTGCTGCTGCCGCCTCTGGTTTCAGGGGCCGTTAGGGGCAATAATCTCCCCGTGGACCACCCCTTGGCGTGCTGACAGCATGGGGCTTCAGGTGTTTCTGTTTTCTCTGACTTGCAAGAGTGTCCCAGACAGGGAAGCGTTAGTGGCCCGGGCAACTCTCTGTTGTGGGGGTTTGGGGTGGGGTTGTTGGATACATTCCGACCTCTGACCTTGAGAGGTCACCTCTGAGTTGTGTTTAATCTGTTCCCCAGAGAAGTCCCGGGGGGGCTCAGCGGCACTTGTCCACAGCGGTGACCGGCTCATAACGATGCCTCGTTGGCTTTCCCCTTTCCTGTCTCGCTCAGCCCGGTCTCCAGTTCCTCCTTAGGAGATCACCTCCCAAATAAGTAAGTGCAGCAAGCCTCTGGCTTGGGTTAACATGTGAACCATGAACACCTGAACCACTTCCCTTCATTTTTTTCTTCTTTGTTTCCCTTGGATTTATACAGGATGTGTGGTTGGCGTTTAGCCTCAGAATTTAGCTGCTGTTACAGAACGTGGACTGTGGCTGGACAAGAAGGGGAATGAACAGCATGCAGAGACAGAGGGTGTGATTCTTTAAAATCTGGACGTATCCTCCCTGTGAGAGGTTTTGCATGTCTTTATACCACAAAGGATAATTGCATCATGTGAGACCAGAACGGGTTGCTTCGTTGCCCTTGTTTGGAAGGTTCAGAATGGGTACAAGTGCACGTAGACATTGTGTAACCAAAGGGCTGAACTTTGAGGGGAACATAATTCATAACTCAGCCTCCATTCCCAAGGCTTCCTACTTTGCCTTCCTAGACTTCAGAGTGCAAAGTTACAGACTGGGCTTCCCTTGTATTTATGATTATTGTTGTGATAGTTTCCACACATTAGATACAGCAGTTATGGTTTAAGGTGGAAGTGAGGTGAAGGCATCTGTCTGCCATGATGTACAGTCATGGGGTGTTTTTTTTCCTTCAGTGTCCAACCTCCAGCTGTGCTGATACCAAGAGGCAAGGCGTGGGGTATCTGCCAGGCACGAGGGAGCTCTCAAGCACCACGTGCGGCAGTGGGGACTTCCTGATCCCTTAGCTTCCATGGTAGGTTCTGGAGACAGCCCCTGTTTCTCCATCCTCCTGGTTGTAGCAGAGGCTGGGGCTCCTCTGCTGGGCTCGTTCTGGGTTCTTCCTAGAAGTCATCGCCTGAGACCAGACTAGAGTCTGCTTCTCTACGCATTCCAGACATTTTTTGTAAGCACCTAATTCCAATTCCCGGATTTATATCCTTTTATGTTTAAAAAAGGAGTTCCTAGATGCTGTTTTCTGCATCTGCAACCCTGAGTGAAAAAATTAGAATAAAACATGTCTTTTGGGGCACCTGGGTGGCTCAGTTGGTTAAGTGTCTGACTCTTGACGTGGGCTGAGGTCATGATCTCAGGGTCGTGAGATCAAGCCCAGAGTCCGGCTCCAGGTTCAGCAGGGAGTCTGCTTGTCCCTCTGCCTCTGCTCCTCTCCCTGCTTGCATGCTCTCTCTCTTCCTCTCTCTCAAAAAAATAAATAAAATTAAAAAAAAAAAAAAGAAGAAAAGACATGTCTCTGTGCTGTATCATCTTTGGGTTATGACTGGGTCAAGCTCCTGGATCCGCAGACCCAAGGGGCCTAGCCCTCAAGTACTCTTGCCTCATCAGGGTGACGGCCTCTGTGAAATCCAGTCTGAGTTAGCTCCCTTCACCGTTTCTGTTCTCAACTAAAGCAAAAGCTCTTTTCAAGAACGTTAGATCAGGAGGCACAAAAAGATAACCTCAGCACCCTCATTTTACTTAAATTTTTTTTGTATGATTTTTTTTGTTTCTTTTTTTTTTTTTAAGATTTTATTATTTATTTGACAGAGAGAGTGTGCACACAAGCAGGGAAGCAGCAGAGGGAGAGGGAGAAGCAGACTTCCCACTGAGCAGGGATCCGGTCATGGGGCTTGATCCCAGGACCCTGGGATCATGACCTGAGCTGAAGGCAGTTGCTTAACCCACTAAGCCACCCTGGTGCCCCTGATTTCCTTTTTATTTCCTTTTTAAATTGGGTATCACTTAGAGTAAAATGCAGGTTAAAAGTGTAGCTCCATAAAGTTTTTCCAAATATATACCTTATGTAACCACTCCCCAGATTAAGATACAAAACAGTTTTTCATAGCCCGGAAGGTTCCTTCATGTTCTCTCCTGTTGATACCTCCCCATAGGGAGTTTCCCAGGGCTTTCATTACCGATTGCCACAAAACAGTGGCACAACAGAAATTTATTTTCTCTGAGTTCTGGAGGCTAGAAGTCCAAAATCGAGGTATCAGTTATACTGGTTCCTTCTGGAGGCTCTTGGGGAGAAGCTGTTGTAGACTGTCTCCCAGCTCCTGCTGGCTGCCAGTGTCCTCAGAGCTCCCTGTTCTGCTGCTGCCTCACTGAGCTCTGCCTCCTCATCACATGGCCTCTCCATCCACATCCCTCTGTCTCTGTGTCCAAATTTTCCATCTTAAATGACACCCATCATTGAGGTAGGGCCCACCCTAATTGACCATGACCCTGTCCTACTTATTAGATCTTCAAAGATCCTATTTCCAGTAAGGTCACATTCATGGGTACAGGAAATAGGACTTCAACATATCTCTTTGGGAAACTCAATTCGACCCCTAACACCAGAAGTAACCACTATTCTGATTTCTGTCACAATAGATTACATTCTTGGGCTTCTTGAAATTCACATAAATGGAAGCCCAGAGTAGTTCTGGATTTTTTCACTCTATATACTTCTTTAGATTCATCCCATGTTGTTTCACACATCAGGACATTGTGTTTTTTCCAATGCAGTATACGATTCCAATGCGAGACTTATTGGTCCTACGGGTGTGAAAAATCTATAAACTCAGTGTCAGAGGAGTTCTGTGGGCAAAACCAGATTTGAGTAGTCCCCAAACTAGAAAAAACCCAAATGTACACGAAACCCATTGCTGAGTTGGAAGGAAAGGCGCACTGCAGTGGCCTCCAAACTCAGAGAACCTGGGAACTAAGAATGTGTTAAAGCCCATTTTTGCCCTGAAGGTTGCTGAGAAACCCTGAAGGTTTAAGTGTAAATGTTAAAGTTCCGGGCACGCTTAAGGTGAGAGCCTGCTAAGAAACCTCTGAATAAAGGTAGAGGCTCCAAGAACTACCCCATCTGGTCTACCTCTTCATTCTTCAATGTGGCGTGACAGAGAACCTTGGGCACCAAAGGAGAAGAAATCCTTTGGGTCCCCCACATAGAAGTAACTCAACTTTGAGAGCAGTCAACTCCAATCTAGACACTAACATATTCACAGATAATATTTCTTCTTTTTTCTTTTTTAAAAAAATTTAAATATTTTTTATTAACATATAATATATTATTAGCCCCGGGTATAGGTCTGTGAATCGCCAGGTTTACACACTTTACAGCACTCACCATAGCACACACCTCCCCCAATGCCCGTAACTCAACCACCCTCTCCCTCCCACCTTCCCCCCGCAACCCCCAGTTTGTTTTGTGAGATTAAGAGTCTCTTATGGTTTGTCTCCCTCCTGATCCCATCTTGTTACATTTATGTCTTTCCTACCCCCCAAGCCCCCCACGTTGCCTCTCAACTTCCTCATATCAGGGAGATCATATGATAATTGTCTTTCTCCGATTGACTTATTTAGCTCAGCATAATACCCTCTAGTTCCATCCACATCATTGCAAATGGCAAGATTTCATTTCTTTTGATGGCTGCATAGTATTCCATTGTATATATATACCACATCTTCTTTTTTTTTTTTTTTTTTAAAGATTTTATTTATTTATTTGACAGACAGAGATCACAAGCAGGCAGAGAGACAGGCAGAGAGAGGAAGGGAAGCAAGCTCCCTGCTGAGCAGACAGCCCGACGCGGGGCTCGATCCCAGGACCCTGGGATCATGACCTGAGCCGAAGGCAGAGGCTCTAACCCACTGAGCCACCCAGGTGCCCCTATACCACATCTTCTTTATCCATTCATCTGTTGATGGACATCTAGGTTCTTTCCATAGTTTGGCTATTGTGGACATTGCTGCTATAAACATTCGGGTGCACGTGCCCCTTCGGATTACTACATTTGTATCTTTAGGGTAAATTCGCAGTAGTGCGATTGCTGGGTCGTAGGGTAGCTCTATTTTCAACTTCTTGAGGAATCTACATGCTGTTTTCCAGAGTGGCTGCAACAGCTTGCATTCCTACCAACAGTGTAGAAGGGTTCCCCTTTCTTCGCATCCTTGCCAGCATCTGTCATTTCCTGACTTGTTAATTTTAGCCATTCTGACTGGTGTGAGGTGGTATCTCATTGTGGTTTTGATTTATATTTCCCTGATGCTGAGTGATGTTCAGCACTTTTTCATGTGTCTGTTGGCCATTTGGATGTCATTTTTGCAGAAATGTCTGTTCATGTCCTCTGCCCATTTCTTGATTGGATTATTTGTTCTTTGGGTGTTGCGTTTGATAAGTTCTTTATAGATTTTGGATACTAGCCCTTTATCTGATATGTCATTTGCGAATATCTTCTCCCATTCTGTCAGTTTTTTGGTTTTGTTAACTGTTTCCTTTCCTGTGCAAAAGCTTTTGATCTTGATGAAGTCCCAATAGCTCATTTTTGCCCTTGCTTCCCCTGTCTTTGGTGATGTTTCTAGGAAGAAGTTGCTGCGGCTGAGGTCGAAGAGGTTGCTGCCTCACAGATAATATTTCAAAGAAAAGAACAGTTCAAGAGAAGTAAGGCATTGGGGTGCCTGGGTGGCTCAGTTGGCTAAGCGGTTGACTCCTGATTTCAGCTCAGGTCACGACCTCAGGGTCATGAGATGGAGCCCCATGTCAGGGTCTGCGCGGAGCATGGAGTCTGCTTAGAATTCTTTCTCTCTCTCCCTCTGCCCCTGCCCTGCTCATGCTTACTCTCTCTCTCTCTAAATAAAAGAGAAGAGAGAAATAAGGTATTAACAGTAAGAAAAGATAGAAGCAAGGAACAGCAGAAGTAGGCCTATAAAAATGTCAACTTTAGAAATTTTAAGACAGAATATAAATAAAATAACATTGTTTAAAGCAACAAGAGTGAAGCTTGAAAATATGAGGAAGAAACAAGTAAATTTGCAAAATAACCTCTAGAAATAATTGAAAAGAAAATCTCAAAATTGGTTTAATCACCATTAGACACAATTAAAAAGAGAATTAACATTATTGAAGGTAGAGTTGAAATAATTTTCCAGAATAAATTTAGAGAAAAAATATGGGAAATATAAAAGAAACTGAGAAATGTGGAGGAGAGAATAAGAATGTCTGATCTACGTCTGAAAGGAGTTCCTGGGGCACCTTGGTGGCTCAGTCAAGTTGAGTGTCCAACTCTTGATTTCGGCTGAGGTCACGACCTCAGGGTTCTGAAATTGAGCCCTGTGTTGGGAATCCACACTCTATGGGAAGTCTGTTTGAGATTCTTCCTCTCCCCTCCCCCATTCCCCTGCCCCAGTCTCACTCTCTATCTCTCTAAAATAAATACATAAATAAAATCTTTAAAAAAAATAATAGGGGCGCCTGGGTGGCTCAGTGGGTTAAGCCGCTGCCTTCGGCTCAGGTCGTGATCTCAGGTTCCTGGGATCGAGTCCCGCATCGGGCTCTCTGCTCGGCGGGGAGCCTGCTTCCCTCTCTCTCTCTCTCTGCCTGCCTCTCTGTCTGGTTGTAATCTGTCTGTCAAATAAATAAATAAATCTTTAAAAAAAAAAAAAAAAATAATAATAAAAGGAGTTCCAATAAATAAATAAATAAAGTAGTTTCTGAAGAAGATAATAGACCAAAGAAAGGGCAATATGGATCTAATGGTTGAATATTTTCCCATGTATTGAAAGATACCTTCAAATCTGGGAAGCCCAACAAAGCCAAACAAATTCCAAACAATATATCAACATCGAGACACATCACATTAAATGTACAACTTCAAAAACAAAAACAAACAAAAAACCCAAACAAAAAAACCTCCAAAACAGAAAAGATAGTAAAAAGCCACAGGAAGAGTCTTGTCACCTACAAGGAAAAGGTAATTTGATGGTTGGCTGACTCAGTTGCAACAGTGTAGACAGGTAAAATATATTCCAAATGGTGAGAGAAAATATTCATCACTCTGACGTTATATATCCACCAAAACGATCTTAAAAAATAAAGAAGGGCAGTGCCTGGGTGGTTCAGTCAGTTAAGTGTCTGACTCTTGATTTTAGCTCAGGTCATGATCTCAGGGTCTTGGGATCAAGCCCCATGTTGGGCTCTGTACTCAGCACAGTCTGCTTGTCCTTCTCCCTCTGCTCCTCCTTGCCCCCCCCATAAATAAATAAAATCTAAACAACAACAACAAAAACAGCAACAACAAAACAAAGAAGAGGGATGCTTGGGTGGCTCAGTCAGCTAAGGGTCTGCCTTCTGCTCAGGTCTTGATCCCAAGGTCCTGGGATGGAGTCCTGCCTTGGGCTTTCTGCTCAGTGAGGAGTCTGCTTCTCCCTTTTCCTCTGCCCCTCCCCCACCGCTTGTGCTTTCTCTCTGTGTCTTTAATTAAAAAAAATTAAAAGAAAAAGAAGATACCATCAGGATACTTTCAGACAATCCAAAATAGAGAGACTTTACTATCAAAAGACACTCTAAAGGAAGTTCTAAAGATGTAACTCAAGTGGAAAGAAAATAAATTTTTTTTTTAAGATTTTATTTATTTATTTGACAGACAGAGATCACAAGCAGGCAGAGAAGCAGGCAGAGAGAGAGGAGGAAGCAGGCTCCCCGCTGAGCAGAGAGCCCGATGTGGGGCTTGATCCCAGAACCCTGGGATCATGACCCAAGCCGAAGGCGGAGGCCACCCAGGTGCCCCAGAAAATAAATTCTTGATGGAAGATCTGGCTACATAATTTTGGGGTCTCGGTGCAGAGCCCTGAAAGTGCAGGGCTCCTTGTTAAAAAAATTATTAAAAATTTCAAGAGTAAGGAGTCAAGCATTGGGCCCTTCTGAGCAGGAGGCTCCATGGGACTTTATAGGTCACACATCCATGAATCTGGCCCTAGATATGTCTAAATAATCAGTGACTGTATGAAACAATAATAAATTTATCTATTTTGTGTGGGGAAAAAAAGGAAAAATTAAAGTACTAGACAATGAAATTTAGAGAAATTATTATTCTAGAGTTCTTGTATTGTTTAGAAAGAGGATTAACACTGATTAATTTCAAACTTTGTTAAGTTTGCATGTTAGAGAGGCGTGTGAGTGGCTCAGTTGGTTAAGTGGCTGCCTTTGGCTCAGGTCATGGTCTCAGGGTCCTGGCATCGAGCCCCATGTCGGGCTCCCTGCTCAGTGGGGAGCCTGCTTCCTGCACCCCCTCTGCCTGCCTCTGTGCCTACTTGTGTGCGCGCGCGCTCTCTCTGTGTCAAATAAATAAATAAAATCTTTTTTTTTTTTTTTTAGATTTTATTTATTTATTTGACAGAGAGAGACCACAAGCAGGTAGAGAGGCGGGCAGAGAGAGAGAGAGAGAGGGAAGCAGGCTCCCTGCCAAGCAGAGAGCCGGATGCGGGACTCGATCCCAGGACCCTGAGACCATGACCTGAGCCGAAGGCAGCGGCTTAACCCACTGAGCCACCCAGGCGCCCAATAAATAAAATCTTTAAAAAAATGTATGCATGTTAGAATAGCTAGGGCAACTCAAAAGAATAAACATAGTTATATAACTTATACATAAACGTTTATAAACATATGAAAAGTTATATAACTTACAAATAGAGAAAAAAATATAGCCAATCCAAAAGAAAGCAAGAAAGAGAAAAAAAAGTACCATTAAGTGAGACAAGTTGAAAACACATATTAGTTTGATATAAATAAATCTGAATATTCCATTAATCGTTCTATGTGTAACTATATTAAACTCTGATGAAAAGACAAAGATCATCAGATTGAAAAACAAAACAAAGTCCAGCTATACACTAGTTCAAGCTATTCTACAGACACGTTACTGAAAGACAAAGAATTTCATCAGGGCCATGTTTGCAATGTCTTGAAGATTTCCTAGTAGACGTGTCAAGTAAGCAGTCAGACATGTGAATTTCCAGCTCAGGGGATTCCCACACGGGAGATAAAAAAAATGTGGGCATCGTCAGCCTCTGGGTAGTATTTGAAACCATGCAACTGGGCAATAGGAAATAGCTATGGGTAACTACAAACTTTAGGTTTCTTCTGATGAGCCCCTCCCCCCTTTTTGATTTTTTTATTGTTTTTCAACTGCACATCTGTTTCCTCTTCATTGACCCTTAAGTCCTTATTTCAGATGCTGGACGATCTGAGGGGAAAGGATTCAGGCAGTAGCATCTGGAAGAGGTGAAGGGAAGGGGCGCCTGGGTGGCTCAGTGGGTTAAAGTCTCTGCCTTCGGCTCGGGTCATGGTCTCAGGGTCCTGGGATCGAGCCCCACATCGGGCTCTCTGCTCACCAGGGAGCCTGCTTCCTCCTCTCTCTCTGCTTGCCTCTGCCTGCTTGTGATCTCTCTCTCTGTCAAATAAATAAATAAAATGTTTAAAAAAAAAAAAAGAGGTGAAGGGAAGAGAAATCCTTCAGGACTGCGCAGAAAAGAGGACATGATGCTGGGACTGGCTGTGACTAAGAAGTAATCCTGGAAAAAGGTCATGTTTCAAGCTCTTCTCTCCTTGCAGAGATAATAGGGTCCTGTAGGGTTCCATGCAGATATTCTCTATTAAATTTTAGACCATTCGAGGGTAAGAGCCGAGCCTTCTTCATTATTAAATTTTCCCTGCCACCTACATTATTAAACTTTTCCTGCCACCATTTCTATGGCACCTACACCAACCTAGAATGCCTGGTTAGAGCAGGTGTTCTAAAAGTGTTTGTGGGGAGGGAAGAAAGGAAAGGTGGAAGAAAAGGTAAAAGCATTTTTCATGTCTCGAATATTGCTGATCATATCTAGAACTGCGGTCTGCACATACTTTGCATTCAACCAAAACCTGTTCAATTGATTTACAATACTCCCTATCATAAGATAATGGTTTTGATGTGAGTTCTCCAAAGTTGCCGTCTAAGCATGCAGTATTATTGATTCACTCTGTTTAATGACAAATAATTCTGACATTTTCATTTTTGGTACCTTGTGTACTTCCAGCAATTCAGATCGAAGACAGCTTGACACCAAGATTCTTAGAACACCTGGGGAAGAGAAGGTAAGGAGGCTTAGCTAGAACAAGACAGGGTCTTGTGGGCCTCATGTGTAGTGGCAGTAGGATGCTAGAAAGTGGATCTTTTAAAATAAGGGCTTTTTCCTCCAGCTTCATCCAGATGTAATTGACAAATAATATTGTGTCAGGTGGAAGTGTACAGTATGACCCTCTGACATCCATATATATATGGTAAAGTGATTATCACATTAAGGTTAAATTAACACACCCATCCCCTCACATGCTTTCTTCCTTTTTTTTTTTTTTCATGAAAACATTTAAGGTCTGTTCTCTTAGCAAATTTCAAGTTTACAGTTCAGTGTGGCTAACTGTCGTCATCAGGATGTACATTGGATACAAGATCTTATTCATCTTATAACTGAAGGTTAGTGCTCTGACTGACATCTCCCCATTTCTAGCTCCCAGCCCCTGGGAACCACCATTCTACTCTATTCTCTGGTTCACCTTTTTAAGGTTCTGCACATAAGTGAGGTCATGCAATATTTGTCTTTTTCTGACTTATTTCACTTAGCACAATGCCCTCAAGTTTCATCCATGTTGATGCAAATGGCCGGATTTCCTTTGTTTTGACTAAATAAACTCCCATTGTATTAAAATAAGGCTTTTTATATAAGGGCTTTAAGAGGAAGTTAAATATAGACTGCATTTGTGAAGTTCCCATTTACTTTTCATGAAAAGGACATTAGTTCTGGATTCAAAGAGTCTATTTTTTCTTTTTTTTTAAAGTAGCCTCCCCACCCAGCATGGAGGCCAATGTGAGCTTGAATTCATGACCCTGAGATCAAAACCTGAGCTGAGATCAAGACCTGAGCTGTGATCAAGAGTCAGATGCTTAACTGACTGAGCCACCAGGCACCCCTGGATTCAAAGAGTTTTAAACATTGATGTCTGTAGTTTGTTGGAAAATGTTTCTTCTTTTTGATCCTTTTGTAGTTCATTATGAATATGGTATTTTTCGTGTTCAAATATGCCTCACAAAATGACATGATATAAAATCTTAAACACTGAGAACCACAATCTTATGTTATTGGATTGATGAGAATCAATATGGATGTGACCTTAACAGCTTTTATTAGACAGTCTGTTATATTGGGTGAGATTTCAGAGTATGTTTATTTACAATTTTTTGTACAAACAGGGAGAAGAAGATCTAGAGAACGAGGCTCATGTGTGCTTGTCAGTTAAATTGGAGAAGCAGCCTGGGGAGACTGATGTCAGAATCAGTTACTATCCTGAAGAACAGGGGCAAGTCCCTTAATCTTTCTGAGCTTTTGCTTATTCACCTGAAAAAACAGGGCTAAAGAGCTAATAAGAGCTGAGAAGCCTAGCATTTCGGAAAGCATTTGTGGCCGACTCTACTTTGCAAGGATGTTTGCAATGGTATCTCCCATCCCACAAGCTCTCCCCGCTGTGACTTCTCTGTGACACGTCTCCCAGGGAGAGGTGGGTATTGTCTTCATTTATGCGAGCTGCTTTAACGAGTTACCATAGACCGTTTTCCTTAAACAAGAAGCATTTGTTTCTTTGTTCTGGAAGCTCTTAGTCTGAGTGCTAGCTAGCATGGTCAGGATCTGGGGAGAGCCCTTGTCTGGGTTGTAGGCTACTGACTACTCACTGTATCCTCACGAGGCAGAGAAGAAGTGAGCCAGCTCTATGGCCTCCATTGAGGACCTAAATTACCTCCCAAAGACCCCACCTCCAGACACCATCACACTGGGGATTAGATTTCAACACACAAATTTGGGAGGGGCACAAGCATTCAATCCAAAACAGGGATCCTTGCGTCTAGATGGCCTTGTGATTATAATGAAGATGATGCTATGTGACTTTCGATGCTAGGCCATAAATGGAGCTACTAAGACAAAAAAAAAAAAAAAAAAAAAAGGAGGCTTTAACATTTGGAACCTGGCCTGGCACTCACAGCTAGGCCATCTTTCATTTTTTCTCGTGTTGGACATAAACAATCTCACAGAGTATACCATCTTCAGACAAGATTACTCTGAGACCATGATAAAATGAGACAAGGCCAGTTCCTAATTGTATCGAAGCAGAAGCCAGGATCACTGCACCACCCACAAAATACTGACTCTCCTTCTCTCTTTGGTCAAAATGAGTGGCTGCTACTTCTTTACCAATTGGAGTTTTAGTCCCACCATATCTGGCCCTCCATATAGATAAGATATATTGATTGAGATACCAATCAGAATCTCATCCAGTCCGACAGCATTCAACCCAGAGCAAATCCTTGCTTCCTTACATTGTTCCTCAAATCATTCAACCAAAACCCCAATCCTATAATATGTTCTTTCTAACATCCTCTTACTGAGAAAGCCAATATTACTCCCTTGATGCAAGGAGTAATAAATTCTACTTGTTTAACTACATGTATATTGTTGGTGGTCTTTGGCTGGAGGACATTAGCAATGTTTTGGCTTTTTTTCTCCTGGGACACTAGCTTGGGGGTGGTTGACCAGTTGCCATATAAGCAGACTAATAACCCCAAAGTCACCAGGCTGGAAGGAAGTCCAAATTAGCCCACAACAAGAGACCCCATGGAACTAAGTGAAGAGAGAGGTGGGTCAGTCCTTCACTGCTCCAGCCTACCTAACACCCGACCACCCCCCAACACTGCCACCTTCCAGCTTCAACTATCTTTTTATTGCAAATGCAAGGAAGACCTTGATGACTGGCCCAAACCCTCCTAAATTTCTGACCCACAGAAACCATAAGAGATAATAAAGGGATTATTGTGTGAAGCCACTAAGGTTTTGGGTGATTTGATATATAAAATAGATAACTGGAACAGAATTGAAAATGTCTGTGAAGTATCTGGCAGATAGTAGGTGCTCAATTAGTGGTAGCTGTTTTTTGGTACTTGTAAGAAGTAAGGCTATTATGTACAAAATCTCCCAACAACCAAATAATTATTTTTAGTGAATTTCCTTTGACAAAACCTTGTGGATCGATGCCCACAGATCCACTCAATATATGTTAATCCTGATACCAAAATAATACAGACTGATCACTGATCAATAATCTTTAGTTAGGGGGATGAGTTCACTTTGGGGTCAAAGCTAGAGCCATCCTACTACTGCTTTTTGAGGCGGATCTTCTGTTTAGAAAATACATATAACTTTGTCCTTAACTTCAGAATCCACATCAGTGGTTGACTATATTTCCTGACCTCCTTTTTCTGTGTGGGTGAGATGTTGAGTCTAATGCGTTTTCAATTAGGATTAACATGACCTGTGGGAAAAAATGTCTTAGTTGAATATTTTTCAAGGTGCGGAAGTAGCATATGCCTACAGTAAGAACACAAAATGAAGATGTATAATATAAGGACATTTCTCTTCCCTTATCCCTCTCCGCCACCCCGCCTCCCATCACTCCCATGACTTAAACAGGACCAGTAGCCTGGTATATATTCTTCTATACCTTCTTCTTCACATAAAGAGAAGCAAAGGTAAATACACGCATATAGATGTGTATAGTATGTATAAAGATGCTTAGTTACTTAGTTGGTGGTGTTTACTAAAACAGAATCATGTTATACAACTATTCTGCAAGTCTGTAACTTGCTTCTTTCACTCGACAGTGTATCATGATCTCTACAAGTTAGTGTAGCTACTTCTTTCCTATGGCTGCTGTAACAAATCATTACCCTTCTAGTAGCTTCAAACAGCAAAAGTTATTCTCTTATGGTTTTGGAGGTCAGAAGTTTGAAAGCAGTTTTATTGGGCTATAGATGAGGCTGAAGTGGGCAGTGCTACTTCCTCCTTGAGGCTCTGAGCTTCTCCTGGCTGTTGACTCCTTGGCTTTGAAAATGTGGTATATTTTCAAGGTGTATCCCCCCAGTCTCTGCTTCTCTCAGTGTCACTTTCTCTCCCGCTGTAAATCTCTATGGGCTTTTCTCCTGTCATGACACGTGTGACTACGTTAAAGCCCACCAGATAAATCAGGATAATTTCCTCATCTCAAGATCTATCATTTAATCACATCTAAATCTCTTCCACTGTACTGTAGAGGCAGCTTTTAGGCAACAGGCTTGCTTGTGCAATGGAATGGAGAAAGGGCCCTTAGCCGGCTGAATGCACACAGGCCCATCTGAAAATATCCGTAAGCCCTAACTGACCAATGGGTTATTGACACCTGGACACAGTAACCAAAAAAAGAAAATTCTGTAAGTTCCATTCCCATACCTTCTCACCTTCCTCCTTCAAATACAGACCCACCCACTGGCTCCTGGCAGTGTCTCCTTTGCTGTCTGACCTGTCATACCCTTCCTCCCAGCTCCCTTGCTGTGAATTCCAGAAACTTCTATCTTCTTTGTTTTGCCTCAGGTGAATCTTTTCACCGCAGGTACCACGGGCCCTCTCCCTACATTTGGGGACCCCATCCGATTGGGAGAGACACCGCATATTTAAAGGAATATTCTCATGTTCTAGAGATTAGGAACTGGATATTTTTGGGGGGTATTATTCAGCCTGCCCCAACATCTAAATCTACCTTTTAATCTCATATTTAGACAGAACACACACTTTTATATAATAGAGACTATATCATACATGCTGGAGTTTTGTGTGTTTTTTTGTTTTTGGTTTTGGTTTTGTTTTTTTTTCTTGTCTGTATCCCTTAACTTCTCTCAGGTTACTTGTGTTGACATGTGTCCTACACTTTTCTCTATGCACACGTACCTATAGACATATTGTCAAATGAAAAACAAATCTAGGGTGCCTGGCTGCCTCAGTTGGTGGACATGAGACTCTTGATCTGAGGGTTGTGAGTTCAAGCCCCACATGGGGTGGGGAGATAACTTAAATAAAATCTTTTTAAAAATCTGATTTAGGTAAGAAGAGACTATTGGAAAGAATTATTGGGAGGAGGAAGGGGAGGACTGGTGCAAAAGGGGAAGGGGGACTCTTCCTTCCCGAGGAAAGAGTGGGATGGAAGGGTGGCTTGATTGAATTGTAGATCAGAGAACGTTTTACCTTTTTTTTTTTTTTTTTTAAAGATTCCATTTATTTATTTGACAGGGAGACACAGCGAGAGAGGGAACACAAGCAGGGGAGTGGGAGAGGGAGAAGCAGGCCTCCTGTGGAGCAGGGAGCTTGATGTGGGGCTCAATCCCAGGCCCCTGGGCCTGAGACTATTTTACTTTGAGGGGACCAAGTTCTCAAGAGGGACGCATTAAGGATGGTTACAAGCTGGCTCAGGCTGAGGTGAGTGAAAGTTCCCAGGCCTGGAGGAAGAAGAGGAATTTAGTCACTTGAGTTAACAAGTATTTTGTTCTGAATGGTCAGTGGGGAAAAGTGGTTTAGCCATCATTTATGAGGCAGAGGACTGGAGCTTGGAGGGTCTGTGTCTGGCTTTGTCCTAGGTGAAAAAGAACAACTCTGGGTCTTTATCTGAGTCACATGGGAAGCCTGTTTCTTTGCAGCTTGCCTCTTCTAAGAATACCAAAGTAGGGGGGAATTCCTTTCTTTCTTTCTGAGAAAGCAGGGGGGGTGGGGCAGGCAGTGGGAGGGGCAGAGAGAGGGAGAAAGAGAATCTTAGGTAGAAACCAGGAGCCCAGCAGGGGAGCCCAGTGGGGGTAGCCCCTTCTGGGGCTCTATCTCAGGACCCTGAGATCATGACCTGAGCCAAGATCAAGAGTGGGTTGCTTAACCGACTGAGCCACCCGGGCGGTTCCTAACCGCTACTGCCTTCCAGGAGCACAGGGCTCAGGTAAAATTCAACACTGTTAATATATAAGATTTAATGGGCTGTTTGGTTTAGAAAAATGAGATTACATTAAACATACTTCTCTATATCTTACTTTTTTCACTCAAAAAGAGCTAGAGAAAATCCTCCCAGGTCTTGGCACAGCTGTTTTCCTTGCGATGCTGTTGTACCGTAATACTCCGTGGTCCCTCTCTTGGATGACCTTGTTCTCCAACAATTAAAAAATAATCATTTCATTTAAACTTTGGGGGTTTCTGTAGCTGCTGAACTTGGGGTCCCTAAAGCTTCATTCTATTCTTCAAAATCTATTTTCTTTCTTAGAACCTTCTCATGGAACTGCCAACTCGTTTGAATTTACCTTTATTTTGCTCCTTCTTCACACCCCTCCTCGGTCCTCCACCCTGGCCCGCGGAGGGAGGTGGGTAGGAAGAGAAAGGGTCCCATACCTCTCCCTCGTCTTCTGGGTCCTTCTGTTGGTGACGGTCGGCAACTTTTCCACCGCAGGTGCTCGTCGTTCCTCCGCCCGCAGAGGCATCGCAAGGCGTGGCCGGGCGCCGGGAGTCCTGGGTGCGAGCGCGGCGCGGGCACCTGCAGGCCGAGCCTGCACCCCGAGGGCCGCGCCGCGCACACCCTCACGAGCGAGGCACCCCACGAAGACGTGTCGCAAAAATCCCTGTGGGCGCTTACGCAGGTTTTGCATTGAAAAGAACAGCCCCCAACGGAGCATTTCAGTCCTTTTAGATGGAAGTGTCTTTTGTCAAAGAGAGGGAGGGCGGCCGGCGGGGGAGGCGTCAGCCCGCCGGGGAGGAGTCAGCGGCCCTTCCCGCTTAGCAAAGTTCGGGCGGCTGCAAAGTCACGGCTCTTTAGGTTGGGGCACGCGGCGTAGCCTCGCCTCACCTCGTGAGCCGGTTCTGAACAGGGAACCGTAAAACCCCAAAACGCACGTGGGGTGTCACGCATCCCCGAGGCGCGAGTGCCCGGGCGGGGGAGCGCAGCGCCGCGTGTCCTCCGGCGCCCCGGGAGGGGCCGGGCTGTAGTCCGCGGGTGTCTGGTCCCGCCCCGGAGGCCTGAGGAGGGTGAGGCTGGGCGGCCGCGGAGGCCCGAGGAGGAGGCACGCGAGCGAGCGCGGGCGCGCGGGCACGGGGCCGGGTCCCGCCGGCCGCCCAGGCGCCGCCCCCCGTCCTCCCCGCCCCGGCACGTCGGGGGGTTCCGGGCGCCGAGCCTGCATGGAGGCGGCCTCGCCGGCGGGACCCCGCGTCCCGCAGCCGTACGCGCCGGGAGCGGCGGGCGCGCTGGGGAGCCTGCTGCGCGGGCTCAAAGGCCAGCTCTTCACCTGGTGAGTGCGGGGGCGGCCGGCCGGGAAGTGGGGGGCGGCCGCGCGGACTCCCGGGCGGGTTCCGGCGGCTCAGCACGTGCGGCGGGGACGTGGCGGCTCACCTGGCTTTGTGCGGCGCCGCGCGCTCTCCCGCCGCGGGGCCCTCTTGGAAATCGTGGGAATGTGTTTCGGACGATTCGGCGGACATTGGCCGTGTCGGCGCGGTCAGGTGGGCCCTCGGCGGCACCCCCAGCCCCCTGCTCCCCCTCGTCGCCGCCGAGCTCTCCAGGGATGCCCGGCAGGTGGGGGAGCCCGCGCCCGCCTTCCTGGGGCTGCCAGGCCGGTCAGACAGGGCCCCGGTCCTCCACGAAGCGGTGAGTTCACCCGAATGAGGAATCTGGGTGAAGTTTTGTGGTCCCGCCCCGAGCTCGTCCGGAGCCTGCCTCCTCCCTGGCCCGGGGCGAGGTGACACAGCCCCCTCCGGGCCCGGGGGTGCAGGGCCCTGTGCTCTGGAGGGAGCAGCGAAGTGCTTCAGGGATTGGCAGCGACCCTGCACGGGGAAAGCCTTTCTGTGGTCGCCTCGGGGCTTGCCTCCTGCAGACGCAGAGGACTTAGGACCTCAGTCACCAAAGCCTTGGGTATGGCGCAGTCGGTGCTTGGCCTGTTTATGTGGACACCATCAGGTGGTTTTGCCTACTTCGTGGGATGACACTGTCGGTGCAGCCACTCTGGGGAAGAAACAAGCAAAGCTGGGCATTTTGCCCAAGATTTTGAGATGACCCGTAAGGGGTGGTGCCCACCAGCGCCGGTCAAGACTCTGATTTAACTACTTCTGGCCACTGGCCCCCTCATGAAACAGGCACACCCCCCCCCTCCCCATTAACAAAGCAAATATCCCATTAAAGATTGTGATAACTCATTTTCAAAACCAGGTCAGGAATGGTGTGCACATTTTTGTTGCACAAATAGGAATAGTGGGAAATATGTGAGTGTGCTTACAGGGCCAAGTCGGTCAAAATCGCCTGCGTCCTCCAGCTGTGTATGTCCTGATAAATGTCCACAGGTTCTCAGCCGGGAGGTAGCGACAGGTTTCATGGCTAAGGGCCCAGGTTCTGGCCTCAGCTCCTGTTTGTGCCACTTATGAGCTGGGTGACCTTGGGCAAGTCACTTAACTTCTCTGTGCCCCATTTTCTTTCTTGTGAACTGGAGAAGATAACAGTTTGTACCTTGTAGGGGAGATTGTGAGCTGAGGTGGCTGACTACACAGCCTGGCTCATGGTACTGCTCTGTGGAGTTTGGTGGTCGCCTGCCATCAGTCCTCCCTTCCTGGGTGTTGTTTCAGGAGGTGCCAGAGGCCCTGAGGTTGGGCAGACAGTATGGCAGATGGCATTGTAGCGAGACAGAAGAACAAGGATTAGCAGTGATTGCTTTTTTTCTCCTAATGTTCTCATCTTTTCAAAATCCTGGTATCTAATAACTTCCTAAATAGGAGATTTCTTCTGTCTCTGAACACACTTTTTTGTACCTCCTTTATGCATTGTTGCTTTCTTCCTTGTGTGATAGCTCTTTGTGGCCATTTTATGGATGGATGGAGTCCTTCACAGCAGGAATGAAGACTTTTTCCTTTTTCTGTCTCCGACAACCCTTAGCACATAAATGCATGAATGAATGAGGGATGATGAGGGTCTTGAGGCTTCCTTTACCTTCTGCCACACTCCCTGTGTGCTTCCTTTCATTGGTCTTTATTCTAAGGATGTTTGGCTGGAGCTTTATTTATTTATTTTTTTGTTTGGCAGAACTCTTTTTTAATTTTGTTATTTTTCTTTTTTTTTTAAAGCCTCTTAACATTTATTTTCTTAATTTTGTTATTTTTCTTTTTTTTTAAAGCCTCTTAACATTTATTTTCTTAATTTTGTTATTTTTCTTTTATTTTAGAGATAGAGACAAAGTGTGAGCAGGGGGAGGGGCAGAGGGAGAAGATATCCAAGCAGACTCCCTCTGAGCACAGAACCGGACGCAGGGTTTGATCTCATGACCCATGAGATCAGGACTTGAGCCGAAATCAAGAGTTGGCTGGTTTACCGACTGAGCCACCCAGGTGCCTGGTTGGCAGAACTCTTGTTCACTAAGGTTTTCATTCCTACCTCTGGCAACCATCGAGACGCTTGGATTCTGCTTTGCAGTTTTTCCTTATCTGACTCATTTGTTTTAAACTCTCGGTATTAAAACTCACCTCCCAGATTTAAGTTTGAATTGCTGGCTGTAGCCAGAGAGCCATGGGGGAGGCTGATGGGTGGATGTGTTATTACCACATGGGAAGTACGTGGAGGGATAGTTTGTACATAGAGGGACAGGCACAAAAAGGGAAAAGAGTAGCTCTTTCGGCAACTGGGTGCTAAATACAGAGGAAACATTTGGGGCCTGTTTTCGTTATGAGAAGGATGTATTCTAGGTAACCCCAGCTCCTGATAAACTTGCCTCACTAGTAGATAATTTTTCCCTTTGAATAAGACTATCAGATCACTCACTCAATAAAAGTTTATCGAGGACTCAGTATGCGTCAGGCATTCACGATAAGAAGTACTGTATGTTTTCCAGACGGCTTCACTTGTAACTTGGGCTTCGGCCGTTTGTTGCTATCGTGCGATTGACAACGGCTGTGACAGGAGGCTCTGGGTTTCCTAGAATACCTGAGATTTATTTAATTGGATGCCAGTTAGCAGTTTACGTCCTAACACCTGTACTGTAATCATATATGAAAAAATGCATATTTCTTACCACGACTACCAAGTTTGCATCTCTAACAAGCATCTTCAATGTTTATTTCACGTATTTATCCTTTCCCCATTGAAAAAATGGTAAGCCTTTTTAGGTTATATTTTCAGTATTTTATACTGATGAAAAATGAGTTCCCATTCATTTTAAAGATGCAGTTGCATATAACAAGATAAGAATCCTTTACATTCCACTAACTGTATTTACATTTGTATTTTGTGTGTTTCTTTCAGGTCTTTGATTTCTAAATTTTGTGAGGATGTGTGATGGTATATACAAAGGGACTTTTGGGTACAATAATTTATTTTCTCTAAGTGTAATGTTGACTTAGAATTCTAATATTTTATTTTTTTAAATATTCTTTTGAGAGAGAGTGCACACATGAGTATGGGGGAGGGGCAGAGGGAGAAGCAGACTCCCCATTGAGCAGGGAACCTGATGCGGGACTTGAACCCAGGACCCTGAGGTCATGACCTGAGCCACCCAGGTGCCCCAATATTTATTTACTTTAGAGAGACAGAGAGAGAGAGAACGTGCAGGGGAGCAAGGGGGTAGGCAGAATGGGGAGAGGGAGACACTCTCAAGTGGACTCCCCACTAATTGGGGCTCTGTCTCGCAACCCTGAGATCATGACCTGAGCCAAAATCAAGAGCCACCCAGGCACCCGTAGAATTCTAATATTTTAATTCTTATTAGTTTTTCTACATCTTTTCATTTATTTGTTACCTAAGATGGTAAGCTTTTGAGGGCACAGACTTTACTCTTTTTGTAGCACGATGTAGGACATGGGTTCATTTGTTCTTTGATTTGCCACACCTCGAGCCTCTGTGGTATTCTAGGTTCTAGACCCCTCTCTGGCCTACAAGAGATGAATAGGGTTTAGTTTGAGAGAGTTCATCATCGAGTCGAGTTTAGTAGAGGCGAGCACAAGGTACAGACGGCACGAAGGAAGGCAGAAATCAAGGTCACCAGGGTGAGTAGGGTTGGAAAGCGTGGCCGAGAGGGTGATCAGGAATTGGAGGCATTAATAGGAGTTTTCCAGGTGAACTAGGAGAGGAAGAGTGTTTTGCTTAAGGAACTGCAAGTAGTTTGGTGTGAGGAGGGCGTGGGCGTGAGGAGGCAAGGCCACTAGTCGTCGGTCCGTGGACACTTGTGCACTGTGCACACCTGTGATTGTCTGGCAACGGGCCTGGCCCTTGGGCTCCTCCTTTCTGCTCAGTTTCCTCCTTTCAAAGGTGAAGGCCCAGGAGTTTTTGAAGGTGTCATTTAGTGGTGAACTGTAGAGCCTTCATCCGTTGATGGGACAGACATCTCCTGAGGGTTCCTTGTGGGCACAGCAAGGTCTCTGGGTGGCTTGCAGCTCTGCTGAGCGGGACCGTTCCTTAGGGTCATGTAAGCAAGGATATAAGTGGCTTTCTGTGGCTTGTGTAAGTGTAGAACTGAGGAACTCTAGATCCTGCCCATCTCCAATGTATCTCCTCCCTTCCCCCTTGCCTTGGTGAGATTATTTAATTCACATCTGTCTCCTCTACTGACACCAGGAGGGGAGAAGTTCTACTTACTTTTTAGTCACTGTTGTCTACTCTGATGAGCACAGTGCCTACATTATTTTAGATACACGGTGAACACCAGATGATTGAATGAATCCCTAGTTCCCAACAGGAATATTATTTTTTATCTTTTATTATTTTTTAAAGATTTTATTTATTTATTTGACAGAGAGAGAGAGAGAGAGAGAGCATGAGAGCACGCGTACAAGCAGGGGGGAGCAGGAGGCAGAGAGGGAGAAGCAGGGGAGCCTGACCTTGGGCTCAATCCCTGGACCTGGATCCCTGGATCATGACCTGAGCTGAAGGCAGATGCTTAACCGACTGAGCCACCCAGGTTCCTCCCCCCATAGGAATTTTATAATAGATCACTTTTCTTTTCTTTTAAGATTATTTATTTTAGAGAGAGAGAGAGGGTGAGGGAGGGTGAGTGGGGGAGGGGCAGAGGGAGAGAATCCTAAGCAGACTCCCTGCTGAGTGCAGAGCCCCACACAGGGCTCGATCTCAGGACCCTGAAATCACAACTGAGCCCAAGTCAAGAGTCAGGTGCTCAGCCCGCCGAGCCACCCAGGCGCCGGCACAGAGCCGTCTGTGCTCCCATGGCCCTCCAGGGCTGGCCACCCATGCAGTTTCCAACTCGTAGCCTCCACAAACCACAGGGTGACAAGCGTGTTTCTGCATGTCTCCTTCTGTGCTGGGGAAGAGCCAGTGGGCAGGCTCAGGTGCGTCCTGCTAGGTGACTAAGGAGGAGAGAGGGGATGAACCCCAGGATGGGGCCTCTGTGGGCACCAGCTTCACTGCTCACTGATCTCACTGCTGCTGTTCTGGGCCCTTCTGGCCGGCTGTTCTAGAACCCTGACAGCTGCTCTGGAAAGAGGAGGAGGCCATCTCTCTGGGTTGTGGCCCACAAGCTCTAAGAGCTTGGAGCGAGGGGGTGGGTGGAGGAATGATTTTTGGCTGGACAGCTTGTACCTTTTTATTAGCTTCTCAGTGCTGCAGGGAGTTGGTAAAGAGACAGGCGGTCAGTGTCCCCATGCAGCGTGGGACGGAGGTGAGGGTGGATGAGGGTGGACGTCACTTCACTCCTGTGTGCCCTGACTGGGCCCCTGGCAGGTGTCTGCCCCAGGCTGTCCTCTCCCTCCTGCAGAGCAGCTGCACACACAACCTTTGAGTTACTCCTGCTTATCTCTGCTCCTTTCTTCAAGTTGATTAGGAGATGAATGAGATGATGGCTTTCAGTGCTTATTCCCACCTTATTCTCTTTCTTTTTAAATGTTTTTATCATTAACATATAATGTATTGTTTGTTGGGGGGAGGGGGCGTGGTAACAGGTCTGTGAATGTCAGGCTCACACAATGCACAGCACTCACCTTAACACAGACCCTCCTCAACGTCCATCACCCATCGCCCCATCCCTCCCACCTCCCTCTCCTCCAGCAGCCCTCCGTTTGTTTCCTGAGATTAAGAGTCTCTTATGGTTTGTCTCCCTCCTGGTCCCATCTTGTTTCATTTTTTTCCCTCCCTACCCCCCACGGCCCCCCACCCTGCTTCTGAAATTCCTCATATCAGAGAGATCATCTGATAATTGTCCCTTTCTGACTGACTTATTTCGCTTAACATAATACCCTCTAGTTCCATCTACATCATTGCAAATGACAAGATTTCTTTTCTTTTTTCTTTCTTTTTTTTTTTTTTTTGATGGCTGCTCCATCTTTTTCTTTTTTAAAAAAGATTTTTATATTTATTTGAGAGAGAGAGAGCATGGGGAGGGGCCGAGGGGGAGGAAGAGGGACGAGCCCACTCTGCTTAGGGAGACACGGAGCTCGATCGCATGATCTCTTGACCCTGAGCCCACCACCCTGGCCGAAACCAAGCCCAACCCACTCTGCCCCCCAGGTGCCCCAATTCCCCATCCGGACAGCACTTCCAGGCTATTTCCAGGGTCCACTTCCCCCTTCAGTCCCTGCGCTCAGGACTTCAGAGTGGGCCTCTTTCGTCTCTCACGTGGACTGTTGTCACAGCGGCCATCCCTGCACTTCCTGCCCCAGCCATCTCCCGTCACAGGAACCAGAGTGGTGCCATATAACACTGGACGCTATCATAGCTGCCATCAAGTGAGAATTCATCCATGTCAGGCATCTGACTTACCTTTCATCCATCAGGCCTTACAACAATCCTGTGCAAATATTTTTAGTCCTGTTGGTGGCAGGTCAGTACCCTGCCCCCAGGCGCTGCTGAGAGGCAGACTCAGGACAGTTTCCTTTGATCTTAAAGACCAGACCTGCTTTACTGTTTCAGAAATCCCACTGCATCCTGTTCGGCTTCCTCTGGGGACCTGCACCGGGTTTGCAAACCAGGGTGCTTTTGGGGTTCCCTGGAGGCTCCTCAGGGGCTCTTGTGGGGCAAGTTGGGAGATGGGACCTGGTGGGCTCCTGGGCTGGTCTCTGGCACCCATCAGATCTGTTGCTCTGCCTGTCATATGGTTAGGTTTTTATGCCGGATGGTTGAAGAAAGTTCTGGAGCTAAAAAGTCTGAGAGCATCTGGTGATAGGATAGAGCTCCAGCTGTGGGGGTGGTTCCCATCCTCCTTTCCTGTGCCGCCTCCTCCCTCCTCCTCCTTCTTGCCCTGAACACAATGATTACATTTTTAGTGGTTTTCATTGTGGTAAAATAGATCATAAAATTTACCATTGTAACCATTTTTTTTAAAGGTTTTATTTATTTGACAGACAGAGATCACAAGTAGGCAGAGAGAGAGAGAGGAGGAAGCAGGCTCCCCACTGAGCAGAGAGCCCAATGTGGGGCTCGATCCCAGGACCCTGAGATCATGACCTGAGCCGGAGGCAGAGGCTTAACCCACTGAGCCACCCAGGCACCCATTGTAACCATTTTTAAGGGTACAATTCAGTCACGTGAAGTACATTCACAGTGTTGTACACCCATCACCACTGTCCACTTCAAGAATTTGTTGCTCGTCCCATACAGAAACCCTGTCCCTGTCCAATACTAACTCCGCGTCCCCCTCTCTCCTCAGCCGCGGGCAAGCACCGTCCTGCTTTCTGTCTGTCTCTGTGAACTGACTATTCTCGGTCCCTCATGGAAGTGCAGTCACACAGTGTTTGTCCTTTTAGGAGGGCCAACCCTGACATGAACGACAGGGGCCGCCTGTCACTGGCCCCCGTGCCTCTCCGGGCTCATCATCCGTCTCCCAGATTGTCCGTCTCTGGGGGTAGCGACGAGCCTGTGATTCCCTGCACACCCTTCCCACCTGTAGCTCCCTCCACGGACGGTTGTCTTACCCCCTCTTCTGGCTGCGTAAAGACCCTGTACATGGCCCCGAGTCGGGCAGTTTTCTTCCCTGTCTCTCTTCACACACGTCTTGGCCTTTCGTCCACATCCTTCTGGCCCTCGTTCCTCACCCATTACACGGACCGTATCGGGAAAGGGGTCGTCATCACCAGCCTGGGAGAGGGCGTTAAGGCTGGGGATGGCAGTTCGTCTGAAATACCGGTACAGCTGACGTCGTGCCTGGCTTTGACCCGAACCCGTGGCTCTGGATTTCTAGGAACAGTGCTAGCCTGTGTGCGGCGGGACTTGTCGGTCAGATGCCTGCGTTAGGGCTGAGGTTCAAGCGGGCCGTTTGCCCTGGACGGTAGCCGCGTCTGGGGGAGAAGTGAGTTGCCTCCCAGGGTAACTGCTTGTGTATGTAAGTTTGGGTAAGTTTATTAAAAAAGGTATAAAACCTTCCTTATAGCATTATTTATTGAGGATCGTCAGAAAAAAACGGATCCTTTCACACAGGTGAATTTGCACGTAACTTAAAACGCACTCTTTTGAGTATTAAAGTTTACTTTAAAATCCAACTGAGTGGCTTTAGGCATGAAATGGATGACTCACTTCTGTAAACTAATTCATGATTTGGGGCAGCAGTTCTTCCACATTTTATTGATTTGTGTTGGACAGCTTTCGAGGGCACGCCACTATTGTGTGGGTGTATTTGCAACTAATCCTGAGATTTTGCCCAGAAAAAACCAAAACATTATTTAAATATCTTCGTGGTGGGGGCACCTGAGTGGCTCGGCTGGTCAAGTGTCTGACTCTTGGTGTGAGCTCAGGTCATGATCTCAGGGTCGTGAGATTGAACCCCACCTTGGACTCTGTGCTGGGCGTGGAGTTTGCTCACGAGACTGTCCCCATCTTCCTCTGCCCCTTCCCCTACCTCTCTCCCTCTCTTTAAAAAAAAAAAAAAGGAAGTCTTTATGGTATATTCATTTATTTATTAAGATTTTATTTATTTATTTGACAGACAGAAATCATAAGTAGGCAGAGAGGCAGGCAGAGAGAGAGGAAGGGAAGCAGGCTCCCCACTGAGCAGAGAGCCCGATGCGGGACTCGATCCCAGGACCCTGGGACCATGACCTGAGCCGAAGGCAGAGGCTTAACCCACTGAGCCACCCAGGCGCCCCCATTATGGCATATTTAAAACAAATGTATGAGACTATTCACCTTTTAGTAACGCGTATTCATAACACCTTTTCTTCACGATTCAGGATCATCCTCGTGAAGTTTATTCTGCTGAGCGGCAGTAATAAGAATATGTTCGGGACCAGTGAAGTCAATTATTTGTCTTCTTTTTTTTTTTTCCCCACAGTTGTCACATGTGATTTTTTCTGTGTTGCTGAACATATCTCTGGAAGTCTGCATTCTTTCTAAATGAGGACTTCTGTGCTAACCCTGTAGAAACCAGATAACCCGATTTCTCACAATTGCTTGTGGTGAAAGTATTAGTGGGCCGTGAATAAATATTTAAATAATTTTCATTTTAATAAATTATAGAAACCTTTAGTCCATAGATTTGAGGTCTTTTATTTTTAAATGGTGACAGATGTCTGTGTTAATTAAAGTCATCAGATAAGCGATACAGCACAAAAATTTGGCTACTTGTGTTAATGAGGCAGAGAGAGTCTATGAAGAAATCATAGTTAAGTCCCAAACCTCTTTCTAGTCATTTCTTGCAAGATAGCATACTTAAGGAACATAATGACTCAGTTTCTTCAGTCCAACAAATCCTTAGTGAGAGTCTGAGGCCGGTATTGTGGTGCCAGAGTCGTACTGGGACAACCCTGCTTGGAAGAGTTTAGAAGAGGGGCATCTGGCTGGCTCAGTCAGGAGCCAGTCAAGAGCTGACTCTTGATCTTGGGGTTGTGGGTTTGAGCCCCACGTTGGGTGTAGAGATTACTTAAAAAATAAAAAATACATTTTTTAAGATTTTATTTGACAGAGAAATCACAAGTAGGCAGAGAGGCAGGCAGAGAAAGAGGGGGAAGCAGGCTCCCGGCTGAGCAGAGAGCCCAAAAATAAAATCTTTAAAAAAAAAAAAAAGAGTCTACAAGAACCATTTCTTAAGCTTTTCACAGTGGTATCAAGCCAAAGTTTAAAAAAAAAAAAAAGTAATAATATAAAATAAAGTCTTTGTTAGGTAAAGCTGAGTTGGTCAACTTAGAGCAACCTCCCTATTCCGGGACCTCGGGGAGGCTTAAGTCAGTGTCGTCCTACAGTAATTTTCTGCGGTGAGCATTATAATGCTGTCACTGGCAGCCTCATTGGACACACGTGGAAGCTGAGGCATGGAGGGGTCAGGTATTTTCCCTAAAAGTCACACAATTACACAGTAGGAAGGAGGGCAACGATGTTTCACCTCCGACCCCTCAAGTCTGGCTCCAGAGCCTGTGTGCCTAACACTGCACTGTCCTGCCTCTTGTGAGCTGAGCAGCAAACTGAAAAGGAAGAAAAAAAGGCCTTGGACAATTAACGTCACACAACCCCCGCCCCCACACCCCTGCCCCCCTACCCCCACCCCCAACTTTTTGTGATGTGTATCCCTAGGGCTGCCAGAGAGTCTATGAAGTCACAGGATACATAATCTAATGTGTCTTCCTGGAGCATCAGTTATTTTTTATTTTATTTTTTAAAGTAAGCTCTACCCCCAGCATGGGGCTTGAACTCAGGATCCTGAGATCAAGAGTCGCGTGCTTCACTGACTGAGCCAGCCAGGTGGCCCTGATTTAATTTATTTTGTGGACTCCGGTTGCATGGAAGTGGAGTGGTAATTCCTGGCTCATGACACACGTTCAGTGTTGGCCATGAATGGCTAAGTGACTTTTTTAGTGCAGTAAGTTGTGCAAACCCATCACAAGCCCTAAAACTAGAGTCCTGCTGGTAACTTACAACTACCTGGTCAGGCCCTCCGCCCACGTTCTTCCCCAACCAGAGAGAATCACTATCCTGAATACCCCTCTCACCGTTCCCTTGCTCTCATTCTCTCTCTCTCTCTCTCTTTCTTTTTTTTTTTTTTTTTACAGTTTTGTTCCTCTGTGTATTTCTAAAAAGTATGCTTTTACTATCTTTTCTTTTACTTTATTAAAAGGATATCCTACTATAGACAGTCTGTCGTGATTTATTTCCCCTTCCGTGTCACACTGCCAAGATTGATCTGTGCAGTTGCCTAATGCTGCAAGAACCCTCACTTGGACTCTGTGTAATATTCTTTTCTGTGCATAAACCGTACTTTATTAATTCAGTTAATGGGCATTTGGGTTTTTTCCAGGTTTTTTCTTATAGTGAACAGGACTTCCAGGAACAGTCTGCTATATGTCTTCTATTGATCACATATAAGCGCTTCTTCTTCTTTTTTTTTTTTTTTTTAAAAGAGTGAGAGAAAGAGAGCATGAGTGGGAAGAAGGGCAGAGGGAGAGAGAAATAATCGTCAGCAGGTTCCACACTCAATGCAGAGCCGGATATGGGGCTCGAGCTCATGACCCTGAGATCAAGACCTGAGCCCAAATTAAGAGTCTGAGCTCAACTGCCTGAGCCACCCGGGTGCCCAGCACTTCTTTTATAGACACACACGGGCATACAGAATGTCTGGGGGTGGGCGGGGGTGGGGACAGCTAGATGCTAGGGCAGGTGACTTTTCAACTTCACAGAATGCTGAACTGTTTTCCTGAAGCGGTTGTACCAGTTTACGAAGCCACCCTCTGAGTATGAGAACAAACATCCTTTCTAACACTTGGTATTATTAGACTTTCAAAGTTTTGAGTCAAATCTGCACATCCCTGATCCCCGGTGCAGGTGGGGCTCGGTTCATAGGCCTTCCTGTTTCCACTTCGGAAAGATGTGGAAGAGCCATGTTGAGGGGTGCTTGGGTGACTCAGTGGGGTGAGCATTGGCCTTCGGCTCAGGTCATGATCTTGGGGTCCTGGGAATGAGCTCTGCATCAGGCTCCCTGCTTAGCGGGGAGCCTGCTTCTCCCTCTCCCTCTGCAGCTCCCCCTGCTTAGTATCTCTCTCTCTCTGTTAAATAAGTAAATAAAATCTTAAAAAAAAAAAAAAGAAAGAAAGAACCATGTTTTGCACATTGTTTTTATAATAAATGGTTTGCCCTATACACAGTGTGATTTACATGGATTTTAAGGATACCCCCTGAGAGTCAAAAAAGTTGGGGCTGGCTTCAGGTTCCCCACAAATGGTGATTTACTTCTCTTTGCCTAATAGAGGCATTCTGTTGAAAAGCTTGAGAGTTGGCTGGGTTACATCAGAAGGAGGGAAGCTGACTAAGGAGGGGAGTGGGTTTTTCTGGTGTGAGCCCTTGTGGAGGGTTGAAAAGCTCACAGGAAATCTCCCTTCCGCTTCCGCCTCCGCCTCCCCATCCCTCCAGGCCAAGTGCCAGGAACTTTCTAGATAAGACTCAGATTGCTCTTTTCTAGTGCCTGGTTGATGTTTGACGAGTGTATTAGTGGGAAATGCAGCTCCCCACTGGTGTAGGTAAAACAGAGGATTTACAGCCTCACAGAGTTTGAGGAGGAGAATGTGCCAAACCGCAGAGGGAGGGGACAGGGCTGGGGCCCGGAACCCAGCCACATGGGGGTTTTCTGTCTGTGCTCTGACTGCTGTTCATTTCCTTCTTTTAACTGCCCACTGGTTGCTTGTCCTCACTCCAGGATCACCTTTGATGGTTTAAGCCACACACAGAAACAAGCAGTTTTGTTTTGATCATCTGCAGGAAGGCTCATTGAGATTTTACAACAGTTTAAAAAAAAATGGCCCTTCAGAACTTCTGATGTAGCCTCCGGGAGAAGGCAGTCGTTGGAATTTAGAGTTTGATGGTCTGTGGCTTCTTGGCTGCTTGCTGAGAACAGGGTTAGTCTGTTTCCTTCCGTGCCCGTGCCAGACTGGGGTGGGTGGAGAGAGGGCGGCACACCTGTTGTAAATGGCATCATCCAGACTCTCGAAACAGCAAGGCACTGGTTGGCCCGGACTAAGCCCGTCCTTGAGAATCCGCCCTTCCCCCACCCCTGCACCCACCTTGCCTTCCCACCTGGAGCTCCTGTTCCTGGCCTCCGGAGCAGGTTCCCGTGGGTGCCCCTGGCTGAATTCTCACGGAGGCGTCTGGGGGTTGGGAGGGTCCTGGAGGTGAGAGGCCAGTCCTCACATTCTGACCACAGTTAATGCTGCCCCCGTCCCCACATCTGTCGAGGCTGTAGGATTCGTAGTCCTGTCACAGGTAACCACAGAGAATCGGCAATGTGCCCACCTGTTTCACGCTTTCTCATTTCAACCAGTCCCACGTCAGAGGACGGAGGGAGGCTATCGTATATAGATATTATGTCCTCTCTTGTTTTCATGAGAACACCACTTACTAAGATCAAACACACCATCAAATGGGCGGTGCTGAGCTGTGCCAACTGTTAGAGATGCAGGATAATTTGTATCACTTGATCTCGCATGGTGTCAGAATCTTCAATATTACAGGATTTATTTTTGTTATTATCAGGGAGGCAGTGTGTAGAATGGGAAAAACAGAGACTTGGTGATTTTCTGACCTTAGGGACATTTCTCACTGGGGCAGGTGTGTACACGTGATCCCTATCCCAGGAGAGGTTTTGTGAGTTTTATTTATTTATTTATTTAAAAGGTTTTATTTATTTATTTGACAGAGAGAGAGTACAAGCAGGGGGAGCAGCAGGCAGAAGGTGTTTGAGAGAGGGTGGGAGAAAAGAAAGACCGAGAAGCAGACTCCCTGACGAACAGGGAGCTCAATGTGGGACTCGATCCCAGGACCCTGAGATCATGACCTGAGCTGAAGGCAGATGCTTAATCGACTGAGCCACCAGGCACCGTTTTGTGCGTTTTAAGTGGAGTAACACAGATAAACACTTAGTATGGCGCTGGCCCCGCCGTTATTTTTATGAAGCCACCTCACTTTTGTTAAGATAATGAAAAAAGGTTTTCTGAGTCCCTGCTAGATGCCAGCAGCGTACTCCTGTGGGACAGAGACGAGGAGCCCACCCTGCTTGGGTTGCTCTCCAGGTTCTGCCATTCGCTAGCTGTGTGATACTGGGCATGATGTGTGACATCTCTGTGCCTCAGTTTCATTATAAATACCAATTACAGAGCACCTACCTCTTAGGATTGTTGGGAGGATTGAATGAAGCAGGACTGTGAAATCCTGAAATTGTTGGGACGGGACCTGGTACGTAGAAAGGGTGCACTCGGGGTGTTTGATACTGTTCTCACTGTTAAGAGTAACAGTGGTAACAATCACAGTGGTAATTAAAATAGTAACTACAACGATGGTAACAATAACCATGACAGTAACAGTACTAGATACTGTTCTCCAGACAGAATTGGGTGTCTTATGATTTAGTTATGACACTGCCTGGAGGTAGCACAGACCCCATAGGTGAAGGGGTCCCCCAAGGTTGCCCTCCCCCAGCTCCCTACCCCCCACTTCAGACACTGGTCAAGATTGCCAGATTGGCACCTTGTACTTCTGACTGACCGACTGCAAATCAGAGGCTCCCACGACCTCAGCCTTGGGTTCAGTGATTTGCTAGAGCAGCTCACAGAACTCAGGGAAACAGTTTATTTATTAAATTGCCAGTCGATGATGAAAAGGTACAACTCAGAAACAGCCAGATAGAAGAGATGCATAGGGCGAGGTAGTGGGGAAGGAAAAGGCAGGGAGCTTCACCCTCCTAGCACCTCAGTGTGCTCACCAAACCTGGAAGGTCTCTGAGTTCCTTGGTTAGGATTAAAAAAAAAAGATTTATTTATTTATTAATTTTAGAGAGAGAGCCCGTGGTGGGGGAAGGGCAGAGGGAGAGGGAGGGAATCCTCAGACAGACTCCCTGATGACCGAGGAGCTCAGAGCCTGGGATCATGACCTGAGCTGAGACCAAGAACCAGATGCTTAACGTACTGAGCCATCCAGCCTTCCCTTTAGTTAGGATTTTTAGGGAAGGTGTCATTATATAGGCACAGGTGATGAGCTCATTGGTCGTTAGGGCATGGCTCAGCCTCCAGCCCCTCTCCCCATCCTGGGGTGGGGGTGAAGGTTCCAAGCCTCCAAGTCCGGGCTGGTTCCCCCGGAAACCAGCTCCCCTCTCCTTAGGGGCTTTCCAGAAGTCACCTCATCAACATAAACTTGGGTGTCCTTGAAAGGGGCTTGTCATGAAGAACAGAGGATGCTCCTCTTTCTCTTACCACTTTTAGGAGCTCTGGGGAGGCCAAGATTAAAAATATATATTCCTTATCATATCACAGTTTGGGAGGTGATGTATTCCCAGGTTCACATGGAAAAATTCACATGGGAATTTTTGAGGAACCTTATTCTGCCTCCTCCATTTGGTGATAGAATCTAAACGTGGTTTGGAGAAGAAAATAGAGCCCCAAGACCCTTAGATGCTGGTGAAAAACTAAACAATAATTCATAAAATGTCAAGGAAACGTTTTCTCGACTCATCTAACCCACCGCCTTTGGTCAGTGTTTGAAGTAATCGACCGAGCTGTGCTAGACTCGCTTTTAAGCTGCATGACACGTTTGAAAGAGATCCGGTGGCTGTCCCTCTGCGCGAGACCTGCGTGGATGGGCTGCGGGCACGGAGGGTAATGGACAGTACGCGCTGTTCCTGCTGCTGGGACAGCAGTTCCTGTCCTTGTCTCTTGACCCAAACAACTTGTCTTCGTTGGTCAAGTCTCAGATGAAGTATCACCTTGTGAGGAAAGCCTCCTACAGAGTCTCACATTAGGTTAGGTCCCCTCGTGCCGTTTTTGACAAGACGGATGGACCTCAAGTACGTTACGCTACATGAAATAAGTCCGACTGCTCCGTGTTTTTCTTCGCTGCTGTGTTATGAGCTGTGTGAAGGCGGGGCTGGTCACTCCCTGTCCTCTGGAGCCTGGCCGTGTCAGGGACCTACTCGGTAGTAAAAAATATTTGCTGGATTGAACAGGATACCGTTAAGAAGCTGGTAATAAAAAGGTCACTGTGGGCTGTTGAAGTTGCTGCTGTTGGACGATTTCCCCCAAGCAGACGAGAATTTGCACACATTCTGCTCTCTAGGTAGGAGTCTCTGAGGGGGACAGCAAGGGCTACCCCCACTCCTCTGAAAACGCGCAGGTATAAACTCGATTCGAGCATCCCTGAGACAGGTCAGCTCCTCCTTCAGACCAGGCTGCCGTGTCGCAGGCGGTGGTGTGGTTTCCCTCACGTCCTTCGGGTGGCCATGCCCTGTCCCTGCATACTTCTTCCTGCCTCTGTGTGTGTGTGTGTGTGTGTGTGTGCGCGCGCGCGCGAAGGCTCAGTAGCCAACCAAGGCAGGGAGTGCTGACCCCTTCAACTAGCGTTCACTTGATTTTCTGCCAAACTCTAATTTTCCAGAAGATTTGATACTGCTAGCTTTCTCTTCTTGGCTGTGGGATGACATTGTGATGATTAAAGTGGACACGTATTACGGAAGGTTGTGTCCTTCATTAGTGCAGACGGTATTGATGAAATCGACTGGAGTGTGTTAGGCTATATTTGCCCACAAAATTCCAAGTAAAATGTAAAATAGTTCTCATTCTATCGGAACCTGTTCTGTGATAACCGAGTCTACAATTATCACGGACTGTATTTTGTAAGGGAAAGTACATTATTGAAGTCCTATTCAATGATCGGCTAAAAGGCCAGGCATTTAAAGAAGAGCCGTTGAATGATCTGACCTGCATTTTTGCAGCTTCATCCATTTTCATCAAATACGGGTTAGAGAGGAGCGCCTGGGTGGCTCAGTTGTTAAGCATCTGCCTTCGGCTCAGGTCATGATCCCAGGGTCCTGGGATCAAGCCACACATCAGCCTCCCTGCTCAGTGGGGAGCCTGCTTCTCCCTCTCCCACTCCCCCTGCTTGTGTTTCCTCTTTCGCTGTGTTTTTCTCTGTCAAATAAATAAATAAAAATCTTTTAAAAAATGGGTTAAAGAGGGAAGAAAAGGGGATGAGTCCTCTCTTCTGAAGTTACTTTATTTAATTTTTTAAAAAAGATTTATTTGTTTATTTGAGAGAAAGAGCACAAACGAGCCAATGAGAGTGTTGGGGTGGGTCGGGGGAGGGGGGAGAGAGAATCCCAAACAGATTTCTAGTGAGCCTGGAGCCCAACACAGGGCTCGATTCTAGGACCCTGAGATCATGACCTGAGCCGAAACCAAGAGCGGACACTTAACCGACTTCACCAGCCAGACCTCCTGAAGTTATTTAACAGAGCCATGTAGGAGGGAATGTAGTAGGCTAGCAGATGCACTTTACTTAGTGCTGGGGGTTTGCATTTTGTCCCCGATTCTGCCACTTTTGAACAATGCCAGTTGGGTGACCCGTTTCACCTCTCCGAGCTTCATTTTGTTCATCTGTCACTCTGCTGGGTCAAAACTTAAAAACGAGAAGGTGCAGGAGCGTTTTTGTAAATGGCAAGGCCCTATGGAAAACAAAGTCAGATATTCTGATGGGGTCCATTAGCATGAATGTGATAAATAAATAATACCTGGTAATGATGCGTGCCCCATCGGCAAATCTGGGGAGCTTTAAGTCAGCAGTCTGGAACCTCGAGTTGCCCGGACAAAGAGTCCCAGGTCGTAGGAGAGAAGGTGAGCTCTGAATCCAGATAACACGAGGATTCAGAACAAGGAGTCAGGAATGCTTCCGATGTTACTCTCCATGCTTGCTTTCTGGTCCTTTCCTGGTTCTTTGAAGAAAAAAACATAGATTTGGAAAAACAGATTTCTCCTTGTTAGAAAATTTGGTATGCCCAGAATGGATAAAGAAGAAAATAACCAAAAATGTCCTATAATTCAACCTAAATTCTCTGTTAATTTTAAGGTTCACTCAGGCAGTTTGACCCATCAGTCATTGTAGTCATTGACTTCTTATCCCTTTGACTACCGCCCTTTGGCTGTAGACCTTCTCTTGTTCCCAGAGAGTCAGAATAGAAAGAAGCAGTTCACGGGCATCTGGGTGGCTCATTCTTGGTTTTGGTTCAGGTCCTGAACCTCAGGGTCATGGGATGGAGCCCCGTGTCGGGCTCCATGCCCAGTGGGGAGTCTCCTTGAGATTCTCTCCCTCTCCCTCCCGCTCATTCTCTTTCTCTCTCTCTCAAATAAATAAAATCACTGGGGGAAGAAAAAGAAAGAAACAATTCCAGGAATGAGCCGTTGGGAAGGTCCAGAGGTTGAAGTTCAGACTGGGTGAACATACCTGAGGTATAGTTAAAGTGAGTGGGTACAATTGGGTGGGTTCTTTGCTGGATTTAGACGGGCGCTAAGCTTGCTTTTCTCTCGGCTTCCGCTGTATTGTTACAGAATACTGAAGACTTGGTTAGCCCCACTCCCCCCACCTTGGATCTAAGAAGTTCAATTGGACATATGGTGAAGATAGTAGAGAAAAGATCTTGTCCTCATTTCAGAAGTGTCCCGCTCCATTGTTCTACATAATGATCATAAATACAAGAAAACTTGATGGGTGTTATTTATGGCACCCTTTTTGGAAGAGCTTGCTTCAATGGCTTAGTAAGTACAGGACTGTGGTTTTGGCAAATCTCCACGAACATGCCGCTAGCATTGTGGATAAGAAAGCTGACCTCTGAAACTCTGGATTCTTGTACGTTGCTGGAATATTCCAGTCTTCTGTGTCTGGGACATCACGGTCAGTTCACTTGAGGGGGTCACCAGGCTCTAGATAAGATGATTCTTGCTACTCAAGCTCACATTTATGCCTGAAAATAAATGTATTAATTTAGAATGAGAATTGTTGCTGTCAAATTTGACAGCTGCTCATAGGAAGACCGTCCCAACCGAAAAACATACTTGGGAAATATGAGATCTGAAGTTGCTTAGTGAATGTAGAACAAAGACAAAAGAAATCACATGTCTATCCACCCCACCGCCCACCTTTATGAGACCCAGACTTCTACTCTTGGTACCTGCCTTCCAATGATGAGTGACTTGTTAAGAGATCAGGGGACCCTTGCTCCTTGATGGGACTGGAGAAAAAGATAACTTGCCAAGTTTCCTTTTTCTGGAGTTGCTATTTTTCAGCAGAGCAGACCACTGTTACTCTGTCCATGTCAAGATGCAATGCAACTTACTTTAAATTTTCATTTTATTTTTAAAAGAGTTTATATATTTGAGAGAGAGCGAGAGAGCACATGTGTGTGTGCATGCACAGGAACTGGAGCAAGGAAGGGCAGAGGGAGAGGGAGAAGCAGACTCCCTGCTGAGCACAGAACCAGACTTTGGGGCTCCACCTCAAGACCCTGAGACCACGACCTAAGCCAAAACCGAGAGTCAGATGCTTAACTGACTGAGCCACCCAGGAGCCCCTCATTATAGTTTGAATTTGGATCTTTTCATGTGTCTGTTGGCCACCTGCAGGTCTTCTTTGGAGAAATGACTGTTCATGTCTTCTGCCCATTTTTTTTTTTTAAGATTTTATTTATTTATTTGACAGACAGAGATCACAAGTAGGCAGAGAGGCAGGCAGAGAGAGAGAGAGGAGGAAGCAGGCTCCCCGCTAAGCAGAGAGCCCGATGTGGGGCTCGATCCCAGGACTCTGGGATCATGACCTGAGCCGAAGGCAGAGGCTTTAACCCACTGAGCCACCCAGGCGCCCCTTCTGTCCATTTTTAAATTGGATTATTTGGGGGTTTTTTGGATATTGAATTATTCAAGTTCTGTATATATTTTGGATATGAACCCTTTAAGGAATGTATTTTTGTCATCATCTCATTGCCCTGAGGTATTTGTATATGAAAGGCAGGGTAAATGTTTGTTTCTTACTCTTTATGTGTGAATTTTCAAAATAATGGGTTGTTGGTTCCCTAGCATCCTTCCAAGGTTACCATTGAGTTTTATTTTTATTTTTTATTTTATTTTATTTTATTTTTAAAGATTTTATTTATTTATTTGAAAGAGATCACAAGTAGGCAGAGAGGCAGGTAGAGAGAGAGGAAGGGAAGCAGGCTCCCCGCCGAGCAGAGAGCCCAATGCGGGGCTTGATCCCAGAACCCTGAAATCATGACCCGAGCCCAAGGCAGAGGCTTAACCCACTGAGCCATCCAGGCACTCCATGAGTTTTATTATTATTTTTTTTTAATTTTAAGCTTTGGGGGCACCTGGGCTCTCTGTTCGGCGGGGAGCCTGCTTCCTCCTCTCTCTCTCTGTCTGCCTCTCTGCCTACTTGTGATCTCTCTGTCAAATAAATAAATAAAATCTTAAAAAATAAATAAATAAATAAATTTTAAGCTTTGCTTATTAATTCATGGATTTAAACGTATTTGAGGTATTTCGGTCCATTGCAATTCTTTTGATGTTCAGAATGTCTTTTTGTCATGACGCCACTAGTGTTTTGCCCACTTTATTGCCATCCAGTGTGACAAGATAGTCTAGGCTTATTTTATATGTTTCTTCCCCCAAGTCTGAAATCAGTTCTCCAAGGTGCCCTAGTTTTTTTTAGTGGGAAATCACATTTAGATGCCATATCTAGGCACGAAGAATGTTCAAGATTGTTGGTCGGTCATTGTTTCAGGCTGGCTTTTCAGTGGACAGATAGGAATTATGTATCTTTAAAATACATAAAATACAGTATAAGTTAATTCTAATTTTCAGTAGAGTTCAGAACAATAAGGGGTTTTACCTCACCCTGTTCAATCACATCTTCATCTCCTTTTCCTCCACTATAAACCAGTGCATCAGGATAATTTTTCTTTTTTCTTTCCTGACCTATAGATGACTTTGAAAACAGTTTTGATTTTACCTTTACACTTAAAAATAACAAACACAGGTCAGCGTTAGCATTCCATACTCCTTTTGCTCCGCATTTGCTTTTTAAAGTAGATCCTGGCCGTCACTTCATAGCAGTTGGTAGAAATGTTTGCCTGGCTTTTTATAGCCCACGGTACTCTTTTCTGTTTATTTGGGTGGTTCCCTATTGGTAGGCATTTAGGTTTTTTCTTTAGTCCTTTATTGTTATAGATAGTCGTGTAATGAATAGCCTGTATGTAGGCCTTTTGTATTTTTGCCAGAGGGTCTTGGTGAGAGACCACTAGAAGTAAAATTCCCCATGCTGTATCCCCCAGTAAGGATTGTGTCATTTTGCTTTGTTACCAGCAACAGTCAGAAGTACCACTAAGCCTTTTGAAGTGTCACAGATTGTGTCCAGACTGCCATCATTTTTCCCTGGATTTCTAGAATTGAGAGAACTCCGACCTGGAAGCACTTCTCGAGAAGTGTGGTCCGTGAACCAGAAACCCAGGCATCACCGAGAGCTGGTGTGAAGTGCAGATCTCAGGCTTCTCTCCAAATGTATTGAATCGCAATGTGCAATTTTTTTTTTTTTAAAGATTTTATTTACTTGAGAGGGGGAGAGTAGGAACATGAGTGGGGAGCAGGGGCCGAGGGAGAGGGAGAAGCAGACTCCTTGCTGAGCAGAGAGCTGGATGCGGGATCAATGTGAGGACCCTGAGATCATGACCGGAGCTGAGGGCAGAGGCTTAACCCACTGAGCCACCCAGGCACCCCCAGAATGTGCAATTTAACAAGATCTTCAGGTGTTCACATCACATTAAGATTTGAGAAGCACCAGTCTGGAGTTGTGGTGTTCTGTGTGATAGCTCCCAGCCACATGTGGCGACTTAAATCAGAATGAATTACACTGAGTAACTACAGTAGAAACTCCAGGTCCTCATTCAACACTCCTAGCCCCATTTCAGATGCTCAGTAGCTCCTTCTCAAACATTTCCGTCACTGCAGTAACGCCACTGCACAGTGTTGGTCTGTGGCTACTCTAGCCATTTATGGCTATTTTAATTTCAATTGAAATTATGTAACATTCAAAATTCAGTTCCTCATTTACTTTAGCCCTGTTGCAAGCGCTTGTTTGCTCCATATGGCCGGAGGCTACTCTATTGAATGGTGCATATACAGAACATTTTCATCATCGCAGAAACTTCTGTTGGACAGTTCTGGGCAGAAGGGTTCCAAGAGGCTGGGTGAGCCAGAGGAACAAGGGAAAGAAAATTTACTGAGTGCCTAAGGCGGTGGGTACTTTTCTACAGGTTAAATTAATTAGCCCTTAAACCCAAACAAGTGGTTTTACACCCATTGAAATAAAGAAACAGGGGTCGCCTGGATGGCATAGTCGGCTGAACATCTGACTCTTGGTTTTGGCTCAGGTCCTGATCACGTGGTTTGTGAGATCGAGTCCCGCCTTGGGCTCTGCACCCAGCGGGGAGTCAGCTTGGATTCTCTGTCTCTCACTATCCCTCCATTTGTGCGCGTGCTCTCTCTCAAATAAATAGATAAATCTTTTTAAAAAAGTAAAAAAACAAAGTTTTGAAACACCAGTTGAACTTCATAACACTAATAAGGGGGGGGGCTTAAACATTCTGATTCAAAGTCTAGGGTTCTCTCCACGGTGTTCACAAGGAATTCTTCTTCCCTAAAGATCACATCTGGGGTACAATCTCCACCAGCCTTTTATGGAACAAAACATGAAGTGGAAAACGTGTGTCAGCACCTGTTTCTCTTCTCTTTCATGTTTCAAATTTAAATCTAGACCCCAGTGTTCTCTAATTGCTGTGCTCGTGTTATTGCCACTCTCTCGTTGCTTGAGTTCCTCTCTCGGTGTCTCCTAACTGCAGTATTTGTCTCCCTTGCATTTTAATGTTACAGGATCTCATCTAACTTTACCACATTTCAAGAACTAATTGCGTGTAGTCACTAATCTAATAAACATTTACTGAGCATCAACTCTGAGTAAGACATAATCTAGTGGGGGTAAAAGAAAACACATTTCCTTCCCTTACTTGCCTTCGTTTTAAGGTAATGATATATCCTAGTACACTTTCTAGTCTTTGAAATTTGGCTTCTGTGGCCTTGAATATGCCTTTTTACATGAGACTGTGGGTTCTTCCAAAGCGCTAGCTCCTTGTGTTTATTAGAAGGTCATGATGCAGTAATGGCTAAATTTTTGAATCCTAGAAATGTAGATATGGAAGGAAGATAACCTGTCATCAAGGCTGCTTCTCACTATGTAAAGAAATACTATTTATTTTCTAGCTTGCTACCAGTATCATTTTAAATGCTCTAGTAATAGACACTGGACGATCTTTATGCTAAGGCTGAGGACTTGGTCAAAATGAGTATTTCTTTTCAGCATTGTAATAGGATTTTTATAGAGGGGCTGGAAGTTACTGTTCTCTACAAGGTATTTACAGGTGACAGATGTGATGGATTTTAAAATCTCCTCAAGGAAGCTGGGCTCCCTACAAGCCTCTTAGCCCTAGTATGAAATCCTGCCTTTAGCTGACAGTGTGCAACCGAGCAGCACAGATTTATTGAGAAATAAAGTGAAGAAAAATTTGTGATTTGCATTCCAGCAGTGCATTTTAATCACTCATTTGGAACTCTTTTTTTTTTTTTCCTTCAAATAAAAGGAAGAGAAAAACTCAATGGTTTGCCATCCTCATTGTATAATAATTAGACTCACCCAGGGGGCTATTTAAATAGACTGATAATGGGACCCGACTTCCCCACTTTCCTAAGAATCTGACTCAACTGGTTTGGGCTGAAGTCAGGTTTGTTTGTTCTTTTTTTTTCAAACCCTCCAATGATTTTTTAAAAAATGTACACTTAAGCAGAGAACTGATGGTCGACTTTATTGCCTGTTAAGAAGAGCTAAAGAAATGAATCAATCTGATCTTTGTGTCTCATGTATATTTTATGTAAAACTAGTGTTTGAAGTAGGCAAGAACCCATATAGCTTTTTCTTCATTCCTGAATCTTCCTGGAAATTGTTGACTTTTCTGACCCATCCTGGGAACCTTCGCTGGGCAGTCTGGGTCCTTTCTTCCCCGTGACCACAGACCCAGCTCGACACTGACACTTTCCATCTTGTTGTGGTTCTGTGTGGTGAGGTCCTTCTCTGGGATTTAGGACCAGTAAATACACAGGCCTTTTAAATTCTAAATCCCTTTCTCTTGGCATGTGTTAGGCACCCAACAGACTTCAGTAAATACACGACTGAACACACGAATAAGAGAAGATAGAAGATAGAGTTCCATTAACAAGTGTGTGCATGAGTATTTTGGAATGGAAGGGATATTAAGATACGTGCTTTTAAGTTTTCTGGAAGAAGGAAGGGGGGAGATAAAATGCTTTAAAACTCTTTTCTTCTCTCCATCCTTAAATTCTTTTTTTTTTTTTAAGATATTTATTTATTTATTTACTTGAGAGAGAGCTAGAGAGAGAGAGAGAGAGAACATGAGCAGGGGGAGGGGCAGCAGGAGAAGCAGACTCCCTGCCGAGCTGGGAGCCCGATGTGGGGCTGGATCCCAGGACCCTGGGATCATGACCTGAGCTGAAGGCAAATGCTTAACTGACTGAACCATTGGGGCTCCCTAAATTCTTAAATTCATGTAATATACTCGAGTAGTAATGCGGTCAGAAGTGACCTTCATTTATCTTCCACCTGCCTTCCCACCCTACCCCTGAGTGACTGACAACTCCTGTCCACTCTGTTTTCCGGGGGCCTGGCTCCCCCAGCAGAAGCCACCTTGGGTAACGTGTCTTAGAGTTGGAACCATGTCCTGCCTTTGAAGTTCACTGCAGTGGAGGTTCCGTTTGAAAAACTGGGACAGGATATACCCCATGGTTTGATGCACGTTGTTTCTGGCGGCTTCCCTTAGAAAGGAACGGGTTTTGTTACCGTTTGGAGAGTCCCCGTGCTCAGGTCAGAACTCCCGTGAACCAGGACCTTGTGGTGAAATGCAAATGCTGTCATGTGAAGCCATAGTAACAAAAATTGTTCTGAGGCCTTTGGTATCTCTCTTGACAAGTCTGGATACTTTTACTCTTCTTTCTTGTGTTCAACGCCCACCTCCTTCAGGTTCTCAGCTTCTCCCTCTCTCCCTAGTGCTCTCTCTCTCTCTCCTCTCTCCCTCCCAGTCTCTCTCTCCCTCCCAATCTCTCCCTCCCAGTCTCCCTCCCCCTCCCAGTCTCTTTCTTCCCCTCTCTCCCTGTCTCATGCTCTCTTGCTTCTCCATTATAGATGAGGTCATTATGATTTGGAGCCAAGAGAAGTGCATTCCTGTAACTTTAAATCTCCCTACTCAGTTTGCGACTTTTTTTTGGTTGTTGTTGTAGAGGATGGTGATACTTTATAGTTGGAGGACAGCTTGCTTAATTGTGCTATTTTAGATGGCAAATGAGAGTTCACCAGAGGAATTTTGTCAATTTGCGAACAGGGCTTAGTGCTTCCAGACTTCTATCCTCGCTTATTTCAAATGTATCATTGCTCTTGAGTCCATTATGGGATGTGAAAAATGGTCTGAATTTGGTTAGGTTATGGGCCACTTGGTTAGCTCCCTGGGGCCTTGTAGTTTGGACACCCAGGTCTCCGCTGATGGACAGGGAAGCAGGGCTCGTTCTGGTAGCAGAGAGAGCAGCCTAGATCCTTTCCGGGCAGCGAGGTGGGGATCCTTTGAAGAACGGGTTTTCTGGTATTAGCTCTCTTATTAAGTCATGACGGAGAAGGGAAGAAGGGTGAAGAGAGGGGTGTGGAGCAGGGAGTGCGGAGAAGGAGATACAGAAATTAAGAAGATACCAACATTGAGGGATGATCTCACTGCTGTGGGGGGAACAGCAGGTATTTGTGACCGGAAAACTTGGGCATCCACTCGGCTTCTCTATCATCTTGGGTAAAACTCTTCCTTCTACCTGGGTCACAGTCTTTTCAACTAAAAAAAAAAAAGGGTGGGGGGTTAGCACCAAAGTTCTGTACTTCAGAGACTTTCTTCCAGGGAGGAGAGGAGACCTTTTCCTAGGTCCTTTGCTATAAGGAGATTTGAACCCCTGATCAGTCTTTCAATGGCTGAGAGCACTGACTTCCTCTGCCTTCTCGTGGCTGTACGGCTGTGGCTGAGTCACGCAGCCCCTCCGCGTCTCGGTTTCCTCCCCCATAGCAGGAGGGTGGTCGTACTTTTCTCCGGTCGCGGTGAGGGTTGCGTGGAGCACGTGTCCTGTGCAGCGATATCAGCTGAACGACGAAGTACAGGAGAGCTGGAACCGTTGCTTGGTGCAGGGTCCTTCCTCGCGTGATTCCCGAGGGAGTACGGAGCCGGGGACAGTGACACGGAATGAATACACTTTCCCACTTTTTGGCTTTGGCTCTTTGACTTCAGTCGTCTCCTGGTGCTCTAGGCAGACCAAGTAGCGAATTTCTTTTGTTTAGCCTAAAATCTAGAATCAGTGTCTCCTTTAGAAAGAAGTGAGCACAAGAGGAAGAGGTCGGAACCCTGTCGGAGCCCTGGCGTCCAGTTTGCCTCATCAGCGGGTGACGGGCGCAGCCTCCCTAGAAAGGCTCCTACCCTTGTGGGAGCAAGTCCTGAGCTCCTTGCTCACCTGAAAGTGTCCTTCCAGAGTCTAAAAAACGTCTTTGCATCTGGCCAGTGACTGATACCGTTCTTCCCCTTGAAGGGTAGGGATTCTGCACTTCCTTCCTTTTGAGAGTAACAGAGTAAACAACAAGCGGTGAGAGAACACTTTCAAGGGGCATCGAGCAAAACAAAATGGAAGATGCTTCTATGAGCTTAAGAGCAGCCGTTCCTCTCTGAGATGTTTCTCTAGAGCAAAGGATTCCTGTAAACTTTGTGCAACAAATAGGAAGTCATTCTATTTGCAGGATACCCTGAGTAGTCCCTGCCAGGCCATCCCGAGAGCTTAGGTCCCGCCGTCCTGAGGAGATTATGTATTAGCATATCAGCAACACGCCTGCAGCAGTTTGCTAAGAACTGGAAAAACTCTTAGATAAGTCAGGGAGACGGTATGCAAGAATGTTTGTGGAGGCATTGTTTATAAGAGCTCACACACACACACACACACACACACACACCTTAGAATACAACCTAAGTATCAAGAAGGGAATGGAGAAAGTGATAGGATCAGGTACTAGGAAGGAATGAACCAGAACTAGCCAATGGACATGGATGACTCTTGTATACTGTTGATCAAAATAGCAAGTTGCAACAAAACTGTACTTACGTGTTATGCTGTTTATGTAAAATTTTAAAACAAGCAGAGCAATGCTGTTTATTGCTTAGGGATATTCGCATAAATATTAAAATACAGGGAAATGCATGGCATAGATAGATGCCCAGTTCTGGAGCAGCTGGTTACCTCCGAGAGCTGAGGCTGGGGCGAGCCGGAGGGGGAAGTGTCCATGTTGCCAATATTTTGTTCCCAGGCTCGCTGGTAGATACATCCATGTGTGTTGGCTATACATTATACTTAGTTATATGTCGAGTATCTTATAGAAGTTTAAAAAAGCAATAATTAAAGCTGCGAGAGAGTAGTCCCCAGTGAGACCGGCAAAGGGAATTTGGGGTCAGATGGATGGGGTGCGCTGCAGGCCATTTTAAGGTTTGGCTTTCATTTAGGGATGAAGGGATCCTTGCTGAGAGATTTCAGGAAGGGTGGGGGTGATCCCCTTAACATTTCATTAACATTTGGAACATTGACTCCTGCTAGGGAGTAGAGACTGGATCCATGGAGAGTGGTGCAGTTAGGAGAAATTTGCTATAGCCCGAATGGTAGAGCACTTTCTCTTTAAAGTGCTGTCTTCTCCTGCTTCCAGAATGGTCTTCCTCCCTTGTTCTCTCCCTCTTCTCTGGACATGCCTCTCCATCCCTATCTCTAATTCCCTTTCTTCCTCTGGCTCCTTAGTGTTGCTGTTTCTCAGAATGTTTCTTTCTTTCTTTTTTAAAAATCTCTTTATTTATTTTTTTAAATGTATATGTCTTAGCATTATTTATATTCCAACTTCAGTTGCCATCTCTATGCTTTTAATTCTCAAATTTATTTCTGTAACCCAGTCCTTCCTCCCGGCTCTCAACTGTCTACTGGATATTTTTTCCTTGACTGTCTCATAATTACACAAACTCCAGCATGTCCAAATGGAGTTATTCTCTTTTCCAGATGTGCCTTTTTCCTGCTGCCATTGGGGTCTTGGCTAACCATATTGTGACCTGCCCAGCTGTCTGATCTAGAAAACCGGGTACTCTTCTAGACTCTGCTCTCTGTCAACTTTCCTCTTTAACTGGTTTTCATATGAGGCATTAAGGGTAAGGTTTTGGTGCTATGTGCTATGACATATTTAGGGATCCAGGAATGCTCAGTCACTGATGTGCTGGTCACTTCACTCCCTCCTATTCAGAATATCTCAGTGATCTCACCCCCAGCAAGATAAGATGCCAACTTTAGAGTGCTGGATCCAAGGCCCTTGTTGATCTGGCTTGTGTAGACTCTTCCTGCCTTCATCTGCTGCCATTTTCCTCTTTTCACCTTCTTTGCAGCTACACCAACCCACTTGAAATCCCTGAATGTGCCCTACTGTTTTAGGGCTCTGTGCCTTAGTGTATGCTTTTCCTTCTGCTTAGCATGCCTTTCCTTGCTGTGCTTGTCTGGTGAACTCTTGAAGTTTTGTAAGCCAGTACATTATAGCACTTGTCTTGTCCTAATTCCTGGTTTACATTCCTGTTTATCCCCAGTAGACTCTGAACCTCTTAGGCACAGAGTGTGTCTCTTAAAGGTTTTTTGTTTCTTTTATTTTTATTTTTATTTTTATTTGAGAGAGAGAGAGAGCAAGCACATGTGTGAACGGCCAGAGGAGCCGAAGAAGAGGGACAGAGTCTTAAGCAGGCTCCATGCTCAGTGTGGAGCCGGACGTGGGGCTCCATCCCACTACCCTGAGATCATGCCCTGAGTTGAAATCAAGTCAGACACTTAACCAACCGAGCCACCCGGGCGCCCCTCAGATTTTCTCTTCTTGTCCTGACACATGGCAAAGACTCTGCCAGTATGTTCACTTAGGGTTGACTCACCCAGCAAGCTTCCCCTTTGTTTTTGGGCCCCTGGGCTAGGATTGTTTGAGTTAGTTGCAAATTACTGAAATAAACATTCCAGAGGGAAAAATACATTGTAAACTCTTAGAACAGATATTCTTTGTCTTCTGCTGCAGTTTTGGTATTTTCTACTTTGCTTCTGAGCAACTCTGGAAGGATTTATAGGAACATTTTGAACAAAAGTGGGGGTTCTCAGTCCTGTTTCCTGACCCTTCCAGGAGCTGTCTTTACTATCTCCTTTCAGTTTCTTTTTGGTCAGTCTTCAAGTTTTCATTCACACTGCCTTCTGGTCATCTCCCAGATATGTTTAAACTTCCATGTTTCATGAGATGATAATAATAATAAATAATATAATAATAAATAATATAATAATTATATAATAATAAATAATAATAAACCTGTCTTCAACTGCTGTGTATTCTTCAAACTCTTTCCTTATTTCTGTTCTCCTTTTCATTGTTAAACAAAAACAAAAACAAAAACAGTTATTTCTGCTTGATGCATTCAGTGGCTCATAATCTTTGCACCCCACCCACCGGAATCTGACTTTGGGCATTCCCACTAGCCAAAAGCTTTCTTTGAAAGCGATGAGAAACTTCCAGCTTGCCAGTCCAACTCTTTCTCTTTAGCCATAAGGCCGCCCCTTCTCTCTGTAGTTTTTGATACTATCATATTGATGATCTCTTCCTTTTAAAAAAAGTGTTTCCACTCTTAGCTTCTGTATCACGGCACTCCCATAATTCCTAGTTTTTCTCTGACTCTTGGGTTTCACTGGAAAACTAGAGAAGTGTCTTATATTTGGAGGTACCATAAATTTGAGCATATATGATAATTTCTTTATCCGTTTACATTCATTCAACACATACTGAACTGAGGGACAGCAAAGCACCAGGCCCTGGATGTATAGTGGAGAGAAAACAGATGTGGTCTAACTTTATGCAGTCCAGAGTTTCAACTTTGTTATCTGTTACTGGGTAACACATTGTCGCAGACTTTGTGACCTTTGTAAGACACAGGTGTTGGGGATCAGGCATCAGGGCGAGGTCTAGCTCTGCCCTTGGCTTAGGGGCCTCTCGCTAGGCTGCAGTCATGGTGTCTGCCAGGGCTGGGGACCCAGCTGCGGCCTCCAGCGGGGACAGATCTGCTTCTAAGCTCACGTGGACGTTAGCAAGTTTCCTTTCCTTGCCGACCGGTGGGCTGATGTTCCCAGTTCCTTGCTGGGGTTTGGCCAGAACGCACCTTCAGTTTCTTTCCACGTGGGTCTTTCTGTATAAGCTTGTTTCATGGGATCCAGCAGGGGAGAGAGTAGAGTTGACTTGCAAGATGGAAGTGATAACCTTAGGAATGTGTTCGTGGAAATGACATCCCATTATTTGTACTGTACTCCAGTGGTTAGAAGCAAGTCACAGGTCCTGCCCACCCTCAGGAGGAGATCACACAGGGCGAAGCTACCAGGAAGCAGAGACTCCCTGGGGACCTTCTTAGAGTCCTCCTGTCACAAACCTCTTCCTGTTTTTCCTGGTATCTGCCCAGTCATTTATTCTACAAACCCTAACCCTAGGCAGCTCAGATGGTTGAACGTCCCAATCTTGGTTTTGGCTCAGGTCATTGTCTCAGGGTTGTGGGATCGAGCCCCGTGGCGGGCTCTGCACTCAGCTCAGTCTGCTTGAGATTCTCTCTCCCTCTACCCCTTTCTACCCTGTGCTCACTCGTTTTCACTCTCCCTGCCCTCTCAAATAAATAAATAAAATCTTAAAAAAAAAAAAAGAAAGAAACCCAGAGATCATTTTCAATACTTCCCCCTGAGGTTTCACGGGCTGCTGGGTTCTCTACATTCTGCCCCTGTGGCACCTTTCACGCTGTCCTCTACTTTCCACTGACGGTGACATGGTTTCGTTGGTTGTTAAGACGCTTCTTTCTTTAAATGCCAAAAGGCAGAGCCTGGGTCTTATTCTTCTCTGAATTCAAAGTGTCAGCCTCTAGCGTGATTCACAGTCTTGGCTGCACACTGGAATAACCTGGTAAGCTTGGCACATCATCCACTCCTGGGAACCCAACGCCTGGGACCCACTGCCAGAGACAAGGATGCGGTCGGTCCATCCAGGCGCAGCTGAACATTGGCGTTCACAGTCTCCGTGATTCAGCAGTGCTGGGTGGCCCAGTCGGTTACTGTTGGACTCTTTCTTGATTTCCACTCAAGTCAGGATCTCAGGGTCGTGGGATCAAGCCCTGCATCAGGCTCTGCACTCAGTGGGGAGTCTGCTTGTGGGTCTCTCTCTGCCCCTCCCCCGACTCATGCCTGCATGTGTGCGATGCTCACTCTCTCTCTGTAAAAGAAATAAACAATAAAACCTTCGAAAAGTCTCCTTGATTCAAACCTGCAGGCAACCTTGAAAGCCATTGCTTCTTGAAGAAATCAAGTCTCCGGGAGAATGAAAGGTTGAGAAAGTGGTGAACACTTCATGCATGGGAAGAATTTAAAACTAGCGTCAACGTTAAAAAAAAAAAGAAAAAATCACCCACATACTTTAAACGGTAGATGACATCACTTAGTAATCCAAACGATCTCTGTGTGGTCAGTGAAGGCGGGGAATATGTTTTTTGGTGGGAATGAGGGGGAAAATCAGAAATGTAAAAGAGCAAAGATAGAGTCTTTGGAAATACAAAACTTTCGTTTTAGTGCATGTGAAGTAAGCAATGAAGTGAACTGAAGAACCACCTGGGATAATTAGAATATTTCTTCGTGTTGAGCCTCTGTGTGTGTTTGTGTGTGGAGTAACTTAGTTGGGAGTTGTTCTGATTTTCTCCTTTATTTTCTAGGAATATCTTGAAGACAATTGCCCTGGGTCAGATGTTGTCCTTGTGCATATGCGGGACAGCCATCACCAGCCAGTTCCTGGCAGAAAAATACAAAGTGAACACCCCCATGCTCCAGAGCTTTATCAACTACTGCCTGCTGTTTCTCTTTTATACAGTGACGCTGGCGTTTCAGTCAGGTAGGTCAAATGTGAGGGTGACCTTTTCAACAAATTATCTTCATAAAAATGTTTTGGCTTCTAGATATTAAAAAAAACAAAATGAGGTAAAAACCAAGAACAGGAAACTGTTCTTCATAGAAGTTATTAGATAAGTATGACACCCCTGAATTCTCTGAAAATTTATGGAGATTTAGGTATGATTCAGTGAAATCGTTGATTAAAACAGGTAGCGCCAAACTGTCCCAGTAGAAGTTGTCAGAATATAAAAAAGTGCTGGTGTGCCTGGCTGGCTTAGCGTGGGACTCTTGAGCCCCATATTGGGTGTAGAAATTACTTTAAAAAAAATTTAAAAATTAAAATTTAAAAAAAAAAACTGTAAATGCCATTACGAGTTAGGTTTTGTTTTTTTCTCCCGTGGTTGATATTTAAGAGACAATACTAAACAGCCCTTAAAAAGAGCCTCACTCTCCAAAATATATATTTCCAGTTAAGTGGAACACTGGTTGCAGGTACATGAAATCTGTGTCTTGAGGGAGACAAAGACAAGGAACTGGCAAGGAATTAACATCTTTATCGCTGGCTGGTTTTTGTTGTTGTTGTTGTTGTTGTTTTTTAAGGATTTATCATTCTTGGGGCTCCTGAGTGACTCATTTGTTAAGCGTCTGACTTCGGCTCAGGTCATGATCCCAGAGTCGTGGGATGGAGTCCCGCATCAGGCTCTCTGCTCAGCGGGGAGCCTGCTTCTCCCTCTCCCTCTGCTGCTCCCCCTGCTTGTGTTCCCTCTCCCACTGTCTCTCTCTCTCTCTGTCAAATAAATAAATAAAATCTTAAAAAAAATAATGCATCATTCTTTTTAAAAAGATTTCATTGTTTATTATAGAGAGAGATGGAGAGTGTGTGCGTGTAAGCAGGGGATGGGGCAGAGGGAGAGAATCTCAAGCAGACCCCCTGCTGAATGAGGAGCCCGATGCGGGGCTCTGTCTCACAACCCTGAGATCACAACTTGAGCCAAAACCAAGCGTCCGAGGCTTGCCTGACTGAGCCACCCAGATGCCTGAGTGAAGTTGTTTTAGAATCATTGTAGAAATATGATTTGTAGCTAACGACACAGAAAATGGGCAAAGCGAGATTCTGGTGGACACTTTTGTGCCAGGCATCATTTTAATTGATTAACTCACTTTGGTGATGTGTCACCTCACTCCCAGTGAAGCACGTGGGGATTACTGTTACCTCCACTTTGCAGATGAGGAAACTGAGGCATGCAGCACTTAGGTAACGGGCCATGAGTCATGTAGGTAAGAACTGGAGCCGGATTCCGACCCAGCTAGCCTGCCTCTGGGCCCATCCTCTTACAACCATTCCACACTGAGGGCTGCTAGTCGTGACAGACGTCCTTCCCACGAGAGGAGGGCATGGCTTTTAAAAATAAATGAAATGAGATGGAACTCAGAAACGTGAAGACAATGGGTAACCCATCAACTGCTCAGGAGGGCGCAGTACTTCCATCTTCATCATTTTAAGGTGAATGATGAAATCACCAATGCATGGGCTCCTGGGTGGCTCAGTGGGTTAAGCCTCTGCCTTCGGCCCAGGTCATGATCCCGGGGTCCTGGGATCAAGCTCCACATCAGGCTCTCTGCTCAGTGGGGAGCCTGCTTCCTCCTCTCTCTCTGCCTGCCTCTCTGCCTACTTGCGATTTCTGTCTGTCAAATAAAAAAAAAAAAAAAAGAAAGAAATCACCAATGCTTGTGAATCCTTACGTCATATGAACCCTAACATGCACAATGGTATTCCAGTGTCGGGATAAGTGACTTTTTTTTTTTTTTTTTAAGATTTTATTTATTTCTTTGAGAGAGAGAGCATGAAAGGAGAGAGGTCAGTGGGAGAAGCAGACCCAAGCCGAAGGCAGACACCCAACCAGCTGAGCCATCCAGGTGCCCTAACTGACTTATTTTTGAAAGAAAGTGGAAACCAGTTGGGGGAGAGGGGAAAATGTCTTAAGGGGAAAGTGCCAAATTTGGTAAGAGCTTAGGAGTTGGAATTAGATGCATGGGTACATGGTCAATAGGGCTAGACTTTGCTCCTTTGTAGATTTGGCCTTTAGGGAGTCAGTGTGACTTGTAAGTACATCAGTGAGGTCCCCTGTGGGATGGTGGGTGGGTGTCTGCCATGTCATCTTGAGAAGACTGACTTTGTGTTTTCAGGATGTTCCTGCTAATTGGGTTTTAATAACAATCATTTGGTTATAATTCCCACTTGTAGGTTATTTTTACCATAAAGTCTTCTCATATACGTGCTAATTATATATCTCCTGTCTGCTAACTTTTCCAAAGAAGTGAATTGCCATTAACTTGAATAAGTAGAATTTGGGGGTAAAAGGTGTTTGTTCAGTGATGCCACCGAATCTTTTTTATGAACTTACCACTGACTTAATTTTCTCTGGAAAGCACATCTCTTCCAAAAGAATGACCACATGCAGATGTTAAATAGCCATTGAATTCATAAGAAAACATTTGATTTTTTAGGATAACCTCTAGCTTGTCAGGAATGACAGCATTCAAACCCATACCTGGTTATTATATTTCTAGTTACAGTAGGAAATGAAATTTAACCCCTTTTCTCCTACTTACTTTCTCTTTGGTGGTTTCTTTCTTTTTTTTTTTTTTTAAGATTTTATTTATTTGACAGAGATCACAAGTAGGCAGAGAGGCAGGCAAAGAGAGAGGGGGGAAGCAGGCTCCCTGCTGAGGAGAGAGCCCGATGCGGGCCTTGATCCCAGGACCCTGAGATCATGACCTGAGCTGAAGGGAGAGGCTTTAACCCACTGAGCCACCCAGGCGCCCCTCTCTGGTGGTTTCTTTAAACCTTTGGTCTATGTGGACTTCTTAGCTTGGGTCTTGTAATAGAAGAAATCTAACAACTTGCTAAACTATCTTAGGCATTTTGGTTAATGGAAATTAGAAATGGCCACATTCAGGGCACCTGGGTGGCTCAGTTGTTGAGCATTTGCCTTTGGCTTGGGTCATGATCCCAGTGTACTGGGATCGAGCCCCGCATCGGGCTCCCCACTTGGTGGGAAGCCTTCTTCTCCCTCTCCCATTCCCCCTGCTTGTGTTCCCTCTCTCGCTGTGTCTCTCTCTGTGAAATAAATAAATAAAATCTTTTTTTTTTTTAAAAGGAGTGACCACATTCAAAAGACATAGTAAACCTTTATTTCGACTCTTTAATCTTTAAATCGACGTGCATAACATCATTTTCAAGGCACATGTACCAACCCGGATTTCTTTCAACCAGGTAGTGATAACCTTTTATCCATCTTGAAGAGAAAATGGTGGAAGTACGTCCTGCTCGGGCTAGCAGATGTGGAAGCTAATTACCTGATCGTCAGAGCATACCAGTACACCACTCTCACCAGTGTCCAGGTGAGGGGCCCTCCTCTGACCCGTGTGGGTTTTTCAGCTTCAAGAGAAGATTCTGAACCCGTATGTGCTAACCCAATTTTATGGAAAAGCCATTTCCTTGTAAAAAAAACATAAACACAGTGGACGCTGTCTGTTTCTTCATGGAACATAGGTGCTAATGAGTAAAATTTCCCTGAATTAGAGAAAATGTATACAAGTTAATCAGTTCCCAAACTGCCAAAGCTGTTACGGAATTAAACAGTTGCTACCAAAATAAGCATAAATATTTAGTTGGCAATTGATGCTGTGCTGTTGACAAGAGTTCTTTTTTAAGTTTGCTTGAAGATAAAAGGCATATAAAGGGAATGTACTTTTGTGCCGCAGAAAAGTGAATGTTTGCTAGGGAAGTAGATACTCGAGACAAAACGAGCCATTGGAGTCGTCAGAAGCAACCTTGTAGATATTTGGGGGTAGAGATTACGCACCTTGAGTAGCCAGAGGTAAAACTGATGTCCCTATTCCTTTTTTAGGTTTATTCTTGCTGCATTGAAGGAAAAATGTTCCTGCAGAGCAGTACTTTTTAGCTAGGTGTCGAGGAAGACTGATTCAGTTGTCTTGATGTTAGCGAACTCTGGGCTGTATCATGACAGTGAGTCACCCCTGCGAACAACTAAGGTTTCCTGAAGGGAAGTGAGAGTGAGAGACTCCAATGCCAGGTTTAGTCTTCACAATTAATAAATTTGTAAGTTTTTTTTTTTTTTAAGGTTTTTATTTACCTGAGAAGGAGAGTGAGAGACAAAGAGAACAGTAGCTGGGGTGAGGAGGAGGGAGAGAAGCAGACTCCCTGCTGAGCAGGGAGCCTAATGTGGGGCTCGATCCCAGGACCCTGAGATCGTGACCTGAGCTGAATTGAGACCCTTCACTGGCTGATCCACCCAGGTGCCCCTAAATTTGTAATTTTCTGATGTATCAGTTTTCTCACTGTATGAAACAGAGGTGTCCTTATCTCATCTCTGGAAAAATTAAAGTGTAATTAGACTTATTTTGCTTGGAAGATGTGAAGACTGATGAAAATTCAGTACTTTCCCAATGTGAATATACATTAAATGCTACCATTATCTGAATGCATCATATTAAATATTTTCTCTTCCGTAACATCGTGCTAATCATGCTAAGATTGGCTTCAGCAGACCTTTTGGTTTGGGGAAATTAGAGTTAAGACAGATATCACAGGAAGCATGTAGGAAAACCCAGCATTCATAAAAATTAAAACCAGGAGGTAGGGATGCTTGGGTGGCTCAGTGAGTTAACCGTCTGCCTTCGTCTCAGGTCATAATTCTTGGGTCCTTGGATCAAGCCCCCCATCGGGCTCTCTGCTCAGCGGGCTCTCTGCTCTCTCTGCTGTTCCTCTTGCTTGTGATCTCTCTCTCTCTCTCTCTCTGACAAATAAATAAATAAAATCTTAAAAAAAAAAACATGTTAAAACCAAGAGTTACCTAAAGGATCAAGTTCCTCACAAATAGGGTTACCTGTGCTTTTAGCTCTGGGTAATAAGCGTACACTTAAATAGAAGATGGCATTTCCTAGTCACATCTACCCTCCTTGTACACAATTTCTTGATTATAATTTCCAGGAATTCTGGGTGACCGATAATGACCAGTTTTGACTTGGTACAAGGTTTAAACGCAGCTAAGCAAAAACCCTACCAGTTGGGTCTCTGACTGAGGTTCATGCCTTAGATTATTGAAAACAGCTTCTTCCATTCTAGCCTCTTAGAAAAACAAGCATTTGGTCGTCACAAGTTACGTGCTCTGGTCCTCTCGAGGAGTCCGTGACAAAAAGGCCATCTGGCAGGCACAGCTCCCTGCTGAGGTGGTTTGGACTGTCCCTGAGACTCTTCCAGATGATTCTCTACTTGAGTAAATCTGCAGTTTGGGGAGAAGGATGGAAGTTGGGCTCTGGGGGTCTCTGAACCTCCACCTCAAGAATTCCTTCGCAGATGCTGGAGTGGCGACCATGGACTGAGTGGTTTACGGGAGGCTTACGTCGTGCCTGTGGGCACCCTGTGGGCTAAGTTTCTGCCCCTATGTCCTCCCGCTTTACCACTGTTCCTTCCTTTCCCCTCTGTTCCTTCCCCACCCACGGCCAGCTTCTCCTCCGTTGGGCTGCTCTGTTCTTCCTAGAACGCAGTGCTCTTTGACACCCCCGTCCTCCATTCTCTAAGGCCTCCTTCCGTCTCACTTTGTCCTTTCTGCTCCATGTCTAATAAAGTATTTCGAACAAAGTCTAACTCAGTTTTGTATCTGTGCCTCCCTCTGCTGGCTGTCTGACTCCATACCTTGCGGACTGTGGCTGGACAATAATTTTTTTTTTTAATTTATTTATTTGACAGAGACACAGCGAGAGAGGGAACACAAGCTGAGGGAGTGGGAGAGAGAGAAGTAGGCTTCCTGCCGAGCAGGGAGCCCAACGTGGGGCTTGATCCCAGCACCCTGGGATCATGACCTGAGCCGAAGGCAGCTGCTTAACAACTGCGCCACCCAGGGGCCCCAATAATTTTTAAAGATTAAGTTAAATAGGGAGGCTTTTGAGACTGAACTCATCAAGGAGAAGACAGCCATCACCAAGAGTATGTAAGAAGGAGAGTCCATGTAGGTAGATGGCCCGGTGTGCTAGAGAGCAGATGAGAAGTGGAACTTTTGAACCTGTGAGATCATCTGGTCTGATCTCTTCATTTCCGGTTGTGACGCCAAGGAGGACTGGCCAGGGAGCACGGCGTAGGAGCACGGCGTAGGCAGGTCCCTTAGATGGCCACTCACGGCCCACCCCAAATTGTTGAAAATAGAGCACATTTCTTTTTAAGATTTTATTTATTTATTTGACAGAGAGGGATCGAGAGAGCACAAACAAGGGAGCGGTAGGCAGAGGCAGAGAGAGAAGCAGGCTCCCCGCTGAGCAGGGAGCCCCACTTGGGGCTGGATCCCAGGACCCTGAGATCATGACCTGAGCCGAAGGCAGAGGCTTCACCGATGGAGCCCCCCCAGGCGCCCCCAGAATAGAATAAACTTAAGTTCAATTTTAAGACACAATTTGAGGATAGGGAGTCTCCTGTGAGACTTTAGAGAGAGATCTTTTTAAAATTTTTTTTACCTTTTTTTGTTTAAGGAACATCGCTTAGACTTTGTTAAGTCATTATGGCTGGATTGTGCTGGCGTCTTCCGGGACAGGCTGTTATCATTTGCATCGTTTAATGGTCTGTTATTCAGGCTGGCTCCGTAAAGCACTTAGGGGATTGGAGCTCTGCAGCTGGAATAAATAACAAGGCGAGGTGCCCGTTCCCGCACCCAGACGCACCGGCCTCCAGGACTGACACTGCAACAAAAGGCAATCAGTCAGCAGCCGGGGATGGGCTCGAAGAGGCTGCGGGAGATTTAGGGCCTTGTCCAAAATGCGACAGACACAGAGAGAATCCAAGTCAAGGTTAAAAACAAAAAGAAGAACAGGAGGAATGGTAAAGGAGGTTTGGGACTACTGTTAGCATATGGAATATATTTTATCCTTGAATGCACTTCACGTGATTTGTGAATTCAAGAATGGAGGGAATAAAATCTCCATTTTTCCCCCCTTAATCTTACAAGTAATTTTGAATTTGGTGTGATTTTTGGCATTGCCTTGTAGTCTGGCCATATTATTAGGCGTGGAGAGGGTTTTTCTGGACCCATGATCATTGGGTGATGGAGGAATATGGATTTGCTGTGAGCTATGGTGGGGTTGGCCACTCTGTCAGGGAGATGGTGTCCTTGGGCTTTCTGACAGTCTCCTGTACCTCTCGGTGGCTCTTAGCCCAACAGCAGTTAAATACCTGCTTGTGTGACTATTTCTTCTGTGTCTGTCTAGCCTTCTGTCTGCTCCTGAGGGCTTGGGCTGTGTCTCTCTCTGGTTCTCTGCAGTCCAGCTCCTCTCCTAAGGTCTCCCCGACCTGAGGTGCAGAAGTACTGGTCGAGTGAGGGAGGGCAGGTCTGCCTGCTGGACTGGAGGAGAAACACGTGTCTATGAGACAGACAGAATCCCTGGGGTCAGCCACTGGTTCTCCTGCTTCCAGCTGTGGGATTCGGAGCACCTCATTTAACCCGACTGCGCCTTGGTTTTCCTCATGTGTAAAATGGGGACCGTGGTTTCAGTCTCACAGGGCTGTGAAGATACAATGAGTCCATCCAGGGGAAGGTAAACCCGGGTAATCCCGGTAGATCGCTGTCGAGACATACCGGACGGGCAGGAATAAAGGCAGGCTCCGAGCCTGAGTCACCATGTTTTAGCTGGACAGAAGGCTCACGCTGTTGGTGTCTCCTTCCTTGCAGCTCTTGGACTGCTTTGGGATCCCTGTGTTGATGGCTCTCTCGTGGTTTATTCTTTACGCAAGATACAGAGCGACCCACTTCATCGCCGTGGCTGTGTGTCTGTTGGGTGTGGGGACGATGGTCGGTGCAGACATCCTGGCGGGGAGGGAGGACAATTCAGGTGAGGCTGCGGTCCTTCTGCTTCGGTCACAGAAAACAGTGTTGCTTGTGTTTTCGCTTCCGTATTGCAAAGCTCTATGGGAAAAGACAGAAGACATGTCTTGCTTAAACTGTCTTTTCAGTTTTATTTTCACATTTACTGGCTTCTGCTGTCGGGACACGGTCCACCAACTGTGCTTTGCATTCCTGCCCGCCCATCGTCCATGTTCCTTTTTGTCACACTAAATAGTTTTGTTTTGTCTCATGAGAGAGAAGTTTCTTTAAATATTTGCAATAATCCTCTTTTGGCCCATCCATTTGGATTAGTTACTGGAAAGCCTACTGTAGGGGCGCCTGGGTGGCTCAGTGGGTTAAGCCTCTGCCTTTGGCTCAGATCATCTCAGGGTCCTGGGATTGAGCCCCGCATCGGGCTCTCTGCTCGGCAAGGAGCCTGCTTCCCCCTCTCTCTGCCTGCCTCTCTGCCTACTTGTGATATCTGTCTGTCAAATAAATAAATAAAATCTTTAAAAGAAAGAAAGAAAGAAAGAAAAAAATCCTACTGTAGATTCATGGCTCTTTATCAGAAGGAAGCTTCTGTCCACTGGGTGACCGACCTCTTTCCAGTCACTCCGTGAATGAGAACACTTGGACTTCCTTCGGGTCAAAGTTCGGATGATGCTATAAAATCTAAATATGGTGTCTGAGTCTACCTAGTCTACAAGTGACTTCACGGTGTCCTCGTATTGAGAGAAGACGACCTTGACTACCTAGCTTCCTTCCCTGTAGCCTTTAGTTAATTCCCTTCCCTAAATTCCATTAATTTCTTTGTCATAGAATCATTTCCTAAGGCCTTACATTATCCCTTTTCCAGTCGCGTCATCTCCCGAGGGGTCAGAATATGAAAAATCACGGCAGTATTATGCTAGGAAGTGAGAGGAGTAAGAGTCTTTAAACTTCTAGAAACCAGGGTCACCCCTTCTGAACCAGATCAACGCCTAGAACCAGGCGAGAAGGGTCCCCTCTCTTATCGCTGTGTACCTTTTTGTGTCTTGTCTTCCTGTAGGCAGTAACGTCCTGATTGGTGACATCTTGGTCCTTCTAGGCGCTTCCCTCTATGCTGTGTCTAACGTGTGTGAAGAGTACGTTGTAAAGAAGCTGAGCCGACAGGAGTTTTTAGGGATGGTGGGCTTATTCGGAACAGTGATCAGCGGCATACAGCTGTAAGAGTCTAAAGTTTCCCTTCAGAACAAAATAAGCCCATCTGTGGGACACGAGTCCTTTCCAGCTACCGGCATTCACTGTGGTTTGGCCCAGATTCCCACGTGAAATCAGCAGCTGGCTAACGATTAGAAGATTCTTGAAATATCGAGAATCGCAGCTTGTTTTCTTACATGCTCGTGAGGCTTAGGATTTCTGCTTACGGTGTGGTACAGGCAGTCCCAGTACAGACTTTATTTTTCAGTTATTAACAGAAAATATTAACTCCCTGTTCAAATGGAAAGCATAATCTCATGCTGGGTGCTATTTGAAGAGTGCCTCGAAGGGCCTTGAGCATGTTTGTGGGCTCCTTTGTTTTTATTCGTTGTCATTTATCTTAAAGATACTTATTTTTATGCACTAAGAAAAATTTAAAACTCAACATAATTCCTCACCTTAGCTGGAGTAGAGCACCTAAAATGCCTATAAGCTAGTGACAATGAGTGTGTGGTTCTCTCTGGTTTTGCTCTCAGGTTGATCGTGGAATATAAGGATATCGCCGGCATTCCGTGGGACTGGAAGATCGGTATGTACATACGTGGTCTTCCTCTGAGTCAGTAGCCTTTCCTCTTGAGTGACAAAAGTACGCGTCGAGAAATAAATACTTCATTTACGTAATATTAAACCATTTCTGTAAAATCACAGAGCAGTGGTACCCAGAGGTCTCCAGGGTTTTACATCGAGTTTTCCCTGAGAACTCGTAAATGAACCTTCACAGGAGTTAATTCTTAATCTTTACCCCCAGGAAGAGCTTTTCTTTACCAGGAATTCTGAACAAGACCAACTGACCTTTGGTCACACTCACTTTCCATTAGGTCTGCGTCGCGAGTCCTCAAACCTCGTTTGAAGGTTGTCTGCTCCATGTAATTCGTGAAACATTAACCCCAATACTCTGATGGCGTGGAATCCACCGCCTTCCGTATGACTCTCACCTGACGTTCCTGGGCATCTGCACAAACTAACAATGTAGCAAACAGTGAGGGAACGGTTAGGAAGGACTCCTCCAACCTTATTTAATGACGGGTGGAAGGAAGTTAGAAACAGTCCGTGAAATGTCACGACGTTTGTAGGCTGTGCTTACGTAATTTGATTCAGTTAAAGAACTTGGCTTGTGAGAGTGCGAGCGAGTGTGCGTGAATGTGAGTGGGGCTGTGTTGAGTCTGGGGGTGGGACTGAAGGAGTGGTTGCTAAGCTGAGCGGTCACTAGCTGTGCCCTGAAGAGGATGGTTATACCGTGCTTTCAGAGAGCGCTGAATTTAGTGACGTGAGCACAAGGTAATGAGCATAAGCTGCCTTGGGTGACTAAAAATGCTTTATTCTGAATCCAGTGACACGAATCATGTCCAACCATTGAACCAGATAAAAGCAAACGAAAGACAATGGTGATTTTTCTTGATAGTGATTCTGCTTTTATTGACCTTTTATCACAGCATCACGCTCTCTGGGGTGGGCGGTTGGGGCCAGTGATGAGAGCTGCTGAACCATTCACACCATGAGCAAGTCCCCACGGACTTCACCATCGAACACCGTGTTGCGATTTTGAAGTCCTTCCTCGGTGTCGTATCTTGTTATTATTATGACTACTTTTTTTCCCTGAGGGATTTCTGTACCTCATGTGCAATGCTGAGCGTCAGCAAGTGGCTCTGTAGAGAGTTTGTGGAAGGGTCAGGGAATTGTACATGGCAGCCAAGCCTTAAAAGGGTCTTTGCCTTCTGATTTCTTCCTGTAATGTTAGCTGTCACACTTTGCTTTTTCTGCAGCTCTGCTGTTTGTGGCGTTTGCCCTCTCTATGTTTTGCCTGTACAGCTTCATGCCACTAGTGATTAAAGTCACCAGTGCCACCTCTGTGAACTTGGGCATCCTGACGGCCGACCTCTACAGTCTTTTCTTTGGACTCTTTCTGTTTGGCTATAAGGTAAGCAAATAGATCGTGTTCAAATAGGAACACTTGCTTGGCCTAAAAGAAGCTGTGGGTGTCTTTACTGTTTTAGATCCACAAATAAAACCTCATCTTTTTGGGCAACAATCTCATTGGACGATCTCCATTCCACGCAAATAGAATCATGTTCATAATATAATAAGAGTTTTGATGTTATAGACCTCTGAATGGGTCTTGGGTACCTTCAAGGTCTTGGGAGTGCACTTTGAGAACTGCTACATTGGAAATCTGTCTTTCTTGAGTATACCTTCAGTAAATGCTTGTCGATGAGCTTGCTATCCCAGTTATTTGAACAAATACTGAGAATGTTGGCTGTTGCTTGATACTTGTAGTTTCATTTGGGGACAGCAAATACATTTCTTTGTCCTTGTAGAATTTTATACCCAGGCAGAAATTGCTTGGCACTGTTTTACACTATTCCCAGGAATTGGCCATGAACTCAAAGTGCCTCGTTCAGTGGGTTCTCAAAAATTTCTGCTTAAGAAACATAAACCATTTGCCTTACATATGAAAGGAACTCGGTGTTATCTTTACAAACTTGGTGGTTAAGGTGTTCCTGAACTTAGACTGAAAGAGTATTTGTAACTTTTTGTTGCATCATTAAAAAGTAACAAATGTCAGAGTGAATCAGAGAAGTGACCTGACAGACCTAGATTTTTAAAAATTTATTATTATTATTTTAAAGATTTTATTTATTTATTTGACAGAGATCACAGGTAGGCAGACAGAGAGAGAGAGAGAGAGAGAGAGAGAGGAGGAAGCAGGTTCTCCACTGAGCGGAGAGCCCAACGCGGGCTTGATCCCAGGACCCTGAGTCATGACCCGAGCCGAGGCAGAGGCTTTAACCCACTGAGCCACCCAGGCGCCCCTATTATTATTTTTTTTAATGAGAACAGTTGCCAAGGGCTACAAAATGAGCCTTAAAAGTGAGCTGTGGTGCTGTGCTTGCATTTCACATGGCTGCCACCAGGAGGCGATGTTGTTTCTATTCTGCAGTTAAGCTTAGTGGTTATAGGTTATCTATGTAAAATAGGACCCCACTCACCTGTGCGTTTTTCTTTTTAAGCCAAATATATTGATTTAGCTTTAGTAGTTTAATTTCTTCTAAGTAAAATACTATCCTAGCGGGAAGGAGGAAGTAAGGTTAAAGAAAGAAAAGCTTTTAAAATACCTGCCACTACCTGTTATAAGCTCCTTTCCTGTAGATAATTGCTCTTTAACTGCTCTTAACTTGAACATGAAAAAGCTTTTTGTATTTCATTTTTTTGACCATATAACTTTAAACCGTTATTCTCAAAATTAGAGCATGCGAACGTTAAATTCCTTCTCCGTTCTTTTGCATAAAGTTTCTTTGTCCCTGCACGTCTCTTAACCCAGATCAGATTTGATTGTTTTTGTTCAAAGGCCATTTCAAGACTTGTAGAGCAAAGAGTGGGTCTGCTGTGATCTTCAGAGTAAATTATAGAGGTGGGAAACCATTCAGAGCTTAAAGAAGATACCTAGCGCTTAAAAAAAGTTATTTAAAGATTTTATTTATTTATTCATGAGAAGTAGAGAGAGACAGAGGGAGAAGCCAATTCCCCATGGAGCAGGGAGCCCGACATGGGACTTGATTGTAGGACCCCGAGAGATCATGACCTGAGCTGAAGGCAAATTCTTAACCTACTGAGCCACCCAGGTACGCAATACCTAGCATTTTAGAAGCAGTTTTTAAAGGCAGTTATAAGCCCAGTATACCACCAATTCTTAAAATTGTAGTTTCTAAAATAACCTTGGCTCTGATTTTTAAAATCCACAGTTGAAAAGTTTAAAAATTTCTGCACTCCTCAGTGTTAGACTCTGCCTCTTCTGGAATTGATCTTGAGTAAATACTTACTGACCAGAGTAGCCACAAGAAACTTCCAGTATAGATCCTGACACAAACAGTAGAATTAAAAAAAAGAAAAAAGAAAAGAAAAAAAAAAGAATGAGAAGAAGGAAGATAAAGTCTAGAGCCTCTAATTCAGGAGACTTCCCTCTTTCCCTCAGAGTCTCTCCCTTCTAAGGGAAATGACTCCATTTAATCACCTGGTTCTTAAGAGGATCCAACCATTTAAAACCACCAAACCAAACAGGACATGTTTTGAACAAGTTATGTTCCCTACAGGTAACAGTAAACCTTTTATAGGAGGGCATAGATACCGACTTTATAATACTGACTTTGAAAGTTTTAAGGGTAATCTAAATAGGTTAATTTTCCCTAATAGTCTCTGAATCTTCTTTTTCCCCAACAAATATTTATTAAATGCCAGCTGTGTTTGGCCATGCTTGTGAGGACCATGCTTGGTTTGGATCCAAGAACTAAAGCCAGGTTTGGGTGTCAAGCCAAGCTTGACTCGCGTCATTATCATTGACTCTTTGCACTGAATCTGGTGAAGGCTTTCCTGCTTTGGGGAAGGCTGTGGCTCTTCCATTCCTTAAAGATATCTAAAGGCTTAAGGTTAAGAAGTGATTGAGCATTTTTAGAAAATAAACGTGCAGAAGCCAGTGGTGACTCAGAGAAGCCCGGAGATGACCAGGACTGTACATAATACTCATTTCAAAACTCTATTTAGTTCCTCCTGCTACTTTTTGGAGTGTATCTTGTTTTCTCCTCTCTCCCCCTCTTCTCTTCTTTCCCAGTCTGTTATGTTTTCATAGTTTTTCTTTATCACCTTCTTATTAGAACTCTTTTTAGGCATTAGAACTCTTTGGGGAATACTTTGAAATCTTAAGTGAATTAAACATTTGTTGGCTTGAATAAAATAGGATGCTCCATTCTTTTTTTTTTTTAATTAAGATTTTATTTATTTATCTGAGAGGGCACAAGTGGTAGGGAGGGTAGAGGGAGAGGGAGACTCCCTACTGAGTGGGGAGCCTAAAGCGGGGCTCAACCCCATAACCCCAAGATCATGACCTGAGCAGAAGTCAGACGCTTAACCGACTGAGCCACCAAGCACCCCCAGCATCCTCCGTTCTTAACTTTGAAATCAGGTTAGCAGGACCACTCATAAATTTGAGTGGTCATAAATTTGCTCATAAAATTTGCTCATAAATTTGCTCATAAAATTGCTTGTACCAAGAAAAAAAAATGATCCTGGGCGTTTAATTGCACATTAATTATGTTACATAGTTTCCTTAATTTTTACTACATCATCCTTGGTCAGTCTTCAGCTCTTCTCTTTCTTTCTTTGATCTTTCATGCTGTTAAAAACAATTATTAAGGGGCGCCTGGGTGGCTCAGTGGGTTAGGCCTCTGCCTTCGGCTCAGGTCATGGTCTCAGGGTCCTGGGATCGAGCCCCGCATCGGGCTCTCTGCTCAGCGGGGAGCCTGCTTCCCTTTCTCTCTCTGCCTGCCTCTCTGCCTACTTGTGATCTCTCTCTGTCAAATAGATAAATAAAATCTTTAAAAAAAAAAAAACAACAATTATTAATTTCCTTAGTACTTGGACTTTTGTCTGGATCTTCCATTCAAATAAGAGCAAATATGCAAAGTGCATATTATTATTTATTCAAACTTTGGGGGTATGTCAGAAGGCCGTTTTCCAGTAATAATAAACGGTGAATTCGTGTTTTTGTCTTCACTGCATTTTATTCTGGGTGTTTGTTTTCCTAACAGAGGGGGCGGGTTGGAGAAGGTCACCAGAAACTCTGTCCATCCTTGTGGTATGTTTGTCAAAATGGGCTCTCGCTGCAGTTGGTCCTTCCGGAAGCGCAGACGGTGGGAGGCTCACCCACAAGGCTCCGCGCCCTGGGCTTGTCCGACTGCACTTCACACCAGTGACCTCTTGGGGTTTGAGACTTTTCCAAAAAATGATGTTCTTCGAGCTCTAAAAATCTTACCTTCGCGGTCCACCATAAATCTGATTGTGTTACCCTTGTCTACCGAAAGAAGATAATTTATTAAATTTTAACAAGCTGGATTTTATTGCATTCGCATGCACAAAGGGTTGTGGAGAACTTGTCTTCTCTGTTCGCCCACATTTTATCCTGGGTCCCGTGTTTCTCTGTTTCATAGCCACATTACAAGCAGGGCTTAGGGTCTGAGATTGGCTCTCTCCTCGTGTCTGGGTTGACCTCTCATGGTCTGCACTGAGTGGGGCTGGTTGCAGGGTGGAGGTCCAGCTGGGCGTAGCACAGAGAAAGGCAGAAGTTCCGTTTCCTAGAGATGCAGGGATCGGCTGATGGGGCAGGTGATGCCCGAGACCGTGTCTTCACACGCGCGTGCACCGGAGGGTTTGGGGTGTTGGCATCTCCTTAGGCAGCTTCCAGAAACAAAGGTCACGAGAACGCGTGGTTGGCCCAGGGCAGCAGCCGGCCTGCGTTTGCCAGAGACCACAGCCCCCCGCCTGTTCTCCTCCTAGTTCTCCGGGCTCTACATCCTGTCCTTCACCGTCATCATGGTGGGCTTCGTGCTGTACTGCTCCACCCCGACGCGCACGGCTGAGCCGGCGGACAGCGACGTGCCGCCCGTCACCAGCATCGGCATCGACAACCTGGGGCTGAAGTTGGAGGAGAACCTGCCGGAGGCCCACTCCGCCGCCTTGTAGCTGGAGAGGAAGGTGCCGAGCGTGGGCACCCGAGGCTTCCTGGGAAACCGGGGGCCGTCGCTGGGAGGCGGCAGAGCCTGCTAGGGGCAGAGGGGACTCTTGGAAAATTATTGGGGGGGGGCGAGCCCTGCGACATTGGATTGGAGCCAGTGGTTAGATTTTACAAAGGAATAGAAAATAATGCATCAAAACTGGAAATCCGAAAATAGAGCAGAAGCTGAGGTGGGTAGGATCGTGTGTCTGTGGGTTTGAGGACCAGTGCCAAGTCGTGCCAGGGAAACAGGGTGTGCGCCATGCTGGGGTCTTGGAGGCACCCGAGGGAAAGCCTGGTGGGGCCAATACCCAGGCGTGATCCAGCCTCAGGGCGCGGCCGCAACAGGGCTATCCTGGTGGGAGTAGGGGCAGTCCAGGCCAGTTTGGGAGGGGAGAAGCCTTCCACAGTTGGAGGCCTCTGGGTGTTTTGTCTTGCTGAGGTCGTCCTTGTCCGCAAGCCCTGTGGCCCACCATGGGGTCTGATGATTGATTGCATATGGCAGCAACGGGGGTGGGGTAGCTCTTGAGAAAGACTGGGATACCACTGTGAGCACCATCCAGGCAGGAAAGAGGGGTGGTGCGGTAGACCTGGGGACCCTCTGTCCGTTGTTTGAAGAGGACAGTGCATGGCTTCTCACTGAGGATTTGTAAGGTGCCGTGAAATTTTTACGATACTTCTTCAATTCACAGTGTGAATGTGTAGCATCATCATGATTATCCACGACCATGCTGCCACTTTGCAAAAACTGCAAACTCTACGTAAACTTTTTTTTTAATGTAATAAAGAAATTGAGGGTAACTGTTCATGTGATTAAAAGATTTTGATTTCATGGCAATACATTCGTTGTGTGGTTTCTTTGATGAACCCATTCCCCTTCTGGATTTTTAAATGACTTAATATAGTCAACATTTCTTCCTGTCCAGCTTCTCAGAATCATGTCTTCGGTGAGCTGTGGCAGACCTACCTGGGGTTATGTTGGGATGGAGGGGAAGTCAGAGGGAGCCCACAGATCATTTGCTGGAAGAAACTTTTTAAAATTCTGAATTCCCTTAATTTTTTCTTTTCCTTTTTTTTTTTTAAGTTTTTTGAGTGAAATAACTTTTTCTTGTCTGCAGCCCGTTAAAACTGATGTTTGATTTTCACTGTGTATCATTCACAGCTGCCAATGAATGGGAAAAGGTTAGGTTGCCGTATTTCGCCTTTGGGGCAAGACTTCCATTTGGATGAACATGTTGTTTCTTAAACACCCTGCCTAGGAACAAACCTGTGTGCGCGGGGTGACGTGAAGAGCCTGCGGTGACGGCACCCCACATGCGTGTCAAGTCTGAGCTCAGCCGTCATCTCTTGCTCTGAAGCCTTTCTCAGGCTGTCAGGCCCCCTTTCCTCTAGGTTCCCAGGGCCCTTGTTCATATATTCCTTGTTGCACTTATGGAGTGCTTGCTGTTTACCTGCCGTTCCTCGACACTAGCTGAGCTCTTCGAGGTCAACCGTGGTCTCTATTCATCTTTCTAGACCTCTTTTTGTCTCACTTCTTGGGCATTTAGTTACTTTAAAAAAAGATTTTGTTAATTTACTGGAGAAAGAGGGCAAGCAGGAGCAGCGGGGTGGGGCGAAGGGAGAGAGAGAAGCAAACTCCCCAGCCGAACAGGGAGCTCGATGCAAGGCTCGACCCCAGCACCCCGAGATCTCTACCTGAGCTGAAGGCAGACTGAGCCACCCAGGCGCCCCCTTGGACATTTATTAAGTGAACTTTGTCTCTGGCTGCAGTTCAGAACATTTAAGGGGAGACTGACCAAAAGCAAGGCGTTTTATGCAGATATATGTGCGCAGTGTTAATCTCACCCTGCTTGGCTTTTTCCCCTCGTCCCCCTAAACCCAGTGTTTTTTCTCCTCACCTGCTCCCTCTGGAGAGGGGCAGAGGAGTTCAACCCTGAGCATCCTAAATCAAAACTTAGAATTCATAGGGCGCCTGGGTGGCTCAGCGGGTTAAAGCCTCTGCCTTCGGCTCGGGTCGTGATCCCGGGGTGCTGGGATCGAGCCCCGCGTCGGGCTCTCTGCTCAGCGGGGAGCCTGCTTCCTTCTCTCTCTCTCTGCCTGTCTCTCTGCCTACTTGTGATCTCTGTCAAATAAATAAATAAAATCTTTTAAAGAGAAAAAACAAAACAAACAAACAAAAAACTTAGAATTCAGTGTTCCAGAGAAGCTGTGCTGTGATTGACAGTCAGCACTTAAATAATCGGACCACAAACCCTGCATCCTGGTTTATACAAGTCCGTAAAGACCGAGAGTTCCCCCCGTCTCGGTACCACCACTTCCATGGAAAATGTATTTTCAAACATCTGGCTCACATACAAGCTTTTGAAATGTAACACGTTCTTAAGCTGATAACCTCCCATAAATTCTTTCCCACTCTATTAGAAGAATATTGATTTTTCAGTATTTTCTTGTAGATATTTATGCCATTAACAAAACCCTGCTGAATAGTATAATAGGGCTGCTGGATTGTTCCCTCGTGTTGCATTGAGGTAATAAATTGCGCATTTGGACTGTGGTGATGCTGGAAGAAGAGAGGGCTTGGCTGGGGTCATTCTCACTGTTTGGACTTGGAAACTATGTTCTCTGGTTGACAGTGAACGTTTCCCCTCTTTTTTGGGACCAGTGGCTTGCGGAGAATGTATGTGTGTTATCCATGGCGTGTCCAGCAGGTGGCGCCTTAGCAAGTATGACAAAGACCTGTGACCTAAACCACCTTGCATTTTACAACTTCTCCAGGTCCTTTTTAAAAGATTTTGTTTATGCATTTGAGAGAGAGAGCGCGCACAAGCAGGGAGGAGGGGAAGAAGGAGGCGGGGGGAAGCAGACTCCCTGCTGAGCAGGGAGCCCCACATGAGGCTGGATCCCAGGACCGACCTGAGCTGAAAGCAGGTGCTTAACTAGCTGAGCCCCCCAGGCACCCCTAAAAGAGGTTGTTAGGATGACTACCCTCAGCAGAGATTGTCTTCGATGAGCCGCCGAAGGACGGAGCTCTCAGGCAAGCTGAACCATCTCGAGGAGGGCACACAGTTTGGTGCCCGTGGTGAAAACAGAAGCCAGGATTGCTTTCAGCAGCTTTAGCAGCCTGCAGTAGGCACCCACCCGACCCCATCCCCCGACCGCTGAGTCAGCACACACATCCTGGGAGAGAAGGTGGAAGATTCTCGTGTAGAGCCCAGCTTGTTAGTGCAGTTTTCCCCGCAGCCCCGGAGCCTGCCCTTTTAAGCGTCTGTCCGCCTGTGTGTCTGTGGCCCTCTGTATGCCTAGTCACGGTTCTCTCCTCCATCATTATTATGGGGACGTGCCATTTCCATCCACATTTAATCACTTAGTATCTGGACATATCCTCAGCCCTCAAAAAGAGATCCATAAATCAGGGAAATTCAGCAGATAGCCACTTAGCTGATGAAAAGGCAAGAGATTTATGAGGAAATTAGGTAATGCTGAACAGGCAGTTCTCCAGTAGCCTTAGAAAGGGCGTTTTGAGACGTCCAGCAATCTAGAGATGGTATCTCAAGGGGAGTAAAGGCGCTTCAGACCAGCAAAATTTTACTTGCAGAATTTAATGCCCCCCCAATGTCTTCTCTTAATGCTTTTGTCATGCACTTTATTCCTTGGTCTCAGTATTATCTTCTTAGAACAATCTTTTATTTATTTATTTTTAAGATTTATTTTATTTATTTGAGAGAGGGGCTGCGAAGAAGCAGAGGGAGAGGGACAAGCAGATCCGCACTGAGCGTGGAGCCCAACGCAGGGCTCCATCCCACCACCCCAGATCACAACCCAAGCTGTAATCGGGAGTCCAATGCTCAACCCACTGAGCCACCTGGAGGCCCCTCGAGCAATCTTCAAGTGCAGATACTTTTGGAGGAGGAGAAAATTTAGGTTGGAAGGGAAAGAGAAGTGATACCAAGGAAAAATACAAAAGTCATTTGAAAAACTGTTGGCTCCACCTGATCGCATCAAGTATTCAGATGGTGCCAAATGGTCATCCCGCGACCAGCTGTTACTAGCCATGGCTGACCCAGTGGAGAGGCTGATATGACGAAGCTGGAGTTTCCGTGCAGAGTCCCACCTTCCTTGACCACAGATGTCTCTTCCTGCTGGGTAACCAGGCTTTTCAATCGTGCCCGAGTATTTCCCATTTTTTCGTTCTTTCAGATTTCTTTTCAGACTTTGGTCTTGTGAGCCCGTGTAAGACCTCATCCAGCTTGGTCTTTGTGAAAAGACTGCCAGTTCAATGCGTACACCTTTACACGCGGGGACACGCACAGACACGCCACCGACACCGCCGTCACAAGTAACACCAGCCCCGTCCCCACCTTGCCTCTACCATCTCTTTTCTCCAGAAATTGCTTTGTCGGTAAGATTGCTTGCAGCTGCTTCAGGGAATCTGCCCCCACCCTTGACACCCACCTAGAGGCATTCCTGTAAAGCCTCGGTTCCCTAGTCCATCTGTTGGTTGAGTGTAAATGGTACCTTCACTTGCACACAACTGGTACACATTTATTTGATCCCTACTATCCATTCGGAGGATTAGATGGGAGGAGGAGAGCCAGGGCCTGATTCCTGATCTGCTCACTAAAGTGTGAGCCATGCCAGAGCAGGGGTATGTGACTCGACTGGGGAGCGAAGTGTCCATCCCCTAGGACTGTTAGGTCCTGATGCACAAACATCGTCCATGCCCCTGTCTCATTGTGCAGAGCAGAGCAGGATGACTCCAGGTCAGGCCAGGAGACTCTGGGAGACTTATTTGTAGAGAGCAGGGCAATTTCTTTTCCTTTTTTTTCCCCAGGTAGAAATTTACTTATTTATTTTATACATGTATATATGTATATTTTTATTGTGTTATGTTAGTCACCATAAAATACTTCATTGGTTTTTGATGCAGTGTTCCAAGATCCATTGTTTATGCATCACACCCAGTGCTCCATGCAATACCTGCCCTCCACAATACCCACCACCAGGCTTACTCAACCCCCCAGCCCCCGCCCCTCCAAAACCCTCAGTTTGTTTCTCAGAGTCTACAGTCTCTCATGGTTCATCTCCCCCTCCGATTTCCCCCAACTCACTTCTCCTCTCCATCTCCCAATGTCCCCTGTGTTATTCCTTATGCTCCACAAATAAGTGAAACCACATGATAATTGACTCTCTCTGCTTGACTTATTTCACTCAGCATAATCTCCTCCAGTCCTGTCCATGTTGCTACAAAAGTTGGGTATTCATCCTTTCTGATGAAGGCATAATATTCCATTGTATATCTGGACCACATCTTCTTTATCCATTCGTCTGTTGAAGGGCATCTCAGCTCTTTCCACAGTTTGGCGACCGTGGCCATTGTTACTATAAACCTTGGGATACATATGGCCCTTTTTTTTCACTACATCTGTATCTTTGGGGTAAATACCCAGCACGGCACTTTCTAATTGCCTGGAGTTCAGTGAGGGCATGCTTATCTCCTAGCAAGACGGTTGGCTAGGTTATGGGAGGATACTCACATAGATCCCCAAGACAGCGATGCATGGGATAAGAAGAAACTAGGGAAAGTCAGAGCCCGGGGCCTCTGGTACTATGAATGGCACTGAAGGGCTTTCAGAAGTTGGTTTGTAGAATCAATATCTAATGTAAGAAAATGGGGAGTCTACGAAAACACTGAATTTGAGGTCTACTTTCTGCCTTATATTGCTAATTTACCTAATTGCCAACTCATGTGAATATTTTACCCTTCTCATGAAACTGTAAAATCTAGATGGGCAGATCTTGCCCTACTTGTAGCAAACTGAAACACGGATGGAATGAGAAAGGTCATGAACATACACTTTGAAACATTTAACACAGCACCAAACATCAAGCCTTAAAAATAACAGGGACTCAGTAGAACTGCATTTCTGTTGCTGACCATGTGTTTCTATGTTCTGGTCAATCTTGGAGTTGAGAAGCATTATTTTTGGTTTTGGAAAGTAGGTAATAATTCTGTGATAGAAGAAACCCAAAGATGATTTACTGTGTGGGATGAGGCCAGATGGTATCTGTGAACTGCTTATGAGCCTTCCTCCCAGGTCATCTCATTCTTGGCATCAGTGCAAATAGGGCCAAACAAAGAATTCTAGAAGATATTTGGTGAGGAAATGCTGCACTAGTTGGGTGGAAGAAGCACCTAGATCAGTAGGTTGTATTTCCTGTGGTTAGACAAGTGTTACTGAAAAATGCCAAGCAAATTAAATAGAAGGGAGTAAGAGGAAATTATGATCACCCCAATATTCACATGAACCCTGGGGAGAGTGACTATATTTGGAAGCCAGAATTTGCATGTCTGAGTAGAGAACTAGCATTTCTTTTTTTTAAGATTTTATTTATTTATTTGACAGAGATCACAAGTAGGCAGAGAGGCAGGCAGAGAGAGAGAGGTGGAAGCAGGCTCTCTGCTGAGCAGAGATCCCGATGCGGGGCTCGATCCTAGGATCCTGGGATCATGACCTGAGCCGAAGGCAGAGGCTTTAACCCACTGAGCCACCCAGGCGCCCCAGAACTAGCACTTTGATAGACTCTCCAAGTGACTGCTTAGGAGGAAAGGATGGTTCTATGATGAAAAATCTGGATGATCTTGAGCAATCCTTTGCCCCTTTCTATTTGTACCTCTTACTGATCTAGATGTAGTACATGTCTGGCAGCGTGATGGGTTTTCCTAAAACCTGCATTATTTATTTAAACTTCACAACATTCTAAGAAGGTAGATTCTTTTTTCTTTTTTTTTTTTTTTAAGTAGGGTGTGGAGCCCAACACGGGGCCTGAGCTCATGACCCTGAGATTAAGACTGAGCTGAAATCAAGAGTCAGATTCTTACCCGACTGTGCCACCTGGGTGCCTCTAAGGATGCAGATTCTATTCATGCCCCTATTCAACAAGTGAGGAAATTGGGCTTTATTAGTCAGGATGGGTTAGGTTCTGCTGCTGTAATAAACAACAGCAAATATATTATTGGCTTAAAACAACAAAGATTTCATTTTTGGCCATGCTCCAGTCCACTGTGGATCTGGTCCAAGTTGTCCTTACTCTGGGGCTCTGGCTAATGAAACAGCTTTACCAGAATCACAGAAAATTCCTCCCTGGCTCTTAAAGGCTGCCTGGAAGGGACAGGTAGCACTTTCTCTTACATTTCATCAGCCAAAGCAAGTCACCTGGCCTTGTCCAAATTCAAAGGAAATGCAGTTCTACTATGTGCTTGGACGGGGAGAAGACTTGTGGGTGTTTATGTGCATCTCTATCTGTCGGGAGACCTAAAGAAGTTAAGCAACTTTATGAAATTTAGACTCTCATCTGTCTGACTCCAGAGTCCGGACTCTTAACCATCACACTGTGATGCTATGGTAAAGTAGTAATGCCTTCATTATCTATCACTGTTGAAATAGCAACACCAGTAATGTGTGAAGGAAATAAAAAAGAGTAATCAAATTGCAAAACATTGTTTTAATTTTCATAATAAAAGTCATTTAGACGCATGGAAGTCTTGTTAGAACCAGGAGAATTGTGGGCTTTAAGCATGGATGCTTTGTTTTGTCCTGATTAGTGGCACTCAGGTGCAATCATTTGATCTAGAACTTGGTAGCACTCACGCCTATCAGAGAGTCCTTTCAGGCCCTGGTAATTTGAGAATAAGTTCTGAGCTTCAGGTTTTGGTTGCTTTCCAGACATCGGCCTGCTACCTGGGGAACTATTAGAACACCAGCTAGAATAATTAATATTATGACGTTAAATCCTGTAAGAGGTGGAGTTTTTTGTCTATGACTTGAAAAAAAAAATCAGACAAGAAACAACCAACCTGAAAAAACTCTTGGGTGAATTGGAGACACAAGGCATCTTTGGGCCTGAGCAGAGATGTCTTCTGGAGGAAACCACCAGTCTTGTGATCACAGAGCCGCTGGGTTGCCTCTAGAGCTGAGCACTGTGCAACACCACCCTTCTGGCCATGTTGGGGCCCATCATCCTCCAGGGGTGCTGGCTCTGCCTCCCACGGCTGCAGTCACCCCTCCGCCCCCCACGCTACACTTCAACTCTTTTGAGTTTCACAATCTCACGACTTCCCTTGTCATCTTGAGACAGTTGTTTCTGTTGTGGACTGCAAAGGGCAAAGATCCAAAAGTCAAGAAAGCACAAAGTGACTCGTCATTACTAATGTCACAGATAGAAACTGCTCCATAAAATGGGGCACAGTTACATCATGTTTATTTTACTAATGAATTAGTCTAGAACTCATGGTCCTTATTAGTAAGAAATTCTTTCTTGAGGGGCTCTCCCGCTTCCCTGAATTACCTGAAAACCTATAGACCATCAGTCTTCCTGAGGGAGGCAATCTTAACTCCTTTGAAAGCCATGAAGGTAACTCACCCTTTTATTTATTTTTTATTTATTTTTTTTTATTTCTTTAAAGATTTTATTTATTTATTTGACAGAGAGAGATCATAAGTAGACAGAGAGAGAGGGGGAAGCAGGCTCCCCGCCGAGCAGAGAGCCCGATGCGGGACTCGATCCCAGGACCCTGAGATCATGACCTGAGCTGAAGGCAGCGGCTTAACCCACTGAGCCACCCAGGCGCCCCATAACTCACCCTTTTAGAGGAGATTTTCCAAGGGATTCGCATGTGTCTACACCAAATTCTGGGGAAGTAACGATTTCAAAGAACCTAAGCTATCCTATCCCCTTTTGAAGGGAAGCTGTTGTCACTGAGGATAGAGCAGTTTTCTGGTGCCTTCCTGGCTGAAAAAGAGAAAAAAGAAACTCCCACGAAGTTGTTACCTGGAGAAAGTTGTTCCACTATATTAAACTTAGGATGACTTACATTTAAGAATAAACTATCAAGTTTAAAAAATCTAAGATTTTTCTGTAGAAGCATAACATCTACTAGGAATCATTTCTCTGATGGGGATTAAAAAGTATTTGTGCATTATTGCCAGAAGCAGTAAAATTTGTTGCCAACAGTATTCCAGTTTTTGGCCCAGTGGAATGATTAGTCTGTGATTTTCTCAGAGCTATAAAATTTATTTCCAACTGTACATTTTATTTTATTATCTTCCAGTTTCACATTTAGTTTCATACTCTCTATCTCTTGGTATGGTCAGCCAACTCCTGCCTCCCAGTCACTCGCCGGCTCTCACTGGGGACTCTGACCCTGGCCGCCATCTTCCCACTCAAATGCCTCCATCATTTGTTTGGTCAGTGCCCATGTGGATGAACTGCCCACATCTGGACCTCAACATGTGTATATGTCCTTCATGCCAATCTATTGCCTTAACTTGTCTCTGTTACTCTCATGATAAATCTGTATATTGCTATCAGAAGTGCTCGACAGAGTCCCATAGTCTGTATTCTGAGCACAGTTTACATCCCTAAACCCAGCATACCAGTTTTTCAAGCCCTTCTGAACTCTTGCTCTTTATTTCCTTTCATTCACCCCCTTCTGGAATGTTCTCCCTATTCTGCTCGAGTCTGTGGTTGGCTGCTTTGGATTTCTTCCCTTCTCAACTACACTGTTCAAGTCCTTGCACTCACATCCTGCCCAGCAAAACCCCAATGCTACATCAGTGGTGTGAGACAAGATCTTTCATGCCTTCCTAGCCTGAGAGAGAGATTTGTCCCAGCCTGACGTCCTAGCCCGTACACTGCCCGACTCCCTGCTTAACATCACCTCTGGTGTAGCTTAGGAAATTCCTGTTGGAGAAGCCCCAGGGCTGAAGTCTGGCTTATCTTCTATCCAGTCGAGGGAGTTACAGCCTATAACTTTGTGACTTAACCTCTCTGAGCCTCAGTATTCCCACCACAGGAGTGGTGCCTACAGGACTGATTCAACATCTCTAGTGGGAAGAGCTTGGCGCAGTGTTTGGCACATAGTAAATGCTCCTTAAAAGGTGGCTAGTAGTTTGGTAGAAGGACATCACCTTACTTTCCTGGTGTACCTTACAATTAGAAGAACACACTGTACACAGTATATGCTTCATAAATTTCTCCTGGGTTGATCTAATTTCAGAAAATAGTATTTTGAGGGTGATTCTCATGTTGGGGGCTCATTTAGTCCTTTCAAAAACTGTTTCCCCCTATTTACACAAATGGTCGATTATTATTGTTATGAAAAACTAAAGAAATACAGGTAAGAATAAGAAGGTAGCAAAAATCCCCCCAAATCCTACCAACCAGAGATAATCAGCATCAATAATTTGGAGAATGTCTTTCCAGATTTTTATACATGTGCTCGCATGATTCAAGTTTACACACACACACACACACACACACACACATCTACCTGCATTGAACTACAATAGTGCATACCACTTTGTGACACACACCGCCCCCCTCACTCAACAAGTTGTCACAGATACCTTTCCAAGGTAGAGAAAATGGACCTTCTTGTCTTCAGAGATAAATACTTGAGCAGGTCACGGCAGGCTTGGTAAGTCCAGAAGTAGACACTAGGTGGCAGTGTTGAAACAATGAAAAATTTGGAAGAACCCTACCAGAATCCCTCAGGAACCGGAGGCCCTTGGGACTTCATTCCCCCCGAATCTTGTTATTGACATTCTGATAATTAATAACTGGTAAAAGGACATTTATCTGATTAAGATTGTATTACTTTGGAGGCTCCATATTCCCCCAGCTTGGACTGGGAGCAGAAGCTCCTATGACTCCCAAGATTTTTTGTAAGACTGCCTTCAGATCTGTTTTATCATCCATCTGGGAAAGTGAAAATGTGCCCTCTGTGGAAGGAAGAAACGACTTGCCGTCTTTTTTCACACTCTCTTCCCAGCCCCCATACCAGACACAGCAGATGGACTGACACTCTCGCTGCCTTCCCACCCTGAAAAGCCAGCCTGATCCTTTTATCTATCTGTCGGCGGCAGTAAACTGGGAACAGGGTCCCTGCCTGGCCTGGGGCCCCCTGGGTGCTGCCTCCCTCTGAGATGCCAAGTCCCAGAGACCTGGAGCCCTGCCCTCCCCATCAAGCGCGTCAGCCCAGACCTTCAGAATCCTAGTCTTCTTTGAGTCACCTTGTTTTTTGTAGGTAATTTCTGCTTCTGATCCCAACACACACACACCACACACACACACACACACACACACACACACACACACACCCTCCGATATCCGGGCAGTGTGCTCTATTGGGAAGAAAGCAATGTGCAAGTCAGGAGTTTTAACTCAGCTGCTAACCAACCTTATGACCTTGGTTAAATCCCTTACCCTATTTCTCCTTCTTGGTTTTGTTAAATAGGAGTGTTACTGGGGCGCCTGGGTGGCTCAGCCAGTTAAGCATCTGACTCTTGATTTGGGCTTAGGTCATGATCTCAGGATCATGAGATCAAGCCACGCCTCGGGCTCCACGTCCAGCTGCCCAGCTTAAGGTCTGCCCTCCACCCCCACCAACTCGCATGTGTGCGCTGTCTCTCTCTCTCTCAAAAAAAAAAAAAAAAAAAAAAGTATTAGAAAACCACAAGTCCAAGATGGAGTCACTTAGGCCAGGCCAAATCATGAGGATGGGGCTTACTACCTAACCTGATTGCAATTCCAACCTCCTCCAGAAATGTAGTGTTTTTTGTTTTTAAGATTTTTATTTTTAAGTAATCTACACCCAACATGGGTCTCAAACCCATGACCCTCAAATTAAGAGTCTCAAGCAATGGGGTGACTGGGTGGCTCAGTGGGTTAAAGCCACTGCCTTCGGCTCAGGTCATGATTCCAGGGTCCTGGGATCGAGCCCTGTATCGGGCTCTCTGCTCAGCGGAGAGCCTGGTTCTCCCCCCCTCTCTCTGCCTGCATCTCTGCCTACTTGTGATCTCTGTCAAATAAATAAAATCTGAAAAAAAAAAAAAAAAAAAAAAAGAGTCTCAAGCAAGCTCCACTGACCAAGCCAGCCAGGTGCTCCAGAAATGTAATCTTACCTTGTCAGTCAGGAATTTTTTGGTCAGCACCAATGATGTGACTTTCACATGGTCCCTCTCCATCCCCGCAAAGGAAGATGAGATCACCCACCTAATAAGACCCCCTGCCCTTCCCTCTAAGGGAAGGTGACCTTGCCTGGAAAAATCCTTTCTTTTGCTAATAAGGTCCTTGCCCCACCCTCCTTCCTTGGAATGGGGAATTCCACCCTGCTTGCTAGGTGGGGAACTATCCAGCTGACAGCTAACGAAACTTTCCTAACAGCTTCCCAACGCCAGTTAGATCTTAAAATGGACTCAGTGGGATTTGTTTGTTAACATGAATAGTAACAGCCGGCCCCATTCTGGGGCATTAAATAGGTAGACAATACACACGCTTAGGACCCTGCCAGCCACACCCATTAATTAGAAAAAATATTCTGAATTTGATCATTTGTATTTTTAAGAACAGCGGTAATGGGAAAAATCAGTACTTTATGAATTTCTTTAATTTGTCATACCATTTAATACCCTTTTATTTGGCACTGCACTGACATCTCAAACCACTCCATAGTAGAGACTCTCACAAGCTTAGTCCCACGAAAATACCCGGTGATTCAAGACATGAAAGTATTTCCAGAGTCAGAGCTCAGTCCTGCCACATTCACTGACAGTAACCCCATGTGTCTGTTATAGCACTGAGTCACTGACATGAATTTCGGGAAGTGGCACGAGGGAAAGTGAGGTGGCTTTGTTCACACGGACCCACGAAAAGCTACCAGTCGCACTTGCTCTGGTAGCCGACCCTGCTGCCCTCAGCCGGAGAAAATACCTGTCTTCATTGCAGAGCCTGGAGGGAAAGCTTGAGGAGATGGTTTGGGAAAGGAAATTAACCGAAAATGTAAAGGCAAGCTCACCCAAATGAAGCATCGTCAATTTGGTGACATTACGTTCAGCTGAATTCAGTGAAAGATATTCCAATCCCATTAACAGCTTTTTGTGTGCCTCCTATGGCTGGGGATTGTGAAGGATGAGGCGGGTGTGATGTCATCCCTGCCTCCAGGAGGTGTAATCTGGCAGAGACAGGCGTGCACACAACTGTCTTCTCTAGCGCAGTCCAGTAAACCCGGGGGCTTTGTGCGTCCTGTTCATCAGCCCTTTATCCTCTGCCTGGAGCACTGAGGAGCTCATCCTTGTGTCTGGGTGACTGACCGTGTAATCCACACAGGGCGCCATGTAACAGGTGCCATCGCAGAGATGAAGGGTGGTGTTGGAACACATTTAAAGGGAACGAGGGAGTCTGGGGGAAGGGGGTGTTTGAGCAGAGCCTGGAGGGATGGGAAGCATTTTGAAGACAGTAGGGCGGGGAGGGCGACTGATCTCTTGTTCCAGGAGGGAACTCGAGGACGGGGGCAGGCAAGTCAGGAAAGCCAGGGGCACGCTGAACTTCAGTGCAAAGCCCCACCAACACTCCGCTTTAAGTGCCTTGTGAGCAATAACTCCCTAAATCCCCAACGCTCCCATGAACTCTGTGCGAGGAGGAGCTGGTCTCACAAAGGAGGAAGCTGAGGCACAGAAAGGTTGAGTCCCGTCTAAGGTCCCCCCACCACCACCTGACAGGGCCAGCATCCAAACCCAGGCCAGTCGGTCTCGGAAGACGGTGTCCTTACCTGCTTCCAGCAAATTGCGAACGCAGACGTGGTGCTTTTCTCTCTGTGGGGACGGTCTGCGAACCTGCCTCTGTCCTTCCTCCCGTCAAGAAGTGCCGTGGACTTTCTCTAACCCCTGGAGTCTGGACAGAACGAGTCCCATGCGGCCCTGGTGCACCTGCAGGTTGGGGACACCGACACGGCCCTGTGACTGCCTTTGCTCCATCTGACAGCAGCCTGTTCCCGGAACATCCCAGCTGATCCTAGCCCAAATTCCCGATCCATGAAATCGGGGCCCAGATAAACTGTGGTTGTTTTAAGCCCCTAAACTGGGGGTAGCTTGTGAAGCGATGAAGGCTGATTTGCCCGGGTCGACATGATGCACTCTATTCTAATGTTTCGTACATGATTTTGTGTGTAGTCTCATAGTCACTACATGAGATGGGATTTAAGAAAAAAAAAAAGCAGAGATTATAGGAAGTTAAGTTACCCAAGATCAAATCACTAATTGATGGGGAAAAAAGAGGATTAAAATGTATAAATTTTATAAGTCTGTATAAGTCTGTCCGTGTCCTGAGCCACACAGGTGCCACTGGAGCTCCCACACAGGGTAATGAACATCTAATTAAGTGCCTGGGATCATTTTTTTCCCCCTTAGAACAAGCAAACTCAAATTTATGAATGGTCCTGCCAACTTGACTTTAGTGTTAAGAACAGCACATGATGGGGCGCCTGGGTGGCTCAGGGAGTGAAGCATCTGACTTCAGCTCAGGTCCTGATCTCAGGGTCCTTTGATCGATCCCCGATCCCCGTGTCGGGCTCTCTGTTCTTTTCTTTAAAAAAGGAAGAAAGCAAGCAAGCAAGCTGACTTTGCTCTAATGCTGCTAAGGAATAGAGGCTACTTCTGGTTCTAGATGAGCTGGTGAACTAGCAGGGTTGCCGGCCCTCCTCACCCAACCACAGACACCCCGCGGAACAGAGAAAAAAGCACTGGATTTGAAGTACTGAAGCAGAAGGCGTGAGAACCCCACGAGTCAGCCTTGGGGAGGTGCAAAGTGATTAGGGTCTGGTGTGGAAAGGGAAGCTCAGGGAAGGGTGAGGAAGTCCAGGCTCCAGTCGTATCGAGGGGAAACTTGGTGATGTTCTTGTCTGCTGCCCATGTGGGTCACTGAGGGCTGTCCCGCAGCGTAGAGCAGAGCTATGGCAGCTCTCGTGCAGGGTGAGGGAACCAGTGGGGAAACAGCATAACAAGGATATGGTCCGATCATCGAGCCTCCCTCTTCTTCCTAAAGAAAAAATGCAGTATTTTTCTCTCCTGCTACACTCACACTTCCCTTCTGACACCGTCTACCTGCACCAGCATCACGTGCCCCAGGTTCAAGAGCTCCGTCTCACAGACTGCCCCACTTACTTTCAGACATCCAGCCCTGAGCCCTAGGTGGTCACTGTACTTCTGACCGTACAGATGGAAATCAGTGGTTCCTAGGACAACCTCCTCGGGTTTCATAATTTGATATAAGGGTTCAGGGAAGTCCAGAAAGCCATGCACTTACTAGATGACTGGTTTGTCATAAAAGGCAGTAACTCAGGACCAGCCAAGATGGAAGACGTGCATAAGGCAATGTTTGTGGGAAGGGGTGCGGAGCTCCGTGCACTCTCAAGGAAGACCACCCTCTCAGCATCTGAAAGCTCTCTGAACCCCTTCAGCTCCCCCTCCCCCACCTTTTTTTTCAAATGGAAGCTTCATTATGTAGGCACAAGTGATTAAATCATAGACCAGTGGTGACTGAACTCCACCTCCAGCCCCTCTCCCCTCCCTCGAGGTCAGGGGTAGGACTGGAAGCTCCAACCTTCTCATCACAAGGTTGGTCCTTGCCACCACTGCCCCTCCCCAAGAGTGATCTCATTAGCATGAACACCATGTGGTTAAGACGGGCTTGTATGCATCACAAATGCTTCTGTCCCCTTTATCACCTTTATTGCTTAGGACATTCCAAAGATCTTAAGACCTTGGTGCCTAGAAGGAGGACAAGGACCAAATATGTATTCCTTATTATCAATCCCAGTATCACACCCCCACACATCAGGGGTGGACAGTTACAGCGCAGAGAGAAAAAAAGATCTTTCAAGGGTGATGTCTGAGAAGTTTATGTAGCTTCTCCTGTAACTTGGAGATCGAATCAGAGTCACCAGGGGAAGGTTTGAAAAATGGGAACCCCCTCAACTCTCCAGGAATGATTCCAGCAAGGGTCTGGGCCTCAACTCCTCACTCTAGGTCCACATCACAGATGAAAAAGTTCACAGGAGTCCGGTGTGTTTGAGAGAAAGAACACTCACCAAGTGACCTTTATTGAGGAAAACAGTTAGTGGAAAACGTGGACTAAGACTTTAAAAGAAAATAAGCTTAATAGAACCCCTCAGAGATATAGGAGGTGATATTGGCCGTAAGAAGTAGGGGCAGAAAGCCGCCAAGAGGAGCCTTGTAGATGTCCTGAGTATAAGAATGCAGTCATTGAAGCCAGATTCAACAGCTCACCGCATCCAGCAGAAGGAACACAGAATGAAGGACTGTGCTGCAATGTCGGGTCAAGAGAGTCTCCTGCAAGGATGAAGAGTGGAGGCCCTGACTGTACCCATGTTTGTACCACGCCCTGGAGAGTTCTGCAGGAATAAGTTTCTGGGCCTGTGATGGAGAGCTTCTGTCTGGGGGTACTACACCAGCTAACCAAAAACTTGGAGAGGGGCGCCTGGGTGGCTCAGTGGGTTAAAGCCTCTGCCTTCGGCTCAGGTCATGATCCCAGGGTCCTGGGATCGAGCCCTGCATCGGACTCTCTGCTCCGCCGGGAGCCTGCTTCCCCCTCTCTCTGCCTGCCTCTCTGCCCACTTGTGATTTCTGCCTGTCAAATAAATAAATAAAATCTTAAAAAAAAACTAAACTTGGAGAATTTTCTTGTCTCTGCTAATGTTCTGCTTGACCAGAAACACATCTCAGCCAGTCCCCAACCGCCAAGCCAACTCTGGGCTCCAGGTTACTTCTGTATTCCTCATTTTTTATCCTATGAAAGCATCGTGTCTTCTGCCCTGTTTTGCAGGTTGCCAGACCTTTGGGGGTTAGAAACTGCCCACTTCATAAAATGCTAAAGTCTGTTTGGATCACCTAAATTGTCTTCTTTAATCATATTTAACAGTATGAGGGGAAAATTCTCCCTCTTTCTCTCTGTCATCTGTATCTCGGTCTCTTCCTTGAGTAAAGGGAACGCACTATATACTCTGTTTGGAATCTTGCTTTTTCATGCAATCCCAGAGATTATTCCACAGCAAAAGAAGAGATCTCCCTTATTTACTTTTATAGTTGTAGAGCGCTCTGCAGAATGGTACAGTTTATCCAAACAGTTCCTTACTGATGGACATTTGGACGCTTTCCAGTCTTTTACTGCAATGGTTAGCCTTGTTCGTGTTGGAGGAGGTAATCCAGAGAAGGTGACCCCTGGCCGACCCAAGAGCTGGGCCTGGGAAATTGGGAGCCCCTCCCTGACTCTCCTGTCCTTGGAATGCAGCTTCTGCCCACCGTTCCCACAGTGGGGACCATGTTCAAGGACACAGCCTTAAGAGAGCGATGTGTTGTGGAGACCATCTGGACAGTATCAGAGACCAAAGCCAGTTAAGGCTTCTACATAAAGTTGTAAGATATGGCAGGCAGGTGGGCAAGTTGGCCTGTCTTTTAAGTATCCTTGCCTATTAAAATGGTCACCTACCAATTTGGAGGGACCTGTCTCTTTCTGAGGTCTCTCCTTGACCTCTGAGTACAAGGCTAGTTTGGGAGCCAACAGTTCACTATTACTTTTTTTGATGTGTGCACAAGCAGGGAGGAGGGGCAGAGAGAAACTTGAGCAGGCTCCTTCCCCAGCATGGACCCCATTGCAGGGTTCGACCTCCCAACCCTGAGATCATGACCTGAGCCGAAGTCAAGGGTCATGTGCTTAGCCGGCTGAGCCACCCAGGTCCCCTGTTCACTACTGCATTTTACCATGGTGAAGGAAGTCCCGGCTACTGCTGAGACAAACAAAAGAGACAAGAAGTGTAAGGACTGAAAGGAACGTGTAGAGGCCAAGAGCAGGCCACCCCAGCCTGGGTCCCTTTGACACGAAGGCTATTTTGAGTTAAAAGCAATCAAAACCCAGCACATTCAGGAAAAGATCTTTGCTTCCCCCACAACTATCTAAAAAGAATTTAGGGGTGCCTGGGTGGCTCAGTGGGTTAAGCCGCTGCCTTCGGCTCAGGTCATGATCTCAGAGTCCTGGGATCGAGCCCCACATCGGGCTCTCTGCTCAGCAGGGAGCCTGCTTCCTCCTCTCTCTCTGCCTGCCTCTCTGCCTGCTTGTGATCGCTCTCTGTCAAATAAATAAATAAAATCTTAAAAAAAAAATAAAAAGAATTTAGACGGAGGACCTGCTCTGGGAAGAGAGCTCTTCCCACTGAGAAACACATTGTACTGGGACCTGGATATGGCAGACAGAGAGGAACCTAGCAAGGCCTGTTTGAGCCAAGTCCTCCGGGTCCCATTGTTTCCAAATGTCCCAGAAACTATTCGTTTACCAAACATTTACTCTTTCTCATATTTCTGTGAATTGCAGTCCTTCTCTTTGAAGTCCCAGACCCCTACCCCCTTCCTTGGTTCAGAATGACACATATACCTCATTTTGCCTGATTGACTTTGGAATTTCCATGTCTGTGTGTGGATTCCTTGTATGTACAGAATTAAATTTGATTTTCTCCTGTTAATCTGTCTCATGTCACTCTGCTTCTTAGTCCAAGGACCTTGAAGGCGATAAGATATTGTTGCTCCTCAACAGAAGAGTTAAGGGGCGCCTGGGTGGCTCAGTGGGTTAAGCCTCTGCCTTCGGCTCAGGTCATGATCCCAGGGTGCTGGGATCGAGCCCCGCATCGGGCTCTCTGCTCAGTGGGGAGCCTGCTTCCTCCTCCTCTCTCTGCCTGCCTCTTCTCTGCCTACTTGTGATCTCTCTCTCTGTCCAATAAATAAAAATAAAATCTTTAAAAAAAAAAAAAACAGAAGAGTTAAAACCGACCTATTCAATGTGTAAGTATATTAGAACTAATACGAATATTTGATAAAATTGTTGGATACAAGGTCAAATAAAAAAAATCAACACTCTTCCTCTAGGCCAGGAATAACAAAGTTGAACGTGATAGAGAAAGCATCTTTTGACAAATAGCAATAAAACTTGCACAAGAGGATAGATCATTAAAATATAGTGGCTACAGGCTGAGACAGAAATTTTGAACTAGATATTCATACAGGAACAAATAGTCCTTAAAAATGGTGTTGAAGTGGGGGACCTAGGGGGCTCAGTCGGTTGAGCGTCTGCCTTTGGCTCAGGTCATGATCCCAGGGCCCGCAGGGAATCTGCTTCTCCCTCGCCTGCCGCTCCCTCCACTTGTTCTCTCTCTCTCTCTCTCTCTCTGTCAAATGAATGAATAAAAACTTAAAACAAAAAGTAGCGTTGGGGCGCCTAGGTGGCTCAGTCAGTTAAGCATCTGCCTTCGGCTCAAGTCCTGATCCTGTAGTCCAGGGATCAAACCCCGCATCGAGCTCCCTGCTCAGTTGGGAGTCCGCTTCTCCCTCTCTCCCTCCCCCCGACTCTAGCTCTTTATATAATAAATAAACAAATAAATATAATAAATAAACAAAATCCTTTAAAAATGGTGTTGATGCGACAGTAAGAAAAAGATTAAAGTTATTTTAAAAGAATAAGTTTCATGAGAATATATGCCTGATCGAGAACATTCTATAAAATGCATTCTAGTTAGTGACTCTGGGGGTTGGGAATGTAGGAAAAGAATAAAGGGATTAAGTAAAATATAAAAAGAAATAAAATAAAAGAATCAAGTCATAAGAAGAGTGCTATTTGGCCTGGACTGATGATGACACTGTGTTAAGAATTAGGATTCTGCATACCTTTTCTTCTGAGGTAAAGCAAAACAAACAAATCCAGACCTCATAAATAGACATCCCAGCAAATCCTCAGGGACGAGGCTCAGGTTACGCTGGGCAAGCGAAGGTTACAGAAATGGGTCATTAGAAATCGCATGGCATGTTGAGAAGCTGTATGACAGATTTTCCAAGCATGTAAGTATTTTGTTGAAATAAATTCAACAACTTGTTAAATCAAGGTTTCCGTGTCTTAACTAAAATGGCAGGTGTGGCATGGCGCCTTTTTCCATCCTTCTGAGACCTATTTTTTTTTAAAAAAACCTCACTGACTTTTCTCTCACAAAACCTACTTAACAGAGTGTAGAGGTTTCCGCTGTTAGGTGGCGATTGTCGTACCACAGAATTTAAAGCGGAAAGCCACTGTCAGTGACCCTGGGTCACAGAGATTCATGGTTAGAATATTTCTGCCTCATGGAATATTCTGCATAAATATCACCTCCTGTTGACGGAATTCACATCAGGGCCCCTCTGGGTGGTGGTTTTTAGAAAGTGCACGGTCTTAAAGAGGGTTGAGTTTCAATTGGCTTAATCCAGTTGGCTAAAAGAATGAGCTCGAGGCAGTGTGGTCAAAACAAAAGTATCCAAGGAAACTGTGTTCCTTTGACTCATAGAATATTTTTAGAAGGAGCCTATTAAATGGTTGTCCCATCCAGTTCTTCATGTTATGCTTAATACCGCTTAGCAAAATCCATTAATTAGTCATTTAATTAGGATTGAACATCCTTGTCTGGAAAGCTCATTAAGCCAGTAATATCGATGGTATGGCTCTTTTCATACAGTAATATATTTATTCACAAAAATGTACTGAATACCAACTCTGTGCCAAGCACCAACCATGCAAGGTTGAAGGAGACACACTCCCTCCTCCGTGGGTCTTGCCATCTGGTTAGAGAGGGGAATCAGTGCACAGATAAAGGAGAATGTCACTAAATTATCAGTGTACATGACATAATAAAGACGTAATGATGAGGGACGGCTCTGTTAGGTGATTTGGGATGGAAGGACCTCCCTGATGACATAGCACTTAAACGGAGATCCGACAAACAGAGTCATTCAAAGGAAATTTCAGGGAAATGCGCTCCAGACTGAGGCGCTAACTGGTGTAGAGATTTGCTGACCAGAGAAATAATACCCAGTGCTGGAAGAAGAGGAAGATCTTGACTTGAGGAGGGCAGGTGTTTCCTACTCACTTTTTTTTTTTTCTATTTTGGGAATCCTATTTATGTATTCATATTTTTTACCTTTTAGAAAATTGGATGTCCTTTCTTTTTCTTAAATGTCTTCAGGTGTTCCAGGGACAACCTTGGTGTTAATTCCTTGTTGGTTTTATATACGGCAAACATCTTCTAACTGGTCATGTTACCCCTTGGTATGGTGTGTTTTGTTGAACAGAAATCCTTCATTTTGATGCAGTCAGATCTCATCAACTTCTCTCCTTCTGGTGAACCAACACTGGGTCCTTGTTTAAGAAATCCTCTCTAAGTTGATAAGATTTTTTCTGACTTTTTTTTTCTTATTTGCCTTGTGGATTTACCTTTCACGTGTAGCTATTTAACACATCGGGGATTTACCTTGATTAATGGTGTGAAGTGTGGACCCACATTCATTTTTTTTCCCATGTCATGAGCCCCTCTTTTCAACATCATCTTTGCCTCATCTTTAGTGAGGTCACTTCTACTATAAACCAAGATCTGGGCCCTGGGGATGCTCATTGCTGCTAGTGTGTTTCAGAAATCGTGAGTTCATGTTTATACTTCTAATGCCAATTCAAGACTGCAAGAATCTTCCTTTCTTCTGCCCGTTGCATAGTTGTACCTCCTTTCTTCATACTGAGAATGCTGGCTTCCTCAAACATAATCACCTTTACTCAATCCTACAATAGAAAGAGGATGGATTCAGAATAGTTCCATCCATACCATTATGAATAACAAAATCTACCGAAAGAGGAGTTCAGGATTTGTTTGTCCTGTTCCCTCCCTCTCTCATTCATTCATTGGAAGTACAATTGAATTCATTTGTTTCCATTTATACTCAGCTTTAGGTATCCCCATTCTTGCTGATTTAATTTCATTGTTTGAATATGTAGCATATTAACATGCTCCCCAAAGTCAAAAGTATACTCAGAGGACTACTGCTCCCTTCCTACCCATCCCTCCTCATTTCCTCATTTCTCCCCACTCCCTGTATGGATTGATTTTATTATTCTTTTTGTTATCCTTCTTGTGCTTCTTTTTGCAAAAATAAATAGGTACATGTATGTCTCCTCTTTTTTTTTTTTTTTAAGATTTTATTTATTTGAGGGAGAGCGAGAGGAGGAGCAGAGGGAGAGGGACAGGCAGACTCTGTGCTGAGCTCTGAGAGTGACTTGAGACTCAAACTCAGGACCCTGAGCTGAAATCAAGAGTCAGATGCTCAACCAACTGAGCCACAGGCGCAGCTCTTGTCTCTCTCTTTTAACACAAAGGCTAGCACGCCACGTTACTCCATACTCTTTAGTGCTCATTTCATTTAAGAAGGTATCCTGGAAATCACTCCTCAACCCTGCCATTTATTTAATGCTACAACTATTAAACTATCATATAAATTGTATTTACTATGCTTCTTTACTATTTAAAAACATTTCTTTTGGCAGTTGGAAAGTTTGTATTATTCATTGTTAACAGTTATCTTTGTTTTTTAAATTGAGAAGTAATTGACATGTAACATGATGTTAGTTTCAGGTGTACAAATAATGATTCAATATTTCTACATATTGAGAAATGATCACAGTAAGTCTTGTTAACATGCATCCCCACACATGGTTACAATTTTTTTTCTTTGGGATGAGAATTTATCCACGGTCACCATGCTGTATATTACAGCATCATGACTTATTTATTTTACAGTTGGGGGTTTATCCCTTTTGATCCTCTTCATCCATTTGCCCTCCCCCTACCCCCTGTCTCTGGCCACCACCAGTCTGTTCTCGGGACCTAGGAGTTCGAATTGTTTGTGTGTTTGTTTTAGGTTCCACATATGAGTGAGCTCACATGGTATTTGCCTCTCAATGTCTGACTTATTATTTCACTTAGCTTAAGGCTCTCAGCGTCCATTCCCGTTGTTGCAGCTAGCAAGATTTCCTTCTGTTTTACGGCTGGATAACAATCTGTGGAATATATGTACATACACACCACATTTTCCATACGTGTTCACCCACTGATGGACGCTTTGCTGGTTTCCGTGACTTTACTACTGTAAATAGTGCTGCAAAGAACGTGGGTGCGTATAATAGTTATCTTTGTTCTAAAATCTTTTCTGGTACCCCTCGTTCCTGTTTTATACCCTTTCAGTTTAAAGGGGCACCTTTTTTTTTTTTTTCCCCAGAGTCAATCATCTTTTTTCTCCTTTCTCTTTTATCTCTTCTCCTCTTGGTATGTTAATAGCATTGTTTTTGTTTTGTTCACACGCCAGTCTTCCAAGCGTTGTTTTATTCTTGGTTCTGCAGTAAAATACACCAAATGCTCATCAGCAGACCTCTTGCTGAAGTTTTCTTAGTTCTCTCTTGGTTGGATGAAACTTATCCCCAGTATGTTTCTCCAGAAGTGTTTCTGCGTACCCAGAGGATATCTTGACTGGGTATAAATGGGTATAAAATCCTTGATTCTGCCAGTCTTCCTATCAAACCTGCTCCCTGGTTCCTTTCATCTGCCATAGGACTGGAGACTTGCTGGGATCCTCCTGATGGCAAATATTCTGTCCCATCATCAAACCTGTGTCAGATCACAAGTTCTACTTCCGGGTTCAATATATGGTCACCAAAACTTTAAGCTTAGTGTTCTATACAAGAATTAGTAATAATGGAGTTTCATGTCAAGGCATTTGGCTAGGGGTGGGGCTGGGGGGCTGGAGAGAAACAATCCAGAACTTCCAGACCCCATCACCATTTAAACCTGGTGTGGAAGCTTCATTTAGACAGGGTTCCTAGAATATAAATAGATAAGACACTGAGTGGGGAATGCCTCTGGGGTGAGGCTACTGAGCAAAGAAGAGGCTTTCATAATTAAAAAAATGTTCCACAGTTTCCTTCCCTTGTAACAGCTGACAGTAGATTCCTAACCCCTTTCCAGCACTGACTCCAACAAAAGGTCACTCATTTGCAATCTCTTTAAAGCCTTTGAGATTTCGTAGGAGGTTAGAGTGTCAGGGCTGGAAGCAATCTTAGAAGTGATCTAATCTACCTTTTCTTTCTTTAGCAGATGAGCAGACTTGTGGTGTAAAGACTGGAGCGGGAAGAGAATATTTGAAACTTGTGTGTGAAATGTCAGTCTTGCTTAAAATGTTTTGAAAAATAATTTTGGTGCAGAAATGAACAAAGAATTAGAAAATATTTTTAAGTCTTAGGTTTGGATTAAAAAATTATTTTTAAGAAAAAAAAAGCCCATAAGCACAACATCATGTACAGAGAAGTTAAATCACTGTGTCGTACGTGAGACAAATGTAACATGGTGTGCCAACTAAGATAAAAAAAGAAAAAAGAAAACCCAACAAAATTGAAGTCCCTGGGTTCCCTTCTTAATCCCATTCCTGTCCTTTCCCAGAGGAAACCATTATCACACCTTTGGTAAATGTTCAGTCCATGCATTTATACTTTTGCTCATGTATGTATTATATAATTGTATTTTCACTGCTCATAGGTAATGATATAATTTATAGAAATGGTAACACAGTATATAGCATTCTGAAATTTGCTTTCTAAAAACTTTGATGGCAACTAATACTTCAGTGAACCACCTTGGTGTGTGTGTGTGTGTGTGTGTGTGTGTGTGTGAATTTCTTGAACTATCTATCTGTCTATCACCTATCTCTGATTATGTATCTAGATATGGAATTAATTGCTGGGTCATTGAGCACTTTCAGCTTTACTCTAATTGTCTTACTCCTTTCCAGAGTGGGATTCTTGATTGTTCTATCTTCATCCACAATTCTTATGGTTAGACTTTAAAATTTTTATAAATCTGATTGAGGTGGAAGACTTGTTATCTTCATGTTTTACTGTGCATTTTTTACTGATCATTTTTCATGCATTAATTGGCCAGTAAATTTTCCTGTTTGTTGTGGAGTGTCTACTGATATCCTTTGCCCACGTTTCTGTTGGGTTATGTCTTTTTCTTCTTGACTTGCAGGAATTTCCTGAACTCTGGATATTATTTCTTTGCTTGGAGGTGCAGTTTATATTTTTTCCTCAGTCTTTGGCTTGTGTTTTAACTTTGTTTATAGAGTCTTGCTTTTACAGAAATTTTGCTTTTTTATGTAGTGAAAATTAACAGTCTTTTCATTTGTAGGGAGGCTGACGTACAACCTTACACCAAGTCAAGGCAAAACCAAGTAAATCCCAATCGTTTCAGTGTCCTTCAGGCTGCTGGTGAACAAGTTGTTGGGCACAAGTATTCTCGTAATGGGACATCTTGTGATAATTAGCAGCGGTCAGTCCGTATCAGGTGTCAGGACGCTCTTGCCTTCTGGAAGGAGCTTTGGATGAGGAGTCCAGTCCCCTGCTGGCTCTGTTCCTAATGCTGTGACTTTGGTAGAGGAGCTGAGGTGTGGCAGAATGAGTAGTGAACGTGACTCCCCAAGACCCGGCTTTCAGCGCTACCACTACCTCCACTCAAGCCTCAGGGTCCTGATACGTGAAGGAAAACGGCGCTGCCTCACAGGGCTGGATGGGGCAAAAATGCTTTGTGAGATGAGAGATAAAAGCAACATGCTGTCATTTCTTACTTCTGTGGGCTTCGGTTTTATCTGTGTAGAACAAGAGTTACTGAAGTAGGTTTTCCCTCTGTGGCTCAACAGCAGCCTGTGATTCTGTGACTGGGATGTAAACAGACCGCCTGGATCAGAGGGGTAGCAGGCGGCCTCTGCAGATTTAGGACTCTTGGTAAGGCCACCTTCTGGAACAAGAAATCTTATGAGGCCAGTGAGATAATGTAGCATCTCTTCCTCCCTCCATCGCTTCTTCCATTCTTCCCGTCCTCCTCCTGTCCGTCCATCCGTTCGTCTTCTTCCTCTCTCCTTTCTTCCATTTCCCGCACTTGCTATACTTCCTGGAACACTCAGTCCCACGCTTCCTGGCTAACTTCTCTTCCTTCTTCAGATGTTCTTTGTCCCTCTGGGCAGCGTCCCCTTGGAGGCTTTTCCTTACCCCTCAGATTCTGCATGCGATGCTCTTCCCGTGGGGTCCCATAGTGTGCTCACAACCCTATCATTGCACGGGCCACACTTCCTTTAATTGTCTGCAACCCCAAAGAGAATATAAGCCTGGCAGTGTGGGAGGCCATGCCTTGTTCACTGCTGTATCTCCAGAGCCCATTCTAGTGCCTGGAACATAACAAATACTGAAATATGGTTGAATGGATGAATGAATGAATGAATGAATGAGTATACAGGCACTATGCCAGCAGCATGGATACAGAAATAAATAAAGCAAAGCCTTAGCTCTCTCAAGGAACTAAAAGTTTTTATTTTATTTTATTTTATTTATTTATTTGACAGAGTGAGAGAGCACAAGCAGGGCAGACAGTGGGGAAAGAGAGGGAGAAGTAGAGCCCCCACCGAGCTGGGAGCCCAATGCAGGGCTTGATTCCAGGACCCTGGGATCATGACCTGAGCCGAAGGCAGATGCCTAACCATCTGAGCCACCCAGGAGCCCCAGAGCTAAAAGTCTTGTAGGGAGGACAGACGTGCAAGTAACTGCAGTGTTGTGATGCAACAACAAGCTACAGAAATGTGTTAAAAATGCAGATAAGTAGAGAGGAAGGAGTCGAGCGGGTCAGAGGAAGCTGTACAAGAGGGAGGCGAACTGAATCTTGAAGGATGAGCAGGAATGTGTTAATCTGAGAAAAGTCAAGTGTGTGCCAGACAGAGATGCAACACATTTATTCAGTAGTTTACTCAACCAATATTTGTTGAAGTCCTACTATGTGCTGAGCACTGCTGCAGGTGTGGAGGTGGGGAGTAAACACAGGGAAACAGCCCCCCCCCCCATCTGGGAGACACTCCCCTCCTCATCTTCTGTCTGACCCATATCGTCCGCTTCTCTGCGCGATTTTCTGCAGTGTGGGTGTTTACTGCATATGGAGTCCTATGGAACAGTCGGCATGCCTTTCCTTGATCCAAGAGAACAGGGGCCTAGCTGGTTTTTAAGTATGTGGACGTGAGGGTTTGTGTGTCTCAGTGTTTTGATCAAAGGCACACAGCTGTTACGTGAGAACGCCTTGGAAATGTAACCCGAGTCCCCAAGGGCAGCTCACCATCTGTCTCAGGCCACAGTTTGACTGAGGACTATTTTTGGCCCAACGCCCCTTGCATGGGTTAAATATTAACACAGGCATTTGCTAGAGGGAAAGAACAAAGTAAGAAAAATTACAAATGGAATGAAGTGTGGAAGAAGTTTCAGAACTCAACGTATGTGATGATGCAGGGCTTTTATAGAGAAGATCAGTGGAAAGAACTAAGGACAGTTATAAACGGGTGAAAGATAAATCATTAAGAGGTTGTATTATGCTAAGACTAGAATTTCCATTTCCCGCAAGTTTGGGGCCCATTTATACAGAATGCTGGAAAGGAAATGATTTTCTTTATTGTCTAATTGAGTTCTGCTCATTTACCAGAGTAAGTCAACTTGTTCTTTAAAACCCTCCTTCCAGCTGATTGACCAGAGGGATTGGCCTAAGGTTTATAATGAGAGAGGAAACAGAGAGAGAAGAGAGGGGAGGGAAGGCGAGAGGAGGAGAGAGATGGAGGATAAACATGTTATACTACGCAGAAACATTGATCTATGTTTTATTTTTAATTTTTTTTTTTTTTTTTTTTTTACAGAGGGAGAGAGAGCATGCGTGCACAAGCAGGGGATAGGGACAGAGTGGGGGGCGGGAGAGAGAGAGAATCTCAAGCAGATTCCACACAGTATGGCATGCGGGGCTCGATTTCACAACCCTGAGACTGAGACTGAGCTGAAATCAAGAGTCTGATACTTAACTGACTGAGCTACCCAGGGACCACATCTGCATTTTAATCTTTTAAGTTATACATGTCCTAGTGTAAGGTAACTGATGACTTTACAACACCCCAGAGTAGTTCTCTGCTTACCCCCATGTCTCCTCCCTCAGAAGCCAACATCTCCACCTTTTTGCTGACTCGTTTCACATTTACTTACATATTTTTTAATAATGTGTTTGCATTACTCCTTGATTTTTCAACTTTAAGCATGATATTGACTTCTTACTATAGTAGAAAAGCTTATTTCCTTTTACTCTTCTCTCCTGCATGTCCCAATAGAGTTATGCCTTAATATTATCTAGCTCAATATTCATTTTTTACATTAGTGAGGTGGAAATGCTATTCATAGTTGAGTCACGTAATAAACTGTGACTACTTTTCATTTTCTGTACAAAATTTAATTTTTTTCCCTGTCAGTAAGAATTGACATCTTTTGTTGGCTTGCTTGCTTTTCTAATACGGAAGAGTTATTCAACTCCAAATTGTTCTCATTCTCTAAAACTCTTTTCAAGATATTCAGGCGTATCAAGCCAGCGGTTTGCGCTTTCCAGAAGGCATCTCTCATGGCTGCTGACCTACTCCAGTGTAGACCAATGGCTCTTTATTCCAAGGTACCCAGACATCACTTTGCCACGTCTATTCACAATTATTTTGGCATCCCCTTGGAAGTGTGGTTTCTTGGATCTCCTGTCCTTCTTCATGGGTAACCCCCTCTTTTTTGTGGAGCATGTCATCTGGAGCTGGACTAATGGGAGGTGAGTTATTTGAAGCCAAGCATGTCTGAAAATATCTTTATTTACCTTTTTCTTTGATGGATAGTTGACTGGGGATAAAATTCTCAGTTGGAGATAGTTTTTCTTCAGAATTTTGAAGTAATTTCTCCATTGCTACTATCTCCCAATGTTGCTGGTGAGAAATTGGACACCAATCTGATTTCTTCTCTGCATGTTTTCTTCTCCCCTGTATGATTTCTGTCTCCTGCATGTTGCTTTTCTTCTGTTTATTTGGGGCTCTAACTTCTACTTTTTCTGCGAATATTTAAGCATGTGGACTAAAAACTATGAAGACTCTTTAAGGACATAAGTCAGGTTTCCAACGGTACAATTCTCTATAAGATGAGCTGTTGTGGCCTTTTCTTTTCTTCTTCATCTTTTCTTTTTCTAAGTTTTTATTTTAGTTCCCTTTCGTTATTACATTATGCAGTATTACATTAGTTTCTGTTGTATGATATAGTGATTCAATGCTCACATACAACATCTGGTGCACATCTTGACAAGAGCTCTCTTTCATCCCCATCACCTATTTCCCCAATGCCCCTGTCCACCTTCCTCTGCTCACCGTTGGTGTGTTGTCTATAGTTAAGAGTCTGTTTCTTGGTTTCTCTCTCTCTTTCTTTTCTCTTTGCTCATTTGTTTTGTTTCCTAAACCCCACATATGATTGAAATCATATGACTGAAATCAGTCTTTCTCTGGTGGACTTATTTCATTTAATATAATACTCTCTAGCTCCATCCATGTTTTTGCAAATGGCAAGATTTAATTCCTTTTTATGGTTGAGTAATATTCCATTATATAGGTAGACCACATTTTCCTTATCCATTCATCAACTGATGGACACTTGGGCTGTTTCCATTTCTTGGCTATTGTGAATAATGCTGCAACTATATGGATGTGTAAATCTCTTTTAATTAGTCTTTTTGTATTTAAAATGCCCAGCAGTAAAATTGTTAGTTCATAGGGTAGTTCTATTTTTAAATTTTGGAGGAACTTTCATGCTTTTTTCCACAGTGGCTGCACCAGTTTGCATTCCCTCCAAGAGTGCACGAAGGTTCCTTTTTCTCCATGTCCTCACCAACACATGTTGTTTCTTGGGTTTTTGATTTTAGCCATTCTGACAGGTGTGAGGTGATATCCCACTGTAGTTTTGATTTGCATTTTCCTACCACATCTTTTCATCTGTCTGTTGGCTGTTTGTATGTCTTCTTTGAAAAAATGTCTGTCCATGTCTTCTGCCCATTTTTTAACTGGATTATTTGTTTTGGGTTGTTGAGTTTTGGAAGTTCTTTATACATTTGGACACAAACCCTTTATCAGATAAGTCACTTGCAAATGTCTTCTGCTATTCTGTAGGTTGTCTTTTAGTTTCGTTGGTTGTTTCTTTTGCTGTGCAGAAGCTTTTTATCTTGACGTAGTCCCAGTAGTTTGTTGTTGCTTTTGATTCCCTTGCCTCAGAAGACATCTAGTATGAAGTTGCTATGACCAATCAGAGGAGTTACTACCTCTTCTAGGAATTTTGTGGTTTCTTGTCTCACATTTAAGTACTTAGATAATTTTGAGTTTATTTTTGTGTATGGTGTAAGAAAGTTTCATTCTTCTGCATGTTTCATTCTTTTGCATCCAGTTTCATTTCATCCAGTTTCATTCTTCTGCATGTTGCTGTCCAGCTTTCCCAACATCATTTGTTGAAGATACTGTCTCTTTGCCATTGGATATTCTTTCTTGCTTTGCCAAGAATTAATTGACCATATAGTCCTGGGTTTATTTCTGGGTTTTCTATTCTGTTCCACTGATATTGAGGCCTTTTCACAGGGGAATTCCAATGTCAGTCTCCCTTCCTCTTGGGCTGCCCAGATTCCTCAGAGAAGTTTCTTCTCATCTTTTGCCTGGGGCTTCATGTGAAGGCTTAGCTTCTACTCTTCTGAAACCTGAGCAGGAGAAGAGGGGTTGGTTGGGAGATAGGTTCACCATACAGATGTACGTTCATTTAAACACCCCGCCCTCCCCCGTCAATAGGATACTTCTTTCTTTAAGTGTGCCTGTGGTTTCTCAGCCCAGAGACTCTCTCCAGGGAATAAAACTCCAGCCTTCTGCCTGGGTGGAGGAAGGGCAACTGTTGGCTGTACCAAAGCTGGGGGAAGGGAGAGATCTTGACACCTAACAATTTCTTGAAAAACTCTCAACTGGTTCTCATTCTTCTTATTTTAGACACCCCAATTTTTATCCCCACTGCTGCCTCTGTAGAGTCTAAATCAGATTGGCTCTTGGCTTTCTCTACTACCAGTTTAGGATTCAGCTTTCTTAGCTTAGCTAAATTGGTTATACCCGTCCTTTTGCATTACAGCTTCTAAAATTTATTTGCTGTGTTTTCCTTGATTCTCCTGTCCTTATGGCTTTATGTCTTTAAAAAAAATCCTCCTACTGTTATTTTAGTAGGTTTCGAGTGGGAGCAAAATCAGATGCATATGTTCAATCTGCTTTCCTCACCCAGAAGCCCAGAAATCTTTTAAATTGAGGGTAAAAGAATGCTATTCTTATTCCTGAATCTTGAACATCTATTCAAGCCAGGAAATTAACAACCAGATAGCGTAAGGATTCAAAACTTAGACCCTGGGATTAAACCTGGGATTGAGCCCTGTGTCTGCCACTTGCTGGGTTTCTGACCTTTTGACATTTACCTAATCTCTCCTAGCCTCAGTATTTTTAAAATCTTTATAGTAGAGATAATAATGCAGCCCCTTGAGGTGCCTGGGTGGCTCAGTGGGTTAAGCCTCTGCCTTCGGCTCAAGTCATGATCCTAGGGTTTTGGGATCAAGACCCACATCAGGCTCCTTGCTCAGCGGGGAGCCTGCTTCTCTCTCTGCCTCTGCCTGCCACTCTTCCTGCTTATGCGTGCTCTCTCTCTTTCTGAAAAATAAATAAATAAAATCTTTAAAAAAAATTTGTGGTAAGTGTTATAAAGGGAAAGAACAGAATGCTATGAAGGAGAATAACCAGGGAGAATTACTTTGGGTCAGTCTGTTGGGAAAAGCTTTTAATGTCTGAGAATAATGCTCATGTTAAATCCAGATGAATGTCAAAATGGATCAATAAAATGAACATACCTTCTAGCTATTCAAAGTTAATTAATATTAACCTGTAACACATAGGTGAAAGGGAGTAGTGATTTTTTTGTCAAGTCATTTAGCTTCCCTTGGCCTTGATTTCCTCATCTATAAAACAGAGATTAGACAGAATAATCTCTCAACTCACGCTTCTACGATTCCATACAAATTTAGGATGGTAAGAATATTATAAGTGAGGTTAATTATAGAGAAGAGAAATAGAAGAAAATTGTCTGGCAACAGAAGCCAGGGAAGAGTGCAGTTATTGCTTCAAAGTACTGAGAGAAAATAAATGAAAACAAAATTTGATACTTGGAAAAAAATCACAAAAACATTAAATGGACAATTTTCTAGTAATAGAGTAAATTTCCAGAATCGACTTAAGAATAAACAGAAAACCTATAACCATGAAAAATCATGAAATCAGTAGTCAAAAATTTCCTCTTATACTCCAAAAAGGTCACTAGGCCCATAGAGTTTAGAAACTGGTAGTTCCAAATCTTAAAAAAGAAAAAAAAAGATAAGGCCTATTTTACACAAACTGTTTCAGAGAAGAAAGAAAGAGGGAAACCTATCTACCAGACTAGCATAATCTAGATGCTAAATCTAAAAGGTTTAATTATAGAACTTGGACTGTACCCCAAACTCATAGCAGCTGTTTTATCGAGGGAGATGGGAAGGAGCATAGCATTGACGGTTCAATGGCACCTCAGCTTTATCAATCATATTTTAATTCCCTTATTTAAAAAAGACATGAAACAATCTGACAAAGATATTAAGAATTGTTAATTTTGTGTGGTAGGCACATTTGAATTATATTTTACATTGCTCAATTAAAAAGTTTTCTTCTAAAAAATCTATAACAAATTATGTTGCTGCTCAGCATATTATGTACCAACCTAAAAAATAGCTGTCAGATCTGATCAGTGGTAAGAAGCCTATAATGTACTATTTTTAGATCAGGAAACCCTAAGTGGTTCGAATTACTCCAGGTCTTGTGAACGTCATCTTTTCTCACATAAATTGTTGAAAGGTTAGAGAGTTTTATTTATTTATTTATTATATTATTTTTTGAAGAGATTTATTTATTTATTTTGGAGAGAGAGAGTGTGTGTGAGCGGGAGGAAGGGCAGAAGGAGAGGGAGAGAGTCTTACTTAAGGAGATGCCACACTGAGCTGGAAGCCCCAGCTGGGACTTGATCTCAGGACCCTGAGAGCATGACCTGAGCGAAGCCAAGAGTCCTACACTTAACCAACTGCACCACCCAGGTACCCGAGAGGCTTATTTTTACAACATTCATTGGCCCATGACTCTCCAGAGTTGAACAGTTATTAACCAACCCATCATTTTTGCATTCAGACATGTTTTTATTCCACAAACTTCTATGGGGCCATCCACTACATTCTTTACACTACCTGACTCGGTGCTGTGTCCGCAGGGGGAGAGATCTGATCCTCGTTCTTAAGTCAGGGAGATGGACAAGAAGGCCCACGTCGAGAGTAGGCTGGAGTTAGTAATGTGTAAGGCCCCACAGATCCCAGCCTTAAAGACCTGGGCATGTGATGTTGGATTTGATTCTGGTACCATTGTTCATCATCAAGAATTTGAACTTCCCCTGGGAGTTACAGGAAACTGCTGACACACAAAATAGTATGCTTTCTGTCTGGAGTGCAGAGAAGCCAATTCCCTCTCTGCCCTCCACGGAGGGATGTTTGGCGGCAAGCGCAGTGCGTTACACAGTCTGTGCAAGGATGCTGGAGTGGGGGGTACTGAGCGGGAGTAGGAGCGGGAGCGGTGTGTAGGGCTGTATTTCAACATCAGACTGGGAGAGGTTGGTTTGTTCTGGAAACTTAGCCGCCTGCCGAGAGATGATTCATCCTAAGAAAAGGAAAGTTTAGTACCAAATGCTATTAGTGGGAGGGGAGAAGTGAGTCTGAGATGAGAAGATGCGTCTGACTTCTACATAGGGCCTGGCTGGACTTCCCCATGCACTCATGTCTGGAGCAAGAGCAAGGAGGTCTTCCTTCGGTATTCCTCAGCACACAGAAGGCACCCTGCCTCACTGCCCCCTCATCTTGCTCCAGAAGTGAGTGTAACTCCAGGACCGGGTTGGTCAAAATCCGTGGTACCCAGGAGAGGAGGCTGCAGAAGAGAGGGGTCTTGTAGGCAGAAGCCAAGCCAAGCCACGGGGTGGGGAAGGGTGCTAGGGAGATGCCAGAGTGGAAGTGGCAGGAATGTCTCTGCTTGTGTCAGTGCTCAGTGGGCCTGGTTGGCTGGTAAGGGTTTGGCGAGCATCTAGCAAAAAGAGGGGGGACCAAATGGGAAGAGACAAAGAAAAAGTTTGCTGGCTGGGTTTTTGTTAATGCCAACGGGATACCCCCATGAGGACCCAGATACAACTGGCCTGAGGTGTGGGGGCCTCCTTTCCTCTTCGACACTGGCACCTGAGGGCAGGAACCAGCGAAATGTAAGCTAAGAGGAGGCCTGAACCACCTCTCCCAGATAAGCTGCCCAAATTCCCAGAATATGAGCCCCTGGCAATTCCACATTACTTACTGTAAAAGTGTAAAAGGTTAGGTTACTCCTCAGGGTCTAGAGCAAGTGCCCAATTGCTCTCGGAGAGAGTACATCCCTCATCCAAAAGGAAACCTAGACTGCAGCGTGCACCCAGCTAACCTCCCACATTACTGCAACGAGGCGCTTGCGTTGTACCATTGCCTTCATGGAGAGCAGTTAGATTTTCAGGAGTTGTCACGACGCTCTTCTCTCGGCTTCCGTAAGCCGTAGCTAAAGCCCGATGTACTCGTTCAGAGAGAACAAGCCATTTTGCCTGAGCCTTACTATTCGTGTCGAAATTGCAATTGTGTTATTCTGACTGACAGATTCTCAAAAGAGACTCAGTGAACTCCTCGATCAAATTCACCAGGAAACAGCAGGTTTCAAGTAGGCGTGCCTGGCCCGTCTCCCTGAACGACTCAGTAATAGCACATCGAAAGACGGCTGGATTCTTATTTCCCATCAGGAAAAATAACAAAGCCAGGCTGAAATCTGGGAGTGTTTTGAGGGCAGATGGTATTAGCCTAGTAGTAAACACATTTTTGGCTGCTTCTTTTTTCTCCCTGGCTGCTTTGTTTAATGCGCTGAAAGAAAGCTGTTTGCTTGCAGAATCTTATTATAGAGTAGAAATACGCTTGTTCCAGAGAAGAGGAATTTAATTGGTTCCAAGTCAAATGATGGTAACAGGTGTCATGTCCCCAAACCAGGACGTGAAATGGGTTATTATAAAAAGGACTAATACATATTTTTTTTTTCTGGCTCTTGCTCCCACCTGTTATGCAAGACGGCTGCCCCTTTCATGTTCCTCCTGACCATTTCCAGCAGCTTGAAGAGGTGGCTCACACGGCCCCGGGCACAAGAGCCGCTGGCTACCACACCGTGCTTGCAATTTCCTTTACCTTCCGCTTCAGCTCCTCTCCACTAGTGTTTGCTACTGAGGCCTGCACAGCTGGATGCGAAGTGCAAGTTGGTCTTGATCCCTACGGCGGCTTCTCAGGCTCCGTGACCCTTCACGGAAGGAAGGAAGGAACTTTGCTGATTCCCTCGATGCTGCAGTCTGCGAGATGGCGCAGGTCGAGGGAACGTCTCTCTCTCTCTCCCGCTCAGTGCTACAAGCTACGGACAGTTTTTATCCTTATCTAGGCCCCAGACCCCAGGCTGTAGTGAAGCAGGATGGGTAGCATATGGGTAAGGGGCCGGAGATGGTGCCTCTCACCGAAAGCAGCGACGTCGAGGTGGATCCCAGCTGAAGTCATGATCGTGGCCACACAGAAGCCATGTGCCCTGGGGGCTCTCCCAGTCAGTGGCTGAGCTGGGAGGAAGACCAAGGCCAGCTCCTCCCTGGGAGACACGGGATGTCTCTGACGTGTGACTGTGACTTGGGGCTTCCTAGCAGCCTGGTCAAACTTCCCTTAGAACTGAATTGCGGTCTGAGATGCTTCTACCCAACCTCTCTTCCTTTCCCCCCCATCTCTTTCTCTTGCCGTTCGATGGCTCTCTCAGTCTCTCTCTCTCTCTCTCTCTCTCTCTCCATGTTTTCTCTCTCAGGCATTTCCCCTAATATATTTTCCCTTTGCACGTTTAGTCCCACTTTGACATCCACATCTCATGGGACTTGGCTAGCCAGATGTGTTATGTGTAGTAGAATGACCATCTGTAGTGTCCCTGCTGCTGAACCACATGTAACTTTATGATCACTTCCCTTCAAAGGAGTTTTCTGTCCCAGGTGGTGTCTAGATCCTTTGATGAGTAGAAGTGATGTCGACATCAACTTCCCCCCCTCATGTCTGCTGGGCACACTCAGACACGTCTGGCTCTCAGGAGGAGAGGAGCAAACTGAGCCTCTTGCTATACATTCTAGAGCATCTATTCTGATATTTCATTGGTTCTATGCGTGGCTGGAGGACAAAAGAAATACAAAAAACCATCCCTGCCTTTGAAATGCAATCCAGTGATTGAGACAAATAAAATCACACATAAACCAAAAGCGATTGAGAATACAGGTAATGACCATGACTTTTTCAAGGACACAGAAAGAGCTTCAAGAAATAGGGTTTCCGGGGCGCCTGGGTGGCTCAGTGGGTTAAGCCTCTGCCTTCGGCTCAGGTCATGATCCCAGGGTCCTGGGATCGAGCCCCGCATCCGGCTCTCTGCTCAGCGGGGAGCCTGCTTCCTCCTCTCTCTCTGCCTGCCTCTCTGCCTACTTGTGCTCTCCGTCTGTCAAATAAATAAATAAAATCTTAAAAAACAAAGAAATAGGGTCTCCTCTTCCTTTGGGCTTGCATCGGTGTTTGGGTTAATGAGAAAGCACAGCAGAAAGCGGTTTCTTTCCTTCTGAGCAGCTCCAAGGGCAGCTGGGTGTGAAGATGCGAAGGTGAGAAAGGTGAGACGAATCATCATCTTCGTCCCCTCGATGTGCTAAGAGCTTATCACCTTTCATCAGGCCCTGCTGATTTCTTCCATCATGTCATAGACTTGACCCAGAAGTCATGGACTGACTTGAGGTGTTCAGGTTTTGCAAAGTAAAACGGTGGATGAAATGGGGAATAACCAGGCACAAGAGCTCGGCATTGACTCTCAAAGCGTGTAGTACACCGAAGGATGGTGGCTAAGGGCCGAGCAGATCATCAGTACCAGCGTCAGTGTGAACATTATTTACTTGACATTTTTAAAAAATCTTTTAAAAAAGATTTTATTTATTTATTTGACAGACAGAGATCACAAGCAGGCAGAGAGGCAGGCAGAGAGAGAGGGGGAAGCAGGCTTCCTGCTGAGCAGAGAGCCCGATGCGGGGCTCGATCCCAGGACCCTGGGATCATGACCTGAGCTGAAGGCAGAGGCTTTAACCCACTGAGCCACCCAGGTGTCCCAACATTTTTTAAAAGATTGTATTTATTTACTAATTTGGCAGAGAGAGAGAACAAGTAGTGGGAGCAGCAGAGGGAGAAGGAGAATCGGGCTCCCCACTGAACCGGGAGCCTGATGTGGGGCTCAATTCCAGGACCCTGGGATCACGACCTGAGCAGAAGGCAGACGCTTAACTGACTGAGCCACCCAGGTGTCCCTTTACTTGACATTTTTGGCCTGTGGCTGAATTCTACTTTAATAGGCATAGAAATAACCTCAAAGGATTTTCCATTAAGTCTTCTTGTTGACGGGCGGAACAGCATCTTGAAAGAAAGTTGGGAGGGAATGTGTGCTGTTAAGTCTTGGGAACTGCTCACAGAAAGGAAAGTAGCAGCGGACTTCAAGGAAGGTTAATTGAAAGGGATGCTTTTGCTTTGGCACTGAGGTTTGAAATCTTGTTGTTCTCAGGTTCTTAAAGGAGAGACAGTAATGTTGATTTATTTAGTTATTTATTTTTTGGGGAAAGACCTGCAAATCCTCAGGGCTAAACTATCCCCATAGGCCTTGAACAGTTGTCCGGTGACTTCAGGTGGCATATTTTTCTGGAGAGGGTCAGGTCAAACTGGTAACTAAATTCTAGCTAAATTCTCAATGTAATCCCACTCTCTCATGACATCACAGGATAAGCCCCTACTATGCATAAGCTTCTGAGCCTCTATCCGGGAATTTGTCAATGTCCTGGGCAGAGCAGTCCCTGGTACAAAGTGGATAGACTTCAGTGGGACAACCAAGCAGGCCAACTGAAATGACTCATGTATAGGCAATAGGGTTTTCCCTCCCAGTTGCATTGACATTGGCCCATTTTCACCAAACTGACCGTGTTGGCCAGCTGTTTTAGAATATGTTAACATTCCCCCCATTATATATAATGTTTTAGAGATTGCACAGCTAATCCTGTTTTGAACATGTACAAAATAAATGTTTGTCCCCTACACACAATACCAGTCCCAAGGCATAATAGTATGAATTTGATTCTACGTGACTCCAAAAAGATAACTGTTTTCCAGGGATCAGATCCCTTTACCAAAAATATCTTGGCAATTTGAGATTGTGTCTGTACAGCCCGAACATGAATAAAAAGTAGTAGAAAGGATTTTTTTCCCCTGTTGAGTGGTGAGATTAATAGCTAATAGAAATTTTCTTTATGATTTATTATTTTCAAATGCTCTTTAATAAATATATAACTTTTTGATTGCCCCCAACATAATTTTGAGTGGTTAAAAAAAGGTACAGGCGTGGCTTGGTGACTAGGAAAACACTCCTAGCTTTTGAAACCATCTGGCAAGGGCTCGGAGGCAAAAGACAGAAATCTGACTACATTTGAAAGGGTTTGCCAGATGGCAACACATCAGTGCCAATGTTCGATTGAGCTATAATTATTATATACTATCTGTCACTTCACCAAGCTATCTTTTTACAAGGCGTGTGGCGACAGAATGTTGTCTTAACATTATCTGTCAGTGGGTTTATGTTGAAAATGAAGAAAAGGATGGAAAGTCTTTTAGTAACGTTTCTGCAGTATGAGGCACGGTGGGGAGAGGACTGACAATGAACACAACGAGAGGGAGAATTTTTCTTGCTTATGCCTTCTGGAAATGCATTATTTTGATTGACCCTGAATTTGGGAATTCAAAGGGGAATTTGCTCTATTATCTGTAAGGAAGGGATTTGCTGAGGAAACAGTTGCTGGGGTCCCGGGGAAAGTGTTTTGCTGATGTGCTTTCAAGTTCCGCTAAGTAGTTCAGGGCTCCATTTACCTCCAGACCTCAGGAATGTTGCTTGTAAATTCATTGTAGCAGCCTAGTTTTAGTTCGCGTTTATAACGCTTCTGTCTCTTGCAGAGAGGGTCCATAACTCACGATTGTGCTAGTGTCCACCATGTTTCCTTTTACCCCCCCGAGGTCTCTCTGAAGGACTGACTTTTGCTGTATGAGTTTGCTGCGGGATTAGCTTACTGACAGAGAGACATAAACCATGCCTTCCACAGCTGTCTCGGATGAAACTGTATATTAATGTGTAAACTTCCAAAATATGGCTTAGCTGGAATGTTATGCAGAGCAGGTGACTGAGGAGATAGCTTTCACTGCTTGGATGAAGGTCAGTCTGGAGGAGCTGGAGATGTCTGTTGAATATAGGTGCCCGCGCGCTTTGGGGTGTGCATGGGCAAGGCAGAGAATGCTGCACATTTCGGATAGTTAAGGACACGGATGGGAAACCGAAGTTGTATTTTTTTATACCCTCGCGTGATGTGTAGGGTGAACGGCCCATTTCCGCGTTATCTGTTAATATTAGCCTATCGCTTTGGGTTTGTGGTGTTCGAAACACATGTTAGAGCTATTCATGAAGATGTGTAAGATAAATGTAAAATCCACATTAATCGTGCCTACAGTCAATGGGAAGGGAAGACGTTAGGTCTGTGTGGTGTTAGTACAAATAAGCAGCCGAAGGACTAGAGTCTTAGTCAACAGACGTCTATATTCCCCCGAAACACAAATAGCCTCAAACCGCTGGAGGTGGTTCCTTTGAGATGTTTCATCAGTGACATCACAGTGACTGCCACTGCTCTCAGACTACTTTAGGCCCTGCCCAGAGTCCAGGAGTCCAGAGAGCCTGGGAGACAAGCAGGAGTGGGAGCCTGAGGTGGAGAGAGAGAGAAGAAGCCTACAGCAGCCAGGTGTGTCCTTGACCCTCTTCAGGTGACAGCAGGATTTTTATACTTAGCAGAGAGAGAAAGAGAGAGAGGGAGTGTGTGTGTGTGTGTGTGTGTGTGTACAAGTTACAAATGAGAAACACAGAGGTGTATTTACATTTCTTTATGAAATAGGCAATACCTATTGTGTCCAGTATTTTTTAAGATGTAAAGAGTATTATTTATTCTTATTTGTTTTTTTTCTTCCATCTCGTGGTATGCATTTCTACCTTCCTAATTCTTATAGCCTCCATTCAAAGAAGGTCAATGTCTATGTATTCGGGGCTTTCCTGGCTCTGGCAGTCACTTTGGATCATATGGTGGGACCTTGACTCTGGGGAATATTTACAACGAGGCCACAATCGTCTTTGTGGGGTAACAACAGACAAATGGAAGGTTGCTGATCTGAACATCTGCCTAACCTTGGTATAAATGTATGTGATAGTAAAGTCCATTTCCTACTGTTAGCATGAACGTTGATTCAATTGCATTCATTACACATTCTCACCTTCACTATTTGTGTTCTATTTATTTAAATAATATATTACACAACAAATATTCAAGTTCACCATCAAAGTGCGAGTAATAGTAAGAAGTAAACTGTAGGAAATAAAGAAGTATATGAGGTAGCCTGCCAATTCAGAGACTACTGAATGTAAAGAATCATAAAACATATTTTGGACAATAATTATAAAGCAGCACCTGTATACTGTCACCCAGGTCAAGAAAGAGATCATTGATGGCACCCCAGAAGTCCATTCTTGATTATCTCTCCCTTCTGCCCCACCATCTTGATTGCTGAGACAAATTTGTTTATTCTCTTCTTTATAATTTTACCACCTAGGTCAAGATTCCTAAACAACATGATTAAGTTCCCCATTCTGGGTTTTGTATTAATGGAATCACAGTCTGTTTGACTTTTGTAAATTCTTCTTTGGCCAGACGGTTGTACCTGTGACAGCCATCTTGTTGTGTGTTGCTGTAGTTCACATATTTGCTTTGCGCTATAGTATTCAAATATATGAATGTACCAAAATTCATCATCCATCCCATGGATGTTGATGAAGACCTGAGTGGTTTCCAGTTTGTGGATATCATGAAATGTGGCTGTGAACATTCTTATATATGGATCCTGGTGCACACATGCTTGAGTTTCTAAGGGCAGAAGTGAAATAGCTAGGTAATAGGGAGTTACCATTAACAACCTTAATAAAAAATGTGAAATTGTTCTCCCAAAGTGTTGAAATTTTATACACGCTTTGTGTAGTCAGGACAGTTAGTTGGAGTAATAACTCATTCTTGTGATCACTCCAGTATCGTAACCACAATTCTAACATCTAGTTCCAGTCTGCCAGTTCTGGTTCTGCTCTAAGTTGCTATGTGCCATCACGCAAACAACGTACCTCATCTCGCAGCTTCTTAGCTATAGTCGTGGGAGAGAGAATAATTGTGGTAATATTTGCCAGAGTTGTGAAGGTCACAGAGCTGTGAATGTCACACAAACAGAGCTGTGGACGGCTTTCAATAACATTTTCTGAGTATGTCCTGTTGGGCTACTCCCCATGGATCCCTTTATTTAAGAGATTAATCTGAAAAGCAGTTTGGGTGGGATAGTGATTTTGCTCCCTGAACTGGGTTGTTTTGATCATTATAAATAGAGTCTCTCTCTCTCTTTGCATATCTCTGTATTTCTCCAAAATGCACCCAAATAAATTAGTGTTTGGACCAGCACTAGATTTTTTATTAAGAAGGAAGAGTCTGCCTATGATTCCCATTCCTTTGTCTCCAGGCTCCTGGCCTGGATTCATCACCTTCCCGTTGCTCTCTGCTCTTGTACACCTTCTAACACATTCTCTCTACTTCTTTTATCCATTTATTTTCTTCTGTTTACTTTCTCCTTCAAGCAAACCTTTGTGAAGAGTGTCATTGGAATTCACTGTATCCTGGATGTGGAGGGCCAAATGATGGGTAGCGATGCAAAGGAAAATGATACAGAGATCATCATTATCAGCCATTTTTTAAAGCCAGATTCTGACAAGCTCCTAGTTGACACCATGTCCTTAGAACCCGTGTGTTAATTACACCAACCATTCCCTAATATGAAGAACGATCATTTAGTTGGTGTGTACAACTAATAATTCCACCCATTACTAATATAATTACAATTAATTATAATTACAATTAATCACTCAGTGCCATTAGTTGGTTAAAAAACGCCATTCAGGACGAAAGCACACTAACAACACTTCCTACCCCCTGGACTCCTACCCTTAACAGATAAACAAAACACGCCTTCCCCCTAAACTTTTTCACTGCATAGTATCTAAAATTTTATCTTTAATCTTTAATTTCATTCAGTTTGCAAACACAGACTACTCATTATGCCACATCACCGAAGGCAATAATCTCATGGATCGCATTGCATATGTTCTCGAAGTACGATTTCCTGCACGTACGATCTGCACACACTCTAACGATACCATCCCTGCTCTGTGAAGTGTTTACAATATAGGCACATCCTGCACTTGACTAAAAATAGCTGGCAGAAGCCCTTTTTGAAATAGAAGTACCCATGAGGTTAACACTTGCTCTGTCGACTGAGTGCCCGTTATGCGAGGGACTTTTGGTTGACCCCGGTGGGCCCGTGCCCGGCGCAGGGCTTAGAAGAGGCCAAGCAGCTGCTGCAAGACCTTCATGCACTCGTGGGCTTGGATGGAGACCTGCGGCAGCCCAGCCCTTGAGAGATGACAGGGCCCTGCTCCTGCACGCAAATCCAAGCAAGAACAAATACTAAACCATACCACTTTTACGCTTTATTTTGTTTCGGCAACTTTGCTTGCTGGTACCCCACATTAGCAAGGCAAGCACATACATCCTGGGAGAGAGAAAATACAATATTTTGTGTTTTATCCAGAGGATCTATATGTTCATCCCAGGAAAAAAATTAGGACTTTGTTGGTCTTTTTTGACGTTGGGAAAAGAAAACCCAGGTTCTTATTAGTTAGGGTTCTTCAGGCAAACAGAGCTAGTAGGGTGTGTGTGTGTGTGTGTGTGTGTGTGTGTGTGTGTCTATGTGTGAGATCCACATGTATATGTGAGTATCAAGTCAGATGTAGGTAGATATATGGATAAAATTGGCTTAGGTGATTGTGGACGCTGACAAGTCTGGAATCTAGAGGGGAGGTCAGCAGAATGGAGACCCAGGAAGAGTCGCTGCTCTAGTCCAAAGATAGTTCGGAGGCTAGAAATTTAAAAAAGAAGGTGTTGGCAGGGTTGATTCCTTCTGTGGCTTCCCTCCTTGTCTGGTAGATGACTGCCTTCCCTGCCTTCACACAGACTTCCTTCTGTACATGTCTCTGTCCTCGTCTACTTTTCTTATAAGAACACCAGCTATCGTGGAACAGGGCGCAACTTAATGGACTCATGGAAACTTAATTACCTCTTGAAAGACCCGATCTCCAAATACAGTCATATATTGAGACACAGGGTGTTAGGGCTTCAACATATAAATTTTGTTGGGGCCACCATTCAGCCCATAACACTCTGCTCTTCCACATCTAGGACAGCACCCTCACGAATCTCCCCATTTTTCTTCATTACTTCCCACTAGGTGAGGACAAGCAGGAGGTCTTTGGCGTGCCCTCCAAAGTCCACCGTCCGTTCTCATCGAGCCAACTCGAAGGATGGGGATATCCACCCGAGAGCTGTTTCTCAACTTCACTATTGTCCTGATCACCGTAATTCTTATGTGGCTCCTTGTGAGGTCCTATCAGTACTGAGAAGCCATGTCACGCTCCTGGGATTGACTGCAACTCTCCAGCTGCCTGCTGGATGTCCTGAGCTCCCACTGCTGTCATGGGATGCCTTTCTCAGCACCCCAACTCACCTCTGACCCACAAGCACACCGTCTGAGGTCCTCTACTGTTAGGATCGATTGTGTGTCCTCTAAAGATGCTGCCCACAAGGGCTGTCCGGTATCTGCCAGTGAGCATTAGAGCTATTCCTCAACTCTTCCTGCAAATGTGTGAGACAAGCCACAAGGTTAAAATTAAATGATTCATGATGACGTAGAATTGTAACAAACCCCTGATCTGTCTTCCTGTACGTCCCTTCTCCCCACACTGTCTGCTGCCAAACTCTCCATCAACCCATCAGAAGAAAGAAATGTTAGAGGAAGTCATTGTCAACCCCTATAGCTATCATGTGAATAAAGTGAAGTCAACTGCAAAATGACTTCTGGGATTTATTTCGGCTTCTACTTGTGGTGCTGCATTTGACCCTTGGCTGGGATTGAAGTGACAAATGTTACAGTATTTCTGGCATTTGAGATAAGCCGAGATGCTTCAACTGCTGGGGATTTGAAACCACATCAATTAAGATTTGTCACATTTCAAATAATTCTGTTGACTCGGTGTTCCTCAGACTTTCCCTCTAGAGTAGTCCTGAGGACCGAGGGAGAATAAATTTCAGTAGGAGGTCTGGGGCATAGCCTGAAGTGTCTCCTTGAAGCAAAAAAATTTCTTTGAAGTCTTGCATTTTACCTTTAAAATTCACAAGAAATGGATATTGTACCCTATAATATCCCCTTGTTTGTTTTAATGTAAATATTTAAAATCATTGCCAAGGAGTAAAAGTAAGACACGAATCACATCTCTGAGAGTGCCGTATTTCAGCTTATTACACATGATTATGCACATAGATCTAGTCATTAATAAACTACAGTTATAACAAGGAGAAAAACAGAAAATACAAATTTACATATGTGTGTATGAAATAGACATTTTTTTAAAAGATTTTATTTATTTATTTGGTAGGCAGAGATCACAAGTACGCAGAGAGGCAGGCAGAGAGAGAGAAAGAGAGAGAGAGAGGAGGAGGAAGCAGGTTCCCTGCTGAGCAGAGAGCCTGATGCAGGGCTCAATCCCAGGACTCTGGGATCATGACCTGAGCCGAAGGCAGAGTCTTTAACCCACTGAGCCACCCAGGCGCCCCGAAATAGACATTTCTTAAACATGTTGCTAGGAGGCCCCATACTACTAGAGAGACCATACTTGTTCTTTCTGCCCCTTCTGAGAAAAGAAACGTTGATTCACCTCGTCTTTCCGAGCTCCCTCAGGAAGGTGCTTCCATCTCTGGGACAGTGCCTGCCTAACATTGTGGTTCTCAGCCCTGGCCACCCAGCTTATGTGCTTAGGGGTGACTTTTCAAAATATTTATTCGTGATCCTTTTCGGACCAATTAGGTAGAAGCCTTAGGGGGTAGAGCCCAAGCATCTGCATTTTCCCAGATTCCTCTAGATGATTCTGTTGTGTAGCCAGAGTCGGGAATCCCTGACCCTCACTAGCACTTCTCAAACCTTGATGTGATTATGGATCATTGGAAGTGAGGATTCTGATTTGTTCCGATTCTAATTCAATCTGGACTGGGGCCCGAGATCCTACATTTTATTTTTTTAATTATTATTTTAAAAAATATTTTATTTATTTATTTGACAGAGCGAGCACAAGCAGAGGGAGCAGAAGAAGGAGAAGCAGGATCCCCTCTGAGCAAGGAGCCCGATGCAGGACTTGATCCAAGGACTTGGATCATGACCTGAGCCAAAGGCAGATGGCTCACTGACTGAGCCACCCAGGCACCCCAAAAGGAGGTCCCACTTTAAACAATCTTCTTGGTGAGGCTGGTGCTCTGGTCCAGGGTCTGCACATGAATCAATGCAATAGAATCACCTGGGATCTTCAGAAAACCATCCAAACTTGAGCCCCCTTCCCGGGAGTTTGCAATCTAATTGGTCTGGGGTGAACCCGAGCATTATCCTTTTTCAGAAGGATTCCAGGTGATTCTTCTGTGCAACCAATTACGAACCCAGATATAATTAAGGGAAAAATTGTTTTTTTTTTTTGAAGGGTTCCCAGCAAAAGTTAGGAAATGGTAGTGTATGGTCCTCAATGTCTTGTTCCTCATTTTATTTCATTTCTTTCAATATTTATTTATTTATTTTGGAGGGGAGAGGCAGAGGGAAAGGAGGAGGGAAAGCAGCGGACACCTCCCTCGCCCCACCCAGCCTTGAGCTCCGAGCCTGGTGAGACTGATGCAGGGTTTCATCTCAGGACCCTGAGATCGTGACCTGAGCCAAAATCAAGAGTCGGTCCTGAGCCAGGTGGCCCTCTTGTTCCTATGTTAGAGTCAGATGACACACAGGGATGTGCAGTCGTTAATAATTTAGTGTGCAGTGTGCCTCCTCCTAGACACGGGGCTCAGGGGCCCTTGGCAGAGGGTTATTAGTCTCTCGCTCACGCTAAGAAGACCTCAGACAATCTACGGCTGTTTGTGCCTGCGTTTGAGAAGGTGTGTGTATGGAGGTGGAGCGGGGAGTGGACAAAATGAGTGACAAGTCTCATTACCTCAGTCAGTGCTGGTGCCGACACTTACCAGAGCCGCCATGTGCTGAGTCTGCTGTATATGAAGTCCTGTACTGGGCACTTTCCACGTCTTACACCATTTAGTAGATGTGGGAGCTGAGGACCACAGACATCACTCGCCAGGGTGACAAAAGCACCATGCTCATCTCTGTCGGGACTGCAAACAAATCATGCTTTATTATAGATCTCCAAACCATTTGATTATAAGTTTTTATCTTCACGTTCTTTAGCATTCTAGAACATCACGCTAATGAGATAAAGGTAACAGCTGTAATTCTCTATGTAATTTCTCTGCTCTCCTGCCTTTCTCTTCCTCACTTGCTGTGATTGGATCTCCTGATGGGACCCATTTGCAGACCACATTATGAATCGCCTCTGTGGGCGTAGAACAGCCATTAGCAAATGTATCTGATTTCCTCCAGGTTCAGGAGTCCTAGTCATTACACCTAAATTCCTGTTTGACTTCTAAGTCTCCTTTCCCTTTTTTTTTTAAGACTTTATTTATTTGAGAGAGAATGAGCAAGAGAACATGAGTGGGGGAGGAGGGGCAAAGGGAGAGGGAGAAGGAGACTCCCCACAGAGCAGGGAGCCCAACATGGGTTCGATCCTAGGACCCCAGGATCATGACCTGAGCCGAAGGCAGACACTTCATCGACGGAGACATCCAGGTGTCCTGTAAGTCTCCTTTTATGTACAACCTTCCCTGAGTCCTCAGGTACCTGAATCATCACAGTTCCCTCAGTGTTGGCCTCACCCACTGAAACAAGATGCTAGTTCTCTGCAACCAGAAGGCTGGATCCTACTTGGTATTCCAGCTCAGGAGCTTGAACCATCACTAGCTTTAGTGTAGTTCGATCTTTAATTCGTTCAATTTGACAAGTACTTATATGGAACTAGAATGTGTTGGGCATTATACCCCCACTGGGGAAAAAATAGCTAATAAGACAGGCAAGCCCCCTGCTCAAGGAGCATTTCATTTACTGGGGGAGACAGATATATGACTGTGTGGTTATAATGGCATAAGTTCTTCAATGAGAGGATAGGGTGGGTGTTGGTGGAAGAAATTCCAGGCAGAGGGAACAGCAAGAATAGAATTTCAAAGGTCAGACAGCATGGCAATTGCAGGAAATTGAAAGTATCACCACAGCTAAAGCACAAAGAACCTCTCAAACCAGGCACAAGTTATACCCCATGAGGGAGGGTCTCAAGGTTCTGACTGCCTCTGATATTCAAAGCTGGACTGTCTCTGGTTTTCCTCACCATTGTGCCTCCTCACTCACTGGGAGGGACCTCCTGCCACCAACAATCATCTGAATCATGTCTGGGCTCACATAGGAACCTGACACTGGGCCTGGGAACACCTGGCCACATGTACCCCCAGCAGTGAGGAGAGTTCTCCCCACTTACCATCTCACCCTTGGGATAGCTCTCTGTTGGGCAATGGTCTCTTCTCCTCATGACCCCCAGACTGCCCATTCAAGCACCTTGTAAAGCTGAGCTGCTCATAGTACAGCGGCAACCAAACATATAAATTTTAAAATGAGTTTGGAAGTTTTCCTTCCATTTCCATTTTTTGGAACAGTTTCAGGAGAACAGGTATTAATTCTTCTTTAAATGTTTGGTAGAATTCCCCTGGGAAGCCGTCTGGGCCTGGCCTCTTGCGTTTTGGGAGACTTTTGATTACTGCTTCAATTTCCTTGCTGGTTTTGGGTCTGTTCAGGTTTTCTATTTCTTCCTGGTTCACTTTTGGTAGTTTATATGTTCTAGGAATCCACCCATTTCTTCCAGATTGTCAAATTTGCTGGTGTATAGTTGCTCATAATATGTTCTTATAATTGTTTGTATTTCTTTGGTGTTGGTTGTGATCTCTCCTCTTTCACTCATGATTTTATTTATTTGGGTCCTTTCTCTTTTCTTTTTGATAAGTGTGGCCAGGGGTTTATCAATCTTATTAATTCTTTCAAAGAACCAGCTCCTAGTTTCATTGATCTGTTCTACTGTTCTTTTGGTTTCTGTTTGAGTGATTTCTGCTCTGATCTTTATTATTTCTTTTCTCCTGCCGGGTTTAGGCTTTCTTTCCTGTTCTTTCTCCAGCTCCTTTAGGTGTAGGGTTAGGCTGTGTACTTGAGACCTTTCTTGTTTCTTGAGAAAGGCTTGTATCGCTATATGCTTTCCTCTCAGGACCGCCTTTGCTGCATCCAAAAGATTTTGAACAGTTATATTTTTATTTTCATTTGTTTCCATGAATTTTTAAAAATTCTTCTTTATTCCTGGTTAACCCATTCCTTCTTTAGTAGGATGCTCTTTAGCTTCCATGTATTTGAGTTCTTTCCAACTTTCCTCTTGTGATTAAGTTTGAGTTTCAAAGTATTGTGGTCTGAAAATATGTAGGAATGATCCCAATCTTTTGGTACTGGTTGAGACCTGATTTGTGATCCAGGATGTGATCTATTCTGGAGAATGTTCCGTGTGCACTAGAGAAGAATGTGTATTCTGTTGCTTTGGGATGGAATGTTCTGAATATATCTGTGATGTTCATCTGGCCCAGTGTGTCATTTAGAGCTTTTATTTCCTTGTTCATCTTTTGCTTAGATGATCTGTTCATTTCAGTGAGGGGGTGTTAAAATCTCCTACTATTACTGTATTATTGTCAATGTGTTTCTTTGATTTTGTAATTAATTGGCTTATATAATTGGCTGTTCCCATGTTAGGGGCGTAAATATTTATAAATGTTAGATTTTCTTGTTGGAGAGACCCTTTAAGTATGATATAATGTCCTTCTTCGTCTCTTATTATAGTCTTTGGTTTAAAATCTAATTTATCTGATAGAAGGATTGCCAACCCAGCTTTCTTTTGATGTCCATTAGCATGGTAAATGGTTTTCTGCTGCAGAATCCTTCTTTAGAAGGCAGTCTCACATGAAAAGGTAAAGGTTGGATGTGCAGTTTTATTTTCTTCCACCTTCTTCCTATTCTTATTTGTTTAGAGTCAAAAGAGCAAGATTCGCAGAAAAAAAGGTGTTTCTTTTTCCGTGGAGAGAGAAAGAAAAAGAGAGAACAAGCGGTGGAGAGGGAGGGAGAAGCAGACTCCCTGCTGAACGGGGATCCTGATGCAGGGCTCCCTCCCAGGACCCTGCCATCATGACCTGAGCTGAAGGCAGCCACCAAACTGACTGAGCACCCCAGGTGCGCGTCCCTAGGACACAATTCTTGTGCCATTCCACATGCCTACCAGCCATTTGGGTGCATGAGACCTGTCATTTCTGGATGGGATCCCAGAGCCTGCCTTAGCAGGCGGGTATGTGTGTTACCTCCTTGAGACCTCACTACCCAGAATCCTGTTCTGAATACCTAGAGTACCCCCATTAGGTAGGGATCAAATAAACCAAACTGGTTCTGTGCCTCTTTCCTCCACACACATTACCTATCATTCTCCTAGATGTGTTTCCTCATTTTCTTGCTTTTAGAATGTCTTTTAAAAATTTTTGGCACGGAAGACCTTTTTGAGCTGACTTATGTCTACCTGTAACTTCTCTTTTGTTTACCTGTCCCACGTGCCCCACTCCACCCCTCATTTCCCACTATCTCTTATTATTTGTAGTTTTCAAGTATGCCATGCTCTCTTACAGTGCTGTGACCTTGTACATCTCTTCCCTTTGTCTGAACTTTCTTCTCTTTCTTTTCCTGGCTAATGCATTTGTTAAGATTGCCATTAAGTGTTATTACCTCTGGGAGGTTATCCCCAGATGATTCTCTTCATGAGTTTCAAGCCTCATGTGTTCTTAGCCCTTATCCCATTACATAGTTTGTTGTTTGTCTCTCTCGTTTCTTTTTAGTCCATGGGTGAGTGGCGGGGGCAGGGGGGGTTCTCATTTCAAAGCTAAATTTTAGTTCCTAGCTGGCGGACCATCATCACTAGGTAAGTATCCGTTGAATCCATCAAGAAATGCTTGGCTGGATGTAATAATCCTGGGAATAGACATGTACCTGATTCTTTGATTAGATACATGATCTCTGCTCACCACAGTGTAAGAAGAGGGGGCATGAAATCTGTGCTCTGAAAACTCTCTCACAGTAATGAACAAAGCAAACTTCCTTTAAACTTTAGACAGTTGAAACAGCTTTTCCAAAGGCAGTTTGCATCTTTATGAAATATTCATGGGGCTTGCTTCTTTTGATCTATCTCTGTCACCACCGTGAATAGTTTGACAGTAGTTAGGGATGACTCAGCAAAGCCCAATGTGTTGAGCACATATTTGAGTTCATCTACACAAACAGGGTGAGACTGAAGAAATTTCCATTTTTCAAGTTGTATAAAGTTAGGGTTAAACTTCATTTATAAACACCATAGTTAAACAAAACCTACAGTCTACCTACTGTGTGTAAATAAGAGAAACTTATTTCTTTTATCTTGTTAAGTATCCATTTTCATTCATACCTTAAGAGTGAGAAGCCTGGACAGAAAGGCTCAGAAAGGACAGTTGATTAGTCCTAAAACAGAGCTAATGAGAGGTGGAGCTGAGAGGCAAATCCAGTTCTTTCCGGCTCTGACCACAGAGAGCTCTTTTGAATCACAGGGCTGCCCCTTTGCATTATCAGATGAGTGAGTCTAGGGGAGAAGGCACAATCCCTTAATCTGGGCTGAAAGTGCCAAAGGATAGTATATATCAGAGGTCTCCAGGCAAATAATTTAATTGCTCTACAGGTCAAACATACAGGGTGTGTAATATACACAACTCTATTTCCTAAGAGTTTGATACAAAGTACTGGTATCATCTTTTCTTTGTTAGTCAACTGAGCAGTAGACAAGAAAAGACAAGAATATTGATGGGTGATTTAAGCTATTTTCAATGTGTCAGTGTTATCTATGGGGATTAAGTAGAAATGACAGCTCTGTCTACAGCATTAGCCTCTTATATACACTTGTAGGAATTTGTCACATGGAGATGTTTTCATCTCCCATTCATTAGATCATTTTAAAATAAAGCACTGGAAAAAGTACGGTTTTTGGATTCACACTATATTTTGTGTATTAACCTGTGACCCCAGACAAGTTACCGAACTTTTGTGAGCCACAATTTTCTTAGCCAGAACAATAGAGAATAATATTTTCTTTGTAGGAAGTTTAGACGTTATTTAGATATCCTGCGTTTAATTAGAGTGCCTGAAAATTAGCAAATACTCATTAAACAATAGTTAATATTGTAACATAAATAAAGTGTATACAATGTTTGGAACATTTGTAACCCTAAAAAAGTGTTAAAGATATGTGGTAAGGAATTCCGCTAAGATTTCAATGCTATTTCTTTTAAGAGGGAAAATGAAACACTTTGTAAAGTTTGATTTTTTTTTTTTTCAAAGCAGAGGAAAGGGATAGGAGAATGGCTGAGTCCTTTACTCCAAAAGAGCACAGTATTTTTCTCAAAATGCGAGGACCATTTGAATGACACCTGGATTCCTGTGCCAACCCCAAATCTACTGATGGAATCTCTAGGAGTAGGGTCTGGCTTGCTACCTTTTAAACCTGCTCCCTAGATGATTCTTATTTCCCTAAAGCTTGAGAACCACGTATCTGCAACGGCCACACATGCCAACCCACAAGATTTGCATCTCTAATACTATTAAGGATTTGGGTGCTGGCTGGACTCACAAGTTCTCCCAGTTTCACTTTCTCAGAGGGATCACAGAATTCTCACTCAGTCCCCTTGAACTGCTAATTTATGTTCTTGTTCCTCCGCATCTTTACAGGGAAAGCTCTCCTTGCACCCTCTATACCCTATTCTTAGTCGTTTCCACGCTGGATCTATAGATTCTCTCTCAAAAGCATTTGCTTCTTTGTACCCGCTGATTCAGATGCTCTCTACACCTCCACTAATACTAATACTAATACTAATACTAATACTAATACTAATAGTATTTCTAAACCTGAGGTTGTGTAGTGTGTTAGCTTGTATAAAAGAGTTCTATTTGGATACATTTTCAAAGAAAATGTTGGAACTGTCACTCAAATTTTGAAGCGTTAGAAACGTAAACATCAAGAGATCTTCCAGATTATGTTCCCATTTGACCCTCACCTTCTTCCTGGCAATGAGACTGCACCCAAGGCTAGAACATCAGCGGAAAGCAGTCTTCTCATTAGACCTCAGATTTTTTTTTTTTTTTGGATTTTTATTTATTTGACAGACAGATCACAAGTAGGCAGAGAGGCAGGCAGAGAGAGAGAGGAGGAGGAGGTAGGCTCCCTGCTGAGCAGAGAGCCCCATGTGAGGCTCGATCCCAGGACCCTGAGATCATGACCCGAGCCGAAGGCAGAGGCTTTAACCACTGAGCCACCCAGGCGCCCCAGACCTCAGATTTTAAAAATGCAGAACTTCGTTATGTTCTCCCTGTGTGGGTAAAGTGAAAATGACTTTTCTCAGAGCAGCTGTTTCATCCAGGGTCTGCCTGATGTGATACTGGTCTGGTAGCAATGTTCACAGGCTCCAGACAATACTGTCTGACCTAGATCCACCTGCCAATTGTTTCTCTTCCAACCACTTACTCGCTTTAGAGTCCCCTGACACAGCCTCATAAAGGCCACGGAGAAAAAAAAAAAAAAAGTCTATTTTCAACACATGCTACAGTGACATGCAAAGTGATACCCAGCCCCCAACCCCCGCCCATGTCCTGCCAAGTCCTAAGATAATTTGTCTTCACAATGCAACCTGTCTTAAATCCACTAACTTTAACAATGGTTCTGGACAAGTTCATTTTGAATACCACTTATGAAAGATCATATCATTGACATTGATTATTATTGATGATTAGCCTCTAAGCCATAATGTGTTCTCTTCCTGAGAATGCGTATTTCATGGTAGGTATCATGAAATATATTTTCCTTGAAGATGTCCGTACTTGTTCCCATCTTTTCTATCTTCTCCTGATATTTTCAGGAGCTTATTTTTATACCATAATGATTAATATGACTATTGGCTGAGGCTGTATTTAATCTGTAAATCAATCCCCCAAATAAAAGCACATTTTTTCTATTTACAGTGAAAAGTCAAAGCAAGCCCCATCTTTAGTCCTAGCTATATAAACCACATGACCCCTCCTCTATGGAGATATGAATGAAGGAATATCTCCTATGGGAGAAAAGGATGCAGTAGTACCCAATAATAAGGCATGTATTTTGGTAAGTACTATTTTTTATTTGCAATTCAAAGATGTGCTTCTGAATATTAGATATGATGACTTAAAAAAAAAAAAGTAACGGAAGTCTTTTTCTAGCTGGGTGCCAATCAAAAAAAGAACTCAGTCTTTTTTTTTTTTTTAAGGAGTGAAATAAATGCTGGGTGGTAGTTTTATGGTTTTATTAACACAAATGTGATATGCACACAAGCTGTCTATTCATTTTCTTCACTGCACAGCCTGGCGTCAGGACTGGTGACTCTGATTGCCAGCTGGGCTGTTTTGTCCACATCTTTGTGGTTCTTGGAGGAGACATCGTGAGCAGTCTCTGCACAGTCAGCTTTGTTGCACATCAACAGCACTTCAAGCTTCAACAGCACTTCAAGCTTCTTGACGTTGTGGAGTAGGAACTTCCGGAAGCCATTGGGCAACATGCGCTTTGTTGTCTTGTTGCTTCCGTAACCAACGTTGGGCATCAAGATCTGGCTCCTGAATCTTCTGCACACCCTATTGTCAATGCTTCTGGGTTTCCACCAGTTGTGCTTAATTTGGACATATTGGTCTGACAGATTCCGGATGAACCTCTTGGTTCTCTTTTTAACGATTTTGTACTTCACCAGAAGTCTGAGGGCAGCCATGATGCCATCGACTCGAAGCTCATGGTGGTCAGTCTGTTGTTAGGTGGTCGGGCTGCAGCAGCAACCCCAAGACCAGAAAACCAGTAAGAGATGGCTGTCACCTCCGCAGGCAGTGCCGAGGAAGGGAGGGGAAGGAACTAAGTCCTCTTCAAAAAAAATTTTAATTTAAATTATAGTTAGTTAACAGTCAGTGCAATATTGGCTTCAGGAGTAGAATTCAGTGATTTGTCACTTATATACAACACCCAATGCTCATTATAACAAGTGAAGAACTCAGACCTGAAATATGAGTTATATATCTTACTATACTATTTAATTAAAACTGGTTATAACACTTCATTATAATGTCTTATATTTTCTGGAAAGAGAAACTTATTCAAATTTTGTTTAGCTGGAGTTTCCCTGAGGCTTTTGGAACTCTTTGGTAAAGTGAGTGTTTTTAAGCTACTCTTGCACTAAGGCAAACAACATGGAAATAGTGTTGACAAAAAATACAAAGTTTCTTAAAAAGGAAGAAAGAAAGAAAAAATTAGAAACCTTTCAAATGAAGTCTTCACGTTGGGCAGCATCCGATGATGATACTTAAACTAGACCAAGTGATGTAGGCATGAACTTCAATGGAGAGGCAGGAGAAGTTCCCCCACGATAATTTGGGGCTAATCTCAAACATAGAGAGTCACTTTCTCTTCACTACCAGACCGATAAAATTTCTGGAATGTTTTAGCTAGAGAGAATTTCAAAGATACTTGGCTCAACAGTGAAATTTTAGGGTGGGCAGCCAAGCTTAAAAAAGTTAAGCAACTACTCTTGATCTATTAGTTGCAGTTTGGGGGCAAGAAGCCACATATCCTGATGTTTAGGCCACCATTTTCCAACTGACACCACCAAATAATTGGATTTCTGTTATGGAATCTCTCTTCATACCTCTCAGATAGGGGGGAAAAGGGCAAAATCCAGTTCTTTTAGGCTGCGGCCCAAAGAGTAGATCTCAATCTGTTTGTATACAACTGGAAATATGTGATTATGTGGCTCCCCAAGGCCAAGTTTGCCTTGCCATAGGCCAGAAAATACATTGGGACTTCATCCTGGCTAGATGTCCAGGCCCCTCCAGAATTCAGCTAATAGTGCAGTTACCCAAAAAGTGTGGGCTCAGGGGTGTTGGATCAGAAAACTGCAGACTCTCCCGGAATTTTTCTTTAGAGTATTAAGCCTTTATTATTATGGCTGGAAGGAGGAAAATTTCAGCAAGGGTTAAAATTTTAGCCACAGGGAGGAACAAAGAGCTCCTGTGACCTCTGAGATTTTCCTACAATATCACTGGATGCTTTCCCTGAGAACTTTTTTTACAACTCAGATGCTAAAACGAGCTGCTTTCAGATATCTTTTGCTACTCTCAAGGAACATGATCTAAATATGAATCATCACAGGCACCAAGACCTTGGCTAGAAAATCTTCCTAGTGACATAGTATCCTATTCCCTGAGTGATGCCAGAGGAATTCTTTCCACAGCTTCTTCCTCAGAAGAGAGGCAATAGGGCATAGTGGAAAAAGCTGTGGCTTTGGCTACCGCTGAAGTATTATTCATCCTGACTCAGCCATTTATGGGCTGTGTGACCTATGATAAGCAAAATAATTTCCCAGAGCTGCAATGTCCAATCTAAAAATGGAGATAATGTTATGTACCTCCGAAGGTAGTGAAAAAGTAGAAATAGTACATATAAAGTACTCTAATACAGTAGATTCTAGATATTATAACTTGTAACTATGACGCATAGGTTGAGTGTGATTACTAGAATGGAGCACCATCTCTCTATAAGGTAAGCTTGTGAGATTTACTACCCCACCAAATCCTACACATGGATCAGAGCATGTGTGAGTTGGGGGTGGGAGTTTATATGAGAGAAGGCAAGAATAAGAAACAAGATCTGCGGTGCCTGGGTGGCTCACTCAGTTAAGGGTCCAACTCTTGATTTTGGCGCAAGTTATGATCTCAGGGTGGTGTGACTGAGCACATGGGCTCTGCGCTGAGTGGGAGGGAGGGTCTGCTTTACTCCCTTTCTCTCAGCCAACCCCCCCAAATAAATAAATAAATCTTTTTAAAAAAAATCTTATTTATTTATTTGACAGAGAGATCACAAGTAGGCAGAGAGGCAGGCAGAGAGAGAGGAGGAAGCAGGCTCCCTGCTGAGCAGAGAGCCCGATGTGGGGCTCGATCCCAGGACCCTGAGATCATGACCTGAGCCGAAGGCAGAGGCTTTAACCCACTGAGCCACCCAGGCACCCCAAATAAATAAATCTTTTTTAAAAAAACAAGAAAGACCTAATTTTCACCTTTTTTTTTTTTTTTACTAAAGTGTTAGTATTCTCTTTTCCCCTTACCTTTCTTGTTACTTACTTTACTGAGAATGCCTCTGTAGTTTCCCCATTAGATATGATATTTGATTTAAATTCCTGGTAGATAACTTTTACCTCATAAGGATAATTTCTTTTCTTTTTAAAATTTCTTTTCTATTTTGAATTTGTTAATTAAAAGAACCAGGGTATGGGTTTAGCTTTACCAAATGTTATTCCTTTGAGATTATCATATAGGTCTTTTTTTTCTCATTTGATCTGGTAATTAATTAATCTACTTACATTCCTGGGATATATCCTACCTGATCAGAATGTATCACTCTTTCACTGTACTACCAGTTAGAGTGGCCAGTAATGCTGGCGGCAAAGATTTGCACAAAAAAGTAGAGCAATAAGCAGGGCAGAGTTTATTTACGAAGGGTGGAGAGAGGCCAGGCATGGAGGGAGATGTTGGCCCTATGTTTGTTAGGCTGGGCCTTTTAAGGGATTTTACGATGTGGGTTGCAGTTGCACCCACAGGGGAGGGTTTGTAAGAAGGGTCAACTCTTGGCCAGGTAGAGCAGGGGTAACAAGTTTAAGAGTCAGGGGTGGGGGTGGGGAAGCCTCTGTCCAGGGCCCTTCCAGAATGTGTGTTGTGGTTTGGCTAGAGAGGAATATGTTTTGTAGTTGTCTATTTTCTGAGGATGAGGGGCTCCATGACTTGGAAAAACAAAGAGTCAGGGCCAAGTACAGACACCCTTGAGTTTTATCAGTAAGCTTGGCTGGGGAGGGGTTTTTGAATAGAACCCTTTTGCTACCAGAGTCAGAGTCATAGCGGTTCATGAAGAGCTCAAGAAGTGGCTTCATACACAGAATTAGGGCCTTCATTTCTTCAGTTCTCACTCTTCTGTGATTTTTCCAATATCCCCTAGCTCTCAAGAGCACCTTTTCATGGTCCTTAGAAAGCTGGAGTTAGAAAGCAGGAGTTCTGGTTTTTGTTGTTGTTGTTGTTATTGTTGTTTTTTCATGCAGTTGCGTACTTTCCATAGCGGGTCTGGCTCAGGAACAAAGGGTAGAAACAAAAGAGGGAGAAAACAATAGAGTTTCCATCAACACTGTTCAGATCACAGGGACTCCTTTTCTCAGTTCTCATGTAATAAAGAAGGATTTTCTCCGGATTTTAGGTGCCTGCAACTCATCACAGCTGCTTTGTTGCAAGAGTTGTGGCTTTATGACTATACAGGGCAGGGTCAGGAGATTAATAAAAGAAAAAAGTGGGAGATTTTCTTCAAATTCACAATCCCCTACCTGGTCCTCTGACTAGAAAAGAGAGGTTTCTCTGGAAGCTAGTCTGTTGACACATGCTGTGTAGTTCCAGGATTTGGGCTGGTCCTAGAGTCTGAGTTAAAAGACTGGAGTAGAAAAATAAAAACCAGAAAACTCACTATTTTAATAGTTGTTAGATGATTTTAAAGAAAGATAGAGAATGAGGTTTATTCATTTTAGGCAAAAGTAGAAGTGCCTGAAGTCTAGATTTGAACCATCTAACCCCCTGACCAGATTAAGATGATACAGATTCTTAGTGGGGCAGTGGTCTGGTGGAGCAAATGAAAACCCTCTTGGGAGAGACTCTCTCATAATCCTAGAGCTCCATTTATTTTTATAATTTCTGATATGGAATATCTGCACTCAATAAAAAAAGGCCCATGAAGAGACACAAGAAGATAATAAAAAATGAGAAACAACAGACAATAAAGAAGACCCACAGAGAACAGACACTGACTTTGAAATAACCGCTAACATGGTCAAGGAAAAAAATATATAGTTATAAAGTTGTCCCTTATATTCTCTTATAGCTTTTAATATTCTCTGTATCTACAACTTGGTCTTCCTTTAGAAGACTGGGAAGCTGCGGCTGCCTTTTTGTTTTGTTTTTCCCTGCGAAAACATTTATTTTTCCATTTGGTCTAGGTGTGGGAAAGGTCTTGGCGCGTGGCTGAAAAGCTGTCTAGTGGCTGCATTGAGAGGCTCAGGCAGAAGCTCCGACACCAGGGGGACATGAGGGGGACACTACAGGGGCTCCTCAAAGCCTGCTGGGCTCCAGAGGCTCTGGCTGTGCTCGAGAGCTGAGTCAGGGGGCCGCCATCTTCCTGACGGGGTCACCTCCTCACCCCGGAAGTGGTTCTCCCGGAGCTCACAGACACAGGGGCCTGCGCCAGCAGGGCACGCTCACGGGCTCTGGGCGGGCGCCCCTCACGTTCTTCTCCAGAACCATGGTGGCTTCTAGGGCGGCCTGGGGGCCACCCCACTCGTCGGTGGAGGCCTTGTGCAGGTCCTGGAAGAGGGCGCAGCCCCGTGCTGGGTTGGAGCCTTCCAGAGACGCCCGCGTCCTTGCGCTTCTCCTCAGGCGATTCTGAAGAAGTGGCTGCGCGGTGCAGAGCCATGTGGAGGCGGCGGACACCGGAGCCCCGAGACAGGTAGGCTGGCACCGGGCCGGTGAGCGTCGCGAGTGGGGTGCACTCGGGCTCCGCCTGGCCGGACTAGTCCTGACGTATCCGGGTGTGCGAGCTTGGCGGGCACGAGCGAGCTCGTGGGCCGGTGCCGCGGGGGAGGCTGGCTGCGGACGGGCTTCTCGAGGTCGCGACTGGGAAGGAGGGTGGAGGGTGGTCGGAGGCCAGGCCAAGGGGCGTCTGGGGTCTGTGCCGCCCACACCCTGAGAAAGCCAGGGGCAGACGGGCCTCACTTTCGGGCGCACCGCCCGCCCTTCTACTAAATGGGTTGAGTTCGCTGTATGGGAGTGTGGGGGAATCCCTTTAGAAGAAAAGAATGTGGGATGCGTGGGAGGCTCAGTCAGTGAAGGGTCTGCTTGGGCTCCGGTCCTGGGATCGAGCCCCACACCGGGTTCCTTGCTCAGCGGGGAGCCTGCTTCTCCTTCTGCCTGCCGCTCTCCCTGCGTGTGCTCGTTCCCTCTCTGACAAAATCTTTAAGGGAAAAAAAAAAGGAAGAAAAAGTGTTACAAAGTCAGCGACCTTTCCAGAATAAACAGTACTATGGCCTGTTTGGAGTAGAGTAGACGAGTTAGAGTCACTTTTACCTGGCCCATATTTTTTTTTTTTTTTATAATTTTATTTTTTATAAACATATATATATATATATTTTTTTTTTCCCCCCAGGGGTACAGGTCTGTGAGTCTCCACGTTTACAAACTTCACAGCACTCACCATAGCACATACCCTACCCAATGTCCATAACCCCCCCCAACCCCCCTCTGCCCAGCAACCCTCAGTTTGTTTTGTGAGATTAAGAGTCACTTATGGTTTGTCTCCCTCCCAATCCCAACTTGTTTCATTTACTCTTCTCCTACCACATTAACCCCCCATGTTGCATCTCCTCTCCCTCATATCAGGGAGATCATATGATAGTTGTCTTTCTCCGATTGACTTATTTCGCTAAGCATGATACCCTCTAGTTCCATCCATGTTGTCGCAAATGGCAAGATTTCATTTCTTTTGATGGCTGCATAGTATTCCATTGTATATATATACCACATCTTCTTTATCCATTCGTCTGTTGATGGACATCTAGGTTCTTTCCATAGTTTGGCTATTGTAGACATTGCTGCTATAAACATTCGGGTGCACGTGCCCCTTCGGATCACTACGTTTGTATCTTTAGGGTAAATACCCAGCAGTGCAATTGCTGGGTCATAGGGTAGTTCTATTTTCAACATTTTGAGGAACCTCCATGCTGTTTTCCAGAGTGGTTGCACCAGCTTGCATTCCCACCAACAGTGTAGGAGGGTTCCCCTCTCTCCGCATCCTCGCCAGCATCTGTCATTTCCGGACTTGTTAATTTTAGCCATTCTGACTGGTGTGAGGTGGTATCTCATTGTGGTTTTGATTTGTATTTCCCTGATGCCGAGTGATATGGAGCACTTTTTCATGTGTCTGTTGGCCATCTGGATGTCTTCTTTGCAGAAATGTCTGTTCATGTCTTCTGCCCATTTCTTGATGGGATTATTTGTTCTTTGGGTGTTGAGTTTGCTAAGTTCTTTATAGATTCTGGACACTAGCCCTTTATCTGATATGTCGTTTGCAAATATCTTCTCCCATTCTGTCAGTTGTCTTTTGGTTTTGTTAACTGTTTCCTTTGCTGTGCAAAAGCTTTTGATCTTGATAAAATCCCAATAGTTCATTTTTGCCCTTGCTTCCCTTGCCTTTGGCGATGTTCCTAGGAAGATGTTGCTGCGGCTGAGGTCGAAGAGGCTGCTGCCTGTGTTCTCCTCAAGGATGTTGATGGATTCCTTTCTCACATTGAGGTCCTTCATCCATTTTGAGTCTATTTTCGTGTGTGGTGTAAGGAAATGATCCAATTTCATTTTTCTGCATGTGGCTGTCCAATTTTCCCAACACCATTTATTGAAGAGGCTGTCTTTTTTCCATTGGACATTCTTTCCTGCTTTGTCGAAGATTAGTTGACCATAGAGTTGAGGGTCTATTTCTGGGCTCTCTATTCTGTTCCATTGATCTATGTGTCTGTTTTTGTGCCAGTACCATGCTGTCTTGATGATGACAGCTTTGTAATAGAGCTTGAAGTCCGGAATTGTGATGCCACCAACTCTGGCTTTCTTTTTCAATATTCCTTTGGCTATTCGCGGTCTTTTCTGGTTCCATATAAATTTTAGGATTATTTGTTCCATTTCTTTGAAAAAAATGGATGGTACTTTGATAGGAATTGCATTAAATGTGTAGATTGCTTTAGGTAGCATAGACATTTTCACAATATTTATTCTTCCAATCCAGGAGCATGGAACATTTTTCCATTTCTTTGTGTCTTCCTCAATTTCTTTCATGAGTACTTTATAGTTTTCTGTGTATAGATTCTTAGTCTCTTTGGTTAGGTTTATTCCTAGGTATCTTATAGTTTTGGGTGCAATTGTAAATGGGATGGACTCCTTAATTTCTCTTTCTTCTGTCTTATTGTTGGTGTAGAGAAATGCAACTGATTTCTGTGCATTGATTTTATATCCTGACACATTACTGAATTCCTGTACAAGTTCTAGCAGTTTTGGAGTGGAGTCTTTTGGGTTTTCCACATATAGTATCATATCATCTGCGAAGAGTGATAGTTTGACTTCTTCTTTGCCGATTTGGATGCCTTTAATTTCTTTTTGTTGTCTGATTGCTGAGGCTAGGACTTCTAGTACTCTGTTGAATAGCAGTGGTGATAACGGACATCCCTGCCGTGTTCCTGACCTTAGCGGAAAAGCTTTCAGTTTTTCTCCATTGAGAATGATATTTGCGATGGGTTTTTCATAGATGGCTTTGATAATATTGAGGTATGTGCCCTCTATCCCTACACTTTGAAGAGTTTTGATCAGGAAGGGATGCTGTACTTTGTCAAATGCTTTTTCAGCATCTATGGAGAGTATCATATGGTTCCTGTTTTTTCTTTTATTAATGTGTTGTATCACATTGATTGATTTGCGGATGTTGAACCAACCTTGCAGCTGGCCCATATTTTTTATTTCTAAAATTTTATTTACTTCCATATTTTGAGATTTTACTTTTAACTGATCTCTGCACCCGAGGTGGGGCCCAGACTCGCAACCCGCGGATCAACAGTCACATGCTCTGCAGGATGAGCCAGTCAGGCGCCCCTAGAGCTAAATCCAGACTTTTTTTTTTTTTTAAATTCATCTTACCCATTTGGACTGTAGTCTCCAGGTTATTTGAGCGCCCTCTTTTTCTGAGAGTACATTTTCTTCAGAGAATGTTACCTTTGGTGATTTGTTTTGTCCTAATCTTCCCTTCTGTCCTGCCTCATCTTAATTTTGTGAATTTTCTTCTATCCCTTGGAAAGGCTTAGGATTCTCCTAGAGGTGGCCCTCTTACTTGCCTCAGGTAACACTAAAAAGGGAAAAGGTTTTTAAATTTACTCAAATTTGTTGCTGCAGTTACAGAACTATCATATATCCTGGTGAGTGTCAATTGTCGATTTCAGTCAAAATTAGTTCAAAGGAACTGATACTCCAGCAGTAGCAGAATTCAGGAATAAAGGAGTTTTGTATTTGTAAAAAGCACGGTACTCTGCTTGGCTCATCTTGCTCCTGGCTTTGGGTCTTCAGGGCGTGAAGCGTGGCTGTGAGAGCACAGCACTGCCATGTCATGGGACTTTGTTCGTAATGGAGGTGACTGAGAAGAGGCCAGTGTCTGTGGAGCACTGTACATTGAGTAGTTTCAGAGCGACTTTCTTTGAATATGGTTTCTCTTAAGTAAGAACAGGTACATAACTGGAAATGCATCTCCCCACTCCCATTGCCTTTCTTACCACAGTGTCCAAATAGTATCTGCTGATATATAAATTATATACTCTTTTCAGACAAATGCAGTATTTTAAATAATTTGCTGCATGATTAGTTTTAATTTTTTTTATCCCTTCTGTTTGAACATTTTCTTTACAGTTACATGGTTAATCATGGCACATGATATGATTTATGTGCTTTACATGGGCATTGCTCAGAATTTGTCTGTTCTCTCGCTTGAGGTACTTCTACATCCAGGTGTCTTTAGCTAAAATCCCAAGTGATGGACATGTCCCATCTACATGGTTGCTTTCTCACTTTCTTTTTAGAGGATTTTCAAACATGGTAAGGTGTGGAGTACTGTGAGCTGTCCTTCCATCTATCCCATCTCCTCCCTTCCTTTTATTATTCGATTATTACTTATGAAGGGCTTATTTATGATCTAAACAAGATATAAAACCTGAGTCAGAGATGCCTGGGTGGTGCATTCATTTCAGTGTCTGACTCTTGGTTTCAGCTCAGGTGGTGACTCAGGGTTGTGAGATTGAGGCCCGCATCCAGCTACATGCTCAGTGCAGAGTCTGCTTGGGAATCTCTCTCTCTCTCTGCCCGTTCTACTCATGCTCTCTCTCTCTCCCTCCACAATAAATAAATCTTAAAAAGGAAGTTAAACCCAAGCCAAAACATTTTGTTTTTTTCAAAAACAGATGACGTGGGTGATCGCAGCTATAAAATGAATGACCCCAGGTGTAGCACTGGGGAGGGAAATCAGTACCCCCTACTTAAGGAGATGAATCCTTTGCCTGGAATGAGTCTTTCTGGAAATTTCTAGCTTTACTCCTGAATTCCCTTAAGAGTTTTGGTTCATACCCAGATGTGTGAACAAATCCATACACAGCAGAGGGCGCCCCAGTATAACACTAAAGCCCCAGGGCCACTGATCAGCTCTGCAGTTAACTGGGTTTGTGCTCAGTTCTTACAGATCTGGTGATAGCTGTTCAACAAACATCTGGTGAGTGTTTATTATGTGCCAGGCACATATACACTTTAGGCACTTCAGACACAAAGATGAATTTGGCTCAGTTCCTGCTCTCAAGAAACTTACATGCAGCCGAGTAGGGGAGATGAGAATATGTGTTAAACTAAAAATCACAACAGCTAACATTTATTTCCACTTACTATGCTTCACACACCATGATAAGGGTTTTGCCTTCATAGTCTCATCTATTATTCATGAGATTTCTAGAAGTCAGGTACTGTTGTTATGGCTGGCACCACACTGTGAGCAGTGTTGTAACTAAGAAATAAGAGTGCTTGGGAAGAAATAAGAAGGACTTAAGTCTACTGAAGGGAGTCAGAGGGGAAAGAAATAAGACAGTGACATTAGCCTTTCCTGAACTGTGAGCTGCTTTAGTGGGCAGACTATGTTTTATTCAGTTTTAAAACTTTAGTGCCTAGCCTTCGATAAATACCTCACGATCGGAAGAATAATGTTTGAGCTTGATGAATGATGAGATTTTTCACAATATAGGAGAGAGGAAAGGGCCTTCTAGGCAGTGGGTACAGCATAACAAAGGCAGTGAGATATGATTGTAAAATAGGGCATTTCAAGTACTTTGGGATGAAGGAATATCAGAGTACAAGGTAGGGAGAAGTTGGAAAGTAGGTTGGTGTTTCAACTATGCTGTGTAGTAAGTCACTATAAGCTTTGTTGTGTAACAAATTACTATAAATATAGTATTTTAAGCAATCAGTATTAATTATTTTTTATGAGGGTACAGGGCAGTTGGGGGGGTTTGCTGTTCTGGTCAGACTTGGCTGATTTCATGTGGGCTTGGCTGAATTCAGGTGGGCTCGGTCAAAATTCTGTGGTGACCAAATGGGTAGACTAGGGGCTGCTTTGCCTATCATGGCCTCACCCACACATGTGGTGGTTGGCTGGATGTTGGCTGGTGAATCAAGGTGATTGGGCCTGTCATCATTTAGTAGGCTAGCCTGGGTTTATTCACTTGGCAGTGGGAGGGTTCTGAAGTGAGTAGAAGTGGGCAAAGCCTCTTGAGACCTCAGCTTGTAATTGGTCCTCTGGCATATCTGCCACTTTCTATTGGCCAAAGTTAGTCACAGGCCAGCCTAAATTCACAGGGTGGGGAAGTTGACTCCACCTCTTTTTGGGAGCATCTACAAAGTCAAATTGCAAAGGATGGGTGTACAGAGAGGGATGAAGAATTGTGGGTGTGTTTGCACTCAATCTCTTGCGGTAAGATCAGATACTAGAGGTTATCTCTATCTGAATACTAAGTATGGACATTATAAAAATGGGAAGCTCTCAAAGTCATGACATAGATTTGGGTTTTAGAAAGATATCTCTGGTAGTGGTATGATACAAAGTTTGGAGGGGGGAGAGAGTGAAGGCAAGATGCCTTTGAGGTGGGCTGTGGTTTAAACAGAACCCACAACCTTAGTTCACTCTATCTATTGATCCAGACCACCTCTTCTCTTTTCTGTACCCATCAATTCATTTTTCATAGAGATTTTAGGGTTTGAATTTAAATTTGTATGCCTATGAATTAACTTCGGTGACCTCTGACTTTCTTGTTTATGTGAAATTTCCATCATTTCCTTCTCAGTGGTTGTTCCAAATGCCTTGAGGATGAAATACTGTCTATGTTACTTTCTTACATAAGAGAAATACAGGTTGTGAGGGATCAAGGAAGGTTTTTGAGCCAGAAGTAATGTGATCATAGATACCACTTGGAAGGTGAGTTTCACAAGGAATAGTAGAATAGATTGATGGAGGAATGTTGTAATAAGGTAACCAATTTGGAACCCGTAGACATAGTTCATGTAGGAATTCATAAAGCCCAGTTTAGACGGGATGGAGGTGGGGGATGGGAATTGGGAGTGGGAAGGGAGGGATGATCTGGAGGGTACTTCTACTCAGATGGGGATAACGTCTGCAAATAGAGAACAAACTGATGGTTGTCAGTGGGAAAGGAGTGGGGGGATGGACAAAATGGGTGAAGGGCAGTGGGAGATACAGGCTTCCAGTTATGGAATGAGTAGTAAGTCATGGGGATGAAAGGCAGCATAGGGAATATAGTCAGTAGTATTGTTTCTTTTTCAAATATTTTTATTTATTTATTTGACAGAGTGAGTGAGCACAAGCAGAGGAGCAGCAGGCAGAGGAAGAAGCAGGCTTCCAGCTGAGCAGGGAGCCTGACCTAGGACTTGATCCCAGGACCCTGGGATCATGACCCGAGCTAAAGGCAGACACTTAACTGAATGAGCCACCCAGGTGCCCCTAGTCAATAGTAGCGTAATAGCATTGTATGGTGACAGATGGTAGCTACACTGTAGTGAGCATAGCATAAGGTATAGAGATGCTGAATCACTGTTACACACCTGAAACTAATGCAGCATTGTTTGTTTGGTTTTTTTTTTAAGATTTTATTTATTTATTTGAGAGAGAGGCAGTGAGAGAGAGCATGAGCAAGCAGAAGATCAGAGGGAGAAGCAGACTCCCCGTGGAGCTGGGAGCCCGATGCGGGACTCGATCCTGGGACTCCGGGATCATGACCTGAGCCGAAGGCAGTCGTCCAACCAACTGAGCCACCCAGGCGCCCCTAATGCAGCATCGTTTGATAAACTATGCTTCAATTAAAAAATAATATCAAGTGCAAATAAAAAAGGTTGATAAATTGGACCTCATTACAATGTAAAACATGTTTTCTCCAAAGTTACCATTAGGAGAGTAAAAAGATAAACCACTGAGTGAAAGGTGTTTTCAATATGTATATCTGATATACGATTCACGGAATATATAAAGATATGCCAATCAATAGGAGAAATTGGGTAGGGTATTTTTTTTTTAAGTGAGTAGAAGTATGGAACAGGAATTTCACAAAAATATTCAGATGGCCAATAAATATAAAAATAGTTAATATCATTAGTTATTAGAGAAATCTAAATTAAAGCAAAAATAATATGTGCATCTGCCAAAATAGTTGAAACTAAATGAATGTAATAATATCTAGTGTTAGTGAGATATAGAGAAACAACAATTCTCATATACTGCTGTTATGATTTAAAATTAGTGTAATTACTTTGAAATTAATAGGATCATTTTGGAAAATTCAGAAAGCTGTATGTTGGTTTTATGAACCAGCAGTTTCACTCCTAGATATATACACTATATCAGTGAATGTATATGTGCAATAAAAGACTTGCACAAGAATGTTTATTACAGTACTCTTCCTAATAGACCAAGATAGAAAACAATCAAAATGTTCATGAATTGTAGCATAGGTAAATTATAAAATTCAAACAATGGATTATTACTCAGCACCGAAGCAGAACAAAGTATTGGAGTATGAAACAACAGGTATAAATCTGACAAACATAACTTTTGATTAAAGAGGCCAAATACAGTGGAGTCCATTTCCTATAATTCCATTTATATTAAGTTTGAAAACAGGCAAACTAATAATCTGTGTTGATAGAAGTCTGCAGAATAGTGGTTCTGTTTATGGGGGTTATTGACTGGACAGAACATGAAGGAGCTCTCTGGAGAGCTGGTGATGCTTCCTTTCTTGATATGAATGATTTCATTGGCTATACATATGTAAAAATCCATGTTTTATACATTACTGTATTATTCTTCAATTAAAACTTATACCAGAAAAAAGTGTAAATCATCCCAGAGGCCAGATGCATAATGACTAAAGCACCACCTTGTTTTGGAAATATTATGGCAAATTTTCCACAATGGAATAACTAAATACTAAATGGCCCAAACAGAGGTTACTTGTGTTAGAAAATTGTACTGTTAAGCTTAGAAAATGATTAAGTTCATTTTTTATACAGTCACAAAAAGATTAGGGGGAACTCGGAGCCTGCCTTGTTATAGGGATTTGACCAGGGAGAGGAAGAGATGGAGGTAAGTTCATTGATTAATGTCAGTCTTCAGTTCCCACTCTATCTCCAAGGTCACCATTTTATAAAAATTAAATTTTATTGCTTAGAGAGTAATAGCTAGTCATCATGGAAAATGCATGGGATTTTCAAGGCTTTCTGGAGGAGGTAAACTTGAGTTGAGGCAGACAGTAGAAGTTAGATATAGACATGAAACTGACTCTGCCGTCGATACTAAGTGTGGGACCCAGGGCAAGTTTTTACCTTTTCTGAGCCTCAGTTTCCTTATATATAAAAAGATGATTGTGCCTACTTGATACATTGTGAAGGGCATAGAAAATTGTTTGTATAGTAGTCAGTACATAATGACAATAACAAATAATTATATAGCATTTACCAGGTGCTGGACATTATTCTCATTTACGTTATTACTTAATTTCTCAGGTAATATAACTCATTGAATCCTCATAACAATTCTGTGATGTGGATGTTTCTATTATACTCATTTTGCATATGAAGAAATCTAGGCCTTAGATGTTAAACAGCTAGCTTGTTATATAGTATATAAGTGAATAAATGAGAAAAGAAAGAAAAAAAAGAAATTTATTTTTTAAAATTAAATCTTGAAATTTTTTTTATTTGGGTGTAGTTGCATATATCTTTTTGAGTTAGCATTTTTGTTTTCTTTGAAAAAATACTCAGGAGAGGAATTGTTGTATCAGAGAGTATTTATATTTTTAATTTTGGGGGGAACCTCCATAATGTTTGCCATGGTGGCTGTACAAATTGATACTCCCATCAGCAGTATACAAGGGTTCTTTTTTCTCTACCTCCTTGCCAACACTAGTTATTTCTTATCTTTTTTATTTTGGCCATTCTGACAAGTGTGAGGTGATAACTCATTGTGGTTTTGATTTGCATTTCCCTGATGATGAGTGAACATCTTTTTATGTGTCTGTTGGCTATCTATATGTCCTCTTTGGAAAAATGTCTATTCAGGTCCTCCGTCCATTTTAAAATTGTTTCTTTGGTGTTGAGTTATATAGGTTCTTTATATAGTTTGGATATTAACCCCTTATTGGGTATATAATTTGTGATTATATTCTCCTATCCAGTAGGTTGCTTTTTGTTTTCTTGATGGTTCCTTCACTATGCAAAAGCTTTTTATTTTGATGTAGTCTTAATAGGTGTTTTTTTTTTTTCTTTTTGCTTTTGTTTCCCTTGCCTGAGACATATCTAGAAAAATACTGCTATGGGCAGTGACAGAAAAATTCCTGCTTGTGGTCTCTTTTAGGATTTTTATGGTTTCAGGTCTCATATTTAGGACCTAATCTGGAATTTTAACTAACTAACTAACTAACTAAATATTATTATTATTATTGTTATTGTTATTGAAGGAAGAAAAATGCCTGAAGCACAGGAGACAGTGTGTAAAAGGACAGGAAGTAAGAGATAGCCTAACATTGACTTATGCTTAAGACTGGTTTTGGCGGGATGTTATTGCATCATCAATCAAGCCTCTCAGTCTTCTATACTAGAAACTGACTCAGAATAACTTCAGCTAAAGGGAAATTTTGGCAGGTTGTTAGGGGACTCACACAACAGGAGGCTGAATGAACAGCTTGCAAATGTAGAGCCCATAAAAACCCATGGAAATCTCAGTAGGCATTTTGGGGAAGGAACTGTGTGGTGAGCAACATTTGAAAAGAATAATCCCCAACCATAATAATCAGCTGAAGCTGGCTCAAATTCTAAGTCCTCAGGATGTGTCTTATTGGTCAGTCTTAGTTTCTTGCATCACTCCTGCCCCTACTCCCAGGGCCAGGAGGAGGATCTGAGCCCTTCATCTTCTGTTACGGGAAGTGGTTTCCAAAAATTTTCTTCTAAGAAAACACACACTGAAGGCAAATTAGTTCCACAAGAAAATTGGGGTATTATTAGGATGGAGATGCATATTGGAAGCTAAACAATGACCTTATCTACTACATGTATTAAGAGAGCAATAAAAGTTGATACTTGGCTGCCACTTCCTGTGTCATCAAACAGGTTAGTGTTCCAAGGAGAAAAAGACATTTGATTATTTTCATAGTGTCAAAAAAGAGTCCTTATTACTGTTGGAAGATTTGAGAAATTTCTGGAAAATGGTGGTAGCCAAGAGATTATTCTTTTCATCATATGTTTGGAGACAGATATGTATGTCTCCCTCATCCTTAGCTGTGACCCGACAGTTGGCTTGGTTTTTCGCTCCTCTTCCAGCTCTCTGGAGAAGAGCCGCTTCTTGGACCAAAGGTAAGGTGGATGAAATACGACAAATTATATTTTTTGCTATGTATCGGGGGGTAGAGAGAAGGAAGAGAAGAGAGGAAGTAACAGGGTGGGAGGAAAAAGAGAGAGAGAGAGAGAGAGAAGGGGAGAATTTTTAGACACAGAGGAAAGGTTAGAGATCATTAAATTTCTTTATTTTATGTATGAGAAAACTAAGATCCACAGATGTCCTGGGGTGCCTGGCTGGCTCAGTTGGTGGAGGGCGCGACTCTTGGTGTTGGATTGTGCTTGAGCTCCGGGTTGGTTGTAGAGATACTTAAAAATAAATAAACAAACCTAAAAAAAAAAAACCCAAACCAAAAAACCCCAAAGACATTATGTGACTTACTCAAGGTCAAGCAGAAACAAAACTCACATCTCCTAATGTCAACTCTGCTTTTTCTATTCTAGCACAAAAACAATGAAATAAATTCTTCCAGATTTTTTTGTGGTTTGCAGCATGATTCAGATCAGTAAACTGTTCAAGCTTCCAAACTTCCAGGGATTATATTCTTCCCATTTCATGGGAAAATCTGGCTTGGTTTCTTTCCTTCAAGTTTCCTGTACCCTAGGACCGGCTGTCTCCCTTCTCCAATTTATATATCAGTCGGCTACACCTTGCCTGTGTGCATTTGGTCATATCACAAGGGTCATTATGCTCTCATTTCATGAGCGGTGTCTCCTTGTTCCAGCTCCTTTACCTTTGCCTCAAGGCCTAGACCTCTACATCATTTAATAAAATATCAAAAAATGCGTGAATTGAAACTAACTTGGTCTAATTTGCAAACCACCTTTGTTAACAACTTACTTCTGCCTTTCAGTACTCTTGGCCCTGCTGTCTGGGATCTCAGGCTGCTAGTGTGCCTAGTGTAGCAACCTACTGAGGCAGCAGCCATGTATCCGTCTCTTTCCTGCTATCTTCCTGAGCAGAACTAGCCCATTAATATGTCGGGTTTTTTCATATTATTAGGCATAAATGGAGAATGTCTGTTTCAGATACCTATTGCTGCATTATAAATCACTATACAACTTCATGGCTTAAAACAAAAAACATTTTTTATTTCTCATGAATCTGTGGTGGGGTGGTTCTGCTGATCTGGGCTGAACTTGGCTAATCTTGGCTGGGTTTGCTCATGCATCTGCAGTTAGAGGGCAGGTCGGCTGGGGCTGGTTGGGTCTGGGATAGCTTTAGCTAGGATATCTTGACTTTCCTCCACATGGGTTTTGATCTTCTAGCAGGCTAGCCCAAGCTTGTCTTCCTGGTGGTGGCCAAGCTCAAAGAGTGGAGGAAGAAACCTAAAGTTTCTTTTTCAGGATTGTTTGTATCAGGTTTGAGATTGTCCCATTGATAAAAGCGAGGCATCAGGCTGAGCCCAGAGTCAGTGGGGAGAGCAGAGAAATCAGAGTCAGGGAAGCATGAAGATTGGGGCTACTAGTACATTCATTCTAATACAACACCCAGTTAAAGTAACCTTGAAATTATCCAGGCTGGTTGCTTGTTATGTGTATATTACACATGTACTATTTAGGCGCATGTATAAGTGTGTGTATAGTTTTAATCCAAAGTAATAATAGTAATCGATGGAGTAGTGACCAATGGAGTACAAATGACATTGGTTATTTTTTTTTTGCCATCTTCTCCCATGTCCCTACTTTTTGCAAAGGATTTGTTTAAGACTGAGTGGCTCCTCCCCTACTCTTAGTGTGTACAGTTTTGGGAGAGTGGCACATGACCACATCTAGTCAATCAAAGCACTGCTTCCCTCTGGTAGCTGTGATGCACACACATCTCAAGTTGGGCTAGTGAAGAGACTCAATGTGATGTCTTTATCTGGAGCAGGCTTCTCCATCTAAATCCTTGCCAGGCCTGCCCCTCAAATTAGACAGTGTGGAAGCTCTTTCATTCATTGCCTCTGTGGAGCCAAGAGATGGAGACATACTGAGTCCTCGGGAGAGTTTTTGAGCTGCTAGATCCATCTGTATTTTAAGACAGGACTCATTTTTTTCGTTTAAATTTTCTCCCTTTATTTAACTGAGTTAGAGGACTAATACATACAAAGTGCTTGGATCAGTATCTAGCAATAATAAGTGCTCAGTATGTGTACTATTATTTGTTTATATCAGTTTGAGTTGGATTTTCTGTCATTTGTAACCAAGTGAATCTTACCTGTTGGAACTAATGAGAAAATATGATGAAAAAGAGAGCCCATTTACAATAACAACAAGGAAATAAAAAATCGATATGTATTCATCTAGGAAGAAATAAGTGACCTAAGTGAAGAAAATGATGAAATGTTATTGAGGGACTAGAAGAAGATTTGAATATTGAAAAGAGACTATAAGAACCTGGATTGGAAGATGCCATGTTTTAGACAGATGAAATTTCCATAAAATAATCTGCAAATTTTTCTATGTGTTGGTTCCTTCTCCTGTACCCTGATATTACTCTTCCAACTCATCCAAATGCGTACTGTATTCCTCCTTTAATCAGGGACCAATATTTCCTGATTTAATCTTTCTAGTAGTTTCTGAATCTGTTTCCTCTTCTATATACCCACCCCCTCAGTTCCAGTTTGGGGTCCTGTGATTTTGTTTCCTAGACTACTCCCAATGTCCCATCAGTCTTGCCCCTTTACTTTTGATCTCTTAAATTCACCCTCAAGTCCCAGCTTTTTCTTGCAGCCTTTGAGGCCATTCTTATCCCGTCTCCCTGCTCTCTGACAACATTGAACCGCTTGTCATGCTCTGCCCAGACTGTGGTCTTTTGAGTTTGACGCCTTTGTTCATGTTCTCCCCGGTAGTGTTACCTGCCACAGTAGGTACGATTTGGTGCCAACCATTCGTTGCACTCACCTCACTGTAGTGTAATGGGCTCTTGACGTGCCTGTCTCCTGACCTGACTTGCAGGCATGGAACATGTCAGCTTTGTGTCCCGGAGCCCGGCACAGGGTCCTCAGTGAGTATTTGCTGATGGATAGATGGATGAGGGCATGGTTCCCTAGCTCTTTGGTTGCACAGGAAAAGAAAACTGAGTCTTTCTTCCAGGAGCATTCCACCTATGTAACAGGACCCTATGCAAGTCTGTAGCAAGGTGTATGATGCTGCTGAGTGGGAGAAATAAAGAATATTCAGGGTCAAACAGTGAGATGGAAACGAATATGGTCACTTGTGCTGAAACTGTCATTCCTTGTAGCTGTGATAATAACAAGACATAAATATTCATGGTGCCATTATTCAGAGACTTATGAAGTGTTGGCAAAGGGTGTGCTGTCTGGAATTTTTGCTTCAGTGCCTGGAATTATTACTGACAAAATTTTTTTTTTAAAGAGGAAAAACCAACATACTAATGGTCTCAGAGCCAGTGAGATAATGAGAATCTCTCAAGGTAATGGCTTTGTGAAAGGAGGGGTCCTTCCTGGCCAGCACCAGCCCAGGGGTCTGCCATCTGACAAGGCTTTTACTGGGAGTATTTATTAGGCTTGGCTCTCACTTCTTCGGCAACCTGGGCCTGTGATTTAAGACCGTCCCCTCTTTCCTGCCAAAGAATATGTGCATATGTTTAGATTTCCGGAGCTATTCTTTCTCAGTGTTATATTGTTATTTACATGGAAACATTTATTGCTTCCTTTGGATTATAAATACCATACGAATACATGGAAGAAAATCTGGAAAATATAGATGTGTATAAAATAAAAACAGCTTCTCCCATCCAAAGGTAACCATTTTGGTATATTTTCTTTCAGTTCCTTTTCTGAAAAACATAAAATATGAGTGCTAACTGGGGGACATAGCATAGGGTTGTGTCATAGAGACCAGCACTGAGCCAGAGAACAGGGTTTGAGGCATATCCTTGTTGGTTTCTACCTGGTGAGTTCTGAGTAGGATACTCAACTTTTCCCTGCCTCATTTTTGTTATTTGTAAAGTGTGGATTAAAGTTATAGCCCACAGAGTGAGTCTGAGAATTAAGCGGTGATGAATATGAAGCAGTAGACTCAGGGAGTAGCTTGGAGTTGGTGGCCAGGGTTTGGTGGCTGTTTCTAGTAGCTTTAGTATTAATACGTTATTCTGTCCCAGAAGTCTCCCCATGCTCCTCCCTGTCCTCATCCCTACATCTACCAGTTGCCAAATGCTGTTGATTTTACTTGTTTCGTGCTACTCAAATATGTCTCCTCCTCTCTGCAGGGAGGAGATCCTCAAATGCATTCCCCCAGTTTCTGCTTTGGTTCAGGCCCTCAGAATTTTTTGCTTGGGCATCACAATTTTATTTGCTTCTTTTCCTGCCGCCTTTGAAACCATTTTCCATGCAACAAGCAGAGAGAAGTTTCTAAGTGTAAATCTGACCATATCACAGACCTGCGATTGTCACAAGGTTGCCATGTTTACCTCTGTGCATGTGTGTGTGTTGGGGGGGTGGTTCATGCAGGGGAGTGAGAAAGTGTATGAGTGTGCGTGCATGCGTGTGTGTGTGCATGTGGATTCTGTGGGTGAGGGAAGGAGTTTTGTGCTTTAGCTCTAGAAGTGTGGAGAGGGTAGAAAGGTGTCTGAAATCCCATCTGGTCTTGAGACCCCCCCACCTCCCCGACTGGGGAGGGGAGTTTGGGCCAGAGTGTGAAGGCACTGTCTTCTTAAGCATTTTTGGTGATATTTTACTATAAGCAGTGCTGCTGGACAGATCTGGTGACCAGGAAGCCCTGAATTATTTGTCATAATATCTGCACCAAAACAGTAGTGAAGCCAGGAGGCTGAGCTGCCCAGCAGATCCTTGGGAGGCGGCAGCCTCAAGGAAGTTTCCAGCCTGCTGCCAAAGCCAAGCCTCCCTCTCCGTTGTTTGTGGGAAAACCCATCTGCATGCGTGGGTATTCCTAGACCTTTTAAGCAAGCTTTTGAATGAGAGCTCTTTGTTCCTCTAAATGAGCGGACCTGGTATTCCATACCCTTTGTAACAGGGCCTTGTTTTTGTCTTTGTCTCCGGCTTCATTGCTAGTTAGGTGCCAAGGAGTACTCCATGCTCACACTGTTCTGAACTAATGGTGTTTCCTGGGTGGATCATTCATGTCTCCATCTTTTGGAACCTGGTCAGGATTCAGTCCTGATATGAATAAGAGGGAAATAAATAAAGAACAACCTAAATCACATAATGTATTTTACTTTCACATAAAAGTCTGGGCAAGACAGTCTAGGACTAATAGGTCTACCAGGGTCTTCAGGGACTTAGGCTACTTCCAGCTTACCTCTCTGACATCCCTAGAAAGCAGCTCTTGTGTTTACGGTCCAAGATAGCAAATATCACATGTAATTTATAGCAGCAGGACAAACCAAGAAATAAGTAAAGGAGCAGAGGGTACATTCTGCATTTCTTTAATGGAATATTCTTGGAAGCTTCCTGCAACTCCTACTTACAAGATATTAGCCAGAATTAGTCAAGCGATCATACCTAGCTACAAGGGAAGACAAGGAATGTAAGTCTTTACTTTGGGGTAACCAAAATTAGGGGTTTCAGTCACTATGAGAGATGGGTCAGTCAGATATTGGGGAATTACTGACATCTTCTGCTATATCTAGAAATTTTTGGTCATCTTTTGTGTACAATGGTTCAACTCCTCTGGAAAATAATTTGGCTGTTTCTTATGAAATTAAATGTGCATTGTAGCCCATGTGTCCATTGGTAGTTGAATGGATAAGGAAGGTATGGTGTATATATATATAAAATGAAATATTAGCCATAAAAAGGAATGAAATCTTGTCATTTGCAGTGGTGTGGGTGGAGAATGTACGCTAAATGATATGTTAGAAAAAGACAAGTTCTATATGATTTCACTTATATGTGGAATTTGAGAAACAAAACAAATGAGCAAAGGAAAAGAGAGACACATACACACAAACCAAGAGACAGACTCTTTAACTATAGAGAGCTAATTGATGGTTACCAGAGGAGAAGTTGGTGGGTGGATGGATGAAATAAGTGATGCGGATTGTTTTCATATAAAAATATGCACACTAATGTTCAGAGCAACTTTTATTTATAGTAGCCAAAAACTAGAAACATTTCAAATTGGTTCAACAGATGAATGGTTAAAGAAACTGGTATGGTTAGTTGATTCAATACTACTCAGCAATAAAAAGGAATAAACTATTGCTACATGGAAAAACTTGGATGGATCTTAAGGGAATTATGCTGAGTGAAAAAGCTAATCAAAAAAGGTTACATACTGTAGGATTCCATTTGACCATTGATTGTGGTATCACTTACACGAGTGTACGCACAGGATAAAGGTGGGTGAAACCAAACTCACACAAATTAGTACATGTAACCCTGATGAAATCTGAGGTGGATTGTGTCAGTGTCAGTTTTCTGGTTGTGATATTGTGCTATAGTTTTGCAAGATGCAACCATTGGGGGAAAATGGATGAAGGGTTTATGGGATCTTCCCATATCATTCCTTAAAACTGCATGCGGTAAGATGTACAGTCATCTTAAAAAGTTTGATTAAAAAAATGCTTTCAGACCTGGGAAAGTAAATAAAGTTAATATAATTAAAATGTATTAATTCATAAAAAAATAAATCCACAACAAGTTAACAGCGTTTTAGATGAATCCTGTTTACATGATCCATGTATCCTTCTGCAAATAGTAATAATTTTTATTTTTTAATTTTTAAATTTTTAATTATTTTTTAAAGATTTTATTTATTTACTTGACAGACAGAGATCACAAGTAGGCAGAGGCAGGCAGAGAGAGAGGAAGGGAAGCAGGCTCCCCGCTGAGCAGAGAGCCTGATGCGGGGCTTGATTCCAGGACTCTGGGATCATGACCTGAGCCGAAGGCAGAGACTTTAACCCACTGAGCCACCCAGGCGCCCCAATAGTAATAATTCTTAAAAAAGAGAAACCCTCACATTTGTGTATCACATTCATACATGTTAATTCATTTTATATTTAAATAGACTTAGGAACACAAGTATAAGCAAGGAAAAGACCTAAAGCCAGGAAATAAACTGTGGCTTATTGTAAGGATAAGCATAATCCCAAAAGTAGCAGTTTCATAAGGACATTTAAATAGCTTTCTTGGGGCACCGGGGTGGCTCAGTTGATTAAGCAACTGCCTTCAGCTCAGGTCTTGATCCTGGTGTCCCAGGGATGAGTTCCACATCAGGCTTCCTGATCAGCAGGGAGTCTGCTTCTCCTCTGACCTTCTCCTCTCTCATGCTCTCTCTCTCTCTCTCACATAAATAAAATCTTTTTTAAAAATAGCTTTCTTATAATTGACTAGTATTTTAAATTGGTTTAAATTTGCCACTCTTATTCTAGATCATGAGGAAAGATTCAGATTGTTGTAAGTCAGGTGAGATTCTTTGGTTTATTTAAGACTGGCTCCACCTTGTTCTACAAATGTTTGGCTCTCTCTCTTTTTAAGAAATTTCTTGAAAGTTTTTGTCTGTTTGGAAAGAGAGAGGAGTGGGACAGGGCAGAGGAAGAGAGAGAGAGAATCTTAAGCAGACTGCATACCCAGTCAAAGCCGGAGGCAGCGCTCTATCTCATGACCCTAAGCTGAAATCAAGAGTTGGGCACTTAGCTGACTGAGATACCTGAGCATTTGTTTGTTTAAATTTGTTTATTTAAATTTCAGTAACGTACAGGGTCATACTAGTTTCAGATATACAATATAGTGATTCACCACTTCCATACAACACCTGGTGCTCCCTACAAGTGCACTTCTTAGTTTTCTCTTAAAATAGGTTCAAAACACTTGGGTGGCAGAGTTGCATTATTCTGGTTTTTTTAAAAAAGATTTTATTTATTTGAGAGAGAGAGAGCGAAGGAGTACAAGCAGGGGGAAAAGTAGAGGAAGAGGGAGAAGCAGGCACCCCGCTGAGCAGGGAGCCCAATGTGGGACTTGATCCCAGGACCCTGGCATCATGACCTGAGTGGAAGGCAGCTGCTCAACCAACTGAGCCAGGCAGGCGCCCTTGTTTCCAGGCTTCTGGGTTTGCTCTAGGAAGCACATGCCTCAGACTTCAAATGATTTCTCTGGATAGTTGCTGAGTTGCAGCTGGATGATTTCTGTTCAGCAAGGGGAAGACTTTGACTAATATGTGAAGATTCTCTTTGCTTTCTCCAGCACGTAAGAGGCTGGCCACTTAGATAACCTTGAGAACAAAACTCTGAGAATGGCCTTCAGGGAAACTATGCCTCTGGGGCAGTACCAGCTATGGCTCCTCAAGAAGCGTTTGGGGTGGAATGGCAGGCCATCCTCCTGTGTCCAAGTTGATGTCTTAGTCTGGGCCACCCACCCATAGGCTGGGTGGCTTAAACAACAATTTATTTCTCATGGTCCTGGAAGCTGGGAAGTCCATGATTGAGTTGTCAGCAGATCCATTGTCTGGTGAGGGCACTCATCTTGGTCTCCTGATGGCCATCTTCTCATTGTATGCTCAGGGAGAGAGAGGATGAGAGAGAAAGAGAAAAGAGATTCTCATGTCTCTTCTTTTTTTTTTTTTTTTAAGATTTTATTTATTTATTTGACAGAGAGAGATCACAAGTAGGCAGAGAGGCAGGCAGAGAGAGAGAGAGGAGGAAGCAGGCTCCCTGCCAAGCAGAGAGTCCGATGCAGGACTCAATCCCAGAACTGAGATCATGACCTGAGCTGAAGGCAGAGACCCAACCCACTGAGCCACCCAGGCGCCCCCTCATGTCTCTTCTTTTAAGGGACTACTTATATCCAGGAAGCCTTATGACCTGATCACCCCCAAAGGCCTCACCTACCAAGACCATCACAGTGGAGATGAGGATTTCATCGTATGAAGGGAACACAGTGTGCTGAGGGGACACAGACATCCTGTCCGTCATGGCCCTCTTCCTTTTCCATGTTGACTCCTGTCTGCACTTGTGAGCAGATGACAACAGAACATGTAGTCCTTCTTTGTTTTCCAGAGTAAGTTGTGGGAAAACAAAGGGAATGTTTGATTTATTTCTAAACCATTAACAGCTGAGGCTTAGGCTTTGTCAGGTTTCAGTGGAGACTGACTCGATCAATACCCTCTAGAGCAGTGCTTGTCAAGCTTAAACGTGTACATGAACCAGCTGAGGAGAGTGTTACATGATTCCTGTTCAGTAGGTCTGGAGAGCGGCTGTGATGATTCATTTCTATGAGTGCTCATTCTGCTGGCCCAAAGACCACATTTGACAAGCAAGGCGCTGTTTAGACAATGAGGTCTGTGAGACCAAGAATACGGTCTTGTGTCCCATTTTATCCCCAGTCTTGGCGAGATGCCTGGCACAAAGTGAGTTCTCAATAAATATTTGCTGAATTGAATTAATGGGGGACACTGGCTACAAGGACATATTTTATAGCTTAATTTTCTGTTGGAGTAATCTCACAGCCAAAAACCTAATGGATAAATACTAACCATAATTAAACATGTGTTTAACCAGTACTTTGGAGTTTCCCTAGCACTTTTATTAATAAGAGTTTATTTGATTTTTACTCTTAACAATAATCCTCTGAAGTGGAGCTGTCATTATTATTTTTCTGTTATGGATGATAAAAGCAACGTCACAGAGGGCGAGTCATTGACCTAATGAAGGCTAGCAGCAGGTATGCTGCAATATGGGTCTTCTGACTGCCAGTTTTTTCCTGCTGTACTTTGCAGAAATAGTAAAACCTCAACCAAAAGCAGGTTATGTAACTATTCGTATCCTACACCTAGAGGCTGCCGATGTCCCTCTTCCATGTTAATTGCTACACACTTGGCGCAGAAGAGCTAATATATCTAAAATGTAAGTGTATGGGTGTGATGTGATGAGATTTGTCAAAAAAGAACTCACAAGCTCTCTCTGGGCTCCTTGACCCACCTATCTGTGCCTGAAGGCTCTTTTCTCTTCCTTCGGAAGGGGTTGTATCTATGCTTTCCTTCCATTAGGACCAGAGATTTCCTTCCCAAGGGCAACATCCCACACACCCCATGGTCTGCAGGGGTGGACAGCTGGCAGCCAGATCCAGACTGCCTTGGTACTAAGTGATCCTGTCAGATCACCACCTCCCCGATGGTTGCTTTCAGGCTTGCCCTAAAAGAAGCGAGGGCAACAGGAACCTGGGGTTCTTCACCCAAACTCAGACCTACAGTGTGTCTGGCATAGCACACAGGCCTTGGTATGCCTTGGGACATGGGACATACTCATATCTTCTTTCCTCTTGCTAATCCTTGATTTAGAAATGTCCCTAATAAAGTCTCTTCTGAGACCCATGCCTTGCGATGCTGTGTAATGCATCTGAACTATTGTTGTGGTAGGTGGCAGTCTTAAGGGACCTCCCTTAACCCACCTTGCATGATGGAGGGGGTTCAACTGTTGCTGTGCAAGCTATATCTCAGCTTTCTCTTCTCTTTGCCACACTTACCTCATTGCCATAAACATTTATTTGAGATAGAGAGTGCACGCCTACAGGAGTAGGGGGAGTGGCAGAGGAAGAGAGAGAATCTCAGGCAGACTCCTTGCTGAGTGCAGAGCCAGACGTGGGTTTTGATCTCATGATCATGAGATCATGACCTGAGCCAAAACCAAGAGCTGGACGCTTACCCAACTGAGCCAGCCAGGCGCCCCACCATAAACTTTTCATTTATAACCCCTTTGCAAACCCAACCACAGTGCCAGGTACGTAACATAAAATAATAGGAAGGAACTGAGTCAGGATTTTATTTTTTGTAACCCTGCCCTGACCTCTATCCTAAGCATCTATGTGAGCATATTGCAGCCCAGGCTCAACAGGCCCACGGAGGAACCTCACTGAAGCTTCCCACAGCGGAGCCTGGAGGTGGTGTCCTGGTTTCTAGGACTCTCGGGGGAGAGACAGATTAGGAGAGAGAGCTCACAATCCTGTCAAAATTGTTCTTTGTGTATCAACGAAGAAATTCTAACCAAAAATGGGGGAAGTCCTGAGGGACAGTATGACAGCATTTGTATGAATTCATCCTAAAGACACCTGAGCAAGAACTGTTATTTGTATATATATCATCACTTGCAGGGTAGGTTGTGTACTTAAGTTTATAATCCACCCTGGGCAGTAGAAAATAATTCCAGTTAGGGAACAACATGATGATTAAAAGTCAGGACTTAAGGGGTTCAAGATCTAGCTGTGCCATTTACTACTTTTTTTTTTTTGTACCTCTTGACCACCTTTACCCATTTCACCCAGCCTCTACCACCTGCTCTGGCAACCACAATATGTATCTGTATCTGTATCTGTATCTGTATCTGTGAGTTCAGGGTTGTTTTGTTTTGTTTTTTTAGATTCTGCATGTAAGTGAGATCATTCTTTGACTATTTCACTTAGCATAATGTCCTCAGTTTCCATCCATGTTGTCACAAATATCAGAATTTCCTTCTTTTTTTATGGCTGAATAATATTCCTGTGTGTGTGGGTGTGTGTGCACGCGCACATGCGTGCATGTTTGTGTATGCAAAATATATGAGTAAAGAAAACATATATGTATATATATATTTTTCATCATTTGATGGACAATTGAGTTGTTTTCATGTCTTGGCTATTTTAAGTAATGCTGTAGTAAACTTGGGGTTGCAGATACCTTTTTGAGTTAGTGCTTTCATTTCCTTTGAATAAATACCCAGAAATGGAATTGCTGGATCATAGAATAGCTCTATTTTTAATTTTTTGAGGATCTTCCACACTGTTTTCCGGAGTAGCTACACGAGTTTGCATTCCCACCCATTGTGCACCTGGGTTCCCTTTTCTTCACATCCTCACCAAGATTTTGCTGTGTGAGGTGATATCTCACTCTCTTGAGACCTGTGGAAATATATTTGACTTTATAAGCCTGTTTGTCTAAAAAACAAAGGAAGCAATTTCACTTTGTATGCTGTTGGGGAGATGAACTAATGCAAATAAAGGCTAGCATGGTCTTGGCACATAGCATCAGCACTCACTACATGTTCCCTCTTGAAATGGACTCCATACTAGGACCTGTGTCATTCTAGGACTTGATGTTGTACTTGATTCTGCTTTTCTGCCATTTTGTTTCCAGATTATAGCAGTTACTTTAAGCTCCCTGAAGAGTTAGAGGCATTACTTTGATACAGTATGTCACTGAGGCTCAAAGTTTCCTAGGTATGGTTATGGACCTAACTGACACTTTTTTTTCCTGTCCCCTTTTCCTTCTGTTTCTCATGCCTGATTCCCACATTTCCCCTACTCTGGTCTGCCCCTGATATTTCTTCAGTTTGGTTCTGGCCCCATCTGTTCACAGATCAAGATAATTTAGGGCCATGGAGTTTGATTGCTGGGTTTTGTTTCCCTATGCTGACTTTCTATAAATAAGCCTAGCCTATTCATGTGAGCTTCTTAGATAAAGCTTGTGCTTCTTATGGGTCTTTAAGATGTTGGGTAATATCTTAGATATCAAAGTGTCTGTATCCCTGTGATGTACTTCTGCCAGAGGCTTCAGTGTGAAGAAACCAGGTCGCATGAGTCTGAGTTGTGGGTAGACAGTCCCTACTTATGTCTGTTTCTTGGTCTCTCTCAGGCACCTAACATCTCAGTTTCCTTATACTGTCCCAGTTCACACTGTTGTTCTAAAGAAATTATTAACAGCATCCTCTTTTTCTCTTAAAAGTTTTGAGCCTTGGAAGATATATTGTAAGGTCATCCTACCTTTTGAAATAGGTATCTATTTAACTTTTTTTAAAGTGGAAAAGATGGTCAGTTATCAGGCAAAAACTATTTTTTCAGTTACAATAATAAGAACTGTGATAAGGAAAGTCAAATGGAAGTCATAATTTTCCAAAATGATGCTTCAAAGAGTTTTCTTTCTTTAGCATAAATAGGATTGTGTTTTTATCATAGCAAGCAGTGTTTTGGAAAACTTGTAAGAGCCCTACCACATAATTTACATTTTAAGTGGTCAGCCCTTGTTCCATGGAATAAAGATAAGCAAGCTAAGAATGCTCAAGGGGAAAACACATACACATTACACATTTTTTTTTTTTTCTTTTGAAACCTTCTCCTCTTCTTTTTCTCACCTCACTTCATGTTACTGGGTAGACACATCTTTCACAAAGAGGTGTGAACGCGAAGTCTAATAATACTCAGAACTAGATGGAGCTGGCAGTTTGTTCATCCTAAAATTGTGCAGCCATGTTAGGGTACAACAGAGAGAGATGCAAGGAGCTGGGAGGGAACACTCTGAGCTTTGTTACCATCAGCTGTGTCTACCTGAGCAGAAGAGACGCGAGCTGGTGTAAACGTCACGTCCGATCCCGCCGCGTCAGTGACACAGGGCCGTGGCGGACGGACGGAGACGGTGCGCATGTGGCTGACAGAGGCTGTACTGACCGCGCAGGCACCCTCACGGCTCCCGGGACTGGCCGTTTGGCAGGTTCACACGTTCTCACCCTGGAGAGGAATCTATATTCTTGTCACTCCTCACGATACACGTCACGTGTTCATCACCTCCTTCCCTTCTCCGTTCTGTCGAAGGGCACAGGCTGTACGAGACGCAGCGCAAAACGCTGCCACCTGGTATGCAGCTGAGAGAGAAAGTGTAGCGCAGTCCCCGAGGAGCTCGAAGGGACAAGGAAACAAAAGGCAGCTTAACGTTGCCTTTATCGGTTGTCTCTCAGTAGATAAGCCAGGCTTTATAGGAAGTCACAAAGAGGAAGCTGGATCTTACTCTTTCATTAAAGCACCATCAGGCCTCAAGATTAAATAGAAGTCTCTCAGACATGACACACTCTAATTTACACCTGGTTACTCTGAATGATGGCGTGATTTATATTCAGCTCTAGGTTGTCTGTCTTTGACATTCTACCCACTCACATATTTGCATATTCAGAAGCTGTACAAGCACAAAAATATTAAAATGAAATCCACTATACGTTACAGTAGGATGACATGTAATTTATTCATATAATGACAGTTAGGCAGTACTCAGACTTCATTTAAATAAGCAAGTGATTACACAAATGTCTAATAATACTAAAATTGATAGTCAGAAGGTATAAAATACCATGGGTATGAAATGCCATGGTAAATACTATTCAACAGACTACAGTCATAATTCCAAACTAAATCATGGTTTTTAAAACGATTTTTAGCAGTTCTGGAATGATTTGATGTTTTTTCCCCTTCCAAGCAATTTACTTTTTTCACTGATACAAGACAAGGTCATTATTTTCAAGAAATATTACAGAAGGACACAGCTTAGGTCCCTCTCTTGCAACACATTTTCTTGCACATTGTTTTTTGATGTAACCTCTTGACATTGAAAACAAACCAGTCAGCACTGGGTTCCCCAAGCAAAGATGCTTGGATCAGAACAGTGCCAGGGTATAACTCTGAGTTCAGCAAGAGGCAGGCAGTGAAAAACCTTTTGCAGCTTGAAGTATGCATACTTCTTTTCCGAGGCTCCAAGTATCATAAACTTATTTAGGCATCCAAGCCAGTAAAAATATGGGAGTAAAATAATTTGGTGTCCATCTAACTATGACACAGTTGCAGCTGCGGAAGGATACAATATAATTCTGTGGTTCTTCAAACAAAAACAGCACCTACCTAAATCTGCTTCTTGTAAGCCTCGTTACATTTTCATGAAGCGGGGCTGTGTTTGCAGGAATGGTTTGGCTTATCGTGTGTCTGTCTGTCTTCATTATTTGAAAGTCATATACTTTAGTGGAATGAGATCCAAGCGTAAACCTGGCCTGAAGAGCTAGCAGCAGTAGTCGTGTAACAGATCAATAAATTAAAAGGCTTTCACAGAACAAGATTCATCTAAATCTCTTACATACAAAATACAGCTAGAGAAATACAGTTCTTCAATGCTGAATTATGAGGGGGAGGAAAACGATCTAAAAAAATAGAAAACTCTCTCCATACCTGGGTGTCAAGGCAAATGTAACACTGCATAATGCCACAATATGAACAGTCACTGGATGACAGATCCTCCAAATAGTGGTATCTGGGGATCTGGTAATTATGACCAAGAGATGAAAATACTGTACCAAAAGGCATGCATACAATCACTGTGCATTCAGTGTGTGAGCTGGGACCTAAGCAGGGATCTAACACGACAATGAGGCAGTGTTCCGGGGTATCTGTTAAAACCAGCGTGGGTGACTACATGTTGATTAAACCTTCTGAGGCAGCAAAGTGTGGGCACAATGCCATGTCTGGGTTCTGCAGCTGTCTTAGGATCCTCTTGCGGAATTTCTCCCGCACACGATTGAATTCCATTATGTCCATGGGGTCCTCTTCAATCCAAAACTTATGAAACTCATGCATCAAATAGCCTGTTAGAGATAAGACAGTGATAAGAATGCAGGAGGAAAAAAAGTCCTTCATCACATTCGAAATCACTGAATGCTGAAAGAGATGTCAGACCAAATGACAGCAACCATGGAGCTCGAAGAAGAGATCAAAATGCAGCAGATACTACTGTTAAAGTTTATTCTTTAAAACTAGTGCAGTAGACGCTACCAATATGCAAATTTTTGCAACTGGTCTTGGAATTATTGTCACTCTTCCCAGGAAGACAAATCAGTCCCGCCCTCTCTTGAATATGAATCACATCTGGAACATAATCTGAAAGGCCAACAAGTGACTACTTCATCCTTCCCCTCCTGATTAAATTAACATAATGGTCTGATTTTTCAAAATTACTCCACTCAGCTTTTTTTTCCTCTTGATATTTGATTTGAGTAAAGTTTTAAATTACTCTGACAAATCAAACAAATGCATTCTGACAGTTTATTGTGAGACAATACAAATTGTAAATCAACTCTGAACAACACAGACTGGTCAATAAACTACATGAAATTGTTAATAAGACCTTCTTGCTCTGAAGCATAATGTCATATTCAAATACTTCTGTGTCTCAAAAGTGTTATCAATGAATGATCTGGATTGGAAACATTTTTGGAATAAATGTTAAGTATTTGAATTTATTCACTGTGTTCTGTTTCCCCACTGTTTACCCTCCCCCGCCCCACCACATTCAGAATTGAAATGTGACTAGGTTTTAAAAAAGACAGTAATAGATATTTGCATGTACTAAACCTATTACAAGCTCAGGTGTCTCATTATATGTTAGAAAAAAACATTTAAGGAAATAATCTTAGTTTAAAAAACCAAACATTACGGAAGATTTTCTTGGTTTTAGTGTTAGAAGGAGCAGAATATAGGAGATGGATTCTGAAGCTGGAAACCTGATTTGAATCCTAGCTCTTCCACCTCCACAGGAAGGAGTGAGCAGCAGAAATGATAAGGGGCATGGGGAGAGAATTTGGGAGCAAACATTCTCAATGCTAATAGTAAAAAAATACCAAAAAAACCAAAAAAACCCCATTTGTTTTTCTATTAATTAGCTACTCATGAGAAAACTTTTAACATAGGTCCATAAACATGTTCTAAAATATCCTTACCATGTCTCACTGTAATACAAAATTAGAAGTGAAACTCCTTCCCACCCCAACACACTTCCAGATACTGGTCTACTTCCACAAACATACCTGGTTAAACACACTGTTAAATATGCTTTACATTTTTAAGTATATGGTCTCTATAACTATAGAAAGAAAGGTAGTAAGGAGAGAGAAAACTTATTTTACTTTTTTGGGGGTCTGACCATTGCATTTTTTTTTTATTAATTTCTTTTTAGCATAACAGAATTCATTGTTTATGCACCATACCCAGTGCTCCATGCAGCATGTGACCATTGCATTTTTTTAAGGATTGGGTTATCTTTAGGCCCTCCAAGCATATTAACTGATGTGTCTGTTTTTAATATCTCTCGATGGGGACATATAGCAACTCTCACTCACATGCCTCTGGGCCACACCCCAGGGCCCATTGCCACTGTTATGGGTACCGTCAGGGAAACGTCTGGGAACTTCAGGGAAGCCCCAGATCACAGGTATCAGCAATCCCAGGGGCTGTCCAGTCCACCTCTGCTATGTCTGGTGCTGGGAGTCCCAGAGGCAGCATCTAGCCTTGAGCTCTTCTGGTGATAACACTGACATTAGCCTGTGCCATGGATGTGAAGAACCTGATTCTTAAAGGGTTTTTGATCACACTGGGCCAAAATCTTTTATCCTGTATTTCTTGGAACAAATTCAGTCCTTCTCCAGCTCAGGTAACTAAAGCATCTCTTATGCCCTGAGCTTCTACCTTTTCTAGGTTAAGCATCCCTGTTTCTCCTCACCATTTCTCACGTGCCGTGACTGGGAGTCTGCTTACTGTTATTTGGGGTTTAGTGCACACCAAGAGGAAGTGGTTTCCTCTAATCTCAGCACCTTATTCAACCAAAAGAATTCAGTCATCTGTCCATTTCAGTGACTGTGCAAACTCCTAAAGTATCCCACAAATGCTGTGGCGCACTTCTGAGAGTGCAGACCTCCCAACCCAGATTCAGCTGCAGTGCAGTAAAATGAATCTCAGGTCACTAAAATTTAAGATCCATTGTTCTAAAAGATGCCCTCTTTTTACGTTCCCTTGGCTTTTTCCTAAATATTACACTTTTTATGGTTTTAAGTAAAATCTACGACCACTTAAAATTTCTCCTTCCAGAGCTATATAAAATACATAATTTTCCTGACTTGGCCTCTATAAACACACTTGAAATGTTTTGTATATAATAGAGTCAGGTTTTAGTACTATGAATTAAAATCACACATGGTGAATTAGAATCCCATTATTACCTCATGAGTGATAAGGTCTTTACCCACATTGACAATAATGAACAGGCACTGTAAAAATTATCTTTTAATGAAGAACTCACTTTTGCATCTTATATATAAAAATAGTCACTCTTCCACAGTGTGCTTGTACATTGGCAACTCATTCTAATGGTGATCTACTGTGGTGAAGAGTGTTAGAAGAATGCAGATCCATTTGGTGTCTCCATTTTTCTACCTTACATGCAATTACAGAAAAACATTTAGAAAGGTTTAAAAAGCAAGAAAAAAAAACAAAAGGCAGGCAAGGATAAGACTAGAAATTGGGTGGTTAAAAATTTGACACTATTCTCAGGATCCTTTCTCAGGATCTCAGGGTACAAAAGTGAAGTACAAGCTTGCAGATTCTCGCTATCACACCGGGAAAATAGAGATTGTATAATGTGATTTTAATCAAAATGCAGAAACGGTGGCTCGGCTTCCAGGGCACATATTATAATTATGAATCTCTACTCATTTTTATAACATTACAGAGTGTTCACTTATCCACTGGGTTGATTGATCAGTTGGCTTACCTGCCAGTTAAGAAAAATGCAGCAGATACAAGAAAAAAGGTACAGTTCCTGTGCTCCCCAGTTCTCTGTCTCTGAGGAGTGACACCCAGGGAGACAATTTCAGCTAATGATGTAGTAGCTAAGGAAGCTAACAAAATGGCATGGAAAGTAGAGAGAGGAAAGTGAGACCAGGCTATTGCTTACAGTCTCTTAATTCTTACAACAGCTTTGTAGAGTGGGTAGTGCACATATATCTTCATTCAACAAATGAGAACATTGGGCTTAGAAAAAATATTTGAATAGTGTACAGTTACACAATATAGCCGGAAGCTGGAAGGGAGAACTAGAAATCAGCTACTTTTCACCACTGTACCTGCCGCCTTTCCTAGTGTATTCTCTTTCTCTGGGTCTTATTCTTACTGAATAGCCCCTTCTTCTGAAGGTCAAAGGAAAGATGATTCTTTTTCCTCTTCCTCTGATCATTATATTTTCCTTGTGCTCACTACACCCAGGCTTACTTCATTTCAGTGGAACTGTATGTTCAGTGGGGCTTTATATTGAATGCAGTTTTTGTAGCATATTGCCTTGGCAGTGCCGTTTTCACTGAATAATACTATAAAGTCAGAATGATAGAGCTATTATTTTCTTCTATTTCTTCACCTAGATGAAATACCCGTTTAGAATACTAATTTGGCTTTCCAGCCCAAGCCTGCAGTATATTTGTTGCTTGAATGTATCTTGGTTTTCCTTCACTGTGTTCAGTTAGGAGACAGCAGAGACATAAGCAAGGACACAGGTAATTGCAAGAATATTACAGAGGAAACGTGCAGAACTGATCATGTCTGATAGAGGAACAGTAAATTCAGGGCACAGTTTGCTTCCTCTGGAGAGGCACGAGTCCCTCTGCACGAGTTCACAGGGGACTGCTGCTCTTTCTAAAACCTGGTGAGGGCCTTGGGAAATAAGTAACCCTATTGCATGCTACTCATTTGGGCCACAGTTGTCTTGAAGGCCTATCAATTCAGGGACTTTCATTTTCCATTATTAACAAGTTATAAAGTATATGTATTCTTAAATTTGCTTTGTTTTTATCTACGTTATTCGTGCACATAGTTTAGTCTCATAGTTTAACAAGGCTTCTTACAAAAAAACACAAAACCAGCAGCACCTCTACCTTAATTACTGCTTCCCTAAAGGAACATATCAATTCTTGTGCTGATTCTTTTGATTATATTTGATTATATATAGCTTTATATAACACGATTGCCATTGCTTGATATTCTGGGCTAGCTTTGTAAGAAGATGAAGATTTAGCTCCCTTTCACGCATTCCAACCACATTATCACATGTTTTCTAACAATTTTCTTTGTGTAGTATCATCAGCCGCCCTCTCTGTTTATATTTGCTTAGTTTTCACCCACTGAACTCTAACCAATGCCACCATCTTTGCAGTGTATTCAAACACAGTAGATGTTCCATCAGTTTCATAGTCTTCAAAGAGTCTCTACCAGAGCCTTCCGACCTGTTACAATCTAGATTTATTATTCTTATCCTGCTGCACAGATAGCGCCTTGGCCTTTCCCTTCACCTTCATCCTTGACGATTCTCTTCACTTGTTTCCTGTGATAGATTTCCTACTCTCTGGACCCCATTTATTCTTTCAGGATTACTCTCTTTGTGAAAACATATCCTTCAGGATCTCCCTAATAATGGTACAAGGAGGTAAAATGTTTAAAACCTTGCATTTAAAATATGTCTTTATTGTTTTCTCACACTTAATTGGGAAGTTAGCCTGGGTATAGAAATCTAACTTGAAGTCATATGCCCTTAGATTCTAAAAAAATTCTCTTAAATTTTTGAAGACATTATTCCACTCTCTTCTAGAGTATTCTAGAACAGTGTTGCTGTTGAGAATTCCAGTGTCATCTTGATTCCCGATCCATCATGTGGCAGCTTTGGAAATTTTTAGAATCATCTCTTTCTGGTGTCATAAAATTTCACAGTGACAAGGACCTTAGTGTGAATATATTTTAATCTCTATTATGCTGGGGTTTTTTTATTATGAAAACTCATCCTTTAGTTCTGGAAATTTTTCTTGATTTATTTCTTTGATTCCCTCCCTTTAGTGTCATTGTTCCTTTTTCTGGAAATTCCATTATTCATATATAAGACTTCTAAAATGGTCATTTAATATCTTGACTTTTATTTTCTATTTTTCATCTATACTTTTTGTTCTACTTTCTGGGAGTGTTTTCAGCTTTATCTTCTAATCCTTGTTGGCACTTTCATTTTTGCTATATGATTTTTAATTTCTAAGAGCACTCTTTGTCTTTTGAATGTTCTTTCTGTGGCACCTTGTTCTTGTTTCATAATTATAATTTCTTTTCTTAATTCCTTGCAGATATTAATAATACATAGTTTTCAAGTTTTCCTCTCCCTGCATAGTTTCTATTTTCTTTTTTTTATTTTTTTATTTTCAGCATAACAGTATTCCTTGTTTTTGCACCACACCCAGTGCTCCATGCAATCCGTGCCCTCTCTAATACCCACCACCTGGTTCCCCCAACCTCCCACCCCCCGCCCCTTCAAACCTCTCAGATTGTTTTTCAGAGTCCATAGTCTCTCATGGTTCTCCTCTCTAACTCCCCTTGTCCTCCATGCTATTTGTTATGCTCCACAAATAAGTGAAACCATATGATAATTGACTCTCTCTGCTTGACTTATTTCACTCAGCATAATCTCTTCCAGTCGCATCCATGTTGCTACAAAAGTTGGGTATTCATCCTTTCTGATGGAGGCACAATACTCCATAGTGTATATGGACCACATCTTCCTTATCCATTCGTCCGTTGAAGGGCATCTTGGTTCTTTCCACAGTTTGGCGACCGTGGCCATTGCTGCTATAAACATTGGGGTACAGATGGCCCTTCTTTTCACTACATCTGTATCTTTGGCGTAAATACCCGGTAGTGCAATTGCAGGGTCATAGGGAAGCTCTATTTTTAATTTCTTGAGGAATCTCCACTGTTCTCCAAAGTGGCTGCACCAACTTGCATTCCCACCAACAGTGGAAGAGGGTTCCCCTTTCTCCACATCCCCTCCAACACATGTTGTTTCCTGTCTTGCTAATTTTGGCCATTCTAACTGGTGTAAGGTGATATCTCAATGTGGTTTTAATTTGAATCTTCCTGATGGCTAGTGATGATGAACATTTTTTCATGTGTCTGATAGCCATTTGTATGTCTTCATTGGAGAAGTGTCTGTTCATATCTTCTGCCCATTTTTTGATAAGATTATCTGTTTTGTGTGTGTTGAGTTTGAGGAGTTCTTTATAGATCCTGGATATCAACCTTTTGTCTGTACTGTCATTTGCAAATATCTTCTCCCATTCCATGGGTTGCCTCTTTGTTTTCTTGACTGTTTCCTTTGCTGTACAGAAGCTTTTGATCTTGATGAAGTCCCAAAAGTTCATCTTTGCTTTTGTTTCCTTTGCCTTGAGATATATCTTGAAAGAAGTTGCTGTGGCTGATATCAAAGATATTACTGCCTATGTTCTCCTCTAGGATTCTGATGGATTCCTGTCTCACGTTGAGGTCTTTTATCCATTTCGAGTTTATCTTTGTGTACGGTGTAAGAGAAGGGTCGAGTTTCATTCTTCTACATATGGCTGTCCAGTTTTCCCAGCACCATTTATTGAAGAGACTTTTTTCCATTGTAATTTTTTCCTGTTTTGTCGAAGATTATTTGACCATAGAGTTGAGGGTCCATATCTGGGCTCTCTACTCTGTTCCACTGGTCTATGTGTCTGTTTTTATGCCAATACCATGCTGTTTGGGTGATCACAGCTTTGTAGTAAAGCTTAAAATCAGGTAACATGATGCCCTCAGTTTTATTTTTGTTTTTCAACATTTCTTTAGCGATTCGGGGTCTCTTCTGGTTCCATACAAATGTCTGGATTATTTGCTCCAGCTCTTTGAAAAATACCTGTGGAATTTTGATCGGAATGGCATTAAAAGTATAGATTGCTCTAGGCAGTATAGACATTTTAACAATGTTTATTCTTCTGATCCAAGAGCATGGAATGGTCTTCCATCGTTTTGTGTCTTCTTCAATTTCTTTCATGAGTGTTCTGTAGTTCCTCGAGTACAGATCCTTTACCTCTTTGGTTAGGTTTATTCCCAGGTATCTTACGGTTCTTGGTGCTATAGTAAATGGAATCGATTCTCTAATTACCCTTTCTGTATTTTCATTGTTAGTGTATAAGAAAGCCACTGATTTCTGTACATTGACTTTGTATCCTGCCACGTTACTGAATTGCTGTATGAGTTCTAGTAGTTTGGGGGTGGAGTCTTTTGGGTTTTCCATATAAAGAATCATGTCATCTGCGAAGAGAGAGAGTTTGACTTCTTCAATGCCAATTTGGATACCTTTTATTTCTCTTTGTTGTCTGATTGCTGTTGCTAGGACTTCTAATACTATGTTGAACAAGAGTGGTGAGAGTGGGCATCCTTGTCGTGTTCCTGATCTCAACGGGAAGGTTGCAAGCTTTTTCCCATTGAGGATGATATTTGCTGTGAGTCTTTCATAGATAGATTTTATGAAGTTCAGGAATGTTCCCTCTATCCCTATACTTTGAAGCGTTTTAATCAGGAACGGATGCTGGATTTTGTCTATTTTCTTCTAGTGGCTTTATTTCTGCTGTTTTGGACTCTCTTTCATGCTTGAGGCTTTCATTACTGTTCTTGTTATCTAGTACTGCTTATGAAATTATTCCAAAATCCAGTGGCTTAAAACAACCATTTAATACACTCATGAATTCAGTGGATTGGGAATTCAGAAAGGGCATTGGAGGGATGGTTCCACAATGTCTGAAGTCTAACTGGGAAGGCCTGAAGGGTGTGGTGGTGATATCTGGTGGCACGAATCACTTGAAGGTATCTTCACTCACATGTCTGTGGGGACACTAGCTGTCGGCTATGGCCTCATCTGGAGCTGTCAGTGAGATCACTTATGTATGGTTTCTCCATATATCCTAGACTTCCTTATAACATTTAGAGATCAATCCATTACATGGTGGCTCATGCCTTCAAAAGCAGCTCAGTCTCTGAGACTGAGGCAAAACCCTTTTCTAACGTAGTTTTGCAAATCACATAGTGTCATTTCTGCTATATTCTACTGGCCAACCGACAGGTCAGCCCAGATTCAAGGGGTAATAGGAACAAACCCTACCTCTTAATGGGAGGATTGTCAAAGAATTTGAGGACATGTTTTTAACACTGAGACATCTGATAATCCTTGGCTGTCTTAATATTTTTTACTAAATAAAAAGCCAGGGACTAAAAGCTTATTGGAAGGGAGGGCTTTTGGGTGTGAGCACGACTATAGAGTGATATGGCTGGGCTGTTCCACTGGGAAGACCCAGAGGTCAGCATCTTCAGCTCTTTTCTGTTGGGCTGCTCCAACAAGCCAGAGAAGGCCCTGTCACTCTCATGACTGGCTGTCGAAGTTAGAGGAATGGGGAAGGAGAAGCCGCCTGCACAACTCAGTCCCCTTCATCACTTCCAGTGTGGTTCGCCAGTACCTGTACCTGATTGTCGTCAGACTAAAGGAGACCCTTTAACTCTCTAGAGAATAATCCACCAGACTCTCCTGCGGGGCAGGGAAGGGCAGAAGCTGTGTCCTAGGGAGGGGGATTTGGGCCTCTAAGAGTTTCTTAAGATATTTTCAAGCAGTCTTGTTATTGATCCTGCCTTCACCCCTATTTCCAGAGACACGTAATGCTGCCAATTCCTGAACCTTTTGGGAGCTCCCATGGAATAAATCAGGTCACTTCTTACATTTCCACACTACCTATTTGGGATTTGCTTTGTCAGGGCTGCTAAATCAGTTATCACTTCATCTGTTTTCCAGCTTTCAAAATGAGGTTTTTCCCGCCTCACTCCTGATTTTTCCTGTCCTTGTGGGTTTATCATTTTTTGGAAAAAGCCTTTATGTTAACTTTAGTGAAGTTTCAAAAGGAGCATAATGCATGCATTAACTATGCCATCTCTAACTAGAAGTCCTGACTAAGCAGACACTAAAAAAGACAAAATCCTAGGTAACATAATCACTATTAGTTAGGAGTTTAGATAAAAGAAATTGCCATTTACTCTGTCACATTGTAAAAATGAAGTGGGGACCAGTATTCCCCTGCAGTGGATTTGGGATGAACAGCTGTGTCTTAACCATAGAGTGCAGACCTGCTCAGCAAATTAACAGAAGAGAAGAGCTGGAAAAATTTAAAAGAGAAGAAAAACTAAAATTTTCTTAGAAAATTTCTAAGAAAGCCTGGGTACAAGGCCCTCAGAGCAATAAGCATGGTTTAAATGGTTTAAATGACATTTCTCCTTTAAATTGCCTGGGTTGCCTGGTGACTTGGAACATCTTTCCGTGTTCCTCCAAACCAGTTTGTATGTGGCCCATAAGGGTGTGACATTCAGGTTTTAGTATTCTAAGAATAGAAAATACCATCCCAGGGCTCTGTCATATAGTCTTGGTTTTTATCTTCTGAAAGCTCAGTATAACTGTAACCCCGAAGGATGCCCCTCCTTAATACTTCCTTCTGTAGCAGTACTCATGGTGGCAGGGTAAGTAATCCCATTGACAGCCCACTGCCATCAGTATTACCCACTAAACCAGCATCTCCTCTTTCTAATGTTCACTGAACACTAACTATGGAGTGAGCTAATAAGAACTTTTTATCCATTATCTCACTTTATCTTCATAGCAACTCTATGAGAAGAGGACTCACTTTATACCTGACATAAGCGAGGCTTAGAGAGGTTGGCAAACATAGATCACCTCGGGCTGTCTTCTGAACCTGCACTCTTTAAGTGCGATGTCATGCTGCATTAGAGGGAGAGAGCTACCCAAGCCAGAAGCTGATACAGTGGATATTATGCAAGAGCTGGGAAAGAGAAAAATCCACAGTGCCTGAAAATATTACTTTAGGTATTTGAATGAGAAAACAACAAAATCAAAACCCAAGGGGAAGTTCAAAGATCCCCAAGCAGCCAAACCACAAAGATCTCTCAGCTTTGCCCCATGCAGAGAATGTTCCATAGAAACTATATTGATAGTTCAGCAATAGGACACTTACAGAATGTTTGCTGGAAATGAGACAGTGTTGGAGCTTCTGGGGCAATGTTGTAGAAGTGAGTTTTTAGAGCTCCGCTCACCAGTAGATTATATGCCAGGTCAGTTATATTGATGCCCACAATTGCAAACGAGTACCTGCAAGGCACAGACCACAAAACCAACCGTGTGTCACATAAGCATTTAAAAATAACCTCATTGTTAAATTACTGCAGAATTATCAGAGTGGTAGGGTGCCATTCCCTTTCTACCCAGTCTTTACCCTGAATGTTGTAATTTATTAGTAAATGGCAGTAATGTAACCAAGGGAATTAAGAGTCCATATGCTTTGATTTGGTAATTCCATTTCCAAATATATGAGAGAACAAAATCTAAAACGAAGAGCTTTATACTCAAGGATAGTCATTATAGCAGTATTTATAATGGCAGAGACATAGAAACTATTCGGATATTCTAAAAAAAAGATGACTGGTGAAATAAATTATGGTAATCTCATATATTATAGACAATAAATACTGTATTCCTAAAGACTCTTTAAATTGGAAACATTATGCATGAAACAAGCTGTGTTTTATTATCTGCTCACAATTGTGCACAAAAAGAGGGCGAAAATGAAGCGCCGCCAAATGTTACTATATGCTAACTTAGAGGAAGAATATAAGGGTGATTTTTTGGTTTGCTTTCCTGTATTTTCTGTATTTTCCATAATCATATTTTACTTTCAAAATGAGACAGAATTTAAGTAAGTATCTTGACATTCGGAGTATATTTCCTAGTACCTCTCCTGCATGGCTACCAAAAGTTAAATGGAATTGATGTCTTCAGTCTCTGGGTAATAGAAGTCCAGCACATTAAAAAAAAAAAAAAAAAAAAAAAGGAGTTCTCCATTCAGAAATAGTTTTGAATGAAATGGGGCATTTAAAAAAAAACCAATAAAGTAAATTTATAATCTAATAGCCTGATACTTGATAAAAATCCTTTAAAAAAAACCCTATCAGATACACTTATTTTTTTTAAGTCGGCTCCACACCCAGCATGGAGCACAATGTAGGGCCTGAACTCATAACCCTGAGATCAAGACCAGAGCTGAAAACAAAGTTGGATGCTTAACCAACTGAACAGCCCTACCCTACCAATTATAATTCTAAATGATGATTTCTGAAAATCATTTCCGTATAGTTAGAGCTTTGTAAAGATTGTTAGCTGGTCAAACGGAAAGTAGTACCATATATTCCCACAAATAAATCCAAAAACATATGAACAGGTTTTTTCAAAAGTCCAAGTGGATTTTTATCAGGACATTTTATCATATTTTACAGTATTCTTAGGGCATTTTTTTTTTCTGATTCAGGTTCTGATTGACCATCTTTATATATGAAATCCCACACTCACCCAATTGCTTTATCCATCCTTTTCTTCTCCCACTCTGCTTTGCTGAATTTGCTAAATGAATGAATTAAAAAAAAGGATTTAATCTCTAATTGGTAATTTCTCTTTTAATGTTTATATTAAAACTGTTGACTAGATGCAGAGATGTCTATAACTCAGTTCTCAAACACTAACCAATTTAAATTTTATCAATTAAAAATCCACAGTAAAATTTATGTGGAGCTCAGAAATGGGACTATTTAAAGCCCTGCTACTTATCCCCTATTCCCTTTAGTGCAGCAGTGGGAGACAGTCCTTAAGGTGAAACACTAAAGTACTTTTTTATGAGATCATTGATTATCAAACAACACTTTCTCCATGAACCTTTGCCTGGTATGTCTCTCCTAACCAGATGCTCCCTTGCTCTTTCATAATTCCTGCTTGCATTTCTTTTGGTTTTTTATTTCATGACATTTACCCTATTCATTCTTATTTGTGATGTCTGGCTCACTTTAGATGCCAAATAAATGTTTATTGATGAATAAAGTAGTGAACTAGTGAAAGGAAGGAAGGCAGGGAGAGAGGAAGGAAGGATATATAGGTTTTAAAAACTCTGTTTTGACAAGTGTTATGGCATTTACTCTGTCTAAGGTAAGACAGCTAGCTAAACTATAGCAGTTCCATTTTAGTCTATTTTGTAATTTGAGCTTCTGGATAGTCTTTGTAGAAAGGGGTCTATCACAGAAGTATTCTGAAAATATTGCTTTACATTCTTTACTTTGTGGACTCGCAAGTCCTTCCCATTCTCCCCCACTCCATACCACCAGTGCTTTGTAAACAGGAATAATGTTCCACTCCTCTTTGTGGGTAATGCAATCCTCATTTTACAGAAAAAAAAATGTGGTTAACATTTGAACTAAATAACATTTCAGAACTAGAGTTATGAATATTAAGCTTCCATCTAAGTAGGGTTCTCTATAATTAGTTGCAACCACTACACACCCATGTGATACACACAGCACAAGACCACAAAAGCATGATACAAAATTGATATTTAACTATATATACTTTCTACTCTGTAAATGACTGGTGGTCATTCAAAGTAACTGTCTTTCATTCATATTAAAATATGCCATCTCTTTTGAAAGTGTAACTGCCTACAAACCAGACAGCCAACCAGCCAAAAAGGAATTAGATTTTTACTTAAAAGATTCATATCTGAACTAAACTGAGTTAGGGGCGAAATTTAAGAAACATTAAATAAACAAATTTATAAGCACCTATTTTCTCCTAACAAAGCTTTATAAATACGTAGTGTCTCTGTATTTGTTAAACAAAATAAAAGGCCAAATGACCTCCACTCATTTAATCACTTATAGGATATTCTGGACTAAATGGAATGAATCCCTTTCTTTAAGAAACACACAACAGCAACAACAACAAACAATCCAACAGGCAGAATTCTCCTCTTAAAATTGAATGTACTTATGTCCCTCAAGCTACTTCAGGACTTAACAGATAGAGGTTTACAAGGGCAATAACAGTGATGTGTATAATGCTTGCTGTTGGGTAGACAGGAGGAGTTTCCTTAGTATATATGCTGCTGCTCAACATCTGAAGTATTCAGGGCCTGAAATAATCTATGTTGCTATCACAAGTGGTCAGTATATACCTATTTTAGACCTTGATGAAGGGTAGTAGCATTTAAAAACATTTGGAGTTTTTGTTTACTGACAGTTACCATCAATATGAAGTGATTAATATTTGAAGTTCATCTACTCAATTTTATGGTGGGTTGAGGAGAAAAGCATGGTGGCTTTACCTATATTCCTCTCCCCGCCCACACACACGGTAGTCTCTTCTTAAATAAGAGTATTCACACATAAACTCTCAAATACATCCTCTCTGATGGTTGACACAAGAAATAAAACTACAAAGCGTAGCTTTGAGAATGGCTCGCAGTTAAAATTTATCACCCTATAATGATTAATCAAAAAAATATTTTAAGCTTATTGTCATTTCCCAATGGCCATTGAGGGTTCATGTGTTTTTCTAATGCTCTTCCAGGAATACCTGAGTCTAGACACAGACTCCCCAGAGAGTTTTAATTGGAGAAAGTTCAGAATCTCTATATTACAGAAATATGCAATTCAGAAAATGCAGTTAAAAAATTAAAATAGCTTGATTTTAACCAGGTAATATCTATATCAAGAAAGAGCTAAGTGATTTTACTGTTTTTCTCAAATAAAGGTAAAGAAAATGAAAATGTAATCTTATAAATAAAAGATTATAAATACAAATTTATAAAGTCTAGTGTAATTTGATGAACGTGGCCAAATGAAGCTTGAATAAGTATAATAATAAGGCTGTGGGGGCAAAGTTAGCCTGTTTCTGGATTTTGAGAATGGTATGATAAAATTTTGTGTTAATTTATTGAATATGAACACTAACAAGGATCTTGGTATGCTGAGGAGACAAAAGTGATACAAAATTGTGACTGCAAAGTGGTAGAACTCCTCATAGGCAATAACTACTATTTTTAATAATGAAATTAGAAATATCAGTAGAAGAACAAAATTGCAACAAAACTTCCAAATAAAATGTCCCTCTCTGGGGAGTAGATGAGGTCAGAGCATGTGTGGTGACATGTTCAGCTGTTAGGTGAAGTGCTGAACATGGGTCTCCGATTAGGTACAGCCATGAATGTAGAAAGGCCCTTTGATATTTTCTGTTAGGTTGGTCTAAGCTGGTTTTCCTTCACTAAAACACAACCTAAATATAATGAAGTATAATAGATGAAAAGTTGTGAAATGTTTATTTTTTGAAAAATTTTCATGAATTTATATTTCTGTAAATTCTTACCCATACTCATTCTAAAATTAAATAAAAGCAACAAAACACAAAAGCAAACAAAAATACCTTATTTCCTCTTTAGTGATATCCCTTCATGTAATCAGTTAAAGAAAAAAGAATATAGAAAAGTAAATGAAAATGCAAAGTATTTAGAATCTAGATTTTTTTACCAAGGAAAATAAAAAAACCTCAGCATTCTGGATTTTCTCAATTGGCCCTTGACTTCATGGCCCACCATTCTCCCCTCTGTTCCCCCCACTGTGCTCCTTTGTCTCTGAAATCTTTCTTTTAGACTCTGCTTTCTCCTTCCATGCCTACCTCCTTAATCCTCTGGACACCAGCGATGTTATCAGTCCTTTTAAATACTCATCTCACTTGAACGGTGCCACTTAATATCCTGAATCCTGTAATAAGTACCTGAAGTTTTAACCCTCCTATTCAGTATTTGTCCAAAGGGCTCATTTGAAATAGCTTTAAGCCCCACTTCTGGTGGCTTGGTGCTCCTGAGAATCTCACTGACATTTCTGTAGAGGAGAAGGTCCTCCTACTGAAGCCATAAGCCTAATCCATCTTTTATTTTCAGCAATTACCTGCATTTTGGATGAAGAGAGTCAGAGAGGACCTGCTGAGCTGCTGCAGCGTCTCTTTCTGCAAAATACCTGTGGTTGGGGGGAAAGAAGAGCAGAGCTCCATACCTGTTGGATGCATTCATTTTAATCCAGTTTCAGGCCATTTTGCTTTCAGAGGGAGACACCAGCAGAGGATTTCTACTTGTTTCAGCTCTTCCAGGGAACAGACGGCTTTTCATAATAGAATTTTCCAGATGTAATGACAGTATAATAGGGTAGTTGTAAAACGCACACAGATTTAGGAATGTATTGACTGCGTCTGAAGTTTTATTTTATCTTTTTATTTTTAAAGCTTTTTATTTATTTATTTGACAGAGAGAGAAAGCACGAGCAACAGAGCACGAACAGGAGGAGGAACAGAGGGAGAGGGAGAGGCGGCTCCTCGCAGAGCAAGGAGCCTAATCCAGGACTCAGTCCCAGGACCCCAGGATCATGACTTGAGCCAAAGGCAGATTCTTAACTAACTGAGCCACCCCGGCACCACAGGTTTGAAATTTTGATTATGAACTTCGCCATTCCCCAGGGACTAAGATATCTGTAGTTACAGGGGTTATAGATGAAGGGGCAGGATGAGGTCCGTCAGGAGGCAGAAGCAGCGTGGACGAAGGGACATGCTGAGGGGCTGTGGCAGCAGCCAGGGGAGAGAGAGGAAGAGAGTAGAGGAGGTGAGAGACGATGTACTTCAAGTACATTTGTCTTAGAGAATATTCACGGGTATAAGAATTCTGGATGAATGGAAAATATGGTGCTAAAAGCAAAATTCTACCCTGGGGAAAAAGGGCAATGAAATTTCTTAAAAGTACAGTTACATACCTTATAAAATACATCATAAAAAGTATTTCATAAAGACAGTAGCAAAATAAAATATTAGCATCTGTTATTTAATTTGACAGATTTAATTTAATATTTCCCACATCAATCTGAAGCATAAAACAAGCTCTAGAATTTTCTCTCAGAAAATTTAACCAAACTATTTCATTTTATATAATAATGGGGTATTTATAACATTTCATAAAAGAATAGGTGATTATCAAACATCCCAATTTTTAAATAAAGGCAAAGATCTAGAGAAAAAATAGGGAGCATCAAAAATGACTAAGGCTTAGTTTCTTCTATTTTTTTTAAGATTTTATTTATTTATTTGTCAGAGAGCACAAGCAAGGAGAACTGCAGCCAGAGGGAAAAGCAGGCTCCCCACTGAGCAGGGAGCCCAGTGCAGGGCTTGATTCCAGGACCCCGGGATCATGACCTGAGCTGAAAGCAGACGTTTAACTGACTGAGGCACCCAGGTGTCCCAGGCTTTCTTTCTTTTAAAAATACATAGGTTTCCACTTCACAGCACTCACCATATCACAAACCCCTTGCGCCTGGGGCAAATAATACATTATATGTTAATAAAAATAATTAATAATACAAAAATACATAGGTATCCTAACTAATAGGATCCTAACTAACTAATAAACACAAAGAACCACTGAAAAGACTCCCTTTGGCTCAAAAAATAGTGACTCCATATGAATTAATTCAAACATGAAAAAAAAGGATGAGCACAGTTATTTGAATCATGATGAACATATAAGAACCATGAATTAAGAATGGTATTTAAAGGGGCGCCTGGGTGGCTCAGTGGGTTAAGCCTCTGCCTTCAGCTTGGATCATGGTCTCAGGGTCCTGGGATTGAGTCCCACATGGGACTCTCTGCTCAGCAGGGTGCCTGCTTCCCCCCCTCCACCTGCCTCTCTGCCTACTTGTGATCACTCTCTCTGTGTCAAATAACAAATAAAAAAAAGATTAAAAAAAAAAGAATGGTATTTAAAGAATAAAAAAAAATTTTATTTGGTCACTATGAGAGAACTAGGGCACCAACTCCTCACTCTGATAATTGGCAACTAAACAGAAAAATTGAGCATCTGTCCTGCCTAAATGTTAGAGAAAGTAAATAACCATAGTTGATAAGGGAAACCAAGTTTTTACAGAATTCCAGCCAACTATTGTGGGAGGAATCATGGAATTAGAAAAGCACTTTTTGTGCAATTAATTAACTGATCCAGCGAAGATCACTGAAGGATGAAATGGTTAGATAAAGGGCTGGTGGGGGACTTTACAAAGCAGCCATCAGGCCATGATGCCTCTCATCCCTCTCAGCATAGGACTGAGCAGGGGATAATGGGGACTGCCCTCGTATGTCAATCTGGACTTCCTCAGGCCTTTCTGAATACCTCCAATTTTCAGAAAAATCCAGACCATGGGACATTTTGAGGACAGCTGACCTGGGGTCTTGCGCAAGTTTATGACATTGGGGAGGGGTCAAAAGAAATTAGACAGGGAGAGACATAATAACTAAATGCAATGTGTAGATAGCATATAGAACTGGATTGGAAGAAACTAGCCTAAGAAGACATTTTTGAGAGAGCTGGGAAATTTTAGTATGAACTAGATACAGATGACAGCAAGGAGTCACTGTTAATTTTGTTAGATGTGATAATGGCACTGTGGTTAGTATAAGGTAATACTGATTTTATTAGCGCTCCAAGTTGAAATGTGAGGGCAAAATGACAGTATAGGATTTCATTAACACTTCTGCCAAAAAAAATAAGCGTTGGAGGTGTTTAAAAATTTTGATAATCACTGAACCTGGGCAGTTTAAGGGGGTTCTTTACAGTTGTCCATTTGTTTTTGTATCTACTTAAATTTTTTCATAATACAAAATTAAAAATAAAAACATTTGAGATCCACTTCTAAAACACAATGAAGTTTGCCAAAGAAAAGGAAGAGGTGTACCTTTATAAGTTTTAGGAACCTGAGTTATCAGAGGACTTCAGTATTTTCTTGGAGTTGTCTGCAAAGTGGCTTTTGGAACTGATAACTCAGCTTTGTCATTTCCACATGACCAGGACATCACTTTTTAATAGTCGACCCTCCTCCATTTTACTTACTGCAAATTGTATAGGCCCAGAAGTCCCATTCCTCGAAAATCTGTTTTAGGATCATCACCTTGGAAACCAATTTCACACCACTGCTTAGAAATTCGAGATTCCAGTGGAGTATTGGGCTTCAGGAATTTCCATAACTGGCAGACAAGACAGAAAGTTAAACTGTTGATGTAAACACAATCACTCTTTCCTATGGCAGATTTTGTAAACTATTTTATTAGGAGGAGCTGTGTACAAAGCTGAATATAGATTTGATCATATTTCAGTGATCTTTGACAGCAGTTCTCTCATGTTCTGAAGACTCCCTGAAGGGACTCCAAGACCTTTTCAGAGGGTCTGGGAGGTAAAGACTATTTCATAATGAAACTAGGAAGTTATTTGCCTTTTCCCTCTCATCTTCTCATGAGTATATAGTGGAATTTTCCAGAGGCTGCATTACATGTGACGGTGTCATTACTCTGGAGGCTATGAAATGTGTACTTGTATATTTCAGTGTTTTACATCTTTCTGTTTTAATTTCTTTTTTTATTTTTATTTTTAAAGATTTTATTTATTTATTTGACAGAGAGAGAGGGAGATCATAATGAGGCAGAGAGAGAGGGGGAAGCAGGCTCTCCACTGAGCAGAGAGCCTGATGAGGGGCCCAGTCCCAGGACCCTGAGATCATGACCCGAGCCAAAGGCAGAGGCTCAACCCACTGAGCCACTCAGGCACCCTTGTTTTAATTTCTGATAAAAAATATATCTGCATTAGGGCGCCTGGGTGGCTCAGTGAGTTAAACCTCTGCCTTCGGCTCGGGTCATGATCTCAGGGTCCTGGGATGGAGCCCCACATCGGGCTCTCTGCTCAGCGGGGAGTCTGCTTCCTTCTCTCTCTCTCTGCCTGCCTCTCTGCCTACTTGTGATCTCTGTCTGTCAAATAATTAAATAAAATCTTTAAAATATATAAATAACTGCATAATCTCCCACACAAGGTCCTCAAAAATATGTAAGAGAATGAAGGTAAGGGGCGAATAGGGAAAAATTTGAGGCCATGTATTATTTTTACAGCATTATTAATAAAAAGAAAAGTGGACTGACTTGAATTTCATTTCTCACCTGTAGCAGAGGTGAGAATAAATAAGCATCACGTAACTTGATAAAGGAGGGTCACTGGTGTTCATGAATAAATAGACCTCAAAGTATGTTATCATTTTTAAGAGTTACCCAAAAGAATTTTAATTCCAATTAGCATATATTAAATGACAAATACAAATTGCAAACACTACGCTATTTACTGTCTAAGGAGCTGGTTCTGTTTTCCTGAGTTTTCTATGGAAAGATAGATTCAACATAAACTATTACTTGAGAAAGAGTGAGACCCACAGCTACATAAATAATGTTCAAACTCTTCTTTCTAATAAATAGAGATGGGCACATAAGCAAATTTACCTCTTAGACTATTAATTATTTGTCTTTATTAGAGACAAATGCAAATGTAAAAATTTTCTTATTACTATTTGGACATAATTCAACTTCTATATTATTTATTCTATGATGTATGAATTTTAAATCTTACAGATATTAGTAATATAGAAACAGCTTGCTTTATAGTGAATTCTCACATCTGACACAATATAGAACATAATATTCAGTGACAGGAAACACTAACCAAAAAAATGCAATTCAAAGGATATAATATGCTAATGGCTTAACAGGTAAATGCAGTCTAAAGGGTGAGAAAGTAAATCTATTATGCTTGAAAGCAAAATAGCAAACATGCATAATAAGAAATTCCTTTTTATATTATGCATATGAGAATTTGCCAGTGTTCTGCATTCATCAGGACAGAAAATTTTGGGGTTCAACAGAGGAGCACTAAAAATATGAGCGAAAAGTCCTCTTTTTAAAAATTCTTTAGGAACTGATTTGATTATTGCCACAATGAAAAAAACCAGAATGAAAGGAAACAGTTGGTAAAGCTCATCACACTCATTTAGCCAATAATTTGAAGTAATCTTAGGGCCCAACATAGTGGAGTGAAATGGCAAAAGCAAACATTTGATTTCTATTGGTAGGTTATCAATCTCATTCATTAGATGAATACTTTAGGGGAATAAAAAGTTTGAATAATGCTTAAAAAAGAAATTCCATTTTAATAATTTCATGTATCATGACAGACTAGACCAATGGCTAAAAATTGTTCTTTTTTTTTTTTTTAGGATTTTATTTATTTATTTGACAGAGAGATCACAAGTAGGCAGGCAGAGAGAGAGGATGAAGCAGGCTCCCCACTGAGCAGAGAGCCCAATGCGGGGCTTGATCCCAGGTCCCTGAGATATGACCTGAGCCGAAGGCAGATGCTTAACGCACTGAGCAACCCAGACACCTGAGAGAGAGAATCTTAAGCAGGTTCCACGCTCAGTGCAGAGTCTAATGTGGGGCTCAATCCCGTGACCCTGAGATCATGACCTGAGCTGAAATCAAGAGTTAGATGCTCAAGTGACTGACAGCCAGGAACTCCTATTATTTTCTATTAAGTACGTGACTCCACCTTAAATTTTCACTTTATTATTAATGTGGTTAGAAAATGTTTAATAGAAATGTCCATGTGAATAACTTATATGAACAGTGCTATCTATATGAACATAAAGTAATGTTACTCAGTTTCATCTCACCCTATATTTGAACGATCATAAAATCCAGATTTTTTTATACTTTAAGACTATAGGCACTGATAATGGTCTCCTGTGTTTATAAATCAAAGCACTTAAACAATATGGCAATATATTACCAAAGTCTCTAAATCAAGGGTTGGCAAAATTTGTCTGTAAAGGGTCAGATAGTAAATATTTTAGGCTTTGGTTGCCAAATGGTCACTGCTGCAAATACTTAATTTTGACATTGTAGTACAAAAGCAGCCACAGGTAGTACACACATCAATGGATGGACATATTCCAATAAAACTTCGCTTACAAAAATGGGTGGGAGGCAAGATTTGGCCCACAGGCTTTAGTTTGCTGACTCTTGCTCTAAACAATTTATGAACTAGGTAACAAGGGTATTATTACCCATTTTAAAGATGAAGCAGCCTAAGATCAGGCCTTAAACACAAACCATGGGGGCGCCTGGGTGGCTCCGTGGGTTAAAGCCTCTGCCTTCGGCTCAGGTCATGATCCCAGGGTCCTGGGATCAAGCCCTGCATCGGGCTCTCTGTGAAGCAGCAAGCCTGCTTCCCTTCCTTTTTCTCTGCCTGCCTCTCTGCCTATTTGTGATCTCTGTCTGTCAAATAAATAAATAAAATCTTAAAAAAAAATAAACACAAACCACGGCCTAGCCTTTTGAAATACAAATGGGAACAAGACATGGTTTCTCCCTTGGGAGGTAGTATAGTGCAATAGCGAGGAGCCCTTTCTAACACTTCACTGCCCGGCCCCATTTTCCTCACCTGAAAATGGGGATAATACCAGTATCTCACCACAAGGTTATTGTGACCATTAAGTGAAATAATGCTGCAAAACATTTACTGTGATGATTAATGTGTGCTGTGTTTTATTATTATTGATTTTATTATCAGACTTGGGATTTGAATTGACTAAAGAAGAGAATAAAGATCCCATTCCTAAGTGTTCTTGGGGAGACTAGAGAAGATTTCAAAATTGAACGAGTAAGGATTTTAAAAAGAGCTGGCTTTTGCTGTGAGAATAATAGGTAATAGAGGGAATCACATGGGCAAATATCTGGGCATATGGGATGCACAGTCTGTTGTGGTCAAGGTGAATGACAGAGCATGGTGGATACAGGAGATACAGCTTGCAGAAATAGAAGGGGTCCTAAATGCCATGTTAAGATGCATGGGAATCTGAAGTTGTTTGTTTGTTTTTTTTTTTAAGATTTTTTTTTTACTTATTTATTTGACAGAGAGAGAGAGAGATCACAAGTAGGCAGAGAGGCAGGCAGAGAGAGAGGGGGAAGCAGGCTCCCCGCTGAGCAGAGAGCCCGATGTGGGGCTCGATCCCAGGACCCTGAGATCATGACCCGAGCCGAAGGCAGAGGCTTAACCCACTAAGTCACCCAGGCGCCCCTTAAGTTTTTAACCTAAGGAATAACGTGACTAGATAATCCCTCCAGCAGTGTTTTAGAAGATGGAATGTAGGAAGCTAATACTTAGTGGCAGAATTATAAGGCTATTATAATAGCCCAAGTTGAAGATAATGTTAGAATAAGGTGGTGGGCATAGGAAACATTCAAGAACTATTTTGAGGGAGCTCTATGGTTAAGGTTTAGTGATTTTGTAGATGCATAGTATCTCCCCAATTAGATTGCAAGATACTTGAGTGTAGAAAAGATACCTTTCCTCAAAGTGCTTAGGGCAGCAGTGGACAGCCCTGGCTTTATAACTTACTAGCTGTGTGGATCAGAATCTGAACTGAAATGCTTATAGTTTGCTCAGCTGTAGATACCAACCATCACTTTGCTTAACTCTTATAGTCGTGCCACTAAAAAATAACACATACAAACTCAAATCATGACCACAGATAAAAGGTATATCATAAAAGTTCTTGATTTTTAGTATCTAATGAGCCACAATAATTCATGCATTCACCCATATTTGTTGAAAACCCACAATGTGCGGCATTCGTACAACAGATCAACTCAGACAGTGCTCAGCAGGCACCTGGATGCCTTACTCTGAAGGCACCACGGCCATTCTGATGCGTTCTTCAGCTGCCTGTGGCCTCTCTGTTAAGTTTTCTACCACTTTTTTCTTTCATTCACCTCTTATTTCTCACCTTGAGGTCATTTTAATTGAACTTGACTACTTCTATCAGAAAACACGATAAAAAAGGCAGTAACGGGAAATGAAGCTTAGCCAGTAGGTCAGCTAAATTTAAGCAGAGCAGAAAGGGAAGAAGGAAAACTACTTCTAAGAATGAGCCTTCTTTAATTTTCAGGGATTCATATCAGATATAGCACTAATTAGCAGAGACAAGTCATTTGTGTAAGTATTTACATACACAAAAGCACGAACTCCTTCACACAAAAATACAGCTCCTATTGACATTTTTTCAATGAGATAAAGTTAAGGCAGCTAAACAAATGTTTTCTTGAAATTTTGTTAGTGTCTTTTTGTATTCTAGCAAAGGACAAGGAAGCACTCCATCCTAAAAAGCATCTATTTTCAGGAGTGAATTTAGAAAGTATTTCAGATGAATAGTTCTAAAGGTTGGGTCCTAATTTCTTAAACTCCAAATTCAGTGCTTTGAGGTCAAGTTTTATTGGTGTTTAATAATGCACATCAGATCATATAAGATATTTAAGGTTTTGCTTTGACAGCCGGAAGTATTTACAAGTGCATATTATTCTTCTAACAGTTTTAATAAACCAGATATAAACCTTAACCTCCTCTTCTGTTACTCTCCAAGTTACATGAATAAATAATCAGCAATAAGATCTTAGGTAATTTCCCTAGAGGGCTATTGCTGAAGCAGAAACCAACTTCATCTTCTTTGATGTCTATTAAAAGTCATAAATGGAAATCCCAGGTCACTCTTTGACAAATGCTCTTTCTCCTACTGGCTTTCAATACAGTTAAATAGCCTAAACCTAAGCCAGAATATGAGCATTCACAGAAATCACCTCTGATGTTCTCTCAGATTAAAAAAAAAAAAAACGGCTTTACATTTAGCTTCCCACATGAATTTTCTAATGAAGAATTTACCTCCTACATCTGAACCAGCAAGCAAAGTAGGCTTTGCCAACCATTTCCACACCCATGTCTTGTTCATCTTTGTACCCTCCCCCTTAGAGTTAGTGTCTAGCACTTAGCCGGTGCTTGGCAGTGCTTAGCTGACCTAAGAAAAGCACAGAAATGTGTTCAAGGTCTAACCTTCAAAAGCATTTCTTCGTGTTGGGGGTTATCAGAATCATAGGGTTCTCTGCGTAGTTTTTCCACATCTGCGATAAGGTTTCTGTAGCCAACTATTTGCAGAAGGCAAGCCTGAAGAGAGATTCCCAACCTAAGGTGTTTAAAAACAGAAGAAACACACATGAGGAAAAACAAAACATATATTTCGGCATTAGTTCACTTGATGGGTGCACAAATTATATAAAATTTCCATATTTATATAATATTGAGGAAATTGCTGATATGGGATGTATTTAATCAAAGCCCAGTTTCTCTTTTCTTTTTGTGGACATTAGAACCATATTTAGTTTACTCAGAAAAATAAAAGAATGCTACTTTTCCTGCATTGGTCTCACAACTACTTCTTACTTGAGTGGAGGAGGCATAGTTTCTTACTGAAGCTTCAAATGGACAGTTGTAGAACTTGGCTAAAATTTACCTTTTAGCTGGCCTTTTCTTTAACCAAGTTGTAACAATATGGCTTAAAAAACAAGGGCCCTCTTTAATGCCAGTGACTTAAGTAAGATGTAGAAAATATAGGTGATAATGTGTGTGTGAAAGATAGACTGCTCTCAGGAGCACAGTGGAAGGAAAAATTCAGAACAATCGTATCGAAACAAATACAAGAAAACCTATGCTTGGGAGCATCCCTGACAGATGAGGCAATGCCAAGAGAAAGAACTCATTACTTCATAAAATTTCTCATCACGTTCTGACTGCTCTGTTTGTCTGACTGCTTTTTCCTGTGTTGAAACAAAATTTGCTTTCCTATTACCAAATGGTTCAAATTTTGTTCTCTGAGCAAATTTATTTCCAACTTCCTCTGCCATGACTACTTATTTTAAGATAGTGATTCTTTCTTCTAGTCTGATCTTTAGGCTTAAAAAAAATCCTGGATTCTTTCAGTTCCCTCTCATGGGACATGGGCTTCTCATGTTTTACTCTCTCGCTCAGTCTTCTCTGAATGTGTTCTGCTTGGATAACAGTTCCCTTAAAACGTATCACTAGAACAGAAACAGTCTGGCAAGTATGATACACAGAGGATCGCTACTTCCTGTGACCTCAGTTTGTTTTTCTCCCCTACTACATAGCAGATAAAATAGGGTCTTTTCAAGCACTCACATAACAACTTTATCAAGCAGGTGACTAAATAATCACCAAAATCCTTTTTTCATACAAGCTTCTGTCATGTAAATATTCTCCTGTACTTGTGTGATGGCATTTTTAAATCTGAAGGTAGTATTTCACATTTATGTGTTCCTGTTATTTCTTTATAGCTATTCACGTTTGTGGCTCAAAGATACTTAAATGTTGGCAATTTCATATGATTCCACCCAGAGTTACTGTCCAATATGGTCCTACTCCCAAGTTACACTAAATTTGAAGATTTTTGTTGTGGTGGTTATTATAATCATGACCATCTTTTTTTTTTTTTTTTTTGAGGAGAAAATAAGATGTTTAGAGGTTAAGTCTAAAGCTGGGAGTAATAGAGAATTACACATTTTAGGACTGTATACCTACTCCACATATTGAGTGTGGAGATAGCCCAAATACTAAACTTCAACTGAATATTCAATTAAATGGCCCTGATAATTATCTGTTACCATAGCACCAAAAAACCAAATGAGATACTTAAATTTAGGAAAAGAACAGAGTGGCTCTGGTTACCCAGGGAATCATTGTATGACTGAGAAGAGAGTTGATTTTGAGGAAGAGAGCAGGAGAAATAAGAAGCAACAAGAGGGGCCAATTCCATTTTTCCCCCATTTTTACTGTAGTAATTTTTCAAGTGCATAAGCAGCACTTAAAAAAATGTAATTAAAACAAAATGTGGTTAAAAATTATGGCAGCAGCCCAAGTGTCCATCAATAGGTGAATGGACAAAGGTGTGATATCTATGTATATCTATATAGATGTATATAGATATATACACATATATACACACACACACACACAATGGAATTTTAGTCATAAAAAAGAATGAAATCTTGTTTTTTTGCAACAATGTGGACGAATCCAGAGAGTTTTATGCTAAATGAAGTAAGTCAGTGAGAGAAAGACAGATACCATATGATTTCACTTACATGTGGAATCTAAGAAACAAAACAAACAAAAACAAAGGGGAAAAAAAAGAAAAAAACCAAGACACAGACTTTCAACTACAGAGAACACACTACTGGTCACCAGAAGTGAAGTGAGTAGGGGAATGGGGGACACAGGTATTGGGGATGAAGGAGGGCATGTGCTGTGATGAGCACCAGGTAATGTAAGGAAGTGTTGAATCAGTATATGGTGCATCTGAACTAGTATAACATTGTATGTTAACTACGCTGGTTAACGGTAGTAATGGGTTGATAAATTATAAAATATTTCCCCTAGCCTTCTCTTTTTCCTGATTTTTTTCCAGAAAATTATTTAACTTTTAAAAATTACATTTTGTCGTGTCAGTCTAGAAAACACTGAAATCCATATTGAGATGTAAGAACACAGTCTACCGCCTATAAAGGTTTTTTCTGCCCTAAAGGAAATCAAAAGAATAGATGGCAAGGAAATGCTTCTGAATGAAGCATAAAACTTTCATGGAAGAGACAAAAAAGATTTACTATTAAATCTAATCCAATCTCCAAATACGATTGTGAGTCTAATATATCCCTCATGCCCAATTGCAGTCTTAAATTTTTGGTTCAACTTAATTTAAAATGAATTGCCTTATATCTTCCCAAAGAAATAAAGTATATGTCAGAGGTTTCAAAAAGACATTTACTGTATAATTAAATCACCCTTAATGACTGAATAAGGAAAAGACAGCTAATTAGCTGAAGTGTCTGCAGAAGAATGCTATGGAGACCATGCAGAAATGGAGTTTTGTGATGAGCCCCAATTAGCTAGTACCCAGAATTCCTCCAAGAGACAGACCTATACAAAGTGCACTCTGAAAGGCCCTTCAACGACAGCTCCCTGTCTTTGGCAATTAAAAGCCTTTCTCAGAGATAACATGAAGTTCTCGCCTATGCACATTTAAAAGACAGTTTGATTGTTACCTACCTAAACTGTCTCTAAATATATCTGCCTACGGGATCTATTCCACCCAACATCCTTAGCCCAAAATTTTACTGAAAACTCCTGCACCCAATGGAAAATATAAAGCTAATTTTAAACATCATGTACATTGCCAAATGAATTTTAATATTTCCAAGATGAGATGACTAAATTACAAAGTTCTGAAGTCTTCAAATAAAAACCATCTCTCCCTCCCACACATGCCAGTCTTCTTGACAAGCAAGTAGGAACAGTCTCCGAGATTATCTGCCCGTCAAAAACAGAAGGGGTATGTTTGAAGGAGCAGAATTAGCTTAGGCACATTTACAACGTGAACATTTACTGTTCGTGTAAAGCAGACCTCACACGGAGCAACCGTTGCTAAATGGGCTCCCTCGATTTCATCTTCTGATATCAGGGCATCCATCAGATTTCTTACTGCAGCTCAGAAGCATAAACAGAAATGGTAACAACTAGAGAGCTGCTGCTCTTTACAGATCTGAAAAAGGCTCCTTTTTGTTTTATTCTTCACCTGAAAACCAAATACACTGCGGATGACTGTGACAGGGAGAGCTCAGCATTATGGAGACGCCAAGTACATGCCATGTGTTCTATGTTTACAACAGCATAAATGCATTCTTACTGTGGATTTATGTCGGGGTTAATTTTTTTCAGCTCCATGATGTCCTCTATAGTTTTCTCAATGGCGTCAGGGTGAACACTCACTGAAGTCTGCAGCAGCTGGAAGACACGATTTAGTCAGTTCCCCTGTCAAGAGCATCAGTGGCTTGAGGGGGTCTTAGATGGGGCTTCAAGTATTTGCTTAGAGCTTCTAAATGAGACGAAACTACAGCTAAACTAAAAACAAAAGTTGGTTTCGTATTTGAATTCTAATAAATTAGACATTTTCACAATAGGGGAGGTAGTGCAGTTTTCCTGATTAAGGTAATTAACGTAAAACAGAAATACATAAATTTGTGTTTTTTTTAAACTGTTTTCATCTTTTTCAAGCTATTTATATTGAAATATTATTTTATTTTTCTTATCCGATATACATGGTTTCTTTGTTAATGGGCAGTATGCACTAAGTGAAGTACATGGAGGATATAGTCTTAAGGTTGCCAAAATTATAATATTCAAGAATCTTGAAAAAAGACCCCAGATTTTCTCTCTTATGTGGATGCTTAATTATTAAACGAGCTAGCACGGTGGCTTCTCTGATTTTCTTGGGAGATCTTGAGTATAAAGTTCAATGATTTGGATATTAAAGAAATGCCAGAGAGTTAACATTGCTCTTATTTTCAAGGACTATTCATTCTGTGATTTGGAAAGTATAAAAAAGGATTAATTCAACAACGAAGTCATAAGTCATAAGCATCATAAATCTGCCTAGAAATTCACATACAGTAGCTGCTCTCATGTCCAAAGTAGAGTGGGTTGCGATGGGCAAACCACTCTTTCTTCTCAGCTTGCAGAGCCATTGGTATATTTTTCTTCCTTAAAATGTTTATTTTTTGACAGTGGAGATAAGCCTCCAAGTGAAAAGTTGCTGTAAAATACAGAAATAATTTTACTTACTTTACTTTTTGAATCCCTCAGTGATGTTTCTGTAAAATTAAAAACAATTTAAAAAAGTCATTCAAAAATTTTCCTCTACAAGTGGTTTAAAATTACTATACACAGATAGAACACACTATGTCCACAATCCCACCAAGCTTACATTTTGCTTACTTCTTTATTTCATGCTTACCAATTTTCATGGTTCTGGAAGCCCCAGGCTTGGTATTGTAACAGATCCGTTGCAATTCACATCTTCCAGTCAGCTTCCTCATTACAAATTTTAGGCAGCGCCACAAAAATTTACAGTAAAAATACAGGCACACCTGGAACAACATTCTGTCAAAGACAAAAGACAGCACCCTTCCACTAGAAGTCTGGAAGAGAACAGAAAGCAGCCACCACCAGCAGGAAAAGCCCGAAAGAAAATCAGCCATTAGACTTCTGGATTTACAAGCATATTTCATTTTTCTAATCCCATGTTATTTTATTTGGTGAATCTACAAAACCCATTATTGGGAGGGAAGCCCAAGGTCTTTGAAGATGCCCCAACGCTGCCAGCAACTCCGGAATGCTCTGTTCTAGTATATTTGATATTCCAAAAACTGAGGTCACGTGAGGCTCAGCCAAGAATCCATTCTTTTCGTACCTTTGCCTAAAAACATTTTAAAAATAAATCAGTACCTTGAAGACAGTATCCTTGTATTTTAGAAGGTCTGTCCCTTAGTCTTGGGGAAGAACGTGCTGTGGCCGCTCTCGTCTTCTGCCTCTGTAGACAGCCTCTCAGCTAGCTTGGTCCATTTCCAGGCCCTCCTTAGTGTTTTGCAGGGGAGTGGGGCACTATTTTTATTCTTCCCTTGCTCTCATTCTTTCCCTCCTTCTCTCTGCTTTCCTTTAGGCACTGTTGTCCCTGTAGAGGACTTGCTTGTGTACCAGCCGTCTTCTCTGCTGCCCAGTCCCTCCACTTCTTGAACTTGCCAGAAGGCCTCCTCATTAGTTCATTGAACAAATGGATTGACTTTAAGTTTTCCAACATTCTCTGATTTAACCTTCCCCAAACTACACCTCTTGACAAGTTTGTTCTTGGCTCCTACTAACAAAGTTTTCCTTGTAGCACCCTCTATCTCACTCCAGTAATTCCTCAACAAACTATGAAATGTATAGTCGCCAATCATGTACTTACAACATCTTTGGCACTGACTTTTATTTTTAATATGTGAGTGTCTTCTACTTCACAGTACTGCTTAGAGTCTCAGAATGACTCAAGCTACACCAGTAAAGAGGACTTCTCATCTAGGAACTTATATTCAACCCATCTTCTCTTCCTACTATGGATTCCTAAGAGGCAGAATTCTTTATATAACTTCTTATTGGTGTCATTTCTAAAAGAGGTTTCTTTTTCACAAATGTTCACTAATTCCCTCCAACTCTAACGTAAGGTGATCCAGGGTCACTCAGATTAATGAGAGTAGTTAACTAATAGCCTTAGTCATGTGATCCATCTATGAATATGAATCAACACTTGGATTGTGTTCCTTTGCTTAATTGCTCTGGCCCTAATATCTTGGACAGCCTGTGTTAAAAATAAAAATTCTAATAGGCTTATTTGTACAAGGGCATGGGATCTATATGATATAAATGCAAAGGGAATGGAGGAAACAGTAAGTAACCAAACTGCTACACTAAGATAACAGAATGGAATCCTTTGTAGGCAACAAAATTATGTTCTAGAAGATCTAATAATATGAGAAAATGTCATAATATGCTTAACAAATAGAAAAAAATTAGGAAAACACATATGAAATGATCTCTTTTTCTTTAAAAAAAAAAAAAAATCTAATGGCGGGGCACCTGGGTGGCTCAGTTGGTTTAATATCTGACTCTTGATTTCAGCTCCGGTCATAATCTCAGGGTCTTGAGAATGAGCCCTACGCCAGGCTCCGTGCTGGACGTGGGGTCTGCTTAAGATTCTCTCTCCCTCTCCCTCTGTCCCTCCCCACCTCTCTCTTGAAAGAAAAAAAAAAATTGCAAGGTATGAACAAGGAGAAAAAGATGCAGGATGTGCAACAAAAATGTTAATAGTGGTATTTCTAGGTAGAGGAATTACAAGCACTTTTAATTTTCATTTTCGGCTAAGTATATTTTCCTTTTTGTATAATAAGTACATTTTATTTTATTTAAGAAAAAAGGTTATAACAGTTAAAATGTGTAAAAATGATCACCAAAAACCATTACAAAAGTGCATATAAAATATCTATGTGAAGTCAGATTCTGCTGAAAGATAAAAAATGGATTTACTATCTCATAAAGTCTGAAATTCAACTACTTTAGTCAAATACATCCTAAAATGTATTAGGAGGTTATCAGGTTCCTTCCCCCCCCAAAAAGGTAGCTTAAAATAAATTTGGAGGAACACTTTTTTTTTTTAAGATTTTATTTATTTATTTGAGAGAGAGAATGTGTGCACAAGTAGGGAGAGGGGCAGAGGGAGAAGCAGTCACCCACTGAGCAAGGAGCCCAATGTGGGACTTGATCCCAGGACCCTGGGTTCATTACCTGAGTTGAAGGCAGACACTTAAGCAGCTGAGCCACCCAGGGGCCCCAGAAGAACATTTTAATTAGGTGAGTGAGAAAGTTTACTAAACTTCAGCTTTCTCTCTTGGAAAAAATTTTGTTTTTCCATCTAGTAGATAGCTATGCCAGAAGAAAAGATTGAGCAATATCTTTGTTAACTGGTCACCAGCCAAGTGGTAATGATATTACAGGTTAGCTTTATGCCTGTTACTAAGTTGAGGGTAAAAGCTTTCCATGATCTGTCCTTATGGTGCCTGTGTAGTTTGCTTAGCACAGGGGCCACCTCCACAGACGAAGCCTCTTCAGTTCATGTGTCAGGACTCTCAGGACAATCAGGTTCTTGTAGTACCAAATCTTCCTAGACCGAAGGGTTCTGATTATCGTTTAAGGAGTATCTTTGTATTTACTCTACTTAAGTACAAGCCATCAGACCATTTTACAGCTTAAGTTAAACTAGAAAGTTTCCCCCCATGCAGCTTCTCCATCAGATAGATCCATACAAAGATGTGGCTTGAGGCCTAGAAGTGTCCTCCTAGGGCCAGGAGATGTCCAGGTGTACTGTGGCTTCTAGCCCATCTATAATTTCTCCCACTGGCCTCTTTGCACATGAGAAGAAAAATGCCTGGGGAGTTGTTTTACATTAAGACAGCCTTACATAAAAGGAGAGAAAAGAGAGAAAAGACATCAAGTTCTGTTTGCTTTTCTCTTTTCTTTTTTTCCACTTTCCGGAGGATGTTCCTGTTGTCAAAGACAGGGAGACCTAGTGGAAGTGTACAGTGAGGGGTTCGAGATGCTGCATCATCCCTCTGGGCTCATCTCTGAAGTGTACGGCATCCCTCTCACACTGTCACAGAAGCACTGCCACAAACCGTGCGCAGGAAATGCCCATTCACTTGCAGAGTGACATTTATATACTGCTTCTTTATTCTTTTGTAATTTCTGGGCCAGTTGTCCTGATAATATTAGTTATTAAAGATATTATTTTAATATTTTTCCTAGTGGGCCAAAATACCCACAAATATTTCACTAAAATGCCAGCTCGCTATGCTAACATTATGTTTCCTTGCTTTGCTGGGTACTTTGTGTTTTTTCAAGCCAGAGCATCAGATCAAACAATGTTTTGACAGATATAATTTATTTTTGCATTTAGATCATAAATCTAAGGCATGGTCAGAGATGGAAACACCAGTGTTGCCCTTTACTTTGGAAGCCTTGTTTTGATGACAGTGATAATATCCAACTTGCTTCCTCATGAAAGGGCCAGATCAGCAAAGCCTCCTTATGAGCAGCTCAGGATGGCTGTTCTTCACCATAAAGTGTTGCCAGGGGCTAACTTTTTAAGTTTTTGAATGTGTTTAAGTCCCTAAGTTGTAAAGTTTATGAAAAAAAGTTGAAGGTCCAGAGGAGAATAAACATGATTAAATGTTTTGGGAGAAATTTGGGAGAATATTTTGTCATGTTTACCCTGAAAAGGAGGAAATTAAGAAATGGACCATGAAATGTTCTTAAGTTGATTAGTGGTTGGTTTGGAAGGAAGGAAGGAAGGTAGGTTGGTAGAAAGGAAGGAAGGAAGGTCCTCTTCTTAGAGTAAGAATTATAGCCATGCCCTCTCTACCATCTGAATTCTATTAAGGGGTTTTATAATTCTGCTTGGTCTGTCTTCCTGGCCTAAATCACCAAAACGAGGCTTACTTTTAATTAGGGGAATCTTTTGCTTTTTTTCTTTATAACATTAGACTTATTTTCTTAGTTCTGATGGAAGATTATCAACTCATTACTGAAAAGATCTACATTTGGTAGGAACAACAGTAACATTCTCAAGAGTACTAGGAGAAAACACTGATCACTATCCCATGTTTAATAATTCCATGCGTAGACAGCAAGTTTTGTTTGTTTCTCTTTCTTTTTTTTAATCACAGTATTTTGATAGTGTTTCAGAAGGACTTATTGTGGCTTCCTAACACAATGTCTTGCACAAGCACTGAGAGAAACTGATTTAATAATTAGAACTACTTACGCATGTTTTATTTCCAACATTTTCTATTACAACTGTTTATTAATATGCTGCTGAGTAAGGTTTATGGTAGAGTTCATAGCAGTGTTTTTCCAAAAGGCAGTTATGATCACTTCTATTATTTAACATTCCTTCTCTGGCTTGAACCAGAATAGCCATCCAGTGTTAATTATTCAAAATGGATCATATCTCTAACACCAAATAAAAGCGAGCTCCTGTCTTGTGGTGCTTTGTTAGAGGAATCCACACAGCAGGGATGGGGCCTCTGAAATGGGAGAATCACCCAGAACCATGCAGCCCCCTGCCTGCGGGGTGGGGGGGGGTACCTGTAGTGCAACACTACTCCAGCATCTTAGATTTGTTACTGTCGTCTTCGTTTGGAATAATAAGAGAAAAGTGGCTTATTTTGAACAGTTTCAGTGAGTTTGCTAATGAAACTTAATTCTTGCTTGAAGAAATCCTGTAATAAATAAGAAGTACACTACTGGTGAGGAAGGATACATACAAAATAATCACAGTTCTTGGTTCAAACCACAGTTTCCTAACAGAAACATTTTCCATCTAAGTGGCCATAAAGAACAAAAAACTGGTCAACGTTTCCAGCATTTCATGCATTTTCTGAAATGATATTTAAAAAAAATTTTAGTTGTTCTATTGGGAGTTCCTAATTAGAGGCACTTGTAATCAGTTGGGTATTAACTTGTCATTAGGGGTTTGGCCTTGTAAATGGGCCCCTCTGTAGAATGAGCTAGCTACTACTAAGATAGACTGGATAGGACCTGATGCATGAACTGATACTATGATATCACAAAGAACCATTTGTGCGCCTCTGGAAGGACAAGAGTGTTTCCCCCCACCGAGCCATGGTGAGGCCCTGCCTTGTGCCCTGGGCATGAAGATTGCACTGCCTTTGAAAAGTAGTGATATAAATTTATCATGGATTGACACCATTCCACATTCTATTGCTGGAGCAAAGGGCACTGTTTTTACATTCTAGGGAAATTTTATGTGAGGGCTTAGAGAGCAATAGCTGACAGAGGGATAACTAAAACAATAAATAAATTCATGGTTTATCCTTTTCATTTCAAAGGAAAGGAGGCACAGGCTTATTTTGATTTATTGATGATTCCCTACTCTACTAAAAAGATGATGCTTAAGTACATACATTTTACAAGATTTATTTTTAAAATTCAGATTTTTTGTTTTACTAGTTGGAGAATACTTTCATTGACTTATTTATAAGGGAATCAGCAAACACATTTTACTTTGACATTTGAAAAATATTTTTAAAAAAGAAACAAAAAAAAGTATTTAAACATAATCTCAAATACAAAGTTTTATTGCAAATAAAAATATTTTTAAAAGAACCCAAATTAACCAAATCTATAAATAAAATCATAATCCACAGTGGGCCTCAAAATCTTCTAGAGGGGATAAGGAGTGGGCCTGTTACTGTTAGAGATTCATTTCATGGAGAATGTTCTCAGTATTATGAATATTTTAATTTCTGTTGAGTAAAAGACCTGGAGTAGCTGAAGGAAGGAGATTTGAAATGAATTGGGGAGAAAAATGAAAATTGATCATTGACATGTAATTTACTTATTCCTTCACTAAACTGAATGAGTACAAAATGAGAAGTTGTGTAGTACAGAATGGGGTGGGGGGGGTTATGGCAGAGGGAAGAGGTAGATCAGAGCCAAAAACTTAGTGTCACTGCAAATCCCATGCCACCCTTGTCCACAAAGAACTTACAGTCTAGTAAAAAAATGACGGTAAAAACAAAAACAGTTTGATAATTCTATAAAAGAAATGGCCCAGAGTGTTAGAGAGACAGAGGAGAGAAAGTACCTTCCTCTGAGATTGGACAGGAAAGCCAGCCACCGCGACCTGATTTTCTTAACAAGGAGGCAGAAACAACATGGAAAATCAGCATGCCTTCCTCCCTTCATACAATAGTTCAGTGAATGAAATTCAAGCCAATACTTATTGAGGGTCCCTGGCTTTCATTTATCCTGCTCATGCTCTGGAGGAAGAGCTTCCTGAACAGTGAAGTGGCTGGGAAGTCGGCCTTGAAAAGCTGAGGGAAAGCAAAGGGGCGGGAAGGCAGCTGCTGACAGTGGCGCTCTAACAGAACTAGATGGTGAGGCCAACCACAGGAAAGTGCCCAGGAAACTTTTCAGGTTAACATATTTCAACAAGGATACGGAAACAGTTTGTTGTTGTTTTCTTTTAACGTAGGGAACAAAATAATTTAAAATATATGTATGTGTAGATATACACAGGTGTTCATGTGTGCACGTGCGTGTATATAAATACACATGTGATCTACATGCATGCATGCGTGTGTGTGTCGTAAGAAAGAGAAAACTCTGGTAAAAGTACCGGTCTCCAGGGAGAGAGATATTTGGATGCTCAGGCCCTAAACCTTCCTCCTTTCAGGACTCTACTTCTCTATCTCCTAAGCTCAGTCATCATCTCTCAAGCAGTGTTAACCAAATTCTGGAACAACTACATGCATGACTCTACACATCATCTGCCCTTTAAAAGCAGTGGATGGGGCGCCTGGGTGGCTCAGTAGGTTGGGCAACTGCCTTCGGCTTGGGTCGTGATCCTGGAGTCTGACCTCTCTCCTCTCTTGCTCTCTCTCTCAAATAAAAAAAAAAAAAAATCTTTAAAAGCAGTGGACGTTGGTTGGTGCTGAGTGGAAATACTGCCTGATTAAATAGGGAAGTGTCTGGAAGCCTGACTTCCATTCTGGCCATTTGCCACCGTGAGCTGTGTGACTTTGGACAAGCTACTTTGCTTCTCTGGGTCTCTGCCCTCTCATTCGTCAGGTGAAGGGAATGGACTAGCTTTCTGGCTCTAAGAGAAGGCTAGACATGTGTCACAAGGAAGGCAAAATGAGTTTTCATCAGACTCTCCCTTCTCTCCAGGTCCCACTGTAGGTCTGGCTGAAAGGGTTACCATGCTCCTGGGCTGTGTTGTGCTGGGCCTGCAAAGATCTGAGAACTGCCCCGAGTTTATCTTTGCCACTTCTCTTTCACTCACCCTAAAAAAGGTCTACAGCCAATAAACCTGCGGCAGCTGGTCTCGCTTTCCCAGGTTGTGTTCCTTCCCAGGGGCTTCTCCCCCCCCCCCGCCCCCCCCAGCCTCTGACTTGAGTCCTCCCTCGCCTCAGCCCCATCTCGGCGAAGCCTTCCCTGAAAACTCCTGCCACAAAGTGCCTATGGCATGTCATGAGCACATTGCCGCTTACACCAGAGTTTTGTATGTGTGGGCCTCATCTCTGGAGCAAGTAGTAGGTTTGCAGCAGAGGTCCCCTCATATTCGCTTTTGTGTCACCCAGCACCTCACAACAGGCACAGAGTGAGGACGTAACCCGGTGCAGAAACGATGAGAAACAGCTCTGGAAGTCAGACAGGCCTGCCTTCAAACATCTGTGCCCCTGGATGAGTTATGTAAGTTTGCTAAGTCCTCTTGCCTGGCTCTGCACAAAGGGATAGTAATCCCTACCTTGTTACAATTGTTATAAAGAGAAAATAAAAATTTTAAATGTGGATACTACTGGAATTATTAGCGATAAGCGCCCACTAAATGAAATCAGTGGACTGAGATATTGAGTTGAATGACTTAAAAAAACACTTTACAGCTATTTTTGCTAATTGGAAGCCTTTATTTACCTAATGATAACAGTAAAATACTCTCCCCCCCTTTCATTGCTTTATAGCCAGGAACTGGTTATAACTTTGTTCTATTTCTCAAAATTTCTCCCATGGAGGTGTGAGTGTGACAGATGCTTTCCTTCACTTTCTTCTGCCTGAGGAGGAAGGTACGCAGTGAAGTCTATGGCCAAGAAAGTGAGATCCCGAGGCTGGCATAGTTGGAAGCAATTGTTTACATGGAGTGACTTAGAAGATTCCTTTTGTTAGAAAATTTCATAATGTTCTGATAACTGTAAAAAATATAATTTCAATAAAAAAATCCTAGAATGGGAAAAGATCTTGGTACAAGTTTTAAGCCATCCCTATTATATACATCAACTTAGTTAAAATTAATGAAATATATAAACTAAACCCTAAGCCTCAGTTCTATGTGGGGCTCAAGAAGTGCTCCCTCCTTTTCTGGTCATCTATACAAATACATTTTCTTCTGCATTTTATCTTTGTATTCCCTTAATGCAGACCATGGCTAAAGTCACTAGATGACTACAGGTTACTTATACAGTATCCTGTATCTACTCTTAATTGCAAATATACCCTTCAGCTTGGTGTACTAATCCTGTGACATTTATTTCTAATATCTCATGTAATTTTTTTTTTAAAGATTTTATTTATTTATTTGAGAGAGAGAGACAGTGAGAGAGAGCATGAGCGAGGAGAAGGTCAGAGAGAGAAGCAGACTCCGCGTGGAGCTGGGAGCCCGATGTGGGACTCGATCCCGGGAATCCAGGATCATGACCTGAGCCGAAGGCAGTCGTCCAACCAACTGAGCCACCCAGGCGTCCCTCTCATGTAATTTTTTAATCAAATATTTTCTCCACTCTGCTATGCTCTGAACAGCTATGCCATTAATACACTGATGACAGTTACACTGATGGCAGAAGTGAGCTAGAAAGAGCAGAGTGGGGGTGCCTGGGTGGCTCAGTGGGTTGGGCCTCTGCCTTCGGCTTGGGTCGTGATCTCAGGGTCCTGGGATCGAGCCCTGCATCGGGCTCTCTGATCGGCGGTGAGCCTGCTTCCTCCTCTCTCTGCCTGCCTCTCTGCCTACTTGTGATCTCTCTCTCTGTCAAATAAATAAATAAAATCTTAAAAAAAAAAAAAAGAAAAAAAAAGAAAGAGCAGAGTGTGGGTATCCTGTCACTTAACTAGGGTTTAAAATCCATTCTTTCCCCCAACCTGGTTTAAGATTAACCTCATTTCTTCTGGAGCTGTAAATGAAGCATTTCATTCTAGAGCAACTCAGAGGCTCACAGATTAACGACTCTGTGGGCTTTTAAATAATACTGAATTCTTCTCAGAATCAACTCCTTATTCTGTCTAATGTATTTGCTGAGCTCAGGAATAAACACCTAATTTTTTCAGGCTGTGTTTACATAACCTCCTCTTTGGTTCAAATGAAAAGATTGCTGAAATCGTCCCACATCTGTTCAAAGCGACTACAGGGGGAAAAAGGCAATCTAAATGACCCGATAGAGCTTGTAATTCAGGGTAATTCTCCTTGCCCTCTTATCCTTCCGATTCCATAAACACCAACGTATAGTGAATATATACATTATGACTTAATAAAAAGCATTAAAAACACCAACATATAATGACTATACACACATTATAATTTAATAAAAAAGCATTAAAAACACAAACTAGGGCCAAAGCAATAGTCAACTTGGGACAGTGATTGAGTTTCCTTTTATTATTTCAAAACCAATGGTCAATGAAAATCCTCATTTTCTTTCTTGATATGTAATCTCTTACCCTAGCTTCTGTTTCATATAAATGATCGATGTCAAATAATATTTATAAAATACATGTCTTGAGTTGGAAGAGAAGGATTTGTATCAGAACATGGAACTGACTGGGATGTGCTAGTTCTGTTCTTCTTGGTGCTGGCATTTGGGAAGTCACAGCAGGTTTTTACCAGATTGGCTCTTAGTCCCAAATACAAATTAATTACAAAAATCTTCTCATCTCTACTAGACACAGTGTTGTAGCTATTCAGCTTAGTAGAAGACTAATAGAAACAAATGCTACTATTTCTCCTAAAATGGCTGGTTGTGAGGCTGCTCAAGTTTTTCTAAATGAAGACTTTGAAGAGGAAACCCAGTAATATGAATCTTGCCCCAGACTTTACCACTAGCATCTCCCCCTTTTCGAAAGGAGACCCTGACCTCTAAGCTTCACCTAACACTAAAACCTTCTGCAACTAAAAGACACCATGTTTACATTCAGGATGGATTAAAAAAATACCAATTTTTCGTGAATGTGTGAGTAAATAGATGGGTTAATTACCATGGCAACCACAATCATGTCAGATCAGTATTTTGCTGGCAGATGTCCTAGTGATTTTTCAAATATTATCCTTTTACACAGCTAAGACAAACAGGCTGAGAAATATTCTGTATAACAAAACAAAGCTAATTCCTATAAATGGTTTAACAGTGACCTCCTGAGAACTTTCTGTAATTCTAAAACCAGTAGCCCCACCAAAACACAGTGACTCCCCCAACAAACTGATCTAGGTGTTCCACACACAGTGATGCAACCAACATCAGTGAGGAAAAGAAAATCTTAAATGGCAGCCACTAAAAGAATGAAATCATTTCCTAAAGGAAGTGAGATGACTAATTATTTGCTTAGAGAAAACAGCCACAGCAAGGGGCAAGAATGTGTAATAGAGGTAGGCTATCCTGAGAAAAAGAAACTTAATATTCTGGAAAGTATGTTATTATTTTCTAACTTTTGGGACCAGAATAACTCTATTTTATAATATTTTAATATGTAAAATTTCTCTGGGAATTTCATTAATAGATTGTGAATGGCCATCAAATACCCTTAAAAATAATTATACTTATAGTTCCAGTCAGATGGCTTTCAGAACAATACAATATCACCATAGAATACACCAGCATATATGTTACTCTACACAGCACAATCTTGAGGGAACCAACAATTCATGCAGAGTTCAGAGGCATCAAGGAGGCAGGAAGAGCAAAAGCTTAGAATATGAATATATATGTGTGTGTGTGTGAAATATATACATTTTTACCATAAATGCATAAAATATATACATATGCATAAAATATATACATTTTTGTTTACCAAAAAGGAATGCTTAAAAATGCCCATATGAATGGCCAGCCAACCAAAATCTAAATTAAAGAGTATTTAAAATTACTTTTTCCAGGAAAATGATTCTACACAAATTATACTGATTCCTTGACTACTTAGCTGATTCCTTAAACCTCGACCTTAAGGCTTTAGAAGACACATGGCATCCAGGTTGTCCAAAGTACACCTGCCCCATGCTTTCGTGCCTGTGCTCTCTTAAGATCTCTGGTAATCTCCTACTGGTAAGTGCTCTCTTAACATCAGTATTCAGATAGGGCAGCAGAGGAAACTTGTGACCAAATTATTCTTAGCCAAAATACAGTGCTATTTTATGCAATTCTAAGAGATCTGGTTATAGGATTACAAATAGTGAACAGAACTATTTTTCTAACTCAGAAGGAAGTTTCTCCATTTTAGAGGGCTCAACCAGGGAACCATAAATACTTACCTCAGGAAGTGCTTCATTGTGCCTGCTTTGATTATCTAGGTGTTGTCCAAACTATCCTCAAGTAATTGCTTCCAAATTTGCCTTTGTCAGAGTAAGGGTAAGCTGTGGGAAGAAATTTAATATATTTACTATTAATAGGGCTAGACATCCCAAACCCAAGATGACTGCTTACCTTAGTAAGCAGATAACATGCTCTGCACCCAGAACATGATCAACTGGACTGTTCACATAGCATTGCAGTCCGGTGGATGGAGATTACAGCCAAAGGCTTTCACTTTATCATTGCATAATTAGTCTCTCATTGTAAGTCCCTTGCTGGAGAAAGAATTCATTTCATAAGCAATCTCTTTAGTAGTAAGGGTTTTCTCTGTTTAGTGTATTATTCCTATATTTTGAAGAATAGTATTTTTAAGAAAAATAGAAATGAAGAATCATGAAATTAACTATTCTAATTTCTAGATATCTGGTGGTCTTAAATCTGGCAGCCTCAACTTTCCAGAAGTTCAACTCAAAAATAACTAAAAGCAACTGGTAATGTCTTTAAGCTAAAAATTAGATGTGAAAGAGCCAAGTACTCCAAATGTATGAATGTTATGTGCCCACCCCCCTCCCCTTTGGCACTTTGAACAAAACAGTAACATTTTCTATTTGCCTAGCACTTTCCAGTTTATAGTTGGCTTTTGCGAAGTCTATGGGCTATTGGTCTTCTTCCTCCTGACATGGAGGTTGCCAGAAGCTGCCTACAAAGCAGCAGGTTGGGACAAGATGGAAAGCTACAGGGGCGCCTGAGTGGCTCAGTGGGTTAAAGCCTCTGCCTTCGGCTCAGGTCATGTTCCCAGGGTCCTGGGATCGAGCCCCGCATCAGGCTCTCTGCTCAGCAGAGAGCCTGCTTCCCTTCCTCTCTCTCCCTATTTGTGATCTGTCAAATAAATAAATAAAATCTTAAAAAAAAAAAAAGAAAGCTACAGACTAGAGAAAAGAGAGTGACTGGAGGTGACTGAGAGATGAGAGGCGGCGGAGAGAAGAGATGGAACCCCAGTATGTAGGAGTGAGGCAAGGAGCTGAGGGTGCAGACACATGGCTCGGGGTACAGACACCACTACCAACCAGCACAGTCCAGGAGGGGGGCAGCTCAGCCCACATAAAGGCCAGGTTTTTCCTTTAATAAATATGCTTCTGTAACTGTTCCACGAATGCTTGAAAAAGAGTATCTACACCTCAACTTAGGATTGTGGTTGCTTCTGGGAGGCAAGGGAAGGGGTCAGGACTGGGGAAAAGGCCATTGGGGAAAATTGGCCTTCGACTTCATGTTTTATTTTTTACATATATCTGAAGCAAAACAAAGGGAAAAAACATCTGCTTATTTTGGGTGGTGGGAAGATATATTAGTCTTTGTGCTTTTGTGGCTTTTAAAAATGAATCATGTTTTGTATTAAAAAAGTGTTAGTACCTACCCAGAGCCCAGACTGTGGTTTTGAATACAGTTTACAATGAAGGGAACCGGGACTCCTTGAAGAAATGGCTGATTCTAGGTCTAGGCCTGGGAATACACAAGGTGGGCCTGAAGTGTCTTGTGCCAGAAAGAGGGAGTGCTTGAAAGACAAACAGCGATGTGTCAAATAAACCCAGGAGCCAACTGAAAAAGTTCTTGATGGACAAAGCTGGAACTATTTAAGTACAAAAAAATAAAGTAGTATTGGATTATTGCCCAAAGTAGAAAATAAATATCTACGATTGCATACTGAAATAAATACGTAAGGAATATATATGTCTCTAGTATAAATGAATTCCAAATAATTTATGTGAACACTCTGGCCTCAAGGAGATGGAGCCTAACTCCTAACCCCTTGAATGTAGACTGGACATAGTGTAGAGACCTCCTGACTACAAAATGGAAAGGGGAGGAATGAGTAACCCTGTACTAGAGAAACCTGGCAGATACTACCTCAGCTAGGTTAACAAGCTGTTAACATCATCATCAAGGTTAACATCACAGCGGTAAGTCATACTGACGCCCTGTACCCTTGATATGAGGTGATAGAAATGGCACTTTACCTCTGTAGTCTTCCTCCTCCAAACTCATAACCTGGTCTAATCATGAGGAAAACATCAGATAAGTTCTTACTGAGGGATACTCCACAAAATACCCAGTCAGTATCCCTCATAATTCTCGAGATCACCAAAAAGAAGAGAAGTCTCAGAAACTGTTCAAGGCCAAGAGGTACCTAGGGAGACACGGGTACTAACTGGAATGTGGTTCCTGGATGGGATACTGAAATAGAAAAAGGACATTTCGGTTAAAAACTGAGGAAATCTGGGGGCACCTGGCTGGCTAATTTGGAGGAGCATGTGACACTTGATCTTGGAGATTATGAGTTCAAAGCCCACATTGGGTGTAGAGATTACTAAAAAATAAGTAAACGTAAAAAAAAAAAAAAAACTAAGGAAATCTGAATAGCATGGCTTTAGTTAATAATTAGGTATTGCTCTATTAGTTGTGACAAATGTATCACATTAATTTAAGATGTTGACAATAGGGAAAACTGGGTGCCAGTGCAAGGGAACTCTTTGTGTTGTAATTTTTCTCTAAATGTAAAACTATACTAAAATTTAAAAGAAATGTTAGTACCTACTCTGCTCTAGACACAAGAGTTAGGTACTAGGGATACAGGGTGAACAAGTGGGCATGGGTTCCATCCGTCTCCTTGAGGGAGAGAAAAGAGAAGATGACAGAAGCAAATCGGTGCTTCACCACAATATTACAAGTGGAAAGAGCTGCTGTGATCATGAGCATGGGAGCTGCGCACCTTAGATGTAGGAGTCGGGGCAGACAGCGCATGCAATGTCCTAGAAGCAGGAGAATACACAGCGTGCAGAGGGGAGATGTTCTCTATGACCTAGTTGTGTTCGGTGAGAGGGACAGGTAAAAAGGGATGGCAACACATGGAAAGGCAAGAAAGTCTCAGAAGGCTTTGTAAGCAATATTAAAAACTTTTGAACCTTGATCCCATGAGCCGTGGGAAACTACTGAAAGTTTTCAGACTGAGATGTGACATGACCAGACTTCTAGTTTTAAAAAATATATTCTGATTGTAGTGTGGAGAATGAGTTAGATTGTGTTAGAATTGTAGGTAAGGGCACCATTTAGAGTGTCGTTACAACAATCCAGGTGGAGATACTTAGTGGCCAAAGAAGGCAATGGACACAGAAGTGTGGTGAATTGAGATATTTAGAGATATTTAGAATGTAAAATCAAATGGACTTTTGTTAATTTGCTGGTTAGGGAACATTGAAGGAAAAGGAGTCGTCAGACATTATGCCTGTCCCTATGGCTAGATAGTAGAATCTTCCACTAAGATATGGAATTCTGGAGATGCAGATCTAAGGGTCTAGGTGTATTTGGAGGTGTTCGAGGTATTCTGAACTTGCAGGGTCAAGTGGTGGTGTGGATATCCATGGATCTGAAAGTCAGGAGAGAAATTCTGGGTGGAGACAAAGATCTGGACTTCCTCAGCATATAGATGGTAATTAAAACCGCAATCCAGCGGCACCTGGGTGGCTCAGTGGGTTGGGCCTCTGCCTTCGGCTCAGGTCATGATCTCAGTGTCCTGGGATCAAGCCCCACGTCGGGCTCTCTGCTCAGCGGGGAGCCTGCTTCCTCCTCTCTCTCTGCCTGCCTCTCTGACTACTTGTGATCTCTATCTGTCAAATAAATAAATAAAATCTTAAAAAACCACAATCCAGAAGGAAATACTAAATAAATAGTGTATACAGTATTTCTTGCTCATAACAGTTTTTATTTGTCATTAGGTTAATAAAGTAGAACTTTACTACTAAGGCAATAAAGAATGAAATACATTTCAGAAATGTTTTATCAAGATAAAAATAATTATATTCTTAAATGGTTTAATTTGTTATCTAGAAAATGGGTTTATCTAAAAAAAATTTGATAATGATTTGGGATAAGTGAAGTATTGTAATACTTCAGCTTCCTGCTATCTGCGTAAGTATTCCTGAATCTATCCATTCAAACAAAACAAAACAGAACCTTTTTGAATTCTTATATGCTAGCATTGTCTGGGCAGTATAACATAGTTTAATACTGCAAGGGAGTTTTACTATTTAAGGGGAATTTCAGCAAATACGGCAGTGTGTGCATGGTAGTTAAGAGCATAAGTTTTAGAGACAGAGAGTTCATATCTGGGATCTACCACTTGCCAACTGGCTTTAGACAAGTTGTTTAACCTCTCTAGGATTTAGTTTTCTCCCTGGTGGGTGGAGAGAGAAATTATAACTACCTTGTAGGGTTGCACTAAGGATTGAATGAACCAAAGCATGTAAGGTGCTTAGCATAGTGACAGGTGTACAATATGCACTAAATGAATTGGTACTAGTTGTTAGTATCAGTATTTTATCATTCTTACTAAAGACGCTTCTAAAATAAAAGGTCATTTTGTCAAGGGAAGAATCACTGAAGAGACTATTTAGAGAAATTCTGGTAAGTTGTGACCTAAACCGGGACACTGACAGTGGTGGTGGAGAGAAGTGAACAGAAGTGGAAAATGTTCAGAAGGTAGCATCATCTGGACTTATTGGTTGGATGGGAAAAGTGAAGGGATGGAAAATAACAATTAGTTCCAATTATCTGTCCCCCAAACAGGAAACAAAGACAGCAAATAGTTCTAATTATCTGTCCCCCAAAGAGGAGACACCAAAAATGGCTTTGGGTGGAAAGCCTGTGTAAATGCTGTTTAACTCAGTCCTTACTGGATATTCATTCAGTAGCTTCTTTAAATGTTTTCTTAAAAAAAAAACCAAAAACTGCTTACTAAGTTTTTAAAATCTGGCTTTGTTTTAAAGGAGGCACAAATTTGTCAGTGTCCTAGTTGCTGTTAACTAGACAATCTAGTAAAGATAGGAACATGAACAAATAGTATGCAAAATATGATACTCCGAGCCACTGTGATTTAAAAAAAAAGTCTTTTGAGTTGCCTTCCCCCTAAGTGGCGCTGAGTTAATCTATCCCTTTGTGGCCAAAGCAGCATTTTTCAAGTGCTGGGCAGGGCCAGAGTTCAGGGAGAATTTGCTGCTGCTTCTGGTCTGCACAGCATTTTAACAAAATGGTAGGCCGGATAGATTCTCAAGTATTTTACACACCAGCCTGTTGACCTTAACTCAGTTAAGTCACTTGGCCTTGTTTGTATCTGTCTCACTACTTGAAAAACACTGATATTAACTGTTTGCTTAATTCAGGTTTATTCAGGTATTATTTATATAAAGTTCACCCTTTTCTGGTCAGACATGAACTCTAATGCCACCTGCTTCGCTGCATGCAGGGACAATGTGGGAACTGCTCTTGGGTCGTCTCTTCCCTCACACTTCCTCTCTAGAGGGGTTTTTAACCAGGTGGACATCACATTCCCTATTTTAAATCTCTCCTGTTGTTCTGAAGGGATGTGCTTCCTGTTTCTTTCCCCTCTGGACTCCATGCTCTTTTAGGGCACTGGGGAAGCCCCAGGGCCTGATTCAATGCCAGGCACATTGGGGGCTCCGAAGGGATTTGTTGGAATGAACTCTGCACCCTTTTAGAGCAATGCCGTTCTTTAATAGCACTCTTCCATCGTAGCACCAACAAAACAAATGAAAAATCTCCCCACTGGAAGAAAAAGAAAACCCTGCAGATTTGTTTAAACCAAAATAAAAAATATGATCATAACGTGGGTTTCCTGATCCTCCTAGTTTATCTGCAGTGATTCCTCTCCACGTGTATGAGTCCGCTACCCAGACCTGTTCCAAAGGGAAGGATCAAATCTGTGTTTGATGCGTCACACACCTCTGAGAGCAGTTGACACTTCAGTGCTGTGTGTGGGCTTATGTCCCCTTTGTACTTTTTTTTCCAGCTGGGAGGAAAGGGGAGGCAGGCATGTCTCTTCGTTTGAGAACTCATCCTCTCACCTGGTATCAGGGAACCTGCCCTGCCTCCTTTGAGTGAGAAGCCCCCTAAGGCTCTTTGTAGAGTCCCCCAGGGTGACCCTACCTCTTAGAAACCAATCTATCTATTGAGCATCCCAGGGAATGAATTAGACACTCGACTAGAGGGAAGAGAAAGTCCTTTCCATAAAATCATAATCCCTAGTGAGACTAAAAAATCGATGTATGTAGCTTTTCAAATTCTGACTAAATCCTCTATAACAACCAAAATGCTTGTGGACGCAAAATGTTTATATGTAATTAAAAGACAATCTACAAAGCGAACAGTGTTCTGCTCTCATAGCTTGCCTAATTTGGGATTATCCTAGTTTTTTTTTTTTTTAAGTTGTATGGAACACATTTAAAAAGTAAAATTTAATTTACGTATTTAGCCTCAGCCTAAAGTTTTGGGAATAATACCTAATATTTATGAAGTGCTTTCTCATATGCCAGGCAATATTCTATGAGCTTTGTTTATAGTAACTTAACAGTCATCCTATGAAGTGAATAATAATTATTATCTCCATTTTACAGCTGGGGAAATTGAGACACAGAGAGGTTAAGCAACCTTCCACAGTCACACAGCTGTTACTGGCAGAGCTGGGATTCAAAGCCTTGCAGCCTGGCTCCTGAGGCATCGCTATTAATTACTCCCCTGTGCTGCCTCTGGAAGCCACTGAAGTAAAATTCTGGAGTGACGTAAGAGTTAAAGAAATGAATAGTGTACTCAGATCAAACCCAAACTGCAGAGCTGGGGATAATCAAAGCCTGGATGTACATCTGCACTTGAAAACTAAGGGTTCCTCTGGGAGCTAACGAGGGGACTCTTGCATAATAAGGGTTACCGTTCCACTAAAAATTAACCTCTTTCCTTTCCCGAAGCAAACACACTGCAGATCTGAGTTTCCCAAAGAGAACGTTTTATGGGAAGTTACACAACAGAGCCCCAGCGGGTAGGTTTTATATTCTCTCTTGAGGCCACATTTCCAAGGACATAGGAGTCCTTGGTAGTATAATTCTGAAATAACTAATAGTAAAAGTTCCCTTCCCCTCAGTGTAAATTTTCCCTTGGGGAAAATCCAATGAAATCCAAGCTCCAGGTACACAGTGCTGTTTGTGTGGTGATTTCATTCTCCCCAAATTATTTTTTGAGTCATTGATAAGTGTAGCAGGTCTTCTCTGGGTTTGCTTTCAGTCCACCTCTGTGTGTTTTAGTTTTCATAATACTTTACACCTTCTTTTTTGCAAATGAAAATACTTACTTTTTTTTTTTTACTATACATAAAATATACCTAATGGCTGGTAAGATATTCCACATCTACCTAGAAGATATATATTAACTTGAATGAGTTTTCTTGAAAACACTGAAAAGCAAAATAAGTTCCATTCTCCTTTAGATTTCTCTAACTGCTTCTGTTTTCTTTTCATGCTACAGCACAAGTAAGGAGAAAAAAAACAGGTCAATGTCAAACTGTAATTATAGTCTGGAGATGAAGACACATTCCATTCCCCCTCCTGAATTCAAAAGACAAAGTTTGGACAACAGTTATTAGCAGTAGTGAAAAAAAAAAAGTCTGCTTAGCAGTTGCGGGGGGGGGGGGTGCACACCAACAACTTCACTCTGCATATGATAAAGTTGAGGTCAGCAGTAGTGAAATTATTTGCCCCTGACTTAATTTCCTCAGTTTGAGCCTTCCTTCTCATTTCACTTGAAAGAAAAAACAGAGGTGCCTGGGTGGCTCAGTGGGTTAAGCCTCTGCCTTCGGCTCAGGTCATGATCTCAGGGTTCTGGGATCGAGCCCAATGGGGAAGCAGGCTCTTCCCCCTCTCTCTCTGGCTGCCTCTCTGCCCACTTGTGATCTCTCTCTCTCTCTCTCTCTCTCTGTCAAATAAATAAATAAAATTTTTAACCCACTGAGCCACCCAGGTGTCCCAATAAATAAAATAAATAAAATCTTGAAAAAAAAAAGAAAGAAGAAAACAATGACAAGTTGAACCATAAGGTCCAGAAATAATAACTTTTTTAGCTTTCTTCCCTAAAAATACATTCAGTCAAAAGCTGCTTTCGGTATCAAAAGAAAGCCTATGGCTGATTTGGTTCAATCCCATTTATACTCCATCTTTATTTACAATGTCACTTTAACCATTTCCTAAAAGTATTTGAGACAATAATAAACCCAAGTAAGTTACCTTCACCTATCGGGCAAATGAGACAGTTTCCCTCTGGAAGAGTCTGTGTTCCTAGTGAGGACATGAGCATCCAGTGAAGTCACAGTGATGACATCCCTCCCTCGATCAGTCAAGGAGAGATTTGGGATTTTTTTTTTTTTTAGATTTTTAATTTTTTTTTGATAGAGATCACAAGTAGGCACAGAGGCAGGCAGAGAGAGAGGCAAGCAGGCTCCCCGCTGAGCAGAGAGCCCGATGCAGGGCTCGATCCCAAGACCCTGGGATCATGACCTGAGCTGAAGGCAGAGGCTTAAACCACTGAGCCACCCAGGCACCCTGAGATTTGGGATTCTTTTTTTTTTTTTTTAAGATTTATTTATTTATTTATTTGACAGATCACAAGCAGGCAGAGAGGCAGGCAGAGAGAGAGAGAGGGGGAAGCAGGCTCCCTGCTGAGCAGAGCCCGATGTGGGGCTCGATCCCAGGACCCTGAGACCATGACCTGAGCTGAAAGCAGAGGCTTTAACACACTGAGCCACCCAGGCGCCCCGAGATTTGGGATTCTTGCTTGTGTTTTTCTACCCTTTCTTCAGCGACAGCTCTATGTCTGGGGGGAGGGGTAGGTAAAACAGAGAGAAGGCAGCTATTCTGATAAAGGCCAAAGCGTACAGATGTCTGACGCTAAGGTAGTTTTAGGATGTGATTACTTGAGAATTGCTCCCAAATGAGCACGTGTCTGTGGGAACACCAGCAAGAGGACAGAGGCGGTGGCTGAGGAGTGGCTGGTAAGCCACCTGCCATGTGAGGGGCTGGGCTCTGGCTGAACCGACCCACAAACAAGACAAGAAGGCAGAGGTCATTCTTTTAAATCCGGTGGGCCAAGCATCAGACTCAAATCAGGTGAACAAATAGGTCCCGGTTAGCAAGTTTAGGGAAGGTCTAAGCTTGCATCCTGCTTCCTATTTTCTCAAGTCCCGAGAAGCACTGTGTCAGGGAACCCCAGATGGATGAGGGACTCAGTCTTCAAAGGATGTAGCACACTCACCATGTGAGATAAGAAAGGAGGGGAGGGCAGGCTAGGGAAGGAAAGAGAGGGGAAAGAAACATTTCTAAGGCTATTTTTGAGCATTTGAAATCTGTATACAGTGCCACTTTTGACTTTATTACAGGTATGCAGATGAGGGAGAGAGCAGGCAACGTGAAAATTTGCCATCCTGGAGAAATGAAAACTCTTTCAGATTATGCATTTACATTTCACACATGCTGGCCAGCACGCCACGTTGGAGATATAATGTTCATGTATAACATTCTCCCTGAGGCCACATTCCAGAACTTTCCTCCTCTGGCGATTAGCTTGAAAAGTGCTCTGCTGACACTCACTAAAATGACAACTAGGAAGGTTTTTTTTCCTCTTTCTTCGGGAATCAAACACTCTTCCAGGGTTTATTTTTGTGATTTATAGCAATAGAGGCCCATGCCAGCCACAAAATTCAGGGCTGCCTGCAAATGTATTTATGATCTGCTTTAAAGGTACAGTGGTTTTCTGGCTTTCACTGTGGTTGCCTACATGTCTGTACTGTTCTCATGGAGGGAGTAAAAGGTGGGAAAAGCAGAATTGATCAGATTTGTCTTCCATCTTTAAAAGAGTAAGGAAATTTCAAAATCTAGGTATTAATCCATTTTAACACAAAAATACTCAATGTAGATTTTATTCATTCTCAATTATATATTTGAGTTTTAAAAGTTAAATTCCTAAATAAAACCATAATAAAAGAATGATACACTTATGTCTACATAAAAATTAAATGGATATGATTTTGCCAATCCAAATTGATACTTTTGGTAAAATTTTCTCTTGCATATAATGAAAATACAGTGAAGGCATCTGCTATGAACGTTGGACAGGGAAGCGAATTGGAGCATTTCCAGGGGCCTGGCGGCAAATGGTACCCTGCCTCTATATGGCAGTTGCTGACCCGCATCACATAGATGAGATAATAGCATTCACCGAGGAAAAGTAGATCTTTTAGGTTAGGCTTCTGCAACAATTCATACTGTAAAACAAATTAAAAAAAAAGTTTTAAACTCACTTTAGAGCTATGACTTGATACACATGACTTGATAAATGTTTGCTGAGTGAATATTATTTTATTCTCTCCAGTGGTATTTCCTCAAGGCCATCAAGGGTAGAATGCATCATGTGTCATGTGTCCTTAAGGGAGAATAAAATGCTGCTAATTAAACTGTGATACAACCTAATTTCAGTGGTGGGGGAAAAAATCTTACTATCAATGAAATAGAGTAAGACATTGAAGCCTACCACTTATTTCCAAATTCCAGGCTATGGTGTTTCTGCAGAAGAATCCATGGGTTAATGATAAAAAGGACTACGGGCCTGCAGAAAATCACACTAGGGGATTCTTATTCCCAAACTCAAACATTTCTATTCGGGTTACACCAGGCTGAGTACTTCCATGATATGTTATAGGTTGATTACATATGAGCAACTCATGTCCTTAACTCACTGGAGATCCTCCCAACCCCTTACTGCATAGTCTCTGGTTCCCTTCCCTATCATAGTCCCTCAAGTATACACACAGCATACACAAGTCACACACAAATGTTCTCACACATACATAGGGCTCAGGACAACTTTCTTATGCTATCGTCTTATGCTCTCACCATAAACATCTCAGGAGTGATGAACATGCCTTATCTACACAAAGAATGAATGAGTATGGAAATGCTTGGTTGAAGATAGAGCATTATCTAGTCCAAGCTCCATTTTCCTGTCCTTACTGTAGCTGATATGATTTCATGTGGTGCTGCTTCTTGAAGGGCCTGTTTTTGGTCTCTGTGATCCCTGTTCTCCTGGTTCCTTCTCTTTCACATTCTTCTTCCTCCTGCCTTTTAAACCTAAGTGTTCCCTAATGTTCCACTCTTGACCTTTTTCTTCCCCTTCACCTCTTCTAAGTGACCTTCTCTTTTGGGGTCTCAATCAGATCAACAAATGACTTGTCCAAGGCCAGACAACCAGCTGGTAGGAAAAGACCTCAGCTCTTATTTCTAGTCAATAAACATGTTCACTTATTATGCTTAGTTCTTTCAAGGCAGTAGAGACACAAAACAAACAGGATACAGACTTTGCCCTCCAGGAGTGGGAAATCTAGTAGATCTCACACATGGAGTCTAGGGCCTTTCTGAAGTCAGTACAGAAATTCTGAGTGGCTTCAAATGAAAATACATTTCAGCCATGTCAGACTAAACCGGACTATCCTCTTAGGCAAGGCTTCCTAACCAGTCAGTCAGTATTATGGACTCTTCATGGATGTGTGACAAGATTCTGATCAGTGATTATGTGAAATTCTCTCTCTTTTTAGGGGGGAGTACATATTATTTACAATAGTATGTGTTAGGTAGAATATTTTGCTAAGAAGATTGTATGAGTAGGTTAAGAGAGTATTAATTTTTACTGTGGGTTAGGAGATAAGTAAGCAAAACAAGCATGGCAATTGTGTGGGTCTACATAAGCAATATGAGATCCTTACTATGTAGTAATTCTCTCACTATAGTTATCGCTGGTGTATTTAATAGTATTTTACATCTTTAATTTCTTTTAAGTGTGCCTTTAAAACTTGTGTCATGTCACTTCCATTTAAACGTGGCAAATAAAATGCATGAAATCCCACTGACAGGAGAGTAAAGAAATAAAAAAGGCATAAATCCATAAGGCTGAGGGCAACAGGGTAATACATGAGATATCAGCAGATTTCTAGAGTTTGAAAAGGATAGACACATGGTAATTTATTTAGCCTAATTGATGAAGCCTGCAGTGAGGGAAGTGACCCAAAGGCAATACAACTTAGAATACAGAATCTTGGTTATATTCAGGACTTAGCAATGCCCCGTTCCTCCAAAAGTGTAGTTAGTGTAGGATGAAGTCAATACAGGAGGTTTGGTTGACATTTCCCATAAGGAATAGTTATATCTCTTTCCCCATTCTTTGGAAGCAAATATAACCGCTCTCTGTCCTATCAGAAGAGGTGAGATTACTCTTGCAGAAGTTGATCTAGAGAGGCTCTGAACTTTTGGTTTATACTGCATATAAGAAGCTTAAGTGGAAGTCTACATGGTAAATGTGAGATTTGTCCAGGCTGCTGCTTCTACTCAGCTCCCAGAACAGATGCAGCCATAATGTGCTCCTCAGGCCATTGGGGGATTTATCCCTTAGGAAATTACCTGACATGAATGTGGATCTCCCCCAGTGAAGCACCAGCCCCTTACTGGTCATGAGCTCCACTGATGCACACAAAGCTTCCAGTCAGTGTTTTAGTGCCTCAGTCTTAAATATGAATAGACAGCCAGGGATTATCAGAGAATTGAGAAAAGTTTCTAACTTGACTGAATTACAGACACTCAACGTTGAGAAAAGGGGGAATATGGAAGAATCAGAAGCAACACAAAGAGAAGAAAATAATACATCATAATTAATTTTCATAGATATTATAAAAATATTACACTAATGAAAGAGATTCATAAGAAACAATAAAAATCCACAGTATGAGAATAAGAAAATATTCTTAGAAAAAATTTTTTAATGATAGAAATGGAAGTTGAAAAAATGACCCAGATTTGAGGAAACCTGCTGAGAAGAAATTGAGAAAAAGACGAAAAATGGGAGGAAAAGATTCAGTATTCAAACAACAGATATTCCTGAGAAAAAAGTGAAAAAGTATGTGAAAAAAATTATTGAAGAAATAAAACAAGAAATTCCAAGAACTAAAAAAAAAAAAAAAAAAAAAAAATTCCAAGAACTGAGGAACCCAAGCCTCCAGATCAAAAGGGCCCACAGGATACCCAACTCCTTAAACAACAAACACCCTCACCAAAGCACATCCTGATGAAATTTCACAACATAAATGTTTCTGGTGGGGGAATAAAAACAGTTCATATGCAAAGGGCTAAGAATCAGAGCATCCAGTTTTTCAGTAGGAACACAGAAGCAAGAATAAAAATTATGAGAAAAAATTCATTCCCATTTAGGGGCGCCTGGGTGGCTCAGTGGGTTAGGACCTCTGCCTTCGGCTCAGGTCATGATCCCTGGGTCCTGGGATCAAGCCCCACGTTGGCCTCTCTGCTCAGCAGGGAGCCTGCTTCTTCCTCTCTCTCTGCCTGCTTCTCTGCCTACTTGTGATCTCTGTCTGTCAAATAAATAAATAAAATCTTTAAAAAAGAATTCTTTCCCATTTAGAGTTTTATACCCAGCCAAAATATTAATATTAAGCATGAGGTAAGCATGAAGACCATTTTGGACAGAAACGCCTTTCATGTACCTTTCAAGCATGTCTTTTTAGGAGTTTCTGAAGGAAGCATTCCACCAAAATGAAGGTAGAGAATGAAAAGACCTTGGGCCCAGGAATCAGAAGATCCCATATTTGAGAAAGGTTAAAGGAATTCTCAGGATGTTAGTGAGCAGGGGCTTAACAAAGAATATCTTCATGAAAAAAAATGAACTGATACATTACTTGACAGATAATTATGTGCCATTTTAAGTGACAGGTTTTACTCTGATAACAACAAAAACTTTAAAGATGACACACAGAGGATGGTGCTTCCAGCCTCTGGAGGTCCAGTGTCCTAAACTCTGTGAACCCATACAGAAAGACCGAAAAGAGAGAAAGAGTAAAAGATAAACTAAGGCTTAAGGAACCAGAGCACTGCCTGCAACAAGTGGGTGGATTCAAAAAGCCCACCCTACTTCTAGAACAGTATCCGACTAGGCCATAAGCTGCAGGTTGAGGGCTAGAGGGGACGTAGATGAAGAGCCACTGGAAATCATCAACAGGACGGTCATAGGGTTTGGGTCAACACATGCTGACGTGGTTCAGTGTGGCTGTGCCCATTATCTAATAGAATGTCCAAGTCATTTGATATAGTAACTATGAATCCTCCTTTTGGGAATGAAAATAAAAAGAGGATAGGAATTTTCTGAAGACTGCTTCGGAAATGGCAAGAATAGCAGTATATTCGTAATAATTCTCATCTGGAAAACATTCATGAGAAAGCTATAGAATGGAAAATCAAGATCAGTACTACTCCAAAGCTGCAATGTAACCTACCGCCATCATATTAATTTCTTCAAAAGAAATCCGTGGACATGGAAGTGAACCTAATTTGGTTTTCTTTTAAAAAAAAACTCCAAAGATAAGGGCGCCTGGGTGGCTCAGTGGGTGAAGCCTCTGCCTTCGGCTCAGGTCAGGATCTCAGGGTCCTGGGATCGAGCCCCACATCAGGCTTTCTGCTCAGCGGGGAGCCTGCTTTCCCCGATCTCTCTGCCTGCCTCTCTGCCTACTTGTGATCTCTCTCTCTGTCAAATAAATAAAATTTTTAAAAAATCCTTTAAATAAAAAAAAAATTTTTTACCAAAAAAAAAGGAGCCTTCAACAAAATTGAGAATCACTGTAACCATAAAGGCATGTTTTACAGCCAAGCAATGATGTTTAGCACCTGACTTTGTTCAGAACAGAAGTCAGAGGTAAATTTATTGCTCTTTAACAGCTTTGGGAGACTACAACAAAAATGAACAGGAATTTGGTATCTAACCCACACTACTTCCATGACTGACTTGGTTCTCTTAGGAACTTTAAATCTTCTAGAGCCTCCATATGGTGTTAGGTGTCGCCATTGAAATATTTACTGATACTGGGTGGCTCAGTTGCTTAAGCATCTGACTCTTGATTTTGGCTCAGGTCATGATCTCAGGGTCATGAGATGGAGCCCCACGTTGGGCTCTGCCCTAAGCATGGTGCCTACTTGAGATTCTCTCCCTCTCGCTCTGCCCCTTCTCCCTCCACATTCTCTCTCTCTCAAAAAAAAAAAAAAAAAAAATATATATATATATATATATATATACATATATATATTTATGGAGCTTGTTTCTTAGTGGTTAAAATATTTAATGGTTTATATCAGTGATGTCTTATATTTGGTGAAATATGGTAGATGGGTTTAGGAGAAAAAAGTGGCAATTAAAATATGACACACTCTAGTAATGTTTCCTAATTTCATGAATGTTACGATGAAAAAAAAAAAAAAGGCGTCTTGGAATTGATGAAACACAGTATTTTCCCAAAGAGCATTCTTTCTTATTCCGACCCTTTATCCCCATGCCAAATCAATCTTCAGAATCAGTAAACCCACAAAATGATATCTGTCTTCATCTTGTTTGACAACCTCCTCCTACTTGTCCCCATAGCACTAATTTGAAAACACCAGCTTCGTGTGCCTCTTCAAGGTGCCTTATTCCAGAAATACCCAGAAAATGAATAAACATTTCCTTTTGTGCTTTTCAGAGTGCATCATGTTCAGTAGGCCCTAGTGACTAATATGCCAGCATGAGCACGGACGTGCACCCTCTAACAGTCGGGATTTCTTATCACAAGGAACAGAAGCTAGCTCTGCCTATTTTAGCCAAAAAGGAATTTGTTCTGAAGGTAACCCATAGACTCTCTGGGAGGGCCAGAGAACTAGGTTTAGAGGTTATGTAGCCAAAAATAACCCTTAAAATGATGGCATGGAGCCGGTCCAGTAAAGACACCTCTCCTGCTGCCACCAGGTCCAGACTCCAGAGCAGGCCCTGCTGATCTCCCAGCACGGGGCAAGAGCTGTTGTCTGGCCCACTGGGGCAGAGTCTGGGTCACGGGCCTTGGATGCAAACATTATATAGCTAGCATTGTAGCTCCTATGGTGGGGAGTGGGCTCTGCCTCAGAACGTGGGAGAGCCTGCAACATGGGAAAGGGGTTCAGATGACAGTGTTCAAAAGAAACAATTGTCCATTCGACTCTAAAGAAATACTTTCAAAAGCCAAAACACAATGCAGAGGAGTACACATCAAGTACACGGAGTGAGCATGTTTGCCTTCCATCTTTGTCTAAGTTGATTAGGTGCACTGTGCAATTTTATATTAAAACCTGGACCAATGCCTATTTTATGGCTATTCAAAATACATATCATTTTGCATTAGGAATTTTACTTATGATCTTAGATAATGAAAGAATAGTTGGAAATGGCCTTTTAAATTTAACCCAGTGGTGGTCACAGAATAGATACACTTCCTTTAAGTGATGACTGATTAATTATCTAGGGAATAATCATTAAGAAAAAAAGGATAAGGATAGATATTCACTATAAGTCCACAAAAGGATATGTAATAATTACATGTTACATAAATATTACCAAATTAGGCTAAATGAGACATTGGCAGACTCACAACGTATAGGTGCGTGGAAGCTCAATTTAAACTGCATAATCAGATTTAGGAGGTGCTTTTAAGGTCATGTGAGCCAGCGTCCAGCCCAACAAAGGCAGTCCCCCTTGTTATATCCCTGACAGGTGGTCCGCAGTGCATCGTTTTGAGTATAGTGTATTGTATTGTTTGTTTCTGATATGGACTCTATGCGTTTAGGAATCTCACCAAAGATAGTATTAATTTCTTTTGTCTTGTTGGTTAATACTCAAGTGACCTAAAACTTTTTTACAACCCAAACTGTTAAACTAGGATTTCCATTCCATGTCCTTGGGCAGCTGATTTTAGAACCTAAATGAAGCCAACATCTATTCTTTTGAAACATAGTCTTAGTCTCAGCCCTTGCTCTGGGCTCAGGGATATCAAGTTTAATAGTGATTGTCATTCAAATTCACTAGTGCTTTGAGCTTTGTATCATTAGCAAACCTAACATACTTGTAGTCTAAGTATGCCTGAGTTGTTGATAAAACTGTGAAATGTCAGGGTCAAGGCAGGCCAACACAAGCCACCTTCTATGTTGGCTTCCACACCTGTGAACATTCTGTGGGTACAGCTGATCAACCCAGCTATTAGACCACATCCTAGACCTCATTTCTGTGTCTCACCCACAAACATTACTCAAGAGCCTTGTTTACAGATGTGCTCCGGAATGATTGTGAGGATGTAAAAATCTGGTGGCCTGGCTCTATTTTAAATACTCTAGGTTATCTACAATTCAAAGGAGCAGTAGGAGACACTCCTGATACAACACAGAACTCTTCAGTGAAGCAAAAACTATGACACCCAATCCTTTTTGTAAGTCTTGATTTTCGTATGCTGGGTTTACTGTTGGGCTACGTACACATTGTACATGAGTCAATATGAAAGTCAAAATTCTACATAAGGCATTTTTAATATAGGCCTTAAAAATAATGATGTTGATAATGTGCATTCTAATATAATAACTTTGATAAATGCTTATTACCATTTTAAGAGAATATATGATTTAACTTCTTGAATAAAAACAATTGTTTTAAGTTTTTTGCTAACTTAAGAAACCAAAGAAAATCTAATTAAAATTAAAGTGTTCTTCTGGAATGTAGAATCTTCAGAAAAATTGGCTTCTAAATTCTGAAGGCTGGAACATTCTTATTCTTCTTCTAAAAAGGAAGAAATGTATAGTAAATTCATTGCAGGGCTCAATTTACACTTAAAATATTTATAATGCTTACTAGTGATGTAAAAAAAAGGGGGGGGTGGGAAGCCGAGTTTATGATGTCATTGATATTTGCTAAGCCAAAAAGCAGCTGTGGGATAAATAAATTATCAGTTTCACCATGAATGAGACCTTCGAAACACATGGCAGCTTTTTGCCATCTAGTTGTACAAGAGAAGTAGGAGGGAGAGCTACAGCAGCTGAAATAAGCTCTTCTACTAAGCATTCTAATTAACCAAGTCCTAATACCAATAATTAAAATGGAAACTCTACATTTAAAAACCATGTAAAGACCTTTGAATTCTGCAGTTATTAGCTTGTTTGAGACTGATTTTTTAAAGGGGTTTAATGAGCTCCTCTTAAGCATTTACCACAATCATCTCGCTTTGTTCCAAAAAAGTAAAAAATGAAACAGAGCAAATTGTGCATTATTTCAGTGGTGTCTAAAACAGCAGAGGGTACACAGACAATATACAAATTGTCTAATTACCCTGAAAATGAAGTTATTTGTCCCTTAAAACAGTAGTAACAGCTAACATTTATTTTATAGACATAGAGGGTTGGAGCTGGCACCATTTTCTTTTTAAATGTGCCTATCTTTCATTTTTACACCACAGAAACTGATGTAAAATAAGACTTGCTTGTGGTCAGCATGATTGCGCTTGCTCCTGGGATGCAAGAACACACTGTCTTCAGATTCTTTCAATTCACAGTATTTACTGAGGACTTAGAATGCCAGCAGAGCACAGGATTTCCGTTAAATCTCTCTTGGGTGGTAGTGCACGTAAGCCGTCATTGGAGACCACTGCAGTAAGCCTTCCTTTAATAAGCCATATCCCTGGGGAATCTTGCTCAAAATAAAATCCATGTCTAATTGCCTAGGAATTTTAGTAAGTTCAGTATGTCCTCGATCACTTTTTTTTTCCTCATCTGCTATCAGAATTATAAGGCAAGACATGTTTGGCAGACACTACAAAGAGGGACAGTACAAATACCTGAAATAGAACTTTTTATTTTTTGCTCTATTTTTAAAGGATGGATAATCCTTTGATCAGAAAGACCCGAATTAACTACTTCCTGATGCGTTTTAGCACAGAGTAATTTTTATGATTTTTAAGACATTATAAAATATGAAATGGAAATTTAGCCATCTGGATACTCAAACATATGAGCCTTTTCTGAAGATGGTCCCTCAGGTAACTAGAGTTGTTGACAGAAGTGCTCTCTAGAATGGCACTCTGTGTCCTTTGCTTGAGACTGACAGATTGGAATCTTCGAGTTCTCTGCATGGACTGTACTGGTTTGATCTTCAGCTTCTCTGGAAACTTCCTGTGCTGATTAACAGTGAAGGCACCCACTGGGTTTTCAAAGTCGCAAATGTAAGTGGTGTGCTATTTTTTGGAATTAATTGCATTTAGAATATTCTGAGTAGGTACTCTCTGGTACTACAAGCATATGGTCATTTTCACATAGTGCTATTTCTGTAAAATCTCCATTCTTAACACCATCAGAATCTGCTTCCTTAAAGATAGCTGGACAACATCAGAAAATGATGGCGAGTTAGTATCTTTTTCTGCTTGAGGCAGTAGATTTCATAAAACCAAAACATCTGCTAATCCTATGTCAGAAGTTTGTGCCAGAAGCAACTGAATATTGATCAGCAGCTCCAATATTACATTTAAATATCTACTTTCATACAAAATACTGTAAAATGCTATACTCCAGTGTTACTTGATGACTGTTTATCTGAGGAAAGCAGGATGGAAGTGGAATAGTGGAACAGGACTTTGGGTATTAGAGGGCTGGCCAAGGCTTTTTTAAATGCAGGGAGATGCGTTCACCCAGGTGCCATTTAGCGAGCCCTGCATTTGTCCCATCTCGGCTCCCTCCCATCAGCAGCTAGGTAAAGTCTCTTTTTGCATCTCCTCCTCACTTCTTGCCCAGCAGGCCTCTCTGTCCTCTGAGGCCATCAAGTAAAACCTTTCAACTTCTGGCTCCCACTCACTAGGTATAAACCCAGGGGTGGTTTTCCTTCCAGAATAAGGATAGGATCTCACTCTTATTCAAGGCCACATCTGTCAAAAGTGCTGGTCATCTCACTCCCCGACTGGAACTGCCCAGCAGAATTCAGTGTCGATCCCAGGCTCCCCTCACACACTTGGCGTAGCAGGTTTCAGGTCTCATGATGTGGATTCCCCCTCATACAGCCACGCCGTCCCTACTCATCTTCGCAGCTTTGGCACCTCTCACTAAGCCTAGCAAGCAGAGGTACTCAACAATTACGTGTTGAACTGAAACTACTAACTTTTAAGCATGAGTTATTTTCAATAGCTTGAACCAGAAATGAGGTGTCCCAGATTGTCTGCAGAACAGCATCTGACTCCTGCTCCACTTTATTTTCAACCCATAAGTGACCCAAAAACGAGGAGTGAGAAAGTTCCAATGACTAGAGTTGCTAGATAAAATACAAGCTGCTCCATCAAAACTGATTTTCAAATAAACAACAAATATTTTTTTAAGTATAAGTATGTCACAAGTAGTACATGGGGCATACTTATACTAAAAACAATTATTCATTGTTTATATGAAATTCAAATTTAACTGGACAGCCTGTATTTTTACTTGCTAAGTCTGACAGTTCTACCAGTGACTCCTTAAAAATTCTAAAGATGTTTCTTTAGAGCCCTTGGAGGTTTGTGTCCCAGTTCTGCAAACTTCTCACTTGGGCAGATTTTATGTCTTTTAATGCTGCTCCATTTCTTTCTGAACATCTCAGTAGCATGCTTTAGGAAATGCTGTTTACTGTACATAATTTCCATTTATTTTGCTAATTTATAGAACTCCTTTCTAATATCTGTTAATAATTTTAGCAGAAAGAACACTGTAGCATTGCTCAAAATCTCTTACAAAGCTGATATTCATCGTTATTACTATGCCTGAGTCAAGTCCTATCTACAAGTGTTAATAATTTTTAAAAATTTCATATTTTCAATTAAACCAGCAAAACACAAAACACAATATTGAAAATAAGTAAGTCTTTCATTTGGGGATTTCTTTTCTTCATTAATCAGGCACCATGAGACGTGCCATCCTCATCACAGGCCAGGGGGAGGCAGCCTGGCAGGCGGAGGTGGGGCCTGTGATGTAACCGCAGCGGGTCTTTGTTGGTGAAGCCATCCCTAAAGGGAAACGTCTGTAAACCCAAGCGCTTCAGCTTCAGTGTGAATGGGCTGGAAAGCAGAAAAGAGCTGCCTCTTAGAGTTTCCTGTAAATCTTGGAGGCTTGAAACCGTGGTCAACAGAAGAATTCCTCACAGGTCCTTAAAAGACATACCTGTCTCAGTAAGGAAAGCAAAGGCAGGTTTCTGCGAACGACTACGGCCGGGGAGTGCTAACTGCTGTGTGTGCGGCCGGTGTACCGAAGGTGATGGTGCAGTGGGAGTGAAAGGGACAGCTTGTTCCGATCCTGAAAGTTTCCCACATTAATGCATTCTTCTCTCCGTGTTCTTGACAGTGATTTCTCATTACTTATTCCCGTGAAAGCATTAAGGAGAGAGAAATACCTCCCTAAGGAGAGGGATACTGGAGTCTACCTTCCTCAGAATTTCAGCTGGACTAATCTCAGCTTCAACTTCTAGGCAGAGAAGGACGAAGTCTGCCCTAACTACTGGGTGTCACGAGAGGATAATGCATTAAGACGTTTAGCGCAACACAAGCACGGTACCTGCTTTCCACCATATTGGCAGCTCCAGTTAAGGACGGTTGTCAAGCTACCGGCACAACACGCACACACTGCAGAGATGCAGAACAATGCCTGGAAGCCTGCCCAAAACTGGTCTCTCCAAAGGACACACTCAACGTATGGGACCAGGCCAAACTCCCTGAGGGTTAGTAGCGGCATTTTGCTAGTTGGTGCGACAAAGGGAGGAACTTTGGAAAGCTGAAGGCGCGGGGCTGCTACCTGGCTGTGCAGAGCAGCAGGGCTGACAGACACACTCATTAAACTTGATCTGAAGCAAGCGAGCCAGTGAGGTCGTTTCTGAAATATTCATGAGGCGCGTTACCAGACCCCACTGAGAGGTAGAGCAGGAGCACGCACGCACACCCGGGGAAAAAGGCACTCACAACCACACACCCCACCACCCCACACTGCCGCCCGTCGCTCCCCACACGCCCGTTCTTGTCTACCTGCCCGGGAAAGAGATGGTCTCGGAGTGAGCAGTTTCCCAGCAGTTGGAGGAGCTCCTCAGACGGCCCCTCGGGGACCGCAGCGCGGAGGACCCCTTGCCCCGCAGCCCTGCAGCGTCCCTGGGGCCCAAGGCCGCGGCGCGGGGGGTGGCGGGGGTCCAGGACCCGGGAGGGCCACTCGCCAGGGCCGGGCCGCCCGTGGTGTCCCCACCTCCCATGTTGGCCTCTGCCAAGGATGCCTCCTCCAGAGCCCCCGTTCGGTTCGGTCGCTAGGTTACCTGCGTCCGGGCCGAGACGCAAACGGCCTCCCGCGCGGCCCCGTAGCCCTGTGGGTGTTAGTTCGGGGGGCGGGGCGCAGGAGGAAAGGATGACGGTCCCGGTTGCCCCCGAAGCCCCTGCACCGAGGCAGGGCGCACTCTCATTCCAGCCCCTCTCTGGCCACAACCCTGACCCCTCCGCTGCGCCCCAGACGCAACGCAGCTCGCACGGTGCCGCGTCCTCGTCACCGCCTCCCTGCTCTCCAAGGGCATTCGCCCCTCGCGCCTCTGCCCCTCCGGGGTCGCCCCCAGGCGCGGCGACTCACCGGACCCCGGCGGCGGCGGGAAGCTCAGCAGGTCCCGGCGCGCGCCGGCCGGGTCTCCATGCCAGCTCTCCGCAGGCGCTCGGGCTGCGCGCTCGGCGGCGGCGCTGGACACGGTCCCTCCGTCCCCCGCACCGCGGCTGCACAGGGTGGCCGCGGCTGTCGCACTGGCTGCGGGCGCGGGCGGGGCGGGGGCGGGCCAGGAATCTGGGTCGCGGGGAGCGGAGCGAGCCGGGAGGCACCCGGGCGGCCGGCGGCGTGGAGGCGACGGAGAGCAGCCCGCGGAGGGCGTGCGAAGGCTTCCCTGGGAGCGCGACGCGGGCGGCGACTGAGCATGCCCAGTCCCCAGCCGGGGGCGCGGGCGCGGGGCCGGAGGAGGGACCGCTGCTGGGGCCCAGAGCGGGGCCGCGGCCGCGGTTGGCCCGGTTGGTTCGCGCCCGGCGGATCCGCGGGAGGCCCGGGGACCCGGACACCTGATAGTGTGTCCTGCAGAGAACCCTGCAGTGAGGGGCAAGATGTGCTTCTCGCTTGCTTCCCAGAGAATTGTCCAGAAGGCAAAGTTTGCTTTAGCTCGGCTCCGGCCCTTGCGGCCTCACAGACTGATTCCCGCAATCCAGGTACGCACGCCCCACCTGCTTTCCTGTGTCGGGTACCAGCCTCCTGGGTGCGCGGGCAGCGCCCGCCTTTCCCGACTCCTGGACCTGTCGGGTCAAGTTCTCCAGGAGCCAGCTCTTTAATTAGGTGTAATTGAGAGATGCTGTCAGTCCTCCCAGGTCACATGTCTGCATTTCAACCAGGGCTTCGAAACAGTATCTTCACCCCGGGGTTAACTGTAATGGATGGAAGGTACACACCATGGTTGGGGGCTATTTTAGGGCGCCCTGCTTCACAGTGCAACAGGAGTGGCCCAGAATGACTCACTTAACACCCTCCGAAACCTGTGCCTTTCAGTGGTGTGGTACTTCATGCTGAATGGAGAACGTTTTCTCTGTATTCAAGCAAAACGCTGCTTACGTTAGAGGCCGCACGGGGTCAGGGAAAGAGGGTGAGCCTCGAGGTTGGCCTGATCTCAGTTTTATCTATCACCCGCGTTCCCTAGCCATGCTGCGCCTCTGTAGCCTGGACCGTGGTGATCCCGACCTCTCTGGATTGTTGTGAGGCAAGGAGGCAGAGCTCTTGCTCTGCAGCGGACCTTCACCAAGTAAGCCTCTGAAAGTTCCTCGTCGCTGGTCTGTTTTCATGACAGGTTGGGTTAGTGCTGATCTTGAAATGGTGACCATTTGTGCTGTTGCCTCCTCACATTAAATAACCTTGAACTTGGATTTTTCTAACTTTTTGGTTAGAAAACATTAGCCACTGTTACCTTTTCTTTCAGCACTCTAGTTTCTTCCTACTTCTTTGAATAAACCTCTAGGAAGGAGCTAGATCATGGCTATATATCCAGGCAATTTGCTGTGGGCAGGATTATCACCATGGGAGGGATTTCACTCCATAGTCCTCTAAAAGTAGTTTAACTGACTTGCATTCCCCCATGGTCCTTGTTTCACAACTATTGAACAAAGTAAGGTATGGAAGGAAGTTTTCTCTGCACTAATACTGTCCCACTTTTAAAAAGTATCAACATTCAAAAAGTAAACTTCTCAGAGGCGCCTGGGTGGCTCAGTCGCTTAAGCATCTGACTCCTAATTTCAGCTCAGGTCATGATCTCAGGGTGATGGGATTGAGCCCCAAGTTGGGCTCTGTGCTGGGCGTGGAGTCTGCTTAAGATTCTCTATCCCTCTCCCTCTCTCTCTGCACCCCTCCCCTGCTCATTCCCTCTCTCTGAAAAAAAGAGTAAATGTCATTAACTCCCAAACATACCATTTTCTTCATGACACTTTGCCTTTATTTATGTTATTCCACCCTTTCTGGAATACTCTTCCTTTTCCATTCCACTTCACTAAGTCCTGCCCACTCTTCAAGCTCAAATGCCACCTTTTTTCTGAAGACTGCCCGAAACCCCATGGCAGAGTTAATACTCCGCTGCCCTCCTGCTGTCTGCATGTGTCACTGTCTGCTGGAGGTGTCGAAGCCATCTAAAGCAATGTCCCCAGCGATTGTTATGTCCAGGCTCCATTCCAGGCACCAGGAAGATAGCAATGCACAAGACAGAAAGGGTCCCTGCCCTCATGTAACTTATAGTCTAGTTTGAAGAAGATAGGCAATAAACACCTGAGCAATGACACAGGTCATGTATACTTTTATCTTTGTGTTATTCATCAGATTAAGGTACATAGTCTAGATTCATCCTTCCAAAAACAATAAAGATATTAATATTGGCCCGAAGGCAAGCAGACTACATGGACATGGATCCCTGCCTGGTTGTTGCTGAAGCAATGATTTTTACTCCTTTCATTTGACTCCCTCAGCTACAACAGTCCTAATCCCAGACCATTCTAGGTCGTACAATCCCATATGAAGAATGGAAGGGGGTAGGGGAAAGCCAGAGAGTTTAGGACCTTCACCAAATTATATCCTTTCTCTAAGGTCAAGGAACAGCATTTCCATTGGTTGAATGCAACCTGGATTCCCAGCTCTTCTGAGTCACGCACCACTCCTGATCCCTCCCCTCTCATGATCTTTGGCCTCTATTTATGTCAATAGTTATTTTCTGTTGTACGTCATTTGACTATTTGGATCTATCTGCTATCTGAATAACTCAAGCTTTTTTCTCTGATTCTTTTATTGTCTGAGTGTGAGACAGACTTGTCGCCTCTTAGAACCAACTTTTCCAAAGCATACGTGTATACATGTATTCCATAGCAATTAGTGACAGCCTTGCCTCAGTTTAATGTTTAATTCCAGGGCAGGATCTCGTTCATTCTGATGTAGACAACACTTAGCAGATGACCATTATCTAATAGATCCCCAGTAAAAGGTTGTGAAATGAATGAAGGAATGTATGCAGGTTCTCAACTCTTCTTGCTTCCTCAGACTATAGTTCTTTTCTAATTACTCTATCTACTAACCCTATGATTTGGCTCAATTTCACCCTTTTCTATTCTCCTAATTTCCCTCCTGCCACAAAACCACAGATGTCTACACCTCAGAGTAGAGAAAACCTTAATTCATTAAATAATTTGTGTGTTATAATGAAAGCCGCAACCTATTATCTGTAAATCCATATCATTCTTGCTTCCTCTGGCCCACAGCAACTATCTTTAAAACTTCTTTCTCTTTTCCATCTCCCCCACCTGCCATGTTTTGAACAATGTACCTCTGGCTCTCCCCACTGCCCTGGAGAAGAGTGACCACCAACGGCCATCAGCCTAGGGATTAGCTCGTTATGGTGAATATGTCCTCCCCGACCCACTCCGGTCTCTATCAGTAGACTATTTTCTTCCATCTTTATTCACTCTCTCCTGGCTATCACCAGCTTTTCTCTCTTTCTCTTCTCTCTCTCAATCACCTTCCATCTTCTAATAAACCTACCCGGAGTTTTTTGGGAAGCCTGATTTGACACCCATGTTCCTTTAAGATGTCTAGAAATGACTGTCTAGTGTGATGCTCTCAGGAGTTCTTTAAAGAAGCCTCATCAGCTCTTTCCCATCTCCAGGCATTTCCTTTGTGCTTCATCATGGTTACGGTTCCAACTGCCAAGCTTGTAAGTACACCAAGATGTGTGACCTCATGCTCTGCTAACTGAAAAAGCTTTTCTAAATATGTCCATCATCAGACATCTGTTCTCTGTTAGTAGAGTACCAGCTCGGCACTGCTCAAGGGAAACTGCTCTGATACGCAGCATTGTCACAGGCAAGTAAGGCATTTCTCATCCGTTAATCAACACTGGAGCTCTCTGACACAAGTGCGGGAGGATGGCATGCGGAGAGGCGTACCGAATTTCAGGTGAGCCTCCTTGTTTGCATGGATCCAGGAAGCCCTTACGCGTCTCCAAGCCACAAGGATCCTTGCGCAGGTAGTTTGGCAGCAGTTAATTGTTACAATGAAGGAAGTAAAGTGTTTGGTGACACTTGTCACAGCGATGTCACATAATGATAAACGACTAGACTAGAGACTCAAGGATCTGGGCTTCGCTGTTTGTCAGTCTTCTGTCTAAAGTGAGGATGGCAGGGAGCATGTCTACCTCATGGTGTTGCTGGAGGAGTTACATGGGGGGTTTGTAAGGCGCTTAGCATCGCGGCTAGCCCGTAGGCTCGACAGACGCTGGTCATGACTCATGACTCTATCCATTATCTCTGGATAAAAATTGTATGTATCAGATTACTACGGGATCCGTGGAGGTGGCAGCTGAAGGAACTGAGATCATCTGATGGAGCTTTTAGGGAGGGTCCACAGAGGAGGAACTTGGGCCACTAAAGCCTGTCCCAGTCACAGCAGTAGAGCTGAGGAGGGAGAGGACGCTGGCTCTGTTGTCTCTGGGATTCCACTCCAGCTCATGACACAGAGTCTGGTCTTTTGCAGGCAGGTGGGTAGGCTGCCTTGCCAGGAGATTTCTCATGGAACATCACCCTTTATTTGAATAAAAACCTCCCCACCCAGAGGTTTCTCTCTTCAGCAAGGTTTGATGGAGCAATGGGCAAGTAGGAATTTCCCGCCTGGGTCATTTTGTGGGGTGGGGTGGAAGTCATGGCCCATTTATTTATTTTTAATCTGGCTCTGGTCCTCATGCTGTGACTTGAACAATTGGTAGTAGGAGATGTATGTCTTATGTATATTGGCTTCATCATGAGACTGGAAAGGCAACCTCTGGGCTTAAAAAGTATTGGGCCTTGTCTCATTTTGCTTAATTGTTGTGTAAAGTTTAGAAATTAATATAAGGTCATCCTGTTTTGCAATAGAATGGAGCTCTGGGTACAGCACTGACGTGGCAGTTGGACCCAATATGCTTCCCAAGATCTATACTGATAAAACTGTACCCGGGATTGTAGGAGAGTTAGTCATCATGCTAGAGAATGCTTGAAACCAAATACACTAAGGCTCTGAGACATGCTGCCTCGCAGGAGTTCCCAGGGTATGGCACAGAGAAGGCTTTCCGGGCCTCAACCCTGGAAAAAAATGCAGTCTACTTAATAATCATTAATTGAACACCTAGTGTAGACAATGTGTTATGCTAGATACTGGGGAGACAAAGATGGATAAAACACTGTGATCTTGAGGAACTCATATCCAAATAGAGGCAAAAACACCTCTGTACACACCCATGTGTGCACGCATGCACACACACCCACACACACTAGTGTGGGGCTTTTCTTCAGGTTTTTGCTAATATAGGATTAAATCTCTACTAAACCTCCTCCTCCCCTTTCAGTCACCCTGTCAGACTCCTCCGGGGCTGTTTTTTGTTTAAGGCGTTGTTGCCCCCTGACAATGTAGGCCAAAAACCTCTGTGAGTTCTGGTGCTCAGGCCCCTAATCTTGTCAGCCAAGTCCAAGAGAGCTTAGTTAATCTCTGAAAGATGGCAGTCCTGCGGAATCTAAGAGAAAACAGCAAGGTAGAAGTTGGACTGTTTTGTGGCTGACATTGTGGTTGATGCTCCTACTTGGAAATTTTAATGAGCCCAGCCTGCAGTGACCTTTAATAATGGTCAGCCTTGAGCTGGGGCCTTAATGTTCAGTAGGTAGCAACTTCTACACTAGAATATATTTAAGGAGCAAATTAACATTTTTGAAGGGTTTTTTTCATTTTTCTTTTTGAGGACAGTCTCATAGTGGGTAGGAGAAAATTTAGGCTTCTATGGATCTATGAAAACTAGGCTCTAATACAAATTAAGAACCTATGTAATTTCTTCCTGAGAATTTATACTACTTAGGTTGCACGGAAACCCTTTGGTGAAACTCTGGAAAGACAAGTCATCTGTTTGGATGCCACTATAAACTTCCAGGGCAATTCAAGACACCTAAAAAAACAAATATTTTCCATGGACAACAAATAAAAAAATGCACCTATTGAAAATGACACAACCCAGAATGCATAAAAGTAAATGGGAATTCTATTCACTTTGTGGATGGTGGTGGGCTTGACATTGCTCTGGACGACATTATTTCCCTCGTTGTTCAAAACCCAGCCAACTTCTAGATCTCAGTAGTGGTGTAAGGGAGGCTTAGGCCTATTAAATTTTTAAATTGCTAGTATCCCAGGGTTGGAACCATGCTCAACATGGTTTTAAGTGGAATAGTGAAATTGCCTGTACTGCTTATGGCAGCTTCAAAGACTGCTGAGGGCTGGAACTCATGGCTCTGGTGGTCAGACTTAAAGGAATCAGTGTGCAGGGGTCTCAGCAAATAATGCAGCCGTGTCCACCTCCCTGCTGCTCTTGGCCTTGACTAGGAGGGCACATGCAAGGAGGCTGTGGCCAGCATGGCAGAAGAGTGGCTCCTTTTTTCTCATTCATTAGGGGAAAAAAAGAAGTGAGTGAGGGCCAGAAGGCATATGGAAAATCTTAGATTTGTACTTCTCTCAACAATTAATTTCACATATAGTTTTCATTAAAATAATTTTCTCATGTTATGTTCCTTACATGGTAAAACTACCAGTGGAGAGCATTTTGCTGACTTTTGGGAACACTCTTTGTGGATATAGTGAATTAGGACCTAGTTTATTTAAAAGAATTCTGGGGACACCTGAGTGGCTCAGTGAGTTAAGTGAGCAGACTCTTGGTTTTGGCTTGGGTTGTGATCTCAAGATCACAAGATGGAGTCTGGTGTGTGGCTCCGCGCTCAGTGAGGAGTCTGCTTGGGTTTCTCTCCGTATTCCCCTCCGTGCTCTGCACTCTCTCTTTAAAAAAAAAAAAAAAAAGAATCTGCTGTATGCATAGCTTAGAATAATAATTAAAGATTAATTAAATAATTAAATATTAAATTATTTTATATTTTTATTTTTATTTTATTATTTATTATTACATTTATAATTAAATAATTAAATATTTAAAAATCTCTGGCAAAATTATATTTAAAACAGATGGCTTGATCATGTTAAACTATTGAAAGGATACGACTAAAACATTATAACAATTAGCTATTACACAATATAACATTATTGCAAGTTTTTCATTCCAACACATATTGGGAATTTATGGGGTTGTTTTATTCCAAACTATTTTCCAGTAAAATATCCACATGTTTACCCCACATATGTATTGTAGCATTTGCCTTAAACGTGAATATACTGTTTACCTCATCATTAGCATCAAACCTAAAGGCTTTTTTTGTGTGTGGCTGTGGAACAGAAATCTTCATTATTATTTCATAACTGAATAATTCTGATTCTTCTGAAAATTGATATAATTCATTCATCTTCAAGTGAGGCAACACTGAAGATCAAGTTTGTTATAGACGTTTGTGTTTTAAATGTATTTTTTCTTCAGAATCTACCAGCTTGTTGTTTTAAGAAGGAATAATATAATAAAGTGTGGCTTTCCCCAGGATATTTATCTACATGGTGGAAAAGAATTTGGTTTAAGTTTTAAGTTTTGGTGAGGGTTTTGAAATGTGTTCATGAGAGGCGCCTGGGTGGCTCAGTGGGTTAAGCCTCTGCCTTCGGCTCAGGTCATGATCTCGGGGTCCTGGGATTGAGTTCTGCTTTGGGCTCCCTGCTCAGCGAGGAGTCTGCTTCTTCCTCTCTCTCTCTCTCTCTTTCTCTCTCTCTCAGATAAATACATAAAATCTTTAAAAAAATAAAATGTGTTCATTAATTTAAATCCTATGTTACGTGACCCATTAGCAAAAAATTCTGTACTAAGAAGCTAAAAAGTAATCTTCCTGACTATATATTTATTTAAAAGCAACATATATCACTCTCCACCTCATTTTGGAAATACGAGTTGGTTTAATGTACTTTGAATAAATAAGGGATGGACGGATGGGTGAGTGGATGGATAAGTGGACGGATGGTAGATAGATGGAGAGGAGGGAAGGATGATAAATGAATACAGTGGACAAGGCATTCATCTGTCCAGAATGTTGAGACTCTCCAGATTTCTAGTATTTTCTGTCAGATTGTGTTTCAGATGAATCTCAATTCTTGGTTCAGAAGCTGTGTTACTATATACGTGGAGATATTCTCCTACTTACTTAATACGCAAATTAAAAACTAATATTACCATGACATCCTGTCTTCATGCTGGATTTATTGACTGCTATGTGCTAGGTTCTGGTGGGCAATGGGAACGTGAAGATAAATACTGTGGAGACCAGTCCCCAAATAGTAGCAGTCTAGTATCAAAAAGAGTCGTGGAGACAGATACTTTTAGTGCAAAAGAGTAAGTGGCGGATTGGAGAGTTGGACAGATTCCGGAAGGGAGCCCACCGGAAGGAGTATCTGAGTATATCCCTCTTTAGTTACGTCCAGCAGTTTCCTACACATAAGGAAACTTTTCCACCCGAGAGCGTGTCTCCTCGTAGCTCAGTGGCATGTCACGACAGTGCCCTGTGACTCATGCAGTGTGGGTACGCAGCTCACAGAAAAGGCTGTAGCTCGACATTTCGTATTTAAGTATATTAGTCACAACATAGAGCACTGTGCGGTGATGTGCCTCTGTAAATTTGACTTTTCAGCTCTTGAAATTCCAGTTGACAGCCAGGCTTAGAGTACCTGTTCTTTGTTATTGTAGAAAGGGCATGTCCTCTGTGAAGCTTCTCTGAGATACCAAAACATTACTAATAAATTCGCAAGTACCTCTCAACTAACATAACAATGGGGGCTCTCGCGTCTCTGATTTAATTGATTTCTGTACATTTGGGAATAAAGGAGATGAGACATTTGTGTCTGAATACACAAGGAAATACAGCCCTCTTTTAAAATCCCTGTTTTGTTTGCTAGATCACTCTAGCCAGTGTTTCCTTAGAGCTAGTATGGAAGGAGCCGCTACAGATGGCCAGATTATCAACACTTTTTCAAGGCAGAGAAGCAGCCAATGGTATATGGAGAACTTTCAATGCTGAGGAGTTACAAGTAGGTGAACCAATATGTCTTTTTTATTTATAACATCTATCCTTTTAGGAAAGTAAAACACATGCATTAGTTAAGTAGAGGAGAATGCATTACATTTTTCCTATTCCCTGTTCCACTCTCATGTCTAGATCAAAGTTAACTAGAATAAAATTCATTATATTTTTCCTGTTCCCTGTTCCACTGTTGTTTCTGGGTCAAAGTTCTGCATGACTGGGTGCCTCAGATACGAATGTGAACAAGCACCCCAAAATAAGAAAGTAGGGGGAGAAGCTCCCAGGGGAAAAATCAAATTGGTGACAGCAAAGCCATCATGCTCAAAACATCAGCTTTAGGTGAAGGAAGTGAGCCACAAAATCATCCACAAAGGCTCTGTTTTGTTGTTGTTCTCATTAAATTGGCAGAAGAACCCGCTAGCAGAGTTCCTAGTAGCTCAGTCCTCATGGAACATGATTCCATGCTTCTGTGATGCAATTGAACTATAGACATTTCCTTCTGTGATCAGAGAATTTGCTAAGAAAATCCCAGAACGCTTAGTTGTATGGAGAGTGCCATCAAAACTGTGGGTGATGTTTTCATTCTCGTTGAAATTGGCTTTTGTTGAATGGGTGGAAAGGGGCCAGGAATACTTGGAGCACGAGTTTTGCATCAGAGTCGGTTGGGTAAATATTTCCCCAATAAACATGCCAGAACATCACCTAGGCCTAGGAATCCGAATCCTTGGGGTATGGGGCCCAGGCACGTAGGTGTTTGAAAACTCTCCTAGGTGACTCCAATGCACACAGCTGATTAAGAACCACACACTTGGGGCACCTGGATGGCTCAGTGGGTTAAGCCGCTGCCTTTGGCTCAGGTCATGATCTCAGGGTCCTGGGATCGAGTCCCGCATCGGGCTCTCTGCTCAGCCGGGAGCCTGGTTCCCCCTCTCTCCCTCTCTGTCTGCCTCTCCGTCTACTTGTGATCTCTGTCTGTCAAATAAATAAATAAAATCTTAAAAAAAAAAAAAAAGAACCACACACTTAGGACATAAGCCAACTTCCGTAAAAGCATGAACAGGAGCTTGTTTGTCTTATATTTTATTATATTCTTGCATAAAATCAAAAAGTGTGCGCTTCCCCAGGCTGAACCCTCTGAACATGTCTATTGTGAATAGACTATAATGTGGTTATCCCCCCCCCTTTTTTTTTTTTTGCCTAAGTGGAGCTAGTCCTTAACTAGCACGACAGCAAGGGCATTTGATAGGCACTCCAGAGAGAGAAGCGACGTTTGCCTTCACTTACCATTAACATTTATTAGGTGCTGGTCAACGTGGTGAGGCCACCCGACACCAGGCCAATTCACTTACAAAGGAACATGGTGTAGCGGGTGGGAATGGGGGAAGAGTCTTAAAGCAAAACATTTGTTTAGAATCTTGTCCTATCTTGTGCTTGCATTCTGTCACTTCATCGTGGTCACAGCCATCAAGGTGAGTCCTTTTATCATTCCCACTTTAAAATGAGGAACCCGAGACGTGGAACGGTCAAGGTCACGAAGCTGGCAAGATTCCAGGCAGTCTAACTGCACCTTTGAACGACCAGGTGATACTGTCTCTAAAGTCATGGCGGTGACTAATTTGGTGATAAGGAATAGAGTACATATTTTATGCGGCTTTGTCTCTTAGCTAATTATAAGTCAGGGGCAGCCCCATACCTAGTGGCAACTTGGGGTGAGTTTTAGAGGAGAGCGAGGGAAGAGTGCGTATCTGAGACCATGCACACCTCCTTCTCCGGCTGCTCTCGCTCTCCTCCTCCACTTTGTCTTTTCCCTTTCTTCCTTCCATCACTTGGCTGTCTTTTGACATTACCTGCAGAAATGCTTAGTGTTCTTGGGAACCTTCAGGTATAAATAGGCAGAGTGGGAGAAGAAAGCTAAGTGTTATGCCAGACAGAGGAGACACAAGGGAGAACCCTATATGGAAGGGAAAAGCTGAAAGAAGCAGGGGTGTATCCATGCGGAGTGAAGGGAGGCCTGTCCCGGGGGCCTTTTCCACCTGTCAGGACACCGATTAGGGTCCTGAAAAGCTGGAGGAAAGGGAGGTGGTTTCGTGTGTGAAATGAGAGAGCTGGGGAGCGCAAACCAGGGATGCAGTTCAATGCAAACACAGCCGGGCTGTTTCATCTCTGCAGGCGTGGAGGGCGGCAGCAAGAGGCCGGGGCCGGGAGGGGAAGCGCAGTCCTTGGACAGAGATGGACTGTTTCCAGGTAAGACTCGTGTCCCATGTAAACTTCAGTGAAATTACAAGACCCTGTTATGTTAGAGTGAAAGGGACCTTTGAAATATTTGAACGAGGTAATTCTAAAAAATTTTAGCCACAGAACCTGGCTAAATGGCCTCTACGTGAACCCCACGACGTAAGACCAATAGAAGCAGATGTGCTGTCTGTACAGTGGGCTTGAGTCAGGTATCCGTCCCCTCTCTCCCTTCCCAGTGTGCTTGGTGACAACCTGACACATCTCTCAGAAACCCCAAGGCTGAGAGAAACGCAACTGAAAAATCAGGAGTTTGGTCTAACGCCGTATTTCACAGGAAAGCAGTTGAGGTGCAGAAAGGTGACGAGACTTGCAGGAATGCAATACTCCTCACTTGTGTCCCCGGCAGTATGGTCTCGAACTTACCTCAGGGCCTTTCCACCTGTAAACAGAATGGAGCCACAAACATGTATTAGCACTATTTACGTGCAGTACTTGATCCTGGAGGCAATAATGTAAGATATAAAAGTGTAAGCTATGGCCTTCAAAGAATTTATAGCCTAATTGGGGAGAACTGAATTAATAACCTAGAAGTCGAATAGTGAAAGAGACCAGGGGGCGGGACCTACCAGGAGTGATATAAATCAGACACTATCCATCTCTGCTCCCTGAGGGCTTGGACTGTCCCCACAGTGGGAGCCTTCTGAACACACCTGGAGTCCTGGACCTCTCCCATGTCTGTTCCAGCTTGCCCCAGCTGCTTCCCCCAGAAGGGATTTAAAGACCCCACAGGGTTCCTCCCTACTGCTCAGTGTCTGGTTTGGCCTATGAGCTCTTGAGAAGTATTTCCTGCCCATTGCTTCTTTTTAAATTAAAAAAAAAATTAAAAAAATTTTTTTTTAAAGTAATCTCTAGACCCAACGTGGGGCTCAGACCTACAACCCTGACACTGAGAGTCACATGCTTTACGGACTGAGCCCACCAGGCATCCCTACTGCCTGGCGCTTTTGAGCCCAAGTTATGGGAACTTGCTTTCCCTGAAACTTCGAGCTCTTCTGAGCCGACTTTGCCCTTAAATTCTGGTGACAGAGGGCTTTTCTGGTGACAGAGGGCTTTTCTGGTGGCAGAGGGCTTTTACAGTACTCCTACTGGTAGGCTTCCCTGAAGATGGTTTACTAGGAGTTTCAATAATTGTCTGCTGTTGGATCCCTTCTTTGTCATTGTTTTGGGACGACCTTGGGTTGCTTGCAGGTCACTGATAAGTCTGCCCTGCTTTCCCGAGCTCGGCCACACTGGAGGATGGACGGCTAGTTCCGCGTCTTCCCTTTGGGGAAACAGATCTTGCCAATGGTACCCGAAGAGGTCTTGTCTCTTCTTGCAGTGGCTTCTCCTGGTCTTAGCTGCAATCAGTCTAACTGAATGTGCACCTGAGTGCATATGTATCTTTCAGGCCTTTGTGCCCCTAAGGGGTGGACTGTTGTTTTTTTACAACCTAATTTGCAAATAAGAGCATGAGTGACTAGCAGCCTTACCTGTCCCTTTCAGGCCCTGACTACCCCCCGCCCCCCACCACCACCACAAAACACTGTGGTTCTGTGGCATCTAGACCAGCAGTCACTATGGGAGAATGCTGCTCTGAGGCCTTCTATCTCCTTCTTCACCGAGGAGGACCACCTCTTAAAGACCCAGCACATGGGATGTCTCATCACAGCATGACCCGCCTCACTGACATTTCGACCCAGTGGAATTACAGAAGTCCTGGCTAGCTATTGGTGTTGACCTACCTTTTTCTATTTTTCTAGGCCCTAGAATCTAGACCTGGACTCTTCTACTGACCACATGAAAATCAGGCTGAAGGTCTTTAGTTTCAAGAGGTAAGCAACCTGCTTCGTGAGTAACAGCCCCCAGGACGGCATTTATGGAAAAGCCCTGACAAATCTGGGGGGAGAAAAACAGTGCTGGTGAGAGAGAAGCAGTAACCCAGCTTTTAAATTCAAAGCTTTGAAGTCTTTCACCAATTGAAATTGGAATGCATTATAGCAGAGAGGAGGTCAAGCCCCAACTGTTGATAGGAGACCTGTGTCACCTGTGGGAGTCTGAGAATCTTCCAGCTGTATGTCCTGTGTACAGCGGGAGTAGAGATGGCTCAGCTCCATATTAAAGGCCTGACAGCTCTCTTCCATGTGGGCTGCTTTATGTTGTCCACTTTAGGCATTTGTGTATGACTTGGGACTCTGGCTTCCTGGCCAAAGGTTGGTATGGAAATTGCCTTGTTTGGGGGGCTGGGGTTACATTTACCCCCTTCTAATAGGGCTGTACCTTTGTCGACCTTGGCTACATCTGTAGTGGTAGACTAGTGGCTTTAGCCTCAGTCTCCAGGTCTGTATAGGACCTCACCTAATGGATGACATCCTTAGTCTCCCCCATTGTATTTTTGGGAGGAAGGTGGGGTTCTCACTGTGTTTTGTGGTTCAAGGGCCTGGATCACGGTGATCAAAGTCTGAACCTCAAATTCCTTAGGAATGTCTACATATCAGATTTCCTTGTCCTGCTTGTGTAAGAAACAAAGCAAGGGTGGTCTGGCTGTGGAGCATTCTGCTTTTGCTCGCTTGCCATCTTTACCTGGGGGCCATCTCTGCCAAGCACCTGTTCCGAACCTGACTCACCAGGAGAGTACAACCTTGGATCTTGAAGTGAAAGGGGAAATTGTTGAGAAGAGTGTTTTGGACCTTGCAGGAGCTGTGCTATGTATCTGAGGCTGAGCACCAGATCCTCTTCCTTAAAAGAAGGATGGGTGACTGATGTCTTGCTTCATCCTGGGCTCTGGGCCAGACAGACAACCTGATAAGATGCTGCTTTAACCAAAAAGTATGACAAAGGGAAGGAGTGTTCCTGACGCACATCTTCCCTCAGGAAATAGAGATGATTGCAGAAATCTAAGTGTTTTGGTTTAGAACACCAAACAGAGGTTTTCAGCTCTTCTTTAATTCGTGGTTTGACCCCTTTTCTCTAATGTCAGTGTTTCTAGGGATGTAAAACTCCAGCCATCACCTCTGTCATAGACTTGGCTAGGAGAACTGACAACCATTCTAGATCATCTTGAGGCTAAGTCATGCTTTATAAAATGGCACAACCAAGAATGCAAGGCGTTGTACTAGAAGTGAATTCCTTACTGTAATAATCTTTCCTTGTGATGATTAGGTATGACCCCAGTCCCAACAACAGTCTCTTCAAGCTCCTGGGAAGAAACAGTCATTGGCCTTCTTTTATGCAATTAATTGACCCCTTGGTTTCATTCCTTTACCTCATTTAGCAGCTAATGGAAAGGGGCGTTTGTGACCTGCACCATTGGACTGTAGCTGTGCTTATGCATCACTTCACTGTGGCTCAAGAACCTGAACTACCCCCAAACACACGATTGGTTGTGCGTTGCCGAAATACCTCCTACCTCAGACCTGAGTCCTCCCAGGGGTGCGCCTCACCACCATTCCAAGAACTGGCAGAACCGGAGGCCCAGCCTAGATTGTTGGCACTGGCCACCGTTGTCAACATTTTTAGTTCCCAGTCAGGTTTGCTTTTCTGCTTCATTCCATAACTTATGGCCCGAATCCCTAGTCATCATTCTGCTTCATATTGAAATGCTGTGATGTCACTGTGACATCTAGTTCACTTTTCTTTGTAGAAACTGGGCTAACTTCTGAGAGACCCTTTGCAACCCTGGCTTGGTTGATGTCTGCTCGGTATGCCCAACCCTTCCTGTTGGGACGCTGAATGGGAGAAGCCTGGGATCACTTCAGTGACATGGCACCTCCTGAAGGCTTCCAGACCAGCCAGGAGCCTTTAGTGATGCCAGAGCACTGGGGGGCAGGGTCCTGATTTCCAAGTATGGATATTTGCCCGGGATTGTTATTTATTGTTATTTTTTCCTCTCAGTTCCTGCTTCCACTGCTGCCATCTCCTGGTTGGAGGTGCGTGCTACATGGATCAGGATATGGCTTTGTGCTTCCTGCATATCTTGAGGTCCTAGAGGCCCATTTGTTTAACAGTTTACCCTCAACTCCTTTTGTTTCCTGAATTCCCAGTCAACGCTTGTCTGCCTGCCCACCTCACCCCACCCCAGTCTCCTTGTATTAGATCAGAACTAGTTAACACGAGGTCACTGTCGCAATAACATACAGTCACAGCACTGAAAGAGCATTTAAAACTATGGAAGAATTTATAATAGAAGGGATGACCTAAGAAATCTGTCAGAGTCCTTAAACCCCAAACAGTTATTTAGGCAGGCATGGAAAACATTTTTAAACTTGAGATCATGGTCTACCTGTATCACCACCTCAATAATTCAGGTTCACCAAGTTTCTTGTTTCAAATGATATTTCAAAGCTATCTGTTTCCATTATGGTGTGTTAAATTTCATGAAGAGCTCCATAATCAGTGCTAATTAATTATTAATTCCTCATCCTGAGAATGTCAACAGCCTTCCTAGGGATGTTGAAAAGTCAATTCTAGGCCTGGTTGACTTCCTCCTAACCATGGTCTCCGAAGCCATGATCAGAAATAGGGGAGAAAGTTATGGGGACCAATCTTATTTCTGATGATGAGAGCTGGAACGACAGAAGAGAACAAGACAATTAATACTGCTCGTCTTTTTAAAAAGTTGACAAGAGAGCATCTAAACTTGCAATTAGGATTCTGGACACACTATCTTTATTGAAGGTTAAAAGTTACACTGTATAAATTATTCCTGCGTGTGCTTGCTGAAAGGATGCAGCCATTTAAACAAAACATTTTTCATGTTTTTCAAGTCTGTATTTGTCTCATAATTCTTGGACAGACTTAGAATACCAATGGACATCTTCCTGCAGTGGTGTCCTTGAGCATTATGTGTAAGCTTGGAGAAGGGGAGACCTGGGAGGCACTGCTGTCTCTGTCACTAACTGTGTGATCTTGGGAAAGTCGTTTCATCTGGTGGAGCCTCTGTTTCCACATTTGTTAAACTGAGAGCATAAAACTAACTCCTGGGGTTGTTTTTGTTGTTAGGGTTAAATAATAATGTATGTTTACTGTCGTGCTTGCCAAAAGATAGTAGATAGATACGTTTTAACATATAAAACTGAGCTTTTTTATTCATGTGAGGACACAGACATGAATGTGAGTCACTCTCTTAAAAATGTCTCCTATTTAACCAGCTTGCACTGCATCTTTAAGTCTCAGTTGCTACATCTGTAAAATGGGATATGGAGATGACAGTAATTGGGATTGTTATGAGAAAATATATTTTACAGGTTCTGTAATAATTTGATACTCCGAGTGCTATACCATTTGGTTTTTTGGTCCCTCGTACCTTATAAAATGAAAACATTTGACCAAAAATATAACTCCCAAATATTAGAACCCTGGCCATTCGTTACTCTGGGGCAGGTTTTTGAAGAGTACTGTGTTGACGGATAACATGCAAAATTTTTCTTCGATGGTTGAGCATTTGAAAAGCAGCAGGAGGGCTTGTTAAACATGCAGAATCGCTAGGCCCTGGCTGCGGAGATTTTGAAATGTATCCTGTAATCCACCGGGGTTCAGAAAAGCTGTGAACACTTATATTTGCCTTTCATTGGCTGCTGTCTAGCGGAGCTTGGAATTCCTTTTTCACCAGGTGCTGCTGATGGCGGCCAGCCTAAGGCCCACCCTTTGAGAAACGTGACCTGGGCCTTTAGCCTCTAGCGTGCAGCGTGCACAGCTGAGCATAGCTGGAAGACGTTGACAATTCTGTTTACAGTTTCATGGAGAGCAAGTGCGACTCCACTCCCAGTTGGTGTGCTGGAGGCTTCATCAGGTCTGCGTGTCGGGTTGTCACACGTCGCAGACTTAGAGAGCTACTCTAAAAGAAGAGTGGAGTGGGAGTTCTCAGGCAGAGGATCTGCCTCTGGTGCCTTCCCTCCTTTGCTTTAAGCGAGGCATGATTTTGGTGCCTGGTAAGTTGCTTACATAATCCAAAAACTATTTTTGCAAAATGGACAAGTGGGTTAGAAAATTCTAAATTCCCTACAGTGGAGGTGAATAAGGGTGATTCCAGCCGAGCAACAGAAAATGGCAGAACCGATGCTTCTGGCACAATGGAGGTCTTTGTTAGCCGTAAACAAAAAGCTAAGGCCATCTAATTAGCTCTAACAAGAAATCCCCCCAAATTAGAAATGATCATGAAGATGATAGGAAATACAGATTTACGTCCAGTGCAGTAAATGATGCAGCTGGTAAGCCTCATCTCTCAGCACGGATCTTTTTAGTTTGGTGCATCTTTTTAGAGATTAATGATGGTACGAAGCCATCAAAGTTAACATTTTAAAATGAATTGTTTATACATTTTTAAGGTTATGTGTTTTAAATTCTTTTAAAGGGAAACATTTATAAAAAGTTGCCTCATTTGATCATAATCTTTATAAGTCACAAATCCCAGTCCTCTGGCCACAGCAAAGATTTTTCTGTACCCTGACTTACTGCACTTTATTCTTTTCTGTCTGAGTAGTATGCCAAAAGTAAGTAATCATTCTGTGAAGCAGCAGGTCTTCAACCTCAAGAATAAGTAAACCATTTTGTGTGTGGGGAGGGTGGGTGTGGACATTAAAACATTAATTTTTAAAAAATATTTTATTTATTTATTTGACAGAGATCACAAGTAGGCAGAGAGGCAGGCAGAGAAAGGGGGGTTGGGAAGCAGGCTCCCTGCTGAGCAGAGAGCCGGATGCGGGGCTCGATCCCAGGACCCTGGGATCATGACCTGAGCCGAAGGCAGAGGCTTTAACTCACTGAGCCAGTTAGGCGCCCCAAAACACTAATGTTTTATAGGTAAAATCTTATGTTTTGCACCTGACCGAAAAAACCATCAATCCTCCAAGCGGTGTTTTTATGTTTTATATAACACATTGAAGACTGGCCCCTTTTCTTTTTTCTTTCTTTCTTTCTTTCTTTTTTTTTTTTTTTGCCTCTAATTACTGCACAGGAATTCTTTCACCATATGACTTACAAAACTGCAAACTTTTCATTGAATTTTTATCACCAAAGCATGAATAATGGATTTGGTTCTGAAATGTCACTGTGAACATCAAATGGTTTTACATAATGCGTTCTTGCTGGAGTTTCAAGAAGACAGCAATCCGGGAAGCAGCAGAGAGAAAAGTTTGAAAAGGAAACTAGTCATTTGATACAAACTTGTCATTTACCTAGGAGGCATAAAATAAGTAGCAGAAGAATAAGTGGAAAGACTGAGAAATGAAAGTTGTTGTTTTTTTTTAAACCATAAATAGGAAAAAAAAAGAAAAACAAGCAAAAGTAGTACACTTGCCACTGAGGACAAGTGGGGAAAAAGCCAGAAGGTAGCCAAAAACAAATGATCTGGGTCAGGAGGAAGGGAAATTAGAAAACTTCTAAGATTAGGAATTAAGTCTGAAACTGCAGTGAAATGATTTCACAATTTGGAACCATTGTAAATATATAATAAGTCTCAGGGTCTATTGGGAACATCTTTGGTGTTGTCTGATTGGGGATCTTGAAGTAGAAACGTGATGCTATTAAAATTCTAACTTTCAGTGCTTTATTAGTTTATGACAGCGCCCATCCTTCCAGTGTCCCTTTCTCTTGGGTTTTGGGATAAATCCAGCTGCATGAAGTGTTTAACCCTCTTATGGAATATGCTGTTACTTGTCTGCCAAACAAATGTTTTCCTGTTCTTCTTGCTGATAGAACACTCATTTTACTTTGCTCCAGGTAGAGTGTACTCTTCCAGGGTTTCTTGATAACAGGGAGGATGGGCCTCATCTCAGCCCCATGGAATTAAGCATGACTAGCTGAAAGCGGCCTTGGCAATCCCAATTCCTTTAGATAGTGATTGGTCAGGGGCAAGCATGTGTAGTAGTTTTCTATTGCTGATGTAACAAATTAGCACAGTTATTATTTCACGGTTTTGTAGGCCCTGAGTTTCAGTTGGTGTGCTTGGTTTTTTTGCTCTTTTATAAGGACAGAACGGCTGTCAGCTGGCTGGGCCCCTGACCAAGATACTGTGGGAAGGATCTGCTTCCAAGATAATACAGATTGTGGGCAGAATCCAGTTCCTTGTGGTTGTAGGACTGAGGTCCCCATTTCCTTGCTGGCCTGGCTGTCAGCTGGGGGATGCTTCTAGCTTCTAGAAGCCTCTCTCCAGACCCTGCACACAGACTCTTACCTCTCTGAGCCAGCAACAGTATGTCGAATCCTTTACACTTCCAGTCTTTTTGATTTCTTCTGCTCGATCTCTCTTGTTCTGGCCAGAGTAGATGTTCTGGTTTTTTGTTTGCTGGTTTTGTATTCGGACCTTGTTTGAAGCAGCCCACAAGCTGTATACCAGACTATGGATACTGGGAGGCCAGCTTCATTGTTCCTTTTCCTCCTTTAACAACCACCAAGACCAGTGTTCAGGTCTGATGGGAAAGGGAACCCAGAGGGTTGGATATTTTATTCTTAAGGAATTGCATGGTTATATTGGGCCCTTAGATATTTTATTTTGAGGTCTGCAAACTTCATTATTCCTGCATATTCACAGTTTCCAAAGGTTAGAGTGTGGATATCTTTGGGGGCCCATTATTCTGCTCCCTATAGTATGCAGTCCATGTATGATCAAAGAAACAAGGAGTCCATTGGGAACTTCATTTCCTGGATGAGAAGGCAGAGACTCTGCTCCTTTTTTCCAGCTAGAGACACTAGTATGGGGACAAGATATCTGAAGCAGCTGCAGCAGCCATCTTGTAACCAGGAGACATCAAGAATGAGGACAAAAAGTCAACGTACAAAGGGTGGTGGAGTGGGAGGAGTGGAAAGCACCTGGGTTCTTGATGACATTTTTTTTTTTAAAGATTTTATTTATTGATTTGACAGAGAGAGATCACAGGTAGACAGAGAGGCAGGCAGAGAGAGAGAGAGAGAGAGGGAAGCAGGCTCCCTGCTGAGCAGAGAGCCTGATGCGGGTTTCCATCCCAGGACCCTGAGATCATGACCTGAGCCTAAGGCAGCGGCTTAACCCACTGAGCCACCCAGGCGCCCCTCTTGATGACATTTTTGAACAGTAGAACCAATACCAATGATGGCTTTTGTCTGGATGGCTTGTCATAAAAAATCACTTTTTTTTAGAGCAGTCTGTCTAGTTTTCTGTCATTGGCAAGTAAAAGCAGTTCTGAATGATAGCTTGCTCCTAGCCTTGATTTCTGGAGCTCTACTGTAGGATAGACCTCTGCTTTTCTGTGCTTAAAATGTTGTATTGACTAATCTGATTAAATTCATTTATACTGTAATTCATAATAAACATCTTCACACCAATCTTAGCTTCACCTTGAGATTGTGCTCAGGATTACAGAGTCCAGGAAGGGGGTCCAGGGGTCAGAAAACTATAGCCCGTGAGCCAAATCCTGCTGGCATAAGCCAGGGGAGCTAAGGAAGGTTTTTAGATTCTCAAAGGGTTGTTTAAAAAACAAAAAACAAAAAACAAAAACAAACCAGAACAAAAAAAGGATATGTGATCAGAGACCATGTGTGACTACAAAGTAGAAAATATTTATTATCTGGTCCTTTATAGAAAAATCTTTCCAACCCCTGCACCCGTCATCCAGAGGACTGCTCCTACCAAAAAGCTGAGATGAATTTTACTAAGGAAAAAGTCATTCGGACAGTATTTAATTTTTTTTTTTTGAGAAATTATTATAGATCACCACGTAAAGCTTTTGGCACAGGTGAAGATGAATTCTACCTTCAAATTAAGTTTCTTTTCAGCTCAACGTTTATTAGATTTCTATTATTACAAGACTATAGAAGACCCTGGAATTACATAATGAATAAAACAGGGCCTTAATGTAGCTGAAAATCGCTTCAGGGAGTCATCTTCTCTGGGAGAAACGATCCATGCAGTATTCCAAGCAAAAGAGAAGGGCCTGTATAAAAAGGATTTCATGCAAAATTTGTATGTATCCACCTTTTTCTAAGTATTTGGAGGCAAGGATGGACAGTGTGTGGTTGGAATTATTGCCTGTAACCGAAGACGAGAAAGGTAGAAAAGGAATGAACAACCATTTAATAGATATTTTATACTAAGTAATTATTACATCAATCCCCAAAGGCAAGTGCTGTTCTGTAGTTTCTGCATCAGGTCATACCCCACTGCCCATATTGTTTTCACTAAACCAAACTGCCTCCCAAAGGGAAGTCACGGCTGAAGATAAAAGATTAGGGAATGATTCACAAATCCCTCAAACTCTGGGGCAGCAGATGGGGAAAGACCATAGAATAAGAGAAGAGGGTCAAAGAAAACCAGAAGGACTGCTTCTGTTTAACCGTGGAAAGGTGAAGGCAAGCTAGTGAAAAACTCTAAAAACAAGTGATCAGAATGTATAAAGAGAATTAAGATAACTAAGGTGGCTTCATGGAGGCTAAGAAATTCAAGTTTTAAAAGCTTTAGTACCTTCAAGCAGGGTGAATAAGAAGATGAAATAGTTGAATTTGGCCAAGAGGAGATACTTTATATTGTTGTCCAATTTGCTAGCCATTAGCCACATGCAGCTATCTAAATTTAATCAAAACCAAATAAAAATAAAAATTCAAAATTCCCTTCCTTCGTTGTACTGGCCACACTTGAAATACTCAAAAGCCACATATGGTCAGGGGGCTACCATACTGGACAACTAACACATTTCATCATCGTAGAAAGCTCCGGTGGAGTGTGTTTCTGAATGCATCTAGCTGTGCAGAAGAACACAATGGCGAGACTGAGCAGGTTTTCCCTTATACTCTCCCAGGTCGTTGGCGGTGTGTGTTTCGTCTAACCTCTCCCGCTTGCACTTGGCTCTTCACTGTTGCAGTTTAGCCTCAGCCTCATTCTCTCCTACTTGGGACTATTGCAATGACTGCCCGTCTGCCCCCAACTTCTGTCCTTGCCTCCTTCTAACCTGTTCTTCAGGGGCCAATTTTCCTAGGCCAGCCAGCCCCAGCTCTTACTGCCCATCCACTGTGACCGGGTACCCGCATGGGGGCCCTGCATGGATCGGCACTCCAGGAAGTGATGTCCTCCTCACTCCCCTTGCCTCCCCTGCACCCACACAGCTCACAAAACAATGCAGACAGAATGGTGACAGTACATTCACGTCCCACACAGTGACTTTAGAGCGAAAACAATGGCTAATCATCATCCTCTCCTGTGTCTTCTGGTCTGTTAACCAAATCTTTTTCCTTTCCGTCTGCCACTGCTGGGTCCTACTTAATAGTTTGTTACCTTGTATTTAAGCACCGCACCAGCCTGTTAGTCTTCTTACTTTCACTCTCCCCTCCCACCTTCCACCAGTAGCTAGGTCACATAGCAACATTTCCCCCAGGGCCCTCTCAGACCTACACAAGAGAATGGTTTCTTTAATTACAGAGAGTCCTCTGTGACTTGGGGCAGCCCATCTTTCCTGCATCCACCACCACCCCACCTCCCGCATCCTTGCACACATCATCCTGCCCCTGTGTGATCCCCCCCACTTCCCAGGCACACTCATGTATATTCCCTTTCCTTTCCTCTCTGTCGCCCGGGCGCGAGGTCACCTTTCAGAACCCCAGGGCCCTCTACCGTTCTCTAAGAAGATTCAGGAGGAAAGATGTACCAAGCTCAAGGAGGGGAGGCATCACTGTGCGACCAAGGGACACAACGGGCTTGACAGTGACCATGTGGGGAGTCACTAGAAGTTAGATGCACTCCCGGCCCTTACTATTCCCGCAAATAAATAACCAAGTCTTCAAGATAACGCAGAGTGGCTCACGGGCCTAAGCGAGGCTGCGCAAGAAGACGAGAGTCCAGGGCGGCGAAGGGGATTGTGGGAGCGCCCCCTCGTCGCCCCGCAGGCTCACGGGAAATGTAGTGCAGCTTCCTCCAACATGGCTGCGCCCAGGTGAGGCTGTGCGGGTACCCGCCGCTGCTTTGGGGGACAAACTGGTGAGCCTGGCGAAGGCGGGTTGTCGGCCTGGCGAGAGTCCAGCCTGAGCCGCGGCGGAGATTTGTGGCGGTTCACACTGGCAGGCGGCATGGCTGCAACCCCGCGTTCTCATGTCGGTCTCTCCCGGTTGGGCCTGAGGCCAGAGCGAGGGCAGGGATGGCTGGGGCGAGCACCTGGGCTGGTCCGTGGGCGGCGGGTCCTGTCGGTGTATGGGGAGCACTTGTGTGTGTTCGGTACGGATGCTCATGTGTGTGTGTCACTCTTCTGTTTCCTTTGGGGTTGGGGACGGGCGATCGCCGCCTGGGGAGGGTTAGTCTGGCGCTGCCCGGGCTTGTCTGACCTGTGCCCATGCAGCGAGGGAAAGGCGCTGCTGGTGGTCTGCGGGGTCGCACGGCTGAATGTTGCTGTGCTAGCGTTTGAGTACTCCCTGAGGCCCTTTGGCCCCTAGGAGTGTCAGGCTGTGGTTTCAGTTGATTTTATTTCACAGATATTTACTGAGTACCTACTGTAATGCCAGGCACTCAAGTCTCTGACCTCAAGCCGACGACAGTTTTCTGAGCGAGCCCAACACACAAATGGGTAATTTTAATACAGTCTGAAAACAGCAGAGGTAGAGGCACACACCAAGTATTAGTGAAAACATCGATGTGGGTCATTAAGCTCAGAGTTCTGAAGAAGTGGTTTAGGAGATAAGGCAAGGTTGTTTAAGTTTAGTAAGTGCAGGCTTACTCAGTAAACGTTTATTGGGTGACTATTTGTTGCTAGATCCTGTTCTAGGTGCTGAATGCTCCAGGGTGAATAAGACAGACAAAAATCTCTACTTTCACATAGTATATATTTTTGTAAGTTAGAGAAGAAAGAGAGACATCAAATTAATGAGGACATAAGAAAATGTAGAGTAGGTATCCTTCAAAGAATTAAAACAGGCTGATATGACAGGTGATGGGGTCAATTTTTTTTAACCATTTAAAAATTTTAATTTTCTTTTTTAGTAGGCAATGCAGTTTGAATAGCTACTAAATTCAAATTTATCTACAGGCACAGGAATATTTTCCTATGCTGCATCAGTTCATTATGGACACTTTGGTGTTCAAGGAGGTCAGGATCACACTAGTTTGCCCTTGGGGCAATATCCAATAGGATATGTTGGGGTTAAACTTACTAGCAGAGTCTGTGTAATCTCTAATATCTTGTTCTCCCACAGAGAGTGCGCTTAGATCGTTTTTGATTAGACTGGACTCAGTATGGTGAATGCTCTCTAGTGAACAGTGACCTCACTCCCGTAACATCCCATAACACTCCCACAGTATGGCAAGGAACACCCAAACCTTTGTGCAATAGTAGAGATTTCTTGGTCAGGGAAGTCACCTTGTTAGAAAGGGGGCACCTCCAGAACTCAGCAGCTGGTATCAGCCTATTCCTTGTGTTGAGGTGACTCAGACCCACTGGGCCTGTACATTGCCAAGTCACAGGCATGGGGAACGAATGAACCTTCGGGGCTATCTGGATTTGTCTTCGAAAAGGAAGAAGGGAAAAAAACAAAACACACTATCATTTGAATTAATAGGATTGTTTTTCACTCAGTATTTCTGATTGAGTTCAGAGTTGCAACTTTTTAAAAAATTTTAAAGTATTTTCTAATGCTAATTGTTTGAACTCAAGTAAAACATTTTAAAATTATAAAAGAAAAGGAAGAAGGTAGAGAAGATGACAGAATGTGATCATGAGGCTCCATCTGCTGGTATGAGGCTCTTACTGTCATACTTTTTAAAAAGATGTTCAGCATCTTTTTCTTATCTCTTCTACTTTGCCGTCTTGGCTCCTGTGACATATTAAAAGAAGAATTCTTGTGTATTTATCCCTTGTTTTTCATTTCACACTGCAAAGATGCCATTCCAAAGATGATGATCTTGAATGGCAGTAAGATAGTTCCTTTGAGGGCCTTCAGCTTTTCTTTATCTCCTTAAACCATTCTGATCCCACTCTTCTGGAAGTTATCAACAAGTAATTAATAGTTATATTTAATTCTTTTAACAAATTTATGAGCTAGTGTCAGAAATTAACACAGCCAGACATGAATGTAGTGAAAACAGATTTTATTTAGGAACTACTGACAGTAGGGGAAAGAGCTGAGCTCCCTTCCAGTTTGTGAGAAACGATTTGGGTGTTTTAAAGGTAGAATGGGGTGAGAGGTAGAGCAGGGGTTCCACAGAGTCAGAGAAGTGAAAAACCACAAGGGGTTGGTCATTGCAAATGCAATTAGGCCAGCAGTGTTTGCTAGCTAGCAGTTAAAAATAGGATTCTGTCCTGCCACAGAGACTGGGAAACAGAGGCCCTATCCTTCCTGATGATTACATTTCAAAGGGATGGCTCTCAGGTCCTTGAGAAAGATACTTCTTTTTTTCTTTTTCTTTTTTAAGATTTATTTATTCATTTGAGAGAGAGAGAGAGTGCAAGTGCGTTGACTTGGGGGGGGGGTGGTCAGAGCAAGAGGGAGAATCTCAAGCAGACTCCATGCTTAGCGTGAAGCCCAGTGTAGGGCTCGATCCTGTGACCCCAAGATCATGACCTGAGCTGAAATCAAGAGTTGGTTGCCTGACTGGGCCACCCAGGTGCTCTGAGAGATACTTTTGAGTTGCAAGAGATACATATTCACAATTGTAATCACCTTTTAATAAATGGTCTAAGAAGGGGAGATCAAGGGCCTATTGGCAGGTGTTGCTAGAACAAATAGTAAAATTTCCTGCAGCATTTTTAGTTTTCTCAGGCAGGCATTGTGATGGGGAAGCTGGGGTCTTCCTGGGATATGGCATTTTGCGGCTAGAAGCCGTGATCCAGTTTGGTCTAGTTTTTTAGTGCAGGGTTTAGGAGGAGTTATGTGCCAAGAGCAGGCACCATTAGCCCAGTTTCACAGGTGAGGAAACCCAAGCACAGAAAGAAAGAACTCGCACAGGATGGTACAGCTAGTAAGTGGTAGAGCTGAGATTTGAATGTAGAACACTGTTATTATACTGTCTCGCAGCACTCATGGAGACCCTGGGGAAATGGTGACAGTTATGGCGTGATCTTTGTCCTCAAAGAGCTCATAGTCCAATGGAAGGGGCCAAACACTAGAACAAATAGTTATAATCAGTGCAGTGTCAAAAATATCCCTTTGGGGTGCCTGGGTGGCTCAGTGGGTTAAAGCCTCTGCCTTGGGCTCAGGTCACGACCTCAGGGTCCTGGGATCAAGCCCCCACATCGGGCTTTCTGCTCTGCGGGGAGCCTGCTTCCTCCCCTCTCTCTGCCTGCCTCTCTGCCTACTTGTGTTCTCTCTGTCAGAGAGAAAAAAAATATCCCTTCAACTGTCTTCCTCCTGTCTAATGGCACGGAAAGCTTTCTAACCTGATTTCTCCTTTTAGCCAGCCACCTCTTGCTGTCACCAGCCAGCCAGACACTGCAACTGTGTATCTCACCAGGGCCTCAACCCTGTTACAGCCTCAGTCCTACTCATTCTGACTTCCCTTCCTCCTCACCGTCTCTCTTCCTGACCCTCTTCTGACTCTCCAGTTTGAGAATGAAGTTGCTGGTCTCTCAGTCACTCGGGCTCTGCCCTGTTCGGAAGTGATCTGTGTCTCCTCTTTCCCTCACATCTCTGTAGTCACCAAGTCCTACGGAAGGTACTAGAACTTTTCTTTTGTCCTGCCCCGGTCTCTCTCTTTTGCTCGGTTGCTGCAGGCCCGCCTGCCTCTCGCTTCCCTGCGGAGGCCGGTAGGGAGGGCCGCTCTGCCCGCACGGACCCTGCGGGTTAGTTCCTGTCGCTCCTGTGGCTGTCCTTCCAGACGACTCAGCATTTTCTCTCTAGACATAAAGATTCGTAATGAGAGTTTTGGCTGTTTATGGGCTGTTTTGGAATACATTTTATTTAACTTTCTTTATTTTGTTTGCTAACTTTGAAGACTTTCAAGTGGGTGCGGAGTGGGATCGGCGGATCAGCCAGCGGTCTCTGCTCTAAACAACGAGCGCCTACCTGTCCCTGTCTCGGCCAGATGCTGCCATTTCTGTTTTTAGCTCCTGCTCTTCATTGCCTCGCTGGATACCTCCCTTCCAGATGACTCCGTGTTCCTCTTGCCCTTCTGTGCTCAGCTCAAGTCAACTTCTGTTTTGAAGTTCTCCCGGATTTTTCCTGTTAACAGCGATCTTATTTTTTTTCTAATTCATGTCACATCGGAAGACTCTGCAGTTAACACTTAATTGTGTCAAGACACGTTATTCTTTCACTGTTTCGTGTTTGTCTGCTTTCCTCAACTAATTTTTAAGCTTGTTGAAGGCATGACCTGTGTATTGTAGTTGTAGGCTGCGGAGTGCTGAGACAGTAAATAGGCACGTGTGTATCTGCCCATTATCACGCATTTATCTTTTCAGCACATTTTTATCGAGCACCTACTATGTCTGACTTTCCTGCTGTCTTGGAGTTTACATCCTGATGGGGAGATTAAGCTATGAAACAAATCATCACAAATTGTGCTAAATTCTGTGACTGAAATAAATAGGTAACGGCATGATGTAGGGTGTTGATTTGGATAGTGTGAAGGCCTTTGTGGGAAAGGGCTCCGTAACTACTTGCTGACTTATATATTTTAGTAGAAGGAAAGCACAGTCCTCTGGGGTTCTTATATCTGTATTTGAAAATTATGGATATAAATATACATAATATGTACAGCTTAAAAAATATAAAAAAACCCTAAATTACCATATGGCTTAAGAAATACCTTTGATGCTTTTGTATGTCTCTTTTGTATCACATTCCTCTCCTCCCGCCAGAAACAACTTCCGTTGTGAACCTCCACGTGAATCAAATTCTGCTGAATTCCGTGTTTATTATTTCTTTGCATGTTGCTATATGTGTATTTTTAAACAATATATGGCTTACTTTTGGGTTTTGAACTTTACGTAAATAGAACATACCATATATTCTGTAAATTTTTTGTTTCCTTTTTTCTTCCTCTTTCTTCCTTTCCTAACCTTATGTTTGTAGAATTTGTCTGCGGCACATTTTACCTAGGACTTCACAAGCGAGGGGATATGTCACCTGTGGGTAATGTGGTGCCATTACTAGAGCTAAAGCATTGGAACATTTTGTAGAACGCTCAGAGGTGCTCTTGCTTCTTTGATGTTCTTGCTTTTTTGTTACCTTCTTAAATCTCCCTTTGTTGTCCAGACATGTTTGTTTTCACTTCTCTTGGTTGGTGAAAAGTCAAATAAGCCTTTTAAAAAATGATCACATAGAAATATTTATAAACTATAGAATATATGAATAGCATTGTTATAACTTCCGTTAGGATTCTTAAAGTTGTCATTTTCTACCTTTTTCTTTTTTCCCCAGTACTGTCGTGGACAGCAACCATCACAGTAATTACAAACTCACTAAAACCGAGAAAAAGTTCTTAAGGAAACAGATTAAAGCCAGGCATACTTTGCTGAGACACGAAGGCGTTGAGACAGTGTCCTGTGCCACTCAGGTAACCAAAAACTTACTGTTTGAATGTGGTCGTCTCGCCATGTTAATGTGTCGTCGTCACATTTGTTACTAATTGCTCAGAGAAGAAGGCCGTTCCCCTTCAGTCTTGTGTTATGTCTCTGTTCAGTATACACACGACAGGACCTACTGACTTTCTATTTTGGGGACATAGTTTGAATTTCTGTTGGCCGTGTGGGTTGACCTGGAGGGAGTGGTGGTGTATGTTAACAGAAACACTGTATGACTGTGTAGAGTTTACAAAGCATCCTTCTATTCGTTATTGTGTTTAATCCCTTTGGAATTCTTATGTGAGGGGTTAGAGAACTAAGGCTCTGACAGGTGGTGCGTCCTTTGAGAGAGTGGCTGAACAGTAAATTAAACCTCAGTCTTTTGTATCCTAATGTTCTCTTTCCCCTCTATTCCTAACTCCATTTTTGTTATAAGTATTTTGATTATGTGCTATAAAACAGGTTTAATTTATCAGACCTTATTTACAAAGCCTTTTCATTTTCTAATGGCAATAATTAAATTATATATATTATACTATAATATATATCAGTTATACATATGAGGGACTGTGAGACTTCTTGGACTGTGAGTTAAGAAGAACTTAGTTTAACTCTTACCTTTTCCTCTTATTTGGACATGAGCAGTCCCTTTGATCTCAGCTTTCTTTGTAAAGACACAGTATTGCATGTGTTTTATTCCATTGGATTAGATTCTAGAAGTATGTGACAGTACTTACTCATTTTTAAAATTCCATGTGAATCCAAAGTTGTTTTTTTTTTTTTTTTTTGTTCTTAGGGGTAGGAAGGAAGATCAGCCATCATCTAACCAAGGGCCAAACACATGCCCTTGAGAAGGTGAAGCTGGGATTAAAACTTGGGTTTCAGACCAGTGCTCTTCCCTTGTATCACGTTACACTGTCTTTTGTGCTGTGTGATAGTTTTAGAAACGAGTAATCTGTTAAGGGAGATTTATTTATTCACTTATTTATTTAAAGATTTGTTTATTTTAGAGAGAAAGAGAGCAGGGTAGGGGGAGAGGGAGAGGGAGAGAGAGAATCTTAAGCATCTTAATCTTAATCTCCATGCTCAGCACAGAGCCTTATGTGGGGCTTCGTCTCACGACCCTGAGGTCATGACCTGAGCTGAAATCAAGAGTCAGATGCTTCCCGCCGAGCAGGGATCCCAATGTGGGGCTTGGTCCCAGGACCCTGGGATCATGATGTGAGCCTAAGGCAGACGGTTAACGACTGAGCCACCCTGGAAGCCTGCTTCTCCCTCTTCCTCTGCTGCTCTGCTGGTTGTGTTCCCTCTTTCGCCATGTCTCTCTCTGTCAGATAAATAAATAAAATCTTAAAAAAAAAAAAAAAAAAGAGTCAGACACTCAGTCAATTGAGCTACCCGGATGCCCCTGTTGAGGGAGATTTAGCAGGTAATAGGCCCGTACTTAGATTAGACACAGTATTAATGACTTCAGAGAATTAAGCCAAATTCCTATAAAGAGGACAGCATACATCATAGATTAGAAGTCATATGACGGCACACACTCTGCTGTTTCTGCCAAGAGCCACCGAGGTTGCGAGACCTTCAGAAGATGAAACTGACATCGTCTCTGTTCTCTTCCCAAATGTAACTTGCTTTCTTTTCCTTCTAGGATCGTGGAGACAGGTGTAAGGAAAGAAATGGTTAATGTTTTGTTTTGTTTTGTTTTGTTTTTACCTCTGAAGCTGTTTCTAGTGGATATGTTTTTTTAGATTTCTAGAAGCTTTAACCTCACCTTCATGGCTTCCAAATTGTCTTCTTATTTGGGCTTGGTTATTTTTTCTCCACAGTATTTTTACAAGAAAGGAATAAAATTCTAGAAGAACCTCTAATTGCATATTATCTATCCAGGAGAGAACAAATGTTCTTTTCATGATGTCTGCTAAGTATGCGTGCCTTTATGCACATTCGTAGCCATAGTGAGATTTTTTTTAGAGCAGTGGTCCTCAAATTGTCAGGACTGAAGATAACTTAAAAAAAATTCTGAATTCTTTACTTCATATTATTGGGAAACTTGCTTGCTCGAACAATTATAAATAAGACACTTTTTGCTTTTAATTATATTGTGTGACTCACATACAGTAGGAAATAAATTCCTCCCTTTCCTCCCCTCTGCACTTGTTTTTGTGTGGTTTGCCTTCAGAATTGCCCACAGATCACTTAAACAGCATCCTTGAGGACCATTAGTATTCCTCAAGTCATACCTCACCATGCTCCTCAGTTTCTAGAAGGGGTCACGGACCCTTGACATTTATAACACCTTTGCAATTCCTAAGATTTGGGAATACAGAAATATTTTTGTAACTATGGCTTCATGTAATCAAATTATTTTAGTACTTTATAAACCCTGTTGAATGAGGTCCAAGGCAAGCCATCTTAGACTAAATTTTTTATCATGTTTTATATCATCGTATTAGTGTTTTGGTTCATCATGTATATCTGTGTGTTTGCAAACATATGAAGTATTGGGTCTTCCGTGATAGCACAGAGCTTTACTTTTCTTATCCAGTTTTATAATAAACTATTTCATTCTTGTAAGTCAAGTTTCTAGATATCTCCATTTGGTGTATATGAAACTAATACGTTACATTCTGATCTCCTGCTTTGTATATAAATCAGGGCTCAGCAGAGTACTGTCCCCAGGTCATATCTGGCTTGTAAGCTAAGAACGAGTTTTACATTTTCAAAGGGTTGTTGAAAATGAAAAAGAGCATGTGACAGAGACTTGCCTGAGAAGCCTAAAATATTTACTGTCTGGCTGTTTTCAGAAAAAATTTGTCAATACCTGATATAAGCAATAAAACTGATAAGAGTAAGCCATCAGTGGTTTACTTCTTTTAGGCTACAAAGTTTTGAGGAGTCATAGATTATAAATTAAAAACCTTAACACTGTGTAGAGTGTTTTATATGAGGTGTTAGGCCATAAGCATCAGAATAAAAATAGGAAACTCCCTGCCTGACCCCCCAAACAAACCCCTTCAATAAAGTTTAGCACAGGACTGCAAATAACAGGAAGTAAGCATGAAATTTAACTAAGGAAAAAGTTTAATTGCAAAGTGACTGAATTACTGAGACACAGAGGAAAATTTTCCCGTTTTATATTCAGTAGAAACTGTAGTAACCTCATATCATGGTTATATCAAGTGTGGTTTCTGGAAACCGACAGAAATAGGTTTGAAACCCAACTCTCCCATCACTACCGCAACTTAATTTCTCTGCCATTCAGTGTCTACTCTGTGAAGTGGAGCTAATATCACACACTTTGTAGGCTTTGTTGTGAAGGTTAAGTAGATTAAGGTAGGATAGTCTGGCAGAAATTAATATGTAACTCCTTTTCCTTGTCTTCCATCTATTTCTCTTTCATTGTGTTAAACTTGTAAGTAGTAATAAATGTGAGATTTTAATTTGTATGTATAGCCATTAAGAAAGGAATATTTTTTACTGCAAAGTCTATTTAAAAATTAGTGTTATTTATATCATAGGTATATTTTTTAATCTGTACTATTTAATAAGCTGGTTTATATACTATATGAAATTAGAAAACCAAATAACCACCATAAGGAAACCTTTTTTCCCCATCTCAGGGGAACATTTTTCCCCCCATCTTCATTACACCTTTGTGGAAATCTTATTTAAAAATAAACTTACTTTGGGGCGCCTGGGTGGCTCAGTGGGTTAAAGCCTCTGCCTTCGGCTCAGGTCATGATCCCGGGGTCCTGGGATCGAGCCCCACATCAGGCTCTCTGCTCGGCAGGGAGCCTGCTTCCTCCTCTCTCTCTCTCTGCCTGCCTCTCTGCCTACTTGTGATCTCTGTCTGTCAAATAAAATAAATAAAATCTTTAAAAAAAAATAAAAAAAAATAAACTTACTTTGTTTCATTTTAACATCTTATTTGAAAATAAATGGATTGATGCTAATTGCTCATGTCTTTTTTCTTCTTCTTCTTTTGTTTTTTCAAAGAATCTGGTTGTTGCCAATGGTGGATTGGGGAACGGTGTGGGCAGGAGCCAGCTGCTCCCCGTGTTAGAGAAGTGTGGCCTGGTGGATGGTCTCCTGATGCCCCCTAATAAGCCCTACTCATTTGTGAGATACAAAACTGCAGAAGAAGCCAGGAAAGCCTACGTTACCCTCAACGGAAAAGAAATAGTGGGTGATTTAGGACAAAAGATCATTCTGTACTTGAACTTTGTAGAAAAAGGTATTAGTATACAGGTGTCTTTATTTATTTATTTAAAGATTTTATTTATTTATTTATTTATTTATTTATTTATTTATTTATTTTAAATATTTTATTTATTTGACAGACAGAGATCAAAGTGGGCAGAGAAGCAGGCAGAGAGAGAGGAGGAAGCAGGCTCTCTGCTGAGCAGAGAACCCGATGCGGGGCTCGATCCCAGGACCCTAGGATCATGACCTGAGCCGAAGGCAGAGGCTTTAACCCACTGAGCCACCCAGACACCCCTTATTTATTTATTTGACAGAGAGAGATCACAAGTAGGCAGAGAGGCAGGCAGAGAGATAGAGGTGGAAGCAGGCTCCCTGCTGAGCAGAGAGCTTGATTCGGGGCTTGATCCCAGGATCCTGAGATCATGACCTGAGCTGAAGGCAGAGGCTTTAACCCACTGAGCCACCCACGCACCCCTACCGGTGTCTTTTAAAAGCAGTTGTTCGTTTTGTGGGAGTTTTCTTTTCATACCCACATTAGGAGGTTCAGTGATTGTGAAACCGACAGGAACTCAGTTAAGCAGCCCCTTTTTGTCTTACAGATGCTACTGACCCACCTCGTGTGTGCGGGCCAGTCGTGGAAGGGACGTGGGTTAGGCATAGCCTGCCTTTAAGGAGCTGGCCCTACTGCCCTCACGGTCTGTTTATTATCCATGTGACTTATTTTGGAGCCCTGCTACCTAATTGTTTTTTTTCACAATTTAACATTGGGGATTCAGATTGCCAGTTTTATAGCATCTACCTGGAAGCTTTTAATTAATCACTTAAGAATCAGTTGTGATCCAAATAATTGTGTGCCAAGCTTGCCATTCATGGGGGAACACCTCCAGCCAGCAGCGATCCCCGAAGCTTTAGAGTAGCCGTGTCCAGCAGAACCTTCTGTGATGATGGCAACGTTCATACGTTCACAGGCGCACTGTCCAACGTGATTGTGTGTTGCGGAACTGGTTTTTTATTGTACTTTTATTTAAGGAAATATAAATAAAATCTTTGTAGACTGATATACAGCAGTGCTACAGAGATTATTACATCTTTTCACCACTGTCCCATGGAAATAAGATGTACCGAGATGAACTTTGATGTAGACATCTGGTCTCCCATTATACTCATTTGCCATCTATTTAGGCAACATAATGTTTTGATCAGATACCCCGGGGATGGGTAGGTGATAATCTGACCGAATTTATGTTTTTATAAAATAAGACTCAGGAAGCTTTTAAAGACTTTATAAAGATATATTTTAAAAGTTATAATTCTCAGTATCTCCATGTATTTAATTTAAAATATGACATACATTTTAGATTTAAAAAACTGTGTTATCTCTGTATTGCATGTGTTTATGACCAGCTTTTGAAAACTGAATGGTTTGGGGGTAATTTTTTTTTTTTTTAAGATTTTATTTATGTTTTTGACACAGAGATATAGCGAGAGAGGGAACACAAGCAGGGGGAGTGGGAGAGGGAGAAGCAGGCTTCCTGCTGAGCAGGGAGCCCCATGCGGGGCTGTATCCCAGGACCCTGGGATCATGAGAAGGTACTGTCCTTCGGTTTTCCCGTAGTCATTATGTTAAAGGCTCAATAAGAAATTGCACAGAATTCTGGACTGTATCTTATTTGAAATCCCACATTAGATCCAGATGTATTTCCAAGGCTGTTGTTAGGAAATAAATCTTAGTAGAAACAAACAGAGAACAGAACTGTGTCACAAATGTTTTGATACTGATTTTGATAATTACTACCAGAGAGCCACTGAGTAAGAAAGACAAGAGGGTATTTCTCATTCTATTTTTTAAAAACTATTTTTAGAAAACTAAGTATGAATTACTTGTACTGTAAATTGCCTGTCTTTAAGGAATTTTCCGCAAAGCTTTTCTTACATAATTTGAATAAGTAATGTAACGCCTGACATGTGTAAACACTTGGTAAATATTTATCAGGTGATTCACTATTTGTGTTTCTGAAACAATAATAAAATCTAGTAGACATATTATTATTTTTGTGAATTTTTATGTTAAATGATTCAAGATTGAAAACTCTTCAGTAGAAAAACTTTAGAGATCCCATCTGTAGCATGAACAATGAGATCTCTAGTGGTAAATGAATTGCATTATTCCCTTTAATTATAGATCTGTTCTTTTTCTTTCACTGCTACACCTATCTTCAACTTTGAAGGGCACAGGGATTCAAATTATTTTAATATAAACCGAATAATTCTTCATAGGATGATATTTTTATTTCTTTAGAATATGTTTTTTGTTGTTTTAGCTTTTCCTGTTACTGGACCATAGCTAGTATCAAGAACTTAAGGGCAGGGTGCATGGGTGGCTCAGTAGGTTAAGCGTCTGCCTTCGGCTCAGGTCACGATCCTAAGATCAAGTTCCGCATCTGGCTCCCTGCTCTTCGAGAAGCCTGCTTCTCCCTAAGGGCAAAAATGAGCATTTAAATTTTTGTTTTAGATATTTAGAGACAGTCTGGCTTTTTAATAGAGTGGCAAACTATAGATATTATGACAAACCTTGTTTCTTAGTAAAATTTAAAAAGTAGCTCAGTTGTGTTCCAATAATATTTAACTAAACACTGTTTTTTATTTGCTGTTGGCTAACTGTGGTGGATACACTGTACCATAATTTTTATCTTGGTTTTCATTTTTGTATTTTCCTATGTCATGTGCCTTTAGTGTTCTTATTTCTGAATATGAAGATTGGGAACTTTATGAACTGGTAAATGGCCTCTGGACAGAAGTATTTGTGTTTAGGAACGCTAAGTTCTGTCTGTGACTGTTTTGTTTTGGTTTCCCAAGCACAATGGAAAGAGATGGGGCTTCAGGCCTTACCTCCAGGCCTCATGGTAGTAGAAGAAATTATTTCTTCTGAGGATGAGAAAATGCTTTTGGAAAGCGTTAACTGGGCAGAGGATATAGACGATCAAAATGGTAAGTAAAACTTCTAAAATATGATATTTAAATGTCTCTGCAAAATGCCATGTTAGCGCTTCTCCTTTCCTCTTCCTCCTTTGCTTTATTAAAATTTCTAATATTTCCTCAAAATTACTTGAAGTAGCCTAGATCTAATAATAGGCAAGTTATGCCAACATTTCTTAAGGGCATTAATAATAAAAGACATATAGTTATCAATTTTAATCTCCAAACTAATTAATATTCATTAGCTAACATTTGTAGAGCCAACATTGGTAAGCCCTTTCACATACATTATCTTCTTTGATCCTGTCCCCCCTACTCCCACAAGGCACATTTCCAGTGTGGGATCAGCAGCTCAGTACCTTGCTGCCGCAATGCAGTGAGAGCCTCCTAGAGATTTTTGCAAATGAGAGTTCCTCTGACTCTTCCCAGATCATAAATGGTCTTGTGAGTGGCAGCATCCGTAGTTGACTCTTCCGGGTTGATGGGATGAAACTCTCTAAGGCTTTGTAATCATTTTAGATTGAAAAGAACTGCAGAGATGAGGTAGAATGGTTAATTTTTTTTTTTTTTAAGAATGGTTAATTTTTTTCTTTTTTTAAGATTTTATTTATTTGTCAGAGAGAGAGAGAGGGAGAGAGAGCAAGCGAGCACAGGCAGACAGAGTGGCAAACAAAGGCAGAGGGAGAAGCAGGTTCCCTGCGGAGCAAGGGGCCCGATGTGGGACTCGATCCCAGGACACTGGGATCATGACCCGAGCCGAAGGCAGCCATTTCACCAACTGAGCCACTCAGGCGTCCCATAGGATGGTTAATTTTTTATTTTTATTTATTTATTTATTTATTTTTATTTTTAAAAAAGATTTTATTTATTTATTTTACACAGAGAGAGAGAGATCACAAGTAGACAGGCAGGCAGAGAGAGAGAGAGGAGGAAGCAGGCTCCCTGCCGAGCAGAGAACCCCAATGTGGACTGGATCCCAGGACCCTGAGATCATGACCTGAGCTGAAGGCAGAGGCTTAACCCACTGACCCACCCAGGTGCCCAGAATGGTTAATTTTTTAAAGATAATCCAGTAGTTACCAAAAATTACCATTCCTAAAAGAATCCTGACTCACACTTTTGACTTTGAAATAGACAAAGGAATGCAAATATTTTTCTCTCAAATAGTTTCCTTTCTTTTCTTCATTTAGTTCAAAAATCCTTGAAGCACAGGAGGGTAAAGCATTTTGGTTATGAATTCCACTATGAGAACAACAACGTAGATAAAGACAAGCCATTACCTGGGGGTAAGTAATTGCTAGGAAACCACAAATGCTGGCTCAGGAAATAAAGATTTAATGTACTGGAAGTATGTCATAGTGTGTTTCGTTTGCCGTTTCTAGGTACACTGTTGAAATAGCTGATTAAAGTTAAAACATTTACATTACATACATAGTGAGCTTTTGTGAAAACTGGATACGTGTAGCTAAGGCTAAAGTTCCTCCCGAACACCATCCTCACTCCCACACTTCTCAGAAGCAGTACTGTTAACAGGTGAGGACACTTGCTGTAACAGAGGAGATTACGTCCCTGCAGAGAGACTGTAGAAGTGTGTAGTCATTAACACATAGTGTTAGACTGTGTGTTACATGTTCACATCTCACATGGATGCCTCCAGCTTGTTCTTCTTTCTTTATTAAATATTTGGGAGATCTGCCGTGAGCTTTCATCGTGTGCACTGTTGCGCAGTGGCTTACTCAGTTAGTTCCCTGTTGGTAGACACTTAGCTTATTTCTAGTTTTTAACTTTATAAGGGCTGCTGTGCATGTCTTTGTGTATATCTCTTAGGCAGTAAGCAAGAATTTCTCAAGGGAGACTGCTAAGTAGTAGAATCGTTATGTCAAAGCTGTGTTCATTTAAAAATGTTAACAGATACTGAAAAACTGCCCCCAGCTCAGCTGTATCGACATGGTTCTTACCCAGCGTGTACCTCCTTCCCCCCACCTATGCCAATATGTGATACAATAAAACTTAACTTTATAATTTCCTGATTACTAACGAGGTTGGCCATTTTTATTTACCTTTCTGTGAATTTCCCTTCATATCCTTTGCCAGTTTTTGCTACTGGGTTGACTAATTAATAAGATTTTATTGTATGATCTGTAAATTAAACATTTGGTAGGGTTGTGTGGGAGTTATGTTTATTTGTATGACTTTAATCTTATTGAAAGCTTACTTTCCCTCATAAAATAATGTTTTTGACTTCAGTGAAAGTAAGTTAGTTCTACTTTGAAAACTATTTTGTGTTTTTGTTTTTGTTTTTTAAATATTTAGTTTTTGAGTACTGTCTATACCAAACATGGGGCTCAGTGGGGATCAATCTCATAGCCTGAGATCAAGAGTCACATATTCCTCAGACTGAGCCAGCCAGGCATCCCAAAAACTGTGTATTTTACAAGGAAATAATTTAGGGGTGTCTGGCTGGCTCAGTTGGAAGAAGGAGCGACTCTTGATCTTGGGGTTATCAGTTCAAGCCCCACATTGGGTGTGGAGATTGCTTAAATAAATAGAAAACTTAAAAAAAAAATAAAAGGAATAAATAAGTTAAATTTAAATTTAATTTTATAAAGTGGAATAATTTAAAATAGCAAGAAAGAGTGGTCAGCCTAATTTCCAGTATATAATAGTAAATTTTATAATTTTATTGCTGTTTTACAAAATGCCAAAATTGTGAGCAAAATTTTTCTTTTGGATATTTTGTTTCACTGAAAATCAATAAAATAACTTTAAAGATTCTGAAGGTTTCGTTTTTATTTTGTTTTGTCTTATCAGTTTATTGTTATATTTAGATCTTGACTGCTAAATAAAAGCTGTGATATTTTTCACAGTGGCTTTTCTGTTTTTTTTTTTTTTTAAGATTTTATCTATTTATTTGACAGAGATCACAAGTAGGCAGAGAGGCAGGCAGAGAGAGAGGGGGGAGCAGGCCCTGCTGAGCAGAGAGCCTGATGCGGGGCTCCATCCCAAGACCCTGAGATCATGACCTGAGCCAAAGGCAGAGGCTTAACCCATTGAGCCACCCAGGCACCCCGGCTTTTCTAATTCTTTTTTTTTTTTTTTTTTTAAGATTTTATTTATTTATTTGACAGAGAGATCACAAGTAGCAGAGAGGCAGGCAGGGGGGCGGGGAGCAGGCTCCCTGCTGAGCAGAGATGCGGGGGGGCTCGGGGCTCCATCCCAGGATCCTGAGATCTTGACCTGAGCTGAAGGCAGAGGCTTTAACCCACTGAGCCACCCAGGCTTTTCTAATTCTTGAGTAAAACATGCAAAGTAAATATTTTAACGTTTCATCGTTATAATTACTGACATCAGGTCTTCCTGACATTTGGGATAGCATTCTGGAGAAGTGGTTGAAGGAAGGTTTCATTAAACACAAACCCGATCAACTGACTGTTAACCAGTATGAGCCCGGACATGGTGAGTATTTTCTTATTTCCACCTTGCAATCATATATTTCATGAGTAAGTAGATTCCTTAACTCTCTAAAATCAAAGGTATGATTTTTTAGGGTAAACTAACTCTTCGCATTAATTTGCTTGTGTCTGTTACCTGTGTTGGCTATTTAATCCCCTGCAGATCTGTACGTTAATCCCTTGAGGAATTTGTGTCTCAAAGTGTAGATAAGCAGACTGGCCCCTTCGCTGTCTGTGGTCTTTTTTGTTTGTCTCAGCATTTCATTCAGACGGGGAGGAGACTGTTGCGAAGACACATGATGCCCGTGTGGTGGGATACCCAGAAGAAGGCTGCTTGGCTGGATGCTCTTGCTCTTGCTCTTCCTTCCTTCTCCTCTGAGAGTGTGACGACAGTTCTAGGATGATATGTTAGTAAAAGTCTTTAGGCTCCTGAGTTTTTTTGCACTTTTTAGCAGCATCTCCGTGGGATATTTATAGTAATGAAATGCTCTTAAGGATTTTAGCAATGGCAGACATCATGGGGTTTGGGGTTTTTTCCTGCTTTTATCACAATGTATTGTAATTACGTATGTACCTGCCAGTCTTTCTGTTGGTGTGTGTGCTCCCTGAGGACAGGGCTCTGTCTTCCTGCTTTATATACTCCTGCCACGCAGCAGAGTCCTTCTTCTTGGGAGATGCTCAGTGAAGGTAGTTGAGCAGTTGATGTCGGAATGATGCGTGTGTCTAGTCTTCACACCCGGCTCTCGCTTGTGTTCTGCTTGTGCTTGGGAATCCCGTGTTCACGGGCAAACAGAACTTTGGCATTGATCGGCCGCACATTCTCTTGGGCTGGGTTCGGGCTAATGCCCCAGGTAAGCAGCAACTTGCATCTGGGTTTCAGAGTGGGACTAGTGGCTCTTCGCCGTGAAGTGGAGAGATTTTCCGTTCAGGTTTGGTCTGATGTCCTGGAATTCACCCTCGGCGTTTGCTTTTCACTAAATGACGGTACCTTCCTGAGAGCGGCAGTGTTCTCCCCGGTATAGTGTGAGGCTGTGTGTGTCTTCAATCTACTGAAAGGACAAATGAAATGACCTATTATTTTATTTTCTGTCCCAGGAATTCCTGCTCATATTGACACACATTCTGCTTTTGAGGATGAGATTGTTTCTCTCAGTTTGGGGTCAGAGGTAAATGTTCAAACATTTTCATTAGCCGTTAACAACTCTTACCTGATACGATGCTGTTTCATGGGATTTCCCACACCTCTTAAGCAAAATGAGGTAGGATTTAAACCTAAGTAAAGGTGCTAATAGCACCTTTATATCTTATAGAATATAAAGTGATCATAGCCTCTTCTTTCAGGTGTCTGAAGTTTTATGCATCAGCTGATCAGATGGTAGGAAAATCCCTGTTTTTTTCACATATTTTTACACGTTTCGCTTGTAGCCCGTGAAGACTAGCCAGACTACCCTCCTGACGTGCAGCAGTGCCACCTAGTGGCAACAGATGGTGGCTGCGCGCCACAGAAAACGGAACACAAAACTAAAATATGTGTCCAGAATTTTGATACTTTTTCACATATATTATTACCTGATTCATTCCCTTCAGAAACTCTGAGAAGTCCACGATAATATGCTGATTTTTACAGACGAAGAATATGAGGTTCATGTTTATTCATCGACTTGTTTGTATAACTGCACTTTCCTTGAGCTGCTCAAGAAGATAGAAAAAGCATGATTTAAAGGGATGGGTGCAAACCGCAGGTAGAATTTTAGTTAAAAATCAGAATTTTAAATCCAGAAGAACCCTTAAAATATCAGGTCCTCTAATCTAACCAGAGGTTGCTTCAAAATCTGATCTTGTTCCTAGAGGCGAATACAGTTTCCTAGGTTGTGTTGTTTTATTTTGTTTTGCCTTTGTGTAGTCCCTATCACTAGGTTTTTGGTGCTTTGGCTTTTTAACTGATGCTGAACTCATGTGATGATGGCAATGCTGTGACATGAGAGTTAGTACTCTTTGATGTGTCTTGTCACCCACATGTATGGATTTTTATTAAATGCTTTATAAATAAGGAGGACGGGTAGGAAAAACAAAGAGCTCTTCTCTGTCTGGCTTGTTTTTATTTTACCTGTTATCCTGGCTTGTGGCTTTAGGGGATCTGTAAAGAACGTCTTTGTCTTTTCCTCTCAACTGTCTAACCAGCTGAGAAAGGAGACACAGCTGGAGATGAGAGTGTCGGCTTTACTACTGAGAAAACACAGCAGAGAATGGCTTTAGATCTGTAGCCAAGTGGACGTATTAATAGTTGAATTAAAGTGACTTGCCGTGCTTGTCACCGGTGCAGCCAGACAGCTGGACACCTTGCTCGTGGAGGCAAGAGCTTCCTCTCTAACAGGACATGAAGGAGCACATATTAGGTTCTGCAGACCGTGTAGATCTGAAAAAGAGAGCAAGTGAAGAGCTCAGCCGAGCGAGCGTGGCCCCAAGCTAGCCACTGCCCCGAGCCAGGCCCTCTCTCCTGGGCAGTTAAAAGTGAACGGCTGGCAGGGGCGCCTGGGTGGCTCACTAGGTTCTGGGACCAACCCTTGATTTCAGCTCAGGTCATGATCTCAGTCAGGGTTGTAGATCTAGCCCTGAGCTGGGACAGTCGACAGCGATTCTGCTGCTGGAGATTTTCTCCCTCTGCCCCTCCCCCTGGTCACATGCATGCACTTGTGCTCCCCCCCCCCCCCCCCCCCCCCCCTTAAAAAAAAAAAAAAAAAAGAGTGAAGGAGTAGAGAAAAGCCAGGTATGTTGTTCCTTTGCTTTTACTCTGGTGGAAATTTCTGCCCCACCTACGGAAATATGAGGAGTGAAACTAAATGTTCCTCCACAACTGGAAGTCATAAAGAAGGGAAAACGTGCCCTTTTCCCGCACTGATAATATGCTGCAATTGTCACCTCCACTTGGTGTCTCTGAAGGCACATAATTTTTAGCCGCTAATTTGAATGATGGGGTTCTTGGCTAAAGCCGCCTTTGTCGTAGCAGGAAAGCATGCATGTTACGCCTTATGACAAGACCAATAGATTTTCTTGTTAAGAGGTAGTTTTTGATGGGTAGCCAATCTTTGTAATTTGGGGGAAAAAATATTTACTAGACATGTAAGTGTATCGTGATATTTAAAAAGTTGACTGTATTTGGAGCCCTTTGTTTCGTATGTAAAATGGGATTAACATTAGCTCTTGTCTGGCGGAAGGATTGTGAGTTAACTTTGTAGACTGTTTTCTAACTCAGAGCGGTGCAGACTTACTAAGGTAAGGTGCTTCTTTGGTCCCTTCCTGGAAGGTTTCACTTCTGTAACAGAGGGAAGATCACGTTCCCATGGCCTCAAAAATAAGATTTCCGGTGGTCCCCAGAAAGGTGGCTTTCACCTTTTCTTCTTGCATTTACCCACCTTTGCACCTGTTCTGTTTGCTTTTGACACTGTAGTTGTTTGCACTTTCTTCTGGCTCTGTGCCCCAGACCTAGAACCTGTCTCCCAGACTTCTGTCCCTTTTTCTTTATTTCTTTGACAGCCTTAATTGTTGTAAGAAATTTACTATAGGATCTACTCCAGCTTCCATCTCATTGTAATAATTTGTCAGTGGCACCATTGTTTTTAGTGTTTTGTTTCTCGTTAGCTAAAATCCTTGAGATTATACTTAACTCTCTTTTTTTTTTTTTTGTAAGATTTTATTTATTTGACAGACAGAGATCACAAGTAGGCAGAGAGGCAGGCAGAGAGAGAGAGAAGAGGAAGCAGGCTCCCTGCAGAGCAGAGAGCCCAATGCGGGGCTTGATCCCAGGACCCTGGAATCATGACCTGAGCCGAAGGCAGAGGCTTTAACCCACTGAGCCACCCAGGCGCCCCTATACTTAACTCTTTACTTGCTTCCTTTTCCTCGAAAATTTCTGAGAACTCCTAATTTGTTTTATTGAGTGTAATTGACACACAATATTATATTGATTTCAGGTATAACAGTGATTTGAAATTTATACACACTACAAAATGATCACCATAACAAGTCTGGTTACCTTCTGTCACCCTACAAAGTTAATACACATTACATCAAAATTCATGGAGATACTGACCAAAGCGTTACCACAATGAGCACAGATAGCTGCGGGTTTAAACACAGAGATATTTGAAGAAGTAGTAATTTTATAAGAAGTTGGTTTGTCAGTAAATATTTTTTATTATGATGATTTTTGCAGCTGAGTGGGGTGGACAATTGGGTATCTGGTTAATGAAGGCTTTGTCTGTTGAATGCCTGCTAGAGGGCTCCGAATTTGTTACATTACTTGTTCCCTCTCCAGGCTCATGCTTTTGGCAAATAGTTACTAAGTCCAGCTTGATCTTCTGAAATATATGGTACTGAGTAAAAATTTTTTGTGAAATGTTTTGAGCGACTCAGTTTCTCTGTTGCCAGCTGAGTAGTTTTGTAGATTCTGTGGTTTTTTCCAAACTCTGTATATTTTGCCCCAGAGATGTTCTGATGCTGGAGTGATTCTCGTCGCGTCCTGTATGTCAGGGATGACTCACAGGGTACTTCTCTTGCAGGAGTGTGTTGCTTTAACAGACAAATGTTCCCTTGTTTTCCTCAGCACAAATTGGGGGAAGAAAACAAAGATACTTTGTTGATGGGGCTTGAAACAACTAACACAATCTGGACCCTCAGCATCCTGACCTCATCTTTAGCCTCAAATTCAACCTCAGAATGTCTATGTATAAGCAACACTTATAGCCTCAGTTTCTTCTTATAGCCACACAGTTTCTTCTTATTTTTATCTTGCTTCCAGGCCCCAGACTTTATTCTTCTGCGAGTTCTTGGAATATTTACATTTTGTAAAGTTCTGTCAAATAAATTGTGTCTGCTGTGTAGCTCCTTTCTCCCTTCTTGGTCCTTAAAACTTGTTTGTGATATTTTCCATCATCTCTGTAATGCTCTCAGCATTGAAAGGATGACGATCTGCCATCCAAGTGGGTATATACTTGGGCCCGTGTGTTGGTGTGGGTGTGGGAGTGCATGCGCAGGGACGCCGTAGCCGCAGCTGTGGTGTGGCTGTGTATGTGGGTGGAGGTGCCTCGGGCCACGTCTTCATTTCCCTTTGATCCAGTGTGTCCCTAACATTCAGAACTAACGTGGACAAGTGGATCTGGTTTGTGAGCCAGAAGGAGATGCTTTACCTTACTTAGTCGTGTTTGTTTTTATACCGTGAATTCTGTTTTCACTTAAGCACTTCCCCTACTAACTTATGTTCTGAAGATTCCAATTTTTGTGTAATTTTCTTATCTTTCAAGATATCTTGGAAGCCAAAATCCCCTTTTGTGTAAATGGGGCAAATGAGTCTGCTGACGATTCTTCCAGTGCCCTCCTCCTGCCCTTTATATGCTGCAGGATCCACGCTGCCCTTACAGTGTGGAGAACGGCAAGAGACATGCCTGTTCCAGGGCCGGTAATCTGCTAAAAAAAAATCTGTTTCACAGAGTGACATCATGAACTAGAACATTTTGTTGTATTTGGAGCCTTCCAAGTACCAATTCTTTTATCTTTTCAGGTAGAATTTGTACATTTACTTTGTAGCAAGACAGCAGCATTGTATCACTGCGGGTATGTAGAACTAGAATGAAATTTGTCAGTTGAGGGCAGAAAGCTACAATAGAGGCCTGTTTAGGAGATGCAGTAGAAACTGGTGATTGGCTGTTAACTAAGAGGTCACTTGAATTTGGGGATAATAATAATAAAAGATACATACGTATTATAAACACTGTGTTTTAGCCTACCTGTAAATTCACTCACCAGTATTTTGATGTGGGGCCCTTCTTTCTGGGATGGTCCACAGTCTGCCTTGTCTTTCCAGCTTTCATTTCTTTAAGGTGAAGCAAAAACTTAAGATACCTGTGACACCTGAGCGATTGTATTTCCAAGATTTTATTAGTGAATTATCACATCTGTTACAACAATTCATTATTTTGTTTACTTGCACTGAGTCTTTTAGGAGCATTCAACCTTATGTATAGAGAAGAAAATTCTGTCTTTTCCTTTGTCAATTTCATTGGTTTCCATGATATATCATTAGGTAACTGCAAAATAAATGTGGATGGCACTGAGTGCTTGACTTGTTAAGTATGTAGCTCAGGTGGTGAGAGTGGAAATGCATGAAGGTGTTGGAGAGTTGCCTGTGATTTGAGGGCTGAGCATGCCTTCCAGAAGGAATGCAGCATCTTGGTTGGTTAAATAGGTGTCTCTTAAAAGAGCTTTTATTTCTTTGACCTGCAGGATACAAAAATATTTCCAGCCTTGATTCCCCGTTGCCCACCTCTGACTTTGGACCTGAACATCCAACTATCTAAAAGACATTTTCTTTTTTTTAAGTCTGAACTCATCTTTGTTTTCAGCCCTTTGCCACCCACTGCTCTTCTCCCCTACAAAACGAAATGAACTTTTGCTCTTCCTGAGTTTCCTGCTCTGTTTAATTGTCCGCCAGTGGATCAATTTAGAACCCGGGAAATAGGTGGTTTTTTGTTTTGTTTTGTTTTTAGGATTTTATTTATGAGTGAGAGTGAGAGAGCATGAGCTGGGGGGAGGGGCAGAGGCAGAGGGAGAAGCAGACTTCCCGCTGAGCAGGGAGCCCCACATGGGGCTCCATCCCAGGATGCCGAAAACAGCTGCTTAACTTGAGCCACCCAGGCTCCCCAAGAACCTGGGAAATAGTCTTGACATACATTTTTAGGATAGTGAATTTTGCTTTCAGGTACTGTTTTAACTACATCCGCCAATATTTTCTTTGAAAAACAGTTCCTTGTGGCATAATTGTCATGCACTAAACTGCAGGTGTTAAAATAGGTGCTCATGGGGCGCCTGGGTGGCTCAGTCGTTAAGCGTCTGCCTTGGCTCAGGTCATGATCCCAGGGTCCTGGGATCAAGCCGCACATTGGGCTCTCTGCACAGCGGGAAGCCTGCTTCTCCCTCTCCTGCTCCCCCTACTTGTGTGCTCTCTCTCTCTCTCTCTCTCTCTCTCTGTCAAATAAATAAATAAATATCTTAACAAAAAAAAATAAAATAGATGCTCATGAAAGCTTCATGGCTTCCAAGATGTTGAATGTGTCCATCATCCCCAGAAGTTTCCTTATCTCCTCCTGGTCCTCAACACTTTTACATCATGACTATTTTCCAGAGTCTCTTATATGGGAAGATGTACTCTTTGCTGTATGGCTTCTTTCACTCAGCATAATTACCTGAGATGCATTCAAAGTCTAAACTTACTTGGTATCTTTTTTTGCTGAATAGTATAAGAACTTCAGAAGTCCTTAACTCCGTTACTCCCTGATAATTTATATCCTTTTATTATTGTGTATTTGAATTCTCTTACATTTTTTTTAGATACTTCTTTGGCAGTTACAGTCAGTGTTCACTTAGACATATTGTTTTTGTTGCTTTTCATTCTTTTATGTCACACCTTCCGTCTGGGATCGTTTTTCTTTTATATAATGCAGCACCCTTGACATTCCTTTAGTCCAGGTCTGCTGCTGGCCACTCTATTTCTCCCTTCCTCCCTTTCCTTCTTTCTTTCTTTCTCCCTCCCTCCCTTTCCTTCTTTCTTTCTTTCCTTCCTTCCTTCCTTCCTTCCTTCCTTCCTTCTTTCTTTTGTAGCCATTCTAAGAGTGGTAAGGTGATATCTTATTATGGTACCTGTGGAAAAGTACTATCCTAAATATGTTTTTCTTTATGAGGAGTGATCTAGGGCTAGAGATGTATTCATGACTATTACCATTCTTTTTACTTTAGCTGTCTGATTTTGGTTACCTGTGTATGTGAATCTGTAAATTTATTTTGCTTAAGGAGGAAAGCTCAGAAAATAAATAAATGGAATTTAGGAAGCCTTCTGTCCAAAAATGTGAGGCATATTGCCCTGTTCTTTTCACATAAATTGTTTTTGATGAATTTATTCATTCAAAAATACTTGTTGAGTATAATCTACTAGACAGACTCTAACAAGTAAATAAGGATAAAATCTCAAAAAATGTTTTTTAAAACTAAAATGTTTCATTACCTTTGGAGCTTTGTCTTATATAAAATAAAACTTATTTTTACTGAAGTAGTTTGTGATAGACTCTTGTTTTTGGAATCCGGTTTTAGGTGATGTGGTTTTTCACTTCATAGTTCCTACAGAGGAATAAAGCCACAGTGTGATAAATGAAAGCGGATAGCAAGTAGTCTCAGTGCAAAGCATAAACATAATTATATTATAGGCTTTTTTTTTTTTTAAGATTTTATTTATTTGAGAGAGAGACAGAAGGAGCAGGGAGAGGGGCAGAGGAAGAAGCAGAGGCCCCACTGATCAAGCCCTATGTGGGGCTTATCCCAAGACCCTGAGATCACTGAAGTCAGATGATTAACCAAATAAGCCATCCAGGTGCCCCGATATTGTAAGCATTTATAAGCTAAGCATTTATAATATGGGATATTCAGTGGTGGCTAAAGTGCCCCCAGTTTAGCATCTTTTCTTTTTCATGCTTATTTTTCTGTTATGCAAGGTTTCCTTTGCTCTCTTTTGTGCCTTTTGCAAATGTGTTTCGACCATTAAACTAAAAAATACTTCCTCTTGTTTTACATTCTACTTGAGCTCAGCCAGATAAAACAGTCCAAAATCACGTGTATTTGGGGGTGGAGATGTGAGATGGCAGCGTTGACTCATGGGGCAGCTGAGACCCTGTTCTGTAAAGCAGAGTTGTATAGAAAGGTGGAATTTGCTGACATATGCTGTAAAGTAGATTTGTTTGTGGTGTTTTCTTTTAAAATTTTAGCCTCGTTCTGCTTGTTTCCCATGCACAGTATTGCAGATAGGTTCCTGGGTACATATGCTAAGTGTATACACGGTACCTGAGCAGCCGGGGGTTTCCACACCAGAGACATCAGGTGATGCTCTGTTTCCCGCATCCGTTCTGCGAGGCAGTGAGAAGCCAGTGCGTTGGGGCTGCGGTAGGATTTCGCTCCTGCGTGTCCCAGGTGAGGGCCCACTTTGCTCAGCTATAAGGCACCATCTTTATGTTCAAATATACGAGAGTCTCCTCCTCCTGACAAGAATACGGAGACCTGTCCTTTATAATATTGCTCCTGACTCTAGAATGAGGGAGTGGAGTTTGGTTTCTTCCAGTGATTTCAAATGGGATGCCCTGGGTCTTGTTCTTGCCATTGTTTCTTTCCTTTGAGTTTCACAAGACTGGGTGATCTTGCAGTTGCAGTTTTCAAGAAATTTAGCAAATTTCAAGGCTCCTGTTTTTGTTGTTTGGAAACCTATCTTGCTAGTAGGAGTTAATGAAGGGAAACAGATTGATTTCAGTCTTTGATTTTAACTTGCTTCAGGGAATGGAAACTGAGCAGGCTTATACAGGAGGAGATCGAAAGGTCATTGACAAAATTTCTATTAGGTCCTCTGCCCTGGAATAATATGGCATGTCACCAGGCTTCTCTTGCTGCTACTTTTCAGCTGACCAGAGTAGACTTCTAGGAGTGTCATTTTTGTAGAGAGACAGAAAATTGTATTTGTTTTACTAAAAATGTTTTCAGTTCCTTGTCTCCCCAACGGTGGACTAATGATCTCATGATCTGCTGGGATTCTGTATTTGTGATCCAAGGAGAGGATGTAAACAGACAGTGTTGACATACCCATAGTTGCTCGTCAGTAGTTTGTAGCTTTAGTCTTGGCCACTTGCAATTGTGTGTCTCCTTCTCTCCTTTCCCTGTTGTCTGAACACAGCAGACATGCTCATGAGGTAGCATCACCTGTTTGCTGTTTACAATAAAAAGCAAATTCTTATTTGGGTCCCATTTGTGTTTAGTAACAACCAACATCAGTACAACTGCGGAAGATTTTATATTTGGCAGGCTGTGGGAAGCACGTGGACTTTTTTCTCTTCTGCTCCATACTCGGCTGTGGGATACTTTTCTGGTCAAACAGAGTGATCTCCACCATTTGGGCATTCGTCACTTTCTGTGAATCACAGGTCCTTCTTCCCATCACGTTGTCTCTTGTGTGTATGCCCTTAGGGTTTCAGAAGTCTAACCGTCTCTAACGGTTTCTAAAGGTTTCTAACCAGTAAGGATCTACATTAAGTTTGTGTTCTTATCCGAAGTGTTCCTAGTAGCAGTGTACCCTTTATTTTCCCATTTAGCTGACATGGAGATCTGTTTATTTCATGTACTTTTCTGTTGTGAATCGTCTCTTCACTTGAGTGATAGAGTGATGGCTGTCTCTGGGGTTTTCATTCAATTGTACTTTGGATGCTTAAAGGTTTTATAAGATCAGAAAGTCTAGAACTTTTTGTTTGCTTGCTTTGAACTGAACATTATCCTCACTCGTGCCCCACAAGCTTGCTGGAACCTTGATCTTTATTGACTCTGCCATCCTGGAAAATAAGGAAAATAGGTAAAACCAAAAAGAATAATTGGAAAAAAGGTCCTGTGGAGCAAAGCTGTCACATGGCAGAATGATTCAGGAGTTGCAGGGAACATTATTGATTGTGAATCCTTTGCAAGTTTTTTAAAAAGCCTTCTTTTTTCTGTCTTTCTTTCTCTTTTTTGGTCTGAAGCATTATTTAGTTAAAGATACATATATATATATTTATTTTTATTTATTTATTTTTTTTAAAGATTTTATTTATTTATTTGACAGACAGAGATCACAAGTAGGCAGAGAGGCAGGCAGAGAGAGAGGAAGGGAAGCAGGCTCCCTGCTGAGCAGAGAGCCCAATGTGGAACTCGATCCCAGGACCCTGAGATCATGACCTGAGCCGAAGGCAGCAGCTTAACCCACTGAGCCACCCAGGCGCCCTATATATATATTTTTAAAGAATAATCATTTTATTTATTTGACAGAGCAAGAGATCACAAGTAGGCAGAGAGGCAGGCAGAGAGAGAGCAGAGAGCCCGATGCGGGGCTTGATCCCAGGACGCTGAGATCATGACCCAAGCCGAAGGCAGAGGCTTAACCCACTGAGCCCCCAGGTGTCCCAGTTAAAGATATTTTAAATACGATGATAGTAACAATATTTTATGATGGACTGTTTCAAGAAAAATTTAAGTTTTCTAGAAAATGTACTTTTATAAGTAAAAATTACTTTCTTAGATTAAAAACAAAACAAAACAAAAAAAACCCCTGTGCTTTCACATTAGATACATTAGAGGTAATAGAAAACATATATATTGGTTTCTGTCCCCAGTTCCTGGTGCAGAACTCCTGAAACACTTGTAAATTTCCTAAGCGATAGGAATAGTAGGAGCATTTTTTGTTCTAATGTTCGGTCATTCACCTGGGTCCTTACACAGAGTTCCTAAATCCCTTGGAATATCCTGGCGGATGGCAGCATATTTTGTTCTAATGAGATGACTTTTAGTGGGTGCCTTGATGAGGCCTGTTCTCCAGAAGACCAAGCCATGGTTAGAAGCTTTGAATTTTCAGTCCTGTCCCCTATTCTCCAGATAGGAGTGAGGCTGGAGATGGACTTAATAATTGATGTGTCTACGTGATGAGGCCTCCATAAAAATCCCAATAGTATGGGGTTCAGAGAACTTCACGTTGATGAATGAACACATGACAGTCCTAAGAGAGGGGTGTACCTAGAGAGGTCAGGGATGCCCTGCACCCCTTCTTACATCCCTGCCCTATGCACCTCTTCCATCCGTTTGTTCGTCTGTCTCCTTTGTCATGTCATTTTATAAAAAAACGGTCAATAGTGAGTTAGCTGTTGTGATGAGTTCTGGGAGCCTCTATAGCAAACTAATAATGGCCATCAGGAGTAATAATAAGTATTGTGTGTATTTTCTCACCTAAGTCCTGTAATTGTTGGCTTAGTTGGGAGCGTATTGTTCTTCCTTGAAACTTGGCTTCTGTATTCAGGACAAGTATTTCCAAATTAATTAGTGCCACATTCATACTTGTTAGTTCTAATCGTTTGCTTAAACTGAGATTTCCCTATTTAAAAATCATTACTCTCTGTTGCTGGGAGGAAAGGTGTTTGAATTTCACAAGTAAATAAGTACTGTGTATTTGTCACACATACGGGTGCTAATTAGCCAGAAACCTCTGGGTGGGCAAGGACATGTCCCTCACTCCACATTGTGGCCTTTGATAGCTCAGACAATGAAAAATAAATATTTATCTAAAGAATAAACTAGACTCTAGTCTCTTATTTTCCCAACAGCTTCCATTGCCTTAACCCACAAATTATTTCTTCTAATAATGTAATTAATAAATGTGCTCATTATCCTTTCCTACGTGTAGTTTCTTCAGAAGATTGAAACCTCTATGTATTGGTTTAAAAATGGGTCACAGTGCCTTTTCTCCCCTTTAGCTTTTCAGTATGAACTTTTCCATACTGAGAAGTTGAAAGAATTCTACAGCAAATACCTGTATACCCACCACCTAGATTCTATAGTTAACATTTTAATATATTTGCTTTATCAAATATCTGTCTGTCTATCCTCTTATTGGTATATTTTACTTAGACATTTTGGGAATTTGTGGGTGTCCATGCACGTCACCCCCACAACTTCGGAATTCACCTGCAGTGTTTATCAGTAGAATGTTTTTAGGGTGTGGCTATTTGAAATTATATGTGATCATTTAGGAATGGGTAATTGTTAGAAAATGAAATTCTATCATCTTACCTTATTTTCCATGCTTCCAACGGAAGAAAGCCGCTTAGTTCTGTATAATTCTTTGTGTTTATGAAGAATTCTCATGTCTGTTATCGGATTTGGACAGATAATACTGCTGATAGTAACAGTAGCCAACATGCCCTGTGCCAGGTACCACGCCAACCGTTAGCCTTTAACAAAGATGCTAAATTCTGTTTCTCCCACTGATATTGGGTATTTATTTTCAAGTGGAGTGATTTATTCATTTAAAAATATTTTCTAGCCCTGTGGCATGCCTTTTGAATTCACATTTGTTAGCTGCTGCTACGTTTAGACTGAACTCTTTGGGGTTTGGGTTCCAGAGGACAAAAACAGTTTTTTGGGTGTTGTGTCTTTATAGGTTGTTATCCATAATAATACTTGAGCACAACTTAGGAAGAGTTGCTGAAAACATTCCTGTATTTTTTATTATCTTTTATAAATTAGCCTTTAATATCCAAAATGTTGAGTGACTTTAAAGGCAAAATGGGTCATATGTGAATAGGCATCTCATGGTTGTTTGGGGGGATTATTAATTAATTTTTAATATCCTATGAATAACTATAACTGCTGTTTTTCATATTTATTTTGTGCCAGATACTGTGATTTATAACCATGGTATATTTAATTCATGTAACCAGCCTCTAAGGGCTGAAGACCCTGAGCCACGAAGGGATTAAGTGGCTTGTCCTGGGTCATGTGGCTAGCAAATGCAAGGGTCAGGATGTGAGTATTTCAGCTCTGAGTCCTAGCATTTGACCACTGCCCTAGTGTTTTGCATTTTACGTATGGTCCTCAGACCACCTGCATCATAATTTCCTGGGGCGACTGTTACAAATGCAGACTCCTGAGCCTCACCCTAGACCTGCTGAGTTTGAACCTATGGAAGAAGTATGTTTTTTAGTCATTCAGTTGGTTTGGTTTTTTTAGGGATTTATTTTACTTACTATTTTAGAGAGAGAGCACACAGGACGAGGGGCAGAGAGAGAGGAAATCTCAAGCAGACCCTGTGCTGAGCGCAGAGCCCATTGCAGGGCTCGATCCCAGGACCCTGAGATCATGACCTAAGCCAAAATCAAGAGTCGGATGCTTAACCAACTGAGCCACTCAGGCGCCCCATTCAGTTGATTTTTATGTGCTCTGAAGTTTGAGGACCACTGTGCTATGCTCTTCTATAAACATTATCATGTTTTAATCTCTATTAACTGAGAAAGATAGCCAGAATCAATCAGTCATTCTTGTCCTTGGAATATTGATGTTTTGGATTCATCTTTATGCTTTTGTCTTTCCTTCAAGATTGTCATGGATTTTAAGCACCCAGATGGTGTCACAGTGCCAGTCATGTTACCTCGTCGGAGTTTGCTGGTGATGACCGGGGAATCTAGATACCTCTGGACACATGGGTATGTATGGAAATGACCTTGGTGACAGAATGCCTCTTGCTTCATGAGAGTTCTCATTCTTTCCTGCTTGAGCTACCAGAATTGTGCCCCATGTCTGCACATTGAGGTGTCCAGGTTTCAACCCCCATGGACCTCTGTGCCCTTTTTATGGTAAATAATAACCTTTTATTTTGGTGAAATTTAGGTTTAATGGAAAGTTGCAAGCAGAGATAATGAACTCCCTTCACCTTTCATCTCGATTTACCAGTTGTTGCCAGTTGTGAACATTTGACCATGTGTTTTATTGCTCTCATATATTACCGTTATTATTATCATTGATGAATCATTTGAGAATAAACGGCAGACATCCTGCTCCTTTCCTCTTACGTCCTTCATTGCCTATTTCCTGAGAACAAGGATATTCGTTGTATCAGGGGTTGGCAAACTATGGCTCATTGGCCAAATTCAGCCCTAGTCTGCTTTGTGCAGCTCATGAGTCAAGAATGGTTTTTACATTTTTATTTGTATTTTAAAAAATTTATTTGTGGTTATTAATTATGATTGTTATTTTGGGTTTTACATTTTTAAAGAGTTGTAAAAAAACAAACAGCAAAGAATATTTGACAGGAACTGAAGGTGGCCCTTTTTGCCTTAGATATTTACTATTTGGCTCTGTTACAGAAAAAGTTTGCCGACCCCTATGATACAAAACTGCTGTGCAACTCGAATTCAGAAACACCAGCACTGATAAAATATTCTTATACAACCCGTCATTAACTTCTGCTAGTTGTACTTCATAGTACAGTACTGTCGAAGACTGCTGGCAGTTACAGGAGCCAGGCCCGATTTACTCAGGGGCTATCGCAGTCGGAAAAAAGGGACGGCAGTGGAGAACTGGGCTGGATCCCAACTACAACAGGCAAGGTCGGGATAGACAGCCCAGGAGCTGGGAGTGGGCATAGGGCAGGGCAGTGCCTGGAAAAATCCCAGTGGAAGCATCAGCAGGGGTGGGGGGGGGAGGGGTGGGTTCCGGCCAAGGACCATAGGATTCTTGCTCATCACGTCTCGGCTGGGGGATCGCTGGGCAGTGAGGAATTTGGTGGGTACAGGGGGATTCTGGTTAAACCGACTCAGCAGGATTCTTGCTGAAGTGGGGCTCTTGGCGGACATGCCCAAGGGTGGGGCCGAGCTGGGCTCAGGGGAGTCCGACCACAGTGTGGTCAAGCAGAGAATCTTGGTCAGTGGTTTGTGGCGTGCTGTCCCTCTGCTCCTGGACTCTGCCATGTGATTGGCTGTCCGTTCTCTTCATTCGTCTTTACTTGGAAACAATTCTGCAACTTCTCTTCGTCTTTCTGGTCATTGGCATTTTTAAGGGGGCCAGTTGTTTTGTAGAATGGCCCTCAATTTGAGTTTGTTTGATTGACTCTAATCTCAAAGAAATGGGTTATGCACATTCTGCAAGAATATAGCTTTAGCCTTTGGAGGAGAAGCATCACACCACTGAAATTTACGTGTATTCTGCTTAAAATACTGCTGAGTTCTGTGCTTATTAATAATGTCCTGTGTGGAGATTTTAACTGATGCATTTAAGAAATCAAGGAAACAAACATGTAAATGATTCTGTAACATGTCTTGAAGGTGAGCCATAAAAACAATGGCCTGATTTTGTGCAATGAGGCTTAAATTTACCTGATTTATTTTTTCATGACCATCTAAAATATTTTCACTTGCAGTAAATGAAAATGGTGAAGCGATCCAGTGGTTTCAAGTATTTCTAGAATTGAGAATATTCACGTTTTCTTTTTTTAAGTTTAAACATTTTTACTATTGGTACATTTAAACTTAAGAGTAATGGTATTTCAGCAAGTACGAAATGAAAAATTACTTTTCATAGATCTTTTTATAAACATATTTTAAATTCTGGATAATGGTACAGATTAATTCTCCTAAACATCATTTCTTTTTTTTTTAATTTTTAATTTTTTATAAACATATAATATATTTTTATCCCCAGGGGTACAGGTCTGTGAATCGCCAGGTTTACACACTTCACAGCACTCACCATAGCACATACCCTCCCCGATGTCCATAACCCCACCCCCCCAACCCCCTCCTAAATATCATTTCAATTGCATTCTTCTCTCTCTCTTTCTTAAAAGTTTTTATTTTTATTTATTTGAGAGAGAGAACAAGTGAGCATTGAGGAGGTGGGGGGGCGGAGCTACAGAGGGAGAGGGAGAAGCATTCTCCCCTCTGAGCAGGGAACCCAGTGTGAGGCTCGATCCCAGGACCCCAGGATCATGACCTGAGCCAAAGGAAGGCAGACGGTTAAATCCCCCAATCACATTATTTTCTTGTTGAGAGAATATTGTGTGGGGACGCCTGGGTGACTCATTTTGTTAAGTGTCTGCCTTCAGCTCAGGTCATCATCTTGGGGGCCCAGGATTGAGCCCCACGTAGGCTCCTGCCTCACCAGGGAGTGTGCTTCTCCCTCTGCCTGCCCCTTTCCCCTCGTTGCATGTGTGCGTGGGCGCACGCTCTCTCGCTCTCTCAAATAAATAAAATCTTAAAAAGAAAAAGAAGAATATCGTGTGGTTAAATGTTAAGAGTATCTCTGTAAGATTGAATTGTAGGCAACATTTATTTTTAAACCTTTCTCTAGAATCAAAATTCTTTACAATAATTTCAGGGAACAAAACCCCTCAGTATTATTTTTTAAAGGCTCCCATTGAAACCCATTGCCTGTATTACGAGTGTGTGTGTGTGTGTGTGTGTGTGTGTGTGTGTGGTGAAGAGGAGAAAGGGTACGGGTAGGGTAAGGAGGGAGGGGCTACAGTTAGAGATAGAAACAGAGGCCGACCAAATAATGGAGTTATTCATCAGAATCTCTGGGTGGACAGGAGAATAAGTTGAAAAAGTACATTTAATACACTTAAAAATATGCATAAACCATAGGACATACACCTTGATTAAAAAAACAAACTACTTTGATCTGTGTGCTGGAAGCAAGTACTAGGAAGCACTATTGAGGGACAGGAATTGAAGAAGGTTGATTTAGGGCTCCTGCTGGCTCAATCAGTGGAACGTGTGACTCTCAATCTTGGGGTTGTGAGTTCGAGCCCCGCATCAAGGGTAAAGTTTACTTTAAAAAAAAAAAAAAAAAGGTTGATAAACTCTGCCCTGAAAGGTTCATTCCAGACTCTTACTTCGATCCAGTTCGATTTACTCTTCTAGCCGCCTTGCCTTAAATCAGAATGGGCAGCCTGGAAGGCCCTGAGGCAAATGGCAGCGGGCAGCCATGTTCTCTTTGGCCGGGCCAGTGGTGGTCCGCGGGGCAGCATTTTTATTGCATTTAATTGCGTGCATGTGCAGATCAGTAGCTTTCACCTGAAACTCTGAGTCTTCAGCTTTCTTTTGGAAATTGGGCAGTCTGACAACGTTGGGCCCTTGGATGCCTTGGCCCTGCCACTGGGGACCGTCTGTGGCCTTCTGTAGGCGAGAACTGCGTTCTTAGGCTCCCCCCACTGTGCTCTGTGCTGCCCCTCGCTAAGCCTGAGCATCAGCTGGCCTGTGTCACTGTTCCCCCGCTGTTGTGTTTGTGTTGGGACAGAGCTGCTTGAAAATGAAGTAAATTTTGTCTGTGTTAGAAGTAGGGAACGGGAAGCTAGAGTGAGTGGGAAAGTGTGTTAAGAAAAGTGGAAGAAAACACTTTGTTGTTTTGAAATGAAACCCATTTGTATGTGTTTAACAGCAAACTGTGTTTCTAGGCAAACCCATGCACTCCCCTCCTTGAGGTTATTCAGCTTGCTTCGCAGGCATTTATCTCTACGTTTATGTGACTCTCCTTTTAAATTACTTCTGGAGCATTTCCTTTCTGCTGGGCCTTGTTCTCAAAGTTTCACACAGTTAGCTCGCTTACCTCATACAAGTCACAGTGGAGAGTTTGTTCTGTGGCTTTGTCCCCGTTTTTAAAGGAAATTGGAGCATAAAGAGGTTATGTAACTTGCACAAAGTCACAAAACCATTAAGTAAGTGGCAGAGCCAAGATGAGAAGCCAGGCAGTCTGGCCTCAGAATCTGTCCTTAACCTTGTCCTTCTGGCTGGACTTGATCGCTCCTTCTTCTCCAGATGTTTGCTGTGCCCTCTGGCCTTTACTCCTGTGCCAGCACTCAGTGCAATAAATTTCCTTTTCCTTTGTTTTTAACATAGAGCTCAGCTCTTCCTTTTGATATGTAAAACTTTTTCGGGACATTAACCTGAAATAATGTCTCCCTTAAACTCCTAAAGATTGTATTGCTTCTGCTACTTTGAGATGTCTCTTCTGATGAACTCTTATTTAAGTCTAAAAAAGGTTTTTATCTTTTTATTTAATTTTTTTCAACTGGATTATACATTTGAGTAAGGAGGAAAAAAAGATGTTCAGCAATGTTTAAAGAATTCATGTTAAGGATTAATCTTAACATGGATTACCTACTCCTAAAAATCTGAGATTGGTTCCAAAAGCAGTTAAGTACTGCATGGCCTTTGTCTAAGATGTAATTCTAGGCAAGTAAAGTAATTGACTTAAAAAGCTGTGATAGAGAACTACTTGGCCCTCAAGAGGGAAATTTACTTGCTAATAAGAGTTTTAGGATACACGTTGTTCTGAGCTATCTTGACTTTGTTTAATACCATAGTTGTACTTATTTTCCTCTATCAGGGTAACAATCATTTAAATTCAGACAACGTTTGCCTGCCTTTACTTCTAAAAAAATTGCTTTTGGTGCAAGCTCTTTTAAAAGAGCCACTCTCCTTATGTGTTTTATAAGACCAGCATTACCCTGACACCAAAACATGTCAAGGACATTACAATAACAGAAAATTACAGACCAGTATCTCTCATAACAGATAAAAAAAAAAAAAATCCTAAACAGAATAGGAGAAAATCCAATTGTACGATATATAAAAAAGAAAGTACATCATGACCAAGTAGAGTTTATTCCAGGACGGCAAAATTGGCTTAACATTTTGAAACCAAACCATGTAATTCATGACATAAAAAGAACAAAGGTGAAAAAATTATTTAATCATCTTGATTGATGCAGAAAATGTATTTGACAGAATTCAGCATCTGTTTGTGATAAAAACTTGGCAAACTAGGACAAAAGGAAACTTCTTCAAGCCAATAAAGGGCACCTGTGAGAAACCCACGGCTCATATCGTATTTAACGGTGAAATAGTGAAACAGTGAATGCCTTTTCCTAGGATACTCAACAGGGCAGGGATGTCTGCCCTCACCACCTCTCTTGAATATTACAGTGGGTGTTTTCTGCAGCGGCTGCACAAATGACATTCTCACCATTAGTGCCCAGGGGCTCCCTTTTCTCTACACCCTCACCAACACTTGTCATTTCTTTTCTTTTTGATCATAGCCGTTGTTACAGGTAGGAGGTGATACCTCACTGTGGTTTTGATTCGCATTCACCCAATAATTAATGACATTGAATTTCACATATCTGTTGGCCATCTATATGTCTTCTTTGGAAAAATGTCTATTAACATCCTCTGCCTGTTTTTTATTTATTTATTTTTTTAAAAATTTGACAGACAGAGATCACAAGGAGGCAGAGAGGCAGGCAGAGAGAGAGGAGGAAGCAGGCTCCCCGCTGAGCAGAGTCTGATGTGGGGCTCGATCCCAGGACCCTGAGATCATGACCTGAGCCGAAGGCAGAGGCTTTAACCTACTGAGCCACCCAGGTGCCCCCTCTGCCTGTTTTTTAGAAGGTTTTTTGCTATTGAGGAATTCTTTATATGTTTTAGGTATTAACCTCTTACCAGTTATATAATATAAAATATTTTTTCTTATTCTGGAGGTGGCCATTTCATTTTGTTCATGGTTTCCTTCACTGTGCACAAGGTTTTCAGTTTGATGTATTCCCACTTGTTCCTTTTTGCTTTTGTTGCCTTTTGGGACTTCTAACAACAGATTGAAGTAATAGTATAACAATGACAAAATGAAAATTAGAACTGAAATACATTATATTTTTTCATTTTAGGATCAAATCCATTTTAATTATATGGTTGAACTTTCTCTCTTTTTTAAAAAATATTTTATTTATTTATTTGACAGGCAGAGAGGCAGGCAGAGAGAGAGGGGGAAGCAGGCTCCCCACTGAGCAGAGAGCCCAATGTGAGGCTCGACCCCAGGACCCTGGGATCATGACCTGAGCCGAAGGCAGAGGCTTTAACCCACTGAGCCACCCAGGCGCCCCAAACTTTCTCTTTTTTAGATGTGTAGAAAAAACTTACCTAGCTCCTTATAGAGAGGCATCAACCACTTAAGTATAAAATTATGCTCTTTAATAATTTCCTGAGATCTTTCAAGCTTAGCATGTTCTCTCTAAATGTAAAACCCACCTCTAAAGGAGACAGATTAGGTAGGGTATATCCAGCAGAAAACTTAGACTCAGAAGATTGAAATCTTAGGAATAAATTTAACAGAAATAACGTGATACAACACATACACACTGAAAATCATGAAACACTGTTGAGAGAAATTAAGGAACACCAAAATGAATGAAGAGGTAGAGATGCCATTATCAGGGATAGGAAGCTTAATATTGTTATCAATTGTCCCAAGTTTATCTAATGTTTCAGTGTAATTCCAATTAGAAATCTGAAGACTTTTTTATAGACATTGATGAGCAGATTCTAAAATTTATAAGGAAACGTGAAAGATCTAGTATAATCAAAACAGTCTTGAAGTAGAAGAATAGTGTTGGAGGATTTATTCTACCTAGTTTTTAAAATTTACTAAAGCTATATAATCTAAAAAGTGTATGGGATGTCCAGGTAGCTCAGTTGTTAAATGTCCAACTCTTGATCTTAGCTCAGGCTCCATGATGGGCTCTAGGCTGGATGTCGAGCCTATTTGGAAAAAGAGAGAGAGAAAAAAGAATTTAGCGTTGGTGTATAGATAGACCGATAGACCAGTGGGGCAGAATATGTTCTCATATATCAGGTCAGTTAATTTTTTTTTTTTTATTCTTTATTTGACAGAGTGAGAGACAGTGTAACTAGGGGGAAGAGCAGACAGAGGGAGAGGGAGAAGAAGACTTCCCGCTGAGCAGGGAAGGGCTCAGTCCCAGGACCTTGGGATCCTGACCCGAGCTGAAGGCAGATGCTAAACCAACTGAACCACCCAGGAGCCCCACAGTCAGTTACTTTTTGACAAAGTCACCAATGCAATTGAATGTGGAAGGAAACTTTATAAACAGGTGGTGCTGGAACTATGTCCTTGTGGAAATAAAATGAACCATGATCTACCTCATAGCCATTTAAAGAATAATATGAGGTAGATCATAGATTTTTTTTTTTTCCAAAGATTTAGATGTGTAGAAAAAACTTACCTAGCTCCTTATAGAGAGGCATCAACCACTTAAGAGGGAGCGTGAGCATGATCAAGCTGGGGGAGGGGCAAAGGTAAGGGAAAGGCCGAACAAGAATCCCAGGCAGACTCTCCACTGAGCCTGGAGCCCGACTTGGGGCTTGATCTCATTGATCTCATGGCCCAGAAATCATGACCTGAGCTGAAATCAAGAGTTCAGTGCTTAACAGACTGAGCCACCCAGGTACCCCAAGGTAGAGCATAGATTTAAATGTAAAAGTAAAACTTATAAAACATCTAGAAGAAAATACAAGGGAATATTTTTGCAACCTTGGGGTAGGCAGAGGTTTTTAAAGAAAGATTTTAGAACACATTATAAAAGGAAAAAAAGATTAACTGCATCAAAATTAAAAACTTACTTGTCAAAAAAAAATCATTAAAAAAATGAAAAGGCATGCCACACATGGGGAGAAAATATCCAGAATACATGTATCTGACAAAGGTTTGGGCTTAAGATTTGAACAGGTTCTTCACCAAAGAAAGTATCAGTGAATGGCTAATAAGTACATGGGAGGATATACAGTATCATTAGTCATCGGAGAAATGCAAATTAAAACCACAATTTCAGGAGTGCCTGGGTGGCTCAGCTGGTAAAACCAACTCTTGGTTTTGGCTCAGGTCTTGATCTCCTGGGTCCTGAGATAGGCTGCAGGCTCAGGGGGGAGTCGGCTTGAAGATTCTCTCCCTCTGCCCCTCCCTCCACTTGTGCATGCACGCTCACTCTCTCTCAAATAAAAAAGTCTTAAAAAAAACCACACAGAGAAAAAAACCACTACAATTTCATACCACTTGCCACCTACTAAAATGATGAAAATTAAAAACTCAAGTAATACCAAGTACTGGTGAGAATGTCAGGCAGCCTGGAACTGTTCCATTATCTGTGGTTTTCTGATGTTGATGATCTTGACACTCAACTAGATCTCCCTTACTAAGAAAGATGTGTTCAAAGCTACAATGATAATTAGGTGTTTGTCTGTTTCTCCTGTTATTTTTTTGTTTGCTTTTTGCTTATTTTGAAGCTCTGCTGTTAGAGGCATAAAAATAAATATACGTGGTGTTTATATATTCCTGTCGTATTGACACTGTTGTTATTATGAAATGTCCCTTTTTGGGGCTCCTGACTGGCTCAGTTGGCTAGGTGTCAGACTCTGGATCACTCAGGGTCATGAGTTCAAGCTCATTGTCCCTTTTCATCTCTAGCAGTATTTATGCCTTTGAAGCCTGCTTTGATTAGGATAGCTATACCACTTTCCTTTTGGTTTTGCTTGGAACATGCAAAATACTTGTCTTCTGTATGTTATATCTTTTTTTTTTTTTTTTTTTTAGGATTTTATGTATTTGACAGAGAGAGAGAGAGATCACAAGTAGGCAGAGCAGCAGGCAGAGAGAGAGGGAGAAGCAGGATCCCCGCTGAGTAGAGAGCCCGATGCGGGGCTCGATCCCAGGACCCTGAGGTCATGACCCAAGCCGAAGGCAAAAGCTTAACCCACTGAGCCACCCAGGCGCACCCCCCCCCTTTTTTTTGTTACGATTTTATTTCTTTGAGAGAGAGGATAGCGAGAGAGAACACAATGGGGAGGAGAGGGAGAAGCAGGTTCCCCACTGAGCAAGGAGCCCGATGGGCCACTTGATCCCAGGACCCTAGGATCATGACATGAGCTGAAGGCAGACGCTCAACTTACTACGCCACCAAGGTGCCCCTGTATCTTTTTATTTTTTCCTCCTATCTTGATTTTCAACCATTCTATGTCCTTATTTTAAGGGGGTTGACTCTTGTAATCAGCATATAATTGAACTTTATTTTTTTTTAACCCATTCTGACATTCTTTGTTCTTTAATTGCATGTTACAGTCTTTTTACATTTGACATAATTATTGATTGAATTTAAGTTTACTGTCTGTGTGTGTTTCCTTTTTGCTCCATCTGTTCCTTGCTTTCTTTCTCTTTCCTCAGAATTGGTATTAATTAAATATTTGTGGGCACCTGGCTGGCTCAGTCAGAGGAGCATGCAACTCTTGATCTTGAGGTCGTGGGTTCAAGCCCTGCATTGGGTGTAGAGATTACTTAAAATCTTAAAAAAAAAAAAAATTAAATATTTGTTACTATTCTATTTGTATTTCTTGAATAATTTGTTAGTGTACATTCTTTTACTGTTACCCTGAAGATAACTTTTTAAAAAATAGAGACTTCTATTTCTTTGTTTTTTTTCTGTAGTGCTTAACAATTTGGGGAATCCAATAGATATTTGCTGTAAATTCTTAATTTGGTCTGTTCCCTTAATATTTTTAAAAAGACATGAAATATTTTTATGAATACAGTGTTAAATAAATTATTTTGACTGTTGTTTTTAGAATCACACCCAGAAAATTTGATACTGTTCAAGCATCCAAGGGTCATAAAGGTGGAATTATCACCAGTGATGTTGGCGACTTAACTTTAAGCAAGAGGGGAATAAGGACATCATTTACATTTAGGAAAGTGAGGCAAACACCGTGTAATTGCAGTAAGTACATTGTTTTGGTTCCACTGTAAAATGGAGTAAATCTAGTGTAAAAATCTTTTAAAGTCCCATCAGAACCATGGAGAGCTTTGTTTTAACTTCTCTAATGGCATTTCTCATATTCTGTGCAATGTTGTACTTAATGTAGATTTTTCTTAACCACCCCCATTGAGTTTATATTCCTTAAAGGCAGGGAATGCATTTTATTCATCTTCATTTTTCCCTACATATGGTACTTAAGCATAGTTTAATGCCAAATAAACATTTTTTTTTTTAAAGATTTTTTTTATTTATTTATTTGACAGAGAGAGATCACAGGTAGGCAGAGAGAGAGAGAGGAGGAAGCAGGCTCCCTGTGGAGCAGAGAGCCAGATTCGGGGCTCGATCCCAGGACACTGGGATCATGACCTGAGCCGAAGGCAGAGGCTTAACCCACTGAGCTACCCGGGTGCCCCTAAACATTTTTTTTTTAATTGAAGGCACAGTTAAGAGAGCTAAATAAGATTTTAGGCCATTAAAATATCAGTTGTACAAAAGTAGGTTTTATTGGAAACAGCTTGTCAAGTTTCTAAATTATTTCTAATTAACCCAGTGAGGAGTTAGAGATGACCAGTTGTTCCATAGTAAGTAGATACTCAAAGGGCATGAACAGTAGTTTCTGTTTTGGCCAATTTGGAAATCTAGGAGGGAATAAAAGAAATGCTCAAAAACTTGTCAAGATGTTATTCTGAATTGTCTATACAAGTACATCATGACCTGTATTTCTTGGACTCATTGAGTAAAGATCTCTTTCATTTTGTAAATAGTATGTGGTAGAAAACTTAAAATTGGTATATTTTATATCTATTTTTTTTTGCTATATTTGTTATCTTGATGTTAGTGAAGCTTAAAACAAATTTTTGTTTCTTTTGCTAAAAGTGTCATTGAGACCTTGAAACAGCAAATTTTTTTTATCAATTAAAAAAGTGTATTTCATATTTGTTGAATGTCTGACACTGTCCCTAGTTTTACAAGATCCTGAAAATTAAAGCACGACCTTTCTCAAGGTTCCTGTTCTTGAGGAACCTGAGGTATAGTTGGAGAGACAAGCTGGTTTTCTTCTGAAGAGGTTTCTTTGTTGTGGAAATTAATTGAATGCAAGGCACAGTATAGAAGGTCTGACTGTATATTCAGTTTACAGATGTTTTTCCACGTTCAAGGCCATCTTTTTGGATCCTTTTGGTCAAAATTTGTGAATTTTTAAGGATAAGTGTTGCCCCCCCCTTTTTTAAAGATTTTATTTGAGAGAGATCACAAGTAGGCAGAGAGGCAGGCAGAGAGAGAAGAGGAAGCAGGCTCCCCACCAAGCAGAGACCCTGATGTGGGGTCTCGATCCCAGGACCCCAGGATCATGACCTGAGCCGAAGGCAAAGGCTTTAACCCACTGAGCCACCCAGGTGCCCCATGGGTTGCCCCTTTCTTTAGATTACTTAGCTGTTTATAATTTATAAGACAGTAAAATGTTGCCAGGACCGGCTTAGGGTCACTGTCACGTATGCAGTAGTGTAATCCTGATGTGTCCAAGATACAAGGTAACCCGTCTGTTGTCACCTGCACCTGTTAGCACCGTCAGGCTTTCTTAAATTCTGCATGAAATGTTTAGAGTTGCCCTTCACACGGTAGCAGACACAAGCTCTCTCCCACCTCTTTCTTGAGGTTCGGCCCCCTCTGATTAGAGTTAGGGAGAATTCCCGAAGCCGTGCATGCTGCGGCCCACTTCTGAGCTGCCACGTGATTTCTCATTATTGCCTCTGTCCTGACTGTGGCTTCTCCGGGAGCACCGCTCTTTCCTCCTGTCTTTGCTGCAGTAAAAAGATGTGTCTCATAGACTTCGGCCGAAGATAAAGGGAAATTACAGCATAACAGAGAGCAGGCAAGGATTTCTTTTTTTTTTTTAATAAACATATATTTTTATCCCCAAGGGTACAGGTCTGTGAATCGCCAGGTTTACTTCACAGCACTCACCATAGCACATACCCTCCCCAGTGTCCATAACCCCATCACCCTCTCCACATCCCCCTCCCCCTAGCAACCCTCAGTTTGTTTTGTGAGATTAAGAGTCACTTATGGTTTGTCTCCCTCCCAATCCCATCTTGTTTTCATTTATTCTTCTCCTACTCCCATAACCCCCCATGTTGCATCTCCACTCCCTCATATCAGGGAAATCATGTGATAGTAGTCTTTCTCTGATTGACTTATTTCGCTAAGCATGATACCCTCTAGTTCCATCCATGTTGTCGCAAATGGCAAGATTTCATTTCTTTTGATGGCTGCATAGTATTCCATTGTGTATATATACCACATCTTCTTTATCCATTCATCTGTTGATGGACATCTAGGCTCTTTCCATAGTTTGGCTATTGTAGACATTGCTGCTATAAACATTCGGGGGCACGTGCCCCTTCAGATCACTACGTTTGTATCTTTAGGGTAAATACCCAGTAGTGCAATTGCTGGGTCATAGGGTAGTTCTATTTTCAACATTTTGAGGAACCTCCATGCTGTTTTCCAGAGTGGTTGCACCAGCTTGCATTCCCACCAACAGTGTAGGAGGGTTCCCCTTTCTCCGCATCCTCGCCAGCATCTGTCATTTCCTGACTTGTTCATTTTAGCCATTCTGGCTGGTGTGAGGTGATATCTCATTGTGGTTTTGATTTGTATTTCCCTGATGCCGAGTGATGTGGAGCACTTTTTCATGTGTCTCTTGGCCATCTGGATGCCCTCTTTGCAGAAATGTCTGTTCATGTCTTCTGCCCATTTCTTGATTGGATTATTTGTTCTTTGGGTATTGAGTTTGCTAAGTTCTTTATAGATTTTGGACACTAGCCCTTTTTTTTTTTTTAAGATTTTATTTGTTTATTTGACAGACAGATCACAAGTAGGCAGAGAGGCAGGCAGAGAGAGAGAGAGGAGGAAGCAGGCTCCCCGCTGAGCAGAGAGCCTGATGCGGGGCTCGATCCCAGGACCCTGGGATCATGACCTGAGCGGAAGGCAGAGGCTTTAACCCACTGAGCCACCCAGGCACCCCGGACACTAGCCCTTTATCTGATATGTCGTTTGCAAATATCTTCTCCCATTCTGTCAGTTGTCTTTTGGTTTTGTTAACTGTTCCCTTTGCTGTGCAAAAGCTTTTGATCTTGATGAAATCCCAATAGTTCCTTTTTGTCCTTGCTTCCCTTGCCTTTGGCGATGTTCCTAGGAAGATGTTGCTGCGGTTGAGGTCAAAGAGGTTGCTGCCTGTGTTCTCCTCAAGGATTTTGATGGATTCCTTTCTCACATTGAGGTCCTTTATCCATTTTGAGTCTATTTTCATGTGTGGTATAAGGAAATGGTCCAATTTCATTTTTCTGCATGTGGCTGTCCAATTTTCCCAACACCATTTATTGAAGAGGCTGTCTTTTTTCCATTGGACATTCTTTCCTGCTTTGTCGAAGATTAGTTGACCATAGAGTTGAGGGTCTATTTCTGGACTCACTATTCTGTTCCATTGATCTATGTGTCTGTTTTTGTGCCAGTACCATGCTGTCTTGATGATGACAGCTTTGTAATAGAGCTTGAAGTCCGGAATTGTGATGCCACCAACTTTGGCTTTCTTTTTCAATATTCCTTTGGCTATTCGAGGTCTTTTCTGGTTCCATATAAATTTTAGGATTATTTGTTCCATTTCTTTGAAAAAAATGGATGGTATTTTGATAGGAATTGCATTAAATATGTAGATTGCTTTAGGTAGCATAGACATTTTCACAATGTTTGTTCTTCCAATCCAGGAGCATGGAACATTTTTCCATTTCTTTGTGTCTTCCTCAATTTCTTTCATGAGTACTTTATAGTTTTCTGAGTATAGATTCTTAGCCTCTTTGGTTAGGTTTGTTCCTAGGTATCTTATAGTTTTGGGTGCAATTGTAAATGGGATGGACTCCTTAATTTCTCTTTCTTCTGTCTTGTTGTTGGTGTAGAGAAATGCAACTGATTTCTGTGCATTGATTTTATATCCTGACACTTTACTGAATTCCTGTACAAGTTCTAGCAGTTTTGGAGTGGAGTCTTTTGGGTTTTCCACATATAGTATCATATCATCTGCGAAGAGTGATAGTTTGACTTCTTCTTTGCCAATTTGGATGCCTTTAATTTCCTTTTGTTGTCTGATTGCTGAGGCTAGGACTTCTAGTACTATGTTGAATAGCAGTGGTGATAATGGACATCCCTGCCGTGTTCAAGCAGGCAAGGATTTAAAATGAGTGTTAGATGGGTTGCAGGGAAGAGGGAACAACTTCAGAATCCATTTAATTAGGATGTTAATTAGGATAACAGTGTATCCTCAACTTCCTTTGTCATCTCCTTGAGTCGATGGTGTTCTCCTTAGGGTGTGTTGATTCTGTTGTCATTGAGATTGTGGGCTCTTGAGTCCCCCACTGCCTTTGTGCAAATCCTGGCTCTGTAACTTACCATCTTTGTCACTTCAGGATTGTTACTTAGCATTCTGTGCCTCAGTGTCCTCATCTGTGAAATGGACGCACTAGTTCCAGCTCATGGTGTTACAGTAAGAATTGAGGCCATTCGTACAAACTGCTTCAAATGGTGTTCATTAAATGCTTGTGGTCATAACCAAATGACACTTTCTCCTAGGTCTTGTTGTTTTCCTCAGAGTGCTAGGGCCCCAGGACTCCTGTTTCCTTTGCTCACCAAGAGAAAAACCCTAACTCCTGTGAATTCGCTAAATTTCTTCTGGTTAGGCCAGGCCCATCAGGATGCTTTCCTAAATTAAAGGACCCTTCATCCCCGGATGAACTAGGCACCTGCATTGTTAGGCGGTTGTAGAACTGCAGTTCATGTCTTACTGCGGATGGATTTTCCCCTTCTTTTTATTTGGCCCCTCACTCACGAAATTGGACTTGTTGAGTAAGAGCTGTTTTTAAACTGTTAAATCAGAGCCTGCTTATCTCTTACCACCGAATTTGCATTGAGTTGCTAGTTCATTTAAGAAAACACGATACCTTGTGAACCACTGGAGAGAAAGAAAAGGTTTGTATTGCCTTCCTTTTCCATTAGGTTACCCTCTGGTCTGTGACAGCCGGACGAAGCAGACCTCCCCGTCGCTTCCCAGGAGCTCTCGAGAAGCCTCGCAGCTGGAGCGGGAGCACGTCCATCGGGTCTACGAGGAGATTGCCGGGCACTTCAGCAGCACGAGGCACACCCCGTGGCCGCGCGTCGTGGACTTCTTGAAAGCTTTGCCAAGTGGTTCGTTAGTGGCCGATGTTGGCTGTGGAAACGGAAAGTATCTTGGCATCAATCAGGACCTATACATGGTAAGTCACTTTGCTTCTGGCTCCCTTTTGGCTTTGTCTGTTATTATCACCTTCTGCCTTCTGCTAGAATGCTGTTTTTTAGGTCACTGATGAAAAGTTATAACCAACAGATGGAAAATTTATGAGTACTCCTTTTTTTTTTTTTAATTCCCCTGAGAATTTGTGGGCATGCATGCCATTATTTGTAGTGTATGTGTGTGTTTTTCCCCCTCCCTTTAGATTTTGATTATTTTATCAGTAAAACTATCTTAAATTTATTAAACTTTTTACAGGTCAGAAAGGATATTTAGAGAAGCCACTTTCTTTGCTCCAATCCTTCTAAATGTGAGGAAGTTAAAGCTGATATTTTCATCCGTCTGTTATAAATGAAGCAGCTGGGACTCACAGACTATATTACTTCCCTGATGTCCTGTAATTAGGGGACAGAGCTGAAACTTGAACCCATGCCTCTGACGCCAAATATAGTGTTCTTTTACTCACAGTAGGAAAAAATAAATGTTACTATTTGTTGGTGTCTTACTCTTGAGGAAACCATGGCTTAAGTAGCTTAAACCATGTGATCGAGGTTACAGCACAAGGGTCAGGATCTGAATCCACTTCTTTCTGTTGCCACATTTCTGTTTCCAGTTGCTATGATTTCTTTCCTGCGGTCCACTTTTTTTTTTTTTTACCGTGCTGGGAAGGAGATCATTCTCCCTACACTGGCGCATTATTGTAAATACCCATGTCAGCGCGGCTCTGAGAGGACCGAAGCTTCCCTTTCTCAAGATTAGGGGCAGGAGGACTAGAGTCACTAGGGTGGGGACAACGAGAGCAGTGCGCACCCACGGGTCCCCGGAGGACATCACTTGCGCATCGTCTGTATCTTTACTTCTTCCATGAGCAAAGTGAGTTATGCTGCGCTTGAGGAAAGTCAGAGTTTGTGCATTAGGAGACAGATTTTATTTCATTGAGATAAGACATTAGTATCCATGTATTGTCTTCATGTTTACAATTTAATTTTAGTCTAAGAAGAATAAGGTCTAATGAGTTAGATTTGTTCATGTGGAAGAATTCTCGGTGTGCCACTTAAAATCGGAGTGATGTCTTCTGAGACTGTCATCTTCAGGTGTTGTCTAGAACATCCCTCAGGGATCTCTGCTTTTGCACCTTCGTGGTCTAACCCACGGCCATATCGAGCCCAACGGCTCCCGTGGCCACGAAGCTGGGTGGAACGGAGTCCTCCCGACCACCTTATCCTGTTACAGTTGAGAAACATGATTTGCCAAAAATCTGAATCTGTTCAAGAAGGAATTCATGTGGAAGAATTAGAAAATCACAAGTATAGTCACTTTATTTATATTCATTTTGTGGTTGGCACATGCGATTCGCAGAGCCTGCTGCGGGCCTGACCTCTCGGGAAGGCTCCGTAGGTGTTGGTTTGGTGCGGGAATGAAGACGCCTTGTGTCCGGTGTTCGTTATACCAGAAATGGAGTTATGGATGGTAGAGGGAAGCTGCTGAGGCTCCCGCCTGTGTATTTGAATGTATTTTGAGCAGCTGTCTTTGAGCCTGAAAATATATGCATGTTTTTGATATTCATGAGGGGGTGTCATCTGGGACATTTCATTCTAAGTATGCACACATAGGATTGCCTCAGAATTACAAAAAATGTTTATAGTATTATTACATGATTCCTTAACAAAATGTATTTTTTAAATATTAGCTTAAGCCCTCATGGAAATTGTTTTATAAGCCGCCTTTCATTTTTTAATTTCTTTTTCTTTTTTTATTAACATATAATGTATTATTTGTTTCAGGGGTATTTTTCTTTTTTTCTTATTTCTTTTTTTAAAATTAGCATCTAATGTATTATTTGTTTCAGGGGCATCTTTTTTTTTTTTAAGATTTATGTATTTATTTGAGAGATAGAATGAGAGAGGAGGAGAGAGAGTGTGAGAGGTAGGAGGGTGAGAGGGGGTAGCAGACTCCATGCTGAGCAGGGAGCCCAATTCGGGTCTCGATCCTGGGACTCAGGATCATCACCTGAGCCAAAGGCAGATGATTAACCAACTGAGCCACCCAAGCACCCCTGCTTTTCATTTTTTAGATGTCTTTAGTTACTCTTCATTTCTGTCATCAGCATTGGCTGCTGCCTTTATGTTCAGAGGTAAATTTTGTAAGCAAAGACTTTATACCTTTAGGAAACTTGCCGCCTTTACTAGCAGTAGATGAGATAGTATGTACCCGGAGCTCAGCCTGACTCACTCACTAAGTGATGATTCTCTGCGTTGGTCTCAGACCACTTTTAGCCCAGGTTTCTCAGATAAATAACTACTTAATCCATTGTAGGAACTTTCTTGGTTGCTGTAAATAGTTGGGATTGCAAAGCTAATAATAATAATGCCAGTTATCTGTTGATAATATAAGAATTGGAGAGGTGTTTGTGTAAGACCCTTCTGAACACTTCTGTTTTTGTTTTGCTTTGTGTGTGAACCGTTGGCTACCCCAGTAATGGAAAGGACAGAATGGCCACTAACAGTGTGTGCGAAGTACTGAGCTGTGTTTTCTCACAGGATGTAGGAGATCATTATTACTGCTCCCATTTTACCAACAGGAAAACAGGCCCAAGGTTCCATGGTGTCAGGAGAAGTGTTAGAACCTTGTTCCAGCGGCAGGGTCTGTACTCTGTGGCGTTCTGCTAACAGAGATCTTAAAGGCCAACTCTGCTGACAACAGGTGGCTGTCATCTCAGATGTGGCAGAAATCACCTACTTGGTGATGGAAGCTTGTTGATGGTTTGTTGAGTGGCGAGGAGCAGACCTGTGAGTTCGCCTTCAGTTTCTCACATGCAAAGTGGAATATACAGTGCCGTGTCCTGTAACCTTGAAGGAGATGGGACAGACTCAGAATGAACAGCTGGGCCTTCACTCAGAGTGACAGACACTGAGGCACTGAGGATGCCTGGATTTCTCTGTGTATCCAGAACCCAGGATGAGAAGTCGTGTCCACCCTTTGTTCTGTGTAGTCGTTACAACATTTGCGGAGTGAAGCATTTAATACACATCATTTCGTTTGGTTCTCATCTCAACCCTAAGAAGTAGGCATTTTTATGACTAAACAGGCATTTGGTGGCTTTCCTAGATCATTCAGCTAGTTTAGCTTGAGACTTCTGGTTGCTGTTTTCACGGTAGTCGACGGGCTTTGCCCATTCTGCGCGCTCTCAACCCCTTACTGCCAGTCTCATCTCCCTATCGTGCTCGTTTCCTTAGTAGCTTAAAAAATGTGGTATTTTTTTAAGTAATAAAACTAATACAGCTGCAATTCAGAAAATGGACAAAAAGGAAAGGTGTTTGCCTGTAATCCTAACCCCCTGAAAGAGCACTTTGTTGTGAGAGATGTCCTTCCCGTGTTTTCCCTGTAACCTGTATCGTCCCGAGTGTGCCTACACCTTGATGACTCATTCGTATTGCTTCGTACTTCCATGTGAGTGTGTAGCCTTCCACAGTTCCAGGACTTGATAACACTCGGTGAGGGAGAGGCTTCCGGATGCTTCCTCATGTTCAGTGTGGGGTTTTTATAAATGACACAGGGACAAGCATCTGCCCCAAGAAACAGTCTGACAGGAAGGAAGAACATGGGGTTTGGAGTGAGAAAAGCCCAGGTCTGAATCTCTGCGCTGCCATTGAACTATTTTAACTTGGGGCGGATGACTTACCTGTGGTGAGACAAGTCTTCCTCATTTGCCGTGTAATAGCAGCAGCTAACTTCAGGGTGTGTGTTCAGGGTTGAGGTCGTTAATACAGACTCTCCTGTCATATCTGGTGGCTGCTCCAGTTAAAAGGCAATTTTGGTTTTTTTTTTTAGCTCACTTAGCTTTTTTTGTCTTTTGGATAATTTTTTTTTTGGATGAATTTTTAGAAGAACAATTATTGGGTCAAGAGTTATACATGTTTTTGGGGTGCCTGGTGGCTCAGTTGGTTGAGTATTCAACCCTTGATCTCAGCTCAGGTCTTGATCTCAGGGTCATGAGTTCAAGCCCCGCATGAGACTGTGCTGGGCGTGGAGCCTACTTAAAAAAAAAAGTTGTGAACATTTTATCCTCCTTAAAAAGTGGCGCACCAGATGGCTCTTGGAAAGCAGTGGTGTCCGTTTGTACTGTCCTAGCGCCTCAGAGAGCAGTTTTTCTTATTGCCATCACCGTGGTGTGTTTTGGTTTTAAAATATTTTCAATACTCCACTGGAAGAAAAATGAAACCTTGTTTTGTAGTTTGCACCTTTGACCACTAGGTTGAATGTTTTTTTCATTTTTTACCAGGCTTTCAGGAATTGCATGTTTAATGTTTTGTTGAAGATTTTAAAAATTACTAAGTACTCATTTCAAGCCCAGCCATTGTGTGTTTTCATGTCACTGACTGTCTCGCACACAGAATTACGTAGCCTTACATGAGTCCTTTAATAAATGTGAGTATTTATAAATTGTATTTATAAATAAGCCATATTCTGTCACACTTGACATTACGCAATGTGATTAGGGAGCCCTTCACATTCTGGGTGCTTTCTTTGATTCCAAAGACTTATGGAAATTTAAAAATAGAAAGGGAAGAGAGTAAATTAGTGATGATTTGACGAAGATTGTATGTAAGACTCGGGCAGAGTAAGCACAGGATGGAGGTCGTGCGCCAGGCGCAAGTCCTGTCTACACTTGACCTGCTGGTTTGTGAGTCAAACCATCCCCGTCTCTTGTTGGCACAGGGGAGCCCCCCATACAGATGTGCAGCGGCCTGGCAGTGGGAGGAAGGACATTTCCTCTGGTTTGGTTTGGCTGCTGTTCTCCTTGTTCTGCTTTCTCGTGGGTTTTCGGGTAATAACTTTCCTTCTTCTTTGAGCTCTCTCTCCTGGTATTTGTTTTGTAGTAAAGTTGGGTTTTTTCCTGTTGACTTTTAGCAAGATCTATAGCAATCTGTCAGAATTGGACCGACTTGAGACTTCTGATTCCGTTAACTGAATTTTATTGTGAAATAAGGTGACAAGCCCTGGAATGTAATACACGCATTATGTGAGTAGTATTGTCAGCTTGATACGTGGCTGCTGGCTCAGCAGCATAGAATATGGAAGAAAAGACATAAAAGTAGTAAGTCAGTTATGTATCCCACGGAGGTAGAGACAGGAGTCAATTGGGAATTGCGCCGCTGTTGTTAGGAGTGGGCCCTTCGTACTTTCTCATCTTAGGATATATCAAGGGGACATTGCTGTGCTTTACCTCTAGCTTGGTGCCTTCCATTATGCCTCAAAAATTAGTGCAGCTCTGGGATGGAATATAGAAGCTGTTTAATACCACTTAGAAATTGAGCGGATTCATAGTAAGTCTGACTAGCATGGCAGCGTGATTTAACTTAGTAAGACTTGTTTTGACATGAGGACTCTTGTTCTTTTTCTGGGATAGACTGAGGGAACCCTAATAATCAGTGCTCACTGCATCTTAAATTCAAATGAGCAAATCCAAGCTTGAGGTGGCCGCTTCTGTCTGCTGAATTCTTTCACGTTGTTTCTTCTCTCTTGTAGAGAATGAGTTAAGAAGAAATAACCTGGGGATAATTATTAATTAGTGATTTAATATTACTCATGCCGCTCCCCCCATCGTCTCTCAGTTTACCTGTGCACATGGTGCATTGCTCTGGTCCTACACACACACACACATGCACACATGCGCACACACGCGCACACAGAGTACTCTCAGGACTAAACATTTGTGTATTGTATGCGTTGCTCTGGTCCTCCGCACACACGCACACAGAAGCGCACACAGGGTACTCTCAGGACTAAACATTTGTGTATTGTGTGCGTTGCTCTGGTCCTCCGCACACATGCGCACACAAGCGCACACAGGGTACTCTCGGGACTAAACAGCAAAACTGGGTACAAAAATAACAGCAGAGCTGGAGAGGAGACCGACAGTCCTGCTCCCAAACATGTCAAGCAGAACCAGGCCCCTGCGGAGGGCGCAAGAGGCCTCCCTGTGCTGTTCCCCTACGATGGTTGGCTTAGACTAAAAGGTTTAATTAAATAGTGTTTTACAAAGTTTGAATTCAGCACTTTATTCTTGATGTATATGGGTTAAGTGGTGAACAAAACAAGACTCAAAGCTTTAAAAAAATGAAATTAATTATTTTACTTTTTTATTGTTTGGGGATTTTATTTTCTGATTGTACAGTAATATGCATTGAAAGGTAAAAAGAAGCGGGCAAAGGCCGCAGCCGTCCTCCTGCTGTGGGGGCCAGCACAGTAGAGTTTGTGTTGAGAGACACCTGTAGCCCCCCATGAAGGACCAGATGTCTGTGTTTTGGGGATGGTTTCCGTTACCCAAAGCTCTGAATTCTGGTCGGTGATGCACTGGATGCCAGTGGGGACTTCCCGTGTCCACCCCTGTCGTCTTTACTCTGCTCCTTGTGTTTCCACGCGCGGCTCCGAGTTCGGTTCGACTCCGGTGCCGAGGGAAAGGCTGCCCTGCGGGTACCCGGCGGGCCTTCGCGCCGGCTGGAGGGACTGAGACGCTCCCGGCCTCCCAGCGTTTCCCGCCGCAGAGCGTGTGCTAGCCGGTACGCCGTGGCTCGGGGGCTCTCGGGACGTCCAAACAAGCCGTTCCGGAATTCTCTCTCTCTCTCTGCCGCAGATCGGCTGTGATCGCAGCCAGAGCCTCGCGGACATCTGCGGCGAGCGGCGCTTCCAGGCCCTGGTCGGGGACGCGCTGGCCGTGCCCTTGCGCAGCCGCTCGTGCGACGCCTGCCTCTCCATCGCCGTGATTCACCACCTCGCTACCGCCGTGAGTGTTGCCTCTCTCTCCCCAGAACTGCAGCTCGGGGCAGGACGTGGGCCCAGGTGGCTGCGGTGGACCCGATCGCAGCTTCTCCCGTCTCCCCGTCCTCTCCCTGGTGGCCCGGCCCTTCGCCCCCTTAGCGGAGGAGGTGCGCGGCGCCTGAGCTCCCGCGAGGCCGGGGTCGGGGGGGTGGACGCGCTTTTAGTGCTGCCTGGTTCTGCTTGCGGCCCGGCCCGAGTGTTTCCGGGTCCAGGGGCTCCGCAGTTCAGCTGTCAGACAGCGGGGAGCTCCCTGGCCCACGGGCCCGCACTTGTCTCCCTGACCTTTGCTATCCCCTCCTTCCCGTCTGCTTGTCTCCTTTTTTCAAAACTCAGGTGTTGAGGAGCTGTCACTCATGCTTTTAATTCGTCACAGACGTTCCTGGTTTTGAAACAAGTGAATGTAATGTTTTCTTATAAGAAAAAACAGCCTGTTTTTCCATGTGTCAGGGGTTTCTCCCCTAACCTAAGCAATGATTTTACAGATCCCCCCCGAGCCGGCATTACCAGGCATTTCCGCACACCTGACCAGCTTACCTGAATTCAAAACGAAATCAAGTGGATAAGCACCTATGCTTCTGCTTTATTAACACAATTAAAAATGCCCTTTTCGCTGTTTCTTTGACACTTTTCACCCGCTCAATCACAGAACAAAGTTTCTGTTTTTCTTCTTTTTTGCGTTGTATTTTGCGAGATTTTCTGGGCTGTTCATCGTAATGAAAACAGCCCTGTCGTCACTTACACTTTCCTGTTTGCTCTCTGCCTTTCCTCTTGGTCGATAAAGGGCAACGTGGCTTTTTTTCCACTAGGAGCGCAGAGTGGCGGCTCTCCGAGAACTTGTTCGACTCCTGAGGCCTGGTGGGACGGCACTGATTTATGTCTGGGCGATGGAACAGGAATATAATAAGAAGAAATCCAAGTATCTTAGAGAAAACAGAGGTAGCCAAGGAAAGGAACAGGAGATGGACAGTGATGCAGCAGCGGTGCCTGAGTCACTGGGAGGGCAGGTGCCTGATGTGGGTGACCAGGACGCCCCGTGTTGTGTCCCTGCCATTCCCGACTGCCCGGGGGAAGGGGGTAACGCCAGCGATGTCACGGATGCCAGGCTACCTGTTCACACTAACAGGACTTCTTTTCATGCTCAAGACTTACTGGTTCCCTGGCACCATAAGGGCAGCCCCAGGAAGGACAAGCCTGTTGGTGCAGCAGGATCCCAGGCCCCGGGTGCCGTGTTCCATCGTTACTATCACATGTTCCGTGAGGGCGAGCTGGAGGCGGCCTGCCGGACCCTGAGTGGTATCCGCCTGCTGCAGAGCTACTATGACCAGGGCAACTGGTGTGTGGTTCTTCAGAAGGTCTGATTGTCTCCGTGAAGACAGAGACAGGCAAGAGAGGCTCACTTGGTTTCTTAAAGGAGGCTAAACTTACTGTCTTTTTCATTCAAGAGAAAACGAGTGGAAAAGTCCCAGAGGAGCACGCCTGAGCGAAATTTGGGAGCGGAGATTACTCAGGACCCATCCTGTCCCCTGCTGTGGCTGACCTCATTTTATCACCTGGCATGGGGAGGAACAGGGTGGTTTGTACAAGTGACTGAGGTCGTCCGTGAAGTGTTTGGGGCGAGAAAACAGCACATTGAAGATAAACTTCTGCTGTACATGTTACTGATTGAGCTAAATCACGTAGAATCTTAGTGATGTAATTGTACAACACTTTAATAAAGAAAATATTCTTGGTCAGTAGAGAACTGTCTGAAGTTTTATCTTTGATGATTAACTCTGTATAATCACAGCTGATAACCACTCTGTCCCCTTGCCTTACTGTCACAGGCTCGGGACATAGTAGGTGCTCGATAAGATGTTAGTCCATCAAATAATAGCCACACCTTAGTAGGAACGTCATCCAACAAATCCTCACCGAACCCCCACTATGTATCGGTTACTGTGCTAGGAACTGGGTGTGGGGCAGCGAACAAGAACAAAAGCTCTTGCCCTCCTGGAACTTTGTTGTAGAAGGACAGACAATAAGCAAATAAACAGACACTGTGTGCTAGATGGTGCTGAATGCCATGGAGGAAAGTAAGATAGTGGTAAGATGTATGAGAACAAAAGATTTATTTTTAAATGGCTGAGATAACCGCTAATCCTGACGGTAGTTTATTACCAAGAATTAACTGGTCCCCCTAATGCATTGAGTTAGATGCTAAAGGCAACCTTGTATGCTCTTGTAACTCCTTTGTCTAAGTAGCAGAAGTTAGAATTGTCAGTCAGACCTGATTATGCCCGTAGTGCCGAAGCTGCGGTGTCACCGTTGGGTATTTCTAGTTCATTCATAGTTGGTTCTCGTCTGGGTGTGGTCAGCAGTTTTCACCTACAACTATGTCGTAGTTACTCAGTTAACTTACTGTTTCCGTCGAGTTTCCAGGAGGAGTAAAGGTAGGAAGTTGATCATAGGTCAAACGATCACACAGAAAGGAAAGTACTTTTTTTTTTAACCATTTTACTGCTGGTGTGCATCTCTTTATAGTCGTAATGCTTAAAAGACAACTTCAAGAAAAATTGCTTTCCATGAATGATGATGCCTAGACGATTGTATCTCTTGTTAGTGTGAGTGATGTTTGGTTTCAAACATCAGGCTTCCAGAAACCAGGGGTGACTGATAGGTCTTGGGTGAGGCAATGATTATTTTTGTCATGGAATTTCACTGCAAGATTATAATTGTTCCCTCCAGATGAATTTATAAGGTTCATGATATGGAAAGAAAAAAAAAAACCAGAGGGCTAAAAAGCAGTTGTTTTTGTTTTTGTTTTTTTTAAAGATTTTATTTATTTATTTGTCAGAAAGAGAGAGAGAAAGCACACCAGCAGGCAGAGAGGCAGGCAGAGGCGGAGAGAGAGGCAGGCTCCCCGCTGAGCAAGGAGCCCGATGCGGGACTCATTCCCAGGACTCTGGGATCATGACCTGAGCTGAAGGCAGCGGCTTAACCCACTGAGCCACCCAGGCGTCCCTAAAAAGCAGTTTTAATCTGATAGATATTCTAGGACTTACTATCACAATTTGAGGTTCAGATCGTGCTAATAACTTTTAAACTCTGGATGGCTTTGATTTCCAAGGAAGACGCAAATATCAACATTACCTCAAGAAGAGGTAGAAAATAGAAAAGGAATTCAGAACTTGGCTCTTGAATCAGATCTGAAGTTGAACTCTCAATCTGCCTTTTTTTTTTTTTTTTTTTAGCTGTGGGACTCTGGACAAATTCTCTAACTTCTCCGTGCTTGTGTCTCAGCTGTAAAGTTGGAAGATTTATTATGAAATTAGCTGAAATAATACTTATAGAGCTCTTACAGTGGTCTAAGAACATAGTAAGCATTTTGGAAGAATGTTTATTACCATTACTCCTGGAGAAAGCCCACAAGAGTTTTAGGTATTGAGTGATGTCAAATCTAATTTGTTAAAGATATAATCAAAACCTATGTTTTTACTGTTTTTTTTGTCTGCTTTGTTCTTAACAAGTAAAACATATGTATCGAAAGTTCCCTCTATGATTATGAATTTCTCTGTCCTTCTAGGTCTATCAATAATAACGAGGCAAAACTGGAAAAAATCCCTATGTCCATCAGCAGTAGTGAGTAAATGACATTCAATTCATTGTTACTGCGTGAGCGACGACAATGAATAAACTGTCCTTACAAGGTACGTTAAGCTGCGTCAAAGAAGTAATAACGGTATGACTTCTGCAGAGTTCAGGTGGTCTTTTAAGACCACCTTCACTTCTGACGCCAACTGCCAGTTCAGGGGCTCCCACGACCTCCCTCGGGTTTGATAATTTGCTAGAAGGGCTCACAGAACTTACAGAGACTGTTACACTCATGACCATATTTGTTATAGCAAAAGGGTACGGATTAAAATCAGCCCAGGAAAGGGGTGCTTGGTGCCAAATACAGGAGCCTTGCGCACGTGGAATTTCCAGTCGCCCTCTCCCAGTGAGATTTCAACAGAGTGACTTCCCCCGGTGGTGATAACGGACAGCACACCCCGGGGGTTGCCAAGCAGGGAGGAGCACTGGAGGCTGGGTGTTCAGATGTTTAATTGAAGGCCCAACTACACGGACATGGTTGACCACTCCTGCTGCTGACCTTTAATCGTGAGCTTCTCTGGAGGTCAGGCTGATAACCGCTTGGCCCAGGGCCCCCAGGGAAACAGATACTGATCAGGCAGAATATTTCGAGGGCTTAGAGATCTGCTCCCAGGAGCCCAAGGCAAAGGCCAGACCTCTTTTTGGATAAGGTTAACTCTACTGCACACTTTTCTTGAGGTGAGAGTTTAAAAAACAAGCAATATTCTACTTTTAAAAGACTTAGAGAACAGTGAACTTTTGAAAAGAGGAGTGAATGGGCCTTCTGGGGTGTTCACAGTGTTCTTTCTCGGGGGAGGGCATTGACATGGTGCTTGCTTGGTGTTAACTCACTCATGTACTGAGTGACAAGACCCTTAATGATCTGTACACCTTTATGTGTAATACAGACTTCAAACTTCAAAACAGTTTGGGGGGCGCCTGGGTGGCTCAGTCGGTTGAGTGTTAGGCTCTTGATTTTGGCTCAGGTCATGGCATCGAGCCCCGCATTGGGCTCTGCGCTCACTGCAGAGTCTGCTGGTTCCTCTCCCACTGCTCCTCCCCCCTGTTTATGCTCTCCTTTCTCACATTTATTTATTTATCTGAGTTAATTTTTTTTAAAGATTTTCTTTATTTATTTGACAGACAGAGATCACAAGTAGGCAGAGAGGCAGGCAGAGGGAGAGGGGGAAGCAGGCTCCCTGCTGAGCAGAGAGCCCAATGCGGGGCTCGATCCCAGGACCCTGAGATCATGACCTGAGCTGAAGGCAGAGGCTTAACCCACTGAGCCACCCAGGCGCCCCTGAGTTAAATGTTTTAAATAGATTTTTATGTCAGCTTATACCTCAAAGTTACATATAATATTCACCCATTTTTAGTGTATACTTTGATGAGTTTTGACTCCTTGCAACAGATCATCATGTTATCATTCCCACAATCAAGATAGAGAACATTTCCATCACCCCGTAAAGTTCCTTCTTGCCCCTTTGCATTTGGTTCCTTCCTCTTATGGTCAAGACTGATCTGCTTTCTATTGCTCTACTTTTGCCTTTTCTAGAATTTCTGGAATCATACACTTGTAGACTTTTATGTGTTTTTTTTTTCCCACTCAAGACAGTACTTTTGAGATTCATCTTTGTTCTTGAGTCTATCAGTAGTGTGTTCCTTTCATTGCTGAGTAGTATTCTGCTGTAAAGATTTATCACAGTCTGGTTGTCCATTCATCAGAGGATAGGCATTTGGACTATTTCCAGTTCAGAACTTGTGTTTGTCTTGTTTTGTTTTAAGCCTGCTCTGAACACTTAGGAGTGCATTTTTGTGTCTGTATGTTTTCATTTCTCTTGGGTAAATACCTCAGAGACGAACGAATCCTGGGTCATACAGTAAGTGTATGTTTAACTTGACGCCAGCAAACTGTTCTCCAGAGCGGCTGTTCCAGTTTGAAATCCCATGAGCCGTGTTAAAGGGTTCAGTTACTCTACATCCTTGCCAACACTTGTATTATCAGTCGTTTTAGTGTTAGCCATTCTACTCTGTATTTATAATAGTATTTTCTGTATTTTAAATTTGCATTTCCCTAAACACAAGTGATATGGAGCATTTTTATATTATTTGCTATTTGTATATATTCATAGATGAAGTGTTGGTTCAAATCTTCTGTCCCTTTTTAAAAATTGAGTTGTCTTCTCTTTAATGATTTATGTAAGTTACATATATTCTAGATAAAAGTGCTTTATCATACATATACTTTGCAAGTATTTTCTCCCAGTCTGTGGCTTACTTTTTACTTTCTTAGGGATGTCTTTTGAAGAGCCAGCATGTTTTGATGAAATCCAGTTTATCCATAATTTATTAATTTTATAGATTGTGCTTTTTGTGTTCTATTTAAGAAATTTTTGCCCGACTCAGATCACTAAGATTTTCTTTTATGTTGTCATTTAGACGTTTCACAGCCTTAGCCCTTACATTTAGGCCTATGATCTATTTCAAATTAATTTTTGTATACATGTCGTGAGGGTTGACTGACTTTTTTGCATGTTGCTCTCCAGTTGTTCCAACATCATTTTGAAAAGATTATTTTTTTTTCCCAAATGAATTGCTTGACACCATTGTGGAAAAACCAGTTGGCCCTATAGATGTGGACATATTTCTGGTTAGTTGTTTGTTTTTTTTGTTTTGTTTTGTTTTGTTCTATCTTTGTCTCTGTTTTTATGCCAGAACCTCACTGTTTTGGCTATGATAGTTTCGTGAGAAATTTTGGTATCACGTTTCCAACCTTGTTCTTTTATGCACTTAATCACAGCCTCAGAATACACAAAACAGAGACTGCTGTTAAGTAAGTGCAGGAAACATAGACAAATCTATAATTTTAGGTGGAAGTTTCAGTGATCGACAGAACAGGAACTTAGAAAATCAGTAAGGGTAGAGCAGAGATGAACAACACAACCAGCTTACCCTTACTGACATTTATAGAACAGTCCAGCCAACAACAGCAGAATATACCGGAGTATTTACTGAGAAAGACCATCTTCTAGGTCATAAAACAAGACTTGATAATTTTTTTTTTTATTTTTTTTTAAATTTTTTTATTTTATTTTTTTTTTATTGATTTGACAGAGAGAGATCACAAGCAGACAGAGAGGCAGGCAGAGAGAGAGAGAGGGAAGCAGGCTCCCTGCTGAGCAGAGAGCCCGATGTGGGACTCGATCCCAGGACCCTGAGATCATGACCTGAGCCGAAGGCAGCGGCCTAACCCACTGAGCCACCCAGGCGCCCAAGACTTGATAATTTAAAAGGATTAAAGTCATATAAAATATGCTCTCTGGCCACAGTGGAAATAAGCCATAGATTTCAGCAACAATTTAAAAGGGGAAATATAAAGTATTTTGAACTGGATGAAAATACAAGCATGATATATCAAAATTTGTGCAGAGAAACAAACAACACAGCAGACCTGACATGGCTATCCTTAGAAAGACCTACTTAGAAAGTTAGCCCTTGGCTGCTGGTATCTCTGAATTTGGATTTGGTTGGGGGGGCGGGGTGGGGAGTTCCCCACTGCCTTAACTGATAAGATCAGCTCCCTGTGACTAAAGTGTTTATACAAACATGGTTTGTGCTGAGCATCTGCTTTCCTTCTGGAAGTCTAGAATTAGGGTACAGCCCAGGGAGAGAGTGCCTACGTGACAAGCTCTCAGTAAAAAATGTGGCCACCGAGTCTCAAGCGTCTGTGGATGGCAGCATGTCGTGCTGGGGGAATCAGGTGTGTCCTGTGTGACTTCACTGGGAGAAGACTCTTGGAAGCCTGTGCCTGGTTTCCTCTGGACTTCACTCCATGTGCCTTTCTCGTTGCTAACTGTGATATATTTTGCTACAATAAATCTTAGCCCTGAGTGCAATGATATGCTCAGTCCTGTGATTCCTCCTTGAGAATCACTGAACCTGGGGACCGACCTGGATCGACTGTGGGACTCCCAGCGCATTGCTGAAGTAGGCCTTAGGGGGAAATGTATAGCACTAAATGCCCATGTTAGAAAAGAAGAAAGGTCTCAAATACAAGAACCTCAACTTTCTTCTTATGAAACTAGAAAAAGAAGAGATACGGATGAAAGGAGGCAATAAAGACGCCCAGGAATCCATGACACAGAAAACAAAAACAATAAAGAAAATCAATGAAACCAAAGCATGTTCTTGTTGCCGATAAAATTGATAAACTTCTAGCCAGACCAAGTTGACCAGGGAGAGAATTCCACGAATCTGATAATTGGAAAATTCAATTAATAAACATAACTAAGACAGATTCTCATGAGCCCACTTTTTAAGACTAATAGTGGAAAAATTATTCCATTAATAAGGAATTTCCCCCCCCAAAACTATTTGCAGTAGGATTACTTCAAATGACAACCCAATTTAATGATGTAATTTTTCTATAATCCATTGAGGAAAACAAGACACTGTATATATATGAAAGAAATACGATCTTAGCCACTTCCTAAATATGTTTGAAGATTGCGTTTGAGAATTTGAGATTCCAGGTAAAGCAAGTAAGCCGTGTTCACTGACCAAAGGGATGAAAATTCTTAAACTGTATTATTTATTCTTTTTGCTACTTTGTTTCTCTATTCTTTGACATTTTAAAAAAAAGTAAGAGAGATTCTTTCTTTGCATTATTCCCTTCATTGCTTTCTTGCTTTGGATTAGCGACCGTGGCTGTCTGTCAGGGGTTTACTAAGTGAGTCTATCGTCCTTTAAGTCAGCCCCCTGAATGTTTTCCACGCACAGTGGGCTGAGAATGTATGACTTCTCTCTGCACCTCCAATGTCTGCTGCTTCTTGATTCCTAGTTTCAGCTGTGTATTTTGTCTTCCTCTGAAGATGAAGAGGAGTATTTGAGGTATAGTCTTGGTGGCCTTCTCCTAAAAGAAACTTCTTTACTAGAAGTCTTGATCTTGCCATAAAAGATTCCCATATAGAAAGAGAGAATGTACAACATGACTTCCAGTTAATGTTTCCAGTTAGGACCCCATCATTTTGAAGAATCATTCTTTAGATAATGGGAGAAAGAATCTAACGTTTTATTAGAGGGTGTTGGGGGGACCAAGATATAGTGTGACTCATAATTTTTCCCTCTGCTGTTTGTTTGTTCCGTTTTGAATGAAACTATCTGGGGGCTGAGGGTAGGGATTATTTGGTTAGAAATATTAACTCCCCACATGTGGCTTCAAAACCTTACTTGTAGTAGGCAAGATACTCTGTTCAAATCAGCACCAGATAACATAGGACAAACGTGTAAGAAATAATACTGGAGCTCTGCTCTGATCCTGTTTTCTAAGCTCTGAGAATTATAGCCAGATCTTTGAAAATAGTGTGAAGAGCAGAGTGTGGTGGCAACTCTGTGCCTGCTTTCCTTTTTTTTTTTTTAATTTTTTTAACAATTTTTAAAAAGATTTTATTTATTTATTAGAGAGAGAGAGAGAGAGAGCAAGCACAGGCAGACAGAGTGGCAGGCAGAGGCAGAGGACGAAGCAGGCTTCCTGCCGAGCAAGGAGCCCGATGTGGGACTCGATCCCAGGTTGCTGGGATCATGACCTGAGCCAAAGGCAGCCGCTTAACCAGCTGAGCCACCCAGGCGTCCCAACCTGCTTTCCTTTTTAGGGTCCGCCTTGCTGAACTGTTTTCCCTGGTACCCTTCTGACCCGAGGCAGATTGGGTGGGTGGTTCTGGAAAGAATAGTGTTTTTAAGGGAGACATGGATTTGAAACTGAACGCTACTGCTTACAGCTGTAGGTCTCAGGGGAAGTATGGATCTGTAGAGAGAGGATGATAACACCCACCTCGCAGGGTGGTCGGGTGGCTGGTGTGAGATCACGTGAACGATACTACATCATAGACGGTCCGTCAGTGCCAGCTTGTTCCTTCCCCGTCTTCTGCCAGACTGCGTCCCTGAGAGTAGAGCTGGTCTTTACCTTTTCTAATCTTTGTGTGTGTGTGTGTGTGTGTGTGTGTGTGTGTGTGTGGTGGGGGTCAGTCTGACATAGGCATTAATTAACTAATTAATCCAGGGCAGATTTACTGATCGCTTACTCCATGCTGGGCGCTTGTTAAATAGTGGGTGCATCAGTGAACTTTAGGAGATCCTGTGCCTGCGGAACCTGAGGTGTAGCTGGAGGGAGATGTCCGCATGGGAGGTGGGGGAAAAGACAGTGAGCAATAAACACAAGTAAGCAAGCCATAGATCGTGTTCTAAAGGGATGCTTTTTTTCCTCCATAGAGAAAAGAGGGAGTAGAGCAGAAAAAGAGGTTAAGCGGGGAAGGTCACACGGGTTCTTGGTTTTGTTTTGTTTTGTGTTTAAGATTTTAGTTATTTTTAAGTAATCTGTACACCCAGTGTAGGGCTCGAACTCACGACCCCAAGATCAAGAACTGCATGTTCCATGGACTGAGCCAGCGTGGTGCCCTGGGTTCCAGTTTTTTTTTTTTTTTCCTTAAAGGGTGGCCAGGGTGATTGTCTGTGAGAAGGGAGAGGAGCTAACCATGTACTGATCTGGGGAAGAACATTCCAGACAGAGGAAGAGACCCGTGCAAAGACCTAAGACGCAGGAGTGGCCAGGGGCCCTGTGTGGCTGGAGCGGATGTGGGAAAGCTGCTGGAGGTGAGGTCAGAGGGTCATCCGGGAAGCAAGGCCGACCACGCAGGACATGCCGGAAAGACTTCGGTTTCTCCTCTTGTTGGTTTTGAGCGGACAGGCGTTGTGATCTCAGTTCCATGTCAGCTAGTCTGGCTGCCTCGTGGAGATGAGACAGGATGAGGACGGTGGGAGCAGGGAGCCCAGTAGAACGCGGATGGGAGATGACGACCGGCTTGTCACAGTGTGTAGCAGCGCAGGTGGCGGCCAGCATAATGGGCTCTGGGATGTGCGATCCAAGGGTAGAGCTCTCAGCACTGGGGACAGGTTTGCGGCGGGGTGTGGGGGAGCAAGAGACGCCGGCGATGCCCCCACACTCAGGAGAGTTCTCACAGTTCTCTGCATCTGTCCTCCAGATGCGATTTTGGTGTGTCCTTCTCTTCCCCTCCTCGCTCACAGGCAGCGGTCCATTGTGGTGCCGCCCTGGGCACATCTTCCCAGCAGGTGCTTTCAGCTCAGACTGTGCACGCTCCCGAGCAGCTAGATGTTCAGTCATGAGACAGAAATAGAAAGCAGTGCAAGACTGTGATCACAAATTCCTTTAGGGGCCATTCGCCTGAGATAAACACACACATCCAGGGACTCCAAATTAGTGTAAGCCGTAGGAAGGCGGGTGATTGATGGGCCTTTATTTTTAGTAAATCACTCGAGAGAAGATGCTTCCCCAAGAAGAGCCAGGCGTGTCTGAGCATAACCTCCAAATGCCCTTTGCAGAAGCAAGGGGGGAATAAATAGTGATGAAAAGAGGGAGCGAAGGCTTTATTCTCACCTTGCCTTCGGTTGGACCTCTATTTACAGGTCCCGAAAAAGCCCCGGAAAGCAAGTGTGAAAGAAAAAGCAGCAGGAGATGCTCATCTGAGCGCAGTCTTGTTGCCTTCCCCCTTGCAAAAGCACTTGGAGTTTGTTATTGATTAATGAGAAATGGCGATTAAACCTCTAATGCAATGTTAAAGAATGTCCGTCCTGGCCTTTGTAGTTGCCAGCAAGGAAAATAGGGCCGTTGAGGAAATGAAAGCCTCTAGAAGCTGTTTTAAAGGTCCAGCATAAAAAGCTAGAGAGGTTGTAGAATTAGGGAAGGAATCCTTCACCCGTGGCCAGTGAATAAGCTTCAGAGTGTTCGTGAGTGACCAACCTGGTATCCAGAACTGTGGGCAGTGCCTGTGGACAGCTTTCTTGGAGAAGGGTCCATATTTCCCCCCCACCCAAAAGTTAAAATATACAAGCTTTAGACTCCAGGCAGTGGCCTTCCCTTGCTCGTGCTCATGAGATTTAAAGACAGCCCAGAGTCTAAGCACTAGAGATACTGTTCAACTGGGATGTAAAAGTACTCCGAGGTTGTGTGTGTGTGTGTGTGTGTGCGTGTGCGTGTGCGTGTGTGTTGGGGGTTTTATGTTTCTATGATTCTTACTTGAATGGGTCCTTGGTCCAGCCTTTTGAATACCTGTTTGGGTCCTATGTGGGGAAAAGACTATGAGTGAAAATGAAGTGCACTCATGGTATATTCCTTAGTTTATGATTATGCTGGGGGCAGGAGTAGGAAAGGCATGATGGGTATTAACCAGGACAGAGGGGTTTTTCCCTACAGAAAACTCCCTTGTCTCTTGGTCAATACACAAAACAAGCGAGACTAGCCCATCTCCTTGTTAAACAGAGCTGTTGAACGCATAGTAGTGGAGGCCCCCCACTTTCAGGCAGAGACCAGTGGGAAACATGAGTCAGTTCAAGGGAAAAACAAAACTATTGCCCTACCGATTGTCACCGGTTACCGGACCGTATAGTCACGAGCCTGGTGATTCCCTCTGATCTGCTCTACCATCCCCGTGACCAGGAGAATGAAGGGCTGACCGGCTCCAGCCTGGGTTTGATGCAATTCTCTACACCTAACGCTGCAGCAGGAGGAATGGGATTCCTTGAGTGGCTTAAGCCACCGGGCCGTCTTGTGTATCTCTGGGTAGCACTCGTACTGCACCAGCCACAGGGAATCTGGCCCGCTCTCACCAGAATGGCCATAGAGGCTACGCTACAAACAACGAGGGTTTTACGGTTGCTCTAGGTCCTCTCCACAAGGGGGTCCAAATGAAGCCACGTCATACAGGTTCGCAGCATTGGCACCGTGAGGCAGAAACGAGGTGGTGGCATCTTCTGACCGGGACCATTACAGCCATGGGATTAAAGTAATGTCTACGGTGACAGGCAGAGCAACAGGGACTGTCATGCTCCAAGAAGCAACCGGAGAGACTTCAGTGCCATGCGGAGCAGTGACGGCTTCAGGAGGAGTGGCGGCAGCAAGGGACCTCCAAGGAGATCTCAGATTTGTGAGGAGACTCTAGGACCCTTAAACAGCTCTGTGCTCACTCTTCTCTGAAATTATAGCGAGAGTTGCCCACAAACCAGGGTCCCCAAAGCAGTGGGGAATGATTGGACCCCTGGGGGGCAGGGGCTCAGTGGCTGCATCTAACCACCGAGGCAAGGTGGGCGTGGCCACCACCAACGACACCAGGTGGGCGTGGCTGCCGCCAAGGTGGGCATGGCTACCACCTGGCCTATGGCTCTGGCTGGGTGAGTGTGGTGTCCCTGGAAGACAGATGAGAATCCACTAAATTCTTACTAGAATATTGTAAGCAGTTCAAGTCTAACTTGAATTGCCAACAGAAAGAGTCTCAGCCCCTCACTTCATTCCCAGACATGAGCCAGTTTGCAGACCCAGAACCCCTTGAAGTGTAAGAGGAGGCTGGCACCACTTGGGGAAGGACGCTGGTCCACTGCTGAAAGTTCATACCCTGAACCTTCCTCTCAGCCTTCCTCACAGGGACACACAGCCCCTAACCGGTGACTGCACACCGGGGCAAAGGAAATAGACCTTGTGGGGATCAGCGGCTCCCCGCAGTGAACAGCCCCTAGTTCTGAGAGACCCAAGATGGTGCTGTGGCCCCACAGGGAGACCGGGGCTCGTGGAGGCCGGGTGATGGGTGGAATCTGAGCTCAGGTCCGCCTCACAGCAGACCCCCGAGCCCATCCTGCGGTTATGTCCCTGCTTCCAGAATGAATAATTGGAATTTCTGCACCCGCAGCTGCCAGAGCCCCGTGTGGGTTCCCTGACCTCTGGAGGAGGGGCCGTTATTGGAGGAAACGCCAAGTGCGAGCCACTGGTGCGGCCTCCCCAAGGAGAACGGTAGACCAGAAGCAGTACTGCGTTCCTGAAGGGCTGCAGAGACTGCCAAGGTCTTGGAGGAGGCTCGGGTGCTGATGCCTGCCCATCCCCATTCACCCGGCCCTTGCTTTGGCGTGGGCAGCAAACACTTGCACCTTGAGGAGTGCAGGTGGCTTACCGCAGCGGACCCAGGAGGCGACTGCCCGGCAGCGGCTGTTCCCGAGAAGGTTTAATTGCTCCGGCCAAGGCCAAGGAGCACATCCCCCCCCCCGCCCCCCACCTGGTGCACGGCCTGGGGTGGGGGGCAGGGGGTGGGAGCACTCCCGAAATACATTTCCAACTCCCTTCACTTTTTCTCTGGTCACTCTAGCTGAATCCTGGATTGCTTGAGTAGCCAAACATAAGCAGTGACTTTAGTCCTTTTAATAACGAGGAGCAAGCTGTGTTTTGGATTCCCAGGCTGCCCTTGAATGCCAAGCTTGGTTCCTTAACGCTGAGCTTGCGATAGACTCAGCAGCAAGCAGCAGCTCCTCAAGGACTTACGGAAGGCTCGGTCTCATAACTCGGCATTCGGGCATGGGTCCGGCACCTCCAGCGCTTTCCACCACTCCCTGCCCCGAGCTCCATACCACATCTGCCCATGGCTCGAGATTGGGTCCTGCTGCTCAGTCACTTCTTGCATTTTAGGTCACCAAGTCCTACCCATGCCTGCTCCTGCGTATTTCACGCACTGATTTCTCCCCTGCTCTATGCCTCACCTGTCTTTGGTTTTCTATACTGCTGCCAAAACGAGTTTTATAAAATCTGAAGACGTTTCTCCTTAACCGAACTGTCAGTGACTTTTAATTCCCAGGAATGAAACCCAGACTCTGGCACATATCAGATGTAACTCTATAAAGGTCCTCTGCTGGTCTGCCCTGTGGATTCCCTCCCCCGACTCACTCACGCCCGGGGGGCCCCCTTCGGACAGAATATCATGCTCCTTCCCATGCCCGCCTCACGCTCTCCCTGCGTCGTTTATGGGTTCTTTCTCTTTCCGCTCCCAAGATGTTCTTTTCTGCTATTTCTGCATGCTTACATCTTACCTATTATTTAAGGCCTACTTTTTTTTTTTTCTAAAGATCATTTATTTGAGAGAGAGAGAGAGAGAAGGAGGACGAGAGGGAGGAGGGTCAGTGGGAGAGGGAGAAGCAGACTCCCCTCTGAGCAGGGAACCCTATGTGGGACTCGATCCAAGGACTCCAGGATCACGACCTGAGTCAAAGGCAGTCGCTTAACCAGCTGAGCCACCCAGGCGTCCTTAAGGTCTACTTTGAATGCTTTCTCCTCCATAAAACTTTTCCCAACCCCTGCCCCCAGATGTAGCCACCCCCAGCTCAAAATAATATCTTTTCTTTTCTGATTTCCAGAGCATTTTATCTGGGATGCTCTTGTTTATTCCTTTGTACCTCATCCTAGTCATTTGCAAACATGAATGTAAGCTCACTAATGATAAGAACGTATCAGGGAACTGGTACTTCTTTGTTGAAAGAAGTAAAGATATTTGAGCTAAATTTTGAGAAGGAACTATTGATAAATTTGATATCTGTTATACTTGTATCCAGTTTAATTCTCTCAAGAAGCTCACAGGTGTGGAAAAAACATCCAGTGTGATAGAGATATAGTAGTAGAATAAGAACTATATGCCATGCCATTGGGTTTTAAAAGAGGATACATGTTACTTTTTTTTTTTTTTACTTCTTTCTTAACTTTATTCCATTTCCTTGCGAGCAACCAAATCTATTCTATTCTTGTCTTATGTACATTGTCACTCTTAGTGCGTGATGCATTTGTGGGTTTGTTTTGCGGGGAATAATGATTGAGCACGACTGTGTGTCAGGCACTGTGGCTGGTCCTGGGCCACATGCTGGTCAATGAAGCAGACCTGCGCTGGCCTTCCCAAGACTTAAAGTTTCGTGAGAAGGACAAGCAATAAACAAGTTAATATGCAAGTCATATAAGTTACAAATCCTGTAAGTGCTCTAAAGGCATAGTTTGGATTTGCTGCTAGTGAATAAAAGCAGGAAGGTTCCTGCAGAATGAGGAGACTGCCAAGAAAGTAAATGCATTTTTAATTTAATATCTTAAGTAATATATTCACATGGTTCAGAAGATTTTAAATACTAGAAAGTGTCGTTGCTTCACCACGGAGTACCTTTTCACTGATAACTTTTTTGTTATTTAACAATTTCCGAACCCTTCCCAACACCCTTGTCATCTCTATGCTCCAATGTCTTCCCGTTTCCGAAGGTGGCAAACAGCATCGACAATGCTTCCTTATGGTACTCATGCCCTTCTCTGACCCCTAACTTTTGCATGTGAGCTAGACCTTGTGACTTGTTTCTGACAAACAGGACGGTAAGTGTGATCGGATGTCGCTTCCACGATTAGGCTAGAGGAAGGGACTTCTCTCCTGCTAGCAGACTCTGTTTCCTTCTGGGCTGGCAGGCTTTGATGATGGAGCGCCGTACAGGAGAGGCCTTGGCAAATGCTGGCCATCGGGCAGTGAGGAACTTAACTCAGCACCCTTGAGGAACCAGTGCTGCTAACGGCCACGAAACAAGCTTGGAAGCAGATTCTTCCCCAGGTGTAGGTTCAGACGAGCCTGCAGATCCTGGGTTGGCATCTTGACGGCAACTTTGTGGGAGACAGTGAAGCAGAGGACCCAGCGAAGCTGAGCCTAGATTCCTGACACCCTGAAACGGAGATTGGAAATGTGTATTGTTTAAAGCCTCTACGTTTGGGGATAGCCAGAGGTGACTAATATGTCTATTCTTAGCTATTGTAAAAACGTGCATGTATCCGTATACATTCACATATTCTTCCGTAATTTATCTGTAGGAACAACCCCAAAGTGTGGGATTGCAGGCTTACAGAGAAGGTGCATTTGTAAATCTGTTTGCTATTTTCAATGACCCATCACATTCATGCTGATTTATTATTCCATCAGCAATATAATACGAGAATAACTCCCCACCTGAATTGGTTATGAAAATGTTGGATTTTGTTAGTCTGATAGAGGGACATCATAGCTTGTGGCATTTAGTTTGCATTTCTCTTATAAGTGAGATTGAACACATTTTTGGGTATGAATGTCCAATGAGTTCTTTTGTTATTCCTATATACCCAGCACATCATACACAAATATGATAGTTTTAACCCTTCATTTATAATTTTTATGACTCTAATTTCTTTTTATTATCTATTTGTGTTAGTCTCTCCAGTACAATGTTAAATAATAACATAGTGATTATCTTTGTCTTATTCTTAACCTGAGTGGAAATGATTCTCGTGATTTCCTTTAAGCATGCTACTTGTTTTGAGGCTGAAATGGCTGAAATTTTATTGCGGTATCAAGTCTAGCCCTATTTTATTGACTTTTGTTTAAATAAGGGTGTCATTAACTTTTTAAAATACTATTTTAACCCCCAAGGACATGAATATAATTATTTTTCCTTAAATCTATAATGTGATAGATAATATTTGTGGATGTTTTGATGTTGAATCCTAGAAAATTTTTCAGGTGAACCTCACTTGCTCATGTATGTTTACTTTTAACAGCCTAATATTTTAATCAGGATTTTGGCATTGTTATTCATGAATGAGAATTGTTGGTAGTTTTCTTTGCAGTCTTTGTTGGGTTTTAGTGTCAGTGTTACACTCTTTTCATCAAACTAATAGAGGAGTTTTCTTCTCCACCCACCCACTTCCCTCCACCGCCCTCCTCAAGCTTTGACATGGCGGCATAGCTTGGAGCGATCTCCTTGAGGAGCTGGTCCAACCCTTTTATGAAACACTCTGGGACTTTCTGTTTTGTTTTATTTGTTTTGTTGGGTAGAGATAGCTCTTACACAAATTCTCTTGCTCAGTCTTAACTGACTAAGCCATCCAGGCGTCCCTAGGGTTATTTTTCTTATCATTTCTTACTTTGTGTTTCTGTGCTTTGCCTAATTAGCACTTGAGTAGTGTGTCCAACTTTCTCTTTAAAGAATTACCTATTGGATTTATTCCTTAATACTGATTTTCTATTTTCTGATTTGCTGATATCCTTCCTTCTGCTTTTCTTTGGGAGACACATGCTTATTCATTTATTTCCATTTTCCTTTTGTATTGATAGAAGTCTTCCATTGTCCTTTAAACTCTTCATTAGGTTCTGATAACGTCATGTTTCCAGCATGGTTGATTTTAAGAAATCTGGCAACTTCCATTTGTCAAAGAGTTAATTACATCAAAGACCTTTAAGTTTTCCAGGCACAATGGAAACTTTTCTTTTTGGATTTTGTAACAAATTTTTTATTTTTTTTAATTTTTTTTAATTTTTTTTTTTAAGATTTTATTTATTTATTTGACAGAGAGATCACAAGCAGGCAGAGAGGCAGGCAGAGAGAGAGGAGGAAGCAGGCCCCCCGCTGAGCAGAGAGCCCGATGTGGGGCTCGATCCCAGGTCTCTGAGATCATGACCTGAGCCGAAGGCAGCGGCTTAACCCGCTGAGCCACCCAGGCGCCCCTGTAACAAATTTTTTAAAGTTCCCTTATTATTCTCTCCTTACTGCATTTATGATTGGAGAATGACATCTGGGCTGTTTCTACGTCTCACTAATTTATGGAGGCTTGGTTTGCCTCCTAATATATAGTTAGTTTTTGTCAATGTCTGAGCATCTGAAAAGAAAGTGTTTATTTTAGGGTTATAAAGTTAGGTCTTTATCAGTCATATCTGCCTTATTTGTCATCTTATTTAAGAACTCTTTTTCTTTCCTTTACAAATTTGATGAAAGGCAGCCCTGGTTTCTTTGCACCAAGATGACTAGGAAGTTCGGTATTGCTAACCTGGCCTATGTAAGGGTAGCTGTCTGTGTTAAGTCAGGCCCCAGCAGACAGCACAGTGACAGAATCTAAGTACTAGGGGAAAGTTTACTGAAGGGATGGGTGACAAAAGTGTGGGGCAGATTAGGGTAAACCATCAGAGAAGAAGCACCTGCGGCTGGCAACATCTGGGAGCCATAAGTCTTCCTAGGCCTGAAGTCACAAGACCAGGGTTAGGGATAGTTTTTGGAGCTGGGAGAGGGTGGCTGTGGAAGACGGCTGCCTGACAGCAGCAGTGGCCTATGATAGAGGAACACAGACCAGTGAATCCACAGCCAAACAGCTAGGGAGTCTGGGAATCAATACTTCTACTTCTTCCTCTTCTCTCTCTAGTCTTCCGCCTGTGTCTCTCTCTGGCTGAACCCAAGAGGAAGACAGAAAGCAAAGGAGCCCAGGGATGCAGTCCATTAATGTCAGCCTCCTGGGGCACGAAGTAGGGGTGAAAAAGCTGTGGAGTGCGTTTCCCCACACCCGACTAACGACTGCCTCACCTTTGGCTTGAAACCCCCCAAATTAACTGGTTTCTTACTTCTTTTTTGAAGGTGCTAGAAGACCTTGATATTGTTTTGGGAGTGGGGGAAATTCTTTTCAGAGAGAAAGGCACAACACTGGGTAATTTGCCAGAACCCTGTAAGTTTGTCCTTGGTATTATTGTATAACTGGCCAGACCCTCCTGAGTGAATAGGGAGTCTGCTTGAGATTCTCTCCCTCTGCCCCTCCCCTCACTTGTGCATGTGCTCTCCCCTCCCCCCCAATAAATACATCTTAATAAATTGTAAAAACTTACTAAGTTTTTCTTTAATAAGAAGCAGAGCAGTCAGAGCTTATAAGAGTTTCATTTGTCCTTGTGGTATTCACTGAACAACTGAACAACTTATCACAGTGGAGGGAAACACTGATCTGAAGAGTTTTCTTGAATCTTAAAACAGTATGGAAAATTTTTATTTTGCCTAATTGACTTTGGCAATGAGATGATGAGACAATGCAGTGGTTGGGTAGCAGGAACAGGAAAGAAAGGTTGTGAAAATCCTATAAAAGAAGATGTAGCCACTACTTTGATGCGGGAGAGCGAGGGCAAAAGAGAACTGCCCTTGTTGGTGTCCCTGAAGGAAGTCTGGAGATCTGAAGGAGTCACTGGCACTTGGGAAAGGTAGATCCAGTGTCACTTGTGTGAGGTGCCACTCTCCGTTCCTTCTTTCCACCTCTCCCTCTTCTGCCTTCTTCAGGCAGGTAGAAAAGACAAGCCCCAAGGATTACAATTTCATTGCCCTACATTTGTTGGGAAAACAGGTGAACATAGGGGAAGGGAAGGAAAAGTAAAATAAGACAAAAACAGAGAGAGAGGCAAACCATAAGAGACTTTTAACTCTAGGAAACAAACAGGGTTTCTTTGGGGAAGGGGGTGGGGGTTGGGGTAACTAACTGGGTGATGGGCGTTAAGGAGGGCACCCAATGGGATGAGCACTGGGTGTCCTATGCAACTGATGAATCACCAGAGTTTAACCCTGAAACTAATAATAACACTATATGTTAGCTAAATTGAATTTAAATACGAAGTTAAAAACATAAAATATTTTCATCCCTCAAGCCAGATTTCCAAAGAAGTGCTCCTGGGATTATGGTGTCCTGTTTTATTGTACATTTTCACCTAAGCTTGAAATTGCCTTTCCCAGCATGGTCCAACAGAGCTTTTTGTGATGATGTAAACGTTCTGTATCTGTACCATCGAATAGAGTAGCCACCGCTAGCCACATGTGGTTACTGAGTACTTGAAATGTGACTGGCCCAACTGAGAAACTGAATGTTTAAGTTTTATTTCATTTCAGTTCATTTTAAGAACTATGTGGTGATTGGGTTCCTGGGTGGCTCAGTGGGTTAAACCTCTGCCTTCAGCTCAGGTCATGATCCCAGAGTCCTGGGATCGAGCCCCACATCGGGCTCTCTGCTCAGCAGGGATCCTGCTTCCTCCTCTCTCTCTCTGCCTGCCTCTCTGCCTGCTTGTGATCTCTGTCTAATAAATAAATAAAATCTTAAAAAAGAAAAAAACTACATGCAGTGAGTGGCTACCATGTTGGACACTGCAGTTCTAGAAGAAAGAAATGGTTAAGACATTGTGCAAGCAAATTATTGAAAAGTCCTCTGCCTGCTTCCACTGGACTCAGCATTGGAGAATAATGACAGTGTCACTCATGGTGATAGGAACCAGGGGGTGACTAATCGTAATTTTTTTCTGCCATTCAATAAACTTCAGGAGACCAAGAGTTGCCAAAGGCCTAAGCATGTTTATGACCCATGAATGTTGCTTCTTTTTTTTTTTTTTTAAGATTTTATTTATTCATTTGACAGACAGAGATCACAAGTAGGCAGAGAGGCAGGCAGAGAGAGAGAGGAAAGCAGGTTCCCCAGAGAGCCTGATGTGGGGCTCGATCCCAGGACCCCGAGATCATGATCTGAGCCGAAGGCAGAGGCTTAACCCACTGAGCCACCCAGGTCCCCCATGAATGTTGCTTCTTAAGCAACAGTTTGGCTCACGTAACACAGGTCTTCTAAATGTGATTATATTTACAGATTGGGGTTACCAGCAGTTAGAGAGAATACGGTGTAATACACAACACAGTACAAAATAACACAAACCAGATGAATTTTAGCACAGATCAAAGTTTTGCTCATCCCAGTCATGAAAAAACCAGCAGCAAGACAAGATCACTGGTTTCAGGAGTATGTGAACAACCAAAATACATAGTCCGTTATAGCAGAAAAGCTGAAATAGCCTTGCTAAGTCAAGTAAAAAAATTGGTTAGTTTCCTGCAGGGCGATAAATTTTTTTAAAGGTTTTATTTAAGTTCTAGTTAGTTAACATACAGTGTAATGTTAGTTTCGGGTCTACAACATGGTGATTCAGCACTTGTGTACATCATCCAGTGCTCATCACGACAGGTGGCCTCCTTCATCCCCATCACCTGTTCCCCCATCCCCCACCCACCTCCCCTCTGGTCACCGTCAGTGTGTGCTCTGGAGTTCAGAGTCTGGTTCTTGGTTTGCCTCTATCTTTTTCCCCCCTTGTGTTCATCTGTTTTGTTTCTTAGATCCCACATATGAGTGAAATCATATGGTATTTGTCTTTCTCTGATTGACTTACTTCACTCGGCATAATACTCTAGTTCCATCCACAGATGGAAGTATTTTATTTTTATTTAAAAAAATCTTATTCATTTATTTGACAGTGAGAGAGAGCACAAGCAGAGGGAGAAGCAGGCAGAGGGAGAGGGAGAAGCAGGCTCCCCGTCGAGCAAGGGATCCCGATTCGGGGCTCGATCCCAGGATCCTGGGACCATACCCTGACCCGGAGACAGACGCGCAACGACTGAGTCACCCAGGTGCCCCAGATGAAAGTATTTTAAAAGGCATCATTACCCTATACTGTGCCATTTTGTACCTCTTAACACCTCTTCCCTGCCTTACCTCCCCTCAACTTTGGTGAACACTACCTTCTGCAGTGACATTTGTACGGGAAAGCGCTTGGCTGTCAGCCTCGACATGAGCTCTTGGTCTGTGCTCCAACTACCTCAGGTGGGCAGAGGGACCTTGAAGTTCCCTTCAAGGTGCTAAATCCTAACAAGTCGGATGGGGTTTTCAGAGCAGAATTGCCGAATCCCTCATAATGGGTACGATTATTCTTACTAAATTCACCCCATGTATTTTCTGGATATACATTGACACAATGGATTGTGCAGGTTTGGGGAACTGTGGGAAATAGTTCCGTAAGAAATTAGGCAAAAGGAAAACAATGCAGACCTTTGGAATTTCCTTCAAGAAGATCAGTTGTGATGGAAAGTAAGCTAGAGCTTGAGGAGAGAGGCAGAAACTGGAGAAGTGACAATACTTGAGGCTCCTAGCTCGCCTAGGACTGTGTCAGGCTTCGGGCTTCCTGTCCCTTGGAGAGTTGTCTCTTCAGATTACAGACCTACTGGGGAATGGCCATGTTTACTTAGTGAGATATCTAGCGTGTGTTCACTCAGGGCACTCAGTTAATATAAACTAGTACAAGTGTGGAGTTACAAAAGTGGTTGCAATGCTGAGCAATGAGGCGACTTGCTGCCCCCTCCCCACCCCCAGACAGGGCCTGCTACTTGAAGTGGAGGGTGCACTGGTGATCCTCACCGTCTAGGTTTTGGACTCAGGCTTGCAGGTCCGGACACTGAATTTTGACTGGGAGGCCAGAGTTGGTCGGAAGCCGGTGACTGAGTCTCCATACCTGAGGTCCTAAGAGACTGATCAAGTCCCCTCTACTTCCTGTCTCATGGAAGACTTTTCTTTCTGGAAACTAGACTTTAACACGCTATATGTTCTTACTTGAATTGGTTATATGTTCTCACTTGAATTTCCAGACACTCCCTTGTCAAAATTCAGGTGACAAAACATCGGCAGATCACATCGCTGTGATGATTGAAACGTCGGAGTCGTCTCTGCTTTTTCCTCTTGTACAATGGCTGATGCTTGTTCTCAGCGTTTTCCTTTTCTAGGCTCCCAAAGACTGTTCCCTTTCTATCACGTGGCTTTTCCTCAGCTGTAAGTCACTCCTGCCGAAGTGGGGCGCTTATATAAACCATGACCTGTGACCTGCTGTGGTCCGCAATCAAGACTGGGCTAAAATGGAGGCGGAAGTAGAGATGTGTTCTCCACTCTCTACCCCTAGTTGCCATTTAACACTCAAATCATCTTTTAGCTCAGATGAAAAGGGCTCAGTTACTGTGAGAAATGTTTTTTCTTCTTTGATGTTCCGTTAACGTTACATTTAACACCGCTGCTTTTTCTACTGTGGAAGGCCGTAGAAGATAAATAGCAGGGAGTAGTGTTGACGTTGAAATCAGATTATCCTGGCTTCTTGGGGAACATCCCCTCTCTGAATGGCTCGCCTGGGAAATGCCTTCCTCCTGGGGTTGTTGCAAGGACAGGGAGCTAACGCTCATAAGTTGCTTAGCCCCGTTCTTGGCATGGACCACACACTCGGCAAATGTGATCTTTGCCCTCTCCCAAAGTCTTGATTAACTCTTTTATTGTAAAATTATTTTCAGTGTGAGGTAAATAGCCGCAGTGCCTAAACATGTCAACCTTGCAACAGGATGTCACTGAGTGTGTTCTCTCCTTTCTTTTCTGCCTGTGTCATTCTTCCATATTTCGTTAGCATAACTGTCCACGGAGTCAATGCCTCACTCCGAGTTACACCCCACTTCCGCCCCTAATTCCACCATGTGCTCTTGTTACATGACCTCTAAGGAGGTCATGACCGGCTCTTCACAGATGGATGGGATTTTCCTACAGTAAACATCTAATCTAAATATCTAAGCCAAGACTGACTGGCCTCTGACGCTGAAAAAGCTTTTGTGATGTCTTCTCCTATGATTATAAGGCTCAGTGCTCAGGGAAAGCAGACTCATTTCAATAAAAGGACAAACACAGGATAACCAGCAAAGTACATCTGCTGCTGGGGTGACTAATTTTGTTCCAAAGCATATGTTATTTAGAGCAGTGCTGTGGGAGTATGTCATTACTCCCTCCCATTACTATGGATAATTGAAAGTTGATTGGTACTTAAAACACAATGAACTTGATGCATGGGAAATAGAAATTAATATTTTGTTATTCCCTGCCTTTGTTGCTTGCAGGATTAAAAATCTGCTGACTGTAGGTTCAGCCAACCCAGGTCTTGAACTCATGAAAGCCTCATGTAGCAAAACTGGAAGTCTGGAGCCCACTGAGATGTATCTTGACCCCTCGTCACACCATGCTGTTGAGTGCAGAGAACATGGGAATAGTAGCAGGTGCTGGGAGAAAGTATAACCGGGACAGAAGATGTAGTCACTTCCTTGGAGAAAGAGCATTCTTAAATCACCAAGATCGGGGGAATTAACCAGTTCTGCTCTGAGTAGGGCAAAGGTCAATATCTAAGCAGTTTGGGCCAAGGGGGGAGCCGATGGCAAATCTTAGTCATCTGGTAGGGATCGGAATCTTTCAGGTTAGGAGATCCTTTCAAAATAGTATGAGGTAACAAGAGGAGGGTCCAGCCCCAGGGAAGAGGCTGGCAGGAGAGGGAGCCCCCTTCAACCGAGCTGAAGTGCAGAGCCAGGTTCCCATCCTAGAATCCAGCCCCAGTTTTACCTCAAGAGAGGAAAACCAGAAACAGAAATACTGGGTGGAACCGAACTTTCAGGAGGGAGACTGCCGAGTGTTCACGGCAGTCAGGACACTCAGACAGGGGGAGAGTGAATATTTTCACAGCAGTTCTACTAAGACATCAGACACTAGTGAAAGAATTCATCATGGTGACATCTCTTACCTTCAAAATCAATTCTTAATTAAGAATTGTTCAATGTGGGCCAGGTGAGGTGAAGCTGACTGGGGTCCACATGGTCTGGTAGAAGCTGGCTGATCTTTCCGGGGCTCAGCAATAGGAACAGTGATCTGCCAGTTCTGGAGAAATCCTGGCATGGTGGACTCACTGGGAAGCAGTTTTCCTAGTTTCCTGTAGGTCTTGTAAATACGAACGCAGTACATCTAGCCAGCATCCGCGCCATAAAGATTAGAGGGAAAGAATGGTTTAGCGTGGCACCTGACAAGGATATGATGAAGTCTAAAACAATTATTACTGACATGCACTGAGCACTCTTCTCAGGCTGAACTTATTCTATGTCTTAATGTTTTAACTCATTTAATTCTCACTGAAGTTCTCTGATGTATGTATCAACATCATTCCCATTTCACAGGTGAGGAACCAAGGCACAAAGCAGACAACGTCCCCTGACACAGCTAGTTAAGGGCCAAGGTTCATGTTTAACCCAGGAGACTGGCTTTAGAACCTGAGCATTTAATAGCCAGCTAACTCCACTAAATTATTACAGTTGTGGCTGAAAGACAGGGATATTTAAGTCTGTGTTACAGACTTCGACATATTGTTCGAAAAGACTCTTCAACCCTACCTTCATCTGAAGATAGGCAGGCTTGTGTTGAAAAAGAATTAAGATCCTCACAGACGAGAGGCCATATCATATATCATCCAAACTGGGACACTTCCAAAAGGAAAAAGCTATTGGTAGCTTCACCATGAAAACTGGGACGTATGGTCATCCTTCTTACAGGGTAAGTTTTAATCTTCAAGACCTACAGGGCTCTGGTGAAATCGTAGGTCGCCGTACCCATTACGCATGAACGCATGTATATTACTGTTGTCTTCTCTAGACGAGCTGTGTTTGATGGGCGATTTGAAGGATTTTCCGAGGATAGTTTTGACTGTGCCTGCCTTACCCATGGGTGATAGAATGTAACCCCTATACAGAAACCACCCCCATAGAGATAGGTTAAGCATTTTCCAACAAGTTCTCTTTATGGAGCAGGTCAGCCAGTTTGTAGAAAAATGTTTTTGAGAGAGTCTGTATGAACTGAAAACTTGTGATGTCCTTCAAGAATTAGTATGAATTCCAAACAAATGACGTTTGTGAAGAGCGTTTTAACACCACAAATGGATTAATACATTTCTTTAGATAAATTCCTCCATTCACTGAATTCGTTGAGCTGCCGTGTGACAGACTCTTTGCTAGATGCTGGGGATACAGTAGGAAACAAACAGGTTGGCAAAAACAAAGACAAAACAACCTCCAAACCGAACCAGTCAGGATAGTTGTGCATAGAGGGAAGTGAGAGCATGAATGTACAATAGAGGGGTGTGTGACAGAGTAATTGGGGAGTATTGTCAGGATGGGGAAAGGAGATTGTGTGGTCAGGGAAGGCGTCCTCAAGGAAGGGACATTTGATCTGAGACATTAATGACAAGCAAGTGCAAAGGCCATCTGCGGGAAGGGGCACAGAAATGAGGCTCCTGTGACTAAGGCAGGGGGGCTGGGAGGTGTGGAAGGAGAGAAGGGTGGGAGCCATGCAGGTCTCGAGCCCTGCACATGTCTGTCACACACGCAGACACCAGATTTCAACATGCCATCTTCCATTGAGCATTGGCTGTGTTCAGCAAGGAATGGGAGCAGATAATGTCAGTATCTGGCCCGGCTAGGCCTCCTGGGGCTGCATAACCTTCCAGAGTGGCAGGCCCTGGCAGAGCAGACCTGGGCCATGAATACAGGTGCAGGCAATGCGGGCCACTCTGGTCTTCGCCCTGACAGTATCAGGCGGCCTTTCCCCGCCTTGTGTAGGCAAACAGGAGTGGCAGTATAGGAGTATCCAAAGGTCTAGTCTTTGTTTCCTCCAATGCCCATTTCCCGGGAGTCTTTCAGTAGAAGGGCTGTTTTTTTTCTCCCCCATAAAATGACCTTTCAAAGCCCTTCTGACTGCCAGAGTTTCGAGGTCACTGTGTAAACCATCCCGGGACCACAAGAGGATGTTCGGTGGCAGACTCCTTGGATACCGATGGGACGGGGTGCGCAGGTACAGAGAGCCCTCGCATTGGCTCTGCCTTGGCTGGCTACCCTGACCTGAGATGCACCAGCTGTGAGGGGCACAGCCTCCTGGATCCAGCCAATCAAATCAGACAGCTCCACAAACGTGTATTGATGGCTGGCACTGTCTTAGAAGGTAAAATCCCTGCTCTAAGAGCACTTATTTTGGGTGGGGGAAAACAGGCCATAGATGAATGAATAAATTCTTGTGATAGGATGCTGCGCAGCTGTAAAAAGAAATCAGGAAGAGATCTCCAGGATGTAGTAAAATATTGGATTTGTTGGATCACTTCCATGTAATGTCACTTCACTTGTTTCTCTAGCTCCTGTGTTTTCATTAAATTAGTTAGATCTAGAGGTTGGATTGAATTCATGGGCCTTTTTTTTTTTGGGCAAAAATGCCTTGTCAGCAGTGTATTTCCTATTATATCACATCACAAGGCACATAATATCTGTTATGCTTCATCTGTGCCTATAGTTTTAAAACGAAACTAAAGGTTAACCAAAGCCTCATAAAAATGATTACTGATAGAGGACTAAGGGAGCAGTGATTTAAGTAAGACCTCTCTGAGTGTGTCTTGTTGAAGCTATATGAATATTTACATACTTTAGAAACAGTAATCCAGGCTGAGGGACAAGTGTTTGCAAATGACCTGAGACAGGCATGTGCCTGTTTCATTCAAGAGAGGTCAAGGTCATTTACTCACTGACCTTGTTTACTTGTGGTTTACTTGTTTACTTCTGGTTTACTTGTTTGCCTTCCCTGCTGGACTGTAAGCTTTTGAAGAAACGACTAGCAGCTTTCATCTTTTAAGTTCAGCTGTTTACAGTGCCTGTCATACGGTCTATGTTTGATGCATATTTGATGAATAAATGAGCATCAGTGAAGTACTCTTGGGATCTCGTTGCTGTAAAGTCACAAATCTGTAATTTTCATCAGTCTTCTCTGATGAATCAGAGGAAGGTTAGGAAGTTAAAACAGGATAACTGAGGCAAAATAAAAACATTAAATATTGGCAGGCAATTAGAGATCTTCTGTGTCCATGGAAACCCACAAACCACACCACTCCTCCAAGTGTAACACTTCACAGCCAGCCCTCCCTCCCTCCTTCCCTCCCTCCCTTCCTTCCTTCCTTCCTTCCTTTTTTAAAGATTTTATTTGCTTATTTGACAGAGAGACCAAGCAAGAAAGGGAACACAAGCAGGGGGAGTGGGAGAGGGAGAAGCAGATTTCCCACCAAGCAGGGAGCCCAATGTGGGGCTTGACCCCAGGACCCTTTGATCGTGACCTGAGCGGAAGACAGATGGTTAACTACTGAGCCACCCAGGGGTCCCCCATGTTTCTTTCCAATGAGGCCCCTGTTTTGTTATTTCAACTGTTTAAAGGCAACAATGTAATAAAGACAAAACATAAATACTTACCTTCTAAATAAGATAAAAGTGAACTAAAGTTTTAAAATAAGTAAAATTAGAATGATAGATACATAATAAATCAATACTTTAAGCAAATAAGAACCATAATTAATTTAAATACATAAACTCATTTATTTCCTAGGTGAGGGTAAAACGAAGATCTCAGCCCTCTGCTGTCTCTATCAATGTGTGTATCCATGTACTTCGTCCCTGTGTCGCTGTGTATTTTAGCGAGGATTCAGGTGGGACCCACAGGTCATTGCTCTTTCCTCAGCTCATGTCTTCCTATGTTGAGGCACCCAACTGAACGCATGAAATATATGCAGAATAAAGTAAGGGAACATTTTATTGGCCTCTGAGGGGTTGGAGATGCGTATTTAGAAGGACTCGTTACAGTAAATAAGGAGGTCATGAGCAAGTCTTATCTGAATCACTTGGGAAGGATGGTTCTTTACAGTTAAGCCATTTCCTGGAACACAAAAGGGTGGGCGTATTCCTACCCCTGCCCCTAAAACAACTGTTTTCAGGAGCACAGGGCTCAGGTAAAGCTCAAAATTGTCAAAGCCAGCATCTGGGCACTAGATACCAGAGCGTTGCTATTCCCGGGTCCTCTTAATGGACAGAGCTAGGGAGATGGATTATATAGATACAAAGATACAGATACACAGAAATATCTGTATTTCCGTGTCTACCTGTGTATATTGAAGACATGAGTTCTTATGAATACCTCCAATTCCCATTCAACATCACAGGGTTCATTTGAGTTTGCTTCATTTCCATGTTTGAAACTCTGTTCTTCAAAAAGGTTATCAACCTAGTATATTAACTTCTTTGTGCAATCATCCAGGATGTAACCAGCATCTGCTGCCCTCACAGCTCCCTTCCTGGCATGGATGTTCTCCTCCCCCTGTGGTAGGTTCTCCCACTCAGGCTCCCTCCCCCACGGATGCACAGTCTGCCCTTCTTGGGCCCTGATGCCACGGTTCCAGCTGCTCCTCTGCCGCAGGAGCCCCCTTCTCAACCCTTTGTGCTCAGAGCACTTGTCCACTGCCTCTGCACACAAGCATAGCTTGCTCAGCCCACCCAACAGATGACTTCAGGCTAAACTGTACAGGAAGGGAATGAAAAGGAAAGGAATTGGAAGAGAAAGATGACCTAACAAGTCCGATGCCAATTTGATGTCCTTTCTCTTACAACTGAATCCATCTTCATTCATTCAATTTTTACATAACACACACATACAACATACAGAAACTCCATTTTTATTATCATTTATTTTAGTTTAGTTTATAAATGAAACTTTTATTTAATGGAACATATGAACAATTAATAGGTTTAAACGACTTAAAAACACTGCATATTGGGGAACCTGGGTGGCTCAGTGGGTTAAAGTCTCTGCCTTCGGCTCAGGTGATGATCTCAGGGTCCTGGGATCGAGTCCCGCATCGGGCTCTCTGCTCAGCAGGGACCCTGCTTCCCCCCTCTCTTTCTGCCTGCCTCCCTGCCTACTTGTGATCTGTCAAATAAGTAAATAAAATCTTTAAGAAACAAAACAAAACAAAACAAAAAACCCCACTGCATATTTTAAGCCATACTGGATAAAATTTATTTTTGTCCTCAGTAACCCATCTTTTAGAGACGAATCTCCATGTAGGATTACTGGTGCCGCATTTATTTATATTTACGAAAAAACAAAGTTAAACAACGAAAGTTAACAACAACAACGACAACAACAACAACAACTGAATCGATCTTTCTGCCTGTATGCTCCAGGTACTTTTCTCCTTTTAAAATCCGATAGTTTTACTAGAATAGGTCTCCATGTTGGCTGTCCTGGGTTGATTTTCCCAAGTTCACGGTGCGTACTTTTACTATAGGTTTAGGCTGCTTTGTCTTTTAAGAAAGTTTTCCCGAATTGTAGCAAAGCACCGGAACTTCAGAGCAAATGGTCTCTCCCTCCCCCCTTCAGGAGATCCCTCCACACAGGAATTTCTTGGCTCAGAAGGGCAGTTTGGTGGAAAATTTCGAGACGTAGGGACCGAACTTCGACGAGACTCGACGTTGTAGATTTTGAAAGGAAACAGAAGAGAATGCCGTTGGTAACGTGCAAAGCGCGCATAAATGCACAGTGTCACTACTCCTGCAGCGGGACGTCCAGTTTACGAAAGGAGCACCGCTCCCCAACTTACTCTGCAAGGTCTCCTCTGAACCCTGAAGTTTGCGTCATCGCCGCCAACTTTAAGCGGCTCTCACACTCGCGCATGCTCCGTAGGTGGAGCAGCGCCCCTCCTACTCCCTCCAGGCGGAAGTCCGCTTTTGTTTATTAAATTACGACAGTCGTAAACTGAGACTTTTGTGCCGGCTTCCTAGTTTTACGACAACAAGGATGGCGGCTGCTAGTGGTAGATTTGAAAGTGCGAGGAGTATCGAAGAACGTAAAGAACAGACCAGGATTGCTAGGGCCGAAGTGTTGCGCCAGGTATCTCCGTTCTGGGGCTTTGGAGTCATTTAGAATCGTGGGAGTGGACGGTTCCTGGGAGCCAGGCCTCTGGCTCTCCTTTACCCCTTCTCCTCTCGCCACCTCAGTGTCTCACCTTATCTGGGTGAGGGCAGGGTCTCCCTTTGCGATGCCCGAAAACTCGTGGGTATTTCCTGCCTCCCTAGATGCGTTGGCAGTCTACAACTGCTCATTCTCTTTTTAAGAGGACCTGTTTCTTTATCGAGTTTCCTAACTTTTTAAGTTTACCCTTTTTGGTATTTCCATTATTTGATCATCTGGGCTGCGCACTTTTGAGAACCTCCGCCACTAATGCGACTTTGCCAGCGCATTTGACAGCCTCAGTCCTCCCTCCTTCTGTATCTGAAATAAACATTTCCGTTTTCAGAAACACACGTGAGGCACATTGGAATAGATTGTTCGACCGTTTCCTTCTCTTGTCTTATTATTGATATCGAATCCAGGGTTATTGTAAATCCTTACCGATCCATACAAGGGTTGACGGAAGAGACTCAGAAAATGTAGCCCCTCGAAAAAGGTTAAGAAACGTGGTATTTCTCACCAAGATTGAGGTGTATAGAGGTAACTTATAAAGAATGGGGAAAGTGAACTGTATTATGTGACAAGATGTAGGAAGTGTGTCATTCAAGGGGAAAATTTGTAGCTTGAGATCAACATAAGGTACAAGTGAAGGTTTTTGTTTTTATTGGTTTTAAGACGGAAGAGTTCAATAAATGCAGAAGAAAAGGAGCTGGTGGGGGGTGTGTATAATGACTATGCCCAGATTTTAAGGTGAAGAGTGGGCAGTTAGTATTGGACAGATGAAAGATTGGTATTGTCCTATGATTTCAGCATATTTATACCTATATTCATAATAAATATTCTCCATCCTTGCCTTTTTGGTATTTTAGGTAGTTTTTGGAGCGAGTCAGATTTGTAAGTGAAAGTAAATTTTATAGTGGAGATATGCATAGAGTTTGGTAAGGACCAAAACCAGCTTTGGAATTTGGAGAGAGAATGAAAAGGCAGAAGCAACCTCCTGGGGAAAACTCATTTTATTTTACTTTTGTTGAAGGGTGAATATAAATTAGCAATATGATCATTTGGCTTTAGAAAGATAATTCTTCCTGAAGCGTTTTGGGGGCTTGGATAGAAGGATATGGGCATTGCACATTGAAGGCATGGTCAATCTCTTGACAGTTCCAGAAGTCTCAGGCAGTAGCAGTGGGATGGTGAAGGAAGGAGATTCATGTCCTATTTAAGGTAGGGAGCTTAGGGAGGGGGAAGATATGCTATAGGTCCCAGGATTCTATCCTTGATTCACTAGAGATTGGTGATGTGATTGGTAATATGGAAGGAGAGTTTTATTTTGTTTATGGAAGCAAATTCCTGGCAAGGGACAGACAGTGACTGATGAGACCTTATATGAAAGTGGAAAATGGTTTTGTTTTATTTTTTTTACTCCTCATGAAAAGCAATTGGTAAGTTGTTAATTTTTCATTTTTCATTGTTTCAGGCTAAAGCCAATTTTGAAAAGGAAGAAAGGCGTAAAGAACTTAAACGACTTCGGGGTGAGGATACATGGATGCTACCTGATGTGAATGAGCGAATTGAACAGTTCTCCCAGGTGAATACTAACAGGTTCACTTGATGTAACAGATCTGTCTTTTTTTGTATTTATTCAAGTTAATATTGGAATAGCAACTTTATTAGTATTTTCAAAAGTTACAGAATGACTATCACATAGGTGGCATTACTGACTGATTTTATCTCTCTGACAGAAATGATATATATATATATATTTTTTTTCAGAAATATATTTTAATATTTTGGACATTATAACATTGGACAGATTTTGTTACTTGAGTTGACTGGTAGATTAGCAAATTTCTGGCCCACTTGTATCAAGCTTATGGTTCTAAAAAATTATGCATTTTAAAGTTTAATGTCATGGTTTTCTGTTTGAATTCTTATTTTCCATTTCCATTTTTAATTTATGTTGTCTTGTTATATTTTATATGGCCTAATAATCTTTTATAAATTCTGTTGTGGCCACAGAGGATATATGTTTATGTATGTGTGTCTGTGTGCATACATTTGAGTAGAAATGTATTTATTTGATTATATCTGTCTGTCAGATGAATCTGTATATAAAGACCAAAACTTCCCTCATATTTTTCTGAAAAGATACCTCAGCTATACGATTTATTAGCAGTGCATATATTACAGAAGTGTGTTAAAGTTTCTTAGGAGATTTTATTTTGTCATGTGTATTGTCTCATTTCATGAAAATGTAGTTTTTGGAATGCAGATTTATTTCCCTCTAAATATTTGTTTTAATGTAAGATAAAACCAGTTCCTTTCTTACTTCTTTAAAATGATTATTTATAGGAACACTCTGTTAAGAAAAAGAAGAAAAAAGACAAACACTCAAAAAAAGTAAAGAAAGAGAAGAAAAAAAAGAGTAAGAAACAGAAGTATGAAAAAAGCAATGAGTCAACAGATAGTTCATCAGTAAGTATGTGTTAAACCACAGTAGCTACTTGGGAAAATTGTATTTAAAGGAATAATGTATGGAAATGTAAAAATATATGAGAACTTAAAAAGTATTACTAGTTAGGTTATGAAAATTCCTGGGAAACAGCTTCTGGGAGGTGTCCAGGAAATACTGGAAATATGGATCATTGGTTACAGAGAAAAGTAGGAGGATGGGAATACGATATAGGAGTTATTGCTCGGTGAAGCTGTGCCAATGGATGGATTGTCCAGAAAAGTTAAAAAGAGGAACACCCAACACTGAGGAACCAGACGGAAGTAAAGGCCATCAAGTAGAAGTAGTTGGAAAATTGGAAGAATGCAAGGAAAGAATAGTACTGTAAAAATAAGAGAGTTTTAAGATATTTGCGAGTCAAGGATGCCTGGCTGGCTCTGTCGGTTGGGCGTCTGCCTTGGGCTTAGGTCATGATCCCAGGGCCCTGGGATCGAGTCCCACATCAGGCTCCTTGCTCAGCAGGGAACCTACTTCTCCCTCTGTCTGCTCTGCCTGCTTGTGCTCTTTCTCTCTCTCTCTCTGACAAATAAATATATAAAATCTTCAAAAAAAAGACATTTGAGAGTTTATTACTCTTATTTTTTAATAGAAATTAACATTTAGTCTTTAAAATAGGACATGTTTATATATTTATCTCTGGGGTCAAAAGAAGGAGAATGCGGTCACGGCTGTGTCGCTAGCCAGTTCTGGGACAAAAGGACTCACAGAGGAAGGGTAAATCTTTCATACTGATTTTTAGGAAGAAAGACATACATGGTTTGGGCGCCTTGGTGGCTCAGTTGGTTAAGCCTCTGATTCTTGATTTCGGCTCAGATCATGATCTCAGGATCATGAGATAGAGCCCACAGGCTCCATGCTGGGCATAGAATTTGCTCAAAATTCTCTCCCTCTTCCCCTCTTCCTGCTTGCGTGCTCTTCTGTTTCTCTCATATAAATCTTGGAGAAAAAAAAAAAGAAGGAGGTACACTGTGGTTAGAGAGTGGTGAGCTAGAGATGTTGAGGGATAGTTGGTGTCCTAGGTATGATCTTCAGAGGGTTATATGTGTCGTTGAATCACCAGATTCCGATGTCTGGTCCTCTTGTACTTCTAGGAACTGAGTTTTTGGCAGTACACCAAGATGATAAATGGCTCATTAAGGCCTCTCTTATATGAGAATGCAGTTTATGAATTCATAGCGAGAAATACAGCTGGATAGTTTTGTCAAGTAGCCAGCATATTTTTGTAATGGTAGGAATATTTAAGTTATATAGAAAAAAATTAAGTGTAATTCCGGAGAAAGTCAGTTAGAAAATCTTAAAATATAAAAAAGGCAGAGGCACTGTTTCCACAATTGTATATTGAGTTCCGGATCCCATCGAGATCCTGAAAAAGTGATCCTTTTTCCAAAAAGAAATTTATATTCAAAGTTGTTCATTTCAGTGGAATTTAGAAAACTCCCTAGAGTTTAGGCAGAGATCACATGTTAAGAATCTCTGTCCCGTAGGGACAGATGTGCTAGGCTGAGTAAACTATTTATGTAATTTGATTAAGGGTTCTTGCTTTCCCTTCTTAGAGACACAGTGACCTGTTATATTTTTTTGTTCTTTCCTGGAAATACAGTTGACCTTGCAATGGCATGGGTTTGAACTTAATGGATCTGCTTATAAGCACATGGATTTTATTTTACTATTTATTTATTTATTTGACAGAGAGAGAGAGATCACAGGTTGGCAGAGAGGCAGGCAGAGAGAGAGGGGGAAGCAGGCTCCCTGCTGAGTAGAGAGAGCCCGATGCGGGGCTTGATCCCAGGACCTTGAGATCATGACCTGAGCCCAAGGCAGAGGCTTAACCCACTGAGCCACCCAGACCCCCCAAGCAGATGGATTTTAGATAAATACAGTATAGTACTGTAATTGTATTTTCTCTTCCTAATGATTTTCTTAACATTTTCTTTTCTCTAGCTTACTTTATTGTAAGAATACAGTGTATAATACATACAACATAAAAAATAACATGTTTATCTTGTTAATATTATCAAGTGAGTTGTCTGGTCAACTCGTAGGCTATGAGTAAAGTTTTTTGGGGCATCCAAAGTTATATGTGGATCTTTGACTGTGTGGGCAGTCAGCGCCCTTAACCACCTTGTTGTTCAAGGGTTATCTGTATGTATGTCTTTTTTTTTTTTTTTAAAGATTTCATTTATTTATTTGACTGACAGAGATCACAAGTAGGCAGAGAGGCAGGCAGAGAGAGGAAGGAAAGCAGGCTCCCCACCGAGCAGAGAGCCAGATGCGGGTCTCAATCCCAGGACCCTGGGATCATGACCTGAGCCAAAGGCAGAGGCCTAATCCACTGATCCACCCAGGCGCCCTCGAGCAGTTATTTTTGAGTTAATATCTAGACTCTATATTCTATCCCATTGAGCTACACATCTCTCCTTGGCCAGTAAACACACTTTCTTAATTACTTAGCTTAAGGTTAAGTCTTAGAATAGGTAGTGTAAATGCTGTGATTTTGTTTTTTGAAAATTATTTTGGTTACTCTTAAGTTCTTCTTTGTATTTTAAAAATAAATTTTAGAATTAGCCCATTACTTTAAGTAAAAATGTCTACTGGAATTGTTCTGCATCAACAGATTAATTTTGGGAGAATTAATATAATACCTTAAAATAGCCAGTCTTCCCACCCATCATGCTGTCGTATACCTCTCCATCAGCTTCTCCCGTAGTGTTTTGGAATTTTCAGTGGAGATGTTGTCCATATCTTTTGTTATATTTTTTTCCTTTTTTTAATTTATTTTTAAAAAAATTTTTAAAAAATTTTTATAAACATATAATATATTTTTATCCCCAGGGGTACAGGTTTGTGAATCGCCAGGTTTACACACTTCACAGCACTCACCATAGCACATACCCTCCCCAATGTCCATAACCCCATCACCCTCTCCTGACCCCCTCTTCCCCCAGCAACCCTGTTTGTTTTGTGAGATTGAGTCACTTATGGTTTGTCTCCCTCCTGATCTCATCTTGTTTCATTTATTCTTCTACTACCCCCTTAACCCCCATGTTGCATCTCCACTTCCTCATATTGTTATATATTTTTTTCTATTTTATTTTCTTGAGTTACTACTGTAAGTGGAATCTTTGAAAAATAAATGGCAGTTTCCGTGTATCTGTGATGAGTGTATACATTTACGATTGGTTTTCATGTACAGGTTTTTCCTTCTCTCTGAAAGTTTGTTTTATGCCACTTTGCTTATGAAAGTTCAAGTTAGTACCTGTTTTTGCTAACCAAAAGAAATCTGAAGATGATTTTCAGTTTTATGAAATGATAATTTTTTCTTTATTTTATGCAATTTTGGTTTACACAAGGTTTCATAGGAATCCTCTGCTTTTGGATAGTGGAGAAACCTGTATTTACTTTGTATCTTTCACCTAGCTAAATTTAAGTACTAGTGTTAGTAGCTTTTTTGTTGTTGATTTCTTGAGGTGGGGGGATGAGATGGGGGAGGGAGAGAGACTCTTTTTTATTTTTTTTTTTTAGATTTTTGTCTTTTATTGATGACAAAGATTCTTAAAATTATTCCTTGAGGTTTTTTTTTTCTTTCCTTTTTTTTTTCCTTTTTTTCTTTTTAATAAACATATAATATATTTTTATCCCCAGGGGTACAGGTCTGTGAATCGCCAGGTTTACACACTTCACAGCACTCACCATAGCACATACCCTCCCCAGTGTCCATAACATCACCCCCCTCTCCCAAACCCCCTGCCCCCAGCAACCCTCAGTTTGTTTTGTGAGATTAAGAGTCACTTATGGTTTGTCTCCCTCCCAATGCCATTTTGTTTCATTCATTCTTTTCCTACCCCCTTAACCCCCCATGTTGCATCTTCACTTCCTCATATCAGGGATATCATATGATAGTTGTCTTTCTCCAATTGACTTATTTCGCTAAGCATGATATCCTTTAGTTCCATCCACGTCATTGCAAATGGCAAGATTTCATTTCGTTTGATGGTTGCATAGTATTCCATTGTGTATATATACCACATCTTTTTTTTTTTTTTAAAGATTTTTTATTTATTTATTTGACAGACAGAGATCACAAGTAGGCAGAGAGGCAGGCAGAGAGAGAAGAGGAAGCAGGCTCCCCGCCGAGCAGGGAGCCCGATGCGGGGCTCGATCCCAGGACCCTGGGATCATGACCTGAGCCGAAGGCAGAGGCTTTAACCCACTGAGCCACCCAGGCGCCCCTATACCACATCTTCTTTATCCATTCATCTGTTGATGGACATCTAGGCTCTTTCCATAGTTTGGCTATTGTAGACATTGCTGCTATAAACATTCGGGTGTACGTGCCCCTTCAGATCACTACGTTTGTATCTTTAGGGTAAATACCCAGCAGTGCAATTGCTGGGTCATAGGGTAGTTCTATTTTCAACATTTTGAGGAACCTCCATGCTGTTTTCCAGAGTGGTTGCACCAGCTTGCATTCCCACCAACAGTGTAGGAGGGTTCCCCTTTCTCCGCATCCTCGCCAGCATCTGTCATTTCCTGACTTGTTCATTTTAGCCATTCTGACTGGTGTGAGGTGATATCTCACTGTGGTTTTGATTTGTATTTCCCTGATGCTGAGTGATGTGGAGCATTTTTTCGTGTGTCTGTTGGCCATCTGGTTGTCTTCTTTGCAGAAATGTCTGTTTATGTCCTCTGCCCATTTCTTTTTCTTTTTTTAGATTTTTATTTATTTATTTGACAGAGAGAGATCACAAGCAGGCAGAGAGAGAGGAAGGGAAACAGGCTCCCCGCTGAGCAGAGAGCCCAATGCGGGGATCGATCCCAGGACCCTGGGATCATGACCTGAGCCAAAGGCAGAGGCTTAAACCACTGAGCCACCCAGGTGCCCCCCTCTGCCCATTTCTTGATTGGATTATTTGTTCTTTGGGTGTTGAGTTTACTAAGTTCTCTATAGATTTTTGGACACTAGCCCTTTATCTGATATTTCGTTTGCAAATATCTTCTCCCATTCTGTCAGTTGTCTTTTGGTTTTGTTAACTGTTTCCTTTGCTGTGCAAAAGCTTTTGATCTTGATGAAATCCCAATAGTTCATTTTTGCCCTTGCTTCCCTTGCCTTTGGTGATGTTCCTAGGAAGATGTTGCTGCAGTTGAGGTCAAAGAGGTTGCTGCCTGATTCTCCTCAAGGATTTTGATGGATTCCTTTCTCACATTGAGGTCCTTTATCCATTTTGAGTCTATTTTCGTGTGTGGTGTAAGGAAATGGTCCAATTTCATTTTTCTGCATGTGGCTGTCCAATTTTCCCAACACCATTTGTTGAAGAGGCTGTCTTTTTTCCATTGGACATTCTTTCCTGCTTTGTCGAAGATTAGTTGACCATAGAGTTGAGGGTCTATTTCTGGACTCTCTATTCTGTTCCATTGATCTATGTGTCTGTTTTTGTGCCAGTGCCATGCTGTCTTGATGATGACAGCTTTGTAATAGATCTTGAAGTCCAGAATTGTGATGCCACCAACTTTGGCTTTCTTTTTCAATATTCCTTTGGCTAGTCGAGGTCTTTTCTGGTTCCATATAAATTTTAGGGTTATTTGTTCCATTTCTTTGAAAAAAATGGATGGTATTTTGATAGGAATTGCATTAAATATGTAGATTGCTTTAGGTAGCATAGACATTTTCACAATATTTGTTCTTCTAATCCAGGAGCATGGAACATTTTTCCATTTCTTTGTGTCTTCCTCAATTTCTTTCATGAGTACTTTATAGTTTTCTGAGTATAGATTCTTAGCCTTTTTGGTTAGGTTTATTCCTAGGTATCTTATAGTTTTGGGTGCAATTGTAAATGGGATTGACCCCTTAATTTCTCTTTCTTCTGTCTTGTTGTTGGTGTAGAGAAATGCAACTGTTTTCTGTGCATTGATTTTATATCCTGACACTTTACTGAATTCCTGTACAAGTTCTAGCAGTTTTGGAGTGGAGTCTTTTGGGTTTTCCACATATAGTATCATATCATCTACGAAGAGTGATAGTTTGACTTCTTCTTTGCCGATTTGGATGCCTTTAATTTCCTTTTGTTGTCTGATTGCTGAGGCTAGGACTTCTAGTACTATGTTGAATAGCAGTGGTGATAATGGACATTCATGCCATGTTCCTGACCTTAGCGGAAAAGCTTCCAGTTTTTCTCCATTGAGAATGATATTTGCCGTGGGTATTTCATAGATGGCTTTGATAATATTGAGGTATGTGCCCTCTATCCCTACACTTTGAAGAGTTTTGATCAGGAAGGGATGCTGTACTTTGTCAAATGCTTTTTCAGAATCTATGGAGAGTATCATATGGTTCCTGTTCTTTCTTTTATTAATGTATTGTATCACATTGATTGATTTGCGGATGTTGAACCAACCTTGCAGCCCTGGAATAAAGCCCACTTGGTCGTGGTGAATAATCCTTTTAATGTACTGTTGAATCCTATTGGCTAGTATTTTGGTGAGAATTTTTGCATCTGTGTTCATCAAGGATATTGGTCTGTAGTTCTCTTTTTTGATGGGATCCTTGTCTGGTTTTGGGATCAAGGTGATGTGGCCTCATAAAATGAGTTTGGAAGTTTTCCTTCCATTTCTATTTTTTGGAACAGTTTCAGGAGAATAGGAATTAGTTCTTCTTTAAACGTTTGGTAGAATTCCCCTGGGAAGCCGTCTGGCCCTGGGCTTTTGTTTGGAGATTTTTGATGACTGTTTCAATCTCCTTACTGGTTATGGGTCTGTTCGGGTTTTCTATTTCTTCCTGTTTCAGTTGTGGTAGTTTATATGTCTCTAGAAATGCATCCATTTCTTCCAGATTGTCAAATTTGTTGGCGTAGAGTTGCTCATAGTATGTTCTTATAATTGTTTGTATTTCTTTGGTGTTAGTTGTGATCTCTCCTCTTTCATTCATGATTTTATTTATTTGGGTCCTTTCTCTTTTCTTTTTGATAAGTCTGGCCAGGGGTTTATCAAACTTTTTAATTCTTTCAAAGAACCAGCTCCTAGTTTCATTGATTTGTTCTATTGTTTTTTTGGTTTCTATTTCATTGATTTCTGCTCTGATCTTTATGATTTCTCTTCTCCTGCTGGGTTTAGGGTTTCTTTCTTGTTCTTTCTCCAGCTCCTTTAGGTGTAGGGTTAGGTTGTGTACTTGAGACCTTTCTTGTTTCTTGAGAAAGGCTTGTACCGCTATATATTTTCCTCTCAGGACTGCCTTTGCTGTGTCCCACAGATTTTGAACCATTGTGTTTTCATTATCATTTGTTTCCATGAATTTTTTCAATTCTTCTTTAATTTCTTGGTTGACCCATTCATTCTTTAGAAGGATGCTGTTTAGTCTCCATGTATTTGGCTTCTTTCCAAATTTCCTCTTGTGATTGAGTTCTAGCTTCAGAGCATTGTGGTCTGAAAATATGCAGGGAATGATCCCAATCTTTTGATACCAGTTGAGACCTGATTTAGGACCCAGGATGTGATCTATTCTGGAGAATGTTCCATGTGCACTAGAGAAGAATGTGTATTCTGTTGCTTTGGGATGAAATGTTCTGAATATATCTGTGATGTCCATCTGGTCCAGTGTGTCATTTAAGGCCTTTATTTCCTTGTTGATCTTTTGCTTGGATGATCTGTCCATTTCAGTGAGGTGAGTGTTAAATTCCCCTACTATTATTGTATTATTGTTGATGTGTTTCTTTGATTTTGTTATTAATTGATTTATATAGTTGGCTGCTCCCACATTAGGGGCATAGATATTTAAAATTGTTAGATCTTGTTGTTGGACAGATCCTTTGAGTATGATATAATGTCCTTCCTCATCTCTTATTATAGTCTTTGGCTTAAAATCTAATTGATCTGATATAAGGATTGCCACCCCTGCTGTCTTCTGATGTCCATTAGTATGGTAAATTGTTTTCCACCCCCTCACTTTAAATCTGGAGGTGTCTTCGGGTCTGAAATGAGTTTCTTGTAGGCAACATATAGATGGGTTTTGTTTTTTTATCCATTCTGATACCCTGTGTCTTTTTTTTTTTTTTTTTTTTAAAGATTTTATTTATTTACTTGACAGAGAGAGATCACAAGTAGACAGAGAGGCAGGCAGAGAGAGAGAGAGGGAAGCAGACTCCCTGCTGAGCAGAGAGCCCGATGCGGGACTCGATCCCAGAACCCTGGGATCATGACCTGAGCCGAAGGCAGCGGCTTAACCCACTGAGCCACCCAGGCGCCCACCCTGTGTCTTTTGATTGGGGCATTTAACCCATTAACATTCAGGGTAACTATTGAGAGATACGAATTTAGTGCCATTGTATTGCCTGTAAGGTGACTGTTATTGTATATTGTCTCTGTTCCTTTCTGATCTACTACATTTAGGGTCTCTCTTTGCTTAGAGGACCCCTTTCAATATTTCCTGTAGAGCTGGTTTGGTGTTTAAATTCTTTCAGTTTTTGTTTGTCCTGGAAGCTTTTGATCTCTTCTTCTATTTTTAATGATAGCCTAGCTGGATATAGTATTCTTGGCTGCATGTTTTTCTCATTTAGTGCTCTAAATATATCATGCCAGCTCTTTCTGGCCTGCCAGGTCTCTGTGGATAAGTCTGCTGCCAATCTAATATTTTTACCATTGTATGTTACAGACTTCTTTTCCCGGGCTGCTTTCAGGATTTTCTCTTTGTCACTAAGACTTGTAAATTTGACTATTAGGTAACGGGGTGTGGATGGACCTATTCTTATTGATTTTGAGTGGGGTTCTCTGAACCTCCTGGATTTTGATGCTTGTTCCCTTTGCTATATTGGGGAAATTCTCTCCAATAATTCTCTCCAGTATACCTTCTGCTCCCCTCTCTCTTTCTTCTTCTTCTGGAATCCCAATTATTCTAATGTTGTTTCGTCTTATGGTGTCACTTATCTCTCGAATTCTCCCCTCGTGGTCCAGTAGCTGTTTGTCCCTCTTTTGCTCAGCTTCTTTATTCTCTGTCATTTGGTCTTCTATATCACTAATTCTTTCTTCTGCCTCATTTATCCTAGCAGTGAGAGCCTCCATTTTTGATTGCACCTCATTAATAGCTTTTTTGATTTCAACTTGGTTAGATTTTAGTCTTTTATTTCTCCAGAAAGGGCTTTTATATCTCCCGAGAGGGTTTCTCTAATATCTTCCATGCCCTTTTTGAGCCCGGGTAGAACCTTGAGATTCATCATTCTGAACTCTATATCTGACATATTACCAATGTCTGTATTGATTAGGTCCCTAGCCTTCGGTACTGCCTCTTACTCTTTTTTTTTGTGGTGAATTTTTCAGCCTTGTCATTTTGTCCAGCTAAGAGTATATGAAGGAGCGAGTAAAATACTAAAAGGGTGGCAAAGACCCCAGGAAAATACACTTTAACCAAATCAGAAGAGACCCCAAATCGTGGGGGGGAGAAAGGGGATAAAAAGAGGTTCAGAAAAAAAAAAAAGAAACAATTAAAAAAAGAAAATGAATAAAGAAAAAATATAAAAAAGAAAATAAACATATATATTAGGTAAATTAGTTAAAAAACGTTAAAAAACAGAAGGGTAAAAGTTAAAAAAAATTTAGCAGAAGAAAAAAAAAATTGAAATTAAAAAAAACCCCACAAATTAAATTAACTGCAAGACTAATGAATCATGGGGAGAAAACCATGATTCAGTGCTTTGCTTTCTCCTCCTCTGGAATTCCGCTGCTCTCCTTGGTAATGAAACTGCACTCCTTAGTAGGTGATCTACCCATTGGCCCCTCTCCAACTTGGTCCTGGCTGGGTTTCTCGTTGCTCTTCTGGGGGAGGGGCCTGTTGTAGTGATTCTCAAGTGTCTTTGCCCCCAGCGGAGTCGCACCGCCCTTACCCGGGGCCGGGCTGAGTAATCCGCTCGGGTTTGCTTTCGGGAGCTTTTGTTCCCTGAGCGCTTTCCGTAGAGTCCGGAGGACGGGAATGAAGATGGCGGCCGCCCAGTCTCCGGCCCGGAGGAGCCCAGAGTCTGGGGCCCCACTCCTCAGTGCGCCCTCAGAGAACAGCGCCCAATTACTCCCGTTTGCCTGGCCTCCGGCCGTGCTCCGAGCTCAGTGAGCCTGCGAGCGGTTCAAGGTAACCCGGAGCTGTGAGCTCACTCCTCGGCTCTGCCTCTGTAGCCGGCTTCCCCGTTCTAATACCTGTAAGCTCTGCGACACTCAGCCACCCCCGATCCTTCTGTGACCCTGCGGGACCTGAGGCCACGCGGACCCCGCGTGGGCTTCACCCCGGTTAAGCCTCTGGAGCGATGTCCCTCAGCGGAACAGACTTTTAAAAGTCCCAATTTTGTGCTCCGTTGCTCCGCCGCTTGCCGGGAGCCGGCCCCTCCCCCCGCGGTCTATCTTCCCGTCGCTTTGGATTCACTTCTCCGCCAGTCCTACCTTTCAGAAAGGGGTTGATTTTCTGTTTCTAGAATTGCTGTTCTTCTCTTCGATCTCCCGTTGGATTTGTAGGTGTTTGCAATGTTTAGATAAGCTATCTAGCTGATCTCCGCTGCCTGATGTCGCCTCAGCTGCTACTTCTCCGCCTTCTTGACTCCTCCCCTATTCCTCTCCAACAGACTATTAGAAGAGCCTCCTTCTGGGTCTCTGCTTCTTGTATGACAATTTTCAATCTCTCTGCCACTTGGCTTACAAAACATCTTAAGTGTCACCCTGCTCCCTACAAGTCCTCCTGAGCTGGGAGCATCATTGCCTCTCTCTAGGATACAGTCTCTCTCACCAATGGTTCAGGCACGCTTCTGTCTCCATGTCTTTGCCGGGAGAGAGACTGTTAAGCAGGCTCCATACTGGGCTTGATCCCACAACCCTGAGATTGTCATGATCTGAGCCAAAATCAAGAGTCATATGCTTAACTGTCTGAGCCACCGAGGCGCCCTCTTTTTGTTGATTTCTTAGTACTTTTTTATGGCATGTATAAATGACACTTTCCCCCCAATCTCTATTCCTTTTATTTCATTTGTTACTACTGTTTTATTTCACTAGTTAGGATTTCAGTATTGTATTGAATCAAGTGGTAAGAGTGGATATCCTTGCTCCATTTCTTATCTTAGGTGGAAAGCATTTATCTGTCACTTTTAAGCTTGATGTTCCCTGTGGGTTTTTCTTGTATGCCCTTTTCAAAGTGAGGAAATTGTCTTCAGTTTTTGTTTTCCCGAGAGTTGGTGTGTTGAATGAACACTGAATTGTGTTAAGTGCTTTTTCTGTGTTTATTAATATGAGCATTGATTGTTCTCCTTTACTCAGTCAACACAGAGAATTAACATGGGTTGGATTTTTTAAAAATTTAACTTATTTAATAATTTTTGAAAAAGATTTTATTTTTATTTATTTATTTGACAGAGATCACAAGTGGGCAGAGAGGCAGGCAGAGAAATTGGGGGGGGAAGCAGGTTCCCTGTTGAGCAGAGAGCCTGATGTGGGGCTTGATCCCAGGACCCTGAGATCATGACCCGGGCCGAAGGCGAGGCTTTAACCCACTGAGCCACCCAGGTGCCCCTAACTTATTTAATAATTTTTTACATTTTGGTTTTTGAGTGGTATTCCACCTTGCTGTCTTGGGTAAACTTCGTTTGGACATTGTTGTTTATTTATGGTATGTGGTGAATATGGTGTGTGTGGTATCATATATATCATGTTATCTATATATCTATATTTCTATATCTATATCTATATATCCCCCCCTGTTGTATTTGCCAACAATTTGTTGAGAACTATTGGGTTTTGGTATAAGGATACTATTGGCCTTGTATATGAGTTAAAATTAATTCCTCTTCTGTTTTCTAGAAGGGTTTATGCAAAATTGGTGAAGATTGTTTTTCCTTAAATCTTTGCTAAAATTTACCATTGAACCTCTTTGCCTGGAGTTTTCTTTATGGGGTGCTTTTAAAAAATTTATTTATTTCTAAAAATTTTTGTAAAGATTTTATTTATTTGACAGAGAGAAACAGCCAGAGAGGGAATACAAGCAGGTGGAGTGGGAGAGGGAAAAGCAGGATTCCCGCAGAGCAGGGAGCCCACCGCAGGGCTCCATCGCAGGACCCTGGAATCATGACCTGAGCCGTAGGCAGACGCTTAATGACTGAGCCACCCAGGTGCCCCGTGGGGTGGTTTTAAATCCCAAACTTAATTTCTTTAATATCTATATTAAGTATTTTCTGTTTATTCTTGAATTAGTGTTGGCAAGTTAAGTTTGCAAGGAATTTTCTTATTTCATCTAAATTGGTGAATTTTTTGTCATCAAGTTGTTTATGATATTTCCTTATTGTCCTTTTAATGTCTGTAGAATCTGGTTGTGTCCCCTCTTTTATTCCTGATTTTGCTATTTCTGTTTTCTCTTTGTTTTCTAGGTCAGTATAGTTTGAGGTTTATCAATTTTTATTAATTTTTTCAAAGAAGTGCCTTTTGGATTTATTGATTTTCTGTTTGTATACTTTCTCTTTCAATGATTTCCACTGTCTTTTTATTATTTCTTTCCTAACACTTATTTTGTGTTTAATTTGCTCTTTTCTTTCTAACATCCTAAGGTAGATATTGATTCTAAATCTTCAATTTTTCTAATGAATATTTAATCTATTAATGTTTCTTTTGGCACTGTTGTATCTCTAATTTTGATGTGTTAGGTTTTCATTGTCATGTTTTTCAAATATTTTCTAATTGATTTTGTTAATTTTTTAACCTGTACGTTATATATATTTTAAAATTTCTAGATATTTTTGGATTTTACCAGTTTTTCTTAATTCATTTTTGGATATGAATTTAATTCTGTCACTGTCATAAAACATACTCTATTTAATTTTGGTTTAAAAAAAAATTACCAAGGGGCGCCTGGGTGGCTCAGTGGGTTAAGCCTCTGCCTTCGGCTCAGGTCATGATCTCGGGGTCCTGGGATCGAGCCCCACATCAGGCTGTCTGGGGAGCCTGCTTTCCTCTCTCTCTCTGCCTGCCTCTCTGCCTACTTGTGATATCTGTCAAATGAATAAAAAATCTTAAAAAAAAATTGCCAAGAGTTTCAGTTCAAGAAGGCAATGCAGAAAGACTTTTTTTTTTTTAATTAAGATTTTATTTATTTGACAGAGAGAAACACAGCGAGAGAGAAAACATAAGCAGGGGAGTGGGAGAGGGAGAAGCAGGCCTCCCGCTGAGCAGGGAGCCCTATATGGGGCTCAATCCCAGGACTCTGGGACCATGCCTTGAGCTCAAGGCAGAATCTTAATGACTGAGGCACCCAAGCACCCCAGGAAGACATCTTTCTTAATTTGTTTTTCTTAATCTGTTTTTGGGTGTGAATTTATTCCCATTATTGTCATAAAACTTACTTTATGTAATTTTGGTTTAAAAAAATTGTCTTTAAGGACATAGAGTGGTTGAAAATCAAGGTGGGAAAAAAAAAAGATGTAGGGGCTCCTGGGTCACTCAGTCAGTTAAGTGTTTACCTTTGGCTCATGATCCTGGCGTCCTGGGATTGAGATCTGCATTGGGCTTCCTGCTCAGCAGGGAGTCTGCTTACCTCTCTGCCTGCTGTTCCACCTGTTTGTGCTTTTTCTCTGTTTCTTTGTGACAAATAAATAAATAAAATCTTTAAAACAAAATTACCAAGAGTTTCAGTTAAAGAGGGCAATATAGGCAAACTCTGAACTCCCCTCCTTGGAACACACCAAGTTATACCTGTTTCCCTTCCGTGCCCCTTGGTCTGGGAGGTGTTTCAAGGCAAAACGCTGTAGTGTTCACCCCATTTGTTTCCCTTTTCAGGGATCACAGCCCTGTATTACTGAGAGTCAATGTTCTGAGAACAGTTCCAAATATTTTCTATTATTCTATTTCTATGTATTTTTAGTCTGATGCCATTTATTTTGTCGTGGCCAGAAGCAGAAGTCCTCAAGTTTCTTTGATGGTTACTGGTAACACTTTGCTGTCTTGGTTCTCTCTTCCAGATTTTTTTCTTATATGATTAGGGGTGTGGTTATTATGAGGACCACACAGGAGAGGAAGAGTTCTGGAAGCCGTGTTAGGTCAGGAGGCACATTAAGCTTGATGGCGTATGAGTCCTTCAAGGTGAGGTGGAGGATTGAAACTAAAATCAGCAAAAGAAATGAGGTCATAGCATATTTGGGAGGAGGAACAGCAATTGTGTGAAAGCAGTGAGGAGATTGTATACTGGTGAAAATGAGAAACAAATTTAGTAGGAAGGGAATGAAGGCAGGCAAGTTCTTTAGAATTGTTCGGGTTTCACTGTACTGTGACTGAACAATAAGAGTACTAAGTGTATCATGATGCTTCTTTCATTCAGTGCCTGGTATTTAATGCTTGAATTCTGGCTGCTAATTAAAGTTTCTGACTAGGGCTATTGGAAGGGTAGAAAAAGAGGATTTAATTAATTTTAGTGCACCTTTACTGAATCCAACTCTTTATCAGACACTGGTATAGATACAGGGAATATAAACATAGAGGTTTTTGTTTTCAAGCCTTTGGGGAACTCATTTTCTAGTTAGATAAATAGATACATAATTTCAGTATGTAATCTCATGATGCTGAGGCCAAACAATATAGTCATTGGTTAAATAAGATAGTTAACTTTTCTCTCCTATGAAAGAAACCAGGTGGGCAGTCTGGGACTAGTGTGGTCTTCTGGGACTAAGGCTAGTTCTACCGTTTTGCTACTCTGTCATCATTACAGCCTTACCTCTTAATCTAGATAACAAGAGGGAGGATACTCTCTTTTTCATAATTTGACTTCCAGGAAGTCCCACAGAATACCTTTATTTTCATATCATTGGACAGTTGATTGTAAGTCTTCACTTACCAGCAAGGGAGGCATTTATTATGTTTCCAAATAAAATAGTGGTCTGTTGACAAGTAAGAAGAGGAGCTTTGTGACAGGAAGCCATAGAAGAGGTCTTATGTGTTCTCTTTACCTGACTCCTAGGTGTATTTAGGGTGGGGTTGGAAAAAGGAAGGGGAGCAGGAAAGACTGGTGTCCAGGAAACTAATTTGGTTATTCCAGTTGTGTAGGTGAGAGATAAGATGTGATCTCGGATACTTTAAAGGAAGGGGCATGTATTAGTTGGGTCCCTGGGTTGCAGGGAACAGAGATCAAACTTTAATTGGCTTATTCAGAAAAAGGGGCAATTCATTATTAGAGTACGAAAGTTTCCTAGGACATGTAGGTATGGGAATGCAGCTGGGTTTCAGGAATGGCTGGAATTAGAGTTGCAAATGCTTTTATCAATCATCTTGCCATCTTCCATGTTTGTTTTTCTCTGAGTTCAGTTTTTTTCTTGGTAACAGATCAGTTTTTTGCTGAATTCTATTCCTCCTGACAAAAATAGCTTCTGCCAGTGCATTTTCAGTTCTCTTTAGTTTTAGCAGCCCCACTGAATCTTGATTTCAAATTCCTGGACAGTAACTCCGATTGATATGAATTGGGGTCAGATACCTACCTTTGAACAAATCAGCCATGGCCAGAGATGGAAGTGGGATTCCCATGGTAGGCATGGTAGGGCTCCCATGGTGTTTGCTGTATGGTATATTTGAGAAATACTTTGGAAATGGAAATAGTAGGTTTAGATGGGAGGGCTAAGTTGATCCTGAGATTGTTGACTTGGGTAAGTGGATGGTTGGTGGTACCATGTAATTGAATTCAGTAGTAGAGGAGGAGGAACAGGCTTCATGGAAGAGATGATGGATTAACTTTTTGTTCTTACTGAGTTTGGCATGGCATCCAAATATAGTAGGTAGTTGGTTAAATCACTGGACTTTGGGTAGACAAATTTGAAAGATATCAGTACAGTTGATAGTAGTTTGAGTAATGAGAGTGGATTTAAGGGCCAACGGGGAATGTTCAGAGATTAGAAAATGTAGTGGGCAAAGAATGGAACCCCAAATAACATTGGTATTTAAGGGCTGAGCAAATGAGGAAAAGTGCATGAGGGAAGTGAAGAAGAAACCAAGAATGGGAGGAGAACTGGGAAGGGTCATGGAGGTTGAAAAGGTGAGTTATCCAGAGTTGTATTCAGCAGAGGTCTAGGGAGAAAAAGATGGAAACATTCTGCTGCACTGGGCAAAGGGGAAACCAGTGGTGAGCTCTGAAGATGTTTTAGTAGGTTAATGGGGACATAAGCCACATGGTAGAGTTTGAGAATTGGGTGAGGATGTGCAGACAGAGAGTGTAGACTGCTGTTTTAAGAATTTGGCTTAGAGTAGAAGTTGGAAGATAAATGTCTGCTAGAGGGAGACATAAGGGCAGTCAGTGTTCCCCTTCTTCCCTCATTCACACACACACACACACACACACACACACACACACAGGATGGGGAATACTTGAACATATTTCTAGGGCAATAGAGAGCTTTGGGTGAAGCTATGAGACAAAGAGATGATTGATAGTGCAACCATCCTAGAGGACCAGGAGTCATTGGGGCCAAGATCTGTGAAGGAGGAACAGCTTTAAAGAGGAAGAGTTAATAGGAGGTAAGGATAGGCTCAGGCATAAATAGTTCTGTTGGAAGTTGGGTAGGAAGCTAAAGTGACTTCGTTTTTATTGATCAAGAAGGAGAGAGCCATTTGCTGACTGTATGTGGAATGGAATTTGGTAGAAAACTTGAGAGAGATCTTTAAGAAGATGATGAGCATCACCTCTCTGCCAGGGTATTAAGCGTGGTCTCTAGGCGAGAGCAGATGTGGTTGCTTTCCTGGTAGAACTTGCTGTGAGATTAATCAGTCATGCAAGTAAATGTAAAACTGATAAATGCTTCAAAGTGGGGAGGAAGCTAAGGGAGTGGAAGAGAGGGCTGACCAGGGACCAGGAAGAGGAACACTAGATGTGATTAAGAGTCTAGCTCAACTGAAGTTGTAAAGGGCATGGTGATTGGGTTTATGCAGGGGTGGAGATGGTTTGCAGCTGTGGTGGGGAAGCAGCTTATGGCCCTGATCAGTGACTTGGAAGGGATGGGTTAGCATTTCAGAGGGTAGAGAAAACCTGTAGTTTCAGAAGAAGGCCTTCCGGGGGGCGCCTGGCCCACTCAGGAGAGCATAAGACTTGATCTCGTGGTTTGAAGTTCAAGCCCCACGTTGGATGTAGCGATTACTTAAAAATAAAATCTTAAAAAAAAAAAAAAAAAGACCTTCAACAGAATCCTGTGGAACACTAATGTAAACATTTTTTGTTTCCAGCATGATCTTAGCAGATTGGCTTTCCCCCAAGGAATGTGCTAATAAATCTTTCAGATTATAGACTCCCTTTATAGTGGATAATACCAAGTGGTAGGAACCAGTTCTCTCAATTGCTTTTTTTAAAGTCAGTTTTTACTTCAAGTCCAGTTAGTTAGCACTTATTGTTATGTTAGTTTGAGGGATGCAGTTCAGTGACTCAAAACTTCCATAGGTCACCCTGTGCTCATCACGACACATGCAGCCCTTTCTAAATTGATTTGACAATGTAAATATGAGTAGGCCAGAAACATATTTATAGTGATTATCTTAAAAATTGTAACTGTATATGTAAATAGCTAGTTCTAATGTTTCTACGAATCCAAATCAAGGCCTGAATGAATGAATGAATGAAGTCTGCTCTGCATTGGAAAACAGTTGGCACTTGAGACGCCACAGCACAAATGTGTTTACTCCATGTGAATTATACCTTTCACCAGACATATTGTTGTTCTCCAGTTAGGTAATTATCGAGAACTTTGTGATATGAAGGAATATTGTTCTCATTCAGGAAATCCCTTTTCTTCCCTTGGCCTCCAAGTTTCTCTGCTTTGCATTAGCAAGTGTTGTGTACTGGGTGATTTCTAGGATCTTTCCTACACTTACTATACAGCTCCAAAGAGTAGATGATAGAGCCAGACAGATCTAGATTTCTATTCTGGTTCTCCTACTTGGATACCATGTAGCTTGGGCAAGTTACCTAATTTGGGGAAGCTTTTCTTATCTCTAAAACCAAATAGTATTTTATGTAGGGTAGTTTTAAGGAGTCATCTTGAGAACATATGCAAAAGTATTTATTATAGTACTTAACATAGAAGGAGTTGATTGATGTATTTGTGGAAAACAGAACCCAGAACTTGGCATAATGCTGAGCACATAGGAGATGTTGGCTAAATACTTTGTAGCTGATTTAATAACCTGGTATTTAAACACAGTAACAAAGTGCCTTACCAGCCTGGCTGTTAACTGAGATCTCTGCATTTTTAGACCCAGGGAAATTTAAAAATTTGAAACTTAGAGACAAAGTCATTTACTTGAGTGTTGTTTCCCTTGTTCTAGTTAAACAAAAATGTCAGTATTGCTTAATGTTGGTAGGAACCGAAGCTCTGTGTTGAAGTGGGTTCTCTGTTGTCAGTTCTAATCTTTTGTTTTCGCTTTCCCTCAGCATGACAACAGTCGTGGTGTTTCATGGGCTTATCCCAAAAGAGTGGGTTTACATGTTCTTTGTTCATATTTTCAATGTACCTTTTTAAAGGGGAAGTCGACTCTAAATTTTTTTTCTAGAAATCTGAGTTCACCATTTAACAACATAGAATTTTTATATGCAAGTCTGCAAGTTTGAGAATTTCACGTGTATGCTAAATATTCTTAGAGCTCTGAAGATGAGTGGGTTGAGGCTGTCCCATCCCAGACTTCTGGCGGAGAAAAGGCTTGGAAAGCGAAAGGGGAGAATTCAGAAAGAGAAGACAACGCATCTATCCAGGTAGGTCACCTGGTTTTAAAGAAAGAAGTGTGAATAGCTAAGAATAGATGAATGTTAAAATGACAGATGCTTCAAGAGGAAAATTGGACTTTGAAAACAGTATATACTTTGATGAATAATTCTGGCAGTGACGCTGTTTGCTTAGTCTTCAGACTTCCGTTCTTCTTCGTGAGAAAGGGAGTACTGACCGCTGTTCTGGTTCCACAGAGGGTTTCTTCCCTCTAGTTATTGCTAGAAAAGCATCATGTTCCTCTCCTGTCCTGAAGCTCTATACCGTTACGTGTATCTGAGTGAGGAGAGTTTGCTCAGTTTTTATTTCTCCACCAGATCATGTCTTAATTCCCCTTAGCAGATTTAGAGTTGAAGAGTTCACAGATGTGAGGCTGTCGTTCATTTGCTGCTGTGAGAACGCAGCTTAGACGCTGTTGGCCGCAGCACAGAAAGGTGGAAGGAGCTGGTGTTTGAGTGCCTGTTCCATGTCAGGCACCAGACTGTGTGCCTTAAATCTTTTCTCTGCTTTACTCCTTAAAACAGTCCTTAAAGGGAGGAATTTATTCTGTTTTACAGGAGAGAGACTAAGGCGCGGGGGGACTAGAAAACTTGCATCAGGACAGGCACATGTAGGATTTGAGCCAGGTGCGCGTGCCTCCAGCGTCCCAAGTGTTTAATTGTTCACTTCTAATCAATGTAGATTGAAGTAACTTTTTTTTTTTTTTTAAGAGAGATGAGTGGATGACGGTTGATTTTATGTCTGTTAAAACTGTGTCCTCATCGTCACTCAGAGCTGACAAGGAAGCTATGAGGAAAATAGAGAGAGAGAAAACCCAAGCCCTGGAACGGGTAAGGTATTGAGAATGCTTTAACTTCTAATTTGCCTTTAATCAGCAATGAGATATTTATACAAATGCGGTTTTACTTGTGAAATATTTTATTATCTTTTGTGGTATTTAATAGTATTGGTGGGGACAACTATGAAATGGGGCAGAAGTTCTTAAAGATGCATCTCCTGTAGGAAGCCATTTTAATGCTGAACTAGATTGATAGATCCAGGGCACATGTAATTGGGTGAATATTGAGTTTGGTTCACAGCTTGGATTCACAAGGGTTTTGGCTTGAACTGTGCTGCCTGTGTGGTCTGAAACTCTTCAAGGTGAGACTTCATTTGAAAATATTCTTGTGTTGAAGTACTTAGTTTTCAAGTACTTTGAAGTGCTTGGTGGGAGTGAACGCCAATGCTCTCTGGAGGGTCCCATTGTCAATTTAGGCATCACAGGTTTCCCAGAAGAACTCTTATGATCTAGAATCACAAAATACATGAAAATACAAGGATAGTCCATCCATACATGGCAGTCATCTGAAATAATGAACAGTAGAATCAGACCCAAAGAGCCTTTATCCGTTGGGGTATTTAATAGCTTTTATACAGTAACTGGAGGTATGGAAATGTGAATAAGCAATAAAAGATTATTATGAAGGCAGGTCTGGGTAAGAGCCAACAAGAACTTAAAGAAATAAAAATTCACAATTGGAATTAGAATGAGAAACTCAGTAAACGAGCAAACAACAGATTGAATACAGCTAAAGAGAAAATTAGTGAACAAGAAGATCATCTTTAAGAGTTTACCTTGAATACACCATAGAGGGACCAATAAATGAAAAAGGTTAAGAGTGATCATAGTAAGCGTCCTATGAGCAGTGTTGTTTTCTGACTGCCACCCCCCCATTTAATATTAATTCTGAAAATGGAGATTTGGTACATGGGATTGACTTATTAATTAAGCAGCTGTTCACATGGAGCATTGGAGGGCAGGGATTATGACTAAGTTCTTGACTAAGTTCTGGAACATATCTTGTCTCTGAGACCTGACACAGTTGGAGTCTTATCTTCAGAGAGGAGAGGGAGAGTAAACGGAGCACTAGTGGGGATGACCAGTGTGCAGGGAAGCTGTGTGAGGTCTGGAAGTTGGGATTACCCAGGCTGGGACAAACTTGCTTCTGAAATCCTGCCCTGCCATTGGTGGGCATTGATATTTTGGCGTGTTAGGGTAACCCTAGGTTGTGGTCTTGTGCTTTGTTTGTATCCTGGTCAGGCATGTTCTCCATGTCAAACCACAGAACAGAGTAAAACCTTGAATACCTTCAACAGATTGAGGTAGTGACCAGTTATTCTTAGAAATACGATTACATAAAAATCATCTTCATTTTCCTAAGAAACAGTAATTATTTGTTCTTTATCTCACCACCTTTCCAGCTTTGAATTCCAGGTTTTCTAATTAACATAATCTTTTCTTACAAACTCTTACATGAACTTCTTTGATTCATTGGAGCCGGCATCCACTGATCTGCCTACTTGCCTGTGGAGTTTTTGTCTTTTGCCTTTGTATCATCCTCTTCATTCCTGCTGGAGTGCCCTTGTTAGTGGTGTGTCTTCTCTGGGGGCCTCAGTCTCATCTGTACTGGAGCGGAGTTCCTGTGTGTGATGAGCTGGGGACGGCCCCTGGAATGAAGAATCGTGTAAGGTATTACTAAGGTTCAGGCCCTGATTTACTCTTGTGCGGGCAATTTCAGGAAGCTCTTCATTTCTCACCTAGCATCCTATGACAAGTGTCAGATTAATATTTTCAAAGTACAGCTCTGATCATGGTCTTACTCTCTTTAGAAGTCCTTGTGATTCAAGGGAAGGGGATTGTCTTAACCATTTCTGATGTTTCCTTTCTGGTGGAAGAAGCTCCACTAGGGTATTTTGGGCCACGCTCTTTCCTCCTTCTGTCCTTGAGGACATGGAGTGAACTTTCTTTTGGAAAATTTGGAAGGAATGCACTAGGCATACCTGCGCTCTCTGCTTATGGACCAGGCTGGCTCCAGAGCCCACGTGGGGAGTGAGGGGAGGAGGGGTTGGCACGGTGCTGACTGTACGTGGGGAAGTCTGCCTTGTTGTGCTGTTCAGTTAATAGGCCCATTTGGATTTTACTGAAAGAAAAAGTCTCTTCCAAATTAGTCTTCATCAGCAATAGAGCTAGTTTTTGTCTTGTATTTCCTTAAGGTTTAGTTCTATTTCTGAACTTGTTCAGAGCTTGCATGGAAAAGAAAGATGCCATATTTACTCTTCTTTAATACCCCCCCCCAACCCCCCCACCCCAATGCTCCCATGAATAGAGTCCAAACTTATTGGTTTGGATTCTTTTTCTTGGGTAATTCATACTCAACCAAACTAGTGTAATTACATTCCCTCATGTCTTTGCAAATTCCTCTCTCTGCATCTTTGTTCATCAGTTTCTTTCTAAGGGAATTCCCTTTCTCTTTGTAAGTCTGCATCTTGTTTATCCTTCAAGGCCTAACTTGATATGCACTATGAAATTTTTCCTCTTACCTGAAATAATGGACCTTGCCTTAGAATCATATGTTGATTCTTATTATGGGGGTGGGGATAAAATGAAGATAATGGGAAGAAGTCTGATGATGGTTTTTAACTGAAGCTTCAGTGTGAAGTGTGCTGATTTTATGTCTCTTCTGGTTTTTCAGGATATCATTTCTTTTGTGCTCTAGGCTGGTGTGTTTCAAAATGTAGGTCATGTAATTGATTTATTGCAGTTAACACTTAAAAATATAAAATCAGGGGCGCCTGGGTGGCTCAGTCGTTAAGTGTCTGCTTTTGGCTCAGGCCATGATCCCAGGATCCTGGGATTGAGCTCCATGTTGGGCTCCCTGCTCAGCAGGAAGCCTGTTCCTCCCTCTTAATCACTGTGTAGTCTTTCATCACCTAACTATGCCATATGGTAGATGTCCATTTCTTGTGGCAGTCTGTGGACATTGGCATTGTTTGCTGTTTTTCACTATTTACACAGTGCCAAATGAAGGTCCTTGTGTGCATTTCCTCATTCACGTGTGTTTGGACTTCTCCGTAGTGCACATCTAGAAGTGGAGTTGCTAAGTTGTAAGATAGGCACCTATCTTTTACAAATACTTGCAAAGAGATTTTAACAGCTTATTCTGCCTCAACAATGTATGTTTCTTTCTTTCTTTTTAAGATATATTTATTTGGGGGGGGAGGGGGAGAAGGAGAGAGAGCAGGCTCCCTGCTGAGTGTGGAGCCCAACATGGGGCCCCATCCCAGGACCCTGAGATCATGACCTGAGCCAAAGGCAGACACGTAATCTACTGAGCTACCCGGGTGCTCCAACCAACAGTGTATGTTTCTTTACCATACTTAGTATCTGTATGGTCAAACTTTTGAATTTTTGCCATGCTAATTAATGAGTGAGAAATGGCATTTCATTGTTTTTATATGCATTTGCCTGATTACTGTGAGAGATCTTTTTTTTTTTGTCGTTCATATTTCTTAAAGTATGAATTGCTTATGTGCTTATTTTTTTTAGGGTTGTCTTTTTCTTACTGATTGGTGTAGTTGTTTATACATCCAGTTCTTTTACTTTTGTATATTTTCACATAGTATCTCACAGTTTGTCTAGACTCTTGTCAAGTATATCTCTTTGAGTATCTGCACAAGACCATTGGAAGAAATTCCTTGATTATAGACTCTTGGAGGTTTTGTGGTAGTCTAACAAGGGAGATAATGGAATCTTTTTTGGTATAAACTAAAAATCAAATCCTTATGGTTTTGCTTATCTTCTACATTAACCTTGAACTTAAATTTTGTACTTTGAAGATTCTGTACTGTTTTGTCAGCTCACGAATATTTTTTAAAAACTTTTTAAAAAAATTTTTATCCACCATTTTTGTTTCCAGTGGTAGGGTTGATACATAGTACTAGAAAATAATGTTTCACTCTATTCATTCTTCTCCATCTATTTGCTATATTAGTTTTAAGAAGCATTTTCTGACTTCTAAGGTTAAGGCAGGTGCCCCAGTCTGTGGCTCTCTAGCATGCTTTGCCATAGCACTCAGCTGTTTCGGACTTGCTCCATTGTCTTTCTCCTGTCTGCAGACCGCCTTTGCTCTGATGGGAAGACCACCTGGCTTACTCCTTCGAGCCGCAGTGCCTGGCCCAGTGCCTGGGACACAGGAGGCGCTCGACTGGTGACAAGGCTGCCATCAGCTCTTTTCCAGTCTGACCAGATTTCTCCCTCTGATCTTGCTTGTCTTCTTTCTTTCCTCCACTCTGAGTCCACTTGTTCTTCGTGTAGTTCAGAGCCAGTCACTTTCATGATTTGCCATTGCCCCGGCATGGAACCCCAGCAGGACTTGGCCCTCATCCCTGATGATTCTACAACCTAATCTCTCATGACGACTCACTCAGACTTCTAGGTTTTAGGACAGTCTGGATAATCTTAAGTTCCTTGAAAGCTTTCTATTTCCTCCTGGGTTTTTCCAAACATGCTGTTATTCATTCTCTCTGGAGCATTTCTGTGCCTTCTTCCCTCACAAAAGAGAATTTGGCTGACTCCTGCTCCTCTTTAGGTCCAAGGCTGCATGTGTTACTTCCTCTCGGAAGTCCCTGATCTGTCAGTGTGAGAGGGGGTTAAATTGTGTGTGGCTTTAGCACTCCACACTTCCTCCTCTGAGGCCTATGTCAGTTACTTGTTTGTTGTCCCTGTTCCTCACTATCTCATAAACTAGCAAGAGCTGAGTTAGGCATATTGACTGTTCATGAGATCTTCTGCATTGAGAGCATTTCTGGCTCATAGTAGGCATCAATGTTAATTTAGATGTTATTTTTTTCAAGTTGCAGAAGAGCGTCTCTTAGGAGTACTTAAAATATTTGTCCAAGGTTACAATTGTTAACTGAGTTTCAGATGTATTATTTATTAACGGATTTTATGGTGAGGTTACTTTTAAATTGTGATCTCTGAAAATGTTTCGTTCTAGTCCAGACTGCTGGAGAGAGAATTGAATCCATACTGGAAAGATGGCGGGACAGGTCTTCCCCCAGAAGACTGTAACGTGTCATCAGTTACCAAAGGTATCTCCAGATTTTGGTTGTAGCCACATAAGCATGTCTTATAACTTGGTATTCCTCAGGAAATGACCAAAGTTAGTAGACTGGCAAGATTTGGTTATTCAAATATTAATGATTTCTGCTTGGTGCTATAGTTTTGATTATGTCCAGAATTCTCTGTGTTTATTTCTATATTTGCCAAACAACTGTAAGTTTATTGATTATCTGATGTGGAATACACATGGTTTCATGTTATGAGTGCCTATGGATTATTACTAAAGGTTCAGATAACATAATGACGAAGCAGATAAAATATGTGCAGTCTTTTGAGGCCTTATTTAAATTTAGTACCTGGGAGGATTATTTTAACTATATATGTTTGGGAACAAATTGATGAACTGTATATATTTTGTGCTTGATAATGCTTCCATATTTGAGTTTCTGTTTTGGATGGATTAATACAAAGTATGATTCTGTGAGAGTATAATAATGCTTTGGTTTGTTACAAATTCTGTAACAAAATGTGAAAAAGCATTAAGTCTGAGATTTAATGAAAATAATGCATAAATATTTAAGTGATTTCATATCTTCAGAAACTCCTACTTTGCCAGCATTCATAAAATTTGTTATTTACTTTAGGATGGTGTTATTTCCAGCAGATGGAGATAAAATACTTAAGTGTCACATAATCACACTTGATACCATAATTTAAAAATATTTATATGCCAGTTACATGTTGCAATGACGAGTCCGTGAAGAGTTTATTTAGCTCTAGCTAACGTGGTGCAGAGATAGTAGTGGTGTCAAATATGGGGCTGTCTTTTCCTTTCAGTGGTTTATCAAAAGATTCTCATGCTTTTTGTTGTATTCTTTATTTTTATTTTGGCCATTCGTAGATATTCTTTTCGTGTTTTACGTGGAGATGTTTCTAAATCCACCCTGTAAGTTTGTTTATAATTTTTCTTCAGCGGTTTCCCGTGCTCTTAGTAATTGTAGCATTTTCTTTATTGGCTTTCAGCATAGATAGAAATGTCTCTGCTGGGTTGTAACATAGTAACTCTTTGTCACACAAAGAATCTCTTTGAGATACATTTTTGGTAATTTAAAAGCATAAGTTTAGGGCAGTAGGTTAGCTCGCTGAACCGTTACTATGTTGAGCTGATTTTTTGATCCAGGCTTTTGCTACCATTGTTGTCAGAGGACAGTTAGTAAATTAACCTGTGGGGAACACTTAGAATTGACCAACTGAACCTTTGGGTATTTGCAGCCAGTAGGTTCTCGGCTTCTTGAGTGTGGAAGACGCAGTGTTGTACTGTAGGTAGGATCTTTCAACTGGCCGAAACAGCATAATCTCAGATATGACAAGAAAAATGATCTAATAAAAAGCTTTTAGAGAGCCTTTTTTCTTTTCCCCTTCACCACCTCCCTTTCCCATTATTACTCTTATTTAGAAGGAGGAAGAATGACAGGGCTCGTCTGTCAGAGGTTTAGATCCCAGAGTTGACATTAAGTTTTAAATGATCTGCAGGCTGGACTGCGTATGTGGATAGTGTAGTCATTCTGTGTGGACCTGTGGTCGGGCTGAGCTGGTTAGGCCCCTGACAGTGGTACCACTTGAGTATGAAGGAGCTATGTAGAGGTGACATAGTGGTAGTGTTAAGGACTCAGAATTTGGACTTAGGCTACTTGGGATTAGTATTTTTGGCATTTCTACTTAGTAGCTTTTTGATTTTGGGAAAGTTGCTTGACCTCTCTGAGTTGTTTACTTGATTTTTTAAACATTTTTATTTACATTCCAGTTAGTTAACATAGTGTAGTCTCAGTTAAAGGTGTACAAGTTAGTGATTCAACACTTCCACACAGCGCCGGGTGCTCGCCACGGCAGGTGCCCTCCTTCATCCCCATCCCCCCCTGCACCTTCCTTCTGGCCATCATTGGTGTGTTCTCTGGAGTTAAGAGTTACAGCTCTATTTTTTTCTTTTTTTTATTTCTATTTTACAAGAAGAGTTGAAGTAAATTCTTCAAGTTCATGGCTAGCAAGTATCCAGACCAGCATTTGAATCCAAAGAGTTTGGCTCCAGAGCCCGCTTCCTTCCCAGCACACTCTTCTGTGCCTCTCAAAGATGGAAAGCAAAGTGTACTTTCACCCTTTATTTTGTCATACATCTATGTCAGATTTTTTTCCAGAGTGAGCATGTAATTTGTATTTGAAAAAATCTATTTAAAGCCAGCCAGCTTAATTTGATGTCAAGTTCAAGCATTTAATTTTCTGCCAAATTGGCACATCCAGAGGTTAAGGAAAATAGCTGCATAAGGACACACCCCCACTAAAAACCCTAGGATGGTTCTGTATAGTATTAGCTTATTAAGCCTCATTCTTTAGAGATAGAGAATAAGAGTTTTTCTGTTACTCTTTGCTGCCAGAGGTCTCACCCTTGCTTATGGAAGCAGATTTTGCAACTCAAAAGCGTAAAGCAAATCAGAATTTTCTTGCTTAAAATAGTTTTAATGGGAAGTGTCCTCTATGCAGCATTAAATGGAAAGAATGGAAAGAACAGAAAACGTCTGGTAGCCTCATCTGAACCAAGTCCCCTTTTCTGCGCACCACCCTGGGCCATGTCATCTCTTGATTCTGCCCTTTCCAGCCCCTCTGCAGTGTGCTGGCTGCCCCTCTAACCCATCCTCCACGAGACAACCGTAATGAGGTTCTCAGAAAGTGAGACCAGTGCTGTCAGAGGCCTCCTCCTTTAAAATTCTTCAAGGGCATCCCATGGTTCTTGGGACAAAAACAAACAGCCTTCAGGAGGCCGGGCAGCCCTGCATGCTCAGGTCTCTGGTGGCTGGTGCTCTTGCAGGCCTTGTTTACAGGGCTCACAGGGCTTTTGCACAGGTTCCCCTCCATTACCTAGCTAACTCCTACTTGTCTTTCAGAGTGAGCTTCCTCGGAGGGGCCTTTTCTGACCCCCAGACCAGGGTCGTGAGCTGCTGCATGTGCTGGTAGCTCTGTCCCTTGGCTTCCAGTAGTGATTGCACATTTATTTCCATGGTTTTTGAAACGCCCATCTCTAATGAGATGATATGCTCTGGGCAGGTAGAGAGAGTGGCTGTTGCTGCTTACCTTTTATCCCCAGCAGCTAGTACAGTACCTTTACTAAGTAAATAATATGATAAGCTACTGAACGAAAGTATGGTGTAAAGCAAAATATGAAAAAACAGCATTTTGATGAATGTTTGATGTTTTATCATCCTTTCATTATTACCTGGTTAAGCCCAGTTTAGAAATGAAAACAGAAAGATAAATTGTATGTGATCCCATTCAGTTTCTGAATATTGCCTACAGAATATGTATGCACCTGTATTTTATGTAAGAAAAGAATGGTTTCTCAGTCTTCACCTAACACTTGCTCCAAGTGGGAATAATAGTAGGCAACATTAAATGCTTTTGTATTTTCATAACAGCCGTGCGTCTTAATATCAGAGCATTCACGGGATATTGCCTCTTAACCTAAATTTACAGTAAAAGATGTTTTCAGAAATAAGTGCTTATGAAATTGATAAGCTACAACAGGGTTTTGAGGCAAATAGCTGTAAAACCTGGATAGAAGTCTCCTTAGGTTCACGTTGTCTAGAAATAGCTTCCCAGCTATTAGAAAATCAGCCCAGAGATAGTCAGAATAAATGCCATCTCCCATCCATTCCTGAAGGTGATCTCACTCGAGGACTGATGACATGGCCACTGCTGTTGCAGCTGGCGGTAGGGCTGGACCCTGCTACAGAAGCTTTGATTCTCGATCTGTTTTCTACCCTTCAGAATCTTCCTCCGTGAATTTCAGCAAGTAAGCATCGGCTCTGCAACCTTTTCTGAGAGACGATGATTATCCATCCCAGATGTGTTTACTGTGGCTTTGGTTTTTAAGAGTTAGCACACCATTTTGCCACGGAAAGGCAGAAGTGACCTCTAGAGGCAGTCAGGGCAGCCTGGGTAGAATACAAATGGAGACCAGTGGGAATCCCGCGGGATGTACAGAATCAAAGGTGGTTGTAAGTGCTAGAAAGGGAGCTTCCCAAACCGCTTGGAAGAGCACAGGCCCGAGGGACTGCAGCCGGTCCCGGAGCCCGGCATGGTCGCACCGTGTGCACTGGACTATGTTTTATTCATGTTTTTACTTCCTATTATGTTCAGCACATTTTCATATTCATAGTAAATATTTGCTAAATATTTGTTAGAGTGAATTTCATGGTGAATGGTGCTGTAAATTATTTTTTATTAGCTTTTAAAATATCTGATGATTTTCCTGTTAAAAATATTTTATTATTGTATCTCTAATTATAAGATTAATAAGACTATTGAAATAGAACATATAATCAACTAAAGATATGTTCCAAAGACTGTGAATTTTACTCATAATTGAATTCACTGAAAATTTTTATTCTTGTTTGATTTCCTTGATAAATGTTAACATAAGAGTAAAAGTCTTCCTATTTCTCTGAGATTTTTTTTTTCTCTGAACTATGTTAATATATTGGTGATTTTCTCTGAACTGTGTTACTATATTGGTGATTGTGCAGGAAATCTTCACTCTGCCCATCAGTATCTTACCAGTTTCTAGATAACTCTGAACTTATGTAGCTGGGACATTAACATAGGTATTAATGACAGTGGGCTTCTCTTTGTATAAATTGAAGATTTAGACTAGCTTCCTTCACTAACTGCCTTGTTAAATTTGAAATCAAAGACTAGATAAAATAAAAAGATAGCAAGAGCAAAATAAACTTGAAAGAAAAGTGAATCATTGAGTTAACTAGAGACCTTTTTTTTTTTTTTTTTAAAGATTTCACTTATTTATTTGACAGACAGAGATCACAAGTAGGCAGAGAGAGAGGGGGAAGCAGGCTCCCTGCTGAGCAGAAAGCCCAATGCAGAGCTAGATCCCAGGACCCTGAGACCATGACCTGAGCTGAAGGCAGAGGCTTCACTGAGCCACCCAGGTGCCCCTAGAGATCTAGGTTTTGAAGTACATAGTATTTTAGACCTGTAAAGAAAGACCCATTATCTTAGAAGATTCTGAATGCTTAACATAGACAAATTTTTGAGATTTGAGTGAGACTGGAATTAGAGGAATGAAAAATCTTTTTTTCTTTAAACTTTTTATTAAAACTTAACACATGCAAAAAAAGTATAGAAATCATTCCGTGTACAGACTGATCATTTTCCCAAACTGAGTATCTGTATCATCAGCATACTTTTTAAGAAACACAATATTATTAGCATCCCAAAAAGCTCCCTCTGTGACCCTTCTAGTCAACTGTGCTCTTGTCAGAAGGCTGACCACTATTCTGGTTTCTAGCACCAAAGTCAGTTTTTCCTGGAATCAGATAGTAAGTACTCTGCTCCCTTTTTGGTTCCTGCTGCTTGTGGTCACATTTTCAGATTCATCCACGTTGATATGTATTGGTGCAGTCATTGATTTTCATTGCTGTATAATAGTCTATTTTAGGAATGTATCATAATTCATGCTATATATCCGTTTTACTGATGGTGAACTTCTGGATTGATTTCTAAGCTGGTGTTACTGCAGACTTTTCCACTATGAAGATTCTTACATATGTCTTTTGTGGTCTGTGTGTGTTTTTGTTGATTTTAGAACTGGAGTGATCCAAAACAATCCTATTTTTGTACAGGGAAAATCAGGAACAAAGTTTTGACTTAAGTAATTGATTAAATTTCTTTATGCATATTGAAAATGTGATGTGTGTAGATGGAAATATAAGCGCTTAATAAAGTTCGTTGAAGGCATTCAGATTTTCATAGTTGGGGATCATGACTGCATAGAATAATTTTTTTTTTAAATTTCTTTTCAGCGTAACAGTATTCATTGTTTTTGCACCACACTCAGTGCTCCATGCAATCCGTGCCCTCTCTAGTACCCACCACCTGGTTCCCCCAACCTCCCACCCCCCGCCCCTTCAAAACCCTCAGATTGTTTTGATACACATTTCATTATTACCATCTGTAACTTCCTATTTGTTCTTCGTGCTGTATCTGAGGTGGCTTTTTCCCTGCCATGTGTGTACTTTTATTCTTTATTTCTGGGAATGCCCTGCCTATTCTTATCTTTGTTTATAGAAGTCCCGCTCATTGTTTTAAGCCTGGTCTGTAAATTGTTCCCTGACCTCCCATTTAGAAATATTTCATCGCTCTCATTTTTTCTATCATTACTTAAACCTTTAAAAAATTTTTTTGTTACATATTATCTTTATTGTTACTACTTACATACTCTTATACTCCAACTCCTAGATTGCAGTTTTTTCGAGGATAGCTTCATTTTTGCCTTCCTCAGTCCTTAAAATCTGTACCTTGCATAATAGGTTTATAAATAATAAGTTGAGGGCACTGCACCTGGGCAGCGCAGTCAGTTAAGCATCCAATTCTTGGTTTTGGCTCAGGTGGTGATCTCGGGTTTGTGACATGGAGCCCTGCGTCAGGCTCTGCGCTTAGCATGGAGGCTGCTTGAAATTCTCTCCTCCCTCTTTTTCTGTCCCTCCTGTTTGTCCCCTCTCTCTCTCTCAAATAAATCTTTAAAAAAAAAAAAAAACAATAAATAATATGTTGAATTTTATTTTATTTTACTTTTTTAATATGTTGAGTTTTAAATGCCCTTATGATTCTTATATGTTCTGGGAAAAATATCTAATTTATATTTTAGAAATTATTATAGAAGCAATAAGTATTGATTCTGTTATAATCACATGAAAAGTATGACTGACATTTAGTATTGGAATTTAGTTTCAGTAGTAGAAGATGGTGGACTAAGCTGGCTGAGGAAGTCTTACCAAAGAATGAAGGAACAAGCTGAGAAGCAGAATAGAAATTTTGAAGATGTTGTGGCTGAAAGATACGGGGTGAGTACTGGTATCAATGAGATAGGTATTATATTTACACTTCAATGAGACGTAAGTGTCTGTAACTGTCAGTGATTTGTGCTCTTTTGAATTAAATGGATATTAAATCTCTATCATCTGCTGAAGCCATTTTCTACCTTTTTTTAATCATATAAACTTTTGTAGCATATTTTTATTGACATGATAAATATAAAACTTAAGTATGTACAATTTAAGTGTGTGTGTTTAATGTAGAAATAACATTTTCTCATTGTGAGAAAATTTAAATAATGCAGGAAATCCTCCGTGGCATACCTCTTGAGATAACCAGTGTTGGAATTTTGATATATTTTAGAGTTTTTGTTTATTCCAGAGATGTTATATTCCAGAGTTTTCCAATATCCAGAGTTTTCCAATATAACAGGTTTATTAAAAATATATTTTTTAATATATATTTTGTAACATATATATTTAATATATAAAAATATGTTTTATAACATATTTAAATATATATACACACACCCGCACATACATGCACACACTTTTAAAACAATGGAACCATGATATTTTACATGACACTTTAGAACCAGCTCCCCCATTTACCATGTGTGAATAATCTTTGTATTCTAGTAGTTAGTAAAGACCTTTTTCTTTTTAATATCTAAAAAAAAGGCAGGTTCAGAAAGTAAGATTTCAAAAATATGGGCAGGCAAAAAAAAAAGCGAGAGAGAAAAATCGTTCTTTTTTTTAAAGAGAATGTGTTAAGTTTTAATGTATACAGTTTCCCAGATTTTTTCCTGTTTGTTACATACTTTTAAAATAAGTAGTTTTATAAAGGTAGACTCATAGAATACATTCTGCTTTTTTCACTTACTAATATAGGCATAGTTGGAAGTCGGTAAATGTGTACATTTTAAAGCCTTCTTAGTATTTTAATATGTATTTGTGTAGATTCACTGCGTATTTATTTTTTAATTGTCAGTGGAGGGACATTTATGTTTTTTCCCCCCTGTTAAATAGTGCTGTACTGATAATCTTTGTTCAGTGCATTTTGCATACTTACCAGGTTTTTTCTTTTTTTTTTTTTTAAAAGATTTTATTTATTTATTTATTTGAGAGAGAGTGAGAGAGAACATGAGAGGGGAGAAGGTCAGAGGGAGAAGCAGACTCCCCTCAGAGCTGGGAGCCTAATGTGGGACTGGATCCCGGGACTCTGGGATCATGACCTGAGCCAAAGGCAGTGGCTTAACCAGCTGAGCCACCCGGACACCCAGGTGTTTTTCTTAAGATGAATTACTAAAAACAAAATTGTTACTTTAAAGGATATAGACACTTGAAGTGAAATATATATTGCTGAATTTCTCTACAGAAAGATTAACAAGTTATATTTTCATTACAATGACTTTTCTATCACATCGTTTTCAACAGTAGGATTATCATTCCTTATAGTCTGATACTGTGTTTGATAAACATTTTTTTCATTGCTTTTTATACGTTTGTTTTCTAGTGAATTGATTTTTTTTCATATATTTTTGGCCATTTATACACACACACACACACACACACACACACACACACACACACACATATATATTTATTTATTTATTTTAAGATTTTATTTATTTGACAGACAGAGATCACAAGTAGGCAGAGAGGCAGGCAGAGAGAGAGAGCAAGAAGCAGGCTCCCCGCTGAGCAGAGAGCCCGATGTAGGGCTCGATTCCAAGACCCTGGGATCATGACCTGAGCCGAAGGCAGAGGCTTTAACCCACCACCCAGGCGCCCCATGGCCATTTATATATATATATATTTTTTTTTTAAAGATTTTATTTATTTATCTGACAGAGAGAGATCACAAGCAGGCAGAGAGGCAGACAGAGAGAGAGGAGGAAGCAGGCTCCCTGCTGAGCAGAGAGCCCGATGTGGGGCTCGATCCCAGGATCCTGAGATCATGACCCGAGCCGAAGGCAGCGGCTTAACCCACTGAGCCACCCAGGCACCCCAAAGAGGCCATTTATATTTTTAAGTGAACTGATTGTTGGCAGTATTTCCCATTTTTCTTTTGGGACATTGGTTTCTTTAAGATCTTTTAATTAGTCTTCACATTTTTCTCTTAGTTTCATATTTTTTCCTTTTTTTCATTTTTCCTTTGTTTTCCTTTCCACATTTTTCATTTTTCCTTTGTGTATTTGCTATGGGTAAGTTTTGAATATTGTTTTTTGTTTTTTTTTTTTTAAATATTTTATTTATTTATTTGAGAGAGACACAGTGAGAGAGAGCATGAGCGAGGAGAAGGTCAGAGAGAGAAGCAGACTCCCCGTGGAGCTGGGAGCCCGATGCGGGACTCGATCCCGGGACTCCGGGGTCATGACCTGAGCCGAAGGCAGTCGTCCAACCAACTGAGCCACCCAGGCGTCCCAGTTTTGAATATTGTTACCTAACAAAGTCCATCAGGTTTTCCTTTCATAACTAATTATTCTTCCTATAGTTCATTGAAAAACCTTCTTCACCCCAAAATCATAACAATGTATGTATGTATTTACTTTGAGTACTGGCTCAGTTTTATTTTTATGCATATCTTTAATCTTCCTGGAATTTATATTTGTGTATGTTGTGAATAGGCTTCTAACTTCCTAAAAACTTCACATAGTTGTTTATAGTATATTGACTAAATTAATCTTTTCCCATTGATTTGAAATGACACATTTATTATAAAATAAGTCTGTTCTTCTACTCTCAAATCTGTTCCATTGATTTTTCTGTTGTTTGTGGAATTAGTGTAGTACTCTTACAATTATTGTAGTTTTCAGTAACTCTTGCAGATAGTAGATAAGTAGTGAACACCTACTATGTGGCAGGGTAATTTTTTCTTAGTCACTAAAAAATTAGCTTTTCATTCTTATATTTCTTTGTTGTTAAATCTAGAATCATTTTGCCAAGTTCAGGCTCAGCAGAAACAAAACATTTTCCCAGAATTCATCATAAGTTACAGATCTTTTTTGGAATTTTGATTTAAATTTAACTAAATGTATTGGTAAATCAGGTATGATTAATATCTTTATAATGTCGAGTCATCTCATCCTAAAATATTGGATATTTCTCTATTCAAGTTTAATTTATGCTTTTCAGTAAATTTCTTTGTGTAGTTGTTATGTGTGGGTCCTTAAGGTTTAAAAACATTTTCTTCCATTTGTGTATTGAATCTTTTTTCCTTTATGTTCTTGGGCTTTCTGTTGGTGCTAAATGCCAATTTTCTAAACTCATGTCATTAAATCTAATTTTTTCATTGGGTCATCTGGGAAGATAGTTATATACAAATGATGATTACTTTTGCTTTTTTGCCCTCGGTATTACAATATTAGATCTTATTTGTCCTCTTGAAATAGAATCTTAGAACCTTGATAAAAGCACTGGAAGCTAGTTTTCTTGTTTTTCCACTTAAAATGCTGTCAGTGCATTTCAGATGAAGATTATCATCTTTAACAAGTATTCTTCTATTCAGAGTTTAGTCAGGGGTTCTCTCTTGTTTTTTGCTTTTATTTTTAAATTAGAAATGTAATAACTTTTTTGCTCCTTTGAAGTTGATTTGATTTTTTTCTTTTACTTTTTTTTTTTTAAGATTTTATTTATTTATTTGACAGAGATCACAAGTAGGCAGAGAGGCAGGCAGAGAGAGAGGGAAGTAGGCTCCCTGCTGAGCAGAGAGCCCGATGGGGGGATTATCTCTGCCTAGGCTAAGATAATAACTTCAAGTGTGTTGAAATAATTTGAAAAAATTTTTAAAAGTTTTTCTTTAATTTCCTGTTAGTTAACATACAGTGTAATATTAGTTTCAGGTTATAATATGGTGATTCAGCACTTGCATGCATCACCTGATGCTCATCACAACAAGTGTGCTCCTTCATCCCCATCACCTGTGTCCCCCATTCCCCCCACACACATCCTCTCTGGTCACCATCGATGTATTCTCTGTAGTTAAGAGTCTATTTCTTATTTTGCCTCTCTCTCTTTTTCCTTCCTTTGCTCATTTGTTTTGTTTCTTAAATTCCACATATGAGTGAAATCATATGGTATTTGTCTTTCTCTGATCTGTTTCACTTCATAATACTCTCTAGCTCCATTCATGTCATTGCAAATGGCAGGATTTCATTCTTTTTGATGGCCGAGTAATATTCCCCCCCACGTGTGTGTGTGTGTGTGTGTGTGTGTGTGTGTGTGTGTGTATCTATATCCACACAACACATGTATATGTGTATGTATGGATATAGATACACACACACATATTTATTTCCCTGGTGGTGAGTGGTATTGAGCATCTTTCATGTGTCTGTTGGCCGTCTATATATCTTTTTTGGAAAAATGTCTATTCATGTCTTCTGCCTATAGTCCTATTGGATTATCCATTTTTTGGGTGTTGAGTTTAATAAGTTCTTTATATATTTTAGATACTAACTCTTTATCACATATGCCATTTGCAGATAACTTCTTCCATTCCGTAGGTTGCCTTTTAGTTTTGTTGAATGTTTCCTTCGTTGTGCAAAAAGCTTTTTATTTTGGTTGTAGTCCCAATAGTTTGTTTTTGCTTTTGTTTTCCTTGCCTCAGAAGAGATATCTAGAAAGAAGTTACTACAGCCAGTGTCAAAAAAGTTACTGCCTATGGTCTCTTCTAGGATTTTTATGGTGTTAGGTCTTTAATCCATTTTGAATTTATTTTTGTGTATGGTGTAAGAAGATGGTCCAGTTTCATTCTTCTGCATGTGGCTGTCCAATTTTCTCAACACTGTTTATTGAAAAGAATTCTTTTCCCATTGGATATTCATTCCCATTTTGTTGAAAATTAATTGACCGTATAATTGTGGGTTTATTTCTGGGTTTTCTGTTCTGTTTCATTGATCTATTATGCCTGTTTTTGTGTCAGCACCATACTGTCTTGATGACTGTGGCTTTGTAATATAATTTGAAGTCCAGAATTATGATGCCTCCAGTTTTCTTTGGCTATTTGGGATCTTTTGTGGTTCTATACAAATTTTAGGATTGTTTGTTCTAGCTCTGTGAAAAATGCTGTTGGTATTTTGATAGGGATTGCATTTAATGTGTAAATTGTGTTGGGTAGTATAGACATTTTAACAGTACGTGTTCTTCCAATCCATGAACATGGAATGTGTTTCCATTTCTTTGTGTTGTCTTCAATTTCTTTCATTAGTGTTTTATAGTTTATAGAGTACAGGTCTTTTCATCTCTTTGGTTAGGTTTGTTCGTAGGTATCTTATTGCTTTTTGTGCTATTGTGAAAGGGATTGATTCCTTAATTTCTCTTTCAGCTGCTTCATTAATGGTGTGTAGAAATGCAGCAGATTTCTGCGCATTGATTTTGTATCCTGCAACTTTCCCGAACTCATTTATCAGTTTTAGCAGTTTTGTTGTTCTTTTGGTCTTTCTGGTTTTCTAGATAATGGTATCATGTCCTCTGCAAATAGGGAAATTTTTATTTCTTCCTTGCTGATTTGGATACCTTTTATTTCCTTTTCTTGTCTGACTGCTGTGGCTAAGAGTTCCAGTATTATGTTGAATAAAAGTGGTGAGAGTGGACATCTTTTTCTTGCTCCTGGCTATAGAGGAAAAGCTCTCAGGTTTTCCCCATGTAGGATGATATTAGTTGTGGGTTTTTCATATATAGCCTTTATTATGTTGAGGTTTGTCCCTTCCAATCCTGCTTTGTTGAGGGTTTTTCTTATGAATGGATGTTGTACTTGGTTATGTGTTTTCTGCCTTTACTGGAATGATCATATGGCTCTTATCCTTTCTTTTATTAATATGATGTATCCTGTTGATTGATTTGTGAATATTGAACCACCCTTGCAACCCAGGAATAAATTCTACTTGATTGATGAAATGATTTTTTTTAAATGTGTGGTTGGATTTGGTTTGTTGGGTTTTTGTTTTGTTTGTTTGTTTTTGAGAATTTTTGCATCTGTGTTCATTAGGGATATTGGCCTGTATATTCTCTTTTTTAGTTATGTCTTTATCTGGTTTTCGTATTCGGAATGTGGCCAGTAGAATGAATTTGGAAGTTTTTCTTCTTTTTCTATTTCTATTTTTTGGGAATAGTTTAAGAAGAATAGGTATTAAGTTTTCCTTAAATGTTTGGTAGAATTTGTTCGTGAAGCCATCTTTTTGATTACTGACTCAATTTCTTTGCTGGTTATCCCATCTGTTCAAGTTTTCTGTCTCTTCCTGTTTCAGTTTTAGTAGTTTACGTTTCTAGGAATTTATCCATTTCTACCAGGTTGTCCAGTTTATTGGCATATAGTTTTTCATAATACTCTTTTATTTTTGTATTTCTGTGATGTTAGTTGTTATTTCTCCTGTCTTATTTGTGATTTTATTTATTTGGATGCTTTCTCTTTTCTTTTTGATAAGTTTGGCTTAGAGATTTATCAATTTTATTAATTTTTTCAAAGAACCAGCGCCTGGTTTCATTGATCTGTTCTGGGTTTTTTTTGTTTTGTTTTATTTGTTTGTTTCTACGTCATTTATTTCTGTTCTAATCTTTATTATTTTCTTCCTTTTGCTGTTCTTTTTTTTTTTTGTTGTTGTTGTATTTTTTCTAGCTCCTTTAGGTTGTTTACTTGAGATTTTTCTTGCGTTTTCACGTAGACCTGTATTGCTATTATATACTTCCCTCTTAAGACTGCTTTTGCTGTATCCTGAAGGCTTTGGACCACTGTGTTTACATTTTCACTTGCTTCCTTAAATTAGATAATTTGAAATTTTAATTCCAGTTTATAGTACATTTTAAAGATATGCATCTTATTCTTGACAGTTCTCAGCTGCAAGAACAATTATTTAGACTTAACTATTACATTTACCATTTGGTTTTTAGTGTTCCTTCCTTTTTTCAACCATCTGTGCCCTAATTCCCTTATGGTTTGGGTTAACGATCTTGAGTGATTTCCCCTGCACCTACTTAGTAAATGGTTTGCTTTCTGATTCCTTGTATTTTTGAACATGACTTTCTTTTGTCCTTGCCAGGTAAAGATAGTTTGACTGTGAATTGAATTCTGTATAGAATTATTGCCTTGTCTTTTTCTTTCATAATTTGATCTTTACTCCATTATCTTATAGCTTATAGTGTTTAGTATTAGAGATAGAGAACTGATAACAGTTTTACTTTTTTGGTGGGGAGGGGAAGAAGTCAAAAGTGGAGGGGAGGGGCAGAGGGAGAGAGAAGTGTAGGCACTGAATGTGGACTCTGACATGGGGCTCAATCTCATGATCTCAATCTCAGATCATGCCCTGAGCTGAAATCAAAAGTCAGATGCTCAGGTAACTGAGCCACCCAGGTGCCCCAACAGTTTTACCTTTACTTCGTAGGTAATGTGTTATTTGCCTACTTCCATCTGTTTACATCTCATGCTTACTACCACCTTCTCTGATTTAATATTTGTGAAGAATTTTTTTATGTGCATGTATGGATTTTGAGACTCAAGAATTGGGTTTTTTGTTTTTGGTAAAGATTTATTTATTTTAGAGAGAGAGTGAGAGAGTGCATGCACATGAATTGGGGGGGGGCAGGAAGAAGGAGAGAGTTTTCAAGCAGACTCTACCATGAGTACAGAGACTCACTTGGGGCTTGATGTCACAACCCATGAGATTGTGACCTGAGCTGAAACCAAGAGTCCGAAACCAAGAGCTTATGAGCCACTTGGGCACCCTAGGAATTAGGATTTTTTATGTATGAATCTTAATATGCTTCATTTTCTCCCCTCTCCTAAGGCTACCAGATGATACCTGGAAAATTAGCTGGACAAATTTTCTTATATTATTATTATTACTATTATTATTTATTAATGCTTGCTTCTTTCTTTGCTCTTTCTTTCTGGTAATATTCACATGTGCATATTAGAATGTGTAGAATTAATTGTCCTTGTGTCTTTTTTTTCTTATTACATCTACTTACCATCTTTTCCTAAGTAGAGAGAATTCCCAGGCTAGTGTTGAATCAACTAGTATTGGATTCAGTACTTTCTGTTCTTTTCACTATATCTGCATGTTTTGGACACACAGTTTTCATTTGCAGGTTTTTCTTGTTCTTGAACTCTTGTTTTTCATGAGAGTCTGTTATGTTTTAGCGTAAGTTGTAGCAGCCTCTTGAATGACAGTAGGAATTAATTTTTTAGAAATGATGTCTTCACTGTTTTCTGTATTATATTTTGTTTTAGTGCTGGGCATTTGGGTTAGTGGATTTTCTTTTGACTTACCAGATATTTTTCATTATTTGGCAATTTTTTATTGATTAATCACATTTTTTAAAGCATTTGTTTTAGGGTAATATATTTAGTTTGCTAGGACTGCCATAACAAAGTTCCATAGGCTAGGTGGCTTAAACCACAGAAATCTATTTTCTCATAGTCCAGGAGAGTTGAAGTCCAAGATCAAGGCGTTAAAATGTTTGGTTTCTTCTGGGGCCTCTCTTTATGCCTTCTAGATGTGTCTCTCATGTGGATTTTCTCCTTGTGTGCTTATCCATTCTATGTCTTTGTATTTCCAAATTTCTTCTTCTTTTAAGGATATCCATCAGATTGAATTAGGGCCCAACTGAACTTTTAACTTAATCACGTCTTTCAAGTGCCTGTCTCTAAATGCTCTGAGTACTAGGGGTTAGTACTCAGTAATGTTCTGAATACTAGGGGTTAAGACTTCAACATACGAATCGGGAGCGGGCACAGTTAAGCCCTTATCAGTTACGATGATTGTATGGGTCTTTTCTTCTCTCCTTTGTTGGTTTTTTCTTTATTGTGCCACATGACAGTATATTATGGTACAGTGGCATATGGGAGTACAAGTCATTGAACCTTTTTAAATTTTATATATCTTGTTTAATTTCTCTCCTTTGTAGTCAATGGAAATATTTCAGTCGAAATTAGAAGAAGCTGAAAAAACTGCATCCACAAAAGAAGACTGTAAACGAGAACGGTGGAGGAAACCAACATACTCAGATAAAGCACAAAGTAGTCAAGAAACTAGAAAATCAGACTTGGTAAAATATAATAAAAATTTAAGGGATAGATATAGTTCAACAGATATTACAAATAACACCAATAAAGGTAAGTCTAGTGGTGGTGAAAAAGATGATAGGTTTGAAACCTGTAGAAGACAATCCGACCCAAGGCAAAATCAAGAGTTTTCTTCTCTACAAAATTTGAAACCTAAATTTTTAAGACCCTCTGATGATGAAGAGCTCTCATTTCATAGCAAGGGCAGAAATTTTGAACCTTCTAGTTCCTCTTCAGCACTGGTTGCTCAGGATTCTGTGCGTCGTGGTTTTCAAAAACCCATGGACAACAGTGAAGAAAGTTCTTTATCATGGAGCCGGTTGGACGGAAGAGCAGGAGACAGGAAATGTTCATATGCAAGATCATTAGAAACTAGGGGCGATGTGGACTGTGGGCACATTTCAGAAGACATGAGAGAAGAATCACCAGATGAAAGCCTGAGAGATGACTCTGTGAAGAAAGAGCATCTACGGGACACGAAGTCTCCATTTGCCAGGTATTTTGTCATTTGTTTTTTAAACTGATGAATGAATAGTAAATTGCAAAGGATTCAAAGAAATGAGCTCTATTTGCAGAGTATCAGCTATTAAGTGGATATGAGTTATGTTCTTCTGTTTCTTAAGTTTTGTGGATGAGATAAAATATGCACATTTAACAAATCAGTAGCTTTGTTTTATGGGTTGCATTGCATTTCACAGTTTTATTTAACAAATTGAAGAAGTATTTGGTAGCTGTATTAGCTCAAAATTTGTTGCCTTTTTGCAATCTAAAAAATGGAGTTCATAATCCCTTTAAATGGATATGCTACAGGAAGTATTTTAGTAGACTGTGTTACTGCTACCATATTGCTTTCAGAGGAAATCTCTCCATTGTTAAGTGTAATCTTAATTGTAAATATTGCATGCTGAGTGGAGGTCTGGGAGATTGAAGGAAAATTTGCTGCCGTATAAAGTGAATAGGATATATGAAGGATCCTGTGGGGGGGGTGGGGGGAGCATGAATTATGGTGACTCTTTTTCAGAGAAGAAATAATCCCCTTTTGACAGCTGACAGGTTTTAAAGATGTTAGCATTTTAAAAGGAAGATATGGATAGGGTAGTGGTTGTATCTGTGGTAATTAGGAAAATAGGTGACATTGATTGGTGTTATCTTGAACCTGTTCATCTTACCTACAGGCTGGGTCAGTAGAGCAGGAGGTTGAGTGGGATTAAACGTAGGAAAAATTGATTTAGCTATGGAGCTGGTCTTATTGGAGACAGTCATAAATGGAAAATAAGAGTCCAAAGGATAATGATCAACTTATACTAGAATGATCATCAAAGTATGTTTAAAAATAATACCAAATGAATGGGACGCTAAAGGAAGAGGTTTTTAGGAAATAATAGAATTCAGTAGTGGTAGTAATAGGTATCAGCATTGTAGTTTGGGGTCATGAGTCTGGTAAATTGTTTCTGTTAACAATTCCGTCTGATGCTGTGGATTATAAAGCACCGTGTATAGCTTTCAGTGGCAGGAAGCTGGCAAAACCTGCACCGAGTGATGGGAGCTCCACTCACATGGGCTCTGGTTCAAGTCAGGGCTTTGTTCCCAGGAAACCAAAGGAGAGATCTAGTTGTATTGACTGGATAAACACAACAGGGATTAGAGAATGTCTAAGACTGTTTACATATGTAATTGCCCAGGCTTTACTCCAGGTATTCTGAAAGGTAGACTATTTCTTGTCGCCACCTGTTGGTAGGATGAGGCTCTTAATTTCTTTTATCGTCAGGGTTGCCCCAACATTTGGGCACTCTGCACGTCTTGACTTCCGTGACTGCAGCTGAATGTGAAACAGTCTTACAGTCAGTATTTCATCTAGTTCCATATTTGTAGGTTGTATTTAAGTTGTAAGTTTCCTGTAGAGCTACTATAATATAGGCACTCACTAGAAGATATATATATATCTCTCTCTCTAGATAGATAGATATATCTATAAATCTATCTATCTATATATATTTTTTTAAAGACTTATTTATTTTTAGAGATTGAACGCAAGTAGGGAGAGGGACAGTGGGAGAGAGAGAATCCCAAACTCCCCGTTGAGTGCAGAGCCTGATGTAGGGCTCCATCTTATGACCTTGAGATTATGACCTGAGCTGAAATCTAGAGTTGAATGCTTAACTGTCTGAACACCCAGACATCCTGGAAGGCAGTGTTTTTGTTAGGTGTGTTATTTTGAAGTTTCGCATGGTGTGAAGCTTTCCGTGAATTCCATGATTCCCTGGACAAGGAAAGAACAGTCTAGAAATTGTCTACATACATGTGAAAGACAGAAAAATTCCTCAGCCTCTGTGAGTGTTGTGAAGTAAGAGACCAAGGAAGGATGTAAGAACCCCTATTTTCAGGGACTGGAAAGAGTCAGTGAAGGATTGTGAGACACTGTTAGTTTGTGGGAACATTATCCTAGGTATATGCTGAATTCTTTATAAAATGCTAGAATTCTAGGGAGCTTTGAACTAGTGAATTTTAGAAGTAGGGGGAAAAATCATAAAACTGCTTTTAGAACTAGAAGAAAGTAGTGTAAATCCTGCATTTTCCAGATGAGGAAACTGAAGCACTTGAGATTGTACCTTGTGAAGTGTTATGGTACATATTTACCAGATTTAGCAAATAAAGGGAAGCATGTCCCTTGCAGTATTTGCACAGAATTACACTAAAAAATTTTTTTTGTTTACCTGAAATTCAAATTTGACTGAGTGCCATGTTTTTAGTCTGGCAATTGTATGTAACACTTAGCCATTTTCTGGGATTGTGATGTTTTACGAGAGATAATGCATATAATTATATATAAAAAACGTAATTAGATATTTAAGTTACAGAGCTTCACAATGTATATATTATTCTGAGTCTTCTTCCCCCCCTCCATCAGTATATCTTAAAGATCTTTTTACTTCGGATTTTATGTATGTACTTTTTATTTTTATTTTTTTATTTATTTATTTTAAAGATTCTTATTTATTTATTTGACAGACAGAGATCACAAGTAGGCAGAGAGGCAGGCAGAGAGAGAGGAAGGGAAGCGGGGCCCCGATGCAGGGCTCGATCCCAGGATCTTGGGATCATGACCTGAGCTGAAGGCAGAGGCTTTAACCCACTGAGCCACCCAGGCGTCCCTGTATGTACTTTTTAAAGGCTCTTTAATATTCTGTTAAAAATGTAGATAGAAGTTAGTGTTTCTCCTTGGTCTCCTGTTGATGGACTTAGGTTGTTTCTAATCTGTCCTGCTTACAGTAATGCTGCAGTGAATAGTCATATAATGTGTGTCTGTGCGTCCTGATTAAATCTAGCTGCAAAATAATTTCCAAGTAGTAGAATTTTATTTATATATTTTGTTATATTAATCAGTTTACTCTCTTACCAGTCAAATATTAGAATGACTTTTCTTTTCCTTGCAAACAGCATTATTGAACTTTTTAATCTTTGTTGAGTACATACTTCAGAAACAGAGTTGTTCCTTGATTTCCATTTCTTTAAATGTGGGTGAACTTTGGCATATTTCTGTAACCTTATTTTTTATTTTATTTTTGCTAACTAGTCATTTCTTGTGGTTACCTTTTCAGTTCTCTACGAGAGCTCTTTATATTTTCATGAAATACATAGTGTTTTCATCACTGTTAGAGTTGCATTTTCTTCTTGTTTCACTTTTTCATCCTTCCTTTCATTCATTCTTACTGTCATCAGATACCTCATTCTTTTCCTTTGTCCTGTTTATGCCCTGCAGTTATCTTAAGTAGGCAGAAAACATCCTCTAGAAATGGTCCATGTGCTCAAGATCTTTAAACTTTTTATTCTTAGAAATAAAATGTCTTTGTGTATAATTTTGTTTGTTGGAAAATATATCAGCTATGTATTTTCAAGATTTTGAAACCTGGGATAGTTTGCAATATGAACGAAAAGTAGTGTGATGTTCTTAATTTAGATTTTAAAAAGTTGATATCAGGAATTAACCTGTCTCATACTATTTTAGCCTTTGGATATTATTCTTGGCAGCGTTTGCTGTGGTAGCCCAGAAGGACAGGAGAAGGATGGCAGGTTCTGACGGTTTTGAATATAAGGCATGGGATCCTTGGACGGGGAGAAAATTTGAGAACAGGTGGTAAGAAATGAGTAACTAAAAGGAGGAGATCTGTGAACACTGCCAGCAGGCAAAGAATAATTGCCATATCCTCAGGTTTCTGGAATGTTATTGGGGTGAGGCTTCTTTAGTTACCTCTTCCTCAACAGTTTTCAGCTGGAGTTGGGTGTGTGCTGTAAAGAGAAGATATTTTAATGGGAAAATAGATTTGCTTCTTAGAAATTAATTATGAAGAGGACTTCTGAAATTTACCAGTAATCCTGGAAAATGAGAAATACTTGTACTTTTTTCTTTTTATAGGATAATTGCAGATGTTATGGCAATGTTTCTTTCAGAGTATTTGTACATCATTGTAAATGCCTAGAGAAAGTAAGAAGGAGTCTATTACCAGCTGTTTGCTGCTAGTCAGTGTCTCTGCTGTGGTATTAACAAGATGAAATAATACGTTCTTTGTGTTCACTTCGTTCTTTGTGTGCCCCATGACTCATATGAATGTCTTTATTTGATACCTATTACTGTTCTGCGAAGTGTGTTGGAGATATTAGTGTCAGAGATGTTTGGAATTCTTGTATATCATCTAACTCATCCTTATCTACTTTTTATCTACTAATAAACAATTTAATTCCTGTTAGAAAATGCACCCCCCCAAAAGATGTAGGAGTACAAATTTCATGATAGTGAAAGTTGCTGCTTTTAAAGGTCTCTTGGGATTCCAGTTATCTTCTTTTTTTCAAAGTTTTTTTTTTTTTTTTAAAGATTTCTTATTTATTTATTGTCAGAGAGAGAGCACAAGCAGGCAGAGTCGCAGGCAGAGGCAGAGAGAGAAGCAGGCTCCCTGCTGGACAAGGAGCCCGATGCAGGACTCGATCCCAGAACCTGGGATCATGACCTGAGCCGAAGGCAGCGGCTTAACCGACTGAGCCACCCAGGCGTCCTGGGATTCCAGTTTTCTTCTTAAAACTTGTGAGCTTTGGTTGGAGTTTGGCATACCTTCATTATCCTCTTGATTGAATCTTGAAGCTTGTATACTGAGAGTGATGGGAAGAGTAAAGTAAAGGGAAGAGTCAGGTAAAATGACAAAGTTGTGCCTTTGGATAGAAATAGTAGAGGTCTTGGCAATTTAAGAATATTATCATTGTGGGGCGCCTGGGTGGCTCAGTGGGTTAAGCCGCTGCCTTCGGCTCGGGTCATGATCTCAGCGTCCTGGGATCGAGCCCCGAGCCCCGCATCGAGCCCCGCATTGGGCTCTCTGCTCCGCGGGGAGCCTGCTTCCCCCTCTCTCTCTGCCTGCTGCTCTGCCTACTTGTGATCTCTCTTTCTCTCTGTCAAATAAATAAATAAAAAAATATTTAAAAAAAAAAAGAATATTATCATTGAAAAAGAGGATTTATTAGCCAGATTTCATAGACTAAGTTATGATTGTGGGTCATATGATGGTAGAGATGGAAAGTGTGAGAGAGACGTGTTAAGTGAAGGACCTTCTTTCTCTCTCCTTTTTTTTTCTTTTAAGGTGCAGACACTTGAATATGTTTATATGTTCATGGAAAAGAGTATTGATGTTAGAAGAGAGATGATAGATGGCATAATTGAGCAAGATCCCAAGGTTACAGTGGATGGATGTAGGATCCAGTGTCCTCCTACAAGTAGAAGGATTAGTCTGGGGTGGAAGTGTTAAAGAGGAAGAAGGTGTGGCTGTAGATTGTGAGTGACAGGACAAAATTACAGAAATTCCTGACAACTTAGGTCAGTGCTTTTCAACATATCATTCCCATAATATTGGTGTTCTTTTTAGTCTGGCATGACAAGAAGTCATGAACCAAAGGAGTGAATGAAGATAGAAGAGAGGAGGAGCTTGAATTGGCTTCCATGGCTCAGTGATGAAGTTTTTAATTCTGTGGTCCCTTGAAAGGATTTGGTTGCTTTACTATGCACAATCCCTAGACATTCTTTCTTTTTTTTTTAAGTTTTTAAAATTTAAAAAAAATTTTATTAACATATAATGTATTATTTGCTGCAGGGGTACGGGTCTGTGAATCATCAGGCTTACACGTTTCACAGCACTCACCATAGCACACACCCTCCCCAATGCCCATAACCCAACCACCCTATTCCTACCCCCCACCCCCCAGCAACCCTAACCCTCAGTTTGTTTTTTGAGATTGAGTCTCTTGTGGTTTGTCTCCCTCCTGATCCCATCTTGTTTCACTTTTTCCTTCCCTAACCCCCACAACCCCCTGCCCTGCCTCTCAATTTCCTCATGTCAGAGAGATCATATGATAATTGTCTTTCTCTGATTGACTTATTTTGCTCAGCATAATACCCTCTAGTTCCATCCACGTTGTTGCAAATGGCAAGATTTCATTTCTTTTGATGGCTACATAGTATTCCACTACACACACACACACACACACACACACACACACACACACATCTATCTATCTATCTATCTATATATGTACCACATCTTCTTTACCCATTCATCTGTTGATGGACATCTAGGTTCTTTACATAGTTTGGCTATTGTGGACATTGCTGCTATAAACATTCGGGTGCATGCATCCTTTACGATTACTACATTTGCATCTTTAGGGTAAATACCCAGTAGTGCGATTGCTGGGTCATAGGTAGCTCTATTTTCAACTTTTTGAGGAACCTCCATGTTGTTTTCCAGAGCGGCTGTACCAGCTTGCATTCCCACCAACAGTGTGGGAGGGGTCCCCGTACTCTGCATCCTTGCCAAAATCTGTCTTTTCCTGACTTGTTAATTTTAGCCATTCTGACTGGCGTGAGGTGGTATCTCATTGTGGTTTTGATTTATATTTCCCTGATGCCCAGTGACGTGAGGCACTTTTTCATGTGTCTATTGGCCATTTCCCTGAATTCCCTGATGCCGAGTGATGTGGAGCCCTTTTTCATGTGTCTGTTTGCCATCTGGATGTCTTCTTTGTGGAAATGTCTGTTCATGTCCTCTGCCCATTTCTTGATTGGATTATTTGTTCTTTGGGTGTTGAGTTTGGTAAGTTCGTTAGAGATTTTGGATACTAGCCCTTTATCTGATAAGTCATTTGGAAATATCTTCTCCCATTCTCTTGGTTGTCTTTTGGATTTGTTGACTGTATCCTTTGCTGTGCAGAAGCTTTTGATCTTGATGAAGTCCCAATAGTTCATTTTTGCCCTTGCTTCCCTTGCCTTTGGTGATGTGTCTAGGAAAAAATTGCTGTGGCTGAGGTCAGAGTGGTTGCTGCCAGTGTTGTCCTCAAGGATTTTGATGGATTCTTGTTTCATATTGAGGTCTTTCATCCATTTGGAGTCTATTTTTGTATGTGGTGTAGGGAAATGGTCCAGTTTCATTTTTCTGCATGTGGCTGTCCAATTTTCCCGTACCATTTGTTGAAGAGACCGTCTTTTTTCTATAGGACATTCTTTCCTGCTTTGTCGAAGATTAGTTGACCGTAGAGTTGAGGGTCTATTTCTGGGCTCGTATTCTGTTCCAGTGATCTATGTGTCTGTTTTTGTGTCAGTAGCATACTGTCTTGATGATTACAGCTTTGTAATAGAGCTTGAAGTCTGGAATTGTGATGCCAACAACTTGGGCTTTCTTTTTCAACATTCCTCTGGCTATTCAGGGTCTTTTCTAGTTTCATATAAATTTTAGGATTATTCATTCCATTTATTTGATGTATGGTATTTTGATAGGGATTGCATTAAATGTGTAGATTAACTTAGGTAGCATAGATGTTTTCACATATTTGTTCTTCCAATCCATGAGCGTGGCACGTTTTTCCATTTCTTTGTGTCTTCTTCAATTTCTTTCATGAGTACTTTATAGTTTTCTGCGTACAGATTCTTTGCCTCTTCGGTTAGATTTATTCCTAGGTATCTTATGGTTTTGCATGCAGTTGTAAATTGGATTGACTCCTTAATTTCTCTTTCTTCTGTCTTGTTTTGGTGTATAGAAATGCAGCTGATTTCTGTGCATTGATTTTATATCTTCACACTTTACTGAATTCCTGTATGCGTTCTAGCAGTTTTGGAGTGGAGTCTTTTGGGTTTTCCACATAAAGTATCATTATCTGCAAAGAGTGAGAGTTTGACTTCTTCTTTGCCAATTCTGATACCTTTAATTTCTTTTTGTTGTCTGATTGCCGAGGCTAGGACTTCTAGTACTATGTTGAATAGCAGTGGTGATAGTGGACATCCCTGCCGTGTTCCTGACCTTAGGGGAAAAGCTCCCAGTTTTTCCTCATTAGGAATGATATTCACTGTGGGTTTTCATAGATAGCTCTGATGATATTGAGGTATGTACCTTCTATCTCTACACTTTGAAGAGTTTTGATCAAGAATGGTATTTTTGTGAGCATTTTCACATCCATGTTCATCAAGGATATTGATGAAGGTCTGTAATTCTCCTTTTTGATGGGGTCTTTGGTTTTAGGATCAAGGTAATGCTGGCCTCATAAATTGAATTTGGAAGTTTTCCTCCCATTTCTGTTGTTTGGAATAGTTTCAGGAGAATAGGTATTAATTCTTCTTTAAATGTTTAGTAGAATTCACCCAGGAAGCCGTCTGGCTCTGGGCTCTTGTTTGTTGGGAGATTTTTGATGACTGCTTCAATCTCCTTACTGGTTTTGGGTCTGTTCAGGTTATCTATTTTTTCCTGGTTCAGTTGTGGTAGTTTATATGTCTCCAGGAATGCATCCATTTCTTCCAGATTGTCAAATTTGCTGGTGTATAGTTGCTCATAATATGTTCTTATAATTGTTTGTATTTCTTTGGCGTTGGTTGTGATCTCTCCCCTTTCATTCATGATTTTAGTAATTTGGATCCTTTCTCTTTTCTTTTTGGTAAGTCTGGCCAGGAGTTTATCAATCTTAATTCTTTCAAAGAACCAGCTCCTAGTTTTGTTGGTTTGTTCTACTGTTTTGGTTTCTATTTCATTGATTTCTGCTCTGATCTTTATTATTTCCCTTCTCCTGCTTGGTTTAGGGTTCTTTGCTGTTCTTTCTTCAGCTCCTTTAGGCATAGGGTTAGGTTGTGTACCTGAGACCTTTCTTGTTTCTTGAGAAAGGCTTGTATTGCTATATACTTTCCTTTCAGGACTGCCTTTGCTGTGTCCCACGGATTTTTCAACAGTTGTTTTCATTTTCATTTGTTTCCATGAATTTTTTCAATTCTTCTTTAATTTCCTGGTTGACACATTCATTCTTCATTAGAGTGCTCTTTAGCCTCCATGTATTTGAGTTCTTTCCAACTTTCCTCTTGTGATTTAATTCTAGCTTCAGAGCATTGTGGTCTGAAAATATGCAGGGAATGATCTCAAAATATCTTGAGAACTGATTTCTGACCCAGGATGTGATCTATTCTGTAGAACGTTTCATGTACACTAGAGAAGAATGTGTATTCTGTTGCTTTGGGGGTGGAATGTTCTGAATATATCTGTGATGTTCATCTGGGCCAGTGTGTCATTTAACGCCTTTATTTCCTTATTGATCTTTTCTTAGATTATCTGTCCATTTCAGTGAGGGGGAGGTGTTAAAGTCCCCTACTATTATATTATTGTTGATGTGTTTTTCTTATTTTGTTTTTAATTATTTTATATAATTGACTGCTCCCATGTTAGGGGCATAGGTATTTAAAATTGTTAGATCTTCTTGTTGGACCCTTTAAGTATGATATAATGCCCTTCCTTATCTCTTATAGTCTTTGGTTTAAAATCTAATTTATCTGATATAGGGATTGCCACCCCAGCTTTCTTTTGATATTCATTAGCCTGGTAAATTGTTTTCCACCCCCTCACTTTAAATCTGGAGGTGTCTTTGGGTTTAAAATGAGTTTCTTGTAGACAGCATATTGATGGGTCTTGTTTTTTAATCCATTCTGATACTCTGTGTCTTTGATAGGGGCAATTAGTCAATTTACATTGAGGGTAACTATTGAAAGATATGAATTTAGTGCCATTGTATTGCTTGTAAGGTGACTTTTACTGTATATTGTCTTTGTTCCTTTCTGGTCTACCACTTTTAGGCTCTCTCTTTGCTTCGAGGACTCCTTTCAATATTTCCTGAGGGGCTGGTTTGGTGTTTGCAAATTCTTTTAATTTTTGTTTGTCCTGGAATCTTTTTATCTCTTCTTCTATTTTCAATGGCAGCCTAGTTGGATATAGTATTCTTGGCTGCATATTTTTGTTGTTTAGTGCTCTGAATATATCATGCCAGCTCTTTCTGACCTGCCAGGTCTCTGTGGATAAGTCTGCTGCCAATCTAATATTTCTACCATTGTATGTTACAGACCTCTTGTCCCGAGCTGCTTTCAGGATTTTGTCACTAGGACTTGTAAGTTTTACTATTAGATGACAGGGTGTGGACCTATTTTTACTGATTTCGAGGGGGTTCTCTGTGCTTTCTGGATCTTGATGCTTGTTCCCTTTGCCATATTAGGGAAATGCTCTACTATAATTTGCTCCGGTGTACCTCCTGCCCCCCACCTTCTTCTTCTGGAATCCCAATTATTCTAATATTTTTTCATTTTATGGTATCACTTATCTCTCAGAATTCTCCTCTCATGGTCCAGAGTTGTTTGTCTTTTGCAGCTTTTTTATTCTCCATCATTTGGTTTTCTGTATCACTAATTCTCTCTTCTACCTCATTTATCCTAGCAGTAAGAGCCTCCATTTTTTATTGCACCTCACTGCTAGCTTTTTTAAATTTCAGCTTGGTTAGGTTTTAGTTCTTTTATTTCTCCAGAAAGGGTTTCTCTAATATCTTCCATGTCTTTTTCAAGCCCTGCTAGCATTTTGATAATCGTCATTCTGAACTCTAGTTCTGACATAATTCCAGTGTCCATAATGATTAGGTCCTTAGCTGTCAGTACTGCCTCTGTTCTTTTTTGGGGGTGAGTTTTTCCACCTTGTCATTTTATCCAGATCAGAATATATGAATGAGAGAATAAAATACTAAAAGTGTGGCAAAGATCCCAGAAAAACATATGCTAACCAAATCAGAAGAGACCCGAAACTGGGGGTGGGGGGGGTGGGAAAGAAATGGGGAAAAAATAAGATTAAAAAAAAAAAAATATATATATATATATATATATATATTTATTTATTTATTTATTTATATCTTTGGTGAATAGAACAGAGCCACCCACTTGATTTTGCATGTATTCTGGTGTCTTAGAAGAAACTACCTCACAAAATTTAAAAAGAAAAAAAACATATATGTATACACAAATAAGTGTAAACACAATGAAGGGATGGAATATGACTATAAAGATGAAAATTAAGAAAGATTCTAAGATAGGAATTGATAAGATAAGTTGGTTGGAAAAAGGAAAGAAGAAGAAGAAAATGTAATCAGGCTGGAGACTAGAACAAAGCCATGTGCTAGATTTAGAATATATTATGATCTATTAGAAGAAATTGTATCCCAAAGTTTTAAAGAAAAAAACCTGAATGTATACAAAAAATAGGTTAAATACAATGAAAGGATAAAATATGACTCTAACAATGAAAATTTAAAAAGATTTTTTAAAAAAAGGTATTGATAAGATAAAATAGTTTAAAAATTTTAAAAGAGGAAAGAGGAAATGTTAAAAAATAGAGTAAGAAAAAAATTGAAAAAATTTAATTTTGCGACTCAAGGATCTTGGGAAAAAAGCTGTGAATTCTATGTGTTGCTTTCCCCAGCTCTGGAGTTCTGCTGTTCTCATTCATCGGTGAGCTTGGTCTTGGCTGGATGTTCTTGCTGATCTCCCGAGGGAGGGGCCTGTTGCCGTGATTCTCACATGTCTTTGCCTGAGGCGGAACTGTACCTACCGCCCTTGCCAGGGGCCAGGCTAAGCAATCTGCTGAGGTTTGCACCTGATAGCTTTTGTTCCCTGAACGCTTTCCATAGAGCTCTGGAGGACGGGAATGAAAATGGCGGCCGCCCAGTCCCCGGCCTGGAGGAGCCAAGAGCTCAGGCCCCACTCCTCAGTGCACCCTCAGAGAAAAGCAGTCAATCTCTCTGTCTCCCTGGTGTCCAGCCGCACTCTAAGCTCACTTGGCCTGTGACCGAGCATTTCTGTCTCTGGCATACGGCTTCATTTGGAGTGTCCAAACCCAGCAGATTCCTGCCGAGCACTCTCGTGCCTCTCCTCCCATAGGAGGAAGGGAGGGGGTGTCTCTCTGGATCTGCCACTTGTGGGGCCCTGCTCGAAGAGTAGTGGTCTGATTGTGCCTTGGATCACAGTTTAAGGTAACCCTGAGCTGAGAGCTCCCTCCTCAGCTCTGTCTGCAGCGGCTTCCCAGCTCAGATACCTGGCAGCTCTGATACCTGGCAGCTCTGCCACACTCAGACACCCCTGGTCTTTCTGTGACCCTGTGGGTCCTGAGACCACACTGTCCCCACGAGGCCTCCAACCCCGCTTAGCCTCTGGAGTGATGTCCCTCACTGGAGCAGACTTCTATAAGTTCTGATTTCGTGTTCTGCTGTTCCACTGCTTGCTGGGAGCCGGCCCCTCCCCCCACGGTCTATCTTCTTGTCACTTCGGATTCACTTCTCCGTACGTCCTACCTTCCAGAAAGTGGTCGATTTTCTGTTCCTAGAATTGCTGCTCTTCTTTGATCTCCTGGTGACTTGTAGGTGTTCAGAATGGTTTAACTATCTGGCTGAACTCCTGGGACCCGATGATATTTCAGTCTCCTACTCCTCTGCCATCTTGCTTCTCTCTCTCTCTCTCTCTCTTTTTAAAGTTTATTTATTTATGTAACTAATCTTTACACCCATTGTGGGGCTTGAACTCATGACCCTGAGATCAAAAGTTGCATACTCCTCCACCTGAGCCAGCAGAGCACCCTTTTTTCTTTTCTTGAAAAGATTTCACCATTGGATTTTGAGCATAGTGAATTGAGTACTCATTGGCGGGTTCTTCTCTGACCTAGTGATTGGCTTTTAGAGGCAAAAGGAACTAAACATTGAGCACCAGGTTATGTGTTATGTTTGGAATTTTGTTCTCTTACTGCAATTACTATAATTTTATTCACTATCACATTTAATCCTAATAATGTGAAGGTAGTTATTTTTTTTTAATTCAATTAGCCAACATGTATTATGGACTTAGTTTCAGATGCAGTGTTCAGTAATTTTGTCAGTTGCATGTAACACCCAGTTCTCATCACATCATGTGTCCTCCTTAATGCCCATCACCCAATTACCCTATTCCTCCCACTCCCCTCCCCTCCAGAAACCCTGTTTCTTTCCTATAGTTAAGAGTTTTAAGGGTAGGTATTAATCAGTTTTTTGGTTTTATAGCCTCAGAGAGGTTAAGATACTTGCCCAATCTCATAAAGCTAGTAAATGACAGAGTCTACATTCAGACTCATGTCAGTCTAATTCCAGCACTCTTTTTCTCATGATACTAAGAGGGATTTCTTATTCTTGGTTATGATTGGCATTTTAAAGAAAGACCTTCTAATGCATTATGAAAAGCTTGCATTAGGAACTCTTAGAATTTTATTAGTATTCTGTTTTTAAGTATTTATACTTTTATTTTTATTCCTATTAGTAGACAGGTATCTATTGACATATTGACACATGATATGGTAGTTTATTAACATCCCTAAGGAAATGGACAGATAGATGGTTTTTGGCTTTCTTCTTTTTCTTTAAAATCTATTTATTTATGAGAGAGAGAGAACACATGAGCAGGAGAGAGTGAGGGAAAGAGAATCTCAGGTAGACTCCATGCTGAGCATGGGGCCTGTTGTGGGGCTCCACCTCATCACCCCGAGATCAGAACCTGAGCTGAAACCAAGAGTCAGATGTTTATCTGACCATGCCACCCAGGCACTCCTGGCCTTTATTCTTCCAATTCCAGAAATCTGTGGTTGCTTGCAAGATAGCTTGTTTTCTGAATGTTTGAACTCAGTGAGAAGTCCTGTGTGTACGAATTATGTGTCTAGATTACAGTAAACATCTATTGGGTTAACAAATAAAGGGTTGGAGAAATAGTAAGGAAACCAACTCCTTATTCTGTTTACCTTTCTTACATTCTTTATTTTCTCAGTTGGCTGGAGTGGAGATGAAAAATGGATGAACTAGAAATAGCTTTGTTGGAAAGAAAAATGTGGTCAAGTAAACACTTGGCAGTAGGAAAGGCAGAAAAAGGGGAGGGAATACTAGCCAGGAAGTTTTATGCTTAGGAAGCTGAGAGGTTTAAGAGGTGGACCCTGGGATAAGCTGGCTTCAGGGGGGAATAATTGTACTGATAACTTTTTAGAAAGGGCAGGAGGTGTGCTTATTTAAGTTTGTTATGTATTATACATACATATAAAAATATAATATTTATAATTCCTACATAAAGGACAGAAATAGTAAGTTTTCAAAGCAGAGAATTTGGGGGAATTAATTGAATAGGAAAGAATACAAGTTGAGAAAAGGAAGTTAAGCTTTTTACTGAAATACGATTGGATTGCCTGAAATTTTAAAAATTACATTTACAGTACAATAAAAATTATGTCTACCTTAGAATTTAATTTGGAAAGTTACTGAAAAATATTTTCCATACAAGAAAGTACAACTAACAATACAAGCAATACCTCAACATATAGAGGCATATAAAGGATGCTAATGTTCTCCTGCTTTATGAATGCAGTGTCCCTGTTGTTCTTCTGAATTGGTTTTTAGAATGTAGACTGAGTCAGAGAAAGACAAGTACCTTATGATTTTAGTCGTATGTGGAATTTAGGAAACAAAACCGATGAATGTGTGGGAAGGGAGAAAAAGAGAGAGAGGGAGAGGGAGGCAAACCATCAGAGACTCTTGAGGATAGAGAATAGAGGGTAGACCGAGGTAGGTGGGTGGGTGGGGTGCGATGAGCTAGAGGGGTGATGGGCACAAAGGGGGGCACTAATTATGAAGAGCACTGGGTGTTATATGTAAGTGATGAATCACTAAATTCTATTCCTGAAACCAATATTACACTATATGTTAACTAACTAGAATTTAAATAAAAATTTGGAAGAAAAAAATGTATCACATTTCAAAAGTACAAGAGAGTAAAGTTACTTCACAGTGTCTGTCATGGGAAAGTGCTCAATAAACATCAATGTATAAAAAAACAATAATATAAAAAGACAACTTGAGGGGAACAAAAACATGTTCCTTTCTAATGGTGCTTCACCTGCAATATTTTAGTTTTCTTAATCTGAGCACCAGAGTTGTTCCTTTTTTCCCTGATATGAGAAGAAATGGTTTGTACAGAATTTCTGCAGATATTAATGTCCTTTTAAAAGAGAAATCTTTCAAATTTTAATTTTTTTAAAAACCTCAAATGCTCTCTCCTGTAAGATTTATATTTCTTTGCCCCAAAGAATTTGCTACTTAAAAGTAATTGTTTGGGGGCGCCTGGGTGGCTCAGTGGGTTAAAGCCTCTGCTTACGGCTCAAGTCATGATCTCAGGGTCCTGGGATCTAGCCCCGCATCAGGCTCTCTGCTCAGCAGGGAGCCTGCTTCCCCCTCTCTCTCTGCTTGTCTCTCTGCTCAGTTGTGATCTCTCTCTGTTAAATAAATAAATAAAATCTTAAAAAAAAAAGTAATTGGTTGATAGGTCAAGTTTTGATTTGAAGGTGTGTTTATATATTTTGCTATTATTTGCTCAGAATGTATGTTGAAAACTCAAGTTAATTTCAGTAGAGTTTGATGATATCCAGCAATTCAGGAAAATTAGTAGTATCATAGCTACATCCTTTATATCCTTTTTGCTCTTGTATCTGACAATCTTACCTTTTAATTCAGATGGTTAGATCTTTTATATATAATTTATATGTGAGATTATGACAAGTTTTTCAGCTTAAAAATTTTCTTTTATCATTCCTCTTTAAGAGTTTTGGAAAACAACTGTTGAGGTGTAATTGACATGTAATTAAACTGCATATATAAAAAATGTATAATTTGGTAAATTTTGGAGTTTGTATAGTCTTGTGAAACCATCACCTCTCAGAGTTGATAATTCTTCTCTCCCACCTCTCCTCACACCCTTACCAAAGCCCCTAGACTTCCACTTATCTGCTCTCTTTAATTATAGACTAGTTTGCATTTTCTAGAATTTTGTGTAAGTGGGATCATATGTTATGCACTCTTTTTTTGGTCTGGCTTTCACTCTGCATAAGTATTTGAGCTTCATCCATGTTGTTGCATGTAACAATAATTTATTCTTTTTTGGTATTACACAGTTTTTCCATTCACCTGTTGCTGGACATTTAGAATGTTTCCAGTTTTCAGCTATCATGCATAAAGCTGCTTTGAACATTCATGTACAAGTCTTTGTTATAAGTATGCTCCCTTTTCTCTTGGGTGAATACCTAGGAGAGGAGTGGCTAGATCATATGCTAATGATAACTTTAAATTTTAAGAAACTGTGAAGTGGCTTTTTTGAGTTGTATCATTTGACATCCCCACTAACAGTGTATGAGACTTTTAGTTGCTATGCATCCTTAAAAGAACTTGGAATGGTCAGTCTCTTAAATTTTCTGCTATTCAGGTGAATATGTAGCATATCTCATGGTTTTAATTTGTATTTCCCTAATGACAAGTGATGTTAAGCATTTTTTCATGTGCTTATTTGCCATCCAAATATCTTTTTGTTAAGTCTTTAGAATATGTAGTGATTTTGCTTCTCTCATTTCTTTATTGGTAATATGTATCTGTTTTTCTCCCTAATTAGTTCAGCTAGAGGGTTACCAGTTTCACTAATTGTCCTAATCAGCTTTGCTTTCATTGAATTTCTTTATTTTTCTGTTTTTTATTTATTTCCACTCTGATTTTTATTATTTCTTATATTCGGTTTATTTGGTTGTAATTTGCTCTTCTTTTCCTACTTTCTTCAGTGGTAAGCTGAGATCGTGGATTTGAGATCTTTTTTTCTTTTCTAATATAAGCATTTAGAGTTAATGAATTTCTCCCTAAGTCATACGTGAGTAGCATCCTATAAATCCTGATATATTATTTTTTATTCAGTTTGAAATACTTTTTAATTTCTCTTTGATTATGTTTTTAACCATGGATTATTTGCACATAGGCTTTTTACTTTCCAAATAGCTGAGGATTATCCAGAGTTCTTTGTTTATGATATCATGGGGGTTAGAGAACATAGTTTGTATGACTTAAATCCCTTTAAGTTTATTGAGACTTGTTGTATGGCTCAGAATATGGTCTATCTCGGTAAATGTTGCTGTGCGCTAGGAAAGAAGGTGTATTCTGTTGTTGGGTAGAGTATTCTCTGATTGTTCATTAGGTCATGTTAGTTGTTAGTGTTATTCATGCCTTCCATATCCTTGAAGAATCTATTTATTCCATCGAATATTGAGAGTAGGGTCTTCAGATCTGTAACCGTAATTGTAAATTAGTCTGTTTCTGTTCGTAATTTTATCAGTTTTTGCTTTATGTATTTTGAAGCTCCCTTATGTCCATAAACATTTAGGGATTCTTCTTTACTCTTGATGGGTTGACCTCTTTTTCATCTGAAATGAAAAAGCTTTCTTTGTCCCTGGTAATATTTATTGCTCTGTAATATAATTTGTTTGATTTTAAAGAAGTGACTTCACCTTTCTTTTGACTACTGTTAACACAGTGTATCTTTTCCCATCCTTTTATGTTTAACATATTTATGTCTTTCTAGTATGTTTCTTATTGTTGAGTTTTGCTCTTTTATCTGACAGTCTTACCTTTTAATTCAGATGGTTAGATCATTTATATATAATGTGATATAGTAAGGTTTAAATCTGTAATCTTAATATTTGGTTTTTTTGTTGTTGTTAATTTTTTGTGTGTGTGTTACGTTAGTCACCATACAGCACATCATTAATTTTTGATGTAGCGTTCCCTGATTCATTGTTTGTTTATAACACCCAGTGCTCCATGCCCTCGGTATCAAGGAGGAATTGCATGGAGCACTGGGTATTTGTTTTCCACTTGTCCTATCTGTTCTTTGCTTTCTTTTCCTCTTTTACTGACTTATTTTAGATTGCATATTTTTATGATTCTATTTCATTTCTTATAATTTTTTTGGTGTTATTTTAGTGGTTTCTTTAGATTTGATAGTATACATCTTAAACTTGTCCAGTGCCACAGCTGTATGGTATTAGAACTTTACAGTAGTTTATTACATGTATCCCCCCCGTTCTTTCTGTTAGCGTTGTCATATATTTCACTTATACTTGTTATGAACCTCTCATATATTGTTATTATTTTTGTTTAAATAGTTATTTTAAAGAGATCTGTGTAATAAGAGAAAGTATTATATATTTACTCCTGTAGTCATCACTTCTATTGCTCTTCCTTCCTTTGGGTTGATCCATATTTTAGTCTGGTATAATTTTTCTTCTTCCTGAGGCTTTTCTTTGACATTCTTTCGGCTTTTTGTGTGAAAGAGCCTTCATTTCACTTTGTTTTTGAAAGATATCTTCACTTCATGTAGAATTCTCAGTTGACAATTTAAAGTGCCTTAGAGCTGTTGCTGCTCTCTTCTTGCTTGGATTGTTTCTGATGAGAAATCTGCTGTTACACTTACCTTTGTTCCTCTGTGCCTCAGTGTGTCTCTGTTTTCTCCCCACTATGGCTGCTTTAAAAGTGTTCTCTTTATCACTAGTTTTGAGCAATTTGATTATGATGTACCCTGATGTAGGTTTGTGTGTGTGTGTGTGTGTGTGCGTGCGCGCGCGCGTGAGCATGTACCCTTGGGAGTCCTTGAGATTCTTGGTTAAGATTTTTAGTTTTTAGTAAGTTAGGAACATTTGACCTTTGTGTCTTCTGTCTCCCATTTCTTTCTTTCAGGGTCTCCAGTGACATGAACTTCTAGAAGGGTATTTAGGTTGTCTTATAGCTCTGAAGCTCTTTTTATTTTTAGAAATTCTTTTTCTCTCTTTTGTTTCATTTTGCATGGTTTCTAAGGTTTCAAGTTCACAAATTTCTTTCTTTGCAGTTTAATCTTCCATGAACCCTATCTAGTGTATTTTTATCTCAGACATTGTAGTTTTCAACTGATATATCTTAGTTGTTTGTAACTTTTCAAACATATGGAATACAGTTAAAATGATAACATTTACTGTTCTTATCTGTTATTTCTTATATCTGAGTCAGTTCTGGTCGATTTTGATTGAGAGCTTTCCCTCCTAATTGTGGGTCTTACTTTTCTATGTCTGCATGTCTGGTCATCTTTGATTGGATACTAGATATAATGAATTTTACCTTGTTGAGTGCTGAATTTTTAAATTCTTGTAAATATTCTTGAGCTTTGTGCTGAGGTGATGTGGTTAAGTTAGTTAGAAACTGTTGGCTCCTTTAGACTCTTGGATTTAATTTTGGTTCAGTGGGCTTAATTCAACATTTAGTCTGGAGTTTATTATTTACTAGTAATGAAGCACAACCCTTAAAACTCCACTCAGTGCTTTCTGAATCATGAATTTTCTTAGTCTGGGTAGTGAGACCAGGCACTGTTCCCAGGAATGCTGAACGCTGTTCCTCTTACCTTTGGGATGGATGCTTTCTCTGACTCCGAGTAGTTTCTTGCTGAATACTCAAGGGGAACTCTCCAGACTCTTCTGCAATTCTCTCACTGTGCCACTTTCTTCTCTCTCTGGGTTCCTTGGAGTTCTAGAGTCTTAGCCATGTCTCTTTTTGCTAAGTAAGGAGTCCCTCAGGCTTCGCCTGCATTTCCCTTTTCTGCCCTGCAGTAATATTTTATAAAGAGGTAAGCTGGGACAACTTCCTATATGCCAGGACTCTAACCTTGGCTGGAAATTTCTCTTTTCTTCAGGGTATTGGTTTGGCACATGATCTTAGTTATAAATTAGTTTATGTTTCTTGAGTTATTCAGGGTTTATTTTGCAAAAAGAACATATGGTCATTGTTTTTATTCTTTGAATGCAGTTAAATATGTCATTTCCTAGTTATTGGTAATTTATCACACCAAATGAGAATTACCCCAGCCATGTAGAATTATGGCCTGATTCTAGTGTTTTAATTTTGTTTGTTTCCTTTTTAAAATGAGTATGTAAATATTAGTAAAGAATAGTTGACATACTATTTATCTCATTGTTGCTGGGACTTTGGTCAGTTATTATAGCTGCCATCGGCCATTGTGGCATTGTAACAGAGAACCTTAAACTGTTGATTTTTGGTGAATCATTTAAGCTTTGTTTTTTGGTTTTATTTTGTTTTTAAGTTTTTAGAATTGTGATCTATCGGTCCTTATTATTTTGTTGAGGTCAATTTAAATAATATTTGAGTCTTGATGCTCTCACTTGTAGTGTCCCTGTATTTCACATGCTCTTAATCTGTCTTGTTCAAACAGAGGTGCTTCTGAGGATGATTCTGTATACATCTTGAGTGTTGATGAGAAGAATAAATTGGGAGCCAGGATTATCAAGGCCGAGATGATGGGAAATATGGTAAGTCTTCTGTATTGTTCTTGGGAGAATAGCAATTAGCTCTTTAACTTCTTACAAATAATTTTGGAAGTTTCTTTGCAATGCGAATGTAGCACAGTAGGAAGAATAATTGTTGCTTATTGATTCTTTAAAGAAATTCTTGAACGTTTCTAAAAACAGTTCTGCCCATTCTAAATAAAGTGCTTACTTTTCCTGTCAGATTTTTGAAAATTAAGATCCTAGGGAACAAAATGTTTTTAAAATTTCCTTTCTACTCTGCAATTTGAGTGTAGCAAATTTGAGGGAGACAAAAGTGTCATTGTCTTCTTTCTTTGTTTTAGTCCCATTATTAAGCGTGTGTATTGCCCTCTTAGATTCCCTTACTTAAGAACCTAACAAATGAGCTTCTGAAAAGATGGTTAATTAATTTTTCCAAATTGTAATGGGATATGTTAGCTGCTTTGTATCGGTTAGCTCATTTAATTTCCGTAATAGTGTTATTATGATGGAAGACTGATTTGCCTCAGAATTCAGTAGAGGATGGGGATGATTTGGTGAGAGCTACACCTGTCTCTATTTATCGATTATTTCGGTGTGAGAGTGTTACATTTCTGACGCGCTGGTACGGGTTACTTCGCGCATGGCAGAAAAGCAAAGCCGGCAGCTTCGTGTGTCTTGACAGAATCGATTCCCTCATCTGAATGTACTCCTCTCAGACCCGAACACTGGTGAGCTTTAGTATTGTGCTGTCAGTATGACACCGTCCAATAAATAAAAGGTGGCCAAACAAGATACTTCTGTTTTTATGAGTTTGTGTATCTGTCTAATAAACGACATATCTTGCATATGCTGCTCTTTCTCTTTGAATCTGGTCTTTGGTAACACTGAATTTCAGCTCAACCCAGAGATTGATAAGAGAGACAAACCAACAACAACAGTAATAATAGCAGAAAATAAAGTTCGAGTTTTGAAAGCACAAAGGAATTAGTTTGAAATAATGAAAGAGAACTCACCAAGTTAGGAAGTTAATTTATGTTAAAAGAAGTGTTCCTTTGGTCATGGAACCACTGCAGTGGAGAATACTGATCTTTGCTTGTCACATACTTCTGTTTGTTTAATCTATTTCTTCATGTGTCAGTTGTTTTATATAAATGTCTATAGACTTCCTAGAGTAAAAATGAAATATATTTGGGGTTCTTATTCAAATTACCCAACAGTAAAGAAGGTAATATTTTAAATCTTGTTAAGGATTTCTTGTTACAGTAACTGAAATTTGGAGTGTTGGATGTTTATAATATCAAAAGAATTATAAAAATGTCATTCTTCAGGTTATGTGTTTTCTCTATGCCCATCCCTCCCCTAGAATATATGTCTCTGTAATTATTTACCTTCAAAGCATAAACATGGGAAGTGTGGAACTGAGATAAATTCATTAAATTTGTTAAAAAGCAATGTACGAGGCTGTGAGTTGGTAACTGAACTTCGGTTATGGCCACATGGGTGTTCACTGTGCTCTTTTCCCTTCTGTTGTATAAATTTGAAGTATTTTACACTGAGAATTAAGCTATATGTGACACCAATTTTTCTTGTTTTTCCTTTTAAAGGAATTAGCAGAACGACTTAAAGCTCAGCTTGAAAAGGCAAATAAATTCAAAGAAACTGTAACAGAGAGATCATCAAAAGGATCTGGGGCGGAGGTAGGTAACGCAAGTTTGTTTGTAGGCATGTGATCACCTTGTATACTGCTGCTACCTGGTAGTGCTCATGCGTTCATGTGAAATGTTTCTGTATCTCTGTCAGTGTGTTCATCTGTGTGTTTGCCTGTTTTTGAAACGGATTTTCATAGGTATTGTCTCATGTCCACCACTGTGTCCTGGTGGAAAAAAGCCTAAGCCAGAGACACCTGGTTTTATTTTGGACACTGCCATTTACTGATGCTTTGACCACAGAAAACACACTGGTCCTTAAATACTTCCTCTAGAGAATGAGAGACTTGAATTTGGTATCTGTTTCATATAAAACAAATTATTTTGTTCAAGGATTCATTCATCCATCTTTAAGTGAACAGAACCGATCAAAGCACCTGCCCGCACGATGTCTCGTTTGGGAGGGGAGAGGCAACAGAAGGTACACATAATAACTTCTCTAGCTTATTAGAAAGGTAGGCACTCAGTGGAAGGCCAGTGGGGGTCTAGAGTGCACAGTGTGCTGGTGGCTTTGAGGACACAGTCTTAATTGTGGTTGAAAAAGTGACATTGATGCAAAGATCGGAAGTATGACCGAATCTGTGTATCTGGGTGAAGAGCGCCCCGGGGCATGAGGAGCAGAGGGTTCCGGACGATGGGAACATGTGTGATGTGTAGGAGGAACAGCAAGGAGCCCAGCGCTCCCGGAGTGGAACAGATGAAAGATGGGGAAATAGAAGATCCAGGTTGGAGAGGCCATGGAAGGCCAGATCATGTGAAGCCTGAAAGTCAGGGTAAGGAAGTGGGTTTTATTCTGAGTGAGAGGGCTTTGAAGGCTTTCCAGCAGAAGATCTCTTTTGGCAGGACTGTCCTGCCTTCTTTGTTGAGCGTAGACTGAGGGAGCGTAAGAGCAGAAGCTGGAATCTAGAAAGGCTCCGGCAATAATCACACAAAGAACGGTAATGGCTTTGTCCAAGATAGTAGCCCCGGAGGTGGTTAGAAGTAGTTACGTCCTTATATGCATAAATGTTTCCTGTATGTGTTTTGAAAGGTAGAGTGGACAGGACTTTTATAGTGGTTTAGATGGGAGGGGTGTATGAGATACAGAGGGGAGGCAAAGTGACTTCAAAGTTTTTAGCCCAAGCAGCTGGGAGACTAGAGTGGCTGTTCTTGGAGGTATAGAAAGAGGGGGAGTCTGTTTTGGGGTGAAGAGGAGCAATTCTATTTTAGATATATTGAGTTTGGATGTCTTTTAGATGTGAAACAAGTGGAGATGTCAGGGAGACAGGTTGATGTTGGAAATCGGGGGTAGCCTGGGCTGGAGATAGAAATTGGGGAGCTCTTGACATTAGAAACAGTATTTAAATCCATGATTCTACAGGAAATTGGCACAGGAGGAAGGCAGGAAAATGTGAAGGGCTGAATTGGGTATATTACAGTGTTGAGAGGATTATAATGAGGTTTATAAGTGATTTTTAAAGGGTTGCTCTCAGAGATTAATTTATACACTTTAATGTCTGCGTGTGAGGAGATGAGAATGTGTGAAGTCAAGTTGCATAGGGTTTTCTACAAGCTAACATTACTGATGGTTTAGATCACAGTAGAGAGTATGTATGTGAAATGGGCTGTTTTGATGATGTGCTAGCTCATGTTTTTAAAAAGTGTTTAACTTAGGATTTCTTACACAGATTAGAATGTTAAGAGTGAGACGCTATGCGTAGAATTGTGGGACTCATGGAGGGTAGCTGAGCCTGAGGGCACAGTACTGTATTCCATACTTCTGCCACACTTAGGTTTCCCTGCCTCCTTGTGGTCATGGTACTTCTCTCATCTAGCACTTCTCTGTGGTTTCTTTGTGCTAATTCTGTTAAATACTCGCTCTTCCTGTGGTGTGGCCTTCCACAGACCAGCCCTGTCGTCCGGCCTCACCTCCAAGGCTCTCAGACGTAACGTACGTGTCTCTGACGCTTACACGTGTGGTTAATGATTTGTGCCACATACCACCCTCTCGAGGCTGGTCCACTCTTCAGTTTGTTTTGCTTCCTTCTAAAGCCTTTTCTCTCCTCCTCTCAGAAAGTTGTAACCTATTCTTGTTTTAAAACTTCGAAGACCTTTTAAATAGTCTCTCTGGGTTTTATCTTTTCACCTGGTAATATTTGTATTCTCGTCATCATCCTGTAATCTATACCTGTTTCTTTCCTGACGCTTGTCACTTTGTATGAAGGGCTTCCAAGGCTGTAGCTGGACTTCAGAGGATTCTTGAAATTGAAAGCAATTCGAATGAAAGAATTGAAGCAGATCTTCTAAATAACTTTTTCTCCTGCAGGTTTAAGGGTATCGTACAGTAACTGACAGACTCCATCTCATCCCTTGAGCACGTAACTTTATACATTACTGATGTCTATGATTTTTAGCTCCTCCTAGCTTTTGAGCAGTGGACCTCATAACCCAATGGAGTGGGACTGAAAGTTGTATTCCAGTAGTACAAAGTGGACTTTCCGTTTGTAAACTCTTTAGGAAACTGAATAGCCTTCAAGGTTCATCTAGAAAGATTTTTATTCTTAGGATTCTTTGACCACAAAGAAAAATTTCTGTCCTCTCTGCAGAGGTGGTACACTTGCACATTTTGTTCAACTGTTACCGGACACACATGCAAAACAAGCCGTTACGCACAATTCCGAGAGAACTGCTGCTGCCTGGAAAGTCATTTATTCTCTCAAGGCCAGGATCTTAACTGCCTCTCAGAGTACTTCTGTTCCGAAATGAGAGTAGAATACAAAGTTGTTTGCTACCTTCCAGAAATTTTCTGACTTACTACAGGAAAATCTTGAGATGCTTCTTATAAAAACTTTGCTCCTTGGGAGAAAATCCCATGCATAGACCTGTTGAATAGAGAGGAGCGCGTTCATTGGAGTTTGTGCTAGAAACGTTAGGTCTCTGAACAAGGCAAATCTCTCAATTCTGTGAATGTTGTTTTGGCTTTAGCAAAAAAACCCATCAGCACTGGTAATTACTAGTTTGCTTATTTCTCTTCCCTTTTAGAGAGTGAACTACTTAGTGTTTAGGAGAAGTGTTTTTCTCAGTTCATATCTTGTGCCTTGAGTAGTGCATGACACATTGTAGACACCCAAGGAATACTTGAAGTGTTTGTTGTATGAATGCCTTCAATATATTTTAGCACTTAGAGTTTTCTGCTATAAATCTTTTTTAAATGTTTTTTTAAAAAATTTATTTATTTGACAGAGATCACAAGTAGGCAGAGAGGCAGGCAGAGAGAGAGAGGAAGAGAAGCAGGCTCCCCGCTGAGCAGAGAGCTCGATGCGGGGCTCGATCACCAGGACCCTGGGATCATGACCCAAACTGAAGACACAGGCTTTAACCTACTGAGCCACCCAGGCGCCCCTCTACTGTAAATCTTAAAAATGATCCGTGAACTTTGGCATCCTCTGGTCTGGCCTTCCCATGAGTGTACTTCCTTATTGAAACAGTCCCACCGCATAGTGTTTCCAACTTGTGGTTGGACACTGGGCAATGAGTTCTGGAAAACTACCCGTTCTCTCTGTCAGGACAGATTGAATACTAATTCTTTTTTTTTTTTTTTTTAAGGTTTTATTCATTTATTTGAGAGAGAGAGAGCACATGCAGGAGAAGGGGGAGGGTCATGGGGAGAAGCAGATTCCCCACTGAGCAGGGGAGCCCCGACGTGGGGCTCCATCCCAGGACTCTGGGATCATGACCTGAGCCGAAGGCAGATGCTTAACCAACTGATCCACCCAGGCACCCCTGAATCCTAATTCTTTAATGTAATAGATCCTAAACTGCTTTTCTATAACTTCTGCCTGTTAATAGGCCTTCAGGGAATCACATCATGGACACAATAATCTAAGGGAATTCAACTCCGAATTCAGCTTACTGTTTGTGCCACCACAAATAGTGCATGATGAACTAGTGGATAGTGAACTAGTTATTGTGTGATGATGCAGCGGCTGTCACGTTTTGCTTGCATAGCTGGCAAAAAAGAGAAATATGTTTTTATACTCCCTGGGCACCTCTGGGGGAGGGTTTCATAGACATTCTCCTATAAGAAACTGAGGAATTAATGGAAGGCCTTAGAAGGCCTTGGAAAAACATTAACTAATGAATAATTAAAGAAACAGACTCATTTGTAGCATTTCGTAATAAAGTCAGGTCCACTATTTCCAATAGTAGTTTCACCATGCTTGACCTTAACACTGTCTTTTCACTCTGATTCTTGAATGCATTGTGAGGACCCTGTAATACAGTTGCTGTGATTCCCAGAGTATGTGTACACCTACACTGTTTTACTGTGTTTTGGCATCCCTATCTCTGCAACTGATCCTCATAAACATAGAAAAAGAGAAAAAAAAATTACAACATTGAAATAATTGTTGTATTGATTGTTTGCCTTTTATTTTTAAGCAGTGAGTTAGGCCTTTATTCAACAAATACTTTTCAGTTCCTTCTTTGCAGAAGTCAGTTAGGTTCTCAGTTTCCTAAGTCGAGTATTTTTTAAATCTAAATATACATTTTAGCCTTGCTTTATGCCACTGCTCGGTGTGTTAGGTTACCGTAGGTGTACTTCCTGGGTGGTGTAGCCTTTCCTGCCACAGAAGAGGAGCACAGAGATGTTCTCTCCCTTTGGTCATTTAGCTAGTTTGTTCCCTAGCAAGCAAAACAGGTCCCTGGCTCTCCCTGTTTTGCATACCGTTCTAATTCTTTCCTTACCATCCCCGAAGTATCTCATTTCTGTGGTCTGCAATTAGAAATATTACCTGTGCTACTAGGTTTCTTTCTTTAAATAAACTATTTCTAAGCAGTCAACATTTTCAGCTAAATTAAAGCCAAACAATTTTATAGATGATACGTAAATACAAACACATTTTATAGTAACGTGGAATCTTACATCTGTTCACTCTGATTGTATCTTGCATCAAATTCTTGGTGAAATAGTGTCGGTGTTACCTGAATAAATATTTCTAACTCTGTTGTTTGCGTTTCTTATCTGTCCCGTCAACTCTGTGTGCATGTCAGCTCTTTGTCACCGTCATCTGGACCTCGGAGGGGCTTTCCCTCCAGGCCCACTGCCTTTGCACAAAGTGTTTCCTTTGCACAGAATAATCTTCTTCGCCTCTATTCCCTCAGTTACCGCCTGTTCATCCTTTAGATTTTAACTCAGACATCACACTTTCCTTTGGAAAGCATTCTCTGTGTAAAGAAAACTTACAATAAGGTCAGTAACACGAATATGTAATTACCACCCTGATGGCACTCCAGAGGAGAGAGGTATGGAAAGGTGCGGGCCGCGAAGAGGGCCCCGTGCAATCTGGGCATCCAGAGACTGTTTTGAGGCTGCAGCCGTTGCTTTTGGATCTTATTACCATGTTTGTAACTTTGCCAAAGGAAAAGCTTTTCTCTTTATGACAACTCTCTGTAAGACTTATTTCAGAGCCACAGCAGTCATCCCCAGCATGGCTGCTTTGTATTATCCTGGGTGTGAGTGATAACCCGCCACTCTAGTCACCGAATAGGAAACTCCTGCTTGAATGACTTGTTGGCCATATTTAATCGTTAATGACATCTGGGGTAGGATTTTTTTTTTATTGTTTTGTGAAGAATATTCTCTCAAATGTAATAATTTAGGACAACTTGTAATCATCTTGGATAGTTGTGATTGTGTATGTATCGTGTTGAATTTTGGTGTGAAGAATTCTCTTTAAGAGAACTCGACTCTTTCAAGTTGTGAATCAGGACCCTCCAGTGGTTACTGAAGCTATCACTAGTTAGTTGTTTCCTTGGAGAAGGAAGAGTGACCCAGGAGCAACTTCTTTCTTCCATCAGTCCACCTCTGTTCCTCAGATGCTCATCAGTCCACTATCATCAGTGTTTCATTTCTTTCTCTGTTATATAATTACATTTAAGGGAAAAATGAAATGCTACTGCATATGGGCAAAGGTGAGTCCCAAGACTTCCATGTTCTCCTGAAGGGTTTCATTCTAATACATTGTTCTCTGGAATTCTGGTGGGAGGGCTTGGAAGAATGAGGTCATGGATTGACATTGGATATTGGCAATTTAAGGGTACAATTTTAAGTGAAACAAATCAACCCCAAAGTAATTTTATCCTTCTATGTATTTAAAAATTAATGTGTTTTTAGGAAAGCTAAAAATAAAGGTTTTTTTTTTTTTTTTTTTTTTAAAGTGCTGTTTTCTCATTTGGGAGTGATCATTTTATTGAGGGGTTTCACGGAAAGGTTAAAGAGCTGGTAGGCCAGTGAGATCAGACATACTTGGCCCAGCTCTGCTCTCCCCAGCTTTATAGTTGCTGAAAACAAAATGCAGTTTTCAGTTCTGCACATACCAAACGTGTTCTGAGTAGAATAATTGTAGTAGACAGTTGCTAATAAAGATTTATGAGGAAGAGAAAGTAAAATTAGTTGAGTGGAACTAAACACACTCAAAAAAGGAAACAAAACAAAACCTTGAAATTATATCATAATCATAGAAGAAGTTTATGGTATTTGTAACGTTCCTGTCTACCCAGAAATACCCAGGATATCATCCATGTGTAATTCTCCGAATTAAGTCTAAATATTAAGTGATAAAATATACTTTGGTTTAGAAATCTGTGCCATTGGAACATTATAGGATATGGTTTTTTTTTTAAAGATTTTATTTATTTGACAGAGATCACACGTAGGCAGAGAAGCAGACAGAGAGAGAGGAGGAAGCAGGCTCCCTGCTGAGCAGAGAGCCCGATGTGGGGCTCAATCCCAGGACCCTGGGATCGTGACCTGAGCCGAAGGCAGAGGCTTTAATCCACTGAGCCACCCAGGCGCCCCAAGGATATGTTTAACAAAGAATTATTACCTTAAGGAAACCACTTTGCTTCTAATTCCTTTAATATTTTTTACTTAGGTTCTGTTTCTAAGGTTATTTCATTAAATTTCAAGATATAATTTTATTTTTCAGGACCGTGGTATTAATTGATGTATATAGTTTTATAACTGCTGCCATTATTAATAGTAATAGGTGATATTTTTCGAGGGCACGCTATATGCCAGGAGGTGTTTTAATCATTTATTTATGGAAATTTATTTAGTTCTCATTAAAATTCTATGAAGTCATTAATCTTCATTTTTTGAATAAATTGAATGCAGGATGATGAGAGTCTCAGTTAAGTTTTAGTTTGGTGGCAAGAAATGAGGTCAGGTATGTGTGTGCAATTTATAGTTATTTTAAGTAAATAAAAATTATTTAAAATAATTCCGTTGATGTAGATTGATGAACTCATTTTTGAAATATAAAAAGAAAATCTTACCTAGGTGTTGAAACTGATTTCACATGTGACAGTTATGCAAGCTCAAACACAAAAATTTAAGGTTCCTGGAAATGCTCACACAATTAAATAGAAAATTCCCTTTACAATAGGATATGGGCTTTGAAAATAAAGTATGTGTTTCTTTTTATTCTTAGGTGACTTTTAATGATAATATGTAACCTTTGTAGAAATGTGGAAATTTCTGCAAAAAACATAAAGGAGAAAGTAAATCACCCTAAATCCTACCACTCAGGGATTATACACTGATAATATATTTTAAAGTATTTCCCTCCAGATTTCCTTCCTTCCTTCCTTCCTCCTTCTCTCCCTCCCTCCCTTCCATCCATCCTTCCTTCCTAGTAACATGTTAAATATTTTTGCACAATGACAAAGCAATGCAAAAAAGACCAAAAAAATCAGCATTTAAAAAATATTTTTGATGTTTCAAGGCTCTGTCCATTGTAACTATGAAAGCACATACATAATTTTACATAATTATAGCCGTTTTTTATTCTGCTTTTCTCTACTCATTCTGTCAGTGGGTGTGATGCATAAACAATGAATCTTGGAACACTGAAAAAAGAAAATAAAGTTAAAAAAATACAAAAAAACAAAACAAAACCCAGCATTTTTCCATGCTGCACAGTTATTTATTATTAAATGAAATTGTAATCCTATCAGCATATTTTATGTCCCAATAATACAATTTCTAAAATTGATTTTTAGGAAGGGAAACAGAAGAAATTCACAATGACCCATTTCTCCCTGCAAATTTGCCTGCAGAAAAAAAAAAAAAAATCACATTTTTCTTAGCAGTTATTTAAAACTTTTGCCATTCTCCCCAAATTCCCTCTTCTAGTCTCAGCATTCACTTTGCTTCCTACTTGATGATTGGGAAATAGAGATTTTAAGGTTGAATGTTTTCAGTGTCTGTCTGTTGTCCCTGTCTCCAGAAAATTAGTTTTTCTGCAGCTGTCATCTGGCAGTGGGAATAGTGTTTTCATTTCCTCGAAGGACAAGTTTTTTTTGTTTGTTTGTTTGTTTTATTAAGATTTTATCTGTTTATTTGACAGACAGAGATCACAAGTAGACAGAGAGGCAGACAGAGAGAGAGGGGAAGCAGGCTTCCCGCTGAGCAGAGATCCTGACGCGGGACTCGATCCCAGGACCCTGGGATCATGACCTGAGCCGAAGGTAGAGGCTTTAACCCACTGAGCCACCCAGGCGCCCCAAAGGACATGTTCTTAACCAGTACTCTGATCTCATTCTTTTTTTAGCCTCTAGAACCAGTTTTCCTCTTCTCTTGTATGGAATCTTCAATTTCTCTCTTTTTGGCCGCTTTCTCATTACTTGCAAGTACACTTAAGTTGCTATGTCTGTAAAATAAACAAATAAACAACTTTCTATTTCCTTAGCAAGTTCACTGTCCTCCTCCGGCAAACCAGGGGCAAGGTGGTCTGGGCGAAGGAGCATGGGTGAGGGTGCCAAGGTGAAGGGGAGACAGTGTGATCTGAGGATGGTGCCTTGTTCTGAATGGCTATGGAGTGAGGTGTGAGTGCGGGGGGAGGAAGAAGGGCTCGGATAGGTAGGCAGGGATCAAACCTCTGTTCTCATCCTGGCTGTATTTCTTAGTTTCATGGTTCCACTTAACATCTCTTGTGGATGATTGGTAACTTCAGCTCTGCACTCTATGCTGAGTTTTGAACTGGTGTTTTTGGTTGTCTGCCTGACTTTTAAGGGTATCCTTTAACTTCAGAGTGTATAAAACCATCCCCTTTACATACATAATTTTTCTTATCTTTTTAAAAATCTTTAAAATTTAAATTCAGTTTAATTAACATATGCAGTATTATTAGTTTCAGAGGTAGAGATCAGCGATTCATCAGTTGCATGTGACACCCAGTGCTCATCACGTCATGTGCCCTCTGTCATGCCCATTACCCAGGACCCCATCCCCCCCACCACCCCCGCCTCCAGCAACCCTTAGTTTGTTCCTTAGGGTTAAGAGTCTCTTATGGTTTGCCTCCTTCTCTGTTTTTCTCTTATTTTATTTTTCCTTCCCTTTCCCTGTGTTCATCTGTTTTGTTTCTTAAATTCCACATATGAGTGAAATCATATGGTATTTTTCTTTCCCTGACTGACTTATTTCACTTAGCATAATACCTTCTAGTTCCATCCAGGTTGTTGGAAATGGCAAGATTTCATTTTTTTTTTTGATGGCTGAGTAATATTCCATGGTATACATATACCACATCTTCTTTATCCATTCTTCTGCTCATGGACATCTAGGTTCTTTCCATAGTTTGGCTATTGTGGACACTGCTGCTGTAAACATTGGGGTGCATATGCCCCTTCGGATCACTACATTTATATATTTGGGGTAAATGCCCAGTAGTGCAATTGCTGGGTCATAGGGTAGCTCTATTTTCAGCTTTTTGAGGAACCTCCAGAGTGGCTGCACCAGCTTTCATTCCCACCAACAGGGAGCCCCTTTCATGTGTCTGTTGGCCATCTGGATGTCTTCACTGGAGCAATGTCTGTTCATGTCGTAAGTTGCCTTCTCTTACTTGCATGCTCATCCCGCTGTTTTTCTGAGTTAAAAACCCTGGAGAAGTCCTTACTTCCTTCTCCCAACAGTGCACTCCAGTTCCACCGAGTAGTATTGTCTTACTGGCCTTCTCTCCTGCACATACCTCGTCCTGTCACTGCTCTAGGTCAGCGCCCCGCCTTCTCTTGCTTAGAGTGTCGCAGTCACATCCTGTGTGCTCTCCTCCCTTTGCTCACCAGTGTCCTTTAAATGGCCACCAGGTTTCGTCTAAGTGCAGTGTGGGAGAGTCGGAAGAATCCTGCGTTTGGGCAGTAAGAACCTCAGGTCATGTCTGTTCTTATTTGCTCCTTTAGCCAAGGTGGTTATTTAGAGGCAAGAGCCTTTGAAATATTTTTGAGAAGTTTAAAATGTTATATAAATTTAAAATTTGTCTGGAACATGAGCACGCCTTTACTTAGGAATCTTTCATTAGTGCTGGATATTCGTGCTTTGTTGGGGTCGTTTCCTTCGCTTCTTAACCCTTTACCATTTTACCTTTCTTTCCAAAGATCCAGTTCACTTGTACCCAAGAACACATCTCTTTCTCCATCCTGTGTGACCTGATCCCACTGGGTTTATATTTTATCTTAGTTAATAGTCCACTATAGATTTTTGTATAAACTCCCTGTTTCCTCTTTCTCTCCCTCTCCCTGCCATTTAATTTATGAATTCCTTATCACCTGGAACTGTATCTTGTTCATCGTATTAGACACATTCATGCTGTTGGATTTTATAATGACAGAAGTGGTTCTGAGTGGTAGGAGTTCATTGATCAAATGGAATGAAATGAAACAGAATATTTTTTAAAAATGAAAAGTCTGCAATGTCTTTGATTTAATTTTATGCCAGTTATGGAGCTATCTTTTCTGATTGCCCACAGTTTCATCCCGAAGTATCCTAAGTATATTAAATCAACAGTTACAGTTGGGGCTTGGTTGTTGAGTCCTTAATCAGGTACTCAGGCCTTCTCAGGAGGTGTGCAGACTTTCATTTTGGTGAAATAAATTTTTTGTAATTGAAAAACATATCACCAGTTAGAGGAACATTGCCAGCTTACCTTTTCTTTCAGAAAGTCAGTGTTTACCAAATATCATTTTTATTAACTCATTTTATTAGAGAAATGAAGTAATAGAAATAGCATGTGGGATTTTTTTTTTGTCTTTTTTTTCTTCAGTGTTCCAAGATTCATTGTTTATGCACCACACCCAGTGCTCCATGCAGTCCGTGCCCGCCTTAGTACCCACTACCGGGTTCACCTATCCACCCATCCCCTCCCCTCCAAAACCCTGAGTTTGTTTCTCGGAGTCCATAGTCTCTCATGGGGATTTTAAAGCCAAAGTTTGAGAGTGGAGGCTGGACCTTCATCATTTACTGTATATGATCCTTAGTATCCTCCCTAGTAAAATGGGGCTTAATAATACCTGTGTTGTAAGGTTCTTGAAATTAAATGAGATGTATTTCAGAACTTTATAAAATTATACAAACATTAACTTCTATTTGGAAAAGTTGTCTCTGTTTGCTTTTAAATAGGAAAAATATAAGACAGTTTTCAGATTTCATTGCTGCTGCTGATATATTAACTCACCTATGTTGTCCCTAAATGTATGTATTTCATAATTCTCAAAATAACAAACGTTTTATTTTATATCTTAAAGAACTCTATTATTTTAGTGTGGAAAGATTCCAGAATGTCTGTTAACATTTAAAAAATTTCTTAATCCCCTTTCCTCCTCTCATCCCTCCCCACCTTGGCAAATGCTGAAAGGAGCCTGGTTAAAAATAAAATGTAAAGTCATGTGTTTTTTCATGGGTAGCTTCATATGTAGGACTACAGAGAAGCTATGATGAAAGACGGAAAGGACACTGAAGAATTGAATTGCCTTTCATATTATGCCAGTGCCAGATATTATACTGGTTCTAGAAAGTATCTGTTAACAAAATTAAAATCGTTCATAGTTAAATGTGTCTCCAAATAATCCACTTTTGAAATTGTGACGTAAACTGTAGGCTAGCATTAGTTTTTACTTAAGAGTTTTTTAGTAATGATTCTTTACAGTAATCTTTAATTTTCTCAAGCTTGTACACATTTAGAATCCATCCTAAAGAGGCAAAGAGGTTAGGCAGGTCATTATAATATGAATTAATGGTATGTTAATTATTATGCCAATAAATATGTGCTTTTATTCTGATCCTAGAGCATGCTCTAGAAGAATTCCAGTATTGACGGTGGGGGAGGGGGCTTGAGGAACTGAAAGGCTGTGGTCCTGGCGTACATTTTCCGTTTGTGCTGGGCCATCTCTTCTGTTCTGAATCACAGTGTTGATGTGGAGTTTCCCAGGGGTTCCCACAACCTAACATGTTTGGAAAATCATGGGGCAGCATTTCCGAGTGCTCCGACCCGAGGTTAGTGCTTTGAGGCCTTCACTCTGTACGAGAACAGCAATCACAGACCAAATAGAAGAGTGAAGTGGAAGAGATGTAACAGGCTCAAAAGTAAAGATACACTTCCCTGAACTGAACGGAATTATGAACCAGTGAGGATCTGGAGCTTGTAGGGATCTAAGTCCAGAGAGAGGCAGAGCAGCCAGGAACTGAGTTCCTCTGAGGCGATGGGAATGAAATGCCCTCACGCAGCCTCTCCCTGCCTCATCCCAGTTTGTGGGCTCCCTGAGAAAAGAGTCTGGAAAAGGCCTTGAGTACTTAGGGCTGTAGCTCCTAGGAAATTATGAGGCTGGGAGGTGTTTTAGATGGAAGAAGGCAGACATGGTCTTGCAGTCGTGACTTGGACAAAGTGAAACAGCCCCAGGCTCACAGGGTGAGACCAGGAATCCTCATGGACTGAGTGGGAACACTGTCAAAGATACCATTCACTGAAGGGTGAGAGGAGGTGGAGAGGCAGGAGGGAGGAAACAGACCCTCCCGGTCAAGCTTGCACACTCGTGTGCCAGCAAACATAGGAAAAAATAATTGGGATGTAAACACTCATTGCCAGTGAATTGAAAATGCCGGCACAGTCTCAAAGGGACTGTAAGCATGTTTAGTAGCTTCGGTTCTGAGAACGGAATAATATTCTGAAGAAAAGGTGAAACAATGGTAGATGAATATGAAGAATAATAGTATCCTAGGAATTTTAGAGATGGGCTGGTAAATCCTAGGTAAGACTCCATCAGATCAAGAAAGGGTTAGAGACATGAAAGAGAATTGAAAAGCTTAAGCTCATATTTATTGATCACTCACTTTATTCCTAGGCATTGTTTTAAATAACATATATGTATTAATTTGATCCTGAAAATACCTCGGCTATTCTGTTTATTTTTATAAATGCGGAAATGGTTCTGTGATGGGGCAGCGTTGGCACCTGGGCACTCTGGCCCCAGAACTCACCCCAGCATGCCGCGGCTGGCTGTGCCGTGGGCCAGGAACCCGGTGCAGAAGAGAGAGAAAACATGTTGAAGAGTAGGTAATGAAATTACTGAAGTATAAACTAAAAGTGAACAAATACCCTTGAGCCAGGACACACGTGTCGGTGGATGGAAGGCGGCCCCATGTCCAGTCCCCTCACTACCTCTGCTGGGAACTTGTGTGTAGCACATAGCCTGCTCTCCGTGGACACAATTAGAGATACAGTAGGGGTTGTTTAAAAATCATTAAAATACTGTGTACTATCATAACTGCTTATTTGTTGAAATTTTAAGATAGAAACATGTTCTGTGGCCTTCAGTGATGACAGACTCACAGAATGCCAACTGGTGGGAAGATCTGATCTAGTGGAAGACTTTTCCTTTATGTGAAAGGTGCCACAAATGGCTTTCAGGCAAATGTTTAGAATGTTTAAACACCAGCTTTGAAGCAAAGTGATGTAGGCTTTTTCCTTCCCTTTTCTTTTTAATCAGGGTGTTATACCCAAATAATGCTGGAAGTCCAGTGGAAAACGAAGGCAATGTCTTGAGCCCTTCTCAGACCGTCATCTCTGTCCTGGAGGCACCCACTTTTAATTCTGGGCTCTTTCTTCTGGCTTGGTTGTTTCACGTATTTTTCTGTATTGTCTGGTTTTTAACCATGCCAGGTTGTACTTGGTTTTCATGGTGGCCATTGTGGCCAGCAATGGACGTCAGGCCTATGTTAACAAAATGAAAGGGCCCTGGGTCCCCATTCTCTTCCCTCCCTGTTACCACCGGGATCTGTTGGTGATGCTATCCAGCAGTTGCAAGTTTTTATCCTGCTTGTGCTCAGGTAATAGAGCATTAAATGATTTTGAATTAGTTTTATCACCTGAAGAATAACATAGATCAAGGGTGGCAGACTTTGTCTCTACAGACCCAGTAGTAAACATAGGCTTCATGGGCTTTCCAGTGTGTGTCACAGCAACTCAGAGACATGGCCTCGAAGCTGTCAGCGGGTAAAAGCAGCCACAGACCACAGAGAGACGAGTGAGCATGGCTCTGTTCTGGTCCAGCGTTGTGGACATGGAAATGAGAATTGCATTTAATTTTATTCCTTATGAAATATGGCATTCTTTTGATTTTTCCCTTAGCTGTTTAATAGTGTAAAACCCTCTTAGCTTGTGGGCCAGACAAGCAGAGGCAGCAGGCTAGATTTGGCCTGCGGGCCTTTGTGTGTGGATCCTATTGTAGGTCCTTCAATAAGCCCCACATTCTGGACTAATGGAGTAGCATATGTGGAAATTACTCCTATTTCTGTCTCAGGGACCCAAAGTGGGAAAAGGGGGTGTTCCTTGGCATGCCCCAGGAACAAGATGTAGAAAAGCACGGAGAAGAGGAGTGTAGCTGGGAGTGTGGTGGGTTGGTGGTGGGAGAGGGATTAGGCTGTGCAAGGCACCAGTTCATTAATCCCGTCTATCAGGCCCATTGGTTTTCACCACAGTACCGCGTACGGTAGATACTGGCTAGCACCTCGCTTGGTCTTCCACCTGGAAAAGTGGTGAAGACAGAGAATTGTAGATAGACAAATACTGAAAAGATTATGGTCTAGCAATACAAACATGCCTAAAATTATTTAGGAAGTAAAAAGGACAGTAAGTTTACGAAAACCGTGAATAGCTAGAGAAAAAGTGAATTTGAAGAAGGCCATAGTATTTGAATTTGAAGGCCTTACGTAGTATGTTAAGGTGCTTGGCCTTTATCTCACTGTCTAGTACAGTGTTTCTTAGACTGTGCTAGAGGATCAGAGTGGGTTTTTTTTGTTTGTTTTCTTAAAGATTTTATTTATTTATTTGACAGACGGAGATCACAAGTAGGCAGAGAAACAGGCAGAGAGAGAGGAGGAAGCAGGTTCCCTGATGAGCAGAGAGCCCGATTCGGGGCTCGATCCCAGGACCCTGGGATCATGACCTGAGCTGAAGGCAGAGGCCTTAACCCACTGAGCCACCCAGGCGCCCCGATCAGAGTGTTTTTTTATGTCAGGAGTGCGGTTTTTTTTGTTTTGTTTTGTTTTGTTTTTCTTTTTTTTGGAATGGGAGAAGATACTTGCAAATGACAGTACAGACAAAAGGCTGATAACCAGGATCTATAAAGAACTTCTCAAACTCAACACACACAAAACAGATAATCATATCAAAAAATGGGCAGAAGATATGAACAGACACTTCTCCAATCAAGACATACATATGGCTATCAGACACATGAAAAAATGTTCATCATCACTGGCCATCAGGGAGATTCAAATTAAAACTACATTGAGATATCACCTTACACCAGTTAGAATGGCCAAAATTAGCATGACAGGAAACAACATGTGTTGGAGGGATGTGGAGAAAGGGGAACCCTCTTATACTGTTGGTGGGAATGCAAGTTGGTGCAGCCACTTTGGAGAACAGTGTGGAGATTCCTCAAGAAATTAAAAATAGAGCTTCCCTATGACCCTGCAATTGCACTACTGGGTATTTACCCCAAAGATACAGATGTAGTGAAAAGAGTGGGGTTTTTTTGTTCTTTTTTTGTTTGTTTGATTTTTGCTTTTGGATTTTCCAGCCCATCATGAACTAATAGTTTTATAAAACACAATAAAATTATAGAAAAATGAAATGAAGGTATTCTAAAATATAGGTCAAAATTTTAATTTAGATTGAACCAACAAAATTACTGTTGAAGATTGCTGTGAAAGTTTGTAAACACTTGGTTTTTGTACCTAATTCATCGTGGACTGATAACAAATATATCATGGTGGGTAATTCTCAGACTGGCACTGGTCTGTGGGCTACACTTTGAAAGGTACTGATCTCTCCTGAGTAATATGGGGTCCCTGCAAGTTTTTCAGTGAAGAATGACATAATTACATTTGTGTTTAGCATAATGAATCTTTTGTCAGTACTGAGTGACAGTTATGTAGGCTAGAAACCAAGGAACCCTGGAGTCATCAGTACTGGAGTATAGCTCGAGATGGAGGAGAGAGTGAAGTTGACTCTCTTTATGCTGATTAATGCATGTAGAGAATAATTCACTCAATACATTGGCTGTACACTTCTTGTAGGCAGGGACTATACTTCTTTTAGTAATTATATAAGTTAGGTACTTTTTAGAGTATTTAATGGATGAATGGGTCAGAGAGAGGTAAAGCAGAACCAGGAACGAGTAGAGAATTTAGAAAACTGGAATAAGAAGAGTTTTAAGCTGAGAATATAATAAATGGAATCAAGTACTTCCGGTAAAGGAAGATGATGATTGATAAGTATGTGTTAGATTTAGTAATTTGAAAGTCCTTAGGGAGATCAGCTTTAGCAGTCTGATAAACTTAGATAAAAAATAAAGTGTTGCCCATCTCTGCTACCCAGTAAGAGAATGATGAGAGATACCCTTTAAAATATGACACATCATTAACTGTTAACTAATTGAAAAAGGAAAGTAGTGATAATAGTATTGTGTGTGAATGTAAGATCAATAATTGATATGTATTTTTTTATTCCATCTTAACAGGGGAACTAAATCTCTATTAAATGGAGTTGAAATTGATTTTTAATAATTGATTCTGATTTGAGAAGAAAGCTGAAGTGTGAATAATTTGCTTGGATTTGTTTCAAACTGCTTTTTAATAAAGTAGATATCTAATATTTTTTGTGATTCTTTGTTAGAACCTTTCCAATAACATTCATTTTCCTCATAGGATAAAGTGTAATCTTATTCTGTATCGTAGCAGGCATGTATTTGGCCGACAGTTTGTAGGAAAAAGATTATGGATTGAAAGCAAGTGGGATATAATTTCTGAAGAATCATAGAAGTGGAAGGCATTTTAGGGCTATTAATGGAATAAATAGAAGTTGTGTGGAGCATCATTATAGCAGTTAAGTTAGCAAGTTTGTTGTTTCCATTTTGTTGCATTATTTCTTTTTTTTTTTTTTTTTTTTTTAGAGTGTGTGTGTGCTTGAGCAGGGCTGAGGTGGGAGTAGGGGAAGGGCAGAGGAAGAGAATCTTTATCAGGCTCTAAACCCAGCATGGAGCCTGACTCTGGACTCTATCTCATGACCCTGAGATCATGACCTGAGCTAAAATCAAGAGTCAGGCACTTAACCCACTGAGCTACCCAAGCACCCCTCGTTGCTTTATTTCTTATAATCAGGGTTTAGTAGCATCTTTAAATTGAAGAAACATGGGTTAAACATGACATATGCTGCATAAATTATGGGCACTCCCATACAGTGCCTGTATGAATATTGGTACTTAGTCATCTTTTAATAGTGTCTAGATGGACATGTTACTTTAAGTTTGCTTCTGTGATTGCTTTAAAAAAAAAATAACAAAATGAACTTTGGATCCCCCACCCCCGCCTTTTCTCTGAAGAGATCATGATGATTTTACATTACATGGGTAATGAATTTCCAGGAGACTGAAGATAATCTATAATTACCTGTGAAAGCTAGAGTCCTTTTTATGCTTTTTTTTTTTTTGATTACTAAATTTAAATATTCAGTACTTGCCACAATAATTTCAAAAGTTATCTCTAAATCTTTCCATAGAACGAAGACCAAGAAGTGATCCTGGTCAAAACAGATCAGTCTGGGCGAGTGTGGCCTGTGCATACACCAGGAAAACCTCTGGACTCTAAAGCAGGAAGAAGGAAGAGACAGATGGTATGCTTAACATAGGTCTTTGTGTATTAATTCAGAATTCCTCTCTCCCCATTGGCTTTCTTTGCATCAGACTACTTCAGAATATTTTCTGAAATGTAGGTTTATAATACAAACATTAGAAGGTAGTAAATTATATTATTACTTTTATTCCTGGGTATATCCCTTTGCATTTTACAAAATGCAGTCTGATTCAATTACGGTTTTCCAATAACTGTGAATGAACACCGAATGTTTAATGCAATTTTAATTTTTTTGGAGGGGAGGGGTGTAGGGAGAGAGAGAGAGAGAGAACCTGAAGCAGGCGGTACGTTCAGACCAGAGCCTGATGTGGGGCTCTATCTCAAAACCCTAAGATCATAACCTGAGCCGAAATCAAGTCACATGCTTAACTGACAGAGCCACCCAGGCGCCCTGGGAGTTTTAATTTTGTGTACATCTTTTTGGCATTGTTTCTAGCTTCTTTTTACATGTTTAACGTAGCTCTTAGGGAAAATCTTGTGCTAGCTAATTTGAGCCGTAGTGATGGGGTATCAATACACAGTAATGTCTTTTTTTTTTTTTTTTTTAAAGATTTTATTTATTTTTTTGTCAGAGAGAGAGAGAGCATGAGAGTGAGCACAGGGAGATAGAGTGGCAGGCAGAGGCAGAGCGAGAAGCAGGCTCCCTGCTGAGCAAGCAGCCCGATGCGGGACTCGATCCCAGGACTTTGGGATCATGACCTGAGCCGAAGGCAGCCGCTTAACCAACTGAGCCACCCAGGCGTCCCTACACAGTAATGTCTTAATTATGTAGTTACTGTGATCCTTTATAAACCTTATTTTCTTTTCCATCTCCCAGCTCTATCAGTTAGTTTTTAGCACTACCTTGAGGCTCTTGAGATGGTAAAACCAATATATTCAGTTTTCCCAAGTTAGAATTTTTGTTTTATATTTGGAATATCATGCAAGGGGTAATTGGGCCCACAGAAGATTTGTTCATTCATAATTTTTTGTCAGATGTTTATTATTTGCCTGTTGAGTGCCTACGCTGCTGGGAATAGTAATTCATTCAGCAAATAGAGTGGATGGATCCTTCTTCTGATGAAATGGGAGGAATTTGGCGTTTGGAATGGAGATGTAGCAGGACAATAGTAAAAGGTTGGATTCCACGAAAGGACAGAACTGGCTAGGGAGTCACAGATGCGATGCCAGATGACAAGGGGGCCTTTGGAGCTTCCTCCAACTGAGCAGTGTAGGTACAGGGGTAAAGAGGGCAGAAGCCATGTTCGTTCGCGGTTGAGCTTTACCTTTTGAGTGTAATGAAAGGATGAGAGAGGGCCAGAAAGCAAAGGTCTGGAGCCAGGGAGCGACTGAAGTCATGGAATATGAGATTTAGGCTAGTGATTTCGGGAACAGTAATGTTGGGAAGAAATACTGAGAATGTGGTTCCAAAGATCTCAGAGAGGTTGAAGAACAGGTTTTATTTCGATGAGGGAATGTGAGAATAAGGGAACGTAAGGGAGATTGGACTTGAGAAGAAATAAATAGCACTTTTCTTTTCCATATGTCAGTATGGAACCAGCTGTTGGGAAAACCCAGGACTGATTTAGATGAGAATCAGAATAATAGCTTTGTTTCTGGTAGAGCTGTATGAAATGGATTTGCTAATACTTTGTTTTCAGTATGCTTACTCAATTTCTGGATGACAACAGATTTCCCTCCATGGGGCTAGGAATTGTTACTACAAGAAGAGCAAACAGGAGAGAAAAAGGGATAAAGCATTTCTGGCTTTTCCCTCAACCAAGAAATCAGATAGTGTCAAACTTCCATCCCTGGAGAAGAGAAGAGTAATGGGGCAGAAACAGGGAGTGGTATTCTAATGGAATACCTTCTGACAGGAAGCACATAGAATAGGGATAAACTGGGAGGAAAGATTGTGGTATGTAGTGGGGTTTTTACATTTAATATCAGATTTACAGATAATTAAAAATACTTCAGAGGGACGCCTGGGTGGTTCAGTTGGTTGAGCCATTGCCTTCGGCTCGGGTCATGATCCCGGGGTCCTGGGATCGAGTCCCGCATTGGGCTCCTTGCTCGGCGGGAAGCCTGCTTCTTTCACTGCCTCTGCCTGCCTCTCTGCCTGCTTGTGTGTACTCTCTCTCTGGCAAATAAATAAAATCTTTAAAAAAAAAACAAACTTCAGAGTCCCATGTTTTCATGAAATAATGTTCATTTTCTCATAGGCTTTAACTCATGAAGAAAAAGAAAGGGTTAGATACTTTCATGATGATGATGATCTCAGCCTAAATGATTTGGTCAAGAATGAAAAGATGGGAACAGCAGAAAATCAAAACAAGCTTTTTATGAAGATGGCATCTAAGGTAAGACCATTCCTAGAATACTTTCTAATTTTGAGAAGCTGGTTACGCCCATCTAGCAATGATCTATTTTTCAGAGATCTGATTCTTTCTGCTCTTGATTTATTTTATTAAACCAAGTCCTTTATAAGACATACCAGGAACATACATTTTGAAATTGACTGGGAAATACATATTTGGGATTTATCTTGTTTTTAAATAGAGACTCTGGTTTGGTTTTTTATGTATACCATGACAAAATTGTGTATTTGAGCTATCATTTAAGGGAAAGCTTCGGGCCAGAGTTTCGTGTTAATGTTCTTTCACTTCTTCATAATTATATCACAAGGAGCATATTTGAAGTAACATAGATCACAGGAGGCATCTTAGAATAATGTCATATCTATTTATTTGAAAACTTTGTATTTATATTTCATATTTATATGAAAATGTGTGTTAGTACCTCATTATGGTTAGCAGGAGTAGTTTCTATTTCAAATAGCGTTCTTGGTTGCAGTCCCTTCCAAACAGTACCACTGGCTTTTTTATGAAAGGACCTATCTGAACTCAGCTGTGTAAGGGTTGACTGTGCTGGGGTTGCAGCTTACTGTCTGGATTTGCAGACCAAGCTTTTCTAGAACGTAGCTGTCCACATTTGTTTACCTGTTGTCTAAGGTGTTTTCACCCTACAGTGGCCAAGTTGAGTAGTTGTGATGGAAACCGTATGGCCCACAAAGCTGAAATATTTGGAGTAATTTGCCTATGCCTGCTTTGGGATACCAGTGGTTACTTTTTGGTGATGGGAGTTTGAACTCACTATCTGACGTATAGGGGCAAGATTTTTTTTACTGTATGCATTTTTAGACCTTTTTTTCAAACTGTGTGAATATATTGCCTGGTGAAAATTTTAACTTAATGAAAACTAGAACAAAGATAAGCAAGCTGTCTGTGTGTATGTGTATGTTAGGAGAAGTAAAACAAACTTGAGTTTAAATAGACATCATCATTCTTCCCATCACCAAGAATTGTATGGGATCTTAAATTTAACCCATAGGATCATTTTACTTCTCTTTATTTGGAGAGAAAGACTAGAAGTCTCTTAGGGTCTGGAAATTCAATGCAGAAAGAAGGATGTATTTTTTTTTTTAAGATTTTATTTATTTATTTGACAGAGAGATAGCACAGGTAGGCAGCAGTCAGAGAGAAAGGGGGGAAGCAGGCTTCCTGCTGAGGGAGGGCTCCCAGGACCCTGAGATCATGACCTGAGCTGAAGGCAGACGCTTAACCAACTGAGCCAACCAGGCGCCCTCAGAAGGACGTATTTTTATGAAGGTTCTTTTTAGAAACAGGACACACCATTTTATGTGGATCTCGGAATTATTTCGTTTTAGTGATCTGAATGTAGTCAGTTCAGGTTGATATACAAGATTAAAAAAACCTTGTTGTAAATTGTAGTAGTCATGTGTTACTTCACTTGTTCACTGGACACCTAATTTTTGCTAGATGGATATAATTCTTGGCGCTGTGAGCAGGGAACCAGTCAAGTCAAAGTTCTTCCCCTCAAGGAGCTCATATTTCTAGTGGATGAGATAGAAAGTGAACAAATGCACGATATAAAATATTATATAACATAAATATCCTACAAAATAGAAAATCTTGCTGTAGGAAGTAAAGCAAAATGGAAGGAGGTAGGCTGGTGTTTCAGTGGAGCGTTGATGGGAGGCCTCTCTGTGGAGGTGTGGTTCTGCAGCCTGTGAACAGTCAGGGAGCGGTCCATGCAAGGATCGGGGAGAACATTAATCTGGAAGAAACAGCAAACGCAGAGGATCTGAAGTGGAGGTGAGCTCGAGGAGCATGAGAAGACAACAGGGGGATGCATGAGACTGGGAAAGAGGGAAGGGACAGGGGAGTAGAAGAAGAGGTGGAAGACATAGCAGGACTCACGTCTTGTGAGGTCTCACAGGCCACGGTGTGGGAGCTTGTGGCTTTGTGTAAGTGGTGGGTGTTGTAAGCGATATGGAAGGTTCAGACTGGGACAGTGTCATGATCTGGTTTATGTTCTGTAGTTGTCCCGCAGTTCTCTTATATCCCGTTCTGTTTTTCTCAGTCTTTGTTCTCTCTGCTTTCTGGCTGTGGAAGTTTCTCTTGTCATCCTCAGGCTCCTCAGCCGTGTCTGGTCTGCTCATAAGGCCGTCAGGAGCACGCTTCATTTCTGCTGTGTTTGGTCTCCGATCTGCCTCAGATCCCATCTCCCTGCTCAGGTCGTTCCCCTGTTGTTGGTGAGCCAACACTCCGGGCCTGTGGACTTCACCAGCACTTCTGGTTTCCTGCCTGGCTTCATGGGGAGGGGCTGGCTGGGGTGGGCTGCAGTGCCGTGTCCCTTGCTTCGGTGGGCCAGGCTGTGATGAAACCCCCGTGGGTGACGCTCCGGCCGGACAGTCCCTCTTGAGGGCCGACCTTGTTAGGAAGAGCAGAGCGCTCTCCTGCCTGTCGTAGTGCTGCTGCTTCTGGTCTTCTGTCTCTGGTCTTCACTGTGAGGACCTGGTTGAGCGCCTAGAGGTCAGACTCACAGAATTGTGGGGACTTTCCCTAGGACCAGGTGCCCCAGAGTGTTTAGCTTTCAGACTTGTCTGCACTGTCCACACTGAGCCTCCGGCACGAGGTCAGTCACAGGTTAGGTTTTCCTGCCCGGTCACTGCTTCCCACACAGATCGACTGTGATTCTCTGTACCCACCTGACTGTCTCCCTGATTCTGGGGTGGTCGTTTCTTGAGAGATCTAAGAAGAGTTGTTGATTTTTTCATTTTGTTCTGCTTTGTACAGAGTGGCAGCTTCTCAGCTCTTTGAATGCCAGATTGGAACCTGCTGGTTTATTTTAGAAAGTATTTTAGTGGCAGCTCTTTTGAGAAGATAATGTAGAGGCAGGAGTGGAAGTAAGGGATCACTTTAGGAGGGGCATTGCTCTCATTCCCATTGAGCCTTGGATTAGGGCGATAAACTGCTGAGAAGTGTAGGATTTGGGGCAATGATGATGCTATTGGATTGAAATAGAAAACCTTGCGGGGGACACATTTCACTGGAGGGAGGAGATCAAGTATACTGTGACAGGCGTGTGGAATGTGAAGTGCCCATTAGCCACTCACATGGTGGTAAGGAGTGACTGCCATGAGGCTCTGGTAGATGTTGGCTCTCTCATATAGATTTGGGTGCTCTTAAATTTAAATGTATTTAGGGGCACCTGGGTGGCTCAGTCGGTTGAGCATCTGCCTTCGGCTCAGGTCATGATCCCAGGGTCTTGGGATCGAGCCCCACATCAGGCTCCATGCTCAGTGGGGAGCCTGCTTCTCCCTCTGCCCCTCCCCCTGTTTGTGTTCTCTCTCTCTCTCTAATGAATAAATAAAAAAATCTTTAAAAAACGTACTTAAAGCCATGGGACTTAAGAAATTAATAATGATGTGGGTCTGAAGACTGAGCTCTTGAGCACTGTCTGGAAGGGGACAAAAAGGGTTCAACAGATGAGATTGAGAAGGAGCAGTCAGTGAGGCAGAGGGAATACCGAGGCTGTGGAGTTTCAGAAATGAGAGAAGACAGGAAGGAGCTTGTCAGTAACTGTCTCACTTGCTTTTGAGAGGCTGAGGAAGATCTTTGAGGATGGACAAGTGACCATCGGATTCGGCATTGTGGAAATTTCTGGCGACGCTCTTAGGTGTGGTTTCCTTGGTCTGGTAGGGAGGAAGGCATGATTATCATGGTTCAAGAGTGAGTGTGAGGACAGTCCGCGAGGAGCTGGCCTTACAGAGGAGCTGGGTGCCGCCTGCCATCATGGCGGGAGGCGGGGAGGTTTGCAAGTGTGGTGGTGGCACATGGACTAGTTCTCCTCTTACTCCTTCTCCTCATTTAATGAGAAGACTAGGGTTCTCAGCTAGAGTGATGGCGAAGAAGGGCTGTTAGAGGTTTGAGAAGAAAGTGTGGAAAGCTTTTTGAGGGAACCAGTGAGTGAAATAAAGTAGGACGTTCAGGCAGTACTGAAGGTCCATTTGAAGTTTATGGTTATAAATTTAAAACTACACATGTCAGTGTATTGTTCTTCTATCGTGTTTGGATAGAGATTTAGTTTCACTAACTCATGACGTTTTGTATTTTTCATATTTCACCGCCATGATTTATTGCTTTAAGGGTGCCAGTGGTAGAGCTTGTTTATGTTTTTCTTTTGCCCTGTTTGTGTATTACAAGATCTTTCTGTAATTTTTGTATTGTATCGTGTTGTTTTCAGTGTTAACTGATTCGGCAATGATTGTGATCCCTAAACATTTAACATCTTTGAGTTTTTTAAAATTCAGATATACTAAGGTAGATCATCATAATAGATATAAAAATTTACCAGTGGGATGTCACCAAAATGGCAGAGTAATAGATTTCAGCCTTCGTTCCCTCACAGAAACCAACAATCAGGTAGCTAACCATGACTAAAGAGAGCTCTAGAGTCTACTTAAGAAACTTCAACAACATAGTGAAACCAGAAAAACCCCTGAGAATGACTGCATACAAAGGGGAAGAGGACAGCTTCATTTTTGTCTGGATTCTCCTGTCCCCAAGCTGGCATCGCTCAGCTCTTAGAGGGAGCTCCCCAGCTAGCATGAGTTCCTCTTGCAGGGAAGAGGAGAGCAGGGTGCCTAGACAGCTTCACTCACATTTTGGGGCCCCACATGAAGGGGGGCCCACTTCAGTTTCATTGCACCCAGAGACCAGCAAAGCTGACATGTAGAGATAGCTCGGAACCAGGAAGAAAAGTAGGGGCTGCCGGTAACAGCCACACTGTGGAGTGATCATGGTTCCCAGTGGTCTACTCAGCACACAGAACAGTGTTTACCACTGAAGAGAGCAGTGAATGGTCACACAGCCACTGCAGAAAGCTTGCAGGTTTGACCAGCTTTAACTCCACAGATAGGCACATTCAGCTGTCTTGGTCCCATCCTGCTCCCTGTCCTGTCCCTAGTCACCTCCCTTGAAGCCTGGGAACTATACCAGCAGCTCGCCCAGGCCTCTGCTGCTGCGTGAATACAAGATAGGGCCTAGACCCTGGTGACTGGCCCCTACACCACGTGCACATTGGTGGTTAACCCTGTCAGGTGTGTATTTGCACACAGCCAACCAGACATTTGTCATGTCACGAGCCTCCACTGCCATGCCTGTGCCTCAGGGGAGACTCTGTCACTATAGGAGAGTGTGACTGTGGCCTGGGTCCATGCAGCTGCTTCTGGGCCTGGATCAGGCACTGCCTTCTGTCATTGCCCTGTATCACTCTGCTCCCCTGCAGCTGGTCCCACCTTGCACACATCCTCCTCGACCCCTACCACTGGCATCCACTGCCAGGCACCCACGGCAGGACCCAATAGCCATGGCAGTGTCTGCTAAAAACCATGTTCCTGTAGTGTACCCCACCCTTGCCACCTGTAGCTGGCCCCCACAAGTAACTCTGGCAACTTACTTTCTCAGCCCTGGCCCTGATCTGCTGCTGAGGACCCCAACAGCCCTTGTAGCCTCTGTGGACCCCCAGAACCTGCCAAGCACACAGTTGTTGATACTGTGGACCCCAGTGACTCAGGCCAGTGAGCCACTGCACTCCCTTAGACCTGTTGCCACCATGTGCCCTCACACTTGGCACCCTGCACCTTTAAACCTGAGGTTACTGCATGCTCCAGCATGCCCCCACGTGCAGGTGGACATTTTCTCTTACTGAAGTCCATAAAGTCAGAAGAGGGGACCACTTCTTCAAGGGCACAGCCATCTACCCAAGGTTACAGGGATCATAAATAATGAGGGCAGCATGACTCCAACAAAGAGATGCTGTAGCTATCCAGTAACTGGCCCCAAAGAAGAGGGGATACAGGCATTACCTGATGAAGAATTGGAAGTAATTGCCTTAAACATGCTCAGAGAACTCTGAGAACACCGATAGGCAATTTAATGAAATCAGGAAAACAATACAGGAACAAAGTAGGAAGTTCCACAAAGAAACAGAACATAAAAATAAACCAAACAGCAATTGGTAGCCGAAGACTACAATGAGTGAACTATAAAGTTCAATAAAGAGCTTCACCAGCAGACTAGACCAAACAGAAGAAAGAATCCATGAGCTCAAAGAGAAATCATTTGAAATCATCCAGTCAGAGAAGCAAAAAGAAAAAGAGTGGAAAGGAATGAATAGAACCTTTGGGTCTTATGGGACACCATTAACAAAAATAATCTGTGCCTCATTGGAGTCCCAAAGGAGAAGACAGAGAAAGTAAGGGATAGAAAACTAATATTTAAAGAGATAATGACTGAGAACTTCCCAAACCTGGGGAGAGATTTGGACATCTAAGTTTGTGAAGCTAATAGGTCATCCCAAGATTTCAATCTACAACGATTTTTTTTTTCCAAGACACAATATAATAAAATGTAAATTGAAGGGAAAAAAAAGATTTTTAAAAGCAAAAAGAAAAAAAAATTCTCTCCTACAAGGGAGCCCGTTTAAGTATTACAGTGGATTTCTCAGCAGAGACCTTTCAGATCAGGAGAGAGTGGGATATGTTAAAAGTACTGAAAGAAAGAAACTGCCAACCAAGAGTATTTTACCCAGTAAAGTTGTCTTTCAGAAATAATGGTGAGATTATTTATTTGAGTCTAATTTATTTGAGATTATTTATTTAAGTCTAAGCAAATCAAACCTGAGGGAGTTTGTCCTCACTAGACCTGCTTATAGGAAAGGCTGCTAATTAGTGATATGAAAACATAGGAAAATGCCCAACACATTAGGAAAGGTAAGAATATAGTCAGATTCAGAATACTTTACTACTGTTATTTAGTGGTATATTAACTACTTAACTCTAGCGTAAAAGTTGAAGGACAAAAGCCTTAAAAATAGCGACAGCTACAATAATATGTCAATAGATATACAATATAAAAAGTAAAGTGTGACGTTGAAAACATTCAGGGGTTGGGGGAATAGAAGGGTAGAGTTTTTCTTTGAGATAGAAGTTGTTACCAGCTTAAAATGGACTTAAACCTGTAAGATGTTTCTAGTAAGCCTTAGAGTAACCATGAACTGAAGCCTATACTGGAAAAGATGAAGGGGACCAAAGTATGCCACTGTGGAAAATCATCCATTCACAAAGGAAGACAGCAAGAGCAGAAACAAGGAAAAAGGAACTTCCAAACAGCCAAAACCCATTCGCAAGATGATTGTTCTAAGCTCTTACCTGTCAACAGTTACTCTAAATGTAATGGGTTAAATGCTCCCATAAGAAGGCATCAAGTGGCCAAATGGATAAGGAACCATACCCAACTACATGCTTCCCAACACAGATAGGTTCAAAGTGAAGGTATGGGAAAAAATATTCCATGCAAATGGGAACTGTAAGAAGCAGGGGTATCTATACTTACATCAGACAAAATAGGCTTGAAGTAAAAAACTATAACTAGAGCCAGGTAAGATCATTATATAATGATAAAGGAGTCAACTCATCAAGAGGACATAATAATTAAAAATACACATGTACCCAACATCAGAACCCTTGAATATGTCAAGCAAATTAAACGTGTCTGAAGAGAGTGATAGATAGCAGTTCACTAATACTAGAGGACTCCATTCAGTACCTCACTTTAATCAGTGAACAGATCATCCAGACAGAAAAAAGGCAATAAGGAAACTTACTGGACTTGAAGTACATTTTAGACTAAATGGACCTCACCAACATATATAGAACATTTCATCCAACAGCAAGAGAATACGTGTTCTTCTCAAGCACACATGGAACACTTTCCAGGATGGAGCATATGTTGTTCAATCACAAATTTTAGTCTTACCAAATTGAAAAATATGGAAATCATGCCAAATACCTTTTGAGACTACAATGGTGTGAAACTGGAAATCAGTAACAAGAAGAAAATTGGAAAATTCACAAATATGTAAAAATGAACCATTGCACTCCTGAACAACATGTGGGTCAAAGAGATATCAAAGGGAAAATAAAAAAACACATTGAAGCAAGTGATAGTCTAAACAGAACCTACCATAACTTATGGGATGCAGCAGAAAGTGCTAAGAAGGAGTTTATAGTGCTAAACATCTCTAGTTAGAAAAAATAAGTATCAGATTATAAATAACTTGGCTTTTATACCTCAGGGAACTAAAAGAAGAGAGGAAGGAAATAACAAAGATCAGAGCCGAAATAAATGAAATAAAGAATAGAAACACAAAAGATGAAGAAAACTAAGAGTTGGGTTTTTTGAAAAGATAAACAAAATTGATAAACTGTTAGCTAGATTTACCAAGAAAAGAGAGAAGACTCAAATAAATAAAATTATAAATGAAAGAGGAGACATTTCAGCTGATACCACAAAAACGTACAAGATGATAAATACTGGTATAAATAGTTATATGCCAGCAAATTGGGCAACCTGGATGATATGGATAAATTCTTAGAAATAAGCAACCTACCATGTCTGAATCATGAAGAAACAAAAAACTCTGAGCAGATTAGTAACAAGTAAGGAGATTGATTCAGCAATCAAAAACCTCCCAAAAAATGAAAGTCCAGGACCAGAAAGAAAAGTAAGAAATAAAAATGTCTGTATTTGCTGACGACATGATATTATATAGAGAAAACCCTAAAGATTCTACCATAAATGTGTTAGAACTAATCAACAAATTCAATAAAGTTTTAGAATATAAAATCAACATAAAAATCAGTTGCATTTTTATACACAAATAATGAACTATCACAAAAAGCATTTTACAGATTTCCACATTCTTTCATGATAAAAACTCTCAAGAAATTGAGTACAGAAGGAACATACTTCCGCATAATAAAGATCATGTTATAAGAAACCTACAGCCAGCATCATACTTAACAGTGAAAAGTGGGAAGTTTTCCTTCGAAGATCAGGAATAAGACAAGGGTGCTCACTCTCAGTACCCCTGTTTGACATGGTAGTGGAAATCCTAGCCAGAACAGGTAAGAAAAAGAAATAGAAGGCATCCAAAGAAGAGAGGAAGAATTAGAGTTTTCTCCACTGATGATGTGATCATGTATTTAAAAAATCCAAAGGACTCTCCCAAAAAACTGTTACAACTAATAAACAATTCAGTAAAGTTTCAGGATGCAACATCAGCATACAAAAATCAGTTGCATTTGCATAAACTAACAATGAACTATCTGGAAAAGAAATAAAACTGTTTTGTTTACAGTAGCATGAAGAACAATATACTTGGGAATAAATTTAACCAAGGAGGTAAAAGGTCTGTGCGGTGAAAACTATGACATTGATGGAAGAAATTGAAGACAGAAATAAATAGAAAGACATCCCATGTGGATTGGAATGGTTAATGTTAAAAGTTCTATACGGCTCAAAACCATCTATTTATTGATTTAAATAAATAAATCTATTAAATCTATTGATTTAGTGTACTCTCTATCAAAAGTCCATTGCCATTTTCCACAGAACTTGTAAAAACAATTCTAAGATTGTATGAAATCGTAGAAGACCCCAAGTAGCCATAGCAATTTTGAGAAAATAGAAAATTGGAGGCATTCCCTGATTTCAAACTATATTAGAAAGCAGTAGTAATTTAAATAGTATGGCACTGATGTAAAAAGAGACACAGACCAATGGAACAGAACTGAGAGCCTAGAAATAAACTCTCAACGTGATGTGGTCAGCTTGCATTTGACAAGGGAGCCAAGAATACTCAGTGGGGAAAGGATATTCTCTTCAACTAATGGTGCTAAGAAAACTGGATGTCTACATTCAAAAGAATGAAATTGGACATCTTTTTTGCACTTTCCACAAAAATTAACTTGAAATGGATTAAGGACTTAAATGTTAAGACTCAAACCATACAAAAAAAAGGGGGGGAACAAGCTCCTTGACATAGGTCTTGGCAATGATTTTTTCAGATGTGACAAACCAACAGCACAAAGAACAACAAAAAACCAGCAAGTGGAACTACATCAAACTAGAAAGCTAAAGACCTTCTGCAGAGCAAACGGAAGAACAAAATGAAAAGGCAGCCTACGGAATGGGAGATAGTATTTACAAACAGCCTCTCTGATGAGGGTTTGATATCCAAAATATAAAGAGCTCATACAACTCACTAGGCAAAACCCAAACAATCCAATTTAAAATGGACAGAGGACTTGAACAGACAAAATTTTTCTAAAGACAACACTTAAATATCTGAGAGGCACATGAAAAGATGCTCACCATCACTCATCCTCAGGGAAATGCCAATCAAAACCACAATGAGATACCATCTTCCACCGTTGGAATGGCTGTCAGTGAAAAGAGAAGAGATGCAGGTTGTGATGAGCTCTGGGTGTTGCATGTAAGTGATGAATCACTAAATCTTGCACCTGAAACCAATATTACCCTGTATGTTAGCTAACTGGAATCTAAATAAAAAATAAAGTAAAGGGAGGAAGAAATGAATGTTGGTGAGGGCTTGGAGAAAAAGGAGCCTAGGTGCACTGTGGGCGGGAATGTAAACTGGTGCAGCCACTGTGGAAATCAGTAATTAAAAATAGCCTCAAAAATTTAAAAATAGAGGAGGAGCCTCAAAAAATTAAAAAAATAGAACTACTCTTCTTTTCATCAGAGACAAAAAGCTCATCTGTGTTTCTTTTGTTAGTTGAAAGCCGTTAGTCCAGGATAGAGATTGGCCAATTTTTTTCTGTATAGGACCAGATAGTAAATATTTTCAGCTTTCTGTTGCAACTCCCAGCCCTGCTGTCCCAGCAGCTGTAGGCCATAGAGAAATGAATGATACAGGCTCTATTCCCACAGAACTCTATTTACAAGAACAAGTGGCTGGCCTGGTTTGGCTTGTGGGCCGTGGTTTGTCAGTCACTGGTCTAGGATCTCTCAATGATACATGTTTTCGTGGCAACTGTCTTTGAATTTGGGTACTTTCCATACTTAGTAGTTAGCCTGAAAATGGATCTTTAAAGACCCTGGGAGAAGGAGCCCTTCAGGAATGGTTGGTGTAAGTCAAGATCCCATTTATTTGTTTATTCACCTACAGATACTAAGTGATGGCATTCACTGTGTGAGGTGTTGTACTGCGGAGACATTGCACGTTAGGAAGACATGGTCCTTGCCTGTAGGGAGCTCATAGGCCAGTGAGGAAAATGAAGCATTCAATAATTACGAGAAATGAATTCAGTAATTATAGATGTGTAAATTACTGTGAAGGACAAGTAGAAGGTCTTTCAAAGAAATACCAAGGTGTCATAACCTAAATTGGGAAGACAAAGTATTTCAGGTTGGACAGCAGTTTTGATACTCCTTCTGGTCAGTTACTATCCATCCATCCTTTTATTGTACTTCTGAAATTCAGATTACGTTCACTTTCTTTTGTATTTTACCGTTAGATCTTTAGGAGTATTTTTTTCTTATAACCAGATTAAGAATGGTATCTGGAGCCAGATATAAACTTGATTATATTCTTGTGTTTGGATAGGGCGTTTATGGTTTTTATGGTTTTTTTTTTAATGCTTTCTGTATTTTTTAGTTTTCTTGAGTACTTACTACATAATTAATGAAAAACAAAAAAAGGAACAATCATAAATCCTGACAAAGGCAATGTGCTTCTGTTATACTGTATGTGCAGTTCTTAGAGTATGGATGGTAATGAGTGTATTATTGTGTATTAGAAGATAGTAAGTATGAGGTTAACTTCCTTTTTGGAAGTTTCTTCCTTCAAAATCACAGAACTAAAGGATATGTGATTCTGGGGAGGGACTGTCCTAATCTTGCTCATCTTTTCCTGAAGAGGAACCTAGGACACTACGAGAATTAATTTGCCCCATTGCAGGCCTTAGCAACCTGTCTGATTTTACAAGCAAATGATTGCAGACACTAGCACCAGAAATCTCAGTGTCCAGCTTCAGTCCGGCTTTTTTTCATGAAGCAGTATGGCCTTCCAAATGACTCTGGTTAATGGATAGTTGTTGGTTGTTGCCTAAATTTAATTGTCTTGTACAATTTCCATGTGTCATTTATTGGCATTTGTGAATAAGTGGTGTGTGCTTTGCTCTTTCTTAAAATACATCCTATTGACTCCCAACATTCTTTAAATATAAACTTTTCCATTTAAAATCTAAGACGTCAGTGTTTCCTTGGCAACATAAACTTAGGCACATCTTCATGAGATCTCTGTACATCTTTCCTCATTAATTTTGTTAGTGCCGTGGGCAGTAATTTTATACTTTTTGTTCAGATAGCGTATTAAAAATGGACTGGAGAGGTGAGAAATAGAAGGTACATGAGAAGACTGAGAACAGAGAGAAAGACTCAGTAGTTAGGGTTTTACCTTATATTGTAAGAAAACAAAATGATTATTGTTTAATAAAAGATGCTGTGTTTCCTTTGATAATTTTATTTTTTTCTGAGTTTGCAACCTGCAGGCTTGGTACATTTTTAGATGGGAGTGGTCTTTAAAATATAAAGTACATATTCCCATAATATACAGTAGAACTTAAAACCCTTTTTAAAAATGTCCAGTAAACTGTAATAGTAATACCGAATCTTGAGAGCTGGGTGACAGAGCGTTGTTAAAGCCAGATCGGACGTGAGGAATGTCCGGGTTGCCGTCTCACTGGAGGACCCGCTGTTCCTGGCGCTGGTGGTGGCAACTCCCATCCTCTTCGACTTTCACTGATTGGGCTGAAAGTGGCTTCACACAAGGCTAATCCATGAGTATGAAGTGATGTGTATTGTCCTACGACCTCCTCTACAGAAAATTTGGGATTTGGGCATCATGAAATGATAGAAGTGATATATTATTTTGGTATATAACCGAATAAATTTCGGTGTATGTGGTCTGTGTGGTTTTCTAAAAGATGTAGGCTTGCATCCAGTCCGTGCTGGAGTCCATGCTGTTTTCTGAACATCACTTAGGGGTGGGAACACCAGAAAAGTAATTGATTCAGCTTCCTTTAGTTCAAGTCCCATTAATTTTTTTTTTTTTTAATGTTATTTGACAGAGAGAAACATAGGGAGAGAGGAAACACAAGCAGGGGCAGAAGCAGGCTCCCCACTGAGCAGGGAGCCCGATGTGGAGCTTGATCCCAGGACCCTGGGATCATGACCTGAGCTGAAGACAGACACTTAACGACTGAGCCACCTAGATGCCCCCCCCATTTCTTTTTTTAAATAGTAAAATATACCTAACATAAAATTTAACACTGTAACCATTTTCAAGTGTAGAGTTCAGTGACATTAAACACATTCACACTGTTGCACACACACCACCACCATACATTTCCAGAACTTCTCCATCATCCCAAGCAGAAGTCTTACACTCATGAAACTAGCTCCCTTTCCCAGCCCTGTATCTCCGCAGCCCTTGGTAACCTCCGTTCTATTTTTTTCCTCTCTCAGTGTGCCTGTTCTAGGTACCTCATATAACCGGAATCACACACTCTTCTTCCTTTCGTGTCTGGCTTACTTCACTTAGCTTGATGTTTTAAAAGTTTGTCCATGTTGTAGCTTGTATTAGAATTCCATTCCTTGTTAAGGCTGGAATAGAATTCCGTTATATGCATAGACCACTTAAAAAAAGAAATCTCTTCCTCGCACCTGGGCGGCTCAGTTGGTTATGCGTCAGCCTTCAGCTCAGCTCATGAACCTGGGGTCCTGGAATTGATTCCCGTGTAGGGGGGAGTCGACTTCTCCCTCTGTCTCTCTTAGCGCCCCCCCCACCTCTGCTATCCCATTCTTTCAAATAAATAATAAATAAAATCTTTAAAACATGAAGAAATAACCAAAGAAATCTATTCATCTGTTGGTGCATATCTGGGTTGTTTGCACCTTTTGGCTCTTAGGAGTAACGCTGCTGTGAACGGGGGTACGAGAATCTCTTGAGTCCCTGCATTCCCTTCCCCCGGGGATATGTCTGGATGCGGAGTTGCTGGGCCTTGTGTTAGGTCTGTGTCGGACTTTCCGGGGAACCACCAAACCGGTGTCCGTGGTGGCTGCTCCATTTATGTTCCCAACAGCCATGCACAAGGGCCCCAGTTTCTCTACATTCTCACTAATTCTTATTTTCTGTCTTTTGTTGTTCATTTGTTTTTCAGCAGCAGCCATTCCAGTGGGCATGAGGTGGTAGCTCCTTGTGGTCAGGTCCTCATTCTTGACCATGGTGCGATTTTATGAGACCTGCAGTGCTCCCAGATTTTGACCTACTAAGTTTGAATTGCTGGTCTTTGGGTAAACTGGGTCAGTACTTTATCCATTTTTCTTTCTAAAGAAAAATAGTCTAAAATTATATGAAATTTATATTTCATCAATTTATCTTTTTCCAGTGAGTCTAAGGGCTTGGAGTTTGAAGGGTAGTTTCATGGTTTTGATCAAAATTTTGATTACAGATTTGTCATCAAATTTGAAACGCCTTGCAAGAATTAGACTGCAGTCTATTTTTCTTGTTGATAATCTCTGTCCTAATGCAACACTAATTAAGTAGATTTGTTGCAAACCATTGTTTTTGCATAATGATGCTAAAAAAAGCTTTTAGTTTTCAGTTTTCATGGAATTTTTGAGTATCTGATTTTTTATAAGATGCTATTTTTTATAGTTTAGGTTTTTTTTTCTAAAACATCAAAATGGTAAAGCAAATTAGTTTTCATGGTTAGAAAACATTTACCATTTTTATACACTTAATATTTAGTTCATTAATTCACTGACATCTTTAGTTTCTAGGTTTGAATTTGGAAACTATTTGCTTGATTAAACAGAATCTAAGTAATAATCCCATTTAACTCCCAATTCATGTGGACAGTGGTTACTGTTATGTAATCCAGAAGGACTTCTCTTGCTGCAGTGAAGTCATCATGATCCCTGTGGACCTGGGTTTCTCAGCCTTGCTGGCACTGTTGACATATTGGTTTGGCCAGCTCTGTTGTGGGAGGACTGTTGGTCTATTGAAGGATGCCGACCAGTGCCCCTGACCTCTACCCAGTAAGATGTCTGTAGATCCACACCCACCCCATGATTTGACAACCAAAAGTGTCTCTGTAGACATTGCCAAATGTCCCCCCGTGAGAAAGTCACCCCCAGCTGAGAACCCTGCTCTGGGAGAGCCTGGGAGGGAATAACAATAACCACTATTTTGTGAGGACCTGCTCTTTGTTAGGCCCTTTGTGTTCAGTGATGCTTGCGATTGTCTGACGGCATTGTCGTTGCTAACCCCGTACGGCAGACAGACCCTGGTGCTGCAGAGATACTCCGTAGCCTGCTTATGATCACCTGTCCCTTTCCTGAACCCAGTTCATCTTTCCCCTTCATCAGTACCGAGTACTGCTATCGCGCCGAGGTCAGAGAGCAAGGAGTCATCAGCGGTCCCTCTCCATCCCTTTCCACATCAGATCTGTTACCCGTCTGGTGAGTCTTACTTCTCTGCAGTCATTTCTTTCTCAGTCTGTGGAGAAAGCCTCCTAACTGGATTGCTGGTGTTCCTAATAGTCTTCTACCTTTTCTTTCTTAATTCCATCTCACAGATCCATCATGGTTTTTTCCTCAAAGTGTGTGTCTGATCTTCTGGCCTCGATGTGGAAACATTTCAGATGGCTTTTGGTTGCTGTTAGATTCCTTCATGGGGTCTCACGACACCTGGAATGGTCCAGTCTCTGCCTCTCCTGCCTCATCTCGGGTCTCGCTCTCTCTCACCGCACTTCCGCGGGTTCGGCCCTTGCTCACGTCCATCCGGTTCCTCCAGTGGATGGAGCTTCCTCCGGCCTCCGCTCTTGGCCTGCACTGCCTTTGCCCCACTTCTCTTCCTTTTCCCCTTCCCCTTGACTCTTCCTGTCTGTACGTATCTCACTGCTCTTTCAGGGAAGGCTTTTTCACCTCTGTGATTGTGTCAGCCCCTCTTGGGATCTCAGATTGCCATCACAACTCTAACTTGACTTTCTAGTGAACATTCCTTTAGTTATTGTCTGTCTTTCCCGTATTATTCCATGTTATTGGGATCGTGTTTGCTTTTGCTGGCTTTCGTACCTTAACTGTTACAATTTTTGGTACACAATGATAGGATCTGCTAAGTATTTACTGTCTAGAATTGCATACTTAAGACTTGAAATTAAGTGCAAAAATCTCTTTTTCACCACTATCCTAAATTGCATAGAAAATTCATATATTTTCTGTTCTCATTAATGCCTGTTGTTTTGATTTTGCAATAATATTATTTTTTAAAAAAGCGCAGTCTTTCATCTCTTATCATTGCTGTCCGTTTTTATCATCAAACTTTTCTACTTTGTTCTGGTAGAGACCACATTTGAGAAAATTTCATAGTGGGCCCAAAACTGAGCCACAGAGAAATTGTGGTTTAGGTTTTATCAGAGAAGAGCTGTGGTCACAATGATAGTCGAATGCTGGGACTGATTTCCTGAAACGAGTGGCTAATTTGTAGTGCATAGGATCAAGAATTAAATATATATGTTTTTAAATTTCAAAAATAGAGATGATATTTTGGGAAGCTCAAATGCTTAAAAGATAGTATGATGAGACTGTATTAACTATTAAATCGACTGAATAAAATTAGCAAAGTTTTAATGGCATCTTCTAAAAGAATAAATGTGTCTGTATTCCATGCCTTAATTTGAATATTAAATACATAGAATTACACATAAGCCTATGCCATATTGGAGGATAATTTTGAGTTCTGCCTGTATTTCCTACCATTGTTCTCTTCTGACAAAGACTTTAAGGGAGGGATCAGGATGTTTATACCTCCTGGCATAATATGCATGACCTAATAGAATTTTTAGGTGGAAACACTGGGAAAGTAAACTTAAAATTATGACTGTGGATATTGTTTAAAAAAAAAAAAAAAGGAACAAACGTGTTAAATAGTTTTCTTAAAGGTGATTTACAGACTAAAATAAAAGTACATTTTCTGTGCTTCTCAGTAGTTTAAATTATCTATATAGTAAAAGAAGGATGGCAGGATTAATTAAAATATCCCCTGATATTTTAGACATGGAAATATTTTAATGAAAAAAGCTAACATTAAACTTTATATTTATTAGATAGTAAGAGAATGTGGAATTAAAAACTGTCCTGGATTTTGGTTATTGATAGATCAAATCTCTAATGCTTCTTATGGCATTAGAAATAGCTCCTTTAATTTTCAATGTTTAAGATGAGGTTTTCTTAACAGCATGAGTGATTTTTTTCTCTTTCCTTAGGGCATGATAATTTGCATGTATGTTTATTTTCTTCCTTCAAGAACACAATCACTTATGAAAGACTGACTCATTTTTGTCCCGCAAAAGCTTTAATCTCTAATAAGTTAGCTTTTAATTCTCAGAATTAAGGAACAAAAACAACAAGTAAGAAATCAAGATAAGGACTTAAGTAATCTGGGAGTGAATGATTTGTTGTTTTACTTCATAAGATTTTAATGTGGTTTTAATGGAATTCCACTGGTTTTTCTAGTCTTGTTCTTTTTTTGTTGTTTTGTTTTAAGAGGCTTTGTTAGATAAATTCTGATCCATTCTGCCTATCTGTTTAGCTGCTGACTTCTGGTGTTGCCGTGGTACGAGATTCAACAGGAGAGCAGTTTTTGGAAATAGAGTTTGTCGGCTGAGTTGCTGTATTCATTTGAGATTTTTCTCTCAACTGAAACAGAAACTTGATTCTATCATCAGGAGGCAGTGCATCAAAAGAGTGTTGGCTTTGATGTGTATGTACGTGACCATTACATGAATAACCAAAACATGAGTATACTTCTAGTCATTTCATGAAGTTAAGACTTGAAGGTTAGTGTTCTTTAAAATGAACTAGGTGATAATAATATTGGTTCTTTATGAACTATCAGTGTTTTAATTGTGACAGAGGTAGGTAATGTGGCACTTCACATAGGATGAGTGAATGTATCAGGTGAAGGCCAAAATCACATTCAGTTGTCTTTTTTTAAGAAAAATATTTTATTTATTTATTTGTGAAAGAGAGAGCATGCGGGGGGCATGGGGGGGCAGAGGGAAAAATCTCAAGCCGACCCCCTGCTGATCCCCAATCCCAGAACTCTGAGATCATGACCTGAGCTGAAGTCGGATGCTTAACCGACTGAGCCTCCCAGGCATCCCTGTGTTGTTTTACTTAATGTGTCATTTGTTATTTTTTGTCTTTACCAATTGGCTTTGGTTTCACTTTGAAAAATAATTCCTTGTTAGTATTTTGGTTTTAAATGACCTTAGTGTTGAAAATGCATAGAATTGTTACCCTTATTTTCTTCTTGTAACAAATAATTGTGACTATTTTAGATTCCTAATAATGCAATGTATGAATGGTAATTGGTAGTAGAAGAAACAGGATTCAGAAACTTTTTTCTAGCTGGGATGTCATTTACCAGAGAATATGAGACAAGCATATGAATCTTTTTTTCTGTGTTTTGTCATCGGTTTTGAAAGGCATTTTGTGTCTCTTCTCTTGATGCTAATCAGATGTTTATAGATTGTAGGCTAGCTTTTTTATTTTTACTCTAAATTTAACAACACTTATTGATTACCTGGAGAAGGTGTCTCTGAAGTCCCCTTTTATATTACATATAATTCTAATGTACTTGGTTATCAAGTTTTAGACCAGAATTATAATAAAAGTAGAGAATTAGAAGTGAGGAAACAGACTACTATAAGAAGAAATGCTTATAGCAATGAAAACTGACAGCTAGCTTAATCTAGAGAACAAAGAATGAGATGGAAAAATGGAGAGAAATAACTAAAAAAGCCTGGACGTCTTGGTTGATGTAGCTAGCCTGGAAGCAAGCAGCCCTCTAGAGGGTCATTTGTGAATTATGATACATTATACTAACTGTCCCAATAATTATCCTGTATTATCAAGAAGAGATTAAATTAAGTTCCATATATTGTGTTTTAAAAGGCAGGAAAGTTTATAATACTCTTTGGGAAATTTCCTTTCAAAATGACTGCAATAAGAAATGTTTTTATACTTAAATGGAAAACCCTTAACTGAGTAGAAATTAAGCTGTTCAGAAAAACTTATTCTACTTAGTTTATATTAATCGTTGTATTCTAAACATCAGTCATAATATGACATCGCTCACATTATTATCAACCATCAATCACTCTCTAATAAAATCCTGATTTCTTTCTTTTTTTCCCTTGACAGTTCATTCAGGAGGTTTAGCTTTAGACACTGATGGAAGGTGATAGGTGTTCCAAAGGAACGTTTAAAATAGAAGAAGCTTTGGCATGCTCAAATACTTATATTCCGATTTGGAAGAGTGGTTGGCAAGGGAAAGAAAAAGACAAATGACGAGAGCTAAGAGGAAGAAGTCAAAAGTGCCATATTTAAGCATACTTTGGAGCCCACCGTATCTGGAGTATAAGAAATGGGGTTGGGGTCCAGTGTATGGACAGCAGGGCTGGTTTACACGGAAGCACATGTGCCCTCCCAGTGCAGCAGGAGGGAAGAATTACTAGCCAGGCATTTGCTTTGAGGGTTTGTAGGTTTGGTGGTAGGAAGATGAGCAAGTTCTTGTCTGATTTCTGAGGTCATCTGCCAAGAGTGAGAGGAAAATTGATGGCGTGTCCAAGGCTTGATGGTGATCTTCTGAAATAGTCATGGTGGAAAATAGGAGGTTTTAAAAATTGTGTTGTTGAGCCACTTCAACCTATGAGTTCATAGTGGAGCCAGTTGCAAAATGTAATGACTTTTCTATAACATGGCAGCCAGGGGATAGAACCAGGGGAGGAAGATGGTTGATTACATTCAGATTGGACTATACCAAAATAATACTATTGGATTTGGTCCCTAGAGGTAGTCGACTAGAGCAGAAAAGGAATAGTTTTATTTTATTATGACATTAACTTTCAACCACCATATTATATATGAATTTCATATACTGTTATATACTGTTTTGCACAGTGGTTAGTGATATTCAAAAAGTAATATTATTCTTGGAACATTCTTGAGAAAATATACAAGCAGAGCCTTTGAACAAAAGCAGCTTGTTATTGCTATTTATAGAAGGTTAAATCTGTATCAGTCACTTTTCAGTTGGAGAAACAGAACTAATGGAAGACACAGACGCAGGCTTCTTACAGGGATTTGCACTTACGCAATTGTGGGAGCTAGGGAAGCTGTCTTTTTAAGGCTGTGTGTTTGCATCTTTAAGGCTAGAGGCAGGCACTTGGGAAGGGAAAAGGAATGTCAAGAGAGGGGGAGCAAGAACGAGTGGAACCGAGCTTGAGCTGGGCTCCTGAGGATGGATGGGACACACGTGTCCTTTGTTGTTGCCTGTGGCCCTGTAGTGTGGAGCTAATAAACACACATGTCTGACCCAGAGCTCAGAGAAGCTGAAAGAGGGTGGAGGGTGTGTGGGAGCGGTTGCAGAGCCTGCTGCTATGTGGTGTGGAAGGTGAACGAGCAGGGTAGTGGACAGTGTAGGTTCTAAAATGGCAGCTACTTCAGGTCCGTTTGCCACGTCTCCTGTAACCATCTCTCCCTTCGCCCACCCTAAACAGAAACACACAGAAAAGGGAAGTAAATGTCTGTCAGAGTAGTCACATTGACAGTAACCACAACCCGTGTCTTTTTACCTTGGCATGTCTCCTCAAACTATGTTTAATCTCCAAATAAAGAAAATAACAAAGAAGTCATGCTTCTGTCTGGCGTGGTACAACTGTCCCAGTTCCAACCAAAACCTGCTAACCCTTTCCCCACAGAGGATACACCTGCTTGTAATGTTTATGGTGGTTGGTAAAGAGATGAGAGAGGGAAAGAGAAGAAGAAATTCTGGTTGATACTTTAATGTATATTCACATACTATCTGTATCAAAGTAGTGAAGAGATATTTTAACTCTTATGAAACTGGTTATGTGGTTTTAGCTAGCGTTCATCGCTGCTTTCCTGTGCCACCTGCTCCATATTCCTTGTTCCCACAGCAGCACCCTCCCTGCTCATGGTTCCTTGCCTGGTAGGGTGGACCCAAACTGTCATTTATTTGTGGTCCTGCCTTAATTTGACTTTAATGCTAGGCTGTGAGACCCCTGAGAGGTGGCCTGAAAGGTCCAGGTGCACAGCCCCTGCTTCTGTTCTGCAGTACCCACCCAGCCTGCTCTTAGGCAGAATTGGTCACTACAGCCAGTGCAGGGATCCCCTTCTTTGCCTTTGGTGCAGTGGGCTGGGGAGCCAGAGCAGCCAGGTGGCGGTCTCTGTTTCAAGCGTGGTGAGTCATTGTTGTGTCCTTTGGCAGAAGGATTCCTCCCTTTCGAACTAAGACCTGTACAGCAGTAGGGCCTAAAGTCACGGGATGGGAAGCCTAAGTTTTGCTAGTGTATCAATGAGATGGGTCACTCCTGTTTTCCCCTAGATTCCTAGACTTGGGAATCCTGGCAATGGGGAGAGATAGCATTACAGTTCTGTTGTTGATTTAGAGCACATGGTTCATTCTAGAAGACATGGCTCTAGCCCCAGCAGGTGCCAGACTGCATTTCTCATCAAGTCTTCAAAAGGGCAGTGTACTGTTCTGGTCAGCTAGCTGCTTTGGGATGACGGGGAACATGATGAATTAAATGGGGCTAGACCATTGCCTGGTGCTCATCATTGCCTCATGAGTGCAGTGGGTCTGGACCCAGGGCCACGTTGTATTTGCTATGAAATTACTTCCTTGGGCAGAGGAATGTGTGTGATACTTTGATGATCTATGTCCAGAGATGCTAGTTCTGGCAGAAGTATTGCATGCAAGAAAGGTGATCCATCCATGTCCAGAGCAGGCGTCCACTCCAGTGAGAACATGGTGCTTCCCCTTCCGTGACGGAAGCAGCCCCTGTGCCCAGCCTGGCTGCAGAGCCGGCTGCTCCTCATAAGGAGTGGGGCCGGTCAGAGGCTCGGTGTGCTCTTTGTTGTGGGCAGTTGGGTCTTCAGCAGTGGCTACAGCCAGGTGATCGTGTTGCTGAGCCCCCACATACTTTCTGTCCCCTCCGGACCACCCTGTTCATAACCTCATTTGGACAGAGGTGGAAGGGCTGGTGGTAGACATGATTTTGCCAGCGCCACACATGTCTTTGTGCTCTGTATCAGTTTGGAGAGACCTGTCCACATACTTCTTCCCCAGACCTCCTAGCTGCTGTTCTCTGATTGTGTTCTGTCCAGGTCCCTGACCTTCCAGCCAAACCATTAGCCATCATTCACGAAGCAGTTTACACCTGTAGCTGCTGTAGCAGGTAGACCTGGTGAAAAGACAGACGGACGCACTGCTCAGCATTCTTCTTACTGAGGGGATTTCCTTCCAGCACAATCCTTCTGGGCCATCCCAGGGTGGGGCCCAGGTCCCACAGCTGTGCACTTTTGGCTGGGGTATGTGTGCTGTGCACAACTGTATGTTTACTTTAAAGATGTTAATATATAGTCTAGACTTAAAATTTTCTAGGTTTTTTTTTTTTTTTTTAATTTAAGATCTGACCAGGGTTTGTATGTTGCATCTGTTATGATGTCTCCCCAGTGTGGGACTCCCCAAGACTACCCGCACTTTTGACAGTAGTGCACGTTCCGGGGTCCCCAGGGCCACCCTTCGGTGGCCTGGGTAACAGAATTCACCAAAAGCCACCATATCCACAGTTAAGGTTTATTACAGTGAAGGAATACGGATGCAAAGTCAGCCAAGGGAAGAGGCGCACGGTGCTGAGTCTAGGAGGTACCAGGCGTGAAGCTTCCACTTGTCCTCTCCCAGTGAGTGGCGGCCCCACTGACATCTCCCCGCAGTGATGTGTGAAGACGCTCAGGGCATTGCCAATGAGCAACGCTCCCCTGAGCCTCAGCAGCAGGGTTTTTGTTGGGGTTTGGTCCTGTAGACATGGGTTATGGCCTGTGAGGATGGCCTCAGTTTCCAGTCACTCCTGTGGTGGAACTGATGCTGTGTGGCCCAGGCGTGCACAAGTCACATCATTAGCGGAGACTGTCTGGCGTGACCCTGGGCCCCTGGTCAACAAAGCCACTCTTACCAGGCAGGACATTCCAAGGGTTTCAAGATCTTCTAGGGGCAGAAGGCAAGGGCCAGACCTTCTTTGGGTAACATTAATTTTTTATTTAACAGCTTTCTTGAGATAGGATTCATGTGGTATACAATTCACCCATTTATAGTGTACAGTCCAGTGGTTTTTAGCAGATTTACAGACGTGGGCAGCCATCGCCACAGTCGATCTTAGAGCATTTCTGTCACCTCACGAACGAACCCTCTAACCTTTAGCTATCACCTGCTAACCTTGCAGCCCCCTTCCGTCCCCACCCTGAACAGGCCCAGATCTTTTTTCTGTCTCTGCAGATTTCCCGGATCTCGGTATTTCATGTGTAGGATTGTGATTTTCTGTGACTGGCGTCTTGCACGTAGCATGATGTTTTTCCGGTTCCTGTGGTAGCAGGTGTCAGCGCTTCGTTTCTGATTCGTTGCCTCCTGCTTCTCTCTTGGACAGATATTACACGTTGTCGATCCATTCATCAGTTGATGGGCATTCGGATTGTGTCCCTCTTTTGCCTGTTATGAATAATGCTGCTCTCAAGACTTAAGTCAAGTTTTTGTTAGACATATGTTTCACTTCTCTTAGGTATATACCTGGAGGTGGAATTATCTGGTCACATGGTAATCCATATGTGTAATTGTTTATTTATAAGTTTACATTCGTCTGAGGAACCACCAGACTGTTTTCCAAAGAAACTGTACCGTCTCACATTCCCACCAGCAGTGTATGAAGTTTCTGATTTCTCCGCATCCTTGTCAACACTTGTTAGTATCTGACTCTTGAACTCCAGTCATCTCGTGAGCCCCAAGCAGTAACATCGTTGTAGTTTTGATTTGCATTTCCCTGTGCTGACTGGCCATTTGTGTACCTTCCCTGGGGAAATGTCTGCTCAGAACCTTTGCCTCGTTTTGGATCAAGTTGCTTGGTTTTTGTTTTTCTGGTTTTTTGTGCTGTTATTGAGTTGTAGGAGTTCTTTAGATATTTTGGATATGTGATTTGCAAGGATTTTCTCCTGTTCTCTAGGCTGCCTTTTCACTCTGTTGACAGTGTCCCTTGGTGCACCAAAGTTTTTATAAGTTTGATGAAGTCCAGCTTATCTATTCTTTCTTTGTTGCCTGTGCTTTTGTTGTCATAATCAAGAAATCATTACCAAATTTAATGTCAGGAACCTTTTCCTCTAAGATTTCTTCCAAGAGCTTTAGAGTTTTAGTTTTTAAGTTTAGGTCTGTGACCTGTTTTGAGTTAATTTTTATATAGGCTATAAATTAAGGGTCCAACTTTCTTTCTTTCTTTCTCTCTTTTTTTTTTTTTTTTTTGGAGGGGGTATGTGAATATCCAGGTTTTCCAGCACCATTTGTTTAAGGGATGTCATTTCCCCTTTCAGTGGTCTTAGCACCCTTGTTGAGAGTATTCTGACCATATGTGGGAGGGCTTATTTCTAAGCTCTCTCTTCTATTCCTTTAAAAAAAAAAAATTAAGATTTTATTTGTTTGAGAGAGAGCACAAGCAGGGGAAGTGGCAGGCAGAGGGAGAGGGAGAAGCAGGCTCCCCGCTGAGCAGGGAGCCCAATGTGGGACTCGATCCCAGGACCCTGGGATCATGACCTAAGCCAAATGCAGACACTTAACCGACTGAGCCACCCAGGCGCCCCTCTGTCTTCTATTCCATTGGTCTGTTACACTGTTTTGGTTATTGTAGCTTTGCAGTAAGTTTTTAAATCAGGAAGTGTGAGACCTCTACCTTTGTTCATTTTCAGGATTATTTTGTCGGTTTGTAGACCCTTGAGGTCTATCCCATAGGAATTTTAAGATGGATTTTTCTATTTCTACCGAAAACATTATTGGGATTTTGAAAGGCTTTGTGTTGAATCTGGAGATCACTTTTGATATCTTCCTTCTTTTCTTTGATGTTTTTTAATGTCATTACCACATTTTTCTGATTTGTTTGAAAAAGAAATTCTTGGAGTTTTGAAATATTATGTGTGAACTTGAGCTTGTACCATCCCATCAGCTTTCTTTAGGACTCCATCTAAATGAAGAAGAGTCTTATTTTCATACTTGTCTTTTCTTTCTTCACCTCCTTTCTGCCAGCAAATGTTTTGCTTTTCCACTTTGTATACTTAGTTCTTCACTTTCTGTTAACATTCTGTCCATTGAAAAAAAATTTTTTTTGTTGTCAGATACAAGAAGGTGGTGTTGTTAAGCTCACAGAAGATGTGTATATGATTAATAAATTAAAAGCATTTTGGATCAAAGCCCAAATAGAAGATAATGGGAAAAATTCAGATAATTAGAGGTCATAGGAGGAGGGGATTGAGTTGTAGAAAAGAATCAGTTTTGTATTATGTTGAAGAATTGTGCAGATTTAAGAGACGAGACTGTACTCTATTCAAAAATATGCATCGGAGAAGTTTGGCAACATCCATGGAGCGTAGATTTAAGAAGTACTGTCTTCCCTATACAAAGGATTTGATTCGAATTGAATATATAACCTGATAAATCATGAGCTGGTTTTTAATAACATTGTTTTATAGCACACTATGTCTCATGTGGCGTGGGTGCATGTAGAAGTATGTATTCTGCTCCTGCTAATACACTTCAGCCAAGAGAAGGACCTACCAGGTGTCTGTGTTGTCTCTGGTGAGTATCTTCATTCAGTTGGGGTGTTTATTCTAGGTGAAAGTTAAGGTTTCTTCTCATTCTCTATGCTCCTTCTGCACCATATTTAAAATATACCCTTTCTGTCTTTTAAAGATGGATTTCTTAAGTGAGAGAGTCTTCTTGTATATCATACACTCTTCATTTTTACAGCCAGATAACTTGTTGGATTCCTGCTTCTGTTGCTTAATAGCCGCGTGATTTTGATGAAGTTTTTAGTGTCTCTTAAGACTCATCTTTTAAATTTTACACGTGAGGATGACAGTTCCTATGTTGTAGGGATGGTTGGATGAGGGAGTACTTAAGGTTTCTGTTAGTACCTAGCACATCATTGGTACTCTATGAAAATAATTAGTGACTAGTTCTGATAATTTTCAAAATGTATTATGTTGTAATTGAGAGAAAAGTCTGAAGTTAAAATGATTGTAAACCAGGGAAGTTCACTTAAATGAACAACCTGAAAGAATAGAGAGATGCATGCAAGGATCAATACAGAGAAATAGTAGAAGATAAAAAATAAGTTCTAGTGAAGACAAGGAAGCTAAAGTGCTTGGAGAGATCCCTTACTACTAATAATTAGTAACCTAGTTTCTAATTTTTACTTGGTTCTATCAATAATGACATTTTAGAAGTACTCTGTTTACATTCTATTTTCTTTTCTTTCTTTCTTTTTTTTTTTTTAACTTTCTTAAGGTTGATGTTGATATTAGTGATTTGAGGCCTTTCCTGTTTTCTGATATAGGTGTTTGGTGCTGTAATTGTCCCTCCAAGGACCACTTCAGCAACATCCCACAAATTCACCTGTATTTTATTGTACTTCAAAATAGTTTCTGATTTTCTTATTTATTTGGTAGATACATGGGTTGTTTGGAACTGGGCTATTTAATTTCCAAATACTTGGCAGTTTTCCAAATGTGTTTCTGCTGGGGTTTCTAATTTAATTCCATTGTTTTCAGTGTACATACTTTATGTTACCGGACTCCTTTTAAATTTCTTAGGACTTGTGTTACAACCACAGATTCATCTCTTGGTAAATGTTCTCTCTGCACTTGAGAAGAATGTGTATTCTGCTGATACTGGACTTTCTGTCAGTGTCAGGTTAAATTGGTTCATAGTTTGCTCAGGTCTTCAGTATGCCTATTGATTTTCTCCTGCCTGGTTCTATTAATTATTGAGAGAGGGGTATTTAAATCTCTGACTACATTTGTGGATTCGTGTATTTCTTCTGCAGTTCTATCAAGTTTTTGCTTCATATATTTTTAAACTCAGTAATTAGGTATATAAATTTCAGTATTGTTACATCCACTTGATGGTATGACCCTTTTATCATTGTGAAATGACCTTTTATGTCCATAATATTCTTTACATTCAATTCTACTTTCTCTGATATAAATACAGCCATTCTAGCACTTTCCAAATCTTTTTAAATGTTTGGTAAAATCAAAGCATCTTGCTTTTGCTTCATATTTGATGATAAAAAAGAGAAGAGAGTTCTCTTTTGGTCTTTAGTAGACTAAATAGTACTTAGAACTTAGTCTAGTGGAAGGAAACAGTTCATGAGCAATTATGATATAGTGTGGTCATTGTGAAACTAATGGGAGTACCGTACCAGTGGTCTTGGGAGATCCAGGAAGGTTCTTTTTTGGGGGCAACAACTAAATCGAAGCCTCGGATTGAAAAAGAAGTGGGAGTAGAATGGCACAGTTGGGGGCAGAATTGGTCAGAGAGCAGTGTATACGAAGCCTGAAGGTATTAGTGTTTTGGGGGACTGAAAATAGGATGATGATCAGAGCATAAAGCTAGGGATGTGATCAGATGTGAACAGAAAGGTCACCAGTGCCAGATTATGAAGAAGATTGTAATAGTAATGGTGGCTCTAGTTACTAATAGAGTTACCAATACTAGTAATAGTAACGGAGTCCTTCCTGTGTGTCAGGCATGTGTTGTGAGGATTCAGCAAGATAACCTGCTAGGTAGATAGTATTGTTATAACCATTGTGAAATGAGGAAGCAAAGCGTGCAGGGAGCACAAAGATTAAATAACTTGCCCAAGGCTAAGACAGACATGAGCCAGAACTTTGCCATGGTCATTCTGACTAGAGAGACCCAGCTTTTAACCATCATGCTTGTCTGTCTATAATTCAGTAGCTAAACCCGAGTCTGAACTTGCTCCCATTCACAAGGGAGAGCTCTCTGAGGACATAAACAAAATAAGTAAATAAAATTTGTGTTTTAAGAGCATCACCCTGGCTACAGCTCATGTTTGCGGAGGTGTGGAGAAGCCGCCTGGAGATAGAGTTGAAAATGTTTATGTTCTCTACAGAGCAATACTGATTTTTAAAACGAAAGTAGTTCTTAACCTCTCTGTAGTTCAGTTTCCTCATCTATTAAATGGAAACGATAATGGTCTTATTCTCACGGGAGTAAAAAAACAATCACATTGCGTAAAGTTGTACATGGTAGATACTTGGTAAACTTGACCTGTGATGATGATGTTGTTGATGACTATTGATTGACCTTGAAGATCAAGCTAAAATTTTTAATCATGTTTTTCTTCTTTTTAATTTAAAAGTTTTACCCTAGAACTCACAGATAGGACTTCAGTAGCAGCAGTACAATAAAATGTTAACCACTGCCTTTTCCTCACTACTGTTATTTTGGTTTTTCAGTTTATGGGAAAAACAGATGGAGACTATTACACTCTAGATGACATGTTTGTCTCCAAAGCAGCTGAGAGAGAACATTCTGGTGAAGAGGAAGAGAACCAGAGGAGGAAAGCAATTGCCGAGCACCAGCATCTTGCTGCACAAATGGAAAAATGTCTGTATTGTTTTGACAGCTCTCAGTTTCCCAAGCACCTTATTGTGGCCATAGGTGTTAAGGTAAGAAGTAGAACATTTATTGCCCCGAGGAAGCAATGGAGTGCCTTGTGCAGATTGGCCTCTTTCTTGAGACTCTCACAGGATTCCAGTCTCTCTGCTTCTCTTCTTCTGTGTTTCGTATACTTTTCTTCTCTAACTTCCCATGATTCTTAGAATCTTCCTTAGAGCGAGTATGAATATTTAGGTGACAGGAAGCTCACATTCTGTGTGATTCTGCCCTTCAGAGAGGCAGTGTTGGGTCAGGCCTGAGGCTCTGCACTCGGGAGCCCGCCGGCCTGGACTCAGCTTCCGGCTCGGCCATTTACCAGCTGTTCGACCTTATTGTCACGGTCGGCACTTGATTCTTAGTATTAAAATCACTTCAGAAATACTCAGTCTAAAGTGGTTTCTGCTCCTTCCCTTACTTGCTCATAGAACCTATTTGTTTCTTTATAGAATATCTCATAATTGTAAAATGTTTACTGTATTTTACTTGCTTATCAAGTCCCTCTTCTAATAGTCTGTAAGTTCCATGAGGACAAAGGTAAGTCTTAGTCATGTACACGAAGCATGTATCCCATTGTTCACCAGACATCTATCCCGTTGTATGTCAAGAATATGTTTGTAGTCACTTATTTCAATAAATATTTGGTGACTTAATTCTTATAAGTAATTCATTACTGTGTATGTGATATGGTCATTAGCTGCTGGGTGAATGTCAACTCCGATGTACTTGTGGAGCTTGAGTTGTAGTAAAATAGGGCAGAAAACAAAGTAATCCTTGTCCTAATTGAAGGACGTGTTGTCCTAAAGCAAATAAAGTGGAGAAATGGATAAAATGATGGGATTTTTTTGAGACGGTGGTCTAGAAGGCCTATTTGAGGAGCTATTTTAGTAAAGCTCTGAAAGACAGAAGGAGCAAGCACCGTGAAGCTGGCAATGACCCCTGGTTCAGGAAGGGGGATCAGTGAGTGAAGAGCCCTGAGGAGAGATTGTGCTCGGCATTCACGGAGCTGGGAGGCTAGCGTAGCTGGAATGGAGAGGGAGAGGAAGTTGAGTGAATGAGAGCTGGTTCAGGAACTGAGAGCTTGGGCCCTGTCCATACGCTTGTTTATGTATTAATTTGTTTCTCACGTACACGAGATATACCTTATGAATCCAAAGAACTGGTGTTGGCTTTTCCATTCCAACGCTAGTGTTTAATATTTGTATAAGACTGTCAGCTTATCAGTTTGTATTTTCGTTTCTTTATTTCCTTACCCTTCTTCTAATTCTTTCTTTCCTTCCAAACTTTATCAGAAAGGTAAAAGTAAAAATCCCATTTAAAATTTATTCAATTAAAAAAACCCTACCATAACCAGTTACTTGTATTTGTTTGAATTATTTTCCAGACCTTTACATAAACAGTAAAACTTTTGTAATTACAACATTATGAATATTTCATTCCTCTTCAGTCTGATCCCCACCTTTTATAGGCATAGGAAGAGATCAAACATAAAGTAACCCTTCAGTGTTTTCTGCTATGCTTGGGGAGAAGTTTGGAATTTTTCCAGGGGGGTTCTTTTGTCCCCAGTGCTGGGGACAGGCTGCATGCGGGGAGGCACAGAGGTGCTAAGTGTATGGACCTGTCCTGGGCTTCCTATGTAGGGGAAGTATGCATTTTTCAGTACACCCATGAAACTGGCCAGTGAACAGACATTTTCTGTTTCTTACGACCTGCCTTTCCCCGTCCTCCTTGGTGGTCCTCTTCTGTGGTCAGGTAATCCACACTTTCCAAGCTGTTTTTTCTAATGGTATTAAATCCTTCTCTTTGCCTTAATGTCCCAAGAGTTGGCTGATCTGTTTGTCTCCTTGTGGGTTCATCTTTGCCCTTTGGTTTCATTTAAAAAAAAAAAAAAAAAACCACTTGAGCCTCTCCTTTCTCTACCTATGCTTTATTTGTGCTATCTTTGCTCTAGAAACTACCATCAACATTTAGCCTTTTGTCTTTGAATATTTTATTTTATTTTATTATTTTTTTAAAAGATTTTATTTATTTATTTGACAGACAGAGATCACAAGTAGGCAGAGGCAGACAGAGAGAGAGGAAGGGAAGCAGCCTCCCTGCTGAGCAGAGAGCCTGATGTGGGATTCGATCCCAGGAAGATCATGGGATCTTGATCTGAGATCATGAGATCATGACCTGAGCCGAAAGCAGAGGCTTTAACCCACTGAGCCACCCAGGCGCCCCTGTCTTAGAATATTTTAATCTAGAAATATTTGAAATACTGATTAGAAGGAATTTCTTCCATGTCCTATAATATGTGACTAACAGGTCATTTAATTTATCTAAATAAACAATAGCAAATTATTTCTTTAGTTATTACCCAAGTTAATCATATATGATTTTGAGTTTCTAAGGAATTACTTTGCCATTAAGTTGAAACAATAAATAGTATTTCAGAGCAATTCAGTAATTCTCCCTCACCCTGAATGTCTAATATTTAAAATTAATGTCTCAGTACAAATAGGTTAATGAAGTGGTATTTGTTCTCATTACAGTCACAGAGTTAGAAATAACTTTTGATTGTCAGCTGTCCTCCCTTCTCTCCTTTTTAAAAAATAAAAGTCATCTATCCACCTTAACACTGATTTTTTTTAAAGTAGGCTTTGTTTTTTAGAACAGTGTTAGATTCACAGAAAAATTAAGAAGAAAGTAGAGTTCCATATACACCATGTCCACTTTCCTCTCTTGTTAACACCCGACAGCAGTTAAATAGTTTACAAGTTGTAAATTTGTTACAGTTAATGAATCAGTACTGATGTTGGCTTTAATTTTGAATGTGGTTATGGTTTTACTATCAATTTAGATAAATTTCTGTATCTACTCCTACTTTGTCTCTCAGCAAAGCTTTAAAGTTTTGCATTATTTTGTTAAATAATTTTGTCTGCCGTATAAAATATTTCTCGCAAACCAAGCAAAAAATAATAGAAAGTAAGACCGAGCCCCTTTGCAGAATATTATTTATGTTCCTCATGAGCACTGCTCACTGCATACATACATATTGACCTTTTTGTTTTGTTAAAGACAGTTTGTAGTGAAAAAACAGCACCAGTTTGTAGGTGATACATGTATTTAAGCAGATAGAACTTAACAGAGCAGTGAAGCCCTTCAGAGCACATTTCCTTTCTGTCTTAATCGAATTAATTCTCTTTGCTCAGCCAGTGAGAGAAGGACTGCCTGGTTAATAGGAACCAGTTAGACTTCTCTATTATCACCACCCCACGTATTTTTCATTCTTGCCAAAAACTGTGTTGTTTCAAGAAGCAAAAAGCTTTCTCACATCAAGGATCAAGTGTCATTCATTTTGCCCTTGGGTAAACTCAATCTCTGATGTCCGTATAACAGTTAAAATTGAGACTTGTGCTGTAAATCTCCATTTATTAAAATCTATCTTCATGGCCTTTAAAAGTTTTAGGAAAATGTCTGCTATCTTTAAAAATATTGAAAGCAAATACATTGCTTATAAACAAGTAGACCTTATGAAACGTTAGCCGTGTTTCCCAGGGCTCATTTGTCACAACAGAGAGTCCGTACGGTAACGTTTCACTTCTCCATGTTTTCCCCATAGGTGTATTTATGTTTGCCCAGCTTCCGGTCTCTCACCGAGGGCCACTGCCTCGTTGTCCCTCTGCAGCATCACAGAGCAGCTACCTTATTGGATGAAGACGTCTGGGAGGAAATTCAGGTCAGCCTGATCATGCTCGTCCTAGGAATGCTCCTGAGCAGTCTTTCCAGACTGCTGTTGTAAATTCCAGTGGGTTTTCTAGACCTTTGTCCAGTGATTTCCTTTCTGAACTTTTACACACTAATACACATTTCCCTAGTTATGTGTACCTGTGGGCCATGGTGCTTTCACCACTCACTACCTTTTAATTTTATTTCCCTTATGTACTCCATGTTTTGAAAGCTTTTCTAAAATTTTTTTTTTAATTGAGATATCATTGATGTATAACATATTAGTTTCAGGGATACAACTGAAAGTTTCTGCGTACTAAGTAAACTGTGACGAATTAGTATTTTTACTTAAAAATATCAAGGTAAGATTTCTAATCCATGCTTTTGTGGAACATGAGATGATGATTCTTAGCACAGTGAGCTGATAGATTATAGCCATAAGGAAAGATATTTTCAGATAATAAAAATAAATTTTGGAAGTCAGAGGTTCATATCCAGCATTGGCCATATTTTCCTGTAATGGAATTGGCCTCTGCTTCTGTGATTTTTGCTATCAGCCTTTATTGCTACACTTTTCCCTTTATAACCTGGCCCAGCTTTTGAATTCAAGGATTGTGTGTGTGTGTGTCTGATTCTGTAAGAAAATGAAAGGCACAACATGGATGAAATTGCTCCTGAGTTATTTCAAGACCTCATAATGACCAAAAAAGAAAAGAAAGAAAACTCTTGTTTTTCTAATACTTGACAGTTGAACAGGGGTTAGAGGGACCCTTAGTTAGAAACTGTGAAAATTGTAAGACTTCAGAAGAGACTGCATACTTTGTCTTTGTGTCATGCTGACAATGCTGAAAGAGGAGATACTTTGACTGCCTATTATGAAATTCAGTCTCTTACTCCTTTTAAGTTTATGCTGTGAAAGGTGAAGGGCAGACTGTTTTAATGCATTTGTGGCCAAGTATGGGCGAGAATGTGGACAAATATATCTGATGTGAAAAAAATTTTTTTTCTAGTGTTGGATGCCAATGCAGTAAATAATTTAAAGTGGAAAGTATACAAATTTGGTTTTCACGATTATTTTGAGACTTTTCTGGAATGTCTTTTAAAATTTTATACATGTTAAACTGATTTAACTTAGAGCAAAATGCAGTGCCAAAAAGATTTTAAGTAATACAGGAATCTAGTCTGTGTGTTTTATATTTCTGTAAGAAATTAAGCTACTTGGTGGAAAACATTGAGGTGGGTAAAGAAGAAATTTATTCAGTTCAGTAGTTATTGAGTACAGAAATACAAGATAATCCAGGTGTTATGAGAAATGCGTGCATAAAATTATTAATTCTGCCCAAAGGTATGGTATATTCTTATACAGGTGACATTATAATTTAGTGGATTTTGTGAGCCATATGCATTATGGAAAATTGAATGAGGGAGTAAAAGCCAAGTTCTTTAATACAAATAACAGTATTATGGTTCTTTTCTTGTGATAAAAGAAGAAATTCTTACCAGTTATATATTAGTATAAGATAGTGAGCAAATAAAGTATCTGATTCGAGCTTATTTAGAGAAATGTAGTTTCTTTGTTCTTATTTTCAAATATGTATAAAAATATCTATAAAAATTCAAATTGGGGCACCTGACTGGCTTCTGTCAGTGGAGTTTGTGACTCTTGATCTTGGGGTTTTGAGTTCAAGCCCCACACTGAGTGAGAGATTACTTAAAGATAAAATATCTTTAAAAATTTTAAGATTAATTAAGTCTGTTAAATATCCTATGGTTGTTCCACCCTTCTAGAGAATATATAACAAAAATTATTTGACTTAGGAAAAAATAAGGTTTACAAATGAAGGAGCAACTTCTTTTAGGTAATTTTTAGCTCCATCCTCTAGTAACATTTAAATTTAATTTTAGATCTTATTTAATAAAAAATGCAAAGATAAGTTTCAGCACAGCATGTGGGAATAATCACAGGTTCTGACTGAATAAGAGCCAATTTTTTAGTTTCATTAAATATGTATAGTGAAACGTAGGTCCCCTTTAAAGTTATTCTTACCCATCTGACAGGTATGTTTGAGCCTATGTTACAGTCAGACACCGCAGGCCCATTTTTTAAGTCCCTCAGATGAGCGGTGTGGTAGTGAGATCACTATGTACAGTGGGCCTCACTGTGGAAAGGTGTGATGGGGCCATTTCACTGGGAAACCTCCAGTACTGGACCGTTAGGTGTCTTCCATGGGGCGATCAGACTTCCCAGAGATCACTCTTTCTGGCTCTTAGCAAGTGCAGCCCAAACAGCTTGCTAGTGTTCTGGCAGCTGAGTTGGGGAAGAAGGCTGGGGTGGTAGAATTTGAACGCTAAGTAACATCTCCTGTAATGCCCCTGTTTTCAGACTGTATACTCCCCACTGTGTTGGATTTTCCCAGCCCAGCAACCTTATTGTATACCTTCTGCAAAGAATAACCTTGTAGTGTTCTGCCAGTGTCCAGGAAGATAGCAGCGTGTTAATCGCTTTTTTCCAAAGACTTTCATCCATGCTGTTTGCTTTTTGCTACACCTTCACTCTACTTCTGCAGTTACTTGGTGCTGCCAGTTCCTGAGCCTTCCGAGGCTTCTGCAGTGCAGCGTGGCCTCCTTCTCTTACTCTCCCTGCTAACCAGCCCCCGCACCACACGCCGCCCAGGGTGAACCAGCTTTCCACTGTTTAGGTCACATGTTTTGGGGTGATCTGAGTTTTGGTGAATCTTCTCTCATTCTTTCTGTTCGCGTAAGTTTGGACTGTTTTAAAAATTATTTCAATGTCATTTTGAGTGGTTGCTCTGTGAAGGTTATAGAGTTAAATATATATGTTGTATGCTATCTCATAATATTTATCTTGGGATGACTTTATCTTTAGACATGTTCTGTTTAGAAAAGTTGAATAAATTATAGTATTAATATTACATGATCAATTCTAAATAGCTTTGATACTTTTAAGTAAAATAATTTTCATTTCAAAATTTTGTACTTATATTTACCTGAATTGTTGTAATGAGACCTTATACAAAGTAAGAATTGCAACACTCTGTAGTATAGTTTACTTAAAATATATCGTAAGATATTTTAGTCCAGATGTGTTTAACTAAATGAGGAATGGCACTTGGGTGAGTAGTCCCAGTTTAGAAATGTGGAAAATAGTGATTACCCAATGGATAGAGTTTTTTCCTACTAGAAATTTGGGAAGTTTATGTCATCCCTCTATCAAGGGTAGCTATATCTCTCTGAAGCATAAAATAGTTTCGGTATCTTATAATAATGAACTAAAAGTTTCTTCAATGTCTGGTTGTCATACAACTTAAGGAATGAATATTATTTCAACATGTGTAGTGTATGTGTTATATTGAGCTTTGGGAAAATCCTGCTTTAGAGGAGTGGATAACCTCAGATTATGTCGTTAAACCCATATTTTTAAAATAAAGGTTTTATATGCAGAGAGAAGTACTTCAGTGTGTGTGTGTGTCCTCCTCGAAAGTGTTCGCATGATGTTTATATATAATACTGAGCAATTCTTGTCTCACTGCTAACTTAGGTATTTTGAGTTTTCATTTGTAATTCATGACCTCTGGAGTCTGTCTTCTTCACTATTATCCAGAGAGTATTCAGAATGAGCATCCAAACAGTTGAAGCAGGAGAGGGCTGTGAGCAAACATTGTTGCTGCTACTGCTTTTTATCCATTTTCTACCTTCTTCAAAAAAGCTTAGTTTTAAAATATGTAGTTCTAATCTAGTGGTGATTTTCGTCTTTTTTTTTGAAAGATTTTGTTTATTTATTAGAGAGAGAATGAGAGAGCATGAGCGGCATGGGGGGCAGAGAGAGAGAGAAGCAAGACTCCCCGCTGAGCAGGGAGCCAACGCTGCACTTGATCCCAGGGCCCTGAGTTCATGACCTGAGCCACCCAGGTGCCCCAATTTTCCTTTTTCTAACATGTAAGATTATCTTACCACAAAACTTAGTAATGAAATAAATAACAATTAATTGAATATATTCATAATAAGAATTCAGAAACATAGTAACAAAATAGAGACAATCTAAAAACCTATGTTATAGAACCAGTTGTATATTCCCATTAGGTTTTGTGTTTTAATTTTTTTGTGCATGTGATACAAGGCCTATGAAGGTAACAGTTGGGACATACAGTTGAGTGGAGGGAAGAATGTGGTTAACGTTCTTCACTGCTGTTGCAAACAAAACCTAATTCACAGTGTTGGAGACAGCAAGGGTGCATTTCTTTCTTTCTTTCTTTCTCTCTCTCTCTCTCTCTTTCTTTCTTTCTTTCTTTTAAAGAATTTTTTATTTGAGAAAGAGAGTGAGAGAGAGAGAGTACACGAACACAGAGTGGCGGGGCAGAGCGGGGAGAGCATCCCCCCACCCAGCAGACTTCCTGCTAAGCAGGGAGCCCAATGCAGAGCTTGATCCCGGGACCCTGAGATCATCACCTGAGCTGAAGGCAGACGCCCAACCGACTGAGCCACCCAGGCGCCCCAAAAGTTAATTTCTTCTGTCTTACTCCCGTGTGGGTTGGGCCGTTCTCCAAGGCAGATTGCCTGTAGACATTCAGTCAGGTGTCCACACTCCTTCCATGATAAGGCTCTCGGGTGGTGGAGTCCTTCTCTTGCAGCCCCTTGGATGAAAGAAAATGAATACAAAGGCACACTACCCCTTACCTGTTTCAAGTGACACATAAGCCACTTGTCACTCAAGTGGCACTGCCATTTCTATATGCATTCCATTGCCCAGAATTAAATATGTCTCCATCCAAGTCCCAGGGAGGCTGGGAAATTTAGTTGTCTTTTTTTGCTTAGGAAGAGGAAAGTGAAATAGTTTAATGAAAACAGCTTTTGGGGGAAGGTTTTTTTTTTTTACCTGCAGAAATCAAATTAGAGCTTTGGCAACTGCAAAATTTGAATGATTAATTTTACCATGTAGATATCTAGGTCAATGGTTTATATTTTTTTATTTTTTATCCTAATTTAACCTCCTTTGTGTGTGCAATGTCTCCATTAATTTAATTGTATCTAGTACCAACGTCAGAGAATTTTTTTTTTAAAGATTTTATTGATTTATTTGACAGAGAGAGATCACAAGTAGACAGAGAGAGGGTGGGGAGGGAAGCAGGCTCCCCGCTGAGCAGAGAGCCTGATGTGGGGCTCGATCCCAGGACCCTGGGATCACGACCTGAGCCGAAGGCAGCGGCTTAACCCACTGAGCCACCCAGGCGCCCACGTCAGAGAATTTTTAAAAGGGGAAACAGTCATCTTTAATCATTTATAATGATTCATCTCATGGTCACCTTATGATGAGATCACGGGTGGAAAGTCTGCAGCCCCGTAGGCTATTTGCCAAGGCTTTGGGGTTTACCAACAAATGGAGTCTACAGTAAAGAGACTGTGTCGGACTTCTCTGTAGCTGTGGTCAGAAACAAAAAGCAAATCCTGTATCCGTTGCGTAGTAGGTGTCTTTCTAGTTGACATCAGGTTACAGTTACTTGATTTCTTTTTTTTTTTCGACTTGCTTATTTTACAAAATGAATGTAAAACAGAAAAACAATGAATGATCAGTAATAAGTGATTATGGGAGACCTGGCAGAATCCCAGAACTCCCATCCCCTACGCAGCCACAGCCAGTTGCCTCTCACGTTCCGGGGGGTGTCAGTGGAGGCTGGGTGGGGAGTCTGCGCACCCGTCTCCACGTGGCTGTCCTGGACGGTGTCTGAATGACAGCCTAGTTGAATCTCTGGGGAGTCATGCTGAGTGAAGAAAAGCAACCTCAGTAGATGTTGTGATTGCATTTATAGGACACTGGAAATGCTAGGGTTACAGAAGCAGAGAGCCCACTGCTGGTGGCTGCTGTGATGGGAGAGAATGTGTCTGGGAGCAGGCTGTGGGAGGGATCCTCATGGGGCTGGAGTTGCTCTGTCTCTTGACTGTATCCACGTCGATATCCTGGTTGTGATACTGTACTGCGGTTTTGTAATGTGTTACCATTGGGGGAAACTGGGTTAAAGGTATATGGGATTTCTCTGTATTTTCTTCAATGTGATCTACAATCATAATTTAAAAAAATTTTAAATATTTGAAAGTTATAAATCAGCTCATAAATCTAGGTAAAAAATGCTTCTTCCTCCGCCTTAGACAAATATAGTAGCACTTTACAAACATATGACACTCCCCAAGGCCACGTTTGAATTTAGGATTCTTAGACACCTTGGTGGTGGTGGGGAGTTGGCTTCTGGCTCCTCGTCTTCAGCCTGGCCCCCTTTCTTTCCCCGCTGAAACCCCTGGCTTCATCCTGCTCTACACAGGCTGTCCCATGAATCCGTGTGGACGTCCCAGACTGCACGTCTGAGCTCCACAAACAACTGTCCCCCAGGCCTACGAGTGTGAAGTAAGGAAATAAGCAAGTAGAAGATAGCAGGAAGGAGGGATGTTATAACAATGTTGAGTTCTTTGGGAAAAGAAAACACTCTCTTACTTTTCAACTTTAGCATGTTTGACTTTCATACATTTGCTAGGACACGATTCTCTGTGAAAATAGGGGACCACTTGAATGTGCAAGGTTACCGGTGAAGGGTCGGCAGACATACATGGGAACCAGCAGAGAGAGATGCTGTGAGCCCAGGCAGACGATTGGCAGGAAATTCCACGCCTACCTTCTAGGAGGACCTTTTTTGGCTTGTGGGTGTTTTCCTCTGATTTTACTGTCAGTTCCGCGTATTTTACTACTTGAGTTTTTCTCTCTTCCTTTACTTATTTTAGTTTATTGGAACCATTTCCAATATATACAGAAAACTGTGCAGAGTAGTTCCAATTTTTAAAGAAATGTTGCTTAAATATGTGAAATAATGTAGTAGATTTAGAAAGTAAAGTAACTATAAGGTAACAGTACAGAATTTAACTGTTTGCTACTTATTTTTTATTTTAAAGGGATTGAGTTTACCTTTTACTGTTTTCATAGTTTGTATTTTTGCAAGTGCTTTATTTACCTAGCCATGTTGCTTCCTTCAGATGTTCAGAAAATCATTGGTAAAGATGTTTGAAGATAAAGGACTGGATTGCGTCTTTTTGGAAACATACATGGGCATGAAGAAGCATTGTCATATGGTGTATGAGTGCATTCCTCTTCCGAAGGAAGTGGGCGAGATGGCTCCCATCTATTTTAAGGTATTTGGGGTTTGTCTTTGCATGCATAGTTTTCCGTTACCTTGCTGTTTTACGAATATGGTTACCTTTTTTCTTGTATTTTTTTCCTATGTACTTATATCAAATTTCATCTAAGGAAATGAAGTAAAGCACAAAAAAAAAATTCTGCTGTATTACAAAATTCTGTGGAGAGACATTTAGAGCTTTGACCTTTAAAAAGCATGCTTATTTTTAAGTATGAATAAACTGTCAAGTGGTCATTTATAGTTTCTATTTCAATTTCTCATTTCTCAAATGAAAAATCAGGGTTTTCCATTGAAGTACTTTCAAGTCAAAATTATAGTCCTAATTCTAGAAAACCTACTGAAATTCACAAGACCTAACAATAGTTACATACAAATAGTACAGGTTACAATTGCTGAGATAAGTTACTGCTCTTTTAGTATTTAATACCTCATTGTGCTGTTTGTCAGAAGAAACCAGTGTCCAACCTTGACGTACATATTTTGGACATGCAGTTACTAGAGTTTTTAATCAGTCAAGTGTCATTGTAATATTCAGGGAGCTTCTACTGAATAGCATGGTTTGCTACTGAGCTGAATGCAGTGTGACTTACAGACGAGCATAAATGCTTATCTGTAGAGCCATGTGTGAATTAGTAACACGTGCAGTGAACAAAGGAGGTCATGGTTGCGAAGTGCTATAGAAAGACTTTCCAATGCAACATTTAGACAATACAGGATGGTCAAGTTCATTAATATGGACTGTACATCCCAATAAGAAAGATTATAAGACCTATTAAGGTTAATGAGACAATGAAAGTCTACTTTCTCTGTAGAGATTTTTTTCTAAGATTTATTGATTTACTTGAGAGAGAGAGGACGCATGCATGCATGAGAGGGGGAGAGGGAGAAAGAATCGTCAAGCAGACTCCCTGCTGAGCACAGAGCCTGACCCCAGGACACTGAGATCATAACCTGAGCCAAAATCAAAGAGTCAGCTGCCTAAGCGACTGAGCCACCCAGGTGCCCCAAGATATTTTTTTAAGTCAGCTCCACACTTAATCTGGAGCCCAATGCGGGGCTTGAACTCATGACCTCAAGTTCAAGACCTGAGCTGAGATCAAGAGTTGGACACTTAACTGACTGAGCCACCCAGGTACCCCTCTCTAGAGATTTTTAAAAACAACTGACTCTTGGATTTTAAGGATTATACTGTTAAAATAGAATGAGCTGGATAATCCCCAAACCCAGGCTAGTTCTATGTTAAACAGAATCAGGTGGGAAAGAGGTTATTATACTTTTCTTAAAAAAAAAAAAAAATTTTTTTTTTTGGTACTTCCTCAGGAGAGTCTTAGGTGATCGTGACTGTCGGCATTGAGGTAACAGGGCAGGACGTGAAACAGCCACTGTCAGCTCCTGTTGGGTGACAGAGATGTCATCAGTAGGAGGCTGGGTCACTTCTACACTGAACCTCCTGCCTGATCAGTGAAGGCGCATTTACTTGGTCCGGCCTCAGTTTTATGTGGAATACGCTTCCGTCTAGTGTCAGCACAAGCGCCAGCCCACGCCTGTTAGACGTGGAACAGCCGTATAGCTGGTGTTTTGAAATTGGGCTTATTTGAATGTTAATTGTAGGTTTAAGATTTGCTTCATTAATAATGATAACTGTATAAAAATGAGAGTATTTTTTACTCATTATCCCGGCTTCTCTACTAAATATTTCTTTGCCATAAATACTAGTTCTATTGCTTAGCCTAGAAAGTCTTATAATGCCATTTCTGTGTATTTTTTTCTTTCCCTGCATTTTTACTGCTTTGCTGTAGGGCCAGAGATAGTTCAAGTGCTTGGTTGCCAGAGAGCGTATAAATCACTCTTGATATTTGGAAAAGGGCAGTCAAACTAAACAAGTTTATTTGAATAGATTTTTATGAATGAGCTAAGGAAGTTGCGAACTTTAGTATTTGCAAACTTACGTTCAATATTAAACTGCTTAGTCTTATTAAGGATTGTGTTTGTCATGTAAAGTTGGGCTTGAAGTTAGTATAAGAATTAAGAATGAGTAAAATAATATCTTGGCTAAAGAAAGGACTTTCAAAAAATCAAGACTGTCCAATTTTATTTTATTTTATTTTTTTAAGATTTTATTTATTTATTTGACAGACCGAGATCACAATTAGACAGAGAGGCAGGCAGAGACAAAGGGTGAAGCAGGCTCCCCGCTGAGCAGGGAGCCTGATGCGGGGCTCGATCCCAGGACCCTGAGATCATGACCTGAGCCGAAGGCAGAGGCTTTAACCCACTGAGCCACCAGGCACCCCAAGAAGGTCCAATTTTAAATAACAAATGAAAGCCTTAACCATTCAAAATAATGAACTACCGTTATAATATTCTTTGATTAATTCACTGTATTACTTTACTTTTAAACTATCTTTTTGGATTTGCTTATAAACTACTTTTTCATTGATAAATGTCTTTTTCTTAGAAAGCCATAATGGAGTCTGACGAAGAATGGTCTATGAATAAAAAATTGATCGATCTCTCTTCAAAAGACATCAGAAAGTCTGTAAGTGTCTCCCCGCCTCCCCCCACCTTGTATAAGAAATGATCCTGGTACTTAGGATCTTAGGATCTTCATTAATTTTCACATCATATTTGAGAAAGAGACCATTTGGCTGAGTGACCAAAGGTGAAGGAGTTCTAAGAATAAGAGATTATTTTCATCCTACTTGGTCTAGCAAATGCTCATTTATTCAAATGTTTCTGTGTTATGTGTTCCTGACCTACTGGCTCTGTGCCCGTGTAGTGCCTGTAACTGACGATGACAGCATCACACTCAGCCAGAGGAGCTTCTGTCCTGGGCTTTGCAGCCCCTGTGGGACACGTGTGAGAGGGGCCTTCTTGTTGCTCGAATTACAGTGAGGGAAATATTCTTCTACAGGCTCCTCTTCATTTTCTGTTTTTCTTTGTACAGAGATTTCCTGTTAGGTGTCTGTAAAACAGTGGTTGAGTTAGATTATGGCTTCATTATTCTTTGGTGAAGTTTCCTGACCGGGTTTCCCAGTTAGTCTTGATTTGCTAGATCATCTCTTAGACACTCTACGCTTGAGTTGAATACTCCTGCAATGACCTCTCTCTTTTCTAGAAATATAAATGCAGTAGAACAGAACTGTGGATTCCTTATAGTTCTATTCATGAAGTTATTTATTGTATAGTTGCTAGTTGAGTGACAGCTACTTACCAGGGACTCCTATACGCAACGGAATAGAACAGAGAGGACCGCGGACCCTGGGGTCTTCGGGTCCGGGATGGGGAGAGGGGCACTCCAGCCTGTACTCTTGTCCTGCTGCTGAGTGTGTGAATGACGTTGTGTTGGAGCACAGCTACACCACTTGGTTCTGTGTTGTTTTGGAAGCTTTCATGCCACGAGGGCAGAGCTGAGTGTTGCAACAGAGACCATATAATCTGCAAAGTCCAGAATATTTTATTTAAATTAAAACTTTTTTTTAAAGATTTTATTTATTTATTTGACAAGAGAGAGAGATCACAAGTAGGCAGAGAGGCAGGCAGAGAGAAGGGAGGAAGCAGCCTCACCCCTGAGCAGAGAGCCTGATGCGGGGCTTGATCCCAGGACCCTGAGATCATGACCTGAGCCAAAGGCAGAGGCTTAACCCTCTGAGCCACCCAGGTGCCCCTAAATTAAAACTTTAAGAAGTTTTTTTTAAAATATGCTGACCCATGTTCTAGTAGATGACACTAGCCTATTTTCCTTCTGTTTCTCCTTTTGGAAAGCCAAACTTCCTGATATAAATTAACTGAGGATTTCTTATTACATTTATTGTATCTTAGTCAGAAGATTGAAATTTCATTGTATTACTGAAGATAGTTTTAATTCAAAGGTAAAACATTGTCTCCAGCCTTCTTCTCTCTACTTGCTGTTGAATTGGACCAGACAATACATTTAAGAACAAAACAAAAACCATTCCTCCCAAACATCCTCTTTGTTTGTTTTCTGTGACTCTGTCGAAAAAAGTATCTAACGTAGGCATATTTGTTGTGCCTGAGTTTTTCACTTTTCACATCTCCATTGCCATTAAATATTCTTTTATAACCTGATATTAATGGTGTTTGAAAATATTTCCAAGTAGAAATTATAGAAGAAATGTATTATTCTCCATTCATTACTCTGTATATGCAGTTTCTTACGGGTAAACCATCTAGTACCTATTCTAGATATTAGAACATGCACAGGACTTGAGTTAAATACCTTGAGGGCTTTAATATTAACCAATATGGGAAATGCGAAACCAGTCTTTGTAGGAATGGTAGTTGTGCATTCTACTTTAAAGCTTTGCGAAGATACCAACAGCTGCCTTTTCTAAGTCACCACCTAGTACCTGCGAGTCACAGCAGAGAGGGAATGAGCCAGATGACCTCTTAGCTTTAGGATTTGGCAATTATGTGGATGGAACTGTGAAGAGAACTTGCGTATTAGGAATAATTCCAAAGGAGGTCGCTTTTTAAGTTAACAAGCTTTCCACTGTCTTTTGAAAATGATGAAAGTGTTTCTGAGCACAAAGTGAAAATCTTGACTTTAATGTTATTTTTATTCTGGAAGAACCTCATTATACTTATTTTTCAAGTTCTGTGTCCTTGGTAGTTTCATAAGTGTTTATCTGCTTCATGGGGTGGGGTGATTTCCCCACCCCCACCCCCAAGTAGATCCTTGGCTTCTAGCAGAGATTTACATACTGCTAATTCATTCTGATTCTTTGTTGACTTATATTTTTATGTGGTGAGGATAGCCTTTCTTTTTAATGCCCATTTTTTTTTTCCTTTCTGGATCTTAATTTCTTTGCTTGCATGAAGTTTGTGTGAAGTTCATGGAAACAAACAAGGGATATCTGTGTGTTTGCTGCAGAGCAGCTGTGTGTTCCTAACTTACTTGTCAAGAAAAGTATTCATTTTTCACAAGGCTATTTTATTGAGATTTCCTGTGAATTCTTCCTGAACTTTTAAATAGTATGATTTTAAGTTTAATTTTGTAATAACTAATTGAAAAGCACACTTAGGGATTTTTAAAACTGAGGAAGGTACATGTCAAGGAAACTTCGGGTTTACCCAGAGACCTTCAAACTCAAGGACAATTAGAGGAAGTCAGGAGTGATATCTGGAGTATAAAAGGGGAAAATTCAAATATTCCTGGTGGTTTTGTTGTTTTGTTTGTTTTTTACCATCAGTGTTTTGCCATAATTCTGTCAGTATCTTTCACAGCCGTTCTGGCAGGACGGCAGGTTTTCCCTTCTGTGGCCTGCAGGGAGGGAACAGAGAGGCCCCTGGCAGCTCCTGTTCCTTGTGTACCAGTAGGAAAAGCCCGGCGGTCACATCACAGGCTGTTGAGACTCTTGGTATGTAAGTTCATTTCCTACTGGTGATGTCACAAATTACCACAGACTTAGTGTTTTAAATGAACGCATATTTATTATCTTATAATTCTGGGGGTCCCAAATACGAAATGGGTTTCATTGGACTGAAATCAAGGAGTTAGCAGGCCTGCATTCCTTCTGGAAGCCACAGGGAAGAATCCGTTTCCTTCCCTTCTCCAGGTCCTAGAAGCCTCCTACATTGCATGACATGTGGTTCCTACCTTCATCTTCAAATCCAGCAGTGTGGGATTTTCCAGGCTTTCTCTGACAGTGACTCCCCTGACTCTTTCTTACAAGTATCCTTGTGATTGCATTGGGCCCATGTGGGCCCATTTCAGGATATCTCCTCCTTTCAGTATCCATAAATTGACTGCACCTAGGAAGTCCCTCTGCCATATGAGGCAAATAGGGGATTAGAACACTGACATATTTTAGGGCCATTATTCTGCCAAATACAGCGTGATGTGAGCAGAAGGCATGGGCAGCGTCATCACAGATCGCTTCCTCAAGTTCTCTCTTTCCCTCGAAGTACTGTCGTTTAGTTGATGTAGTTCTGTATCATTGTAGCCATTCCCACTCATTCCCACCACCCATTCACACGTGGTGGCCTTCTTCAGATGACAGAAATATTCTCCCGGAGCCTTCTGTCCTTTTTTCTTTGACCACCATGTTTGGACAAAGCACTGTTGTTGGAAGACAGAAGAGGCTGTAGTGTTTGAAGAACCTTCTCTTTGCCATGCATTGGGTTAGGCCCTTTACGAGCCTTCTCCTAGTTCATCCTTTCAGTTGTCATGAGAGTCAGAAATGTTAAATTACTTGCCTGGGGTTACAGAAGTCTAAGAAGCAGAGCTGTGGTCGACTCCTTGACTGTCTTTTGACTTTGTTTTTTCTTCTCTAGGTCATACATGTTTATCGTATATTAAAAATGTAAAAATACAAAAAAAAATACAAAGGCACAAAACAGCTACCCACTTCTCTGCATTTTATGTTATATACTCTTTTGTAAACTGATTTTTTTCTTATGCTTTTCCTATAACATGAACAACTCTTTCTAAGCCCTAATTTTAACTGCTTTATATTATTTAATGATGACCACTGTCTTTCCACCATACTGTATTATCTCCTTCCAAGTCATGCCTTCTCAAGGACACAATATAAAATACATACAGTTAAATAGATGTGTGATTCAGTGTCAAAAATGCATAAGTGCCAACTGTATACTAGGATCACGACCCACTTGCATAATGTGTAGTGACAGAATTAGGGATTGGAGGGAAAACTTGCAAGGACACAGATCTACTTAATAGATAAAGCCAGAAATTATGGACTTTTTCCAATCAAGGTAGAGTTCAAACTCTGAGTGTGTGTGTGTGTGTATGTAGAAAGGAGAGAAGAAAAGATAATAGTTAATCCTGGATAAACTTTGAAATGAGGTTGATGAACTATTGTTAAACCCATTTTTTCAGTTAATCAAAAAATGAGATTGTCTGGGTTTAGTATATCTTTGGTAAATCAGTAGTAGTAAAGTCTCAGATTATGAACAAAGCTCTATGTAGATGGGTATGCCTCTCCCTGTTCTGCTTTGTGAGGGAGATACAAGAAACCAGATCCTTATTCTCTTTGTAGTCTAAGGAAAAAATTGGTACCTTTTCTTTCCTGTTTTCCCCAAAGACAAGAAAATAGTTGGTTTTGATTATAATTGCTGGATGTTATGAAGAGCTGTCTGGCTGAAAGGTTACCAAATAAAATGTTTCACTTTGAGAGTTAGGTCATTGCCTAAGTATTTTAGAGTTGGAAATTTATTATATACATTTGTCTTAGAGGGGTGCTTAATTACTGTCACGTCTCAGAGCAGGAGAAGGGACTCAGGAACCTTCTGATGCCAGACTGTGCTCATGTGTGATTTATCTGTTTGTTTAGGTACCCAGAGGCTTACCTTACTTCGCCGTGGATTTTGGCCTCCAAGGAGGGTTTGCCCATGTCATTGAAGATCAGCACAAATTCCCTCATTACTTTGGAAAGGTATGCTCACAGATTTAATAAAATTCCAGGGGTTAGCAATTTGGTAACACTTTTCTTCCGAAGGGAGCTTGAAACTTTGGGCACAATATAGAGTGAAGATGGTGAGTACTGTTCCATCCAGTTTTTAGAGGAAGAAGCTAGAAACTATTAAGAAAAGTATTCCAGAATGTTCATAACAGTCAGGATTGTCACTGGGCAATCCAACATTTACGGACACGGTCCGAGTGCCGGTGGCTGCTTGCCTGTGGAGCCGGCCAGCCTTGTGCCGGGAAGGGTGACGACCGTCCACGCTCACAGAGAGCTGCTGGTGAGCGCGTCCTGTTCGGAGCACTCGTTCTGGAGCTGCTGTCGCTCTGGTCACCTTACGGATGAAGAGGCTGAGCTTCAGACAGAACCAGGGGTGCAAGCTCCTCTCGTCCGTGGTTGCAGTCGACCCCCGAAGCGCCTTGTGGTCTGAGAAGAATATACACGTTGTCTCACTCCGTTCCCAGGTACCTGGGCCGGTGTGCGAGGGTCGCTCTAGACTGCCAGTACTTGTCGTCACGGCACAGCGCCCTGCGGGGTGCAGCCCGTATGTTCAGGGCCTGCTGAGTATCTGGGAAGTGTGTAAGTTTGTATCAGGGACTGGAATGAAGATCATGTGACCGCTGAAGGAGTAATACAGTCCGAGCAAGTCATAGTTCCAGAAGTGCCTTTTTAATCAAGCGTAGCTCAGGTCTTTCTGCTCATGTTTTCCAGAAATTATTGTCTCCACTGGTCCCTTTGTCAGTGAAGAAGGTTTCCTTTTCCGTGAAGCTTTTTCTGAATTACCCAAAAATAGACTCCTCTGTTTTTGAGTCTCCATATAGTCTGCTTTGGTGTTTACCTCATCTGCTTTCTAAGATGGTTCTGTGCGTAGTTTGGCTTTTCTTCCTCAGCCCCACATTCTGGGCTCAGTTCTCGGAAGGCACGTAGCTGTATGCCAGTTCTCTTGGCATCCCCTGCAGTACTTGGTACTCGCTTGAAAACGGTAGGTCCTCCTGGTAAACAGTGTTAAGATGTTGTCCAAGATCTCACCACACAGCCCTGTAGGAGACCGAACGTGCAGAATTTAACCGCGAGTCCAGCGTTTTCCTGTGTCGCCCTTACATGTCTCCCCCATACCCTTGTGTGCATGGATACCCACAAGCCTAAGTCGCGTTTATTTCTGTAGCTAACAGCACAGGAGGAGAATCATGAGGAAATCATGCAGGATAATAAGCAGACTAATGAAAATCCATTTCTTACAGGGTTTTGGAATGTGACTTTTAAATGAAGGTGATTTATAATTTTTCATTCTTAAATTTATTTAGATTAGTATTAAAGTATGATTTTGTTTCCTGATAAAAGATCTCCAGCTAATAGTGGAAGAGGGCGCCTGGGTGGCTCAGTTGGTTAAGCGAATGACTTCAGCTCAGGTCATGATCCCGGAGTCCTGGGATCGAGTCCCGAATCGGGCTCCCAGCTCCATGGGGAGTCTGCTCCTCCCTCTGACCTTCTCCCCTCTCATGCTCATTCTCTCTCTCAAATACATAAATAAAATCTTTAAAAAAATAGTGGAAGAAGCTTGCTTATAAATATACGGGGTGGCAGAGAGAACTTGAGCCTGAGCTTGGCCTGCGGTCCAACAGCACAGTTCATAGTTGCTGTGTGTTGGTTACCTTCTTCCCACACCTTTCCCAGAACAGCTCGGAAGGACTAAAATAAGCAGATTCCACCCTCTCTTTCTGCCCTGTGCTCCTCTCTGGCGGATGTAGTAACAGACAACAAAATGGACACATTACGTGACAGGAGACATAGCTAGCACTCATAGAATTAGACGGTTTGCGTCGTTAGAACTAATTGAAAACAAGGATTTTTTTCCTCCAAGTTTTTATTTAAATTCCAGCTAATTAACATACAGTGCAAAATTAGTTTCAGCTGTAGAAATCAGTGACTCAGCACCTGCATACGACACCCGACACCTGCTGCTCAGCACCTCAGGTGCACTCTTTTATCCCCATCACCTGTGTCCCCCACCTCCCTGCCACCTCCCCATCAGCTGGTTCTTTCTAGTTAAGAGTCTGTTTCTTGGTTTACTTCTCTGTTTTTCCCCCCATGTTCATTTGTGTCTTAAATTCCACATCTGAGTAAAATTGTACGGTATTTGTCTCTCTCTGACTGACTTGTTTCCTTTAGCATTATACTCTCCGGTTCTATCCATGTTGTTGTGAGTGGCAAGATTTCATTTTCATTCTTTTTATGACTAATATTCCACTGTGTGTGTGTGTGTGTGTGTGTGTGTGTGTGTGTGTGTAGACCGCATCTTCTTTACCCATTCCTTAGTCGGTGGACGCTTGGGCTGCTTCCATAGTTTGGCTCCTGTTGATAATGCTGCTGTGAACATCAGGGTGCATGTGCCCCTTCGAATCTGTAATTTTGTATCTTTTGGGTAAATGCCTAGTAGTGCTATTGTTAGTTTGTAGGGTATTTCTATTTTTAGCTTTTTGAGGAACCTCCATACTGGAAAATAAGATTTTTTTTTTTACCTGAAACTAATATTTATGTAAAATTTGAACATCCTCACAGAGAACTACTGTTTAGTAGCAGAATAAACAGAAATAGTTTCCTTCTGTTTTCAGACCTGTGTCTGTATTTTTCTCATTCTTTACAAGGAAATCATTGGTGGGATGCTGGATATAGAACCAAGACTCTGGAGGAAAGGGATCCGGGAAAGCTTTGAGGATCAGAGGAAGAAAGCCCTGCAGTTTGCTCAGTGGTGGAAACCATTCGACTTCACCAAAAGTAAAAAATGTTGAGTCATACCTTTGATTTTTTTAAATTTCTTCTTCAGATTCCTTTCAGTTTTATTTCCATTGTCTCTAACTACACTGCTGACCTTACGGCCAGAGAGAGAAAAAGTCGCGCGCTGGGTCTCAGACACGCACGCATCACTGGGTCGTGTTTCCTGCCTGCCTTGTCCCTCAGACTGCACTGTAGTGACTGGGCAGGGGGGCCCTGCCCACGTTCCTCTTCTGTACCTGCTACGTCTTGTGTTCTGAACTGTGCAGTCGAAGATGTGGAAAGACTTTTCTGAACAATTATCTGGGAGTTGTAAGCAGATCATTGGTTCAGAGGGAAGTGGGTCTATTTCAAGGTTGTGAAGACTATTGTCTGAATTCTCTTGAATATTTTAAACCAAATTGGCGTATTCAATAGTAATTGCAATTTCTTTTCGCAGCATCTCATAGAAAGCCTCTTACTTTTCTACCAGTCGTCACGGCTCTTCTATTTTATTAAAGGAAAAAGAATGTCCCAGGAATAATAAAGAATTCAGTGAAGCATAATGTGTTCATGATTTGTTTTTATTTCTGGATTTTTAAATAGCATCTTTGAATTTGGGGAATTTTAAAAGGTAATTGTTCCAAATAACACAATTATTTGGGTTTTGAAAGTTAAGAATTTAAGCCAAGCCGTCACTTTGGGGTTGTATTATTACAAAATCGTAAGTAACGAGAGAATTCTAAATATCCAGAGCCCCGTGTGTTGCCCTGCACTTGATCTGAGCTGCTTCATTTTTCCTTTGTTCTCACACTTGGCGTCAGGAGGAAGCTATGTACTTATAAAATATGATCGTGCTATAAGAGTGCGCCTGTTTTTTTAACATGGAAGATATTTCTGTTGTGACCATTTTTCAAAGATACTGGGTTTCGGAGCTGACCGTTGACATCTGGTCATGAAATGTTGATGACCTAGAGTCACTGTGGTGCATACTGCAGAGTAACTGCTAACTCCCTGCGGGTCTTTTCAGCATCGGCATCAGGCTCTTTCCTGGGTGTGTTAAAAAATGTTTAAGTCCCAACTGTAGTTTTAAAATTTCACATGTAAGTTGAAGTTTAATGGTTTCCATTTCTCAATATTTGCAAGTTGAATTTTAATTATAATTATCAGATAGATACTTACTAGTGTTGTCTTTACTGCTGTTTCCAGATTCTTGAGCTTTACTGCAGGGCCTTAGAGGAATGTGTAACGTTTATTTATTTAATCTGTGAGTTAACAGTTGTTTGCAAGGCACTTTGTTTTGTGCTGGTAGCACAGGAATGAAAAGTACTTCCCCTCCTTTATGGTATAGTCTAGTGGAGAAGGAGAAATGTACATAAATAATGTCAGCACAAGAGAAGTTCTCCCCCCCTTTTTAATTTAAATTCAGTTAATTAACATATAATGTATTATTTGCCCCAAGTGTACAGGTCTGTGGTTCATCAGTCTTACACAGTTCACAGCACTTACCATAGCACATACCCTCCCCAATGTCCATAACCCAACCACCCTTTCCCTACCCCCCATCTCCCAGCAATCCTCAGTTTATTTCCTGAGATTAAGAGTCTCTTACAGTTTATCCCCCTCTCTGGTTTATCTTGTTTCATTTTTTCCTCTCTTCCCCTATGATCCTATTGTTTCTTTTTTTTTTTTTTTAATTTAAAAGAAAGAAACTTCATGATTCTTTTTTTTTTTTTTTTTTATTATGTTAGCCACCATACAGTTTTTCATACAGTGTTCCATGATTCATCATTTGTGTAAAACACCCAGTGCTTTATGTAATCTGCGCTCTCCGGGCTCACCCATCTCTCCACCCCCCTCTCTTCCAAAACCCTCAGTTTTTAAATTCCACGTATCAGTGAGATCATAAGAAAATTGTCTTTCTCTGACTTACTTTGCTCAGCATATAAAACCCTCTAGTTCCATCCACGTCATTGAAAATGGCAAGATCTCATTTCTTTTGATGGCTGCATAGTATTGTATATATGTACCACATCTTCTTTATCCATTCATCTGCCTGTGGACATCTGGGGTCTTTCCGTAGTTTAGCTACTGTGGACATTGCTGCTATAAACATTGGGGTTCATTTGCCTCTTTGGATCACTACATTTGTATGGTCAACTAATCTTCAACAAAGCAAGAAAGAACATCCAATGGAAGAAAGGCAGTCTTCAACAAATGGGGTTGGGAAAATTGGACAGCCGCATGCAGAAAAATGAAACTGGACCATTTCCTTACACCACACACAAAAATAGACTCCAAGTGAATGAAAGACCTCAGTGTGAGACAGGAATCCATCAAAATCCGTGAGGAGAATACAGGCAGCAACCTCTTCAACCTCAGCTGCAGCAACTTCTTTCAAAACATGTCTCCAAAGGCAAGGGAAACAAAAGGGAAAATGAACTTCTGGGACTTCATCAAGATAAAGAGCTTCTGCACAGCAAAGGAACCTGGCGACAAAACCAAAAGAACGGACAGAATGGGAGGAAATATTTGCAAATGATATATCAGATAAAGGGTGAGTATCTAAAATCTATAAAGAACTTACCAAACTCAACACCCAAAGAACAAATAATCCAATCAAGAAATGAGCAGAAGACATGAACAGACGCTTCTCCAAAGAAGACATCCAAATGGACAACAGACACATGAAAAAAATGCCCCACATCACTGGGCATCAGGGAAATACAAATCAAAACCACAGAGAGAAACTACCTCACACCAGTCAGAATGGCTAAAATTAACAAGTCAGGAAACAATAGATGCTGGTGAGGATATGGACAAAGGGGAGCCTCTTACACTGTTGGTGGGAATGCAAGCTGGTGCAGCCACTCTGGAAAACAGTATGGAGGTTCCTCAGGAAGTTGAAAATAGGGGCACCTAGGTGGCTCAGTCATTAAGTGTTTGCCTTCAGCTCAGGTCATGTCTCAGGGTCCTGGGATTGAGCCCCACATCAGGCTCCCTGCTCAGCGGGGAGCCTGCTGCTTCTTCTCCCACTCCCCTGCTTGTGTTCCCTCCCTCACTGTCTCTGTCAAATAAATAAATGAACTTTTTTAAAAAAGTTGAAAACAGAGCTACCCTATGACCCAGCATTGCACTACCAGGTATTTCCCCCAAAGCATGAGAAGTCCTAATGCAGGGTATGTGCCAAATGTAGCGGAGTGCAGTGCTGAGGGACTATTTCACATCTCCTGGATGAGTTGGGGACTTTGCTTCCTATTTTACTGAGAAAACAGAACCATATCAAAGAGATTTCCAACCACATCTCTCAGCATACCTGCATCTGTGCCTGTGTACTCTACTTTTCCTCGGGCAACATAAATTATTTTGTTGTTCTTATCCAGGTCTGGTCCACTCATTTATGTTCTGGATTTCATCCCTTCACACCTACTCAGTTGGCCCTACTCTCCCTGTGTTATTAAGCTTTTCCCTCTCTGGAAGATTATTCCTTTTAACATAAAAAAATATTTTACAACAACAAACTCTGGCATCATATCCCCCCTAGCCATATTTCTTCTCCAGTCAACAGCAGAACTCATTTCAATGATATCTGTGTCTTCTTCCATTCTCCTCCTGTTCTCAGTTAGGCTTCCTCCTCCCCATTCTACTAAGACGTCCTCCGTGTACCTTCCCCACAGGCAGATCACGTGACAACTGCTCTGTGTTCCCCCGGCTCTGTCAGCAACGCTGATGGACTTGAGGCACCTCCTTGTTTCTAGAGCACTGTCTCTTATTTCTCCGGCTTCCTGACTGGTGGCCTCCTACCAGCCTCCTTCGCTGGTTCATCTTCATTTTCTCAGCCACTAAGTGGAAACACCCATCCTCAATTCTTTTCTCTATCCACTGTCTCTCTCTCAAGGTAATGCCATCATTAAAATGGTCTTAGACACCATTTTTAGGTTAGTTCATTTATCCAACAAATATTTGTTTTCTGTATGCCAGTTACTGTTCTGTGTGCAAGGAATACATTAGTGAATAAAACCAAAATTCCTTCTTTGAGGAGTTTACATTGTATCAGAGAAGATAGATAGTAAACATTAGACGTGCTAAATAAATTTATCCAGAAACTGTCAGAAGTGGTAAGTGCTGTGGAGAAAGGAAAAGTGGAACAAGACAAGTAAGATATATCCCAAATTTACGTCTTCATTTTGGACCTCTTCAGTGAGCTCCAAAATCCTTTATCTAAATATCAAGTTGACCTCTACTGTATGTTATCTATGCATAAGAAAGATATGCATACTGAACTCCCGATTTTCCTCCTGTTCCAGTTACTTATAACAACTACTTTATTGTATCTTGTGGTTTTAAAGGTGAGGAATTGGATTCGGGCTTAGCGGAATGGTTCGCTTCTGCTTCATGGTGTTTGTGGGGCCTCAGCTGGAATGGCTCAGACATTTGGAGATGACTGGGGACCATATGTGTAGGGCCTCTGCTCTTCGTACAGTGTGTGCTGGAGCTCGAGTAGTTGAAGTGGTCCTTCACTCCCAAGTCTGGTGCCTGGACTAGAATCACTGGAAGAGCTTGGGACAGGCTGCTGACACCCTCTTCTCATCCGCCAATTTAGTGTAGTTGGGCTTCCTATAAGTCTTCTGATTTCTGTCCCAAAGGATGATTCCAAGACACAAGAGGTAGAAGGTGCCACTGTCTTAGGCCCTGGGATTGGAAATCAGCACAGCTTCATTTGGCTGTATTTTGTTTGTCACAGCTGTCACATAGCCCATCTGCCTTCCACAAGAAGGGTCCTAACTCTTACTCTTGATGGGAGTAGTGTGGCCACCTTTAATCCACCATAGTCTACCCTCTGGCTGCATATTTACTCTTCTCTCATGTTAAAAATATATTCAGATCCTCCTCCCAAGGAAGTCTCATCCTAGTAGGGCACTAGGCTTAGGCTTGAGATTCAGGATCCCATCTACCCAAGGCTCAGACAGAGATGAGGCTCCTCAGGGCTTCATTCTGAAGAGTCATGAACTTAAGAGACAAATGATCTGCACCCCTTACACACACACACACACACACACACACACACACACCAAACATACTGTAGTAAGAAGCAGACAATAACTAGTAGGCACATGATGGAGAATTTGAGGCACATGCAGTCACTGTTCACTAGTTCTAAAATTAGGTCACGCAGTATGTTGCCAGTTGCTTGATAAGGGCTGTGGTCCTGCTTCTTGGGCGGGGGGAGGGGGATTCCATGGGGCTTTTTGCTCTGCTCTGTATACTCTTGGTTCAACACTGAGTCAGCCTTTCTTTTTCATGAAGAGCTGAAGACTGATGCTTCCAGCAAAGACAAAGTAACCACATTATCTTCCTGCCTGAAATGACCAGAAAGCAGACAATATACCCGAAATAATGGTTTTTAAGACCTGGTTATCAGGTACGAAAGTATAATGATTCCGAAGTGACGGGAAACAAGTGAGACGAGTCCCATGATGGCCCTGTGCTGTTGCTCTGAGAGAGATCTCATCTTAACGGTACAAGCTGTGGGACTCCAGGCAGAGCTTATGGAACAATCCAGGCAGAGCGTTGAGCAAGTAGAGCTGTGAGTCTGGGGGCACCAAAATAGCAGGGCAGGTTATGAGAGGAGATCATGTGCAAGCATGAAGGCTCCCCGAGGCCAAGCAAATACGACACACCCAAGAGGATTCAAAGTCACATCCCCCACGAGCAGGAACAGATGGTTTCAAGACTGACCAGGATGGGCAAGCACCCATAGTGGTAGTGTGGAGCATAGAATAATTATCTCAAGCCGTAGTCCTGACCCAGCCTTGACAGACCAATCTTGAACACAAGAGGCAGAGGAATCAAGCTGTTTTCCTGCATGCAGAACAAAGCTCAAATTAAAGATATTTTATTGTGTGAAGAAAAACAGTGTGCAGCTTATAATATGTGAAGACCAAGTAAATGAGAATAATAGCAGAGAGGTGGGATGGGGGAAATGGAGGTAGACTTTTGTAAGCTTGCTATACAGACTTGAAGCGGTACAGGAGGACTTGAACACGGGCTGTGATAAAGATGTAGTTATGAACTGTAAAGCAGACCCTAAGATAAAAAATTGAGCAAATAGAGATTTGTAGCAGTAAGCCAACAAAGAAGATAAAATGGAATATAAAATAGTATTTGACCTAAATGGAGGCAGGTGAAGGAAACAAAGTATAGGTGGGACAAATGGAAAACAAACAGCAAGATGATAGAGATGAGCCAAAACATCATAGCAGTAATACTTTTTATTGCTGTGTAGCAGGTACCACAAACCTACCCTCTTAAAACCACACATCTCACAGCTTCTGTGGGTTAGGAGTTGGGATACAGCTTGACTTGTGTGGAGCCTGAACTGGGAAAGGATCCATTTCCCCCATCCATGTGGTCGTTTGCGTTATTCATTTCCTTACAACAAGGACTTAGAGTGTCCATTTTGCCAGCTGCCCCATGCTACTATAGGGCATCAGCTGTCCGTTAGCATGGGGGGTTCCCCACCATGGCCCCTTGCTTTCCTCACAACAGCAGGAAGGAAGGAAATGATGGCACTTTGGCCCCTGACATCTTACACAACACAATGACGTCATCACACGAAATTACATATACCTATTGCCATGGGGTCACGGGTCCTGCCCACACCCAAGGGCTGGGGTCACTCAAGGAAGGCCACCATCAGAACATAACAGAGGCCACCCTAAGAGACTGTCCACCAAAAATATGCCACATCCCATTGTAAGAACCTTAAAACTTAATTCTTCAATGTCTCTCTTCTTATTCTTTGTTGTCTTACATTTTACTCCTGTGTCCGTCATCATCCACAGGATACCTTGTTACTATGTTTGCTTTAAACACCTACTTCTATTTTAAAGTATTTTTAATGAGAAGTTGGTTTTATATTTATTCCAGTATTTGCTGTTTTTAGTACTCTGCATTCCTTTGAGTTGATCCAAATTCATGTTTGGCGTCATCCAAGTAAATGGGCATAAAGTCTGTCTGATTTTTTTTCAGGCTTGCCTCATCTGTTTCCTGCTGTTTCTTATTGATTGATTGATTCTGTAGTGATTTTGTTTGTTCTTTTTGTCCCCCTGCTTGCTGACGTTGTTATAGCTGTGAGTGATCTCCTTAGCTGTTTCTTTTTTAAAATCATCTTGTTTTTGAGTTTTAGACATTCAGATTTTTGTCAAGTTTCTCAAGAAGCAATTTATAGGAAGTCCTTTCTTTTGTGTGAACTTTCTTCTAAGTACGTTCTTTGTAGTTTGCTTGCCTTGTTCCAATTCATTCATAGTTTAATTCTTTCACTTATGTTTTGCCATAGTGTGTATACAGAGTGGCCAGGGTGTTTCTTTTCCTCTTGCTCATACTCAGAGTCCGTACTTCATAATGATGGTTACGGTCTTATTTGTACATAGATACTCAGGAATATAGATTATTTATTGTGAATTGTGCCTTTCAGCATTAAATGGGGGCAACTATTGGCCCCTGAAGCATCTCTTGTAGTACTGTTGCCAACCCATTAGTAACACCTATTTTGGACTTTATAAGCAATGAATAAACACTGTCTAAAAGGATAGAGTTACAAATTTTTATTTATTAGAGCACGCATGTGATGGTGGAGGGGGCGGAGGAAGAGAGAGAATCCTCAAGCAGACTCCCTGCTAAGTAGGGAGTCTGACTCGGGACTCGATCGCAGAACCCTGAGTTCATGACCTCAGCTAAAGGCAGACATTCAACCCGCTGAACCCCCCAGGCACTCCCCCCCCCCGCCTTGTGTTTTTAATCCCCAGGGTCCTTGTAATCCTTGGTCCTTTGGATACCACTTATAATGTGAAGGTAGAACTCTGGTTCTGAATTTATTTATATTCTCTGCTTTGAACATGAATTAATGTTATTACTTGTAGGATACATAGAGATCATACATGACACTGGCTCATTCGTTTGTTTGGTGTTGCTTTAATAATTAATTCCAATTTGGCCACTGGGTTGCCTGTTGTGACAGCTACTTAGTGCTCTTTAAAGGAACTCAGTAAAAGAAATACTGTTATTAAAATGACAACTGTGAAAACAATTTTTTACGTGTTAATATAGTGTTAGGTTTAAAAAGGCAACGCTATATAGTATGTGAAAAGTCATTTAAGTGGGTGTAAAAAAGGGAGAACTTTTCTCAAATGGAACTATTAGGTGTCCTTTTAAAAACCTTTCAACAATAATGTAAAAGGGAGAAATGAAAAATTAGAGTAACATCACCTCAGCGTGGCTGGATAGCACTTAAATCAGTAGGACTCTGCTCTGGATTACATAGGATGTTGCTGGAACATGTTTCAGTTGAGAGGTAGTAAAAAAGGAACCTTACTCTTTTTTCAAACACTAGAATCTGAAGTTTTTATGTTTGTGTGTGAAATTCTTTTGAATTCCTGATGATCCTTTGCTTACTTTTGTTTCACTTTTAAGACAGAACATATCAGAATCCCTGTTTGTGTTTTTATTGTGGTCTCATGAATTATGTCATTTTTCCTGGAAATTATAAAGATAATACAAAAGGAGGACTATGAAATTAGTCATTACCAAGATGACATCCCAGTGGTTGAATTTGGTTAAACAGATAATTCCTAGAGTACTTTCCTATTTAGATAAAAGCATTTGCTCTTCCAAAAGAAGTTTTAGATTCCTTCCTGGATATTATAACATAGTCAATAAGCCAGATGTAAGTGGTATACTTCTCTGAACTCAACTAATTAATTTCGTCTGTTTTTTTTTACCCTCACATTTTTCTTAGGACTCTTGTTATATGAGTGACAGTTCACAAATAGCTTGGGGATGATGGTAGGGACAATGATAGAGCTTTTCAACCTTGCTGAATGCTATAAATAGCAGCAAAACAACTAGAATGCAAACCCAAAGACCCACAGAAACCATCTTCAAAACAGAATATTCCCCTAGCCCCCAATTATAATCAGCTTGTAGGGACAAACTGCCATCATTAGTAGTACCTGCGTGATATCAGCATCTGGACTAAAAGAAGTGGAGGGGAAACAAGCAGGCTAGTAACATCCCCAGGCATAAAAGAACCCCCAAATTGCCAAAAAGTGCTTCCTACAGAGCATGACCGTTTCGTCTGAAAAGAGCAGCAGAAACTGGGAACAGAATCCCAGTTATGGGTGAGTGTAATGGCATCTGATGGCTCTGAAGTTAAAAAAAAATAAAATACAATAAGATCCTCTGGCTTTTCCCTCCCTTTGAAAGTAGAGGCAGACTTTCTTCGTCCCAAACAGTAAGTGACAGAACATTATCTCAAGTTAAATCCCATGCAAAGTTTTTAGAAGATGAGAGAGAGTAGGAGCCAAACAATATTCCTACAGCCAATGAGAGTTCACAGACAGACCTGTCCCCAAACCGATGAAAACTGTAACTCAGTAGTTCAAAATGAGCTTAAAATTTTAAGAAAATGGTAGAATGGGGAAGAAACAGCAGCATATATTAGGACAGAAAGAAATAGCAGAAATGAAGTGAGTGAAGAATGGAGGATTTTTCCCTTTTCCCCCCTTTCTTTGTTTTTTTTTTTTCCCAATTTAAAAACAACATGTAGTGTATTACTAGTTTCAGAAGTAGAACTCAGTGATTCTTTCGTTTCATATAATGCCCAGTGCTTATCACATCACGTGCCCTCCTTAATGTCCATCACCCAGTTACCCCATCCCCCTACCCCTTTGCCCTCCAGGAACCCTCAGTTTGTTTCCTATGGTTAAGAGCCTTTTATGGTTTGTCTCCTTCTCTGATTTTGTCTTGTTTCATCTTTTTCTCTCTTCCCCTGTGATCCTGTTTTGTTTCTTAAATCCCACGTATCAATGAGATCATATAGTAATTATCTTTCTCTGATTGACTTATTTCACTTAGCATAATACCCTCTAGTTCCACCCACATTGTTGCAAATGGCAAGATTTCAATTTTTTTGATGGCTGAGTGGTCTTCCATTGTGTGTGTGTGTGGACACACACATCCCACATTTTCTTTATCAATTCATATGTTGGTGGACATTTGGGCTCTTTCCATAGTTTGGCTATTGTGGACATTGCTGCTGTGAACATTGGGGTGCAGGTGTTCCTTCAGATCTCACTGCATTTGTGTCTTTGGGGTAAATCCCTAGTAGTACAATTGCTGGGTTGTAGGTTAGCTCCATTTTCAACTTTTTGAGGGACCTCCCTACTGTAGAAAGGAAGATTTCAATGAGAGCTGCTAACACCTACAAAGGATTCAGAATTCGGAAATTGAAGACAAACCCAGGAAAAAAACAAACTAACAGATTACAACTTAATAGAAGGATACGATATAAAGAGGAAAGTTTAAAAAAAAAAAAAAGATTTTAAAGCCTGAAGAGGATACGATGGATAGCACATAGGCTGAACTTCAACACAAATACAGTAAAAAACTTTGAAGAAGAAAATCAAGAAAATGAACAGAAAAAAAGAACAAGACCCAGATAATCTCATGAAGGATTTTATTACCCCTTTAAAGATTCAATGATCCTAATGCCTCTTAAGGTGAAAGGGGTCAAAGGTGATAGTGTAGGAAAATCCTGAACTCTCTTCCTCCCATGGACTTACAAAACTCAAAGCACCATATGGATTATTTCTCTCTGGAAAAGATCTTGAAACTAGGTGAACTGCTTCTCCACAACAAGGGATAAAAGGACCTCATTGAAACAGACAGAGGCAGAGTCTTACAAACCAACCCCCCACCCCAGCTTATTGATATAAAAAGGGATCTCCACAGACATGTGTTTCTCCTGAAGTTGGTGGTCACACCATGTTCACAAGATGGTTGGTGTTCCACATCGGCACCCTGACTTCTGGGACTTGCACTGGAAAGAGGAGCACCTTGAAAGTCTGGCTTGGAAAACCAACACATGTCTGGGGCTCCTAAAGTTCTAGAAGAAATGGAGATTCCCCTCTTGGAGTGTTTGCATGCAGTCCAGTTTGCCCCCAGACCCAGCGAACAAACAGCAGTTGGAAATTTCCTAGACTATATGTGAGAGCGATCCATTTGCTGGTCAGAGGGCATTGGCTGGAGGGGCAGTTGAGATTCTCTCCAGAAACAGAGATGCGTGTGGATGCCATAGTTGCACTGTCTACATAGCTTGCTAGTGCAGGTTGGCGAGTTTGGACACAGCATCCTCCCACCACTTTGTTGGGATGGATTGGGGTGAGAAGTCCTTGCTTAGGCCGGAGAGTACAGGTGGTTGCAGTGTTCTCCGATTTTGTGGTTGGAGTGGGCAAGCACAAGTGGTCATGGAGTGCTCTCACATCCTGGTGAAAGGCTGGAGGTGTGGGCAGTTGGGACAATCTGCTAACCTCTGGCTGCAGCTGCTGAACAGGAATGGCCACAGCGTTCTTAGCTGTGCACACACACTGACAAGGCACTCTCCCGCTGTGTTTCTGAAACACAGGCATATGCAGTCAAGACATTTCCACACTACCTTCCTGAGACCAGCGAATGTGCCCTGCCACTTCCACTCTCCAGCTGCCTTCCAGTTCTTAGCCAGCTCCCACCCCCAGGGCGCTGCACAGACAGCTCACTGACACAGCCTCAGTCTTCCTATGAAAAATGCTCATTTACTTAGCCTGGAGCTTCAGCCTAAGGGACAGGCTCCAGGTTCTCCACACATCTGGAGCCTAAGGAGGTGCTCCCAGGAACCATAAGTAGGGAGACACCGTCCTTGTGTACCCCTTTGGCCTCACTACACGTTAACAAGACTTCCCCAAAGTCACTCATCTGGAGCCCCAATTTTTGCAATTGTCACTCAGGGGACACCTTCAGATCTCTGGTTTAGAGGCTAGAGAGACTAGGATGTATATATGAACTAGATGGTAAATTCGATAGTAAATGAGATAAATGAGATTCTTCCCTTTGGATCACTGATGACAGGTCTTGGCACACTCTCAACAATGGGGGCATATCAAGAATAAACCAATCAGTTTAGACCACTGCAAAGGCTTGAGAGACAACCAAGAACTAGGAGAAGTTCGAATGAGAAGGATTATCACCTTCACAAGATGAGCATTCAGGCTGAGAGAGGTTGCTGTCTTACTGAATGCCCAGAAACATAAGAGAGTCAAGCAAAATGGGGAAACAAATAGGTTTCAAATGTAAGAACAAGACAAAACATCAGAAGAAGATCACAGTGATACAGAGATAAATAACCCACCTGATAAAGAATTCAAAGTAATGGTCATAAAGATGCTCACCAACCTCAGGAGAAAAAGAATGAACATAGCGAGAGCTTCAGTGGAGAGATTAAAAACATAATAAAGTACCGAACAGAAGGCACAGAGCGGAAGAATATAATAACTGAGCTGGAAAGTACATTAGATGCGTTCCACAGCAGACCGGGTGAAACAGAAGGATGGATCAGTGAAGTAGAGGGACAGGAGTGGAACTCACTCGCAGCAACTGAAAGAAAAATTATTTTATTTTATTTTATTTTATTTTATTTTATTTTAGTAAAGTGATAGAAGTTTATTGACTGGAGATAAAGAAAAAGCTCTCAAGAGTGACAGGGGTCCTGACAGAGTTCCCCAGAAAAATAATTAATAAAGATAACTTGAGGGACCTCTGGAACAACATCAAGCAGAATTACATTTTCATGTAGGGATTGCAGAAGGAGACGAGAAAGAATGAGGCAGAAAACTTACTTGAAGAATTAATGACTGCAAATTTCTCTAAACTAGGGAAGGAAACAAATATTCATTCAGGTCCAGGAAGCCATGAGTTCTAAGTAAGAACCCAAAGACAGCTACATCAAGACCATTAAAATTAAAAGGTCAAATTTAAAGAGAAAATCTTAAAAGCAGAAAGAGTAAAGTAGATTGTTACACACAAGGGAAGCCTGTAAGGGTTTCAGCAGATTTCTCAGAAATGGCAGGTCAGAAGGGAGTGGCATGACATCTTCAAAGTTCTGAAAGGAAAAAACTTCCAACTAAGGATTCTGGATCTACCATGGTTATCATTCAGATGTGAAGGAGAGATTAAGAGTTTTCTAGAAAAGCAAAAGCTGAAGGAGTTCAGCACTACTAAACCAGTTTTATAAGAAATATAAAAAGGACTTTTTTAAGCTTTGAAAAGAAATGGCACTAATTAACAGAGCATGCAGAAGTAAAAATCTTGGGGCTCCTGGGTAGCTCAGTTATTTAAGCATCTGCCTTCAGCTCAGGTTATGTTCCTGGAGTCCTGGGATTGAGCCTGGGATCGTCCCTCTCCCTTGGCCCCTCCCCACTGCTCATGCTCAGAGTCTCTCTCTCTCTCTCTCAAATAAGTAAATAAAATCTTTAAAAAGTAAAAATCTCACTGTCGAAAGTAAATATATAGTAAAGGTAGTAGATTAATCACTTATAAAGCTACCAAGAAGGCAAAATGACAAAAGTAGTAAAATTAACTAAAACTACAGTAATTAAGGGATATATGAAATAAAAACAATGTAAAAAGTGACATCAGAAAAGGTAAAATGGTAGAAGTAAGAATGTAGTTTTGGGGATGTGTTCAAATTTAGGTTGCTATCAACTTAGACTATTATATAAGTAGGATAATATATGTGAATCTTATGATAACCACAAAACAAAAACTTAGAGTAAATACGCAAAAGAAAATGAGTAAAGAATCTAAGCATAATGCTAAAGAAAGTCATCAAACGACAAGGGAAGACAGGAAGAAAGAGAAGACAGGAACACAGAGAAAGTACAAAAATAGCCTGGGGGAAAAAGTGAACAAGATGATAATAAGTATATTCCTAGCAATAACTACTTTAAATGTAAATAGACTAAATTCTCCAATCAATAGACATCGAGTGGCTGAATGAATTTAAAAAGTAAAAGAAAAAATGTTTTGTAAACTGTCTACAGGAGACTTGCTCAACCTGAATAAACCAAGGACACACACATATTATAAGTGAAGGTGTGGGGCACCTGGGTGGCTCAGTGGGTTAAGCCTCTGCCTTTGGCTCAGGTCATGATCTTAGGGTCCTGGGATGGAGTCCTGCATCGGGCTCTCTGCTCAGCCTGGAACCTGCTTCCCCTCTCTCTCTGCCTGCCTACTTGTGATCTCTCTCTGTCAAATAAATAAATAAAATCTTAAAAAAAAAAAAGTGAAGGTGGACTCTGAAAAACAAATTGAAGGTTTGGGAAGGGAGGGGGTGGGGGGATGGGTGAGCCTGGTGGTGGATATTAAGGAGGGCACATATTGCATGGAGCACTGGGTGTGGTACATAAACAGTGAATCTTGGAACACTGAAAAAATAAAATTATAAAAAGAAAGTGAAGGGATGGGAAAAGATACTCCATGCAATTGGAAATGGAGAGAAAGCTGGATAGCTCTAATCATATCAGACAAAACAGACTTTAAAACAGAGACTATAACAAAAGACAAAGAGGAACTATATAATAATAAAGGGTCAATCCAGCAAGAAGATACAACATTTCTAAATATATATGCACCCAACAGAGAAGCACCAAAATACATAAAACAAATATTAAAAACTTGAAGGGGGAAATTGACAGCAATACAATAGTAGTAGGGAATTTTTTTTTAAAAGATTTTATTTATTTATTTGACAGAGATCACAAGTAGATGGAGAGGCAGGCAGAGAGAGGGGGGCGGGAAGCAGGCTCCCTGCTGAGCAGGGAGCCCGACGCGGGACTCGATCCCAGGACCCCGAGATCATGACCTGAGCCGAAGGCAGCGGCCCAACCCACTGAGCCACCCAGGCGCCCCAGTAGTAGGGAATTTTGACACCCCATTTACATTAATGAATAGATCATCCAGACAGAAAATTAATAAGGAAACACTGGCTTTAGCAGAGTAGACCAGATGGACTTAATAGATACATACAGAGCACTATATCCCCAAACAGCAGAATACACATTCTTCTCAAGTGCTCATAGAGTATTCTCTAGGACCGATCCCATGTTAGACCACAAAATAAGTCTCAGTAAATTCAAGAAGACAAATTGTATCAAGCATCTTTTCTGACCACAGTGGTATGAAACTAGAAATCAGTTACAAGAAGAAAACTGGAAAATGACAAATAGGAAGAGATTAAACTGTTTACTGAAAACTACTAAGTCCTTGACAAAATCAAAGGAGAAATTAAAAAATACATAGAGACAAATGAAAAAGTAATATGAAAAATCAGTGGGAGAATAGCAAAAGTCGTCCTCAAAGGGAAGTTTATAGCAATAAAGGCCTATCTCAAAGAAGAAGAGAAATCTCAATTTAACTTTAGGCCCGAGGAACTAGAAAAAAGACAACAAATTCAAAAGGTAGTGGAAGGAAGGAAAAAAGATCAGAGTGGATATACATGAAATAGAGACTGAAAGACAATAGGAAAGATCAGTGAAATTAAGAGCTATTTCTTCATTTGGAAGCTAAGGATACATCCAGACTGAAAGTGAAGGGATGGGGAAGCATCTTTCATGCCAATGGGCCTCAAAAGAAAGCTGGGGTAGTGATTCTCATATCAGATAAATTAGATTTTAAACTAAAGACTATAGTCAGAGATAAAGAAGGACACTACATCATTCTTAAAGGGTCTGTCCACCAAGAAGATCTAACAATTGTAAATATTTATGCCCCCAGTACGGGAGCAGCCAACTACATAAGACAACTGTCAATCAAGATGAAGAGTCATATTGATATGAATACATTAATAGTAGGGGATTTTAACATGGTGCTCTCAGTAACAGACAGATCATCCAAGCAGAAAATCAATAAAGAAACAAGAGTGTTGAATGACATATTGGACCAGATGGACTTCATCTGATACATACAGAATATTCCACCCCAAAACAACAGAGTAGTCATTCTTCTCGAGTGCACGTGGAACTTTCTCCAGAATAGACCACATATTGGGTCACACATCAGGGCTCAACTGATATCAAAAGATTGAGATTATTCCCTGCATATTCTCAGATCAAAATGCTTTGAAACTGGAACTCAGCCACAAGAAGAAGGTTGCAAGGAATTCAAACACTTGGAAGCTAAAGACCATCATGCTTAAGAATGTTTGGATTCGGGGCGCCTGGGTGACTCAGTGGGTTAGACCTCTGCCTTCAGCTCGGGTCATGTTCTCAGGGTCCTGGGATCAAGCTCTGCATCAGGTTCCCTGCTCAGCACGGAGCCTGCTTCCCCCTCCCCCTCTGCCTACTGTTCTGCCTATTTGTGCTCTCTCTCTATCTCTGTCAAATAAAAAAATAAAATCTTGAAAAAAAAAATGTTTGGAATAACCAGGAAATCAAAGAAGAACTTAAACAATTCATGGAAACCAATGAGAATAAAGATACTTCCATCCAAAACTATGGGATACGGCAAAGGTGGTCCTAAGGGGGAAATACATAACCATCCAAGCATCCCTGAAAAAAATGGAAAAATCCAGAATATACCAGCTGTATTTACACCTTAAAGAACAGGAGTATCAACAACAAATTAAGCCAACCCCACACACAGGAAGAGAAATAATCAAGATTAGAGCAGAGATCGATGAGATAGAAACTAGAGATACAGTAGAACATATCAACGAAACTAGAAGCTGTTTTGTTTTTTGAAAAAAATAAGATCAATAAACCATTGATCAAACTAATCCAAAAGAAAAGAGGACCCAAATTAATAAAGTTATGAATGAAAAGAGAGAGATCATGACTAACACTGAGGAAGTAGAAACAATCATCACAAATTATTATCAACAGTTATATTCCAGTAAGTTAAGCAACCTAGACAGAATGGGTGCATTCCTGGAAACCTATAAACTTCCAAAACTGAATCGGGAAGAAATTGACAACCTGAATAGACCAATATCTAGTAACGAGATTGAAGCAGTGATCAAAAACCTCCCAAAAAACAAGAGCCCAGGACCTGATGGATTCCCTGGAGAATTCCACCAAACATTCAAAGAAGAAATAATACCTATTCTCCTGAAGCTGTTTCAAAAGAAACAGAAGGAAAACTTCCAGACTCTTTTTATGAAACCAGCATTACCCTAATCCCCAAACCAGGCAAAGACCCCATCAAAGAGGAAAATTTCAGATCAATATCCCTGATGAATATGGATGCCAAGATTCTCAACAAGTTCCTAGCTAATAGGATCCAACAGTACATTAAAAAGATTATCCACCAGGACCAGGTGGAATTTATATGGGATGCAAGCATGGTTCAACATTCACAAATCAATCAATGTGATAGAACAAATCAGTAAGAGAAGAGATAAGAGCCACCTGGTCCTCTCAATTTATGCAGAAAAAGCATTTGACAAGATACAGCATCTGTTCCTGATTAAAACGATTCAAAGTATAGGGACAGAGCAAACATCCCTCAACTTCATAATATCTATGAAAAACCCACAGCAAATATTATCCTCAGTGGGGAAAAGCTGACAGCCTTCCCTTTGAGATCAGGAACACGGCAAGGATGCCCACTCTTGACACTGTTGTTCAACATATTACTAGAAGTCCTAGCAACAGCAATCAGACAACAAAAAGAGATAAAAGGTATACAAATTGGCAAAGAAGAAGTCAAACTCTCTCTCTTTGCAGCTGACATGATCCTTTATATGGAAAACCCAAAAGACTCCACCCCAAACTACTAGAATTCATACAGCAGTTCAGTAATGTGGCAGAATACAAAGTCAATGTACAGAAATCAGTTGCTTTCTTATACACTAACAATAAAAAAATAGAGAAATTAGAGGATGGATTCCATTTACTATAATAGCACCAAGAACCATAAGATACCTGGGAATAAGCCTAACCAAAGAGGTAAAGGATCTGTACTTGAGGAACTACAGAACACTCATGAAAGAGATTGAAGAACACACAAAAAGATGGAAAAGCGTTGCATGCTCATGGATCAGAAGAACAAAGTTCTTAGAATGTCTATTGTGCCTAGAGTAGTCTACACTTTCAATGCCATCCCGATCAAAATTCCACCAGCATTTTTCAGAGCACTGGAAAAACAATCCTAAAATTTGTATGGAACCAGAAGAGACCCCAAATTGCTAAGGAAATGTTGAAGAAGAAAAACAAAGCTGGGGCATCACGTTGCTTGATTTCAAGCTTTACTACAAAGCTGTGATCACCAAGACAGCATGGTACTGGCACAAAAACAGACACATAGACAAGTGGAACAGAGTAGAGAGCCCAGATATGGACCCACAACTCTATGATCAAATAATCTGGGGCAAAGCGGGAAAAAATATACAGTGGAAAAAAGGCAGTCTCTTCAATAAATGGTGCTGGGCAAATTGGACAGCTATGTGTAGAAAAATGAAACTTGACCATTCTCTTACACCATACACAAAGATAAACTCGAAATGGATAAAAAACCTCAATGTGAGGCAGGAATCTGTCAAAATCTTAGAGGAAGACATAGGCAGTAGCCTCTTGACATTGGCCACAGCAACTTCTTTCAAGACATGTCTCCAAAGGCAAAGGAAACAAAAACGAAAATGAACTTTGGGGACTTCATCAAGATCAAAAGCTTCTGCACAGCAAAGGAAACAGTCAACAAAACAAAAAACAACCCATGGAATGGGAGAAGATATTCACAAATGACACTATAGACAAAGGGTTAATATCCAAGATCTATAAAGAACTCCTCAAACTCAACACACACAAAACAGATAATCATGTCTAAAAATGGGCAGAAGACATGAACAGCACTTCTCCAAAGAAGACATACAAATGGCTAAAGGCATATGAAAAAAATGTTCATAATCATTAACCATCAGGGAGATTCAAATCAAAACCACATTGAGATACCACTTTACACAAGTAAGAATGGCCAGAATTAACAAGACAGTAAACAACAAGTTAGGAAGGGGAACCCTCTTACACTGTTGGTAGGAATGCAAGTTGGTGCAGCCACTTTGGAAAACAGTGTGGAGATTCCTTAAGAAATTAAAAATAGAGCTTCCCTATGACCCTGCAATTGCACTACTGGGTATTTACCCCAAAGATACAGATGTAGTGAAAAGAAGGGCCACCTGTACCCCAACATTCATAGCAGCAATGGCCACAATCGCTAAACTGTGAAAATAACCAAGATGCCCTTCAACAGACGAATGGATAAAGAAGATATGGTCCATATATACTATGGAGTATTCTGCCTCTATCAGAAAGGATGAATACCCAACTTCTGTAGCAACATGGTTGGGACTGGAAGAGATTATGCTGAGTGAAATAAGTCAAGCAGAGAGAGTCAATTATCATATGGTTTCACTTACTCGTGGAGCATAAGGAATAACACGGAAGACATTGGGAGATGGAGTGGAGAAGTGAGTTGGGGGAAATCGGAGGGGGAGACAATCCATGAGAGACTGTGGACTCTGAGAAACAAACAGGTTTTTGAGGAGGAGGTGAGGGGTGGGGTGAGCCTGTTGGGTATTATGGAGGGCACATATTGCATGGAGCATGGGTGTGGTGCATAAACAATGAATTTTGGAACACTGAAAAAAAATTAAATAAAAAAAAAACTGGTTCTTCGAAAAGGTAAACAAAATTATCAAACCTTTAGCTAGACTCACCAAGAAAAAAAAAAGAGGGCTCAAATAAAGTCAGAAATAAAAAGAAGTTAGTAACTGATAACAACAGAAATACAAAGGATCCTAAGACACTGTTATAAACAATTATATGCCAACAAAATTGGACAGTCTAGAAGAAAGAGATAAATTCCTAGAAATGTAAAGTCTTTCAAGACTGAAATATGATGAAATAGAAAATCTGAGTAGATGAATTACTAGTAAGGAGATTGAATTATTATTTTAACAACTCCCAACAAACATCCAGGACTAGATGGCTTCTCTGGTGAATTCCACCAAACATTCAAGGAAGATTTAATGCCTATTCTTCCCAAACTATTCCCAAAAACTGAAGAGGAGGGATTGCATCCAAACTCATTTTATCAGGCCTGTATGACCCTGTTAGCAAAACAAGATAAATAAAGACTGTGGGAAAAAAAGCAAAGCAAAACAGAAGGGGGTAGAGAGAGAGAGAGAAAGAGAAAGAAGAGAATTAATTACAACTCAGTATCTCTGATGAAGATAGAAGCAAAAATCCTTAACAAAATATTAGCAGCTGAATTCAACAATGTGTTAAAATACGCTAAAAATATTACTGCATGATCACATAGGATTTATTGCAGGGATCTAGGATGGTTCAACGTCCAATCAATGTGAAACACCATATCAACATAATGAAAGATAAAAATCATGTAATCATCTCAGTAGATGCCAAAGAAACATTTGTCAAAATTCAACATCTATTTATGATAAAAAAAAAAAAAACTCTCCACAAAGTGGGTGAATGGGAAACATACTTCAACATAATTAAGACCATATATGATAAACCCACAGCTGGAAGCTTTTCCTAAGATCAGAAACAAGACAAGGATGCCCACTATTTCCACTTTTATTCAACATAGTATTGGAAGTCCTAGGCACAGCAATTAGGCAAGAAAAAGGCATACAAATGTAAAAGAGAAGGAAAATGTTCCTATTTGTAGATGACATGATACCATATATAAAAATCCCTAGAGACTCCACCAAAAATTGTTAGAAGTAATACATTAATTCAGTAAAGTAGCAGGATTCAACATTAATGTACAGAAATCTGTGGTTTCTGTACAGTAGTAAGAAATCAGAAAGAAATCAAGAAAACAACCCCATTTACAATTGCATTGAAAACAGTAAAATACCTAGGGATAGCTTTAACTAAGAAGGTAAAAGATCTGTACATGGAAAACTATAAAACCCTGATGAAAGAAGTTGAAGAAGACACAAATAAAAAGATCTTCCATGTTCATGGACTGGAAGAATGAATACTGTTAAAATGTCCAAACAATCCAAAGCAATCTACAGATTCAATGTAATTCCTGTCAAAATTCCAGTGGCACTTTTTACAGAACTAGAACAAATAATTTAAAAATTTTTATGGAACCACAAAAGACCTCAAGTAGCCAAAACCATTCTCGATAAAGAAAAAGCTAGAGGTATTATGCTCCCTGAATCCAAAGCTATCCTACAAAACTATAATAATCAAAATAATTTTGTATTGGTATATAAACAGACATAGATGCATGGTATAGAATAGAGAGCCTAGAAATAAACCTATGCATATATGGTGAATTAATTTATGAGATAGGAGGCAAGAATATATAAGGGGGGAAGAGACTGTCTCTTTAATAAGTGGTTCTGGGAAAACTAGACATTTATATGCCAAAGAATTAAACTGGACCACTATCTTAGAACATATACCAAAATCAACTCAAAATGGGTTAAAGATTTGAATTTAAGACCTGAAACCATAAAATTCCTAGAAGAAAACATAGGTGGTAAACTCCTTGACATTGGTTTTAGCAATTTTTTTTTTTTTTGATCTGACCCTAAAAGCAAGAGAAACAAAAGGGAAAGTAAACAAATGGTACAACATCAAACCAAAATGTTTCTGCACATTGAGGAACCATCAACAAAATGAAAAGGCAACCTGTTGAATGGGAGGCAGTATTTTCAAATTATATCTCTGATAGGGGATTATTATCCAAAAGATGTAAAGATCTCATACAACTCAGTACAAAAAACAACAACAACAACAAGTAATCTGATTAAAATGGGCAGAGGAGCTGAATAGACATTTTTCTAAAGAAGACATACAGACTGCCAACAGACATATGAAAAGATACTCAACATCACTAATCATCGGGAAATGCAAGCAAATGACAATGAGCTATCACCTTACACCTGTCAGACTGGCTATTATAAGAAAAAAAAGTGTTGATGAAGATGTGGAGAAAAGGGAACACTTGTGCATTGTTGGTGGGAGTATAAATTAGTGCAGCCACTATGAAAAACAGTATAGAGGTTCCTTAAAAAACTAAAAATAGAGCTACCATGCAACCCAGCAATTGCACTTCTGGGTATCTACCCAAGAAAATGAAAATACAGAGTCAGAAAGCCCTACGCACCCTCCATTCGTTGCAGCATTATTTACTGTAGCTAAGATACAGACACAACCTAAATGTCCATTAGTGGATGGATGGATGGATGGGTAAAAGAAAATGTGGTGTATATAGAGATGCAATGCAATACAAATTATCATAAAAAAGAATGAATTCTTAGCATTTGCTACAGCATGAATGGACCTTCAGGGGCTTCATTCACTTTTTGCTTTATTCACATTGACTTCTGGTTTTTGTTTTTGTTTCTGTGTCTGTTCTTGTTTTTTAATTTTATTTTATTTTTCCAGTGTTCCAGGATTCCTTGTTTAGGTACCATGCCCAGTGCTCCATGCAATACGTACCCTCCACAATACCCACCACCAGACATAAGCATGAGAGACTGTGGACTCTGAGAGACATTTGGTTTCAATAGGCTTCTTAGCCTCATCACATGCAGGAAGTTGTAATGATGTTGACTTCAACCCCATGATTTCCAGAATATTATTTGAAGAATTTTGGCCTAATATTAGTTCCAGATAAGTAATATCCATTAATTAATTAATTAATTTCCAGAATATTATTTGAAGAATTTTGGCCTGATATTAGTTCCAGATAATTAACATCCATCATAGGTACAGGTTGAGAATCTTGGGGTTTCTTCTAATCTGCAAACAAAACAAAAAACAGTGGCCTTGCTAGTAATACTAGCAATATAGTAGAGTATATTCAAGTAAGTCAGTAATCTGTCAGCTATAAGATGTATAAATTTAATGTAGAAATAACCAAGAAACATGCAAAAAGCCTCAAATGCTAATTGTTATGAGTGCAAATACAAACACAGATAATGTTGATAGGGGCAAGGGTGAAAGTTAATACCCAACAAAATCATCTCTGTGTGGTATACATGCACCCTCTATAAAGGTAGGCTCCAATGTCAATCATTTGACCAAAGCTTGCTTGCCTTATTTTTTAAAGATTTTATTTTTTATTTATTTATGTATTTATTTAAGAGAAACAGAGAAAATACCAGGCAGACTCTGTGCTGAGCAGGGAGCCTGATGTGGGGCTCCATCTCATGACCTGAGCTGAAGGCAAGGGATGGAGGCTTAACCGACTGAGCCACTCAGGTGCCCCTGACCCATGCTTTCTGTGGATGGTAGTGGCAGACTAGGAAATTTGAGCCAGCTTTCATATAGGAAAACTAAAATCTCTAGAAAAATGTGAATCCACTTGCTTGAAGGTATGAAAGAGCTCACCAGGTCATAGAGTCTAGGAGAGAGGAGCATCCAGAAAAGTCCAACGTTTGTTTGCCTCTGGGGTTAATTGTAGATTGGAGAGGCCAAGCCCCAGGACACCTGCAGCATTTTATTTGCTGATGCCATCCCAAAGATCTGCCCGAATGCAAGTGGGGAGAAGTAGACTTCAGCTTTTGCGGGTGGAGTGGCAAGCTACTAGAAGAGCATGTAGAATGGAAAGACTGCAAATTCGTTTCTGGAAAATAACAACCTGCTATAGGGGGTAAGTAGAGTTTAAGTGTTCAGGGTCTTTGCCTTGAGAAGGACAATAGCACCCGTTAACAGTGCACTTCAGTGGTGCCGCTGCTCAGGGTAGCGCTGGAAGAACAGGTTAAGAAGGGTGTAGCACGGCTCATGGACGGGGATGTGGAAGCACAAAGGAAAACCAAAAAAAGAGAAAGCAAACATAGAACACATGATTCAATTAAAAAACCTATGGTAAAATGGCACATTTAAATCCAGATACACCAACAAGAAAGATTGCCCATCTGTATTTAAAAAGACAACCACCAAATTTGACCAATTTTCTGTGAAATGTGGGGCTAAGAAAGGTCACGGTTCATGCTTGGCAATCTGGTCTCCTTCCTTTTCTCACGGTTGATTAAGAGTAGAGTCAAATCATAAAATATTTGCTGAGTACTATACACAGCATACTTGGGTGGAGTGGAAACGTGAAAAAGAGTTAAATGGGCTTTTTGTCTTCAAGGAGATTAAAGTTTTAAGGTGTTAAATTATGAAAAGCTCAGTCATGTTAAAATTTTAAATTATACTTTAGAACAACTAAAGAACTTGCATGTCATGTCGAAAGGATCTCAAAGGACTGAAAGGTAGTTCAGGACGGGACAATTTTAGAAGAGTGTGGATTTTACTGAGTCCATGGAAAATATTTAGTGAGTCGCAAGGATGCAATTGTCTTGTTGGGTAGACTAGGGTGAGCAAAGTGCAAATGGAAAATACACAAGACATGTTTGGAGGTTAGCAAGTAAACCAGCTGTGTCTGCAAAAGTCATTTGGGGAACTCTCAGGAGATGAGAATCCCCTGAAAGATTTGGGACACATTTTAGAAATCTCCTAAGTCTGAGTAATTACAGTTTCCTCCTATCAGTACTGTGGCATTAGTGCAGATTTTAAGAAAGATGGTAACCTACTTGAAGTAGTGTTTGAGGAAATTAATCTGATATAAAATGTAGGGAGGTCATTTAGAAGGGCTCCCACTCATCCTTGTTACCAGCAGAATAGGGGCTGGAATCAGTTGCAGCTTTGGTCAAACATTTCACAGGCGTATCAGTGTAGAGATGAAGGAATGAACAATGCTACTGACGTGGCACAAAGGAGGAGTTCTTGGACTCTTTCACAGACACTTATCTACGTGTCTTTGATACATGCAGCATTTTCTGTGCCAGATAGAAATAAATCGGAGCTGGCTTCTGTGGTCCCATGGTATTCATAAGGAGTAGTAGTTCAATGAAATGGAATCACTAAAACTCTTCCTTCCTTTTATCACTTGTATTTTTGCATTGTTAAAATGGGTGAGTTTACAGTAGTTGAGAGAAGATCCATGACCTAGTGCCTTCATCACCATGGTAGAGTCGACCTTTGGACAGAAAAGGTCACTCCTTCCCTGAGTTAAACAGAAACTCTTGGTCCCTTAAACATCTTTATAAAAATTGATGAAACTTTGGAATCTCTCTGCAGTAATTTTCAACTATCACAGTCTCTACTAGTAAAAAGGGCCTTTATTTCTTGATGATTTATTGGTATCTCTAGGCTCCAGAATGATCATCTAGGATAGGTCTCTGTGAAATACACAGTCACCGAATTTATTGCATCGTTAATGCTCTTCAGCAGTCTTACCTTTCAAATTGGCAGTCTTCATTAAGAAACATTTTAATGATAAGCAGTAAGACATGCTAGCCTTCCTATTAGTTATCTTCTATGTAGTGAATGTTAGGGAGTTGATCATCACTTACACAGCAATCATATTTCATTATACTTACTACCCCATGGTTTAGCTCAGTGTCAGACTGGCCCCTGGATACGTTACGCGCGTCAATAATTGCATATAGTTATATGTATTTTTGGTTTTTAAATGAAAGTAATGACAGCAGGGAAAATGCAGCCCATTTCAATTTATTTAGGTTTTTCCACTACTATGGGAAGTTCTATCTGGAAGCATTATTAAGAGCATGGACTCTGGAGTAGTGTGGACATGTGTTAATTGTGTGGCCTTGTGCACATTGTTGTACTTACTAGGAGACAAGCATGGTTCAAGAAGATGGAAACTTTAAGGTGATTAGAGTTTCATGAAAGTGGAGGTGAGGCAAGAAGAATATCAGAAAGTCATGGATTTTAGACCAGTTTACGTGTGTCCTGTGCGCGGGAGTGCCTGGTAACAAAGACAGGGTTGTGAATACTGGTCCTCCCTTTCCACATGTCCCTATTGGCTTTTCTGCAGCAGACCTGATACTGTGCAGTGATAATCTGGTAGAATACCAAATCGCCTTGGTGACTGGAGTTTGGCTAAACACAGAGTCTTATTTGGGTCAAGGTGGGAGTTCACACTATTCTGTGTATGTATCTTCCTCAACATACAACTGGGCTTTCACTGCAGAATAGCAGTTTCTCAAGTTCTAATAAAATTTCCCACGTTTACTTGAATTTAACAAATTAATCATCTCTTTCTCTTTTTAAATATAACTCAAGGGAATGAGGAACAAGGCATTGTTGAGATGTATTATTAGCTGGCATAATTTTTTAGAATTTCTGTACAACGACACAAGGTGTTCATAATACTCAAAGGATCCTGCTTTTCTAGTAAGTAGGAAGTAAACTGCTCATTTTTAGACCTTACTTAAGTATTTCAAGCTATTATGGTCTGCTAAGATTCATCTTTAAATACTCTAAATGAGAATCAAATGGGCCAAATCAGCAAATCAGTGATCGAGGAATTTGAGGCCCACAGTAGCATATGGCATTCTATTAAAAGACAAAAGCTATTTTTTCCAAAGCGTTTACTATAATTTAATCTTATGAATTATTCTTTGAATGCCTGTCTCTAGTGAGGCATATCATCTGAATAGATTTTACATGGCGGTGATGACTCTTGGCTCATCTGGCTACTTGCTTACCCGGCAGTTGGATTTGAAGTGTGCCTGGGCCCAAAAGGAGCGAGATGCACAGAAATGCAAACTATTTGGGGGCAGTCGGGTGGCTTAGTCAGTTTCAGTGTCTGGCTCTTGATTTTGGCTCAGGTCATGATCCCAGTGTTGTGAGATCGAGCCCAGTGTTGGGTTCCATGCTGAGCAGGGAGCCTGCTTAATGTTCCCCCTCTCCCACTTCCCCTCCCCCACCCTCTCTTACCTGTACGCTCTCTCTGTCTCTCTGAAAAAACAAAACAATACAAAGTGTTCAAAAATGGTTTCTGGTGAGTAGAGTTCATTTAGTCAGAGTCAAGAAAGCATGAAATAATTGAAAGTGCTTCTCTAAACTTTATCTACCATATCTACTTAAAAACCTTCCTTTTTGAACAAACATATTACTTTTTAAATTTTTTTTTAAAATGCATGGTAATTGAATACAGTTGTATGGAATATTGTTAAAGTCATTTACTGGCAACATCTTAAGGGCTGAACTTCTGGAATCTTCGTAACAGGAAGGTAAAAGTAACGAGGAGTGGGATTGCTTGCTTTTTTGTGCTGAGCATTTGGTTTCCCTCTCCAGAAGAGTTTCTCTTACAGGAGAAACAATTTTTAAAACTCACCTGTTTCACTGGAAAAATCTGGTTGATATTTCCTTAACCAAATGATCAAACTAAGCATTTCCACCATGATGAGATATAATGGCTTCCTTTCCTCCAGTGGGTGCACAGAAAAGCTTACAACATCATCCCTGTCATAGTCAGAAAAAAAAAAAAAAGTTTGACTTGAATCTCCTTGTAAGGAAACAGTCCAAATTTTGACACATCCAAAAATGTGTGCTTACTGGTTGAAACCTGGAGAAGAAAAAGGAAATAAGAAAACTCCAAAGAAACAATTGGCACAATTTGATTGGAGCAATTGGCAAAGTTTGAATAGGGACTGTATCTTAGATGCTAGTTCTTTATTGATGTTACATTTCCTGAGTGTAATCATTGCATTGCATTGTGTAGGTGAATGCTTTGTTCTTTGGAGATGCTGCTGAAGTATTTAGGATGAAGTGTCAGAGTCTGCCAGCAGCTCTCAAGCAGTTGAGGGGGAAAATATGTATATAGAGAGATAAACTAAATGACGCAAAATGTTACAACTGGTGAATCTAAGGGTATAGCAAACAGGTATTTAATGTAGTATTCTTGTAACTCTTCTAAATGTGTGAAAATTTTCAAAATAAAAATTTGTATGTATATATGTAAAATGGGTGTACAATCAGAAAGTTAGATGGGATAAATGAGATAGAGTGAGTCCAGTTGTTACCAATCATATCAGATGCAATTCTCATTTTCATAATCAGTATTTTTTAATGCCATCTTTACTATCCAGATGAAAGCCGTAGATAATATAACCCACCTAATGTAAAATTTCAGAAATTGATAGAATGACCTTCTGTAACATAAAAGAGAACCTTTGTCTCCCTAGATTTCCAGAATTTCCCTCAGGGGGTGGTACTGCCCCTGATGTGAACACCTGGGCTCACTGTTTGCTACTATAGCAGGGAGATTATCCTGAGACATCACTGTGACTAAAATATGACTGTGTCTGTTTGCTGAGCGGGATGAAGGCCCAGGAAGCATCAATCTGTATTACATTTATTTGCCTGAAGATAAGAAGGAGAATTCTTGGGTGCCTGAGATAGAGGTGCAGTATGGAAAGTCCTGTAAGGGTATCTGTTGTCTCACTTGGTTCCTGTAGATTTTGTTTAAGCTCCATGGAGGAATAAGTTTCTAGGTAAAAGCTAAAGAAGCTGTTTTTTTGTTGTTGTTGTTTTGGGGTTTTTTTGTACAGTTCCTTAGGAAGCTGTCAACATGAGCATGTATTTGTGTTTCCACATGTTGACAACACAGCCGAATGCATTTTGTTTCCCTTAGTTCCTTAAAATTTATGCAATGGAGGAAGTTTTTCCTATAACCCTGGGTGAAACTTGGACTGGCTTATAGCTCTCCTGATTAGTATTAGGTAACTAATATTTAGCAACAAGTAACTCTTAGTTGCCCTGATTCCATAGTTTGAAATGCTCAACCCAATATATTAGAAAACTCTTCATTGTAAGGCACAGACTTCCTGTTCACAGTTAGGGCCGACCATGGGTGGGCCCCTACCCTCTCTGAGAGGGGAATGGTCAACTTCTCTTTGACCTTCCTCCTCTCCTTCACTAGCTGCTTTTCCTACTGATTCCTCCTGATAGAGTTGGAATTTGCACTGGGAAAGAGGAACAGAGGGTGGGTAGTTTCAGTGAATAGGTCTCAAGGTGACTTTAGGCTTTTTGAGTCTTGCGGATGTAGAAAGTTGACTGTCCTAAGGCTGCATTGATGGCATTTTGAAGGGTCCCTTGCTGGGCTGTACTAACTGTTAAGTTGTGTAATGAACTCTGTTCCTTCACTGTCACTTGCCTGTGAGCCCTAGTTTTCTGGCAGGCTTCAGGCTGGCTCTCTCTCCCACTGGGGCCCACATTTGGTCCTTGGAAAACATTTATGAATTCGTTGACTCATAAAAGTGGGAGGACAGGGTAATCCCAACACAACTGCCTTTATGTTGTTCCCACCATTGGAGTGCCCAGCTGGTCACATTGAAATGAATGAGACCCCATTAAGTTTTTTCAGGCAGGTGTCAACTTTGGAAAATACCTGTCAAGTTTCCTGAGTGATCCCACTGAAAGTCCTCTCAGGCTAGAGGTGAAGATACAGAGTTGCACTTTGCCTCTCCCCTTTGGGGAATGGGTAGTTCTCACAATACTCTTGCTCTCTCTAAATATTTTCACAAATCTCTTTCTACTAGTTGGTACCTTGTGACATATCCACTTTGGAATTTTATATCTGTTTTATGATGGAACCTTCGCTAAAACTCCCAGTTGAACATTCCATTCTTCTTGGGTCCCCAGGTAACAGTGCAGTGGGACAAGCAGGCTAGATGTGGGAGAGTCAAGTTTAAATTTGACTTCTGATTCCACCACTTGTTTTGTGATCTTGGGCAAGTTACTTAACCTGTTAGTAAAATAAAGGTAATGTGTGCTAATGGGATTGTTGTAGGAAGGGAATGACATATTCTGCATAAATCATTTTTGCTGGGGCATAGTGAGTGCTCAGTAACTCATGTACTTAATGATTGGTGTCCTTTCCATTTCTGTGTAGAACAAAGAGCTGCTCTGATAACTTCAGAGTTGGCAGATTTGAGAACATCAGAAGATATTTCCTTGAAATGTTTATTAGCATTCTTATGGGAGTATTCAGAACTGTAGCAATGATGAGGCACCTTCCATGGCTTCATGAGTGGCAGATATCAGTGCGGTCTGGAGTAGTAGAGGTGGTAAACTGGACTATCCCAGCACATGACTGAAAAAGTGATAAAATGGTGGGGTTTTTTTGGAAAGATTTTATTTATTTGACACAGAGAAAGAGATCACAAGTAGGCAGAGAGGCAGACAGAGGGAGAGGGGGAAGCAGGCTCCCTGCTGAGCAGAGAGCCTGATGCGGGGCTCAATCCCAGGACCCTGAGATCACGACCTGAACTGAAGGCAGAGGCTTAACCCACTGAGCCAACCAGGCATCCCAACAGCTAGATTTTTTAGGAGAAATTATTGATTCAGTAATTTCAGAGGCTTCACAAACCATTTTCATACACAAAAGGCTTTTAAGTAATTCATTCCCATACTTTCATAACAAATACTACCTCAAAAATTTTTTTCCGGTTGAGCAAGAAATGCACGCACAAAAAATAGACAATGGGGAGTGCCTGACTGGCTCAGTTGGTAGAGTGTATGAATCTTGATCTTGGAATCTGGGGTTCAAGCCCCATGTTGGGTGTAGAGATTACTTTAAAAAATAAACAGTGAGGGGCGCCTGGGTGGCTCAGTGGGTTAAGCCTCTGCCTTCGGCTCAGGTCATGGTCCCAGGGTCCTGGGATCGAGACCCGCATTGGGCTCTCTGCTCAGCAGGGAGCCTGCTTCCCCCTCTCTCTCTGCCTGCCTGTCTACTTGTAATCTCTCTCTCTCTGTCAAATAAATAAATAAAATCTTAAAAAAAAAACAGTGAAAGGCTTAATGCAAAATATTATAAGGCAATGAAATTATGAAAGTTAGAGGTTATGTCTAAGTAACTTTTTGAATTTTGTTTTTGAAACTTATGACATTAAATATTTTTCTACTAGAAAATACAGAATGCTGTATAATATAAACTATTATTTACCTGATTAAAATCTGAGCTGTTTGAAATAAAAATTATAGAGTAGGAGAATGAGAAAAGGGAGGAAATAAATCAACTTAAAATGATAATCTGGCACCAATAAATAGATAAATAATGGAATAAAATTATTAATGTGGTGTTCACAGACTTTCTGCTCTCCCCCAGCCCACACAGGAAATTATTATTTTCCTTGCCAGATTTCTACTTGCCCTTTAACGGCCAAATTATCTCCTGTATTTCGATGACACACAGTGAGGGGACAGGCAGTGAAGAACAGGTCCAGTGAATCTGAAATAGGATGGAGAAGTGTGGGAGACATCAGAAGTTTCTTAGGATGCTTCTCCCTCTGACCTTCTCCCCTCTCGTGCTCTCTCTCACTCTGTCTCTCTCAAATAGATAAATAAAATCTTTAAAAAGGGGAGGGGGCACCTGGGTGGCTCAGTGGGTTAAAGCCTCTGCCTTCGGCTCAGGTCATGATCTCAGGGTTCTGGGATTGAGCCCCGCATCGGGCTCTCTGCTCAGCAGGGGCCTCCTTCCCCCCTCTCTCTGCCTGCCTCTCTGCCTACTTGTAATCTCTGTCTGTCAAATAAATAAATAAAATCTTAAAAAAAAAAAAGATGTGTTCACAAGGGTTATGCATCAGAACCTCTTCACATCCTTCAACAGATGAAAGCAGAAGATGCAATCCCCTTTTCAAGATTGTTGAATCTGAGAACACAGTTACAATTCTAATGAACTGTGCTTTGTCTTGCTGCCCAGAGCATGAACCACAAAGGTCATCATTTCCGTAGGGTTACTCTTGGAACTTTTGTCTAACATCATGCACTGAGAGTCAGTACTCAGCTGAACCTTAGAGTGACGTCATTGCTTTGTTACCTGAGTTGAGAGCACATTTTTATACCCAGCTCAAGAGCACATTATTACCATGGCTAACAGACTTTATGATAATGGTAGAAAAGTGGGGAGTTGTGACAGAAACTTGGATAGCACTAGACACATCCTCATGAACATGCTGAAATCTGAGTTGTCAATGATTGTTTACTTGGGAATGGATGTGCCAACTCCAGAACTAAACTTATATAGTGCTCTGTGAGTTCACTGAATTTAGAAAGTCTAAAGGAATCCTTTAAGAAACTGCAATGAAAACTATGTTTTATCCCAATGTCCACAGCTATCCAGTTTCTGAAGCAAGTAGACCTCTGCAGGTCCTCAGAGAAAGCCAGAGCCAGATGTGAAGAACTCCAGCCTTAGCTGACCAGATCCTTATGCCAAAACTAGGCCCCATGGGCACACGGTGATGGCCATATAGGCTGGTTTTAGAAACACTGGTAGGTTATTTGCCAGAAATGGAGAGTGATATGCCAAAGACTGAAGAGACGGACTTAGCGTTATGGTTAGAAAAAGTTCAAGGATGAACAGGATCAGCATGAGAAGGTTGTCTCCACTGTGAGATTTCTTATGGTTATCAAGAGCTGGCCTTATGTGCGAGTCAACCTGAGGGACAATGACCATTGAGTGGTGTTTGTTAAACTCAGTGTGGTCCAGAGCTGGGGCCACATGGACCTTCGCTGCAGTAGGGTTACAGATACTCTTTCATTTAGGATATGGATATAGAAATGTATGTTCAAAGATTTTCTTTTCTTTTTCTTTTTCTTTTTTTTTTTTTTAAGATTTTATTTATTCATTTGCCAGAGAGAGAGAGAGAGTGCAAGCAGGGATAGCAGCAGGCAGAGGTAGGAACAGACTCCCCTCTGAGCAGGGAGCCCAAAGTGGGGCTCGATCCCAGGACCCTGGGATCATGACCTGAGTCGAAGGCAGATGCTTAACCAACTGAGCCAGCCAGGCGTCTGCAAAGACTTTCTAAACATTAAGATAATTATGAGATAAAATTAATAGTGGAGACTCTCCTACTAGCTCCATCAGAAAATTCCCAGGGTAAACTTTGATGTGGTTTCAGTTGATGGTTGGTGAAAATTGACACCCACTGGGATCATCATGAGAAGAAACCAGTGAATGAATCCAAGATTCATAATAAATGCCAGGAAGGCAGAACCCACATAAGAAGACTCCATGTGGAGTTAAGCAATAGGATGTTCTCGCTCCCTCACCTCTGCGGGGTCTGGTCAACTTTACATGTTGGCACTAGGTGATGACCTCTGCATGGAAGAGTGTGGAAAACAAGAGGAATGTTTTTTTGCAATGAGTCATGTTTAAAATGTTATGTGGTGTCCATTCTAATTTGCATTAATGCTTCCTCCTATTTAATATATATCAACAGAAATTGCACTGTGAAATCCTAAAAATAGAATTTCAAAATGAAATCCTGAAATTTCTAAAAAATGAGTGCAGCCCCCAGTTCTGTGTAGTACCTACACACACAAGCTTTGGTTAGCTGTAAGAATCTGCGACAAGTCTCTCTGAGCCTTAGTTTCTTCCTCTGTGAGCTGGAGATAATAATGCCCATCTCACATGTGGTGGTTAATACACACACACACACACACACACACACAGGCATGTATAGACACACATATATGTATAACGCGTCTCACACAATAAAGTGCTGAGGGAATGGTATTCTAATGGTGCGCCTGTTGTATTGCATATTTGTGGACATAATAGCAGTGACGACATTGACCATACACTAAAGGAGAGCTCAAAAATAGCAAATATTACATTTCTTCTGAAAAAACAAGATTGGGAGGCACCTGGTTGGCTCAGTGGGTTAAAGCCTCTGCCTTCAGCTCAGGTCATGATCTCAAGATCCTGGGATCGAGCCCCGCATCAGGCTCTCTGCTCAGTGGAGAGCCTGCCTCCTCCTCTCTCTCTGTCTGCCTCTCTGCCTACTTGTGATCTCTCTCTCTCTGTTCAAATAAATAAATAAAATCTTTAAAAAAAAAAAAGAGGAAAAACTAGATTGGGGGATGGCATGAGTGTGAGTGTGAGGGACCGGTGTGGATGAATGAGGATTCTGGTGCGTTGGACAAGCTGGGCCTGGAACGTGACCTTAGAGGCAGTGTCCTCCACTGAGTCATGAATGCCAGGATGTGGGGAGGAGTCGGAAACTGAAGACAGAGGACCGTGTTTGGTCAAGAAGCGTCCACGTAGAGAAAAAAGAGAGATGGCAGACTGGAGCTTCATGGCGCTCCCTGGTGGCACATGTTGGCCCTTCCCTCCCAGCGCCCTCGTCTCTGGCTTGGACTTTGGGCTCCCTCAAATTTTGGCCAACTCACAGGTGGAATCTCATAGGAATCCCACATGTATTCTGGACATGAATTTTTCCTAAATCTAGTTTCTGTGTTTATTCTAGCAAGGTATTCTTCAGTTTCTATGAGGTACAACTCAAATTCCCATCTCTCCATGTGGCTGTGTGTGTCCTTGTTATGCATGGACAGAACACACATGTGTGTGCAGATGTAAGACATGTGAACACCTACATGTGTACTATTCTGGCATTTCTGGCATTCTGGTGTTTCTGGTGAAAGAGTGTGGGATGTGTCCGGTTCACATCTGGAAACAGGGAGTCCTTCAATGAAGGCCTTTCTGTTATGCTGTGGTCACAGCAGAAGCAAAACGGGTGTCAGGGCCAAGGATAAAGCAGGGAACAAGGAGCAGATGCCTCACAGTGCGCAATGCTCACCAGTATTGTTGCAGTAAACGGGTGGTTCCGTTCTGAAAAGTGGCATTTTATAGTTGTAAAGAGTCATAAAATGTGAAGTTCTTTAAAGAATCGTCCACTTGCCATAGAACTCTGGGTACAAGTTTGCATTTTCATTTAATGATTCTGCTTTTTGGGGGAGAGAAGGGTCGAACCCGACAGATCTATTTCCCCGAGTGGCTGAGGTAAAGAGGAAAAGCTTTCAGTCCTGTCGTGAGATCTCAGAAGAGTGAGCTGTGTCACTGTCCAGTTTGTCTCACGCTGCGAACTTTCTTCCACCTTTCTTTGTTAGAAAAGGCAACCAAATCTTTTAATTTTGCAGTGTTTTTAAATGAGTTCCCTCCAAATCCATACCAAAGCAACAGAGGAAATCATACACGTTTTGCAAAAGAAATAGAAGTAAAAATGCTATGAAACTGATCTAACTTAAACCAATCTAACTTCAGGTTTCCAAAGTCTGTATCTCTAGAAAGACTTCATTCTTCTCCTCTCCTCCCCTCCCACATGGCTTCTCACCCCAGGTAATAATAAGTCCCGTAAGTTTCCAACTGTCATTGCTATAACACTTCTTAATATGACTGTATGACAAAGGACTGTCCCAGCACCACTGGTTTAAACGTCTGCGCTCTACGTGTGTAAATACTAAGGCAGCCGGTGGAAGTGCAAGAGCTCTTGGTGGTGTTTTGGCTCAGAAAGCGAGGTCTGAAACCTACTGACCCTGCTCAGATAAGAGGCACGACCATCATCATCAACAGTAACACTTACTGAGTGCTTCCTGCGTGTTATGGCCCATGCCAAGCAGTTTCACGCGGTATTTCTTTTTTTAATATTTTATTTATTTATTTGAAAGAGACAGCGATAGTGAGAGAGAGCATGAACGGGAAGGAAGGGGAGAAGCAGACTTCCCGCTGAGCAGGGAGCCCGATGCGGGGCTTGATCCCAGGACCCCTTCATATGGTCATGAGCTGGGCCAACATTCAAGTTCTTGCCACTCTGCACTGGGAGACTGTGTGTTCTATCTGTATGTTCTTGAATATTATTGTATGTTGCTCCATATTATTGGAGTTGTGGGCTGTTTCTCCCACCCCAGAAAAGAACAGCACAATTCTTAATCCTAGAGGACAGAAAAATGAGTTGTGGTAACATGTTTCCACCTAGAATCTGAAGGGAATTTGTATTATCTTGGGATGTTCTGATTTGGAAGTGAAAATGATCCCATCCACCCTTTTCCTAATAGGCAGGGTGCTGGTTAGTGTTTCACCATTTTCTAGCAGCCTTCGAAGCTGTCACTCAGAAGAAAGACTATACTTTGGGTGTAAATGCTATAATGAGTTCCTGTAATAAATTCTCTGTGGGTTTATTTGGGACAAACCTAATATAAGTTCAGTTCTCTATTGTTAACGGACAAAGTCTAGAACATCTCTCATGTTTGTTTTCCTAACAATGACAAATGCTAGGATTTTTAATTTACACACTTCACTTCAGCAGAGTTCTTGGTGTAAGACTCTTGAACCTTGAGGGGTGCCTGGGTGGCTCGGTCTGTTAAGTGTCTGCCTTTGGCTTAGGTTGTGATCCCAGGGTTCTGGGATCAAGTCCCACATCAGGCTCCCTGCTCAGCGGGGAGTCTACTTCTCCTCCCTCTGTCCCTTCCCCCCCTTTCCCAGGTTGTGCTCTGACTCACAGGTGTGCACGCTCTCTCCCTCCCAAATAAATAAACAAAATCTTTAAAACAAAACCAAAAACTTTAAAAAAAAAAGACTCTTGCACCTTGAGTTGACTGGAGGTATGCAGCAAGTGTGTTCTTATAACTCTTCCACTCACATTTCCCAGTTAGCTATCTGAATTTTGGGGTTTTTTGCCTTTCATGTTAAGCAAAATGTCTACACAGTGCTCTAACAGCATTCGTTGTCTTTTGAAGGTAAGAAGAGGCAATAAATAGCCTGGCATTTTAATTAGATACTTGCCTCCATGTGCCTTTCAGCAGCCATCTAGCAGCGCTGAAGAATACATGGCGGTCTGGTCAGACTTTAGACATCCCCATCTCTGACTGCATCACAACAGACACCACCAGCATGCAGAACGGGAAAGATTTCGTTCCTTTTTTCTTAAGCCATACCTTGCTCTTCTTCTCTATAGCAACTCCCACCCATGCAGTGGTTTTCTGTCCCTTCAGCCGTGTACTGGTGCTCGTCTGCAGACTACCTCCGATCTTAACACACAGTCATTGTCTACAACATTGCTCTTAGAAAAGGAGAAAACGGCATTCCAGTTAGCCCAGCCTCTCCCTCTTTCTTGTCTCCCACACCTGCAGGTGGGTGCTCAGGGGTCTGGGTTTGGGCTGCCTGCCAAGGAAACTGGGACAGATGATGCTAGCCTGTCTTGGAGCAGGGTGCTGGATAGAGGAATTCACAGGCCAGTGCCTTGGGCCAACTTCTGTTGAACCTGGGCAGACAGTTGAATTGGATTATTGATCTAAGAAGGCTAAGCCGAGACGGAGACTCAGGGTGGGAGACAATAGTGGGAAAACCAGCAAGACTAGGGAAATAAGGTAATTGCTAGAGAGTTTGAATGAAGCAAGTGGGTGGGGTGCCAGATTCAGGGTTACTGAAGCCTTGCTGGGATAGGGTTATATTATTTAGGGAGATAGTCAAGATGTGATTCCTGTCCTCAGATAAGCTCAGATAACAAGTCAACTGCAATTTGGGGTGGCATATGTAAGAACAGGTATGCACAAGGTACCGTGAAGGAAATTAAATTACTTGAGATTGATGGGAAAAGGAAGAAAGTCAGGGACTATTCAACAGCGAAGAAGATGTAGGAACTGAGCTTTAAGCATGAATGAGATTTAAATAAGCAGAAAACAAAAGAGAACATTCCAGAAAGGGACAACCTAATGCAAATTCACCAAGTTGTCCTACAGCAAATGGAAGTGGCCAAGATTTCAAAATGGCGGTAACCCAAGGTGAGAAGGAGAAATGATACTGGTGAGGTAAGGAGCCAGGATGTAATGGGACCTCCATTCTGTATTCATAAGTTATTCCATACTCACAATTCAGATTTTAAGGCAGGGTAGAGAGAGGATCAGATTTGTTTAGGAAAACTGCTCTGGCACCCGTGTGGAGGATGCCTCAGAAGGACCTGACGTAAGAGAAGGGGGTTAATTTATAGGCCTTTGCAGTGTAGTCTGTTCAAGAGATGAAAAGGACCTGACCCAAGAAAGGGGCAGTAGTGGGTAAAAGATATATTTGAGAAATACTTCGGAAATAGAATTTTGAAAACAGATCAGAGATGGGTACCAGATTTTAGAGTGGTAGAAGGAACACAGAAGGAGAGAGAAAAGGGGAGAGGGGAGATAAACCAATTGACTTTGATTTTAGATTTTCTGAATTCTGAGAGCTCTAGAACATTCAGGAAGAGAGTTCCAAAAACAGAATAGACTCCAGGAGAGTAGTAATCCTGTAGATGGGTCACCTAGATTCACATGAGTTCAATTTACATGCTAGAACATGAGATTAATTTGCAAGAGATATGAATATGCATGAGATGCAAATATATGAGATAAACTTAAATGAAATAAATCACCTGGATTTACGCAACACGTGGAGCGTGGAGCATTAGGCACTGGTGGATGGTAGCTGAAACTGTAGCCTGGATCAGCTTACCCAGACTGAAGTGGAATAAATCTGGACTTGTAATGTAGAGCACGATGACTGTGGTTAAGACTGTATTGTGTATTTGAGAGTTGCTAAGTTCTCATCACTGGGGGGGAAAAGCTTGTATCTACGAGAGGTGATAGGTATTAACTAGGGGTGATCATTTTATAATTCGTACTTCCTATATCAAATCTTTACACTGTATACCTTAAGCTACACAATATTATATACCAATTACATCTCAATGAAACTGGAAAAAATAAAAAAGTAAAGCCCAAGGACAAAGCCATGGAGAGCACTAATTCAAGGGGACATTAGGGGACATTGTTTTAAAAGCAGATTGCTGCGGAAATTTAGACCAGTGGCGTTCAGTATTGCCGAACATACTCAGGAGTAAGTGAAGGGTGCTGAGCCTTGTAGGTTTGACAGCAGTGATCATCAAGCCTCCCTGTGGAGGGTCAGTTTTGGGTTGGGGGTAAAAGAGGGGTGAAGAAATTGAGACCATGACTATTCCATTTTTCTAGAAGCTTGACTTTGAAGGGAAAGAAAAAAAAGATTTATAATAACGGGATGAGATAGGCAAGTCATGGATTATCTTGATATGACAGATGGTCAGCGAAAGCTCTGTGAGGTAGTGATTTGCCAGGGTCAGCCACGGGTCAGGAGCAGAATCAAAATTAAATCCCTGGTCTTTGGATTCTGAATTCAGACTTCCTTCTTCTCGCCCACCTGAGTGATTGTAAGACCATCCCGTGTAGCAGACGTGACCATCATCAGTCAGTGTAGACAAGACCGTGGCGTATCTCCTCCAAAAGCTAAGTGTTATTATGTTGGAGAGGGGGTAGGGAGAGGGAAGAATTATTTTCCCTGTTTGCCCGAACTTGTGAAATGTGCACAGGAAAACTTCATTTTAAGCCTCATTTGGCCTGTTTCCTCGGCTGGCTGTGAATGTTCCGGCAGCCAACTCCTGTTTTCCTCCTTAGCTATGGCCCTGACAGCCTGGTGCGCCTACTGTGATTTTAATTCGTTACCCGACCAAGGATGATAAAAAATAATTGCATTCCCAAGTACACCCATATTGCAGGTCAATTACTTAACTGCCTGAAATCCTTTGTCATTTGGTCAACATGCGTCAGATAGACTCTTTCTTACTCGATCAAAGCTATGCATATAGTTGAGGGTTTTCTTTGTGGAGATTAAGGCAACTGTCCTTGCAGTGATGCATGGGCTGTTGGAATCGGAACAGCCATCTGCAGTGACACGGATTATGTAATATTCCTTGTCTTTGTGTAAAGATAAGCCTCCCTCCCATGCAAGATTGAGGAAACCAGGTTCTATTCTGAACTCAAACACTGAACTTGAGTCAGCAACCCTTGGCCCTCCTCACCAAGGACATAGAGTCCTAGAAGCAGAATCAGAAGCAGTGCTTTGCAATGCTTGGAGTCCAAGCTCACCTGGAGGGTGGTATCCATCTTAGAACGGATTAAGTCAGTAGAGTGTACTCACATGCCTTGTCAATGAGCCTGGCCTATGAATGGACTTTTTGTCCTAGTAATTCAAACCCAAATATCTGTTCCTAAGTAGATTTGCATCCTCCTCTAAGAAGCAGCAAGTTAAAGAATGGTATTTCATGAAATAGATGGTAAGCTTCTTAAGAGTGGGAATCCTGGGGTGCCTGGGTGGCTCAATGGGTTGGGCCCCTGCCTTCAGCTCAGGTCGTGATCTCAAGCTCCTGAGTTTGAGCCCCGCATTGGGCTCTCTGCTCAGAGAGCAGCCTGTTTCCCCTCTCTCTCTGCCTGCCTCTCTGCCTGCTTGTGATCTCTCCCTCTCTGTCAAATAAATAAATAAAATCTTCAAAAAAAAAAAAAAAGAGTGGGAATCCTGTCTCATACTTATTTCATAAGAATTAAAGTAAAATCAGTATGTGTAATAATTGTTACATCCCATAGATTAATAAGTGTTATGAGCTGATTTGTACTGTTCAGCATATAACCATGCCCAGTGAATGACTACTGACTGATTTTGTCCCATTCTAAATACCTTAGCAAATTAACTGCAGATTTTAAGTTGAATTAATGCCCTCTCTGGAATACTAATGACTCCAGAGGAAGCTGCCCGCAGGGTTTGTTGACTGCAGAGCTATTCTGAGTTTGATACATCTGGGAAGAACCAACGAAAAGATGGCAGTTTCCCTTCGACATTTTCCTCCTTTTTTTTTTTTTTTTTTTGTGCCTGTTAGTTGGACCTACTATCTAGTGACATCGATCACCGTAGGAGGAATAGGTTTACATAAAGTAGATATTTGTGGACTTTGTTTATTTGACTCCATTATTAAATGGCTTTATAAAAATAAGAACTTAGCAATGGCAATGTCTTCTCCTCTTCTTCTGCACTCTGAAGTTCACGCCTAGCCTGTCTTCCCCCATCCCTTTGCATCCCTGCAAGTTAGGGGGAAGTGCACCTGAGATTAAAAAGCCCTAAGTGGGGGTGGGGCACCTGTGTGGCTCAGTCGGTTAAGCCTCAGACTCATGATTTCCCATCCAGTCCTGATCTCGGGTCGTGGGATTGAGCCCTGAGTCCAGCTCCACACTGAGCACGGTATCTGCTTATGACTCTCTCTCTCTCCGCCCCTACCACCACTCATACACACACACTCTCAACTAAATAAATAAATAAATAAAATCTTTTAAAAAAAGCCTTAAGTGGAGCCCATGAGAGTTGGTGATTTTTTTTTTTTTTTTTTTTTTTTTTTTTATGAGCGCATAGGTGTTTTCTTGAGCCAGGAGCCTTTCCTGCATCCTCTGTTCTGTGCGAAGTATGCCCTAGGCTTGACAGGGTCACAGCCCAGCCTGCTGGCCCAACTGAGGCTTTGGCGGAGCGAACAGACCTAAAGTTCAAGTGGATGTGGGACAGGAGCCCCCTCTGGAGAGGAGCCCGTTGGCTGCTCTCAGAGTGAAAGCCCCTCAGTGTCCTTCCTAAGTTCCTAACTGGGTTACAGCTCTGCTGAAAACTCCGTAAGCTGCACATCCAGACAAGGAATGCTGATTGACCAGCATACTCACAGATTTCACTGGGTGGCGTGGCTTGAATCCTGATTTCCATTCATTGCTAAGGAAATGCAGGAAAGCTGTAGCTTTGAATCAGTGGCAGCTTTTGCCATCTGTAAAAGTGAAGGGTACTGCTATTTTAATGAACAAATCCAACGATGATATTCAAATCTTAGTTTGGCCAGTAGGGCATGGAGCCTAGCACTATACCTGACATATCCTAAGTGCTCAAAAAATACCCATCCGTTGAATAAAGAGTGAGTATCTTGCTCACTCTGCCAACCATCCCTCCCACCACCCACACCCTCCCCCACCCCCATGCCAGATTTTTAACCTGGGAAGAAATGAATGCACTTGAGTGTCATCCTCATGACTTATGTGACTCTTTGTACATATTTATTTTGAGGGGGGTCTACCTAGTCAAAAAGTATTAAAAGATGGAAGTATTCATTCTACTTATTCCCCAGTCTGTATAATTAGTTCATAAGTAAGTTCAATACATGGAGCAAAGGTAGAAAAGAATTTTTATTTATTTTTCATTTTTCAAATTTATTTTTTAAAAGATTATTTATTTATTTATTTGAGAGAGAGAGAGGGTGAGCCAAGCAGGGGGGAGGGGCAGAGGAAGAAGCAGACACCCCAGTGAGCAGGGAGCCCAATATGGGACTTGATCCCAGGACCCTGGGATCGTGACCTGAGCTGAAGGCAGATGCCTAACTGACTGAGCCACCCAGATGCCCCAGAAAAGAATTTTTAATACTAACTGTTTTAAATCATGTGGACGTGGGATCTGTATATATTGATGTGTAAACTGCGGTTAAATTATGGTATATTTCTCTTATGGAGTGCTAAACTGCTGTTAAAAATGATGATTTAGAGCTGTGTCTATTGACATGGATTAATGTTCATGATATTTTGTTATAAGGAAGAGGCAGTTTGATTATAATCCTTTGTGACTTGGCATAAGTGTTATTTCTTGGACTTTTCCTTCCTTGTGATTACCTTTTACCCCACTGTGTCCTCAGGGTGAATGCCAGTTTCCTTCTTATTATTCTTTTAACCAGTGCTTATTGAGCACCAACTGTGTGCCTTGTGCAAGTCTCCATTCTCGCCCTGGTATGTTTTAGTGATCTGTTTGTGGGTCTGCTTTCCCCACTGGAATGGGAGTTCCTTGAAGGAGGACATGGTTTTGTCTTTGTTTCCAGAGACATTTTGGTATTTGGTAAGTGCAGACTAAATGAATGAGAAGAAAAAGGAAACTAAGTAACAAAGTGACAACACCACCAACATAAAACAAGAGCATGCTGTTAGAGAAAAGAGGTTTCTAGGGAAAAACGGATATTACACATCATGAGAACCCTGTTGAATCACTTGGATTTCTGTAATCCAGAAGAAATGGTTGTGACTCCTTATAAGTGGATATATGTTATAATATGTCCATAACTAATATGTATAATTATATATACGTGTATTCCCCACTGTTCCCAGTACACATATATGATGTATTCAGCATGTAAATTCAAATGTGCATATGAAAATGTATGTATGTATGTAATTCCATGTTTATGGGGCTTTCTTTTCAACACACTATAGCCTCACCAACCACTTCCCCCTGTCACTAGATTGCCTGGCCAAGAAAAAGAAGGGTGTTAGAGCCTAATATTCTTAACATTTGTAGTCTTTCTGGAATTGTTGAAGATAAATATATTTATTTCGTGGAAACTTATTACCTCAGTATGTCATGTCATGTCTGCTGTCTCAGGATTTCAAAGTCAGGAACATACCCATCTCCATGTAGTGATAACCTAAATCCAGAAAACTGCCGAAGGGGGCAGCAGTGATTTACCCATACAGCTTACTGAAAAATCCAGACACCTGGACTAACATTGCCTCTCTGTTCCTTCAACTGCCTTTCCCCCTCTCTGAGTCCTCATTCTTGATCTGAGGAGAGATATGTGAGGGGGAAGGCTGCCTTTGGGAAGTGTGATGCCATATCCAAGGAACCGGTATTTTTCCCCCCAAGACCTTCTGTGTAGAGACACTGGGTGGTGGTGTCTGTCCCTGTGGTGAAGGGAGTAAGGTCCTGGTAGAATTGCTTGTGAAGATGAGGGAGGTGACGGGAAGAAAGGGAGACGGATGATATCCCCTAGTTGGGGCTTTGCCTACTCTCCTCTGGGGAGCCTGCTAATTTGTCTCTGTGTTGCCACAGCATGGGGGAAAGAGAAAGGAGGAGGGCATCACCCTGGCAAGGGGACTGCCGGACAAAGATGGGGCCAAAGCTGTTTCTTTGCCTGGAGGCGTGCAGGCTGAGTCCCACGTGGACTTACGATGCCCCAGGTGTGTCCACATCCCCAAATGAGGCCTGGATCTGCTGCGGGGGAGGGGCCCCTCCCTCACTGAACAGGGCAGGTGGGACAGACCACCCGCCCACAGCCCACATTCTGGGTCCTAGAAAAGTGGCCCTGGATGCCTGTCGAGAGAGCTAACTTTCTCAGCCAAGGAAGATGACATGACAGTTACTCTCTCTTCCTCTTCCCTACCCTGACTGGGAAACGGGCGTGTTGGGAAGGAGATGAGAGGCAGGCGTGATCCATCCTCCACATGGTGAACTGGAAGTAGGACTGGGGAGGGGACCTCGTCCAGGAAGAGCTTTGAATCCAATGGGAAACTGAAGTTCAAACATTAATAGGGCCGATTCCTAGACATTTTTGAAATGTCTCCCCTGAGACAGTTTTGGAAGGCAAAGTGACTAAGTGTTACAGAACCTAGTCAGGAGGAAAGATGGGTCTGACCCAGTATCACAGGGAGGCAACTGTAAGGAAAAACTGTTTCTCCTTTTAATCCCAATCATTGAGATCCCTCAGCCAGTAAACTGGCTGCACCATCTGATGTCCCATCCCCTGGGAAGCCGCCCTGATTTTTGGAGGGAGCCACTCTTTTCCCCGAGCTGATCTTAGCAACAGTTGTTAGTGGGTGACAAGCTCTGCTTTTCAGGGGACTGTATTAAAAAGGTGCTCATTAGCCATTGATATTTAATGTGAATGTTTTTTTGTTTTTAATGTGAATTTTTTTTACTGTAACTTTGTTTAGGGGGGGATGGGCAGAGGGAGAGAGAGAATCCCAAGCAGGCTCCATGCCCAGCACAGAGCCCGATGCGGGGCTCAATCTCACGATGGTGAGATCATGACCTGAGCCACCCAGGCACCCCCATTTAGAGCTCTTTTTTATTTCAGGAACCTCTGGAGGTTATAATGGTGCAACACACTCCTGTTCTTCTCACACATTCCAGAGACGTCAGTCAGAGCCATGCATGGCGCTCCCAGCATGCTCAGCAAAGACACAGGGAACGTGGCTGCTGCTGGGTTGACAGGACAGTTTCCAAAACGGTGAGTTTTTGAGAGCTTCTGTCAGGCAGATGGGAGCTGGGGGCAGGGCTCATGGGCAAAGAGTGCTCTGAAGCCTTCCCTTCTCCCTCTCCTCTCTCCTCTGCCAGACCATGTAGATCCCTGCTCTTTCCTGTAGTGAAGAAAGCAACATGAAAATGACTTGATACCGTACCAGCTTCTGTTTGAGCCAAACTGAGAAAGGCACAAGGAGAAAGCAGCTTCCTCCTTCCCTAAGACCCACTGCAGCTTTCTTCGCTACTTCTGGATGAAGTCTTGGGTAAGTCCGCAGCCCTGTCAAGTCATTTTCAGGCATTCACGAGTAATTGCATTTTTCAGGTATAAAAAGAGCAGACAGTCTAACACGGAACTTTGTGTCTCCGGCCAGACTGGGGTGCCGGCAGGAGAGAGCTCATGGGGATGCTTTAGTTCTGTTTCACATCCACCCCGCCTGCACCCTGGATTTGCTAACTTCCGTCTGAGCCGCTGCAGCTGGAGCGGAGAGAAGAGAGAGGGAAGGAGCAGAGTAAAACAAAACCACCACAGAAACCCTTACCATGAGCTGGTGTCAGGTTCGTCTCAATCAGTTGCTCAGGGATGGGCGATAGGTAAGAATTCGTTCTAATGAACACTAGGAAGGAAATTATGGGGGGGTCTGGAGGCAGCCAGGGCTAGAAGAGAGTAATAAGGGGACCTAATTTGGGGGTTGGGGCATCAGAAAATGCTTCTCTGGGGAAGTTCTGTGAAGGCTCAGATCTGGGTTGGGGGGGACACCATAGAGTGTCCCAGCCAGATGGACTGTATCAGTTTCGTTGACCTCTAACAAATTACCCAGCTTGGAAGCTTAAAACAGTAGCCGTTCTTTCATCGTCTGGAAGCCGAGTCTGGAGTCAAGGTGTTGGCAGGCTGTCCTCTTCCCTCCACAGGTTCAAGGGGGAGAATCCTTCCTTTTTCTTTTCCATCTTCTGGTGGCTCCAAGGCCTTCCTCAGCCTGTGGTTCCATCACTCCAGTCCTGCCTCTGTCTCTCACCATCCTCTCCTTTTCTCACTTATCTGTCTCAGAAGGATGCTTATCATTGGATTTAGGGCTTACTCAGATCATCCACGATGATCTCCTCTCATGATTCTTAATTCTATCTGCAAAGGCCCTTTTTCCAAATAAGGTCACATTCATAGGTTCCAGAAGTTAGGGCATGGACACATCCTTTTTTTTTTTTTTTTTTTTAAGATTTTACTTATTTATTTGACAGAGATCACAAGTAGGCAGAGAGGCAGGCAAACAGAAAGGGGGAAGCAGGCTCCCCGCTGAGCAGAGAGCCCAATGTGGGGCTCGATCCCAGGACCCTGAGATCATGACCTGAGCCAAAGGCAGAGGCTTAACCCACTGAGCCACCCAGGTGCCCCATGGACACATCTTTTTGGGGGAAACCACTCAACCCACTACAGGGCCAAGTCCACGGGTTTCTCTGCCCTGTATTCTCAGGGTGGCCCATCTCTGTGTCACTCCCTTGACATGCCAAGTGTCATTCGTATTGCTCTCTTCGTGTTTGGAGCAGTTCTGTGCCTCTGGAGTAAACTTTGATGGGGACGAGGACTTTGTTGGTTTTGCATCCCACCCCCACCTCCAGCATCTAATACATGGCCTTGAAACACTTGAACTCAGCGGCAGAGTCACTATCCTGTCCATTGCAACTATTGGAGGACAAAGCAGTGGAAATGACAATTGGAATCTAAAATTAATAAGTGTCACAAATGAATGAGATTGCTCATCTGTGGGAATCTTTTCGGAAGGAGATGGTTTGGATGAGTGTTTCTGATAAGACTAGGGAGCTCTTAGCTCCCAGACAGGGACCTCAAAAGAAGGCATTAATTTAGAATGTAACTAACGAAAGATAGGCTGTCATCTTGGAAATAGTGACATGTCTATCTCGAGGGTACATTGTAACGACAGAAGTCTTCTGCAGCTGCTAAAGAACATTGAAAAAGCGTGTTTGGGAAGAATCTGTGATTGCTAATCTGTCACTGTCAGACACACAGGGACACCATGTGTGGTGGACGTGTGTTTTCCATGCACATTCAAGCCACCCTACCTGGCGGGCTCAGGGCAGCATCCAGAACTCGGGCAGGTTTCTTTGTTTGGGGTCGCACCCTTCTGGTGACAAGTCGGTATCCCAGGTAACATGACAGCTGGAGGTGAGGGTCAGGGGCGGAGGAAGAGCTGTGCCCTGAGCAGTGGGCATGAGTGTGCCAGTCACCAGGAGGGTCCGCTTTCCATCTAAATGGAGCTGGCCCTCATGGTGGGGTCTTGTGAATTTGGCAAGAATCAGCTGCCGGTGTGTGACTGACCTCAGGAGAGCACAGGGAGCAGAACTGGCCACCCCAGGGACCTGATCCTTATCTCTCAATTGTCCTCTGAGAGGAGGCCCAGCTCTGGGCATCCCACCTCCCTCCTGTCTGCCCCTAAGGTTTGTGGTTCAGGAGGCTGAGGGGGTAGCAGGGCAGGGTAGGGGGAAGCAGCAGCCCTCGGGAAGGGGCTAGCTATGACAACAGACCTGGCTGCTGAGGAAAGCAGGCATCGAGTGGGGCTGAAGGAAAGAGAAGCACCTTGGGAACGTGGACTCAGTGTTATAAATAGAAGGATGTGCGGAGCTAAGGTTTCCGATGTTGCTTGAATGACAGAACATTCCTTCCTACAAGCACAGACGTCCTCCACAGAAAAATCCACACCAGAATGAGATGGTGACCTGGAGGCCAGACTCACAGATAAGCATAGCAGACGGCCTGATCGCCAGGATGGCTTGAATTTTCCTACAGACGATAGATGCCTTAGCTCCGCTGGGCCCCAGCAGCAATAAGGAAACACTCCTGGGTTTACAGTTCCATTTCATCCACTTAAAAATCCTGGGGAGGAACGTGAGGAGAAGGAAGGAAGACGCACTGAGCTCCATCCCAGCCCCTTGGCCTGGAAGCAGATGCACGTTCGACTGCAGACTTTGTTTTTTCCCCCAATTAGTCTCCAAATGAGTAACTCACAATTTCCATTTGCATGGTTCATTTTGTTTCCCAGGGAAGTAAATGATTATTTCTTAGTTCCAAGAAAGTCTTTTCAAGGACGCCAGAGTCCAGTAGCATTCTCATTCATTAAAAGTGAAAAACTTTTGCTTACAGTAGTAAAACCAAACCTTTTAGATTGGGATTCCAAGTCACTTGTCTTTCCTCTCCCAACAGCCCTGGGGTGTATAGATAGGTTGGTCCCGTGCCTCTTGGGAAGACAGGTGGGGCAGCCAAGGGTCCCCATCTCTGAGGACATATGGCCCACAGGCTGTCACCCCACAGACCTGTGAGGGGGTCTGGTGTGCTGAGCTCTGCTCATTGAGGAAGAGGCCGGGCTGGTTGGATGCCCACTTTCTGGAACTCAGATGGGGAAGTGGGGAGACAATCAGGCAGTCAGTAATGGACCCTGAAGAGGATGAGAAATATGATAGAAGAGGGTGATCTGGGGCCACTTGGGTGGCTCAGTCGGTTAAGCATCTGCTTTTGGCTCAGGTCATGATCCCAGGGTCTTGGGATCGAGCCCTCATGTCAGGCTCCCTGCTCAGTGGAGAGCCTGCTTCTCCCTTTCCCTCTGCCTTCTGCTCTGCCTACATGTGCTCTCTATCTCTCTGTCAAATCAATAAAATCTTTAAACCAAAAAAAAGAAAGAAAGAGGCTGATCTGAGGACCATGATGGGCTTTGAGTAAGTAAGCCCAAGTTGCAAATAAAAGTTATTATATAGAAAAAATATATATATACAGAGTGGAAGACAAGAAAGCCAGTTGGAAGGTGGGAAAAGCCATGGGTGAAGAAGAGTTGAATTATGTTAGGGGCAAAGCATTAGCCTGAAGATTCACGAGGGGCTGGGGGAACCGCGTCTTTCATCCTAGACCATCTTCCGTATGTAGATGCCTGAGGTCTCGTCACTTCTTCTGGTCCCACCTTTCCAGGTCCATTCCTGTTGAAGAGCTCTGCATTTAAGTTTGTCCCTTGGGCTCCGATGTTCTTTTTATTTGTTCATTTGTAACCAAGAGTGGGATTTACCAGCTCGGGTACCCAGGGCATTCATGGGCAGAACGGGTTCCGTGGAAGTTTTCAAAGAGAGCAGGACTGCTCCTCTGTTTCTCTGCTCATCCCTTCCCTGGGACCTCCTCTGTTGGCTGCCTTTATCCTTGCACTGATGGCAGCGTGGCTCCCCGGAGTTCCTTGGGATGGGGGGGGGGCGCATGATTCTGCTGGAGGGGATTTCCCTTTCCTCCAATTGCTGAAATCAGTCCCTGGTGCTCACGTGGATTTGACAACTTGGGTCCTGGACCAGTACCGGTAGCTGGGGATGGGCCAGTCCTGCCTTTGCTCCCTGGGAAATGTGGTAACTGCTCTCATCGCTCCACTCCCATTCATTGGAGGCTCTTACTGGCCTAACACCGTCAGTGGAGTCCAGGGCAATGACAACAAGTCAAAAGTTCCTCCTTTTGTCCTTGTGTGATCTGACCCATGCCTGTTTCCCTGGTCGTGTCTTGGCCCTTCTCCCTCCCTTTGCACTCCATCCACACTGACTTCAATTCCTCCCAAGATCTGAAATCTTTCCCACCTCAAGGGCATCACCCAGGCCACTGGGTCATGGTCCGATTGGAACTTTGTTTACCCACTCTTGCCTCTAGCTATCAGTGACATAAAGTTACAATTTAAAACAAGGGCAGTGTCTCGAAGGAAAAGCAGATGGAGGGAAAATAAGGGGGGAGGGGACCTAATTTAGGTTGGAGAGGGGCAGGAAGGAGCTTTCAGAAAAGGCCCTTCTAAGCTGATAAATGAAGGGCGAACACCTTCCGTTCGTTTCATACCTGTTTCTCCTGCTCGGCCATGCTCTGTGACAGCAAGGCCCACCCTCAGCTGGTTCACGGCCTTCCCTGTAGTGCACAGGACACTGCTGGCCCGTGGGCATGCAAAGGGTGTGTGTATGGATTGCCTGATACTCTGAACACCTCACGAGGTCAGTGTTGTTCCCGTATATCAGTGAGAACAGCACAGAACGGTAAGGCTGCTGGCCCGGTGTCGGCTGGACTTTGGTCTAGGAAGTGACCTGGCCGGGGTTAGAAGCAAGTCCAGGGCTCTTCCCTCTTCCCTTCAGGGTCCTGTACAGGGAAGCTACAGGTGGGTCTGTGCTCCAGGTCCAAGAGGCTAAGAATACCCTGGCCTCCCGTCGAAGTAGACACTGTCCCCATCATGTCCCCAACGTTCCCACTCCTGCCTCTCTGCCCTGTTTTGTTCCACTGGACACTTCCCCTCTTGCTGTGTCTGTCCAGATCTCACTGCTCAGAGCCGCCTCAGATACGCCTTTTAAGCTCTGTTGGCCCTGTTGTGTTGGCATCACAATGCTACTGTCTACTTTGTGTTAGGGTTACTTATACCTGTCTCTCTCCTGTCTTAATTCCCTCCTTGAGAGGGGACATATCCTCTCTGTATCTGCAGTCCTGAGAGCACTTAGCACTACGTGCAGCCAGCGCTCTTTACAAGTGAAAAACCTTGAGTCTGAAGCCTTCCGTCGTGCTCTCTTCTGTAGATGTGTTTCTTTCTTTTTTTTTTATTTTATTTTATTTATTTATTTGACAGACAGAGATCACAAGTAGGCAGAGAGGCAGGCAGAGGCAGAGGGAGAAGCAGGCTCCCTGCCGAGCAAGGAGCCCAATATGGGACTCGATCCCAGGTCCCTGGGATCATGACCTGAGCCGAAGGCAGTTGCTTAACCAACTGAGCCACCCAGGCGTCCCATGTAGATGTGTTTCTAAGACCGTGTGCATCATGGCGCCTCCCCGCTCACGAATGTGGACTAGAAAACCCCACGTGACCTCCCGGCATGCCCCTCCGCGGACCAGGCAAGTCATTTAAGCTCTCAAGGTTTCTCTTTTTTGTTTTGAAAGCTTGGAACCTGTGAGATAGTGTGTGTAAATAGAAATGTAAAGCTATTGTGAAGCCTGACCACTGCCTGTTGAGGGCTCTGGAGCTGCTGGTGCGTCAAACACGTTGATAAACCAAGTTCTTGTTCCGATTCTCTCCTCACCGCGTTTTCCTTCTTCCAGCTCTTCAGCATCTAAGTGAGTGCGTGGCTAGTGGTCAGGTAAGTTGTGGGGGACATAATAATAATGATAATAAAGAATTCCATTCTTTTTTTTTTAATTTTATTTATTTATTTGAGAGAGAGAGAGAGATCACAAGTAGGCAGAGAGGCAGGCAGAGAGAGAGGGGGAAGCAGGCTCCCCGCTGAGCAGAGAGCCCGATGCGGGGCTCGATCCCAGGACCCTGAGACCATGACCCGAGCTGAAGGCAGAGGCTTAACCCACTGAGCCACCCAGGCGCTCGGAGAATTCCATTCTAACACTATAATAATCTTATACCAAATTCTCTCATGATCCAATTATTCTATTCTTGGTCATTAGGTTATAAACCAAGAAGCCAGACTAGATGGAGCCAGACCACCCATTTCTCAAGCTTGTCTGTTGGCAGAAAGCCCAACACGTGCACACACACACACTCACACACACACACACACACACCCATCATCACCATCATCATCAACAACATCGTTATCATCATTAGGAATGGTCAGCGTGAATTCCTGGTGACCGGCTGCTCAGGAAGTAGGCTAGGGCTCTGCCGTGGTGGACTGTATTCTCTGTGGCTTTCTTCCTCTGGGGACCTCTGTGCCTCAGGGATGGCAAGGCTCTGGGCCAGAAAGAGGCTTTCCTTTGCCTGTGCAAAAACCAGTCTCCTTTCACTGGCCGCACGTGATGCCTGACTGGAAAATGTCCTGACTGTAGTCACGTCATCACGCTGGAGGCAGCTGTGAACATCATCAACCCTATAAAGGCAGTGTGATGACACATATCACACTGACGCCCCGTGGGGAACCATCTGACCAGTTCTATTCAGGAACGAGAAGTAAAGCTGTGCAGATTACTGCCATTCATTTTACGGACCTTTGTTGTACTCGGCCGTCAGAGAAGAAAGAAGTCCCAAGTGAAACTTCCTGTAATATTGAGTTGGAATGACTCATACCCTTGCCTAACTGTTACTAAGCTTTTTGGTGGAATTCTCTCTGATCCTAATAGAAGTTTATAGAACCTTCACCCTCAAATGCGATAAACCTGTCACCAAGAGGGACACACTTTGCCCCGGAGGGCACAGCCTGATGTTGGAACACTTGTAATATGCATAGAACTGATATTCTACAGAAGAGGCAAGGGGCTGGCAAGGCGAGCACAGAGGCCACTGCCCAAGGGGAGGCCTGGCCTATAGCGCAGTGAAGGACGGGGAGGGATGGAGGTCAAGGCTGACTTCACAGAGCTTCCCCACTCCACACCTGGAGGTGCCTGCAAACTGTTATGCACTCACTTATCTGGTCTGTCCTTTCCCCTGCGCCTCCCCCAGACTTTATCAGCAATGGGCTGGATACCCCAAAAAACCTTTTATTAGGGGAGTCTGGACAGCTATACCCCTGGAAGCTAATAAATGGTAACTGTAAATCTTACCTCAAAAGTACTATATACTCATTGTAGGACATTTATTTGATAGAGATAAATAAGAAGAAAAGAAATTAAAGTCATCTGGTGACTCTACCACCCATCAGAAATGCCGTCTGCATATCCGTTAGGTCTCCACTCTGCACAGTCATATGATTTCTTTTTAAAACATAGGCAGATCCGATCCATATGGTTTTGAAACCTGCTGTTCACATGATACAGCATGAACACATTTCCTATTACTTGGAATCATAAAAAATTGTAATGCATGTGAGAGGATTCCATTTTTAGCAATGCATAACTGTGTACCTTGGAAACCTTCTATTATTAAGCAGTTAGGTTGTTTTAAACTGCCATGTAAGTAATGGAAATCATTATTTAAAACCTTTTTCCAGTTGGATCAGGATAGTAACATTTTTAAAATTTGAATTTATTTTAAACCATGAGTTTGTACAGATTGTCATTTTTTGTAGCCACTTAAATGTTTCTTTTGTGAATTCCCCATTTACTATATTTATATTGATGTGTTCATTTTTTTGAATTGATTTCTAGAGATGTATACTCTGATAAAGATATATGTATTTTACACACACATATATTATGCCTGCATATCATAACTATTATAAATATTGCAATTTATACTCTGTTATTTATTTATTTATTTTTATTAACATATAATGTATTATTTGTTTCAGGGGTACAGGTCTGGGATTCATCAGTCTTACACAATTCACAACACTCTCCATAGCACATGCCCTCCCCAATGTCCGTCACTCATCCACCCCATCCCTCCCCACCCCCCTTCCCTCCAGCAAACCTCAGTTTGTTTCCTGAGATTTAGAGTCTCTTATGGTTTGTCTCCCTCTCTGGTTTCATCTTGTTTCATTTTTCCCTCACTTCTCCTATGATCTATCTTGTTTCTCAAATTCCTCATATCAGTGAGATCATATGATAATTGATTTGTTTCACTTAGCATAATACCCTCTAGTTCCATCTGCCTTGTTGAAAATGGCAAGATTTTGGGTTTTTTGATGGCTGCATAATATCACATTGTATATATATATATATACACCACATCTTCTTCATCCATTCATCTGTTTGTGGACATCTGGGCTCTTTCCATAGTTCGGCTATTGTGGACATTGCTGCTATAAACATTGGGGTGCATGTGCCCTTTTGGATCACTACATTTGTATCTTTAGGATAAATACCCAGTAGTGCAATTGCTGAGTCATAGGGTAGCTCTATTTTCAGCTTTTTGAGGAACCTCCATGCTGTTTTCTAGAGTAGCTGCACCAGCTTGCATTCCCACCAACAGTGTAGGAGGTTCCCCTTTCTCCACATCCTTACCAACACCTGTTGTTTCATGACCAGTTTTAGCCATTCTGACTGGTGTGAGGTGGTATCTCACTGTGGTTTTGATTTGTATTTCCCCGTGGCCGAGTGCTATTGAGCACTTTTTTCATGTGTCTGTTGGCCATTTGGATGTCTTCTTTGGAGAGTATCTGTTCATGTCTTCTGCCCATTTCTTCATTGGATTATTTTTCTTTGGGTGTTGAGTTTGATAAGTTCTTTCTAGATTTTGGATACTAGCCCTTTATCTGATAAGTCATTTGGAAATATCTTCTCCCATTCTCTTGGTTGTCTTTCTTTCTTTTTTTTTTTTTTTTTTGACTGTTTCCTTTGCTGTGCAGAAGCTTTTTGATCTTGATAAACTCCCAGTATTTCATTTTCACTTTTGTTTCCCTTGCCTTTGGCGATGTTTCTAGGAAGAAGTTGGTGCGGCTGTGGTCGAAGAGGTTGCTGCCTGTGTTGTCCTCAACGACTTTGATAGATTCCTGTCTCACATTGAGGTCTTTCATCATTTGGAGTCTATTTTTGTGTGTGGTATAAGTAAATGGTCCAGTTTCATTCTTTAGCATATGACTATCCAATTTCCCCAACACCATTTGTTGAAGAAACTGTCTTTTTTCCATTGGACATTCTTTCCTGGTTTGTTGAAGATTAGTTGATCATAGAGTCAAAGGTCCATTTCTGGGCTCTCTAGTGTATTCCATTGATCTATGTGTCTGTTTTGTGGTAGTATCATACCGTCTTGATGATTACAGATTTGTAATAGAGCTTAAGTCTGGAATTGTGATGCCAACAACTTTGCTTTTCTTTCTCAACATTCCTTTAGCTATTTGGGGTCTTTTCTGGTTCCATATAGATTTTAGGATTATTTGTTCCATTTCTGTGGAAAAAAGCTGGTAGGGATTGCATTAAATAAGTAGATTGCTTTAGATAGCAGAGACATTTTCACAATATTTGTTCTTCCAATCCATGAGCATGGAACATTTTTCCATTTCTTTGTGTCGTCTTCAATTTCTTTCATGAGTACTTTATACTTTTCTGAGTACAGGTTCTTTGCCTCTTTGGTTAGGTTTATTCCTAGGTATCTTATGGTTTTGGGTGCAGTTGTATATGGAATTGACTTCTTAATTTCTCTTTCTTTTGTCTTGCTGTTGGTGTATAGAAATGCAACTGATTTCTGTGCACTGATTTTATATCCTGACACTTTACTGAATTCATGTATGAGTTCTAGCAGTTTTGGAGTGGAGTCTTTTGGGTTTTCCACATAAAGTATCATATCGTCTACAAAGAGTGAGAGTTTGACGACTTCTTTGCCAATTCGGATGCCTTTTATTTCTTTTTGTTGTCTGATTGCTGAGAATAGGACTTCTGGTACTATGTTGAATAGCAGTGGTGATAGTGGACAGCCCTGCCGTGTTCCTAACTTTAGAGGAAAAGCTCTCAGTATTTCCGCATTGAGAATGATATTCACTGTGGGTTTTTCATAGATGGCTTTGATGATATTGAGGTATGTACCCTCTATCCCTTGAAGAGATATGATTAAGAATGGATGCTGTTCTTTGTCAAATGCTTTTCAGCATCTGTTGAGAGTATCATATGGTTCTTGTTTTTTCCTTTATTAATGTATTGTTATACATTGATTGTTTTGTGGATGTTGAACCAGCCTTGCAGCCCAGGAATAAATCCCACTTCGTTGTGGTAAATAATCCTTTTAATATACTGTTGGGTCCTATTGGATAGCATTTTGGTGTTCTGTGTTCATCAAAGATATTGGTCTGTAATTCTCCTTTTTGATGGGGTCTTTGCCTGGTTTTGGGATCAAGGTAATGCTGCTCTCATAAAATGAGATTGGAAGTTTTCCTTCCATTTCTATTTTTTGGAATGGAGAATAAGTATTAATTCTTTTTTAAATGTATGGTAGAATTCCTCTGGGAAGCCATCTGACCCAGGGCTCTCTTTTTTTGGGAGATTTTTGATGACTGCTTCAATCTCCTTACGGGTTATGGGTCTGTTCAGGTTTTCTATTTCTTCCTGGTTCAGTTTTGGTAGTTTATATGTCTCCAGGAATGCATCCATTTCTTCCCGATTGTCAAATTTGCTGGTGTATAGTTGCTCATAATATGTTCTTATAATTGTTTGTATTTCTTTGGTGTTGGTTGTGATCTCTCCTCTTTCATTCATGCTTTTCTTTGTTTGGGTCTATTGTTTTTTCTTTTTGATAAGCCTGGCCAGGGGTTTATCAATCTTACTCATTCTTTCAAAGAACCAGCTCTTAGTTTTGTTGATCTGTTCTACTGTTCTTTTGGTTTCTATTTCATTGATTTCTGCTCTGATCTTTATTATATCTCTTCTCCTACTGGGTTTAGGGTTTCTTTGCTGTTCTTTCTCCTGCTCCTTTAGGTGTAGAAGGTTTGGTTATGTTTTTGAGACCTTTCTTGTTTCTTTCTTTTTTTTTCTTGTTTCTTGAGAAAGGCTTGTATTGCTACATATTCCTCTTAGGACCACCTTTGCTGTGTCCCACAGATTTTGATCAGTTGTGTTTTCATTTTCATTTATTTCCATTAACTTTTTCAATTCTTCTTTAATTTCCTGGTTGACCCATTCATTCTTTAGTAGGATGCTCTTTAGCCTCCAGGTATTTGAGTTCTTTCCAACTTTCCTCTTAAGATTGAGCTCTACTTTCAAGGCATTGTGGTATCAAAATATGCAGGGAATGATCCCAACCTTTTGGTACTGGTTGAGACCTGATTTATGACGCAGGATGTGATCTATTCTGGAGAATGTTCCATGTGCACTAGAGAACGTGTATTCTGTTGCTTTGGGATGGAATGTTCTGAATATATCTGTGATGTCCATCTGGTCCAGTGTTTCATTTAAAGCCTTTATTTGTTGATCTTTTGCTTAGATGATCTCTCCATTTCAGTGAGGAAGGTGTTTAAGTTCCCTACTATTACTGTATTATTGTCAATGTGTTTCTTTGATTTTGTTTTTAACTGGTTTATATAAAAAACCAGTAACATGGTTTTATATAAAAAACCAGTAACATGGTTTTATATAAGGTCATATATATATATATATATATATATATATATATATATAATGTTTTATATAATGACTGCTCCCATGTTACGGGCATAGATATTTAAAATTGTTAGATCTTGTTGGACAGACCCTTTAACTATGATTTAGCATCTTTCCTCATCTTATTATAATCTTTGGCTTAAAATCTAATTTGTCTGATATAAGGATTGCCATTCCAGCTTTCTTTTGATGTCCATTAGCATGATAAATTGTTTCCCACCCCCTCACTTTAAATCTGGAGGTCTAAATGAGTTTCTTTCAGTCAGCATATAGATGAGTCTTGTTTGTCTTGTTTTTGTTTTGTTTTGTTTTTTTTAAATCCATTCTGATACATAGTGTCTTTTGATTGGGGCATTTTGCCTATTTACATTTAGGGTAACTATTGAAAGATATGAGGTTAGTGCCATTTTATTGCCTGTAAGGTGACTGTTACTGTTTATTGACTCTGTTCCTTTTAGGCTCTCTCTTTGCTTAGAGGACCCCTTTCAATATTTCCTGTAGGGCTGATTTGGTGTTTGCAAATTCTTTTAGTTCTTGTCTGTCCTGGAATCTTTTTATCTCTCCTATTTTCATTGACAGCCTAGCTGGATATATGCATATTTTTCTCATTTAGTGCTCTGGATATATCATACCAGTCCCTTCTGGCCTGCCAGGTCTCTGTGGATAGGTCTGTTGCCAATCTAATATTTCTACTATTTTATCCTATAGACCTCTTGTCCCAAGCTGCTTTCAGGATTTTCTCTTTGTCACTGAGACTTGTAAGTTTTACTATTAGATGACGGGTGTTGACCTATTTTTATTGATTTTTGAGGGGGTTCTCTGTGCCTCCTGGATTTTGATGTTTGTTCCCTTTGCCAAATTAGGGAAATTCTTTGCTATAATTTGCTCCAATATACCTTCTGCCCTTCTCTTTCTTCTTCTTCTGGGACTCCAATTATTCTAATATTTTTTAGTCTTATGGTATTACTTATCTCTTGAATTCTCACCTCATGTTCCAGTAGATGTTTATCTCTCTTTTTCTCAGATTCTTTATTCTCCATCATTTGGTCTTCTGTATCACTAATTCTCTCTTCTGCCTCATTTATCCTAGCAGTAAGAGCCATCCATTTCTTATTGCACTACATTAATGTCTTTTTAAAATTCCAACTTGGTTAGATTTTAGTTCTTTTATTTCTCCAGGAAGAGATTTTATTTCTCCAGAAAGGGATTCTCTAGTATCTTCCATGCTTTTTTTGATCCAGCTAGCACCTTTAATCATCATTCTAAACTCTAGTTCTGACATCTTACTAATGTCAGTATTGATTAGGTCCCTAGCAGTCAGTAGTACCTCTTGTTCTTTTTTTTTTTTTTTTGAGGTGAGTTTTTCCACCTTGTCATTTTATCCAGAGAAGAACAAATGAATGAGAGAACAAAATGCTAAAAGAGTAGCAACGACCCCAGAAAAATATACACTAACAAAATCAGAAGAGACCTGAAACTGGGAGAGAAGAAAGGGAAAAAAAAAAGTATGATCAGGCTGGTGACTAGAACAGAGCCACACACTTGAGTTTGGGTATAGTTTGGTCTGTTAGAAGAAACTGCCTCCCAAAATTTTAAAGAAAGAAAAACATATATATACAAAAATAAGAGTAAATACGATGAAGGGATGGAATATAACTGTAAAGATGAAAATTTAAAAAAAGATTTTAAAAAAGAAATTGATAAGAAGTTGGTGGAAAAAAGAAAAAAAAAGTAGAGAATGTGATCAGGCTGGAGACTAGAACAAAGCCATATGCTAGATTTAGGGTATATTTTAGCCTGTTAGAAGAAACTTTGTACCACAATTTTAAAGAAAGAAAAACTGATATGTATACAAAAAATAAGGTTAAATACAGTGGAGGGATAGAATATAAGTATAACAATGAAAAATTTTAAAGATTTTTAACCCACTGATCCACCCAGGCACCCCATTTTTAAAGATTTTTAAAAAGGTATTTATAAGATAAAATAGTTAAAACAGGCTAAAATAGGAAAGAGGAAAAATAGAAGAAAAATGAAAATTGAAAAAATTTAACTTTGCAAGACTAGAGAATCATGGGAAAAAAAGCCACAAATTCTTTATGTTGCTGTCCCCTATATCTGGAGTTCAGCAGTTCTACTGGTAAATTTGGTCTTGGCTGGATGTCCTTGCTAATCTTCTGTGGGAGGGGGTCTGTTGCTGCGGTTCTCGTGTCTTTGCCCCAGGCGGAATTGCTCCACCCTTGCCAGACCTCAGCTGTGCGGTTTTGGTCTCGGGAGCTTTTGTTCCCTGATCGCTTTCCGCAGAGCTCTGGAGGACGGGAATGAAGATGGTCGCCGCCCAGTGTCCTGCCAGAGGAGCTGAGAGCTCAGGCCCCACTCCTCAGTGTGCCATCAGCCCCTCCTGTCTCCCTGGTCTCCGGCTGCGCTCCGACCTCACCCGGCCTGTGACCAAGCATTTCTGTCTCTGGCGCACGGCCACGGTTAGAGTCTCCAAACCCAGCAGATTCCTGCCACACGCTCCTTAAGGTGAGTCTCCCAGATCTGCCGCTTGTGGGGTCCCTGCTTGAAGAGCAGTGGCCCGACTGTGCCTCAGATCATGGTTTAAGGTAACCCTGAGCTGAGAGCCCCCCTCGGCTCCGTCTCTGCAGCGGCTTCCCTGCTGTGATCCTGGGCAGCTCTGCCACACTTAGGCACCCCTGGTCTTTCTGTGACCCCACGGGTCCTGAGACCACACTGTTCCCGTGAGAGCTGCACCCCTGCTTAGCCTCTGGAGCACTGTCCCTCTGATGTGCGGACTTGTAAAAGTTCCGATTTCGTGCTCCGCTGCTGCTCCACTTGCCGGGAGCCGGCCTCTCCCCGCATGGTCTCTCTTCCCTTTTTTTGCCTCAGAATCACTTCTCCGCACGTCCTACCTTCCAGATAGTGGTCGCTTTTCTGTTCCTAGAATTGCTGCTCTTCTTCTCTTCGATCTCTGTTCTTTTTGTGAGGACATGAGATGGCTGAGTGCCTGTGTGATGAGGTAAAGTGACATGAATGGTGCAGGCATCATGACATGGTGTTAAGCAACTGTTGACCTAATAAGTCATCCGAGAAAGGCTCATGTGCTTCTGGATTCCTGTTGATCTCAGGTACATTCTTTTTTTTCTGGTGAAGTATGCTTAGCCTGTATTATGATGGGTGTCCGCAGAATATAGATCTAGGAAAAGGCACTTGCTTCTTGGCCCAGATCCTTCCACAGGTCTGGCCTGAGACATCTGAGAGTAGAGCTATACTTTGTTTTTTAATTTTACTTTGGGAGATTAAAAAAGAGCTATTGAAAAATTTAAAAATTAGGTAAAACTATCAACCTTTCTTTTTTCGGCTTTATTAAGATATAATTGACAAAATTATAACATTTTCCTTATGTTGTTTTTTCCTTTTGTGAAATGCTTAGAAAGCCTTCAATAATCAAATTATTTAAATATTCACCTTTAGTTTTTTCTTAGTTCAGTTGAAGTTCGCTTTTTTAAAAATTTAATTCCATCTAGAATTTATTTAGTGATGTGTGTGGTAGGTTTTTTACTGCATTTTATTGCATCGCATCCTAGACGTTCCAACACTGTTAATTGCATAGTTCTGCATTCTCCACATTATTTGAAATTTTTCGTTTCTCATATATTACATTTTATATACAAGTTTCTATTTTATTTATTTATATACAAGTTCCATTTTACTTGTTATTTGTGGAACTGGTTGGTTGTTGCTAAGATCCATGATACATTGAAGAGAAAAAAACGATAAACCCAGGTCAGTTAATTGCCAATTTAAGGCCCCATATGAAAGCCAGAGACCTCTGGGATAGCTTTTCGCTATTTCCCTGCAACTGAGGCCAAGACAGCTCAAGTCTAGTCCTGAGACCTAATCGTAAAATGGGCAGAACTTCACAGAAAGCTGAATGTGCCCTAGCAAATTGTTCGCACCAAAGTCAAGGCTCTTGTCAGAAGGAGCCCCTGGGACTGGAGTTGGGGTCTTCTGAGAATCAAAAACCCCCAGGTTCTGGGAAACTTCCAGGCCAGCAGAAGTGGTCTCCCACCTTCCACTGAAGTTGGTGGCTTCGCCCCGCTCCCCGTGACCAGGGCTCATCCACAGCCAGGGACTGCTGACCATCCTTGGGGTCTGCACCCACCTCCCGGCTTAGCCACCAGACCTCACCTGGGGGCTGCCGGGGGAAAGCAGGGCCCTGCTTGTTTGGGAGAGAGATTATTCCCCAAAGGGGCAGCAAGATGAGCATGGCTAGAAGCAGGGAGTGCTAGAAAGCTGGATAAGAGAGAGTGTGTGGAAATGGGGATTCTTTGGTTACAGGCAGGGAATATTCCACGTGGAGGGTGGACAGGCCCCTTGCTGCCATGATAACTCTTCGCGAGCAGGAGGTGCTGACAACCTCAATGGCATGGTTCGAGCTAGTTTGAGTGATTTCGAGCTGGAAGCATCTAGAGAACAGCCCAGAGTGGGCCCTCAGACATGCTGACTCAGTTCTGATACTCACACCCAGCAACACTGCGTCGGGTTGGGTAGCTTCTCCTTAACAAAGTCAGACTCATCAGGCGCGCATGGGTTTGACTCTGTACTTGGCTGCTGACATTGGACCTCAGGCAAGGTCTTTGTCTCCTCTGAGTTTCATCATCTGTAAAACAGTAATAGCTGTTTCACAGAATCTTAATGAAGCTTATTATTGCTGTCAAAGGAAGGCGAAGATAAGATAGACGCCGTCCCTAGTGCAGCCTGCAGAGGTCCATGTCGTCTTAGCCTTAGTATTTTTAAAAGTGACTTTTTTTTTTTGTCCAGAAAAGTAGTAATTGCCTATTTAAAAATTCTAAAAACTATTGGAAAAGATAAAAATTACTCACAATCCCACTAGGCTGATCAAGCAGCACATGGTTGGCCTTCTAGGGAAGTCGTGTCCCTAGAGCAGAGAACCAGAGCTGTTGTTCAGCTCTGTCTTCATAACTTTTCTACCATTGACCCAGTCTCCTCATCTCCCCGAGCCGTGGGGAGTGCTGATTTCCACAGGAGGGAAGAGAGAGCCTCCTCCCTAATCTTGGAGGGCAGGTATTTGGCAATTTCACATCCCTAGAGGCCTAAAGAGAGTTTTTTTCTGGAGTGTTTCCTGTAGACCAGTCCAGGGGAACAGGATCCCTTTTATGCAATTCAGAATAATTCATAGGTGTCCAAAGGCGACATTACATGCTGGGGCTTACTGCATTAATTTTCAGGCAGGCAGATGAAGTAATCTTAATTTTTTTTTTTTTTTTTTTTTTTTTTGCTAACTGATACGCCAGGAGAATGCAAGCAATGTGTCCTATTTAATTCTGTTGGAACAATCTGATGCAGGAGGACACACATCCTGACCCTGCATTGTCTGCCTCTGAATGTGAATCGTTGGTGATTTCAAAAGGCAATTCAATTAGAGGTTGTTCCAGGTTTTTAAAGCATAGAAACCAGCAAGTGCAGATGCACGGGGAAGAGTCTTTCTGGAGGCAGATGACTGCTTCCATGAACGAGCTGAAGGATCTGTTATCTGCCAAGGGGATCCTAAAGACCTACTTACTGTCCCAAACATGATGAAGTCAGTACAGAGCCAGCCCGAAGAGCCCAAGAAGTCTTACACCAGAACGTTCTCCAAATCAGATATTATTTCCTTGCATGCCTTGATGGCCCTCTCTTGCACCAATGTTCCTTTTCCTTAGCAACCTTACAGTGCAGAAGTTAACACCCACACTCCCTGGGAACTTCTGTTCCTCCCACATGCTATTGTCACTGCTCTGCCCTGGAATGTTCTTCTTTCCCATCTTTACCTCCCCAGATCCTCCCTAACCTTTGAGCTTCATCTTCAGGGTGATGATCATGGGGTGGGGAGGCTGTCTCAAGCCCTTCAGATGAGGTTGGATCTTCTGTTTTTTTTTTTTTTTTTTTTTTTTAAGATTTTATTTATTTGTCAGAGAGAGAGGGAGAGAGAGCGAGCACAGGCAGACAGAATGGCAGGCAGAGGCAGAGGGAGAAGCAGGCTCCCTGCTGAGCAAGGAGCCCGATGTGGGACTCGATCCCAGGACGCTGGGATCATGACCTGAGCCGAAGGCAGCTGCTTAACCAACTGAGCCACCCAGGCGTCCCCCTGTTTTTTTTTTAAATTCAATTAACCAACATATAGTACATCATTTGTTTTTGATGTAGTGTTCAAGTTTTCATTAGTTGCATATAATAGCCAGTGCTCATCGCATCATGTGCCCTTCTTAATGCCCATCACCTGGTTATCCCATCCCCCAACCCCTTCCCTTCTGTAATCCTCAATCTGTTTCCCAGAGTCCAGAGTCTCTTATGATTTGTCTCCCTCTCTGATTTCTTCCCATTCAGTTTTCCCTCCCTTCCCCTGTGGTCCTCCATTCTATTCCTTATGTTCCACATATGAGTGAAATCATGTGATAATTGACTTTCTCTGATTGATTTATTTCACTTAGCATAATCCCCTCCAGTTCCATCCATGTCGGTATAAAGGATAGGTAGTTATCCTTTCTGATGGCTGAGTAATATTCCATTGTGTATATGAACCACATCTTTATCCATTCATCTGTTGAAGAATATCTTAGCTCCTTCCACAGTTTGGCTATTGTGGATATTGCTGCTATGAACATTGAGGTGCAGGTGCCCCTTCTTTTCACTACATCCATGTCTTTCAGGTAAATATCCAGTACTACAATTGTTTGGTCGTACGGTTGGGTAGCTCTATTTTTAACATCTTGGGGAACCTCCGTGCTGTTTTCCAGAGTGGCTGCACCAGCTTGCATTCCTACAAATGGTGTAAGAGGGATCTCCTTTCTCTGCATCCTCACCAACATTAGTTGTTTCCTGACTTGTTAATTTTAGCCTTTCTGACTGGTGGGAGGTGGTATCTCATTGTGATTTTGATTTGTATTTTCCTGATGCTGAGTGATGTGGAGCATTTTTTTCATGTGTCTGTTGGCCATTTGTATATCTTCTTTGGAGAAGTATGTCTTCATGTCTTCTGCCCATTTCTTGATGGATGATTTTTTTTTTTTGGGTGTTGAGTTTGATACATTCTTTATAGATCTCAAATACCAACCTTTTATCTATCGTGTCATTTGCAGATATCTTCTCCCTTTCCATCTGTCAGTTGCCTTTTAGTTTTGTTGATGGATCTTCTGTTTTATACTAGCAGAGCTTCCTCCTAAACTTCCTGTTTGGTAGCATGGTTACACATATCATGACCTCCCTCAGCAGGAGATTCTCTTTTTAAAAATGTACATACTCTAGGGAAGGACTGTGTAGCCCAGGAAGAGCTGTTTTGAAATTTAAAGCAGAAACAATTGATGTTGAGCTGCAAGGTTTGGTTTTCTGCCATCAGCGAAAGTGGGATCTTGGAAACTAAGCAAAGTCCGATGATTAAAAAAGAAAGTAAGTTATATTTTTGCAAATCAGAGCCCATCATTATGTGAAAGTCATACTCCAAAAAAACACTCCCTTTAAAATCTGTGTATTTACATAAGTCTGATGTTGGGTATCCAGGAAATGGGTTCTTGTCTTGGCTTTGTTTTTTCTACAGGTGTGCAGAGGACTTTGACACTCAGTGAGAGAACTAGGTCAGGCTGCTTGTTCAGAGTGAATGCCAAGATTAAGTCAGAATTTGGCTTTTCTTTATCCAGAGGCTTTGGAAAGAGAGAGAGGAAATACTTTTTATGGGATTTAGAAACATGATGTAAGAATTCTTTCCCTAGATCTGTTGTATTCATCAGTTTTAAGAAAACCTATTACACTAAAAAAAAAAAAAAAAGAAAGAAAGAAAAAAAAAGGCAGACTCTAATAGGAACAGAAGAAGGCAGAGGGTTTGCACTTTGAATTAGAAGATAATTCTTGACAGCACAGAATCAGTTCTTTTCTTTAAGTTCTCGTTTATGGATCATTAGCCACTTGGCAAGAGAGATTGGGGGAAGACAAACTAGCCGCTAAAGCACCAAGGACAAATAGGCATCTGAAGATCAATCACAAATGAGAGAGAGCCTCTCGGTAATTGCTGTCCATCAGGAAAATATAATTCAATTTACAAAGTTATTGATTTAAATTCTTCTTTTGGAGAGTGGCAGGAGAGTGACCTTCTAGTACAATCACATATTTCTTACTTTGAAATTTCACCCAAAAATGTAGGAAACTCTCTCTCTGTAGTAGCCTAGGGATCTGGCACCGTCTCCCCAACTTGCTGCGTAACCATCCCGTGATTGGTGTCACCCTGGAGAATATGTGGTTATACGATGGTCATATTTATTATACCCAAGGTTTTTGTTTCTGTTCTGGTTTTTTGTTTTTTGTTTTTCTCTCCATTGCTTTTCAGTAGTATTTCTGCAGCTTAGAGCTTGTCAACCTCTTAGGTTTCAGCTCTGTCATCACGAATGTGATTCCCATCCGTCCCATGTCTGACACTGTTTTCTCCTTGCCCGTGGCATTATAGTGAGGTGCAGCTTGTGTTAAAGTTGTGGTCTGATACCCAGTGGAACAGCATTTTACCCTAAAAACCCAAGAGCTGCCTTGCTCTGCACTCTCCCTTCCCTCTCCTCTGCCACACTCTCCCTACCTCCAAATGTTGACTAACCCCGCTAAGCTCTAGGCATTCATCTCTGCCCCAGGAGATACATGGTCCCTTGAGTGGCTTGGGGGGGGGTGTGGGGAGTGGGGGGAGCTCACCCAGAGACCTCAGTGTGTTTGGAAGCCAGAGGAAGGAGCCTGAAGAAGGGAGACCAAAGGGAGAAGAAAAGAGGGTAATTAGTGGGAAAAGGCTTGAAGGAGGGGATGGAGCCGGGAGAGGAAAGGGAGGGGACAGAAGTGTCTAGAACACAGATAACTGTGTTGCCTTTAAATAAGAGAAGGGGCGAGTTTTCCTTTGAGAGGAGGTAGATAAGAGGGTAGATGTTTGTCTGGCCATTTTGATACGGCCAGTCAGACATGGTGATTCTCACAAAGTTAGAAGACGTGTTGAGAAATCTCCAAGTGAGGGCCTCCTGTGGGGTTGGGGGGTGGGGCACGGGGCCATGCACCGGCCACCATTACTGCATGAGCATTACCGCTCCCACTGCCACATGGGGACAGTGAAACTTGGGGCCTCAGCTTTGACACACCTAGTGTACAGGTGAGCCCCAAGCCAATGAAACGATTTTGGCTCTTTGTTCTGAGGTCATCTTTGAGGTTTACATGGTCTTACCTCACGTGGGAGGTTAAGAGTTTGAAGAAATAAAGGAAGTTTGAAATCTCATTTGGCAAAATGTAGCCAGTGAAATGTGACTCTTTTCAGTTCTAATTATTCCCACTCAATGAAACTTCTCTGAGGAAGTTTGAGGAGGAAAATAAAAATGCTTCATTACATCGCTCACTAGGCACGCTATGCTCACGGGCACTTGGCTCCGTGGTGGAGAGCCGCGGGAGTGGCGCGTGGGTCCTCCGTGGGAAGAGGAAGCAGGTAGCACAAGACTTGCTAATCCAGCCATGTAATGCATGTTGTGAATCCATCTGAGGCATGACAAAATGTGCCTACATTTTTTCCCCCCTGGAGAAAAAAATGGAAGCTACTAAATGAGAAAAGCATGCAAATGCAGATAGATCTGAAAATCTAAACCACAGTGCTCATCAAAGGCAAAACTCTGATGGCGGTGAAGTTTATTTTGGGGGTCTCTCCCATCTCCATTTTTGGTCCCTTTTTCCTTGCTGGGACTGCCCCCCTCCCATTACTCCACATCTCTTGTTCCGATACTGACACTTGCTGCCCCCAATCCAGACACCACGATGGCCATGATGACATATTCTCCACAAAACTTACATCACATGGTTTAACAAGAGATTGGCAAATGTGTTTATGTGACAGCCATACAAATTATAATTATGGAAAGAGTTGTAAATATATACATTCTGATTCAAAATGACCTCCTGGAGCACCTGGGTTAAGTGGGTTAAGCCTCTGCCTTCAGCTCAGGTCATGATCCCAGGGTCCTGGGATCGAGCCCCACATCGGGCTCTCTGCTCAGCGGGGAGCCTGCCTCCCCCTCTCTCTCTGCCTGTCTCTCTGCCTGCTTGTGATCTCTGTCTGTCAAATAAATAAATAAAATCTTAAAAACAAACAAACAAAATGACCTCCCTTCTCATCCCCTCCCCCCAACCAGGGACAGTCCTTCTCTTCAGGCCACTAGTCTCACCTAAAATTGACTTGATGAAATAATGTGCTCTTGAGTGGTCCTGGCTGAAATGTCTGTGTGGATATTAGTGGTTTTTGTGTTTATGTGTATGTGTCCAGAATCTCTTTGGTCTTTTGGGGAATCTTTCTTCCTTTTAGTCACTCGCTTCTCTATCCCCACAGCCACAGGAAATAGATGGGAGTATGTTTTCTGATTATTCTACATCCCTGGTGACAGGTCCAGGGATCGGTTCTGGGATAAAACCTAATCTAAATGGGCCAGAGTCCTCTCCCAGGAATTATTTTTTGTTTTCTTAAATTTTTTTAACTATCAGGATAATAATAGCTCTTTCTTCTCTGATATGTGGGGGTCAAAAGGTAGAAGGCGATAACAGCCAGCATCCAGGTCTTTTCTTGTAGGGACCGTTGAAGATGAAAAGCTGCCGCAGTTGAGGAAGACGGTCCTAGAGCCGCCAAGCCTCTGCGTCATTTTGTCATGGGCCGAGTTCGGCCTTTGCCCCCTCAGTTGGCTCTTACTAGTCAAGAAATACCTGCTCCTCCTCCTCCTCCTCTGTTCTCCTCACTTTGTTCTTAGATATTGGAAACCGCTGTAATACCATTCTGTAACGAGTTAACTCCAGCTGAGGCCTCTCAACTTCCTCCCCCCCGCCACTGCCTCTCACCGAAAAGGCGACTTTTGCCTAAAATCTTTTTTGGGCCCTGGGAGGTTCATGAGCCGGGCCTAGTGTCCGGCCACTTCCTGCGTGCTCTGAAGGAACCTGGAAAGAGAGGAAGTGAAACTGCATGAGGCCGTGCTCCTCACAGGCCGCCCTGTGGTCTGGTCTCCCCAACAACCATGTGCCTGCTTTGGTGCCAGAACTCCAAGTGACAGTCACCGGGGAAAGATCCGTGTGCTGTCAGAGAGGATGGGACTATGGGCCAGCCATGCCATGGATTTCTTTAGAGCCAATGAAGCTTTTCAGCTGAGCGGAGTAATTTATTTTTTCTTTTCCCAAAAGGAACCTCAGCTGGCCAGTTGTCCAGAAAATTCTCAAGTTTGGGGCAAAGGTTCCTGGGAACCACAAAGTCCCTTTTTGCCTTGGTGCCATTGAAGCTGACCTCTGCAAGTTCCCAGCTTGGGTCCTGGAGTGGGTGGCAGACAGCTGGCTGCTAAATGGATCCGCTTGGAGCCGTGGTTAAAAGCGTGAAGAGAGTTGGTGAGTGTGCTCCTTGGTCTTCCCGCCTGAGAGCCTGTTGGGTGTGGCTGGCTTTGAAATGTCCTTGGGGAGTCTATGGCGACAACAAGGGAAAGGATTTCTGCGTTCGTTCATGGTGGGAACGAGCCTGATGGAGCATAATGAAGAGTCCCCAGAGTGCCCTCTGAAGCTCTCCGTCAAGAAGGATCATGGCTGTGGTGATGTTCTCTAGAAGCAGTATAGGTACCGTCAGAGCTCTCTGTGGGTGTAAAGTGATTGTGTCCCAGTATCCAGCATGGTGTTCCCAAGGGAATAACGATGGCAGTGTGACTTTCCTGAGCACCTGCCACGTGCCCGGTGCTCCTGTAACCATGTCACATGTACTTACTTCATTTAACTGTCACACCAGGTCTATCAGTACGCACTCTTATCACCTCTGCTTTATGGATGGAGAAAATGAAGCACAGAGAACTGAAATACACTCCCAAGGTTATGACGGTAGCTTGTCCCTGATGTCTTGACTCTCTCCTGGCCACTGTGACTCGCTCTTGACCAACAAATGGGCCCCAAATGAGGTCACATGAACTCCAGGGATAGTTCCTAAGTAACCTTACAGATTCTACTCAGTTTTTGGGGAACAGTTGCTCCTGGGATCTCCCTTTTGGAACCATGAAAGCTAATAATAAAGTATTATTTTTTCAATCACAAAGTTTTAGTGTGGTTTATTATACAACAGTTGATAACCAGAATACTTATAGGGCAGGTGAATGGCAGAGCTGGGGTTGAAACCCAGGCAGATACAAGTGTGTAAGTGAACATAGCAGATCTGTAGAGAAAACACACGGACACACACATTCACACATAGTGGAATGCATTATGCGTGGGATTTTGAGGCAGGTGGACATGAGTTTGAACTTCAGCTTCACCGCCTTCTAGTTTTGTGACCTCGAACAAGTTCCCACCAGTTGGGGTCTGATGATGGTGAGGGTCAGGTCCTCAGGTCAGAGCATAGAGTCAGTCACCTCTGAAAGCTCTTCCTGTTCTGTTAGCACAAACTCAGGTGTCTTTGGGTGGCCACGCACTCCCTCACATCAGAGCTTTTCTTTTTGAGATACCGTTTAACATGTGAAACAAAGACTCACTGAATGAGATGTCTGGAGCCATGGGCACTACTAAAAGTCAGTATTTTGTTTTATATCATGACTGAAGGTACACATAGTTGGATTCATGTGTTTAGGAAGAGCCTCCACCCTACTTTTCTGTGCCTCAGTTTCCTTATATAATATGGGAATTAAATGAACTGCACAGGGGTCATGCGGCATTAAATTGAAACATTGTAAGAAGAGAGTCTGACACTTGCTTAATTCAGGGTAAAGGATCACTTGGGTGCTTTCAAGGCCTGGAAGGCTGCCTCACCACTTACTAGGTTCCTGTGGGGAGAAACATAGACCAGTGATACCAGAACAGATTTTTAAGGGACTGAAGAAATCCGTTTACTTCACTAAACCTTAGGTCACTTTGTCTTTTGTACCTCAGAGATCGACACATTCACATGTGCAGTGTTTCCCACTGTCTGGTGGATGAATCAAGGCTGTGAGATGATAATCGCATAAGCCGGGACTGTACTTGTACACCAATCACGTAGGAAGTAGTGTGTTTCCTGAGGGTCCAGTTGTAACAAAGGTGGTGGTATCGATGCTTCATAATTAGCCTGGAGAAAACTCTGTGACGGGAATCTCTGCAAACTCTCTTGTGTGAAAAAGCAGTGGAAAGAGGAGATGGGGGAAGTATGTACGTCTAAGGTCCTAGTTCCAGATTGCCTTACCTCTGGTTGTCAGAGCACTTGTTTGCTAGAATCCATCTGTTGCGTCTTCTGCTGTGTAATAAACCACCCCATACGCTCATAACTTAAAATAGCAATCATGCGTTACCACTCACGGTTTCTGCGGTCAAGAATTCAGATGAAGTACAATGGGGATGACTCGCCCCGCTTCACGTGTCTGAGGACTCAGCTGGAATACTGGAAAGCTGGGAGAAGAGTCATCTGCGTCTCCAGCACTCAGATGTCTGACAGCGGATGCTGGCTGTTGACTGGGGTCCTAGCCAGAGCTGAAAGGTGTGTCAGCTGGATTTGTGGCCTGTGGTTCCTCACAACACGGCGGCTGGGTCCCAAGGGCAAGCATCCGAGAGAAACAGAGACAGAGACATGGACAGACGAAAGTTATAACTGCCTCCTCAGATCTAACTTTAGAAGCCAAACAGCATCACTTCTGCCATATTTGATCAGATACAATCAGCCCAAATTCAAGGGGGATGGGCAGGGTGGTAGAGATCAATCCTGCTTCTCAGTGAAGAGGTGTCAGTGTCACTGTGCAGGAAGAGTATTTGGAATGGGATGTGTGTCTAGTTTTTGAAAAATGCAATCTCCCTCCCCAAATGTGAAGTGAGATTTTTGGGAGGTCCCACAGAAGTACCCTCATGCCTTATCTGATCCAGGGTCTGTCCTGGAACTCTAGGGCTGGATGGCTAAATGGTTGGGGCCACAGTAGCTGAAGCGATGGAAAGGGTCAGGTCTCTCCAACCCTGAGCTTCAGCAACAAGTGGAATGTATGAAAGATCGTGTTCAACTCAGGGAACAGTACGTTCAGTATTCAGTACCCTGGAAGAGCATTTCAGTGGCCAAGAGCATTGGAAGATGTCCCCCTGGGTCTCTCACAACATCTGAGCTCCTGCTGTTTCAGGGCCACAAAGGATGCCCGACGGGATCACAACGCAGGAGAGGATCTAAATTTGGCCCGTCCGAAAGCATGGGGAGGAGTCAAAGGACTCGCTCAGGTGGAAGTCAGACGTGAAATATCCGACATTTTGCTTCGTTTTTATTTTCTGTTAGCAGCGCTCACCCAAGGGTGCTCCTCACTTTCTAGCCACCTATGCATGAGAAGCGTGCTTTAGTGTTGTCATTAAACTCTCCTTTGAAACTGCCATTTTAAAAAATCAAGTGAGATTGTCTATAAGGTAAGGCAAAGGTAGGGTTATGAGTGGAACAGAGACGGGTTTGAATCCTGACTCTGCTATGCATTATCTGTGTGATCTTGGGTTAGTTCTTTAAAAAAAAAAAAAAAGATTTATTTCTTTATCTTAAAGAGAAAGAGTTGGGCAGGGTGGGTTGGGAAGGGGCAGAGAGAAAGGGAGAGGGAGGTGGGGAGACTGAGTGATGGAGAGCTTCCTGGTCACGTGCCTGGGGCTGAGCCCATGTAAACACACTTACTGTCTCACCCACTCACATTGTCTTGCCTCCTCCGGCTGTCAGCATCACTACGAAAAGGATCTCCTATCTGAAAGATGAGAGGGCTCTGTACTAGTTGGCTCGAGCTGTTAGCAGTTTTTAGCAGCCTGATCTTCACTGGGCATTGTCCCTGCTACTGCCTTAAGAGAGCGTTCCCTGAGGTGGTGGGATGTCGGGAAATCAGCTACTTCTGGTAATGATAATGATGCGATCACGTGAACTAGTGTGAGTTTTGTAATTCCTCAGTGCGATGCGTGTCACTTTATTTTCCCCAGTTAAATTTATTCCTGCTAGTCGTTTAGTTGTTCATGCATTTATGATGTTGAGAAAAATTATCCAAAAGTTGGAAGTGAGGAAGGAAACAAAGGGGCACCTGGCATTGGCAAGATAGCCTGGCATTTGTGGTGAGGCCACAGTATACTCCTAGTAGGTATAAATGATCTCAGAATTTCAACTTTGGACAAGGTTTCTCATAGTTAAAGGAGACCAAGGTTACTCTGATAAAGTAAGACAAAACAAGACCTTTTTTGTGTGTGTGCTACTCACAAAATAGCAAATATCTTTTTTTTTTTTTTTGGCCGAAAAGGGTGTCTGCTGCTTCTTTACCAATTACAACTCTATCCTTGTTCTAGTTTCCCTCCCTGTAGATAAGATGTGGTGAGACCCCCAATCACAGACTTGCCCCTGCTTTCTGACAGCAACCAATCCAGGGCCAACCCTGACTTTCTTAGATCCTCATGCCTCAACCCAAACCCAAATCCTGCAAAGGATTCTCTCTCATGTCCTCCTACTGGGACACCACACCGACTCCTGTGGTGAGCATTCTCCCTCGGTGCAACAAGAAATAAACCAGCTTGTTCAACTGTAGATGTGCTTTTGGTGGACTTTTGGTGGACTTCGGCTGAAGGGTCCTGATAGAATTGGGGCACAAAGATGACAGTGTGACGTGGGTCTTTGAATATCTTTTGACTCTCTGGGAGAGTCAACTCTGTGCAATTCATCAAACAGTTCTACAAATTTAAGAACGTGTGTCAATTTTAGATGATTTTTTCCCATTTCTCTGTAGAAAAAATAGCCCTGAAGGTTCCAGTTCTTTGTGCTGAAAGATATTGACCAGCTTTGTCGTTAACACAGCATGCTAATTTCCGCGTCCCTTTCTTTTCACTTACAGTAATAATCTTAGTTTCTCAAATTCTCTTAGAATCAATGTTTTTATTGTCTTGGTAGAGGCATTCATGCTCTCTCTCCGTTCGTATGAAAATGATGTTTCTAACATCTTGAGACTTCTACTTTGAGAGTTTGGACAATAAAACGAAATGCTGAAATGTTGAGATCTCTTGGGGGTGCAAAACCCCACATGTTTCTTGTGCCTCACCTATTAACACAGGCTGTGAGCAGAGCACTGTGAAGTGGGGAGGGAAGGGGGCATTGAGGGTGGTGAAGCAGCGGAGTTGATTTTTGACAATTTTAAGTGCTCCCTGATCCCATGCAGCGATCCTACACCATCGTTCCCGTGTGCCCAGTCCATAGGTCCTGCCTCCAGCACCAAGGCTGGATGTCTTACAGTCTGTTACTAAATCACACTTGGACTTTTCTTCTTTGCTCTGAATAATGTAGGAGCTCATCAAATGTGGATCCACATTTACACATCTGGGACAGTGTGCTACGGTTTTAAAAAATGATTATATAAATGATGTGACTCTCACAGTGATCCTTGACCAAAAGCAATAAAATCTGAGATGAATCAAGAATGAGATGACTTAGAGCTTTATTCCCAAAGGACAGGGTACCTTCCTGGCTTCTTAGTACATAGAACAGCATTGAGAATAAAAGCGCCATGGTTTCCCAGCAGAAAGTAGATGAATACACATGCAGAAAGCAGAGCTTTGAAGCATGTAACCACATCCTGGAAAGGGTCATTTAAGAAATGTTTTATATCCAGTTACTGTGGTGAAACTAGCAGTTCTGTGCTCAGATTGACACGCAGACAAATGGCATGGAGGTTGGTGTCCTAGTGACTGAGACTCCCTCTTCCTTTCCTGGGAGCGGCTCTTCTGAAACTCTTTCCCATGGGTTAGCATCGTGGAATTTCAGAGCCGGACTTCTCATCGAGGAGCCTTTGTTGTACCTAGGACAAGAACCCAGAAGACTTGGGCCCTAGGTCTACCAAAAACAAGTTGAAGTTCTTTGTTTTGTGTGTGAGATCTTTTCTTTTTTCCCTTGTTGCAGTGGGACTAGGACAGATGACCTCAATGTAAATCAGGCAGTAGCACTCTGTATCTTGTCTAATTTGCCTGAGTCCTGGAGATAACCTAAGACCAGCTGCTGATAGCCATGAGAGACATTGTTATTTGCCTTTTTGTTGATTTAACACATGCTGTTTGGACCTTACTAAGTATCAGGCTTTGGGCTAGGCAATGGGAACACGCTGGTAACCGAGATCCGCGGTTTACGGCCCTCTTGGAGATGAGCGGGGAAATAACGAAGTGGTCCAAGGCATCAACCCAACTCTAGAGACGGGTTACCTGGGCTCATACACCAATTTCGCCCCCTCCTGTTTTATGACCTCCTGTTTTATCACGCCGTTTGTGTGTGTTTTAGACCATTCGGGCCCCTATAACAGAATATCATATACTGGGTGACTTATAAACAACAGAAACATTTGTGTCTCTCAGTTCTGCAGGCTGGTAAGTCCCAGATCAAGCCAGTAGCAGATGTGGTGCCTGGTGAGGATGCTCTGACTAGTTCATACACACGGTGTTGCCGCCTTCTCACTCTGTCGCCATAGGTGAAGGGGCAAGAGAACTCTCTGGGGTCTTTTTTATTAGAGCATTAATCCCTCTTTTATATATTCGTTAGCTGTCTTCTGCAGTTTTTATAAGGACTCCCCTCTCATGAGTTAACCCCCCCCCAAAGCCCCTCCCCTGGTACCACTGCACTGGGAGCTAGGATTTCACCCTGTGAATTTTGGGGTGACACAGCATTCAGCCCACAACGGTGTATGTGACGGGAGTGATGCGCGGATTGACTGGGAAAGGAGGCACAGCTACTGTAACTGCATAAAAGAAGGACATCTACTAGACTTGAGACAGAGGTTCAGGAAGGCTCTTTATCAGAGGTAACAGCTAGGCTGTGACCTCAAGTGGCAGAGCAGTGTCCGGGCAGAGTGGCAGGAAAGACAGTGGAGGGGAGGCTGGGTCAGAATCTGCCAGTTGTCTCCGGGTGCATTTTCCCTTTGTTCTTCAGTCACAGAATTGTGGGATTTTAGCCAGGCCCATGGCCTCCCCAAACAAAGTGCAGCTCTGGGCCTCCCTGGCGGTTAGGTGCTGCCTGTCATGTGGTGGATGACAGGTAAGCATGTGCAGGGGGAGCCGCTGCTGGGACGTCCTCTTAGAGGAAAGGGATATGCGCTCCTCACCTTCATGTTTCTTTCCTCCTCGGTGCCATGCACTCGTGATGACCGGAGCTACAGCAACCATTTTAGACCCTGGAGTAAACTGAGGCACAGAGGCTGCCCAGCACAGAACCACAAGCCCTGACTCCTTGCCACTGTGTTCACAACAGCCCTAGCTGGTGACCTGAGTATGTGAGCAGGAAACAGATGAGCTCTTGTAAGTCCTTGTCACCAGTAGCAAATTCAGTTCTAACCAAATTACAGGTAAAATAAAGAAAGGCATTTAGAAAACCTGAAGGTGAGTGACAGCATGGTCCCTGCCTTCCCAGAACCAAAACTACTTGAGAAGGTACAGGCCAGCCTAAACTGAGTGCAGGTGTCAGCAGGGGCAGGACACGGCTCCAGAATGTCCTGTCTGCCTTGATGAGGAGTTAGGACCTTATTCGGAGAATGTAAGGGATTACGGATGAGATGGAAGCTGGGAAATAACCTGACTGTGGTTATAATATGGAAAAAAGGCTTGATGGTAGTATGGGGAAGGGATGTGAGCCTGGATGCCAGGAGAGCCGTTGAGGGGCATGTGACATCATTGTGGGGGGTGGGGAGCGACGCTGCTGGCCTGGGTGGGCTGGAGTGGTGGCACAGGTCCGGAAAATCGCCTGAGGTCTCTCCGCCTCAAGTAAGACCCTTTCAATGGACCTTTCCATTGCCCTCCGTGATGGCCTCTCCTTTCCCTCTCGTTCCAGTTAGAAGGGGCTATGTACCAACTTGGGGAAGATCATTTCCGCCCCGCACGTGCGCTCCTCCCCCAAGCAGCAGATGCTCCATGAGCTAACTTGTCCTCAGACACCTCTGCATTGATTCAACGGTCTGATTAGCGTCAGGGCAGTGTCCTGTTATTCAAGGTGGATTTTTAAGAACCACAACTAAAATATTTCATGGGGTGTTCTTTGTTCATCACTTTCTTTAACAAGGAGTTGTGATTATAACAAGCTTTATTAAAAGCACTTTAAGCGGAGCCAAATCAAGAGCAGGTCAAGGAGGCAATTGGCTGCCATCAATTTCTAAGGGAGAGGAAAGTGTCATTTCCAATCTAGCAGACCGCACGGGATGATTGTTTATTCAGAACATTTTCCAGGTGCGTATGGGATGCTGTGGGCAGTCATTCTTTGTTAAGCTGCGTGCTCGTGATGGTTAATTTTATGTGCTAACTTGACTGGGCCCATGGGGTGCCCAGATAGTGGGTCGAGTGTTATTCTGTGTGTTTCTGTGGGGGTGTCTAGGGATGACGTTAACATCATGGATGGTTGGTCTGATGCGGGCACGAGTCCACGGAGGGCAGGGAGGGAGTGAGCGTGACTGCGCCGGCCGGGTAGGCCCGGGTTTAACCAGCCAGGCGCTTACTCCCGAGGCATGTGTTGGGCGGCTGCAAGACGGATAGACCTCTGCCCCCGACCCCCGGAATCCGACAGTTGACAGAGGGCTTACCAGGGTTCAGTCTCCTGTACTGCAGGGACGGTCTCAGCACAACCTCGCTCTCTCGGGGTGATTCCTTGACAAGGGCTCCAGCTGTGGGAATGGCGGGCAGAAGTTGCGTTCCAAGGATGGGGGCAGGTGAGGAGCCTCTGACTGCCCCGTTCTCTCCAGGGTCAGCCAGCGGTCATGCCCTCAACGACCTTCTCCCAAGTGCATGAGAGCACATTGCTCTCCCAGTCAGCTGAAGGCCTGAGCACGGCAGGAAGGCCTTCCGTGAGTCAGACTGCTTCCCAGCCTCATGACCTTCACACTGGGGCACTGGCCTTTTTTCCTGCCTTTGTACTTGAACTAAAATGTTGACTCTTCCTGGGTCTCCAGCGTGCTGGCCTCTGCGTGGGAACTCAGCCATCAGCTCTCTGCTTCTCGGGCCTTTGGATTCGGACTGAACCATCAGTCCTCCTGGGTCTGCGCCTGCTGACTATCCTGTGGGTTTGGGACTTGTCACCCCATAATCACGTGAGTCAGTCCTGAGCTCTCTCTCTCTGTATGCACGTGTATGTATGTCTCCCCCGAGAACCCTGGCCGATGCAATGCTTGCTTGGCCGCAGGTGACAGACAGAGCTTCTTCCGAGGATGGGGGGCCCCATGTGAGCTGGGGCCGGGCCAGGGTGCTTGGTGGAACAGAGGGAAGACAGGGCTTCTTGCTCCACTTTTGTCAGTTCAGATGCCTTCAACGAAAGTTAGAGAAAGCCGTTCTCCAACTATGGTAACCAGTAATGAAGTCCCCTCACGTGGCCCGAAGTCCAGGGCTGGGGCAGGCTTTGCAGCTGGTGGATTTAGCAGCATGGGTGTGGCGTCCAGAGCCTGGATTATTTTCTGCGTCTTCTGTCCACTGTGCACAGACCGGGTGCCACTGTGAGCCAGTCCCAGTGCAGTAGCAATAGGGGCCGCTAGTAACAGCGCAGGAAGGCTCTGTGCTTCCTCATTCAGAGAGCGAGAGGGTGGGTATGCGAGAGAGAAAGGGGCAAAACAGACAAGCTACCATGATAGACAGTCATTTTCTGGACCAGTTTAGGCCCCAAGCCTGCCCCTGGAGCTTTAGCTGACACTGCAGAAGGGCCCTGAGCTGATGGCCTGTGGCGACGTTCCTGGGGTTACCATGATCGGCATAGGCCCATGGTGTTCACAGAAAGGACACTGTTCACTTCAGGGGAACTTGGAAATGTGTGTGAAATCTTTCGGTTGCCCTAATGATTGGGGCGCTTCGGCATTTAGTAGGAAGATGGTAAACGATGACAAACACTCTGTACGGTCAGGACTGTTTCTCACAGTAAAACCGTTTCCTATTCCAAGCGGTTTCAAATGTCCTGAAACACGCAGTCTACTCTAAATATAACTATTGGTGGTATTTTTAGTCCATGAGATGAGCAATTTTTAGTAAAAATTACTTGAAATATGAAAAAACCACACAGGTTTTTATGGAAAGAGGATTAAATGACGTAAAAAACCAGCTAAGATGGGGTGGCACGTGGCAGACAAATACTTTCACTGAGAACTGTTGAAAATGGTAAAAGGAAGGAAAACCATGTGTTCAGGGGCCCTGGAGAGTCACCGAGGAAGTGAGACTCCAAAGTCTTGATGCCAGAGATCAAGTGGGCGGACGCTGTGCCACTGCTTCCGCCCTCTCAGCATCTCCCGGCTCTCGGCTTGGGGGCCAGCGGCTGGGAGTCTGGGCAGAAGGTGAAGCCCCATCCTCACCGTTAAACAAGGACCTCTGGCTTCCCTTTATAACCATAGCTGGCATGGACGTGAGTCTGTCGTTTTCTTTCTTTGGTCATCAGGGGCACTCACGAGCCTCCTGCCAACTGCATTCTGCTCCACGTGGCCATGGGTGAATGGGATGGGTGACTGGGGGGGCACAGGCTGCTGTGGGACACTGGCTGCTGGGGGGCACAGGCTGCTGGGGGACACTGGCTAGTGTGACCCCCTCACCCAGTGATGCACTAAACGGTTGAGATCTGGTTCCCAGAGTGGGTCAGATGAAGCATCCACATTGCAGAGCTTCATCCCAGGTTGAAGTTGTGAAGAAGATGCGGCAGGTGCGTGAGGATTATCTCAGCGAAGGGGGAGGAGCTGGGGTATTTCTGCATCAGCTCCCGCGTGCTGTTCATGGGGAGATACTTGTGGGGGTGATCATCTCCCATCCCTTCTGGACTGCCATGGGTATGTGGGATCCTTCTGCCATTCCAGAAAAGCCCCTTACGCAGAGAGAAGGGGACAAAACCAGTTAGAAATTGTCTAGACCATAGTGAAGTGGCACAGACAAAGTCTGCAATGCCTGGGGGGCTAGTGCGCAGGGGTCACTTAGGCTCTGACTGTAAGATTTGGGAGGAGGGGAAGAAAACTGTGAGAATGGTCTGTAAAAGTTTTTAGAGGAGAATAATTGTTTTAAAGTGGAATAAAGATGCTTCCATCTTTCAACATTGGGAAGGAACATCATTGTTCACCACGGAACTCGTAACCGAGCAAAATGATTAGTCTGGTCCACAGTAGAATAAAAAGATTTCAGGCACATACGATTTCAAAAATATGTCTGCCAAGAGCTCTATTTCAAGAAGATCTGGGAAGAAGCGCTCTATTCCACGGAAGGCTAACGTGAGAGAGAGGACGATGGACCCTGGAAACAGAGAATCCAGCACAGGAAAGAGGCAAGGAGGAATCCAAGTGGACACAGGGCTGGGGGCCAGCTAGTCCAGACTAGATCAGGAAGAGGGAGGACTCCAGGAAGAACATCTCCAGAGAGGAAATGGACTCAGTAGATGACCTGACAGGTTTGAGCAAGAGGGAATTTGTACTGAGCAGTATTTTTACAGAGTTTTCAGAGGACGTGGAAAGAAAATTAAGAAATGAAGAAAATTAGAGATCATTATTAACCCCGGGGGTGGGGGGGACACTTGTACAAGAAAAGAACTGTAATTCTAGTTTGCTACTTGGCTCAGCATAAAGCAAATAGTGACTAAAATTGGTGACTCAGAAATACTGATGATGTAGCAGGAGGACTGAAGTTCTCTCGTCCTGTCGGAGCAAGTCAGTAGATGCTGCTTCCAGTGCGAGAGACCGGCGGTGCATCCCTTATGCAGGGCTGCGGAGGTAACGAGAGGGGTAAGAGTGCTGAGGGTGATGGCGTCTGCGGGGTGAGATCCTGCTGTCTTCAGCCCCGGCCCGGACTGCATTATTCACCTGCATTATTGCCTCCGTAGACAGAGGAGCGGAGGATGAGTTCAGTCCAGACACGGAGAGCGGAGCCGCCCCTGCATGTGGAGACCAGCCTGATGAGCCAGAGGGCAACAGCTGGAGGGGAGAGGGGAGGGGGGCGTGGATAGTGAGGCGGCTGGAGCCAAGGAAGAAGCAACTGTCCATCCGAGTCTTTGGGACACGGACAAGAGCCTAACACATAGTTGAACAGATGGAAAGTCTCCCCGAATCTGAGGCGTCTCTGGCCTCACGGCCCCTGGCGCTGCATGACGCGGAGTCCGCGCGTTGGCAGGTGGAGGAGGAGGGTGCGGCCCTGTGGCGGGCTCTCCACCACACACTGCACACCACTCTTCGTGGGCTCGATCGCTTCCCCGGGGCGGGCACTGCAATGAGGCTTCGGTGTCATCTGAGCTGACTTAGCGTCTCCTAGTGGGTCTCCAACAGGACAGGGCTGTGGAGATGGGGTCTGGAATGAAACTGCTTGTCACATTTATCGTAAAGGATTTGAAGGAATTTTTTCTTTCCTGGGCACAGCGTCCTTTGACATGGTTAGAAGATTCTGGAGGGAGGACCCATGTGAGGGCAGGAAACGAAAGGGAGAAACTTGTTGCTTCCCAGCCTGTGTCCTCTATCTATCACACAGGGCTGTGTGGTCATGTCCCGTGCGTGCTGTCCTTCCCCACTTTAGAAACAGCAGAATCCTCTACCCCTTTACCTTCTCACATGCTAGACAAGACTGGATTCCTTGTTTGAGTAGAAGCATGCAAATGCTTAAGGGAAAGCAGTTTCTAATATATCAGACCTTGAATCCATGGCTAATAGACAAAGAACCAATAACAGGAAATTGATATTTTCTTGCCATATGTATATAAATCCCCCCCCACCGCCATCAATAGGGGCAAAATCTTTTACCAAATCTATGCTACTTTCTTTATTTCTAAGAATCCTGTGGCAGAAAGGGCTTTTGTTGGAGTCTAGTGAGCCAGTTTGCTGGGGATCACAGAAGGCCTCCTAAGCTCTTTGGACTTGAGACTGTTTGTCTATAAATGAGGATGTTAGATACAAGTTGTCGCTTAAGATTCCTTCCTTAAATTTAGTGATTTAATAACATGAAGATGCAGAGACTATGATTTCTGTGGCATGAATTTTCCAAAGATTATGTCGTAATGACATGAACTTGAACTTCTAGGTGTGATAAATATAGTATGTTGCTTTTTCATCCTTGGCAAGCAGGGAAACAGAGTCAGTTATGCATTGGAGTTAACTGGTTTTTGTGGCAAAATACTCAGCTCTGCTTTGTAGTAATTCCTGTGACCCAGACCTGGGCCCCGCTAACCTCATCCAAACATGGCTAAGAAATACTGCCCCTTAGTCCATGGGTTGAAAAGAGGGGCCTACAAATAAGAGAAAAAGAAAAGAGAGGCCTCTTCTCCCTTGATAGCAACTTACTTTGACGCTCGTGAACGATAGGATCTTTTATTAAACTTTTGGTTTTAAGTGTCAGTAGATATACTTATCCTAGTGCATGTAGTTGCCTAGTTGAAGGATACTTCCCTGCAGTCGTGAATATGATAAACGTTGGTTAAACATCTGCTGCGTTCTGGGTGTCACTGTGAATTTCCAGAAGAGACTGAGTCTGCGCCATCGTCTCGAGACTACCTAGAAATATAGAGGACACATGCCAGGCAAGACACAGGGAAATGAACACCCTTTTGAAGAATGTCTAAAAATAGTTTATCAACGCACTTGCGTGACAGTCCCCACGGCTCAGAGTGTCCACTTTACAAAAGCAAAGAGCCAATTACAAAAATCAGATACTCCCTCGAGAATTTTAAAGATAAGTAAGCCAACTCGCCTTCATCAAACCCTTTTTCCCTACCACCCCGGCACTTCCTCATTTTATCTTCAGCCTGGATACAATTATTATTTCTGCTTTACATATTAGGGAACCCAGATGTGTAACTGCTGTGTATCAAGGTTAAGTATCTGGTCCAAGACCACCCTCATTAGTGGTGGAGCTGGGAGTTGAAGCTGGATCTTTTTTGCCGTCACACCAGCCTGGGTTTTGTCCCCAAGTCTCTGCTGGTTATCGTCCCATGCAGCTCAGTAGGATCGCAGTGAACTGTTGCGGCCAACTGTCACCAGAAACAGAGGACGGTCTCTGGTACTCAAACAACTGTATGCACAACGATCCGTGTCCTTGTCAGCCGTGTCATCCGTTAATCAACAAATGATGCTGGGTGCTGCTCATTGCTTTTCACTGCCTGTCCTGAGCTTTTGTCATCAGCAACAACCCCGTTCCCCCTCAGCAAACGCAGCAATCATTGGGTCCCCCCTTCACTTCGCGGGGGTAACCAGCTCCGGCTGAAGGATGCTACCAGTTGTATGGAGACTTTTTCTAGTCCTCAGATCTGTAGGCCTTTGAAGCAGAGATAAGCTAGAAAAAATACATGCAAACTACTTTGTCATTAGGGTTAATGTCCAGCTGATACTCTTCTTTCCACAACTCCCTGTCTGTGTGATGCTCTCAAGACACTACTATCAGAAGCAAAAAATCAGATGTAAAAGCACTGTTCTTTTGTTGTACCCAGATGGTTTCTAGTTTCGAAACACACAGCCAATAAGAATTAATATCGGTGCTAAAATTTGCATAGTTTTCTTTACGGCTTATAAAGTAAATAATGAAATCATTACAAGTCCCCTCTGAGGTAGGGATCATCCTCAGTTTTTTGGAGATCAAACAAAGGCTCCGAGGAGTCACATCATTAATTATTTATTTATTTGGCAATCTGCAGAATTGCCCAGTGTCAGGATCACGGGACTTGGAATTAGACCAAGCTCTTAATTAAATTTCTGGCCAGTTTGCTAGCTATGTGATGCCTTCCAAGTTTTCTAGCCCCTACGGAACTTCAGTTTTCCTATCTGTGCTTTGGGGCTGATCCAAGCACCCACTCATAGGAATGTGGTGAGAAATTAAATATGGTAATTCATGTAAAACATTGAACACGGGATTTGGAATGTAGCCATTGCTCAATAAAAATGGTGGCCGATGTTGTTGTTGTATTAATATTGCTGCTTCTTCATCTGCATTCTGGGCATTGTGCTAGGTGCTGGAGATGGAACAGGAAAAGACATAGTCTCGTGCAACGTGCATAAATATTCACCACTAGTAGGTAGAAGACACAAGACGATGTTTTCTGTTTCTTAACCCTTAACCCAATTTCTTAATCCTTACACCAGTTTCATTTTAAGTGCATTAAACTCTTTGCAGTGAAGAAAAAGTAAAAAATTCAAAGAAATGCAAATAAAACCTAGTTAAGAAAATGCTGCTATCTCATCAGCTGTTCAAGGTAAAAATGTTGTCCCCGGATTCCGGGCAGAATCCCTTTTCCTTGAAGAGGAGGCCATCCTGATTTCCAGCGTGTGAACCTGAGTGCTGTGGGGCTTGTTGGCCCTGTGGCCGGCTGAGCCTTCCCCTGAAGAGTCATCACAGATTTCCAGTGTCCTCAGCAGATGTTGAAATCCAGATTGAAACAAATTTATCAATGATGTATTGCAAAGACTATCATCCCAAGGAAGATACCACGTTGCAGACGGGCTTGTTTAACAGGCTTCCAGAGTAGTTATGGTTTCCATAGAAACAAGCCTAAATCCTTCCTTTCATGCAATCCTGGAGGTCTCCGTAGACCTGAAAAATATGCTCGGAACCGTCAAAGCGCTGCTTCTGCTGAGAGAGCAGCATTTGTGGTCCGTCAAGCTGTCCCCGCATGGCCCCACGCACTGGAAAGTTTAGTTAGGATTCCGACTCTGACAAAGGAAACCCACCTTCCTCAAATGTTCTACTTGACGTGTCACTGCGCGTTCAACAGGCCAGTAAGCCAAAGAGTTCAATCCGGACCTCTCTTCTACACGGAACACGCAGCTTCTAGAAGAGGAGGTCTCTGCAGATCCACCTGCCACAGGTTCCTCATCACTGACTTGTCAGTTTCATAGTAATTACACCGTGTCCTCACCCTGCTGGCCAGGTTTTCGTTCACTGGAAAGAGACGGCAGACCCTGGGGGACTTTAACCATCACGCTCCCAGCAAGCTCTTGGACACGATTCATTCAAAATTCTTTCATTGTGAATCAACATCAAGGTATTGACTGACTTTTTTTTTTTTCCCTATTCAAAACTGGGCGGTTTCTCTAGTGATACGAACATATACAAACCTGAGGAATCACTTCCATGAAAGGTGATTTGTGCCAGAAAGCTTCATGTGGAGCCTACCAGATCACAGTCCCAGCAGGTCTGTGACACAGATGAGTCACTCTGTATTCTAATAAGCGAAACACTGTAGTGATCCCAAGTCCTGATGGGTTTATAGCTATCCGGTAGGGCCACTTCGCCTCCAAACTGAGAAAGTCAGCAGTCTGGGGGCGGTGCAACGGTACACCCTCAGGCTGACTGGGAAGAGGGACCTTAGCTAACAAAGGACCACTAGCCACTGAGGAAACAGTGACATTTAACAAGAGTAAACTTTTCCTACTCTCTTCTCCAGCTCCCAAAGGTATTCAGTGCGGCGCGACTGTAAACGGGATCACTGCAGTGCTGCATGCCCACCATCATCAGGACTTCCCGTTTCTTCCTCATCCCCACCCACCCTTTCCACTTTATGTACAATACGTTCACCACCAACAACACAAATTATTTTTAGAAGACGATGTGAAAATTCTGTAAACTGGACCCAGCTCCAAACACATTAGTACCATGAGTCGTGCCTTCCCGAAACACATACCTAAGTTTAGCTGCTCAAGAAAGTCGACAACCACCACTCCATTCTTAAAGATTCCATTTATTTATTTGACAGACAGAGATGACAAGTAGGCAGAGAGGCAAGCGGTGGGGGGGAGAAGCAGGCTCCCTGCTGAGCAGAGAACCCGATGCGGGGCCCGATCCTAGGACCCTGGGATCATGACCTGAGCCGAAGGCAGAGGCTTTAACCCACTGAGCCACTCAGGTGCCCCACCACCACCCATTCTTAAGTATGACTCCCTCCCCCAAGTCGAAGATGGTTTTTCCTGAACAGGAGTCTCAGGACTTAGACAAGCCATCGCTATCTTCAGTTCGTTTGTCCTTGACGATCAGCCACCCAAGAGATCCCTGACCAAGGACTTTGAAAAGTGGTGTTAGGGTAAGGAGTATGCGTCTAGGGCTCGGGGAGTGGCTCCACGTTTTAGATGGTGCAAACTCACACGCTGTGGAAGGATGTGGTGGGGTAACAGGAATCGAGATGGGCAGGGATTGTTCCCCTAAATTCTCCATGTTCCAGTCTTCATGTGCAGCTTTCTGTTTCCTGGGGGTTTCCTTCCTCCTTGGACTAGCTCTGATCGGAAGGAAGTGTTGGGGGTTTGTGTGGTGGCAATTCTCCCTGACGTTGCTGGGGCTGGGGTCTTTGGGATGAGGATTGTGGCTGCACTGAATGCGTTTGCATTCCTGGTGGTCTGTACCTTTCCAGGGAGGCTCTGAAATAGAGAAGTAAGTTCAAGGGATGGAAAAAAAATCACGCTTCAGTATTGTTTTTAAACCAAAGTGGAGTGGATGGTCCATTGGAAATGGTCAATTCCTATGGAGAAGCAATAGTAAATTCTTATGGTGTGATTATGGTGGTGAGCCCAGCTCTTATGGTAACCAAAGCAGACATATAAGGCAGGTAGAGCAGTAATCAACTAGAGAAGGCAGAAATGTTAACAATATATTGTTGCCGTGTGATTTTCAAGTTTATTTGTGCAGTAGCCACTTCTGGACTAGGCCAATGAACTATTTGTGAATCATTTTTTCCCCTTTATTAATTTTTTCTCTTTACATTTGGCTGGTCGTTAGTGTCCCATCAAACGAATGTTATTCCTCCCCCCTCTTTTTTTTCTTTCCCTGTTTATAAAGGCAACACATACTTCTTGCCAAAAGATGTAGTGAAATTCAGGAAGTTACAAAGAAGAAAGTAAAGGCTGACCATAATCTGATAACCAAACGGCTATTTACTTCTTTGGTGTGCGTTTTCTCAGAACTTGTGCATATATATTCGTTTAAATGGATACATTTTTTTAAAGACAAAAACGAGGACCGTACTTTTTTGCAACCATTTCTCACTTAATATCTAAGTGGGGTTTTATATCAGTGAGTAAGGGCATACATATTTCGATGGATAAATACTATTCCATTCATCCAGTCATTCACGTAACAAGTAATTATTGTGCCCCTGGGACAGTTCTGAGACACAGTGATGGACAAGAATAAAGAGTGTCTAACTCAGTCTAACTAGTCTCTTAGCAGTGGCCGATCAGATCATTACGCTGTCTTTAAATGGACTTTTGTTCTTGCCTGGAACACTTGACAACTGGCAAAGGAGTTGAGGGGAAGGTAAATTTAATTTGGAAAGCTCGTTCAGTATTTTAAGGTATTGAGCAAAACCTCTGGAAAAGCCTTTGCTACCATTCAAAACATTCAAATAAAATCCTTTTCCTCTCTATCCATTCCAACAATAATAGCCACAGTAGGCACTTACTGAATGCAGCCTAAATTCATTCCACTGATAGCTTTAGTCCTCACAGTAACGCTAGGAAGGAGACAAAATTACCAGTTGCATTATTATCCCCACTCCACGGCTGAAGGAAAAGCGGAGCTGTGTATGCCCGAGATCACAAAACAAATAAAGAGAAGGAAGGGAGTTTGAGCCTGATGGCCTGACCCCACAAGCCTTCCTGTAAACTCTTACTAACACCGAGCTCAGTGCCCAACTGTATTCCTGAAGGATTGCTCGTGTGGTGGTTGTGTTTCATGTTTGACTCCTGAATAGGAGCGTGATCTTCTCGGGGGCTGAGCCCATGACATTTTCACGTGACCGGTCTGTCAGGGATGTTGAGTAAACTGAAGAATGCAGGAATGCATGCGCGGGTGCTGTCCTGGAAATGTAACGTAACTCCAAAGGGGGTAATATTGGGTTGGACACTAGGTGTTCAGAAAATCTAATGAAAGTGCAAACTTCTCATAAAAGCAATCCGTTCCGTAAGTCAGAGGCATCTCTATTCCAGGATGAGATGTGACCAGTGTCACACATACCTGTCCACTCTGGTGTGTATAACTTGAGAAAAAAAATTCTAGATGCAGCATTATCTGGCTGTCTGCATGTTCCGTGGGTGTCCATTATCTAGATGTTTGATGAAAGGCCTGTATTTGGAAGTAGTCAATGTTCACGTCATGCCAGCAGCCCAGTCTTTATGGATGAACTTTAACTTCTCATCCTGAGATTTTTCCCTTCACAATTAACGCTATTTTTAAGACTTGCTCAGGCTAACTGACGAGACCCGTTTAGAAGTTCGAGCAAAAGCCGCAGCTTTGGGGTGGTGTTGGGTGCCTTTTCTTTTGGGATGGGGCCTCTATCCAAAGACGGCAGGAAACCTCGGCCTCAGCTGCTGTTCTGGGCAGCAGGCCAAGGAGACGGGTGCTTCTTCACAGAGCCCCAACCAAATCTGTGGGAGGACTTGGTTGCCCCAAACCTTGCAGAGATCTGAGCCACAGACGCTAGACAGTCTGCTCTGGATGGGAAGTTGGCACAGCAGAGATTTGTCCCATGGCCCATTTGATTTTTAAATATTATAAAGGTGTTATTTTGTTATACGTGACCCCTTTTATTCACCTTTGGACGGTATCTGAACACAGACTGTCTTTGAATTTTTTGCTTAGAGAGTTAATGGGCTTTATAGAATATTTGTTTTAAAAGGGGAGCATTGGGTCTCTAAAGGTCAGACCATACGTCTCCAGAGTAAAAGTGTTCTGGACCATTGCAGGATTTCATTTCTCATAGAATTCTGTTTTTTAGAAATGGAATTCCAGGTGAAGTTTAGTAGGGTGAGATGTTTTGTAAACATCCAGAGAGGATTCTTGAGCTAATGCTTGGACTGGAGTCTCACCCATGTCGAGTCTCTGCTTCCCCATGGCCATCCTTTTCTTTGCTCTCTCCCTAGTGAATGTGCGATGTGACAGCATTTGAGGAGGGAGGGTTTTCTAAATGCAACAAGAAGGACATGGATTGTGTAGCCTGGAAGCCTCCTGGCCTTATGCCTGAGATGCTCAGATCTTTTCTTGAGGAAGATAAATCTGGCAGCAGGATTTTCCGATAAGAAAAATCACACTTCCCAGACTGGGTCACTCACTCTGGAGGCAAGTAAAATTAAATAACATTTCTCTTGTTTCCTTATACTTACCCATCCTTCTTTTTCCCTCTGATTACGCTTCCTGATTCTCAGGACTCTTTCATCTCCTTTCCTGACATCTCAGAGCAGAGGAACCCCCCACAGGGAGTCTGTGGGTAAAGCAGATGAACAAGTGATTACCTAGAACTGCCCAGGTCTTGGTCTCCCCTCACCTTCTCAACCTGCCCTGGAAGGTGAAGGCAAGCTTGTGTCTTTGCTTCTGGGGCTAACTCCTCTTTGGAGTCTGACTTCTTGTATAGCTCGTGATTTCAGGATCTTCCCTACTGCCCTATTAGACTCTTAGAAATCATTCTCATTCGGAGAAATTCAGTCTGAGGCTCACCTTAGAGCACCTCTGCCCCTTTCCATCCCCCAAAAGCCATGTTGTATCTTCCGGGTGGAGGCAGCTGGGTTGATGAGGAACGGACTCCATCTGGCTCCTCGCCGTGTGATAGTTTCAGTAAGCAGTAAGTGGGGTGCGCTGGAGCCGGAGGGCAGGACCCACGCGGGCTGCACCCCTGACTCACATCCGAGGCTGCGCTTCTCTGCACGCTTTATGGGGTTCGATGCCCCCTTTGTCCCCTCATGTTTACAGGAAGGTACACTTCGTTTACAAACACATTTCATATGCACGTTCCTGTGAATTTTTGTGGTAGCATTTGTATTTTTGCAAGCAAACGTGGAGGTGAGAACGTGATGATGGTGAGCGCAGAGTCGGGGAGGAGAGGAGCCAGAGGGCTCCCGAGACAGGTTGGGATTCCAGTGTGAAGGGAAACCAATGTCCCACCGATGTCCGCATGAGCTTTTCTACCAGGCTAAAACAAATCTCAAGCCCCCCCACCAGCCCCCCACCTCTTGTCCTTCAAGTTTCAAGGTGTTAGTGAGGTACGGTCTGGGAAAGGAAATTCAGTAATATATTAAAATCCATCACACCCTTGATCAGATTAGCTGTACCTCGAGAGACCTTTGGGAAAGGGCATTGGAGGAGGGAAGGAGGAAGAGATGGGGAAAGGCGCTCAGGTGAGCTCTGCTGGGGAGGGCCGGGGTTGGGGGGCGGACTCAGCAGGAAATTACCTGAGGGCATGACTCTGGGGATGGGGAGGGGGCAGGGAGTCCTTGGAAGGTTGGAAGGCACTGGGAGGATGAGAGACAAAGGGATCTGGGAGGGCGCAGGGGTAAACTTCTCCGGCAGGTGCACTGGCAAGCATAATGCATAGAGCCGACCCAGCCAGTCCTGCAGACTCCTTTCTCTCTTCCCCACACAGCTTCCTCTAAAACAGGCCCGGCCTGGGGCCTCTGCAGCCTCTCAGGACACGCCCTGGCTGGACTAACAGTACTTTGTGCTCCCGGCCCCCTCCCGAAGGGGTCAACTCTAGGACTCCGGGTGGTGTCAGCCCTACCACTGGGCAGCCCCCCTGCTGGGACCTCCACCCAGGCCCGCACAGCCTGCTCCCTGCTTGTGTGCCCCTGAGTGACATTGTCCTCCCCGGCCCCTGCCTCTCCTTCCGCCGGTTCTTGTGTCAGAGCCAGAGACACACACTCTTTCTAGGATCGAGGCACAGAGCTCTGTACATAGGATCTAAAGCTTCATTTTGTATCCAGTTGTCTCAAATATTCTCAGATTATTTCATCCTAAGTAACTCAGTCTTGCAAAAAGTGTCAAGTTTGAAGCTAGGATATTAAAAAAAAAAAAAAACTGTCTTCCTCAAGAAATGCAGCTTAGAAATTTCTGATTTTTGCTTTGGGAGGATAATTTTCTAGTGGAAATTTCCTGCCCAGCCCTCTGTCCTAATTTCACTTCCTTGAGCTGTTTTTTCTCCTGTAGGCTACCAGCTCAGCAGGCGAGTTCGGGTCTCCCTGGTACATAAGAAACTTAAGATCCAAAGAATCTTTTGACAGTTGTTGAGCAGAAGGTATGAATCCATAAGAGTTCTAGTTCTGCATGTGGCCTAAACATTCTTGTGGGCCCTTGGGAAAATCAGTTCCTGTCTGGGGAACTGGAAATTGAGGCTAACAGTGCCTCTCTGATCCTGGAGGACCATGCAGGGATCAAGACCAGAGGTGTGCATTTAAGTGCCTGTTTGTGGGTGTGCCGCCCCAAGCCCAGGATGGGGACCCCGTTTTCTCAGCTGGGAAAATGCAGGTTGTACTCAGGTTGGGAAGTCTGTGCTCTCTGTGACCATGTCTTTGTCCTCTTGAGTTTTCTTTGCTTTTCACTCTCTCATTAACCTTCCTGTTGAGAAAATCCCAACTTGCCTTGCTTCACTAGGCTAAGAGGAAAGGAATTTTTCTACTCGCATCTCCCAAGTCAGCTACAACCCACATTCTGAGAGATTCTTGGAGGCACCTGGGGGGGCTTAGTCAGTGAAGCGTCTGCCTTCAGCTCAGGTCATGATCCCGGGGTCCTGGGGTTGAGCTCTCTGCTCAGCGGGGAGTCTGCTTCTCCCTCTCCCTCTGCCTCTCTCCCCTGCTCCTGCTCTATCTCTGACTCACATAAATAAATTAAAAAAGAAAGAAATTCTTGCGATTCATTTAAAAACTCTTTTCTTGAGTGTTAAAGCAATTCTCTATTCCATTCTCCCCCCACCTTCATTCCCTCCTCCCTCACCACTTTCTTACTCCTTTTTCTGGATTTGGGTTAGAATCACAGTCTACACACCTTGGATAATCTCTTTGTTGTAAAATGTAATGACCCCTTTGTAATGGAAAAGCAAAATGGGAATATTCTGTGGGGGGTGGGGAGGGGTGATTTTCTCCCCAGTTTCTGCCACCCTGAAGAATGGTATGCAGATAATTCGAGAACCCTGTGGGGGTGGGCTTACACCCCTTCTTCTGAAGTCGGCAGACAAGATGGCACATTTCATTTCCCTTGGTGTTAGCATCCCAGCGGGACTAGAGAGCTCTGGTCATTAGTCAGTGAAGCGATTCTCTAGTGTCCTGTGGAAGCAGCTTCTCTTCTGTCATCCGTTTGTGATAATCCAGCGGTTGGGCAGACGGGATTTCTCGTGTCTGGTTTCACTATACGTTGCAGAAACGTTCCTCTGCCCTTCTCATGATGTGGCGGATGGCTCCACACAGAACGAGTGGACAAGGTGGCTTCGGTGGGCCACAGTTCCCAAAATAGAACAGGAAGTTTGTTTACCGATAAGAGAGCAGTGAGAAAAACTCCAGTTGGCTTTGTCCCATATTCATGAAGAGACCTGGCATTGTCCCGACCTTCTCTGGGTCCCCCCCCCTTTTTTTTTTTTGATTTGCAAGAAATGGTGTGGAAAAGAAACCTGTGACACACACTCACACAAACAGCAGTAGGAAAGGCAAGAAAAATCCTACTGGACAGAACAGCAAACCCCATGGGGTTCTGCATACCTGGCTTCAGGTTGGCAGAGTCTGTCGGCTCCCCTTCTGCCATCTGTCACTGCTGTTTTGGTGACATTACGCAGCCTATGGTAGCCAGAGAGGCTGGTCGGATGTTACCTTGTGTGAGGCCAGAGGAGTTGGCCCAACCACTTGGGGCTTAGCGAGGTGCTTTTTGTACTCGGGAGATCTCCCCCTTCCTGCTGGGAGCTCTGCAGGATTCCCCGGGAGGCCAGACTTTGTTTTTAAGCATTTTGGCTTCAGCCAGAGCAGCTCTCTTAGTCTGTGTTTTATATAAACCAGCATCCGATAAAATATTTGGTTTGAAATCTGCCCGTCTCCCACTGCTTTTAGGAATGAACGTATCTTTACAAACAGCCCAGAACTTAATTTGTTTTCTGAAAATCAAACACTTACATTCTGGAAGGGAATTCATTATTTCAAGATAACCTCTTTAATTTATTCTTCTGAGAAGCAGAGTCATTTTGTAAGCTTAATGATGATTGCTGATTTTTTTTGTTTCCCTAAAAATCCAGATCTTTCTTTCTACGTTAAATTTGCCTGAAGGCTGGTGTGTACATCCAGATACAACAGAGCCATGATGCAAGTCTCCCGCTTCCGTCCCTCCCCCCCCACCACCACGGTCTTCACATTTGTCTACAGCTCCAGGCTTTTCTGAAACGCTGACATGCCTCCTCCGTCTCTTCACGCCCACATTTCTGCAGGGTCCAGCTAGAAATCCGCTTCTTTACTGAGTATCTCCCACTGATAGACATCTTTTCTTCCTTTGCCTCTTAAATTTTGTTTTATAGTGGGTAGTATGTATGTGAGCGGAAGCCCTGATTTGTGGCTCCTTGGATGCTGTGTCGTTATTTATTACCCAACATCTCCACCCACACAGGAGAGAGGACAACATCCTCCTCAGAGACAGGGGAGTTAGTCGTCAGCGAACGTGGACCCTGCAGCCCCACTCTGCGTTGAAAGACGACCTCCTTGGCTTACCAGCTGGGTGGCTTTGGACAAGCGTCTCCCTGGGCGTTAGTTATTATTCTAGCTGCAACTTGGAGCTAATAATAACCTATTTGGTTGTCATGAGGATTAAATTCAATTATAGGTGTCAAAGACTTAGAGCACTCGGCGCAGTGTCAGCTCTCAAAAATATGTTAAATATTTTTATTACCCCAAAGCTCCACTCGGGGAGGTAGACATTGTCTCTGTCTTGCAGGGGAAAAGCCGGGAGCTGAAGGTTAAAGAAATGGGCCACATTTACATTCATCGGTGGGAGGATCAGCCGGGCGACACACATCTCTCATCCCAGAGCTTCAAATTTATGTGGAATCACCTCTGCCCTCCTGCCTCCTCACATCCTTTCCGTACCGCCTATTAACAGCTAGCTTAGAGGCAGCGAATGGATAAAGGTCAGTAAATACATGTTAATTAAATGAAGTCGTGAACGTGAAAGCATCCGGCAAAGTGCTTGAAACTTTTTCTTTCAGACACTATGAAGCGCCCTCGCTGGGAAGGGCTGCCCCAGCAGTGTGCATGGTCCCTGCTCCGTGCGCCCCGCAGGGTTGGGAGTGTGGTGGGAACACTGCGCGATCTTCAGAGCGAGATCAGAGGCCAGAATGTCGAATTTAAGGGACAGGTGGGTCGGTGGTTTTCAAGTATTTTTTAATCATGGAATCTTGTTGTTGTTGTTGTTACATTAAATCTGTCCTGTAAGTCCACTTAATAATACAGTAGGTCAAGGTGAAGTTCTTCTGGTTGGAACTGAATGGAGGGGCCATGTCATCTCTGGCCTAGGTCACCTGCTTCGTTCTTGGAGACACCACCTCAGAATCTTCAGGGGTTTCAGGACTTAATTCTACCTTTTTTTTTTTTTTTTCCTCTTTTACTGTGAGGTAAACAGGGTTAAGCGAGGTAAAGTTGTTGGTCCCGGGGAAATAATGTGCGAACTCAAGAACTTGATCCTCTTCTCTTGTTCTGCCTCGAGGAGACACGCGTCACCTCTTCTGCTTTTCCTTGTCTACATTCTTGTGACCATTTCTGACCATTGGTTTAAATGGAAAACAAAAGCTACCTCTCTCATGACCCAAGTAAGAATTTACAAAGGCAGCCACCACCCACGCATGTCAGAAGCCAAGCTCCTTGAATGGTTTGGAGGGAGCGAATTACCAGTACCAGTTATCAAAGGAGACCATGTTCTTAAAGTTGTTCATTTGAATGGCTACATATGTAAAAAAGAATAAAATGAGTATTTGATTTTTTTTCCTTTTCAAATGACGAAGCATTTCAAGGATTTGAAACATGAGCAAGGAGGAATAATAAAGAAGGTGACTGAGACACCCCAGTTTTTAGTGGTCTAGTTCTGAGGCTTGTACTTCTCATGAATTCCCTCTTTTTGGTGTCACAACTGGGAGGGATTTACGGATACTCAGCATCTTGAAGGGGAAGTACAATAGAGACATACCTTGGAGGTAGCTGGGGTTTAGTTCCAGATCGCTACGATAGAGCAGATAGTGCGGCAAAGTGAGTCAAATGAAGGTGTTGTCCCGCTGCATGTAGAAGTTACATGTTCCAGTACATGTCAGTAACATTATGTCTAAGAAAACCCCAATGTACATGCCTTAATTTAAAAATACTTTATTGTGGGGCACCTGGGTGGCTCCGTCAGTGATGCATCTGCCTTCAGTTCAGGTCATGGTCCCAGGGTCCTGGGATCGAGCCCCACATCAGGCTCCCTGCTCAGTGGGGAGTCGGCTTCTCCCTCTCCCTCTGCCCCTCGCCCTGCCTGTGCTCTCTGTCAAATGAATAAATAAAATCTTAAAAAAATAAAAATACGTTATTGCTAAATAAATGCTACCCAGGACCTGAGCTTTGAGTGAGTCGCAGTCTTCTTGCTGAGGGAGGGCCCTGCCTCGGGGCTGGTGGCTGACTGATTAGAGTGGCCGTTGCCGAAGGTTGGGGGTGGCCATGGCAATTTCTCAAAGTAAGACAGCAGTGACGTTTGCTCCGTGGATCGACTCCCTTTCGTGAGTGATTGCCATGTGGCACATTATACTATTTGATGGCATTTTACCCACCATAGAGCTTCTTTCAAAGTTGGAGTCAGTCCTCTCACACCCTGCTGCTGCCTTGTCAACCGACTTTGTCATGTTCTAAGTCCTTCTGCCTTGTCAACTATGTTTGTCATGTTCTAAATCCTTCCTTGTCGTCTACAAAGAGCCTAGCATTGGAGATTTCACAATGAAGAGAATCATGCACCTTGCCCTGAAAGAGCCCTGTCTCAGGTGATCTCTGTGCTAATCTCCAAGTTTTGTACACTGGAGACTGGGTGTAGGGTCATGATCCGAGCGGACACTAGGGTACAGGCTCTGAAGAGAGTACGTTTGTGGGCTCGCGCTTTGTTGGAGCACACTGTGAGAAGAAGAGGGATCTTCAGTCAGAGGACTGTGCTCATCCCTTACTGACTGCATGACTTTGAGAAAAAGACCTAGCTCCTCTGGGCCTTAGTTTCATTGCCCGTAAAATGGAACTAATGCTAATACTATTTTTATAAGTTACCCTGGAGATGAATCAGATTGTGAATAGGAAAGTGCCTTCTAAACCATTTTAATTCGGATACCAGGTGGGACTTTTTCAGCCTCGCTTTCCAGCAGCTCCTCCAAGCTTCTCCGAGCCGTAGCACTGACCCAGATGTGTAATGAAATGTAACAGAATGCCTTTGTGAATTCCTCCCCAAAGAATTTACCAGCACCTGTGTTCCATGTGGTTACGGGGAAGGGTCACATCACACCCTCAACAACATCTGGCCATTTTATTGTTTTTTTTTGTCCCTCTGTCCTGGGTTTCTTCTAGGAGCTCCAACTCCTTTGACTTCTATTACACAAAGCAACTTTTTTCATTTTGGGAAGCATTGGTGCCATGCCAGCTCTAGGGTCCTGGGGTTCAGCTCTCCTTCCATACACTTTTCAGTAAGTTTTTCCAGCAAGGCATCTTTCTTCCTCAGATGAATGTAGCCCACAACACTACAAAGTATTAGAACACATTTTAGTATCTTGTGCTATTATAATATTTAATGTAACAAAAACACAAAACATAAAATTTACCATCTTTACCATGTTCAGCAGTTTTGAGTATATTATTGTGAAACACATCTCCCATAACTTTTCATTTTGCAGCAAAACTCTATACCCATAAAACTATAACTCTTCTTTCTTCTCTCCCCACCACAATTATTTTAAAAAAATATTTCGGTACAAGAGCAACATTTGGAATTTCTTTTTAAATAAGAATGATGTGACCAAGCAGGTATGTTAAATGAATTTGAGGAAGGTGGAAAAATGTGTCCAGTCGTAATTTGGATGAACGCATGAGTACGCAGTGTAAGAAGCATTTGATTACTCTCGGTTTGGTCAGTGCTGTGCCAAGGAGAAATGTAATCTGAGATCAAGTGTATCCATTAACACAAGTAATCCTGAATGCATGAATTAAACCAGAACCAAATTTCCATCTTACATCCAACTTGTAAGTGAATTATGGTGGAATTTCCAGGTTCACGTTCATCTTTTCTCTAGAGGCAGGTGACTTCTTGCAGAAGTCAAATGATCCTAGGATTTAGGGGATGATAATATTCTTGGTTGCAAGACATAGAAGTTTACCTCAGTCTCTTAATTAAAAAGGAGAGCTTGAGTATCTTGGAAGGTCGTTTCTGCGAAACAGCTAAGATGTGCTCTAGCGGCCGTACTTTACACGGCCTTTGAGGAGAGAAATTTCCTCTCAGTCCCTGTGAGTGTTCATAGAGGATCACCACTGGCTATGCTAGAGTCATGAGCGTGTCCTGCCCCGGGACAGTCATTATTTCCAGGAGCGACACTTTAGTTGGACAGCCCGGGTCGTGATGGAAGGGACAGCCCTCCATGATGGTGAGGGAGACAGGGACAGTTGGTCCTCCTGTCAGGGGAGGACTAGGTAGTTCCTTAAATAAAAATGAATGAAAAAAAGGGAAGAGGTAATAATGTGTAGGCAGGATCCGCAGTGGGAGCCTGTAAGATTTTTTTAAAAATTTGAGTCATTCAGAGGGTTATAGAGGACACAGCCATGGCCCAAATCCTTGGAAATTACACTCATGTTCCCACTCTACTCATGCAGTCCCTAGTTTGCTATGTGTGTGGAAGTCACGTGGCCCTATGTGTGTTCTTTTCTCGTGTATGAGTTTTCAAAGATCATTATTTTAAAGGATGAGGGTAACGATTATTATTATTACTCACAGGATGACTTTTCTATTTCAAACCAGAATCTCGGGCAATGTTTCTTTCATTTGGGGAAGCCCTGGTTCCATGGTGTCCCGTTCAACAGAGTATTTCGTAGGTAAAATTATCCCCTGAGTCATCTGCGTCTATGAGGGAGGCTCTCTAGATCTGGAAAGGAGAATACCTTTTGTTTGTGGCTACAGCCACATCCTGAAGAACTTCCTAAAATATCCCCAAGACCTCCCCATCAGGCCCAGTGTGATTCTGAGGTCGTGTTCGTGACCCCTACCAGCCGCCCCAAACCTGGCAGCCTGGGCAGTGGGAGCTCTGGCGGGTGTGTTACATTAGGCCGTATTAGGCTTTTGCGTCTCTGCTTGTTGATTGTGCTTTATATTGTCGGGCCTGACTCTGATAACTGAATTCAGCTCCGCAGTTGTCTCTGCTCCAAAGTGCCCATTAGAAATTCAAGATTAGTTACCTGAGGGACCAATTAATTCAATTTGGAGCTCCGAGCTGCTCAGGCCATTTGCATGTGGTTTCATCTAAAGCGAAGTGGTTATGGGCTGCTTCTAGCCGCCCGGGTGCAGACCAGGGAAAGTCAAGCTTTGGTAGCGAGCATGGCAGGATACTGTGTATATACTGTGTATATGTAATGTACTCACTGGGTATGCTTGGGCACGATCACAAAGATACAAACGGGGATTTTCACCAGAACATTGTTCTTAAAAGTCAAAGATTGGAAACAATTTAACAATTTAAATTTCCAATGGTAGAGGACACGCTCCTTAAATTATGGCCATGTTCACCAGACAAAATCACTAAAGCAATTAAGTAAAAAATTAAAAATGAGGAAATAGATGTGTATTTAAATATACATGAGTATAAAATAGGACTGAGTTATTGAACATTCATTGACATAGATAGTAAGGTGATATGCATGATACAACTTCGTTTTTGTGTACACGGTTTCTTTGTATAAGTTGTTTAGAGGAATGAGGTGAGAATTTGGTGCTGCTGTGGTGTTGCGGCCAGGGATACAGGAATTTCGGATTTCTCCTGTCCTGATGGTGTGTCTTTCTTAGGGGTTGCAACCACGCCAAGGCTACTCAGGGAGCAACAGGAGGTGATATTGTTTCCTAATAACTGGATAAGCATTTCATCCACCCTGGGAACTCGGTGTTGAAAGATCGATAGAAGAACAAGGAGAAAATACTCGAATCCAGAGATCTTTAAATGAGGTTTTCTGGATGAAAGATGGCTAGGTCTGTAGAGCCTGTTTGGCTTAATTTAGTTATAGATTGGACACACACACACACACACGACCTTTGTAATCCTTGGTGTTCTCATCACAGAATCATAGAAGGAGGTGAGCCAAAAGGGAGAGCTTAGGGTCTGGAAGGCATGATAATTCAGCCCATTAGTTAAATATAGCGCAATGGGTGTGTGTGTGTGTGTGTGTGTGTGTGTGTGTGTAGATATATAGATTTTTTTTTTTTCAAACAGTCTCTTCCCTCTTCTAGCCTGTGAGATTCTTGAAGATAGGGGCATGACTTAGGGTTGTCTCTCTGGCAATTGCTCTACTGTCTGACCAACACTAGCAAGTGTTCAGCCAACACTAGTGAGTGTTTCGTTAGCTGGCTACAGTGGATGCAACTGCACAAATTGCAAAGCTCCACAGACTCACAAGTAGGAGCCGAAGCTATACCCAAGGGACAGGCAAGCTTCTTCCAGTGATGGGAATGTGTAGGCGAAGTGTCCTCTTCAGGAGCTGGCTGACTGACTTGCTCATATGGCATGGTCCTGGGCTTAGTTTTATGGAGAAGTTTTCAAGTAAAATCTCTACTTTCTAAGAACTTGTAGTCTAGGGAGCCAGAAATGAAATTGCCATTGCATGTTGTTTATAAAGGAGGAAGCAGTTTTGTTCTGCGTTGAATATCATGCTTGGCATTTTTGTGGACTAGAGGAGGAAATGAGAGAACATAACCCCAATGTTAAAAAGCCATTATGATTATTAAGTAAAAACAAACAAACCTTACATGCATTGCTTTGCTTTTTTTCTTTGTAATTCACTGAACTATACAAAAATAATTCTGGATTTTTGTGGTAACAACAATGATTATAGTTAGCAGTTGTTGTCAATGATTTTAATTATTTATTTTGTTTATTTAAGTGCATAACATATCTATAGGCTCCTGAGTGACTCAGTCGGTTAAATGACTGCCTTCATTCAGGTCATGATACCATGGTCCTGAGATCAAGTCCCATGTCAGGCTCTCTGCTTAGGGGGGAATCCTGCTTCTCCCTCTCCCTCTGCGTGCCGCTACCCCTGCTTGTACTCTCTCTCTGTCAAATAAACAAAAAAATAAACAAATAAATAAAATCTAAGTGAATTACATGTCTTGTCTTACTTAGTCCCCCCAGTAATACTGAGGCAAATACTGTTATTATCCCCATGTGATAGATGTGTCTCCAGAGTTTTCCAAACAATGCAATTCATTTATTTTAATTATGTTATATATTTATTTTTAAAAGATTTTATTTATTTATTTGAGAGAGAGAGAGCACAAACAGGGGGAGTGGGAGAGGGAGAAGCAGGCTTCCCCCTGAGCAGGGAGTCCGGTACGGGGCTATATCCCAAGACCCTGGTATCATGACCTGAGCTGAAGGGAGACCCTTAACCTACTGAGCCACCCAGGTGCCCCATTTTAATTATTGTAATTGACAAAATAATAAAATCATATTTTAGAATTCTGTAAAAAAAAAAAAAGGATAAAATGTCTCATTGTATTCCAAATCCAGCATAGTAAAATACTATCACTAAGTGCTTTACTCAGTTTTTCTTTCTCCAGTTGAACAGCGTGACTTTGTAGCTAAGCCCATGAGGAGTTCAGAAGGGGACATTTCTTGGAGGAGATGACATTAAGTCAGTCCTTGAAAGATTTTTTTAAAAGTCAAGTTAATGTTTCTTAAAACACATTTGATTTTCAGCAGTCTATAATTGTGCACTTCTTTGTTACTCATTGCTGACTGCAGAGGGGCAAAGGGTTCTGGGCAGGGGGAGTGATACCTGCATAGGCTGTAATGTTTATTATTATTATTATTTTTTAATTTTTTATTTTTTCAGCGTAACAGTATTCATTATTTTTGCACCACACCCAGTGCTCCATGCAATCCGTGCCCTCTCCAATACCCACCACCTGGATCCCCCAACCTCCCACCCCCTGCCCCTTCAAAACCCTCAGATTGTTTTTCAGAGTCCATAGTCTCTCATGGTTCATCTCGCCTTCCAATTTCCCTCAACTCCCTTCTCCTCTCCATCTCCCCCTTGTCCTCCATGCTATTTGTGATGCTCTGTAATGTTTATTATTTCCCGGGGTTGTCCATCATCACTGAGAATCATCACTGAGAACATCACAGGACATCAGTTGCACAAATAAGGATCTTTCTCACGAATCTTCCCTAATTCCTCCTATTACATACCTAAAAATAAAGGCAAACAGGTAGGAAGTGTGTGTTTAGTGATTGTCAGGAGAAGGAAGTAAAAAAAAAACCCCAAACAACCCACTGAAATACATACTAATTCTATGACGAGTGATCAGTGAAAATTCTGACGCATTGTGGTGAAGTGCTGTTTTCTCCAGACTTTCTTTTAAATTATTAAGGATGTACACATTTTTCAACAGCCCTGGAAATGAATGGGAAGAGTGTAGGGTAGTTTAGCATTTGAGCTGAGTTTATGAAATGTAAAACTGATTTGATTCAGTTGAGAAAAACTTCCCAAGGTCATGCAGCTGACCTTTGCAGGAGGCGCATTTGTTGTGTCGCATTTCCTGTGTCTTCTTCTAGCTCAGGTATGAAAGGGGTATGCTAGTCAGGCGGGTTATCCCCATACTACACAGGAAGTATTTTACCACTATCCCTGTGTTTCTCCTCCCTCTCTGACCCTGGGTCTACTGCAGCTTCCAGGACACACCAGGGGAGAGGAAGAGGTGCATTAATCCTTGCATCCTGGGATATGTATTCAATTATCTAACATGGACAGTCTAATAGCAAAGGAGAATATTTCAGCAGAGCCACAAGGGATAAATGCTTGCCATACCCCATAAATTGGATTAGGGATGTATTTGTTATGTTTCTAACTTTAGATTTGAAATAAACCATCTAATTTTCCAAATGTCCAATGACGACACACTTGAAGCCACACAGTTTACCCTGTTTGTTGGCTACACTAGACTTCAGCAGATCCCAATTCAACCATGAATATAAAAAATAGGCCCAAAAAGCAAAATAATTGGGCTTATGATATATTCTACAACATTAAAAAAGAAGGGATGTTAACCAGAAGGTTCAAAGGCAAGGAAGACGTCTCAGAATTGCTTATGATTAGAAATAGAAGAGTATCAGGGCACCTGTGTGACTTGGTTGGTTAATCATTTACCTTCAGTTCAGGTCATGATCCCAGGGTTCTGGGATTGAAACCTGTGTCTGGCTCCCTGCTCAGCAAGGAGTCTGCTTCTCCCTCTCCCTCTGCCCCTTCCCCCAACTTGTGCTGTCTCTCTCTCTCAAATAAATAAATAAAATCTTAAAAGTAGAGAAATAGAAGAATATTTAGATAATCTTCCCACCCCCTTTTTTGGGGGGAGGGACAGAGAAGGGTAGGGAGGGGCAGAGGGAGAGGGAGAGAGAGAATCTTAAGCACCTTCCACACCCAGTGTGGAGCCTGACACAGCACTTGATCTCACAACCCTGAGATCATGATCTGAGCCGAAATCAAGAGTTGGACCCTTACTGAGCCACCCAAGTGCCCCATAGATAATGTATTCAGTGCTCTCAATGAAAGGTTGGAAGTTACAATCTTTAAGAAGCATGAGTAACTAATAAAAGAAAATGATCAGGGATAAAGGACACCATGAAATGGAAGGTAGTAGTTACGAGAAAAAGAATGCAAGGAGTTTCAATACATACAATCACAAACAAATGATCTGTAGGAAGCAGAATTGACACTCTAGAAAATGTAATCACTGAGGTGAAGAAAAACTTTCAAAGTTTCACAGACTATGGTAGAAAAGGAAATATAAAAGAAAACAAAACAATAGCAGAAGTTGATAAATAGAGAGTTTAAAAATTTTAAATGATACAAAATAAGATCAAGATATATAGATCACAAACATTAATACATACTAAAATAGATATGGGGTTTCTTGTTATATCTAAAGAGATAACTGTTTTATATGTAATATTAAAGGTAATATATCAATGAGAGGCATATATAATAATAATGAGGCATGATAGAGGAATAAATTTTTAATTTCAAGAGTAATAATAAAAAAAAACCCATGACCATCAAAGTGAAAAATAAAATCAATTTTTTTGCAAAAGAACAGGAAGTAGGCTTACTTCATACTTTTAAGATACTACCTGCCATTAAAAAAATGAGGCAGCATAAACAGAAAGTACCCTGTAGAACTGCCATTAATGATCATATATTAAGGCAACAGATAGATTTTTAATTCAGTCAGAGCTTTAGAATATACCAGTTATGTAAGCTGCATGAAAAATATTTACTCAAAAGCATTCTTCTATTGAAAGACTCTTAATTAGAGATGAGTTATTTAAAAACAAAAATTAAAAAACAATGAAAGATCCCCTATATTTACAGTGTAATTATAGTGGTTAGAATAAAATTATTTCAAATAGAGTAACAAAATCCAAATGTTAAAATTCTTGAAAAGAATAACTATAGAAATAAGCAATATTATAATACTAAGCTGAAATTTGAATACCATATTATAGGCACAGTGAATTATTTGGTATTAGATTTAATCTCCTGTAGTAAACAACTGTAAACTGGAAAATACATATGAAACAACATTTTTGGTCATTAAACAGTGGACTACATAGGGCCACTGTCTGAGATAATAGAAGCATATGAGGTGAGATCTCCATTCACTCAGTCTTTCTTTCAGGGGGCATTTTCTAAAATGTAGCAGTAAAGTAGAGCCCAAGCAGAGAACATTAGCCTCCCTAGGCAAAAAGTCAAATATTGCAGTTTATGGTTGCTAAAACAGCTGATTTCAAAGGGTGGAGTGCCAGAGAGGAAGAAGCTGCAGAGTATTCAGAAATTTGTGTAGGGATTTCTCTTGGGTACCTGACAAGTCCTATTTGTGCATAAGCAGACTAGACTATACAGGGCTAGCAGAGAACAGATGCTAGGATAGAAGACAGGTCATATAGTGCTGAAGACACATTGGTGTTCTGACACAGCCAGAGCAGAGAGATCTTAGTGTACATCCTGATTACATTTAAGACTTCAGAAAGGTCCTGCTGTAGGAATAGGTACCACTTTCTAAGAGTAAGTGTTATTTTAGTTTTGAACTTCATCCCAGACATTTAAGAGTAAGTTCAACACTAAATTGATCAACCCTAAAACACCTTAGAATTAAATATCTGTAGGATCAAAGTGATCCACCAATAATTTGTGGTTTGCCAGACAAAAAAATAGCCTTAATTCAAGGAAGATAATACAATCTACAGTCTCCATAGTGTTTTATTTACAGTGTCCATCATACAATTAAAAAATCATTGGATATGCAAAAAGAAGGTAACTGTGGCCCATAATCAAGAGAAAAGCCTGTCAATAAAAGAAGATCCAGAGATGATCACAATGTTGAAATTTGCAAAGACTTTAAAGTTACCATTATAGAAACATTATTTTTGTAAATATAATTTGGAATGAATAATAGATAAATGTAGTTATAGATGTGGCATTTTAGTAGAGAAAGGAAACTCTAAAAAGAAGTAAATGAAAATTTTAGAACTTAAAAAATACAATATCCAAAATAAGCATAAAACACAAAAGACAGTATCTGAGATCTCTGGCACAGTATAAAATGGTTTAATATATGTGTATTTGGAATTCCCTAAGGTGAGACGAGGTAGAATATAGCAGAATAAATGAATATAGTTTTCCTAAAATTGGTAAAAGATATCAAAATTCATATCCTAAGCAGGATAAATACAAAGAAAACCGCACCCATATTGTTCTAGATAAACTGCTGAAAACCAAAGATAAATTCCAAAGGCAGCCAGAGAAAAGGGACACAGCATATTTAATAAAACAACTGATTTCTAATTAAAAATAAAAAGGAAGGAGGGGTGCCTGGGTGGCTCAGTTGGTTGGCCAACTGCCTTCAGCTCAGGTCATGATCCTGGAGTCCCAGATCAAGTCCTGCATTGGGCTCCCAGCTCCATGGGGAGTCTGCTTCTCCCTCTGACCTTCTCCCCTCTCATGCTCTCTCACTCTCTCTCTCAAATAAATAAATAAATAAAATCTTTTTAAAAAAATAAATAAAAAGGAAGATAGAAGAATAGCATGTGATCTTTAAAATCCTGAGAGAAAATAATATCACCAGAAATTCAACATCATGTAAATATGTCCCTTAAAAATAAAAATAAAATTTAAAAATTTTCAGATAAATAGGAAAACTGGGATAGGTTACTGCTATCAGTAGAAAACCACAAGAAACAGAAAAAGAAGTTCTTTAGGCTGGAAAGAAATGATCCCAGATGGAAGCAGAGCATTGGAAGGTAAATATGTGCATTAAAAAGTCCATTAAAATGTATAAGATTATTGATTGTTTAAAATAGAAATAATAAGAACATATGGTAGACTGTATGCTGTGTAGAGGTAAAATGTGTATGACAGAAGTGACATAAAAGGCAAGGAAAGTTAAAAGGAATTTTACTATTACTGTCTCATATTTTATGTGAAGTGGAATGACCTTAATTCAGTATAGGCTATGATTGTGAAAGATTAAAAATTCATATTATAATCTTTAGAACAATTTTTGAAGAAAATACAAGGCTATAGATAAAAAGACTAATAAAAAAAGTTAAAATAGAATACTAAAAGTATTAATTAATTAACCTACCTATATTAGTAATTACATTAAATGTAAATTGATTAACACTCTGTATAAAAGACAGATTTTGTCAGACTAATTATTTTTTTAAAAATACAACTATATTCTTTTTGCAAGAGGTATAATAATCTTAAATAAAAGGACACAGATAAGGTGAACATGAAAAAATGGAAAAAACAAAAAATATAATACATACAAATACTAATCTTAAAAATGGTAATATGTTTTATTAATCTCAGACAAATTGATTTCAACACAAAAAGTATTACCAGATATAAAGATGGATTCTTCATAAAGATAATATATTAAATACTAATATTAGTATTTTAAAAGGTAATAAGGCAATCTCCAAATGTTTGGAAATTCAACAACCTACATCCTAAAAACCCGTGGAAATTAGAAAATATTTTAACTCTAACCATAATATGTGGTTAACATTTCCAAATTTGTGGGATTAGGTAAATTACTGCCTAGAAGGAAATTTATAGCTTTAAATGTACATATTAGAAAGGAAAGAAATGTTTAAAATCAATGATGTGAGCTTTTACTTCAGGATATTAGGAAAAATAGGAAATTAAATAGTAAGAAGAAGGAATCAAAGGAAAGGGCAAAAATCAAACAATAGGGAAAATTAACAAATTCATTTTTCAAAAGATTTACAAAATTGGGGCGCCTGGGTGGCTCAGTGGGTTAAAGCCTCTGCCTTCGGCTTGGGTCGTGATCTCAGGGTCCTGGGATCGAGGCCCGCGTCAGGCTCTCTGCTCAGCGGGGAGCCTGCTTTCTCCTCTCTCTCTCTATGCCTGCCTCTCTGCATACTTGTGATCTCTCTCTCTCTGTTTCAAATAAATAAATAAAATCTTTAACAAAAAAAAAAAAGATTTACAAAATTGAAAGAGAAAGAGAGGAAATACAAATCAGTAATAAAAATGAGAATGCCATTGAAGTTTCTATAGCACTTATAAACAACTTTTAGCCATCTCTGAAAAACCCACAGTGAATATCATTCTCAATGGGCAAAAACTGAGAGCTTTTCCCCCAATGTCAGGATCATGGCAGGGCTGTCCACTATCACCACTGCTATTCAACATAGTACTAGAAGTCCTAACCTCAGCAAGCAGACGATGAAAAGAAATAAAAGACATCCAAATTGGCAAAGAAGAAGTCAAACTCTCACTCTCTTCAGATAATATGATACTTTATGTGGAAAACCGAAAAGACTCCACTCCAAAACTGCTAGAACTCATACAAGAATTCAGTAAAGTGTCAGGATATAAAATCAGTGCACAGAAACCAGTTGCATTTCTATACATCAACAGCAAGACAGAAGAAAGAGATATTAAGGAATCAATCCCATATACAACTGTACCCAAAACCATAAGATATCTAGGAATAAACTTAACCAAAGAGGCAAAGAATCTGTACTCAGAGAACTATAGATTACTCATGAATGAAATTGAGGAAGACACAAAGAAATGGAAAAATGTTCCATGCTCATGGATTGGAAGAACAAATATTATGAAAATGTCTATGCTAGCTAGAGCAATCTATACGTTTAATGCAATCCCTACCAAAATACCATCAACTTTTTTCCACAGAAATATAATCCTAAAATCCATATGGAACCAGAAATGACCCCAAACAGCTAGAGGAATGTTGAGAAAGAAAAGCAAAGTTGGTGGCATCACAATTCCAGACTTAAGCTCTATTACAAATCTGTAATCAACAAGACAGTATGATACTGCCACAAAACAGACACATAGATCAATGGAATAGAATAGAGAGCCCAGAAATGGAACCTCAACTCTACGGTCAACTAATCTTTGATGAAGCAGGGGAAAATGTCCAGTGGAGAAAATACAGTCTTTTCAACAAATAGTGTTGGGAAAACTGGACAGCCACATGCTAAAGAATGAAACTGGACCATTTACTTATACCACACACAAAAATAGACTCGAAATAGATGAAAGACCTCAATGTGAGACGAATCCATCAGAATCCTTGAGGACAACACAGGCAGAAACCTCTTCAACCTCAGCCGCAGCAACTTCTTCCTAGAAACATTGCCAAAGGCAAGGGAAGCAAGGGCAAAAATGAACTATTGGGACTTCATCAAGATCAAAAGCTTTTGCACAGCAAAGGGAACAGTCAACAAAAGCAAAAGACTATGGACAACATAGGAGAAGATATTTACAAATGACATGTCAGATAAAGAGCTAGTATCCAAAATCTAGAAAGAACCTATCACACTCAACACCCAAAAAACAAATAATCCAATCAAGAAATGGGCAGAAGACATCAACAGACATTTCTGCAAAGAAGACATCCAAATGACCAACAGACACATGAAAAAGTGCTCCACATCACTTGGCAACAGGGAAAAACAAATCAAAACCACAATGAGATACCACCTCACACCAGTCAGAATGGCTAAAATTAACAAGTCAGGAAAAGATAGGTGTTGGTGAGGATGTGGACAAAGGGGATCCTTCTACACTGTTGGTGGTAATGCAAGCTGGTGCAGCCACTCTAGAAAACAGTATGGAGGTTCCTCCAAAAGTTAAAATAGAGCTACTTATGACTCAGCAATTGCACTACTGGGTATGTACCCCAACGATATGAATGTAGTGATCCAAAGGGGCACGTGCACCCCAATGTTTATAGCAACAATGTCCACAATAGGCAAACTGGAAAAAGCCTAGATGTCCATCAATAGGTGAATGGATAAAGATGTGGTATATACGTATATATACAATGGAATACTATGCAGCCATCAAAAACTAAAATCTTGCCATTTCCAACAACATGGTTGGAACCAGAGGGTATCATGCTAAGCAAAATAAGTCAATCAGAGAGAGACAATTATCATATGATCTCACTGATATGAGGAATTTGAGAGACAAGACACAGGATCATAGGGGAAGGGAGGGAAAATGAAATGGCATGAAACCAGAGAGGGAGACAAACCTTAAGAGACTCTTGGTCTCAGGAAACAAACAGGGTTGTTGGAGTGGAGAGGGGTTAGACAGATGGGGTAGTGGGGACATTGGGGAGAGTATGTGCTATGGAGAGTGTTGTGAATTGTGTAAGACTGATGAATCCGCAGACCTGTACCCCTGAAACAAGTAATACATTATATATTAATAAAAAATAAACTTTTAAGCCAATAATTTCAACATATTAAGAAATGGATACATTCCTTAAAAACCCACTTTCCCCAAACTAACACAACAAATATAAGATATGAACACCTATAGATTTGTTAAGGAAATTGAATTTCTGATTAAAAACCTTCTCGGGATGCCTGGGTGGCTCAGTGGGTTAAGCCTCTGCCTTCGGCTCATGTCATGATCCCAGGGTGCTGGGATCGAGCCCTGCATTGGGCTCTCTGCTCAGCGGGGAGCCTGCTTCCTACTCTCTCTATCTGCCTCTCTTCCTACTTGTGATCTCTCTGTCCAATAAATAAATAAAATCTTAAAAAAAATAAAAAATAAATAAAAACCTTCTCTAATCCCAGATTATTTTACTGGTAAATTCTCCCAGAGATTTAATAAAGACATAATATCAATCATACAAAATCTTTCAGAGAAAAGACAGTAAGCGAATGGTTTCTAATTCATTTTATAGGACCAACAAAATATTGCTTCAATAATCTGACAATATACCAGATATAGAACCAGTATCTTTTATGAACATAGATGTGAAAACCCTTATAAAAATGTATGTGTATGTGTATATGTATATGTATATATATTTACATTATTAATTTTCATTATTTATGCTAATTGTGTTCTATAAAGTCACTGTAAATACTGACCTAGCCAAAATTCTGTGTCATTCTTCCTAGGGGACATATAGGGATAGATTTCTATGAGTCCCTGGTCACAATATTTTTATCAACGAATAAGTGCATAACTTTTAAAAATCTCTACTCTGTTTAAAATTTGTATATAGGGTTATTATATAAATATATGGTTATACATATATACTTCATATATATGTGGTTATTGTATATAATATATAAGTAAACATATGTATATATATTTAACTAACATTGAACTAGACCAAACAGTGTTTTAACTCATGACTGACTGAAGCTTATTTAACAAATGTATTTTCTCCATAAGGTACCATAGTCTCTTGTGCTTTGGAACATTTGACAGCATTTCATCACTATGGATGGGGGCCATTCTAAACAGCAAAATCCCTGACAAAAAAGTGCAAAATTGAAAAAAAAAAAAAGAAAAAGATACTAAATAGCCGTAAAAAGAACACTTATTTAGTTTGAGAACTGAAACAGGAGGACACAGAATCTCTTTGACCTCAGCTGGGAATGTGCCTCTTGGCACCTTCAAATCAATTTTTTTTGCTGCTCTGCACATGCCTGCAAATGACAATGAAGACACTGTGAGTATTGTTTTGGGTATTATAAATAAAGTGTAGTGAGTAAGTGCACTTGCAAATTCAGAATCCATGAATAATGAGGATGAACTCTGTCTTTCTGTCTATTTGTCTATCTATCATTTATTTTCTTGGCAAATCTCATCAGGAGATCAAAAGACTCTTATAAACATGTAAAATGAAGTTCAAAAAGAAAATTAGGGATAAACTCTAAGAAAGATGAAATGTTAGAATTATATTACTTTACAGTGATACTTTTCATAATTTTTTGAAGTAATTGATCATTTTCTGGTAAAATATGAAATAAAATACTGAAATTGACATGGTATAGCTGAATAACCCTGGTACAAATTGAAAGTATTTCCAAAGGGTTACATCTCTGAAGTTTTTAAAGCAAAGTAACTGTCACTGTCTGTATTGAAAAGTTTGATTCAATTTAATAACCATTTCTGATCCTAAAAATAAATTCTTCTAAATTGGGCATACATATTTCTGTGGTAAGATAACAAAGCCAACAATAGATTTAGTTATGAAATATTACAGACATTTCTATGTAAGTGAGAAACAAACTAATAATGTTAATTGTTTCAACATATGCTAGAATGTTTTTGAATTTCTAGTTGGTTTAGGATGACCTGAAACAGACTATACATATACACATATGAAAAGAGAAAACAGAATTATTATAACTTCCAGACAATATTTGTATATCTTATTTGGAAATTCAGAAAAATAAACCAAGAAATTATTGAACTGAAGAAGTTTATTAAGGTACTGATATATAAAGTAAATATTAAGGAATCCCTTAATTTTCTTATACCAGAAAAAATTATGAAATATGTGAAAATGATGCAACAAAAATGGAATCACATAAGAGAGATATGTGTGTTGAAAATGAAGAAAAATATAAAATTGTATTGAGTGACACACACAAAAAAAATCCAAAGTAATCTAAGAGTTTAATGCAATAAGATTTTTTTTAACTTTCTAAATTTTCTTAAGTTCATTTTGAAGAATAAACAAATTAGAATATCTAAATAATAATGAACTAGAAAGTATTGATAGGGTACACTGGAATGAAAATAGACGATTACTAGCTGAGATTCAGTTCCTCATATTAAATGGGTGAGCAGAACTTATGATAAAATGAGCCTCACAAATCAGTGGAGAAGGGAGAAATTATTCAAGAAATGGTGCTGGACAATCGATACCGGTTTTCAACTTACACTTCATTTCATAATTTGAGATTTAGAACTAATTTTAAAAATTAAAAAATGATAGAAGACCATAATGCAGAAAGAATGCTTATAATTTAATCATTTGGCAATAAGAAGACAACATGGTTTCTTTTTTTCAAAAACGGCAAAGTTATTTGAAAAGGCACTTCATTATGAAGACGTATGAATGGAAAATGACCAAAGGAAGAGACGCTCAACATTAATTATCTGGAAATGCAAATGTAAATGGCAGGGAGATAGCTCTACCTGCACACGAATGAGCACTCAGTGGAAAGAGAAGTCAAGTCCAAGGACAGCAAGTGAAAGTGGGTGGGGCTGTACAGGCCACGTTCAGGAACATATTCAAGAAGGTGGTAGTAAGACCCGTACATGCTCAGATCTCACAAACCAGTGTTTGGTAAACTGTGGGCCAAAGGAAAAATCTATTCCACAACCTTATTTTGAATAGTCTGCCGATGAAGCATTTTTATTTATTGCATTTTTAAAGGATTGCAAAAAAAAATCACATGTACGTAAAGAGTAGCATGTCACAGACCACATGTGGCCCAGAAAGCATACAATATTACGTAATCTTCTATTAAAAAAAGGTGTACATATTCCTATTATAAACAGTGAAACTAACTATAATGAACACTCTTTACCCTAAGATCCCTTGCTGAGAGAAACCAGCAGAAAGTACAATCCAAATTGAGCAGAAGAACCCTCGTAACAAAAGCAAACGTCAGTTTAGATAAGACTGAAACAGGAGAACAGAGCCAGCAGGTCTTTGAAAATGCAATTCATATGCATTTTGCAACACTTTTGGGACAACACAAAGGAGAGATCCAGAACCAAGAATCTAGGAAAGTTATTCTGGCCCACTCTCTCATATTAAGATTATGCAAAATTTATCACCCTTAAATACAGACCAGAAGAGTAGTGTCTTCATTACTATTTAAAACCATAAAGTTATTACCAGACAAGTGAGGAACAGAGTTAAATTCTTTGAGACAATGCTTCTAAGAATAAAGGAAATTCTTCATTTAATGTTTCAAAGTGAGCTTAAAGGAATTAAGAAATCAATGCAGGGGCGACGGGGTGGCTCAGTCAGTTAAGCGTCTGCCTTCAGTTCAGGTCATGATCTCAAGGTCCTGGGGTTGAGCTCCGCACTGGGCTCACTGCTTGGTGGGAAGCCTGCTTCTCCCTCTCCCACTCCCCTGCTTATGTTCCCTCTCTCGCTGTGTCTCTCTCTGTCAAATAAGTAAATAAAATCTTTTTAAAAAAATCAACGAAAACTGGAGCACCTGAGTGGCTCAATCGGTTAAGCATGGGGCTCTTGATCTCCTCTCAGGTCTTGATCTCAGGGTCATGAGTTCAAGCCCCATGTTGGGCTCCACGCAGCATGGAGCCTACTTAAAAAAAAAAAAAAAAAGAAACTACAAAAGAATAGAAATACAAACTACAAAAGGATACAAGAATACAAAAGAAAACAATAAAAACTGAAAACTTAAAAAAAAATCCAAAATGAAGACTAGAAGGAACCAAAAGTAAATATGCACAATGTATAACATCTGAAGTGCAATATAAGGTTAAAAGAAAAGGAAAGGGGGCACCTGGGTGGCTCAGTTGGTTAAGCGACTGCCTTCGGCTCAGGTCATGATCCTGGAGTCTTGAGATCTAGTCCCGCATCAGGCTCCCTGCTTGGCAGGGAGTCTGCTTCTCCCTCTGACCCTCCCCCTTCTCATGCTCTCTCTCTCTCATTCTCTGTCTCTCAAGTAAATAAATGAAATCTTAAAAAAAAAAAGAGTTTTTAGGGAAATTAGAAACGAAGAAAGAGATTAAATGTATTTGAGAGAAAGTAACAGATAAAGAAGCAGGGAAAGATGATCCAAAGCTAGAATCAAAACACTGAAAAGTCAAAGGACTGAAGCAGGAAAAAACCAAAACAAAACAAAACATGTGTGCCTGTGATTATAATAATCCAAGAAAACTTTTCTGAAATAAAAGATTTTTAAAAATTCACAAAAGAAAGAAAAGGTAAAGCAAAATGTTAAAAATTTAGACGTAAATTTAGACATAAATAGAAATAACAGCAAAAGACAATCATTAATAAGTGAAATTACAAAATCAGCAAGTGTTTTATGAAAATAGTCTGAAAGCAGAGGAATTGTTAATCTTCTAAAAATACACAGCCTCACAAAATTAAGTCTACTAGAAACAGAAAGTGAATTACGCTCTTTATAATCAAATGATCTAGTGTTAAATTTCCACAGACACAAAAATATCCGGCCAGATGTTTTCATAGGGAAAATTAACAAATGTTCTTGTTTTTCATGACCTTGACAGTCTTGAGGAGTATTGGTCAGGTATTTTGTAGATGTGCCTCTACTGAATTTGTCTGATGTTTTTCTCGTGGTTAGAATGGAGTTACAGGTTTTGGGGAACAAGATCACAGAGATAAAGTGCCATTCTCATCACTCCACATCAAGGATACACACCATCACTTCCTGCCACCGATGTAGACCTTGACCATCACCTGCCTGAAGTAGTGGTTCTAAAGCTGTTCTTTACCCCCCATTTTCATGGAATAGTCTTTGGAAGAAAATGGCTATACACAGGCCACTCTTAAGTAATTGGGATTTATGCTCCATTTTCCTAATAGCAAAATTTCTACATAACTCTTTTGGAATTCTTCTGCATGAGGGATATGTCTCTTCCCCCCAATTTATTAATTTATCTACTCTTTATATCAATGTAGATGCATAGATATTTATTTTATATTTTGGGTTATAACCTAATCCTATATCTTGTTCAGATTGTTCCAGATTTTACCATTGGGAGCTCTTTCATTGTGTCCCTTTGAGACACTACCATAAACAGTGTTCTGTTTTATTTTTTTTTAACTTAATTACATTTGGCTCTGCAAGTGGCTCCCACCTCATTTTGCATATTTTCTGTTCTAATTTAGTCCTAGAATCAGCCATTTTCTAAGGAACCCTGGTTTCTTTTATTGGACAACAATATTAGAAACCAAGATGTGGGCACTAATTGGGCTCACCGTTACAGATATATGACTCTTTTATGCTCTCTCAGCTGACCTAACAAGGAAATATATGTGTCTATACTAACATGTGTATGTACACATATCTATGTATATTTTTAGATGTGACTATTCATATCTATATTAAGATAAATACAGATGAAAGACCTGAATGTGAGACAGAGATCCATCAAAATCCTTGAGAACACAGGCAGCAACCTTTTCGACCTCAGCCACAACAGCTTCTTCCTAAACACATCACCAAAGACAAGGGAAACGAGTGAAAATGAACTTTTGGGACTTCATCAGATAAAAAGCTTTTACCAGCAAAGGAAACAGTCAAGAAAACCAAAAGACAATAGACAGAATAGGAGAAGATATTTGCAAATGATATATCAGATAAAGGGCTAGTATTCAAAATCTAGAAAGACCTTATCACACTCAACACCCAAAGAACAAATAATCCAATCAAGAAATGGGCAGAAGACATCAATAGACATTTCTGCAAAGAAGACATCCAGATGGCCAACAGACACATGAAAAAGTGCTCCACATCACTCGGCAACAGGGAAATACAAATCAAAACCACAATGAGATACCACCTCACACCAGTCAGAATGGCTAAAATCAACCAGTCAGGAAAGGACAGATGCTGGTGAGGATTCTTAGTAAGGGGAACCCTCCTACACTGTTGGTGGGAATGCAAGCTGGTACAGCCACTCTGGAAAACAGCATGGAGGTTCCTCAAAAAGTTGAAAATAGAGCTACTTATGACTCAGCAACGGCACTACTGGGTATTTGCCCTAAAGATACAGATGTAGGGGCGCCTGGGTGGCTCAGTGGCCTCAGAGGCCTCAGAAGGCCTCTGCCTTCGGCTCAGGTCATGATCCCAGGGTCCTGGGATCGAGCCCCACATCGGGCTCTCTGCTTGGTAGGGAGCCTGCTTCCCTCTCTCTCTCTGCCTGCCTTTCTGCCTACTTGTGATCTCTGTCTGTCAAATAAATAAATAAAATCTTAAAAAAAAAAAGAGATACAGATGTAGTGATCTGAAGGGGCATGTGCACCCCAATGTTCATAGCAACAATGTCCACAATAGCCAAACTGTGGAAAAAGCCTAGATGTCCATCAATAGGTGAATGGATGAAGAAGATGTGGTATATGTGTGTGTACACACACACACACACACACACACACAATGGAATATTATGCAGCCATCAAAAAATGAAATCTTGCCATTTGCAACGAGGTGGATTGAACTAGAGGGTATTATGCTAAGTAAAATAAGTCAATCAGAGAAAGATAATTATCACATGATCTTGCTGATATGTGGAATTTGAAAAAATAGGCAGAGGATCATGGGGGAAGAGAGGAAAAAATGAAATGGTACAAAACCAGAGAGGGAGACAAACCATAAAAGACTCTTAAACTCAGGAAACAAACTGAGGCTTTCTGGAGTGGAGGGGGGTGCAAGGTGATGGGGCGGTGGGTGATGGACATTGGGGAGGTGTGTGCTATGGTGAGCGCTGTGAATTGTGTAAGACTGATGAATCCCAGACCTGTACCCCTAAAACAAATAATACATTATATATTAATAAAATAAAAAGGTGAAAAATATGAATTTATTTTGCTGTCTCCAACTGTAATCCATTACTCTAGCTCCTTTCCTTGCTCTCTGTAAATTCCCAATCCAGCAGTGGGAAAGCTGACTCCTCTCATGCATCCTCCATTTACTCGATGCCAGTATACCTTATAAACAGTATCAGAATTGTTAAGCCAAATCCCTGTGGAAAATAACTTCATCAGTTAGAATACAGTTCTTGCATGCAGTTATTTTTGACTTTAGTCTTTTAGAACCCACTCAATTACAAAGTTCCTCAGTCAGCATCATTTCCCCGTTCAGTGAGACTGATTTTTATATTGATTACACAGTTAAATTTGCTTATCACAGCCTGCATGCCTTTCTAGGATCCTCTGACCTCCTAAATTATTTTTTTAAAAATTTTGCATGCCTTAAGTTTCAAACTATTTATGCTCTAAAGTTCTGTGGGTTTGACAAATGCATGTCCCATATCTACATTTACTGATAATTAGTAGGTAAATTATGATCTTACCTCTGAATGGACAGTTTTAATTTTTTCTTCCTAATCAGTATGTAGGAAAAATCTAGAATAAAAAGTATTTTGCTGGAAATGGCAGGAACCATCTCTGCTCTACTCATCAGATGAAATTTTTCTTTGGCTTTACCGTATGCAGTTGGTTTCCCTTTCCTGTGTCCCAAAAGCTTTAAATAGGAGATTTTTATTTTGTTTTGCATTTTAGTATAAAGGAGCTTTTGTTATAAAAGAAGACCACTTGGAACAATAAAACTTTCTTTTCAGATCCAGTATTTTAAAAGGGAAAAAAATCCCTTAAATCTCATCTTGGTTCAGCCTCATAAGGTTGAGTAACAGACATAATGCAGTCCTGTGACAAAGCTTGGGATTTCCAGGTGAAAAATTGGCTAGTGTCATTGACGATTAATATACCACAGGAAAAGGGCACAGTCACCACCAGTAGGGTCTTTGTCTTTTATGAATGCAAGGATCAGTGAATACGTGCTTCCGAGTTTGTAAAGGGTGCTCTTTATCTCAGATGTTCTGCCCATGCAGAGGAGCAAAGAAGAAAGCTTCCTACCCAGGCAGAGCTTGGATTTGTCAGGTGTGATTTATGGCTATTTATTTTAGTTGCTATATGAGTAATCAATTTTTTTCCCTTGACAGTCTATACTACTATTTCTTTTGCCAAGTTTTTAATAATGAAAAGAACTGGCTTTGAAAATTGAAATGCCTCCAGCAGTGTATGTGAATGTGCCTGGAAAGAAATAAAGAAGAGGAAAGGATTTCTCTAGAGGAGGAAACTGTGTCTGTTTTGACTTTCTGTTTCCTAGCACTTGAGACATAATAAGTGCTGAAAAAATGCCATCAGGTAAGTGAAAAAGTACATGTTACCTGGTATTGTCATTATAGAATGGTAGTAATGCATTATAGAATGGTAGTAATGCAGCAAACATACCCATTGCAATTATTTGATAATTCACAAATAGGATCAATGAAGGTCTGACAACTTTTCTACCCCTGGAATAGATCTTCTGTCTGCAAACTCAGGGTTCTTTGGTTGTAAACATATTCATTGGCAGAAACATATTCATTGCAGGGAAAATGGTAGATTGGTTACTGCTATGGACTGAATGTTTGTGTGCCCCCCCCAATTTATATATTGAAGTCATAAACCTCAATGGGACTGTATATGGAGGTAGAGCGTTGGTAAAAGTAGTGTGTCATAAGGTTACAGCTCTGATCTGATAGGATGAGTGTCCCTTTAAGAAGAGAAAGAAAGACCAGAGTTCACCCTCTCTCCTTGCATGCACTGAGGAAAGACCACGTGAAGACACAGCAAGCAGGAAGCTCTCGGGGCACGCTGGGAAGAGAGAGATTACTAGAACCAGTTTGGCCAGCACCTTGATCTCAGACTTCCCTGGCTCTAGAACTGTGGGGAATAAATTTCTGTTGTTTTCAAGGCTCTCAGTCTATGACATTTTATTATAGCTGCCCACACAGATGAATACAGTCACAGAGTAGCAAAAGTAATGGTGTAACTCACAATCTTAAAGGAAGAGACGTAGGAAGTCTAGCCTCAGGGAAAGCCACCGAGACTTGCTCAGTCAGGCTCTCTTTTTGTGTGTGTGCTGGTGCCTGCTTGACTTATCCTATTGAGAGACTGTCCCTATGGTGGAAAAAAACCACTCACACTCAGATTTACATACTATTCCAGCAATCCCAACAGGAAGTTCTGTTTCCCATGTCTGAAAATCAGCCCTGGAGAAGGACTCTGATTAGCCCTGCTTAGAACAGGGGCTCACACTTTAGAATAAATGTTTCTCATTGAGAGGATAATTCGTTATTGACAAGGTTGCATGCCCATTGCTGTCACCGTGTAGAGAAGAGCCAGGCACGACCCCATCAAAACTCTGCATAAGGGGTTAGTGGTGGTGTTAAAGGAAAGGAGGAATAAATATGAAAGGACGTGGTCCACTTCATAGAGGCTGGCAGCCATATCTGTGATTTGGGGCAATCAAAGCATCTCCAAATTAATGCTCAGGGACTCAGAATCAAGTCCTCTTTTGACTAGTACAACTCTGATGGGCTTCCCATTTTCAGAAACTAGGCTTTTGTCTAGTTCCTGAAATCAAGTTGTCATCCTGTACTTGGGTTGTGAGTGTTTTAACGCGTTTTATCCCCATTTCCATAGGCTATGGCAGGAGCACATCTCCAGTATTCCTAGGTCCTCTTGACTTGAAATTTGTCAGGAAGTAGAATTCCATGGTTGGATCTACTCCTTTGAGATCAGTTTTCTGCCTTTTTGATTCCCGAGCATCATTTGCTTCTGGATTCCATATTGCCATGCTATGTCTACAGTATGTTTATTATAAAAACCCATTTTCCTCACGTTAGCCTCTGTGAAGTTGGCTGATACCCTGGAGTAATACTTACTACAATATCTGACCACGCCGGAGGAGGACTCTGCAAATCTGCAGTGTCGTTGAGGTTCACCTTTTTGTAGGTGCATTGACTCCAGATTCCTCTCAGTCCTTCTCTGCCTGTAATAGATTTACCTGAGATAGAAGAAACACCATTTATAACTTTTACAGCATGTATGCCTTAACTTTTGATATTCACATTTTATGTAGTTTCCTCTAATATTAATTCTGGGCTTTGGCCAATGGGACATGAACGAACATGACACAAGCAGAGGCTTGAAAATAATTTGTATACTGGGGTATTGTACTCTTGGGCTGTTCAATCTTGGATTCCTGAGGCACTAAATAAAGATGTCTGGCTGTGCTCTTGGAGAGACTATGTGTGTGTGTTGCGGGGAGAGAGAGAGGGGGAGAGATGGATGCTAGGACAACTGGAACGGTTCCACTGGTTCCATCCATTCTAACTAAAGTACCATACTGGCAAAAGAAGCTATCTTGGATAATCTAGCCCCAGAAGAAATGCCAACTAAAGACTACTTAGATTGCAGAATTGTGAGAAACAAGGAATCATTATTGTTTTAAGCCCCTAAATCTTGCAATGGTTTATCGTACATGAGAGATAATGAAACACACTGCTTTTTGTCAAATTTGGGGATGCCAGTCTTTTGTCTTTGCCCTGCCTTGGTTCCATTCCAGAAGTCAGGATGAGCACTCAGTTACGAGCAGACATTCCTGCCACATTTCTGATGCAGTGAGGAGGTAGGGTGTCAATGAATCAAGAACCTTCCCTCTGCAGTGGAGCTGGGAAAATTCAAGTCTGTTTTCTGTCCAATGGTGGCAACATCTGTCTGTCTTGTAGGCTGTGAGATGTTGTCTCTTACAGCTTTAGTGCGTTCATACAGTGGTTGAGAGAATTTAATGCAATGATGGACATGAAGCATCAGGCTGAGACTTGGTAATCTATCTGTAGTGGCTGTCATGTTTATCAATCTTTCTTCTTTCTTCTCAGGTTTTATAGACTCTTGAATTTTCTCTGTGGCCCTCAGAATGCAGATACCTGACTAGGGGTTTGCCATTGGGATGAGCCTGTGTCTCCAGCTATCTGACTGGGGATTTCAGTCTTCTGAGTCTGACTTTGTAGGCACAACCTTTCTAGAAGGTCTGTCCAGGAAGCTGCTGCTGCTGTTGTTGTTGTTTCCAGCTAATTTCTCTCCACACTTCTGGAACCACACTCCCACCATGTTCCCCTAGATGCGCTCTTCCTTCACGCTTCTGCTGCCTGTTCTGTAATCAAAGCGAACGCTGAAGTCCCATGTCTGGACTTCATCTTTTAGTAACCAATAGATCATTACCATATGGATTTGGCTACTTTCCCAGCTCTGGTTGTTTGGCTACGGCTGTGACTCCCAGCCGTGTTGCACGCTACTCATGGAAATTATTTATGTGATTCAATGGCCTCACTCTCATCTGAAATATGATTTTTGACCGATTCACCCATAGCTCTGAAATATGTTATGGAAAGGTAATTGCCTAATGCCCATGTAATAGCTATCTCCTCTTTGGGGGATTAGGTATCGAGAATATTTGAAAGAAATGAGCTGGCTAATGCATAATATGATTATTAAATTTTTTCCAAAGGTTATACTAGTCGAATATGCAATCTCAAATGATATTTAATTAAAAGTTAGAATTTCTAGTCCATGGTGTTTGGAGCATCAGAATTTTTAATTAAACCTGTCTTTGCACTGGTAAATTTTCAAGGGTTATTAACCAACAACACAATTTTTTAAAAACCTGATTTTTCAATCAAGCCACTAACTAACTTTGTGCCTTTAAGTAGGTCACTTAACTTCTCTGGGCTTCAACCTGATCACTTATGAAAGAAAATGTTACGTATACCAATAAATTTGGATGAAATCCTAAAAAATTCAAACCTAAAAAGAAATAGAAAGCCTCAATACTTTTATAATCATTATGTTAGTCTGCTGAGGCTTCTATTAAAAAAAAAAATATCACAGTCTACGTGGCTTAAACAACAGGAATTTATTTTCTTGAAATTCTGGAGGTTGGGAAGTCCAAGACTAAGGTGCTGCTCCTGGTGAGAATCATTCCTGGCTAATAGACAGCTGCCTTCCCACTGTACTTTCACATGGCAGGAAAAAAAATTAGCTGTTTAACAGCCCTTACAAGTACACTAATCCCTTAGGATCAGAACTCTACCCTTATGACATGATTTAACCTTAATTACTTTCTTACGCCAGATACAGGCACACCGATTGGTAGGCCTTCAACACATGCATTTGGAGGGAACATAAGTCAGTCCATAGCAATCACTAAATTGCTAGAAAAATACAAGGAAAATATTAAGAAAACAAGGAAAATATAGTTTCTGTGAAACTTTAAATGAAAAGCTCATTTTATTTTTAAAGATTTTATTTATTTATTGAGAGAGAGAGAGCATGAATGGGGGGGGGGAGAGGATAGGGGAGAAGCAGACTCCCCCTGGAGCATGGAGTCTTACGTGGGGCTCAGTTCCAGGACTATGAGATCATGATGTGAGCCAAAGTCAGATGCTTAACCAACTGAGCCACCCAGGTGCCTAAAAGTTGATTTTAAGCTTACATGAACTCTTAGAACCCAGGAAAAGGGTGAATATTTCCCACATCATTTAATGGAGCTAAATGGAACCTTCATTGCAAAATCAAGTGAGTATAGCCTGAGAAAGAAAATTATCTACAAATCTCCCTTGTGAATATAAATGTATGAATTGTAAAAAAAAAAGAAAATCATTAGCAAACCATATCCAACACTACATAAAATGATAATATAAACAAGTTTTTGAAAAAAGTTTATGTATTTATTTGTCAGAGAGAAAGAAAAAGAGAGCACAAGCAAGGGGAGTGGCAGGCAGAGGGAAAAGCAGGCTCCCTGCTGAGCAAGGAGCCCAATGCAGGATTTGATCCCAGGACACTGAGATTGTGACCTGAGCTAAAGGCAGATGCTTAACCAACTGAGCCACGCAGGTGCCTCTATAATAAACAAATTTAGTCTAATAGAGAAATCTGAGAGTGGTTTAATATAAAAAAAATCTGCAAATGTCACTAATTAACAGATGAATGTGGAAGGTAATATATAACCACCTGAAAAAAAATGCAGACCTTTTTTTTAAACATTTAATTTTTTTAAAGATTTTATTTATTTATTATTATTTTTTTTATTTGACACACAGAGATCACAAGAAGGCAGAGAGACAGGCAGAGAGAGGGAGAGGAGGAAGCAGGCTCCCCACTGAGCAGAGAGCCCGATGTGGGGCTCAATCCCAGGACCCTGGGATCATGACCTGAGCCGAAGGCAGAGGCTTAACCCACTAAGCCACGCAGGCACCCCCGGACTTTTTTTTTTTTTAATCAGCATCCTTTCATGAGAAACACTTTAGTGAAAAATGACTATAAAGAAATTTTCTTAACTTAAAGATACCTAACAAAAATTGAATGCAAATATCCTTCTTCATAAAGTGTTTGAAGCATCTATTTAGAAATTAGAAATTGGGAATTATTTAGAAATTTAGAAATTAGGAATAAGATACCGATGCCCATGTCACCTTTTCTGGAGGGCCTAGCTAGGGTAAGAAAACATATTGGACAAAATGCCTAAGAATTGGAACTAACAAATCTGTAAATGATGAGGTGCTGTGATTGAATACATAGAAAATGCAAAAGAATCTATGGTGAAATTATTAAAAACAACACAGGTGTTTATCTAAAAGTGGAGTCTGAGAAAGGTACTGGGATGCATGGCTTGTTTTGGGTGGTGACCTCAGGAAGTTGCAGTGAAGTGGCTGGAAGAGGGGGACCAGGAGTGAGAGAAGCCAGACACAGTGTGTTATCGAGTTAGCTATGGCTGCGGACAATTGCATTTTCATCCCACTGATGACTCTCTGAAGGTCTGTGTCGACTGTGACTTAGAACTATCCCTCCAAATGTGGGATGTTGGTGGAGAGTCTCCAAAGTGTATGTCTGAGGTAGGATACTGGCAGGATATACATCAAATTGCCCACCATTCTTTTGCTAAAATTGGAAGCGGGATGACAAAATGTGGTTGGTGCAGAGCCCCAAGCATCTGTTGCAGTGACTGGATATAAGACCACTATAAAAAATAAATTGGATTTCTACATACAAAAATAAACAGAACACATAATTAAAATAATTAAATACTATATAATGTTAAGTTATATATTATGTTATATATTATATATATTATTAACATAATATTATATCATTATGTTAAATAATTAACATAATTAAAAATATGTGCTAGACATGTATAGAGCAAGTTATAAAAATTATAAACTTCCTTGGAAGTCCATGTATGGCTAAATGAGTAGAAAGATTTACCATTTTCATGGAAAATAAATCCATAGTGTAATGATATAAATTCCCCTCAAAGTGATCCATAGAAGGGCAATCCTGTCAATATATCATGCAGTGTTTTAAAAAAATACTTCGTATGGATTTGCTTTTTTTTTTGTCTTCCCCAACATAATGAATGTTAGGGGATTTATAACAAAGTAACTTGATAAGGTGGAAAGAATATGCACTTTGGAATAAAACTAAACATTATTTTTAGTGCTGTTGCTAGAAAATACTTAACCTCAGAGAAATCATTCATTTTATGAAGGAAGGAGTAATGCCTAAACTCAAAGAATTAGGAGGACTAAATGAAAACAGAACAAAATGATTAAGTGAGAACATAAAGAAAGTGCCTGGCACATACTAGGCATTTAGGAAGTTTTCAATCTCTTTTCCTTGAAGACAGGCTTCCATTTTATAGTTCTCAGTATTTCCATTCTGTGGTCAACAAACTCACAAAATTAGAATAGATTTTTACCAGGTGTGAAACTTTCTGGAGAATAGAGATATCAAGGGAAGAAGCATTAGCTTGAAATGTCTGTGTTCCCTTGACAACTGGACCTCTTTTTCCTACTTTACTATCACCTAAATCCCTGTTGTCACTTTCTTTATGATGTTCTTTTAGACATTCTTCTTTTTTTAAAATTTAAATTCAATTTAGTTAACATATAGTGTATTATTAGTTTCAGGGGCAGAATTTGGTGATTCATCAGCTGCATATGACACCCAGTGCTCTTTACCTCAAGTGCCCCGCTTAATGCTCAACACACACTCCCTACCTCTATGACCCTATCCCTGCCCACCTCCCCTCAGTTTCTTTCCTAGAGTTAAGAGTCTCTTATGGTTTGTCTCCCTCTGTGTGTTTTTTTTTTTTTTTTTGAGATTTTATTTAGTTATTTGACAGACAGAGATCACAAGTAGGCAGAGAGGCAGGCATAGAGAGAGGGGGAAGCAGGCTTCCCACCGAGCAGAGAGCCCGACGTAGGGCTTGATCCCAGGACCCTGGGATCATGACCTGAGCCGAAGGCAAAGGCTTAACCCACTGAGCCACCCAGGTCCCTCCCTCTGTGTTTTTATCTTATCTTATTTTTCCTTCCTTTCCCCTAAGTTCATTTGTTTTGTTTCTTAAATTCTGTATCTGAGTGAAATCATATGGTATTTGTGTTTCTCTGACTGACATTACACTTAGCATAATACCTTCTAGTTCCATCCACGTCATTGCAAATGGAAAGGTTTCATCCTTTTTGTTGGCTGAGTAATACATTCTTGATTTTAAAGTAACCAGTTCTATCAATCTTTTTCTTATGCTTAGTGCTTTTTTGGGTCTTATTCCATAAAATACACTAATTATGACAGCTTTATAATAAATCTTGATGTCCAGGAGAACAAGTCTCCTGTATTATTCTTTTCAAATATTCTTGGGCCTTGGATCATTCATGTTAATTTTAGAATCAATTTGTGAAGTTTCTCAACAAACTATGTTAAGATTTTGATTGATATTACAGTATTCTGTAGGTTAATTTAAGTTGAATTTACATTTTTTAGAATATTGAGCTTATCTATCTGTGAACATAGAACAAATCTAATTTATTCAGCCTTAATGTTTTTTACAAAATGTTTTATTTTTTTTTTAAGTTAAGTGTTGAGTTTGTGGGTGTGAATTGTGGGGCTCTGCTTCATAACTTAAAGATATGCATTATGTATCAAATGTAATCTTCTTAAAAATGAGGAAATATGCCTTACATGGAATATAGCCATTAAAATTGATGGTAAAGTTACTGATATGGAAAGATCCCCAGCATCTTAATAAGGAAGAAATGCCTTTTTCATAATAGCACATGTTTTAGGTCAATGCCATTTATTAAATGCAAGCAAAATGATGAGTGTAGAATAAAGAGAGAAATTTGAAATCTATTGAACATGCAGAATTGAAATCAAGAGTCAGGTAGAGAAGCACTTTGAAAATGATGAAGTAAGAACATTTGACAATCCCTTCCTCCTTCCAGAAAAGCAACAAGAACACTGACGAAAATGGTCAAAATTAGAATGTACAGAACTCTGGAAATGACAGGATTGCAGCATGTGAGGAATGTCTGTTCCAGAAAGTCAGCTGGATCACGGTGAGAATATTGAGCTTTATGGTATCTTAACTTGCACTCACCTCTCTCTCTTTTTTAGATTTGCAATAACTTTGAAAACTGACACCCTGACACCGGCAAACTAATGGCTAGTGAAGAGGGTGATACGGGTTTGGAACTCTCTAAAAGTCCCGTTCCTAGAAATTTGACATTATTTGTCCTCTCCGGTAGCTCACTAAAAATGTCTATTCCCATAGCTTGTCTTTATATGCCTTCAGGACTCACTCTGCGTCGATAGTCCTCTCCCTGGAGTGAACCAACAGCAACTGTTTAACACTGGCCAGGGTGGTAAATAACCAGTTAGGGCTAAAAAATGCAGCAGACAGCACTTAAAGGAAAAAGCTGAGAACGAGATGTCCACGCGGCATGAGCATGGATGTGTGCAAGCCTACGAAAGGCATGAAAAGGCCCTTGTTTCTCTGACCTCAAGGCTAGGAAGGCTGAGGAAGAGTTGTACACCGCCTGCCAGAGCTCGGGAGGCTTGCCCCGATACATGCACAGAACCTTCCAGCACAGACAGAGACACTTCCTGATTCAAGGCATGTAAGGAAATCTCTGTCCAGTCTTTAGCTGACCATTAAGTTACTCAAGTAGAGACTTCAGTGGCCCCATGTAACAAAGGATACAAACTTCACAGGACTAATTTCACTGAACAGGCAACAGCAACAAACCTTGGGCAGGGAGGATCAGATTTTTATAAAAGTAAATAAGCATGTCTCTTAAAATACCTAGTTTTTAAAGAAAATTAAGAAATATGCATAGAAATAAGAAAGTATGGCCCATACGCAGAAAAAAAATGCCATCACTAGACACTACCCCTAGGAAAACCAGACATTTTTACTACACCAAGATCTTATTTTATTTATTTAAATTCAAGTTAGTGAACATGTAGTGTATTATTAGTTTCAGGGGTAGAATTTAGTGATTCATCAGCTGCCTATAGCAGCCAGTGCTCATTATATCACATGCCCTCTGTAATGTCCACCCCCCAGATAACCCCACCCACCTCCTCTCCAGCAACCCTCTGTTTGTTCCCTACTGTCAGGAGTTGTTTATGGCTTGCCTCTCCTTCTCTTCTCCTGTGTTCATCAGTTTTATTTCTTAAATTCCACATATGAGTGAAATCATATGGTATTTGTGTTTCTTTGACTGACTTATTTCACTTAGCATCATACTCTCTGGTTCCATCTGTGCCTGCAAATGACAAGATTTCATTCTTTTTGATGGCTGAGTAATATTGCACATTCACCAAAAAATAAGCTATTTTAAATATGATCAATGAGCCAAAGGTAACCATGTCTAAAAAACTAAAGGAACAAATGAGAACAATGTCTTGCCAAATAATGAATATGAATAAAGAGAAATTATCTAAAGGAACCAAATTCTGCAGTTGAAAAGTACAATAAATAAAATGCTAAATTCACTAGAGGGGCTCTGTAGCATATTGAACAGGAAAAAGGATAAGGCAGAGAACTTGAAGATAGATTGATAGAGGTTATGCAGTCTCAGGAACGGAAAGTAGAAAAGAATGAAAAAAGATGAACAGAAATTCAGCGGTCTGTGTGATATCACTATATGCATAATGGAAATCCCCAAAAGAAAGGAGAGAGAAAACGGAGAAGAAAGAGTATTTGAAGAAATAGTGATTAAAAACTGTCAAGTTTTGAAATCCCCCAGACAGAGAATCTTAAAAGCAATAAGAGAAAAGTGACTCATCACATACCGGGGATTATCAGTAATGATCAGCTGACTCTTCTCATCAGGAACCATGGACATCAGGGGCGCCTGGGTGGCTCAGTTAAGCATCTGCCTTGGGCTCAGGTCATGATCCCGGAGTCCTGGGATCGGGCCTGATGTCATGCTCCCTGCTCGGTGGGGAGTCTGCTTCTCTCTCTGCCTTTGCCCCTTCCCCCACTCATGCTCAATGTCTCTTCTCTCTCTCTAAAAAAAAAAAAAAAAATCCTTAAAAAAAAAAGTGGAACCACGGACACCAGAAAGCAGTAAAATGACATATTTAAAGTGCTGAAAGAAAAAGACTATTAACCAAGATTTCAATATCCAGCAAAACTATGATTCAAAAATGAAGGATAAATTAAGACATTTCCAGATAAACAAAAGCTGAAAGAATTTGTTGCTAACAGATCTCCCCTACAAGAAACACTAAAGAGTGTACATCAGACGGAAACAAAAGGATAATAGATATTATAGGTAATATATTCATATTATATATAATAGGATATAATAGTACTATGAATCAACAAGAAGATAAAATAGTAAAGATAACTACGTAGATAAGTATAAAAGACAGTATAAGTGTATTTGTATCTGTAATTTTTTTTTCTCCTACTGAAAACTGCATGACAATAATTATAATATTGTGTCACTGGACTTACAGTGTATAAAGATGCAGTTTTTATGACAACAGCACAAAGGAGGTGGGGTTAAAGCCATATTGCAGCAAAGCTTTTGTATACTACGGACTATGTGCTTATCTAACTAGAAGATTATAAGTTAAATTAATTTACTAATTACTAATATCACTCAAAAAATCATAAAAGAGACAAGATAATTAAAACCGTACACTAGGAAAATCCCTGTGAAGCACAATAGAAACAATGATGGAGGAAAAGAGAAACAAAAAAAGATACATACTTACAGGAAACACATAGCAAAATGACAGAAATGTATCTTGCCTTTTCAGTAATTATATTAAGTGTAAGTGGACTGAACACTCCAACCTAAAGTCACAGAAATGAATAAAAAATATAATCCAACTGCGTTCTCTGTATAAGAGGCACAATTTGGATAGCAAGATCAAATAGGTTAAAAATAAGAGGATAACCAAAGATACCATGTAGACAATACCCGAAAGATGGCTGATGTGGCTTTATTAATATCAGCAAAATAGAGTTTAACAACAGAAGAGTGTGACCAGAGAAAACAAGGCTATTTATTGCCCTTTTTAAGTGGGTCAGTCCATCCCCAAATTATTGGAGTGCAGGAAAATCAATGCTTAGAGGGAAATTTATTACTGTGGTTATAAATTTATGGCTGAAAACTAATAAATAAGTTGGCAAGGTTGCCGGGTACAATATCAGCACAGAAAAATCAATCGTATTTCTATGCACTAGCAATGAATAATTCAAAATAAAATTAAGAAAAGCAATTAAAATATTAAGGAAATGAAGAAAACTCTATTTACAATGGAACAAAAAAGAATAAAATACTTAGGAATAAATTTAACAAAAGAACAAAATTTTAAAAATATATATTTTTCTCTTTTTTTAAATAAATGTATGAGATGATGGATATTAACTTAGTGTGGTGATCATTTCACAATATATGTAAGTCAAATGATTGTTCCAAACACCTTAACCTTATACAGTGCTGTGCGTCATTTATATCTCAATAAAAGTAGAAAAAAGAAGTATATACACTGAAAACTAACAGACTGTTTTAAGAAGTAGTGGTAAGAATGTGGAGACACTGCATCCTTACCCAAGAGCACTGAAACACATCCATACGAAGACTCGCACACAAATGTTCATACCTGTGATGCACGTAAGACTAAAACATGGAAACAACTCCTATAAATATAGAAATAAAATGTATTATATTCATATAATGGAATATTATTCAGCTGTACCAAAAATGGTGTACGATTCGAGCTACAACATGCATAAGCCCAGAAGCCGTTACGCTAAGTGGAAGAAGTCGGTCACCAAAAGCACGTTATATTGTATGTCATTGCTTAGTTCCCATCTATATGGAATGTCCAGAATACGCAAATTCTTACAGACAGAAGATACCTTAGTTGTTGCCATGGGCTGGCGAGGGAGGAGAATAGGGAATGACCGATAGGTGTAGGGTTTCTTTGGGGGTTGATGAAAATTTTCTTGAATTAGATTGTGGTGATTGTTGCACAACTCTATGAATAGACTGAAAACCACTGACTTGTACGTATTAAGGAGGTGAGTTTTAGCTTATGTATATTGTGTCTTAATAAAGCTGTGATTTTAAAAAAGATGCATTCCAAGGTCCTCTTCAGGCCTGATGCTTTCTTTTAAGGCACATGACCCAAACGTAACAGTTAGCTATAGCAAACCTAATTAATCGCAGAATCGTCCAGGAAAGGAGGTTTCAGATTTTCGATACCCACAGAGAATTTCTTGCAGGTATTTTGTGTGTACGAAAGCTGCTTGAAAGTCCTTCGCTGCCAAACCAGACCAAAGGAGTGACTGCGGTTGGTGGGCCTGACTCATTGCCTGGTCCCAGAATTGGAAAATCACTGCCTGTTGCCTATTTAAAAAAAATGTACAGATTCCATGCCCCTTGTTATGCTCAAGTTCATCTCTGCTCAGATGAAGAGTTTCCTATGGTTGCATCTGGGCGTTTCTGGGCCCCAGGCTCTGGGACCTCTTGAGAGGGAAGAGCTCTTACAGGATAGCATAATGAACTTGAGTGATACAATAGAAAATTGTACAGCCTTTAAAAAAGCAACTTATTATATTAAAATGTACGGTAAAAATAGTATGTGTACTTTTAAAAATATTCAACAAGTACAGAAGAAGAGTCCTACTTTGTCACAAAAACCACATTTTTGTGTTACTCTGCGGGACATTTGCCTTTGTGCCCTCGGATCCTGTCTCTCCTCTGTTCTGTATTTGCGGGGAGCTCACTTCCCACCCTCTGGCTTATCCTCAGGTTTCTGGGAAGGTTTCCCTGATGGAATGTGCTGGCGGGACCCTGGGTGGTACCCCCTTGGCTTCAGGTGGCATTTCTAAGGCAGGTGCCTCTCCTCTGTGGTCCTGTACCCTCTCAGGAGCCCATCACGGTCCCAGCTTCTCCGTGGTGGCTCTGGCACCTGGGATTTGGTTCTCCTCCCGCCCTGGGGTCATTGCAACTTCCTGGGTTTTGCTGGACTCAGCAGCTTCTCACCCCGCGCCATTTTGCATCTGAGCTTTTCCCATCGTCTGGTCTGCGGGTGTGTTCGGTTCTTCTGCTGGAAATATCTGCGGTAGTTTGTTCTCGGCCTGGACCCTGACTGACAAGGAACATTCTTCCAGAAGTTTTCTACGATTATATATTCATATAGATAAAGAGCCTTTTTGTGTAAATGAGGTAATAATAGCGATGAGCTGCCTTTCTGTCTGGAGAGCTTTCCTGTTAGCCCGTGTAGACTGACAGCTGTCCATTTTTTAAATAGCCTCATGTTACTCCATCATAGGGACATCGTACGGACATACCGTAGTGTATTTAACTGGTGTTGTGTTGGTGGAGTTGAAGTCCCCTCCAGTTTCATGTTATTAATAACACTGGTACATGTATCCCTCATTGTATGTCTAGGAACATTTGGAAAGCTCAGAGAAATTGCCATGTTGGTTTCTGAAGAGATGATCTGAATTTCTACTCCAATGTAGAGGCGTACCTGTTTCCTCATATTCTTACTCATTCTGCGTATTATCAAACCTTCAGTTCTTTCCAATCTGATGGAGGTAGAAAAGGCCAGATCTCATTTTTTTAAGAGCAGTTTTCAAATAATGGATGTGCTTAAGGGGACCTGTGTCCTTATGTAGAGAAGCCTTGGGTGGCGTGTGACCTGGAAGTCAGAGGTCAAACAAAGCAGGGGCTGCCATTGCCCACGTGACATCTGGAAGCCCGAGCCAGGGCCTGTGCAGAGTATGCAGAGTATGGAGTTGCTCTCCCTTCAGAATGGGCCCGGAGTGAACCGATGTGGAGGACATGCTTGTCTTGTGGAAGTGTGTGTGCGGGGGTGTGCGGGTGCAACGGCTCCTTGCTTCTGGTATATGGGACTTAATGTTCACTCCCTAGAACATTAGGGTCAAAGCCCACCCTAGGCCCTCTTGCTGGAGATTTTCTGGGCCTTAAGTAGCTTAGACCTCCAGAAGGATTAACTGCTGAAGATGAGCTCCAAGTGAGACTGCGGTTTTCAGGGACCGGTCAGTAGGATTTTTCTTCATGGGACTGAAAGTCCCACACAGGAGGCTCAATGGAAGGGTTATTCTCTCAAAAGAGAGCAGATGCCAGGAAAGGAGAGCAAGCCTGGGGCTGCGCTGGCAGCCTGGGAGTCCAAGTGTGGTGGTGGAGGGTGCCTGTAAGGGTAGAAGAGCTTGGGATGCAGGGAAGAAGCTTCCAGAAGGACAACGAAGACGGAGTTGTTGGGAAAGATTCTACTTGAGGGAGGCTGATCTGTGCAGCCCCGCCATGCATGGGGCCTTCTTTGTCGGTGGCACCCCCCACTCCCACCCCCACCATGTAAGCTGGCCAGCGGAGGGAGAGAACAACAGGAAAAGTGGGACGGGGATTTTCTGAAGGTCCCATTTACCCGCCTCATGGATTTACTGTTGCCCCTGCCCCAGGACCCATGCAAATCTACAGACTGAGTGTTTCTCCATTTTAGGGTTGTTGTTTTTTTTTGGTTTTGTTTTTTTTTTTATATCTTAGCAGAGAGCTCATTTTTTGCCTTCTGTGTGGTCTTCCAGTTAGCTTAAATTGGGGAGGGTGAGGAGCCTGGCAGAAAAGACTAGAAAACAGAAGAGATCTGAGGTTGGGGGGAAGAGGGAGAGGGAGAGGAGGAAGAGGAGGAGGATCTAATGCCAGAAGTAGGTCTCTTGCCGAAGGCTAACCCCCATCGAATCATTGTTGGAATCTGTTTCCCTGCTGGTTTAAGTCACGTAGATGAGGTCCCCTTTATTCCTCTGCCGCTGTGCTTCCTCAGCTGCCTCTGATTTTGAAGAGCAAAGCCCTTCTGCCCCTAGGGTTAGAAGTGTGATTGCTTCTCCGTTGTCCACATAGGTGCAGCTCTTTCTGAATATCTAAAATCTGTTCAGTCAGAAATTGCTACTTTCCCAAGCACTCTCTCCCCCTCTTAAGGAATTAAGTAACCGTGAAAACTGCCCTGCTTTCTGAGAGGTGACTGTGTAGTGACCTCAGAGCCGCCTCTTGGCCTTGACTCCACAGAGAGTGGAGAAATTCATGGCCTGCTGTGATGAAACAGGGTAAAAACGGAAAGGAAATAAATGATATTTTCCTACTTTTAGGAGCCTATTACAAAAATAGAAGCTGAAAGTTAAAACAAAACAAAACAAAAAACTGAAGAAGATTCTCAGCTGTGAGGTGAGCATAGATTGAAATATCCCCTAAGAACTTTGGGTTCAGGGGGCGTCTGGGTCGCTCAGTGGGTTAGGCCTCTGCCTTCAGCTCAAGTCATGATCTCAGAGTCCTGGGATGGAGCCCCGTATCAGGCTCTCTGCTCCGAAGGGAGCCTGCTTCCTCCTCTCTCTCTGCCTGCCTCTCTGCCTACTTGTGATCTCTGTCTGTCAAATAAATAAATAAAATCTTAAAAAAAAAAAAAGAACTTTGGGTTCAGGAAAACCATCCTTGCAACTTTTCACAATATCCTGAGTGTGAGATGTTGAAATCCTTAATAAATACCATCTTTTAATTCAGGACAGCTGAGTCAACAAATGTGACTGTCACTCTTGGTTTCCTCCTCCTTGCCATCTTGCAAGTAAGAGGAATTTTCAGTGAGGTCCCCTGAAATCCTTCCTGGCTAACCCTCAATGGCCTTGGCCTCTAGGCTCGATATTGCTTCCCTGGATGGCACGCCATTTCAAATATTTTGCATACTTGCCTACTAGTTATTTAAAAACCAAAGCAATCGAAGCAACCAACCTATGACCCCTGCTCTTGCAATGAGAAAACACAGCTGCTCTAGGAAGCCTGTGAATTTCCATCGATACCGTTTTCATGGTTGCATTAAACAGTGCTATTTCCCTGCTGGAGCTGGGACAAGCCAGACACCAGGCAGCTTGACCGTGAGGGATTGAGAGGTAATAGGCTGGCTGAGAAGCAGGGCCACGCTCCTCATGCCGGGGGACTGTGTGCAGCTGGACTTAGCACACATCTGATGAGATGTCACACTTTCAAAAGCACTGGGGAGGCATTTAACTCAGGCCAGATCTCTGCTGCGTGAGCTCCCTTTCCCCAGTCGGTGTGTCTGCAGTGAGGGCTGAATTTATAAAACACCACAGTGAGGCTGGCAGGCTGACAGCCAGTGGGAACTGGAAAGGGAGGAGGTGAGATTGTCTGTGTTGTTGGGACCTGGTGGAAGTGGGCTTGGCCTCATCTGTCTCTTGCATTAAGGTGATGCTTAGGGGGTACTTTGGACGTGAATTACTTAGGGAGCGTCCTGGCAGCTGGTTCTGAGCAAAATGTAGAATGCGAAGATGCGAAAAAGCTAGATATCCCCGGATACCATGTTTTAACAGGGAGCTTGCAAATATACTCTTTATAGCTTTGCTGCCCAGCCTGGAAAGTGACACACGGTAGAAGTTTCAGACAAGGAAAGACAGGGTACTAGACTCACACCGAGAGAGACGATTGTCCAGGCCCCCATGCTGTCATCCTTGTAGGATCCTCCGCTCTCATAGGACGGTCCCTTAGTGCTTGCCTTGAGTATTGCAAAAACCGTTAACCTCGGTCCTGTCTCGGGTTTTTTCTATTCCGTGCTTCCGGCTGCAAACACACCGGGCTCTGTGCTGGGGCTATGTGTAGAGAGGCTGTCTCTTCCCTTAAGGCTCGGTAGCGCGTGGGGAAATCACCAGGAAAGGGACAATTAACTGCAATTCTAGAAGAATTGCCAAAGACAGGGAATAAAGTTCTGAGAGACTCTCAATCATTTTTTTTCTTTAGTAAGCCCCTTAAGGTTATTAACTATTGATTTTAAAATCAGAAAGGTAGTTTCTTGATTTGTAAAGAGCCTATTAGAGTCTTAAGAGAAGTGGGGTTTATGGTCACCCATAGGCAGTGGTAGATAAAAACAATCATCTCTAATTTATAAATTGGGAGCAAGGCATTCAAGGCCATGCATCAAAATATATATAAGTATATAAATACATGTCATTTATCATAAGCACATACATTTCTAGAGCTTACCAGAGGAATTCTAACTTAAAATTTCTCTTAAGCCTCTCTACTTATATTAATATAACTCAAGACAACTCTTCCCTTGTACTCATGGTTCCCTTAAATTTAATACATGTCTACTAAATACGTATTTCCATGCGAATGTCCATGGCAGGCACCAGCAGTGAAGTGAAGAGGGAAGGAGAACGGGCTGGGAGGACCAGTAGCAACACAGCTCTGGCCAGGAAGACAGAACCTCAGTTTTGGGATGAACTGATTCTCATTCTAGCCTTTCTATTAGGATCTGATGAATCCTTTAAATACATTTTTCATTAGATGCCCAGATAACCAGAAGACATATGGTGCTACCGTTCCACTGGCATTTATGAACAGAAGCAGCTGGTAAGCAGATTGAAATTTTTAAAAAGGGAACAAGAGAGCCAAAGGGGATCGAAATTGTTATCAATCAGTCCTGAATTCTTCAGCCTTCATGCAGGTCTTGAACTAGCCAGAAGGGGTTGAAAGAGTACGCAGAACTGGCTTTGTAATCTGGCTGGGAGGGTGTCACCTGTGACAGGGACAGATGGGATCTTCTTTGGGCCCAGGAGCCTCCATTATGACAATATATATGAACAGATCCTGTTTCTAGAGGCAAAATGATGTTCAAGAGGCTGCAGGGAAGACGGGAGGATGCTTGTTGGCTGTGTGGGTCATGGGAGGGGGTCGTGGAAGGTTGTACAGATTGATGAGACTGCCCGTGTGTTGCTCTCTTAGTTTTCAGAAGCAGTTCACGTCTCGTTTTGTAAATTTCAAGCCATGGCGACTACACTGGCTCAAGCCCGATCAGCCAACTGGAATGATTCACACCGTCATTAGGAGTTGATTTTTTTTTTCCCTCAACAAACTAATTTTAAACTATTAGGCTCCGTTTTTGTACCTTGATTTTCCTCCCATTTTAGGCAAATTCCGCAAGACTTCTGGAACCATCTCTGTTTCATTTGAAACCCATGTTCTGATAAACATATTGTTGTGGAATGTTGAGCAGGTACTAAGTGTTGTGTGAGGCGTTTTGCATTTACCATCCAATCTGAGTCTTGTCGAGGGAAGTAAGGCTCAGAAAGGGTAGACGAGATGCCTGAAGGTTTGCCGAGCCATCAAGCAGCAGAACCAGGATTTTAATCCCAGTTTCTCTTACTCCAAAGCCATTCTCTGACTCTTGCCATTCAGTATTGGAGAAGTCATAACTACTGAGGTCTTTCCAGGACCCCAATGTGATCGTAGACAAAGATCACCAAAGGTTGTGGATTCAAATGCTGAAAAGGAAGAGGTCTCATTTTATGAAGGATTGGGTAGCCCTCAAAGGATTCAGCATGAGCGTTGGACTGAATTTTCCATCTTTGTAGGGAGGGAAATCAGGGTAGTGCTACCTTAGGGCTCCTGGAAGTTTGACTGCAGGGAACGGGGTACAGAGATCAAGGCTTCCTTGGACTGCGTTCTTTGACTTGAGTCCTACAGCTAAATGAAGAAACTGCCAAAGTTTCAACTCCTGCCAGCTCTGGAAAATGTTTCATTCTCCTCCAAAGCCAGGTTTTAAACACATAGTGAGCAATCCTAAAAATGAAGATACAGCAATCATTCTTTTGAAAGGAATGAAATTTTAACATCCCCTGACCAAAAAAAAAAAAAAAAAAAAAAAAAAAAAGTGCTCCATTAAGCCACTGAAATAAATAAAATGGTCAGCTGATATCTTTATAAATCATCCAAGACAGTGTTGCCGGCCTCGTTCCTCTTCATCCAGAGGTCCAGACAGGCAGCTTCATTTCCTTAGCTCTCAGTCTTTCTAAGGAGGGGACACTATTAGGACTGGTGCCTAATGGAGACCGGAGAAAGAGTCCCACTCTCCCAAGCCCTGCCCAAAACATGCAGGGATGGCCCTAGTCTGTGTTTTCTGCTGCTTGATTTTGAGAACAAGTCACTGCTGACAACGGCTGACACACTTTGTCGGTGCAAGTGATCACAGGATTTTGTTCTTGCCGAGGGTCCCGCTTCCTCCAATGACTCATGTCTCACCCTTTTATCCTTCCAAGTCTTTAAATAGTTCCTCATTCAGTCCTCACACTGATTCCACGGGGTAGAGGTTATAATCCTCAGATGATGAAACGAAGGCTCAAGGTCATAGAGCTTGTAAGACACAGGGCAGGAATGCCAACTCAGGACCGTCTGGCCCCAGAGGCAGGGCATCATAACCATGACACAACACCTGTCTTTTCCAGCCCTCCCCAATGGGACTCGGGAAGGTGTGGCAGCCCACTTGGCACAGAACCAGTAACAGGGCACACACTCAATTCTTGTTTTTCATTCCAACTCCCTGCATTCAAAAAGAAGCTGATACTATTTATATTTATTTATTTATTCATTCCTTTTTAAAAATGAGTTTTACTTTTTATGACAGTTTTTACATATACAGAAAGAGTATGAAGATGGTAGAAAGAGTTCCACATACATGTCACCCAGTTTCCCCATCATTAACATTTTACATGAGTCTGGAACTTCTGTTACCATCGATGAGCAAATATTGATGCATTAGCAAGAACTGATGCCTCTATTTTATTCAGTTTCCTTGGTTTTTACCTAATGTCCTTTTTTTCTGTTTCAGGATCCCATCCAAGATACCACATCACCTTCACTAACTATGACTCTATGGGCTTCTCTCGGCTGTGACCATTTTCTAGCCTTTCCTTTTGATGGCCTGGACACTTTTGAGGAATGGCGGTCAGGTACGCTGTAGGATGTCTTCCTGTTGGGATTTGTCTGATGTTTTTCTCAGACTCGTCTGTTATGGGTTTATGGAAGGAAGGTCCCTGCAAGGAAACTGCCATTTTCATCAAGGTCTTATCAGGGATAGATCCTATAATATAAATCTTTGCTGTGGAAATTGACTTTTATCGCCCAACTGAGGTGGTTTACAGCAGGTTTCTTCACTGTAAAGAACCCCCCCCATTCTTTATTGTACTCTTTGGAAGGAAGTCACTGCACAGCCCATGTTTAAGGGATGCAGAATTAAGCTCCATTTCTCTGAAGGTGGAATATCTACATAAATAATTCGACATTTTTCCGCACAGGGGATTTGTCTCTTCTGCTCATTCATTTATTCATTTATTTACATCAGCATGGATCTGTGGATATTTATTTATTTTTGACACAAAAGTTTATCTTGTCTACTGCAGTAATAAGAAAGTAGTTTAGTATAGCTGTGACAAGCTCTAGTTACATAGTGTAAGTTTCTGGTTATTCTGAAGAGACAGTAGAGCATCTAGAGGGCACGGTCTATCTGTGGGCTGTTTCCTGATTCACGGAAGTTTGGTCCTGGAAAGTATGCTTTACTTACCAACAAGGAAATGTAGTACCGGTATTACAATACCACTGGTCCAGTTCATCTCACACCTGCTCCGTTTCCCCACAGGGCCCCCACCTGGCCAGATACCAAGGGAGCCTAGTGTGTCCATTCCTGACCTCAGTTAAGACAAGCAGTTTACACCTCTGAGCTCCCACCCCAACCAGGATGCTCTCAACTTTGCAACATAATGAGGACAAGTAAGCCATGATCTTTACTTTTAAAAGATTGAGTGATTGATTGATTGATGTATTTGAGAAAGAGGGATGGGGGGAGTGGTAGGGTGAAGGGCAGAGGGAAAGAATCTCAAGCAGACTCTCCCCTGAACATGGAGCATGATGTGGGGCTCGGTCTCATGACCCTGAGATCATGACCTGAGCTGAAATCACCAGTGGCCCCATGATCTTCCTTTTAAAGCACAGAGGAAAGAACCACATAATCTTTGATTTCCTGAATCTCCTTGAGGAATGAGAAGGATGTGGTGTTCTTCTTTTCCCTTAAGTACCTACTATGTTGTGTGAGGCCCATTTTGGTAAGAAGAACCAAATATATCTGGGCAGGAACGTTTAGTGTGATTTGTGCAGACTTTCAAATTGAAATGGTAAAACCTTGGGATCTGTACCAGCCCAGCAAGGGAGAAACCAATTAGTAAATCTTGGCAGCAAGAGTGAAATCTTATTCACCTACCCTTGCTGTCCATATTAATCATCTCTGCCACATACTGTCGTGAACGGCATCTCATCAGTGTGTTCTAACACTTGCCAGCACAGGGTGGAGTGGAACCCTTCCCTTCCCTCTCTCCCAAGGCTTTGGTAGAGAAAAATAGCTTGTATGAGGAAACAGAGATTTTCATTTGGAAAATCTCCATGCAGGGAGCCTGGATGGCACAGTCAGTTGGGCGTCTGCCTTCAGCTCAGGTTATGGTCTCAGGGTCCTGGGATCAAGCCCCGCATCAGGCTCCCTGCTCAGTGGGGAGTCTGCTTCTCCCTCTCCCTCTGCCTGCTGCTCTGCCTACTTGTGCTCTCTCTCTCTCTAATAAAAAAAAATTAAAAAAAAAGAAAATTTCCATATACATGTAATTCTTACAAGAATAGTCTTGCCTTTCAAGTGTCATCATTTCAGTAAGCTTACTCTGCTGATCTTGGACTTCCCCAGGGTGTCAGGGATTGCCACTCGCATTTCCTTTCTTGTCTGACATGCTCCAGGAATGAAAATTTTTCGTATCTTTATTTAAATGACATACTCTGCTTTTCTGGGACACATAAACTGTGGTCTGGTCCAGTGATTCAGACAGTCCTGTAGAGGCAGAAAGCTGGCAGATAATACTTGGATCTATTGGTGGAAGGTTGACCTTCAAAGAATGACGTGGGGTACCTCGGTCAACCTGCACATGGGGAGTGGAGGGTTCTATCTAACAGTGCTGTCGGGCAGTATCGACTAGTGGGGAACCACTGATACATAAGTGAGAGAGATGAGAGTTGCAATGCTGCTCTTTCCATTAGCAACCAAATGACCTTGGGCAGATACTGAACCTCTGTGAATCTCTGTTTTGAAATGCCGACTTTGTGATTTCTGTATGGATTGAGACAAGGTGTATCAGATGCCGGAAGCGTGGGAGGGGTCCATGTATGGTGACATTCTCCTCAGAGTCATTGGCATTATACTCTCTGTGATTACAGTGCCAAGATTCTGAAATCCACATGGTCTAGTCCAACTCCTCTCACTCTGGGCTGGCTTCAGTAAGGAATTAACAAAGGAAAGTGTCTCTTCTGACCTACTGTCAGCGCACCATCATTCTGAATTATTTTCCATGGTAGGCTAATTTGTTCAGGCACATTCTCTCTCCCTCCTGATTTTATTTATGTCCAGCAATGAACATTTATAAGATCAGTGGCCCTGAAAGTGATGTATTCATGGCTCAAATAAAGAAATTGGTATTGCTACATCAGGATTGAAACCAGGACCATGACTTCACCACTTGGAGCAGAGCTAAATTATCCTAGCCAGTACTGGCCAGTAGTGGATGAATGTCTCTGAGCCTGTAGAAGTTTCACTCACTTTCACCCCTTGGCATGCTTCCTCTTCCTCAGTCCCCCCAGAAACAACACAAGCTCACTTGTTCTTATTGATGTATAATCTCTACTGGATCAAGTTTAAAACTGCTTTAAGGTCTTACCTGATACACAACCACAGCCTCTCAAGGCTCGTAGAGAGCTCCCTAGTACTTCAGTCCTAACTATCCCTATAATAATTTGGGGGATCACACAGAGACAGCTGGTGTGTGTTTTTCATTTTCTGCTGGGTTGGACTACTTGGCATAAAAATGTTTTTGACTTCCATGTAACATAACATTTCTTAGCAACTTCTTCATATTTAAGGCCAGGGGCCTTTTTGTCATGACCTCTTTTGTTTGACCTCCAAACTTTCCAAGCGAGTAGATACTCTGACGAGTTCACTCCTTATTCTGTTTGTTCTCTGTCTCTTGTCTGCACCGTGATTCTGAAGTTGCTCCCTGGGAAGCAACAGTAGGTGCTCTTCTGGAGTCAATGTTAAGAATAATTCATCTTCTTAGTTGGGGGTAGAGGCCTGGTCTTCTGATGCTTTTGCTACTGAAGAGCCTCCTGGCTTTCTTACCTTCGCTACCTGTTCTCTCATGCAACTGGGTCCTATAGGAACGAGGGTGTTACATAAGAAGCTGGGCTGTGTGCCATCTGCCTCCATGACAAGGTGACAAGGGTAGAGAGGCCTCCTGAGGCAAGCTAAGATGGCTTCATTCTTTTTCTGGTGGCTAATATTTGGACCAAGTAACTTCCCTGCGCTGGGTTTACGTGATCTTATGGTGATTCTGTTCTTGTCTCCCTTGTTAGAAACAGAGATCCCACTCAATGGAAAGCATTCTATTTTAACTTTAACATTGTGTGCTGGGAGAAAGACTCCATTGGGGATCGTGTCTGTTCTATTTTAGTCACTTTTCACTTGAAATATGAACCATGTTGGGGCGCCTTGGTGGCTCAGTGGGTTGGGCCTCTGCCTTTGGCTCAGGTCATGGTCCCAGGGTCCTGGGATCGAGCCCCGCATTGGGCTCTCTGCTCAGCGGGGAGTCTGCTTCCCCTCTTCTCTCTCTGCCTGCCTCTCTGCCTACTTGTGATCTCTGTCTGTCAAATAAATAAATAAAATCTTTAAAAAAAATATGAACCATGTCATGGGTGGTGGTATCATGCTAGGGCAATGGCAGCAAAGAACCTCAGAGCTTGCAGGAAATATGCTGTGTAGCAACTCTTCCTACGTTTATTCAACAAAAACTTACACGGGCACTTTTGGGTCATGGGCAGATGATGAGGGTAGAGTCATAATTTCTGCCCTTCAGTAAAGGAAATAGACTTTTCTAGATGAATTAGGATGATTACAGTGTGAAGTGCCAGGACAGAGGAACGCACACAGGTTGCAGGAGTGGGAGGAAGTGCTCCTCGGTGCTGGTGCTGTTGCTGGAGGGAGGGTAGGGTCTGGGGATGAAGGGAAGCCTGAACTGGGTCTTAAAGAATGAAAGGAGCTACGCAAAGACAGAGGGAGCGGGAGAAGACGTTCCAGACAAAAAGCCAACAGGAACAGAGGCCTGAGGTGTGAAAGTATGTAACGTGTTCAGGGAATTAGAATGTGACGTAATGCAGGCTTTGGGAAGGACATGAGGAGGCAGAGCTGGGCACGAGCAGGTCTAGGAGGACCATCTGGGCTTTATTTGCAAGTTTGTACTTACCTTGTTGGCAGTGGGGAACATTAAGGAGTTTTAAGCAAGTAAGCTCCATAATTATAATTGAGCTTGAAAAAGGTCATTTAGTTGACATGGTATTGAGTGGAAGGAGCGTGGTTAAAGGGGTCTCTTAGGAAGTACCAGTTATAGCTCAGGGAGGGATGGAAAAAAGAATCTTTAATGAAGGCAAAGGTGGTTAATAGTTTGGAGAAGTATTTAGGAGATAAAATTAATAGGATTTGGGAGCTAATTGGATGTATGTGCATGACAGCACAGAACTGGGAATCCAAGAAAAGCCCTGGAGTTTGGGTGGCCATTGCTGCGTGTCATGATGGTCCCATGCTTCCGATGGTCCCATGCTTCCACGGGTTCCATTTTACAGTGAGCACTTATTCCACAGTCAGAGTCTGTCTGGGCATCTGTCTGAGCGTCTGTCTGTTTTGCTCAGCATAAGGACAGAATGGTTGGAGGTGTTTTCTTCTCAAAAGAATATGAGGCAAACATTTTTCATCTGAATTTTTCATTCCTTTTTTAAAATGAGGGTAGGGGGGAAATAAAAGAAAAAGAGTCCCTATGTTTTTATGAAAAGAGACACATTAAAAATGTTTTGAATAGAATTATAGTCTTTCTGGAATCAAAGTATTATGGACTAACGGCCCAGATCAGTTTTAACTTTGGATGGGAAGAATTAAATGTTGGCAAGCAAACTATCTGTTACCAAAGGCTTAATTTGAACGCCTAAGTAGGTAAAACCCAAGGTGGTTAATTAGACTGAGTACTGCTGGGGATGGCTCTCCTTCAGAGTATCGCCAGAAAGGATGATTAAAGATTTAGAAAAATTAATTTTGCATCCAGGGAAAGGTGAAAGACACCCAATGATTCATTCAGTGGCTGTTAAGGACAATTTGGCGTCTGAGCTATAAAACAAAACGCTGTCTTTGTGTGAATTACGTTGCCCTGTGCTTCCCTGGTGGACACTGCTATGGGCAGGGCTCCCGTTTCCTTCCACATGTTCTTTCAGTGCAGGGGAGGGGAGTGTTGGGGGGTAGATGATGAATAAATGAGAAAAGACTGGAGCAGCTGTGCTTATTTTAGGAACCCCTTTGAAGGGTGACACCCCTTTTCTCCTTAATGATGGTTTATGTCATCATGTGGTCACGTTCCTGATATCTATTCATTTTCCTCCTTTTTACTTTCTCTTCTCTCCTCTCTCCTCTGTCTCCTCCCCTTTCTTTTCATAAACTCAGATACTGTCCAGTAAACTCAACACGTCAAACAGTACAAAAACCAGTTTATTTCACTTATGCAAAGTAAAGGAGCACAGTCTGGTAGTTTGGGGCTCAAGAGCCCCGTGTTCTTGGCTATGCACCTTTCAGCAAGGTGATTTTCCTCTCTTAAATTCAGGAGTACTGGTAATAGTTTTTTAAACTAAACCTCAATGTCTGTGTGGTTATGCTTGTTATATATTAACTTGACAAAGATATTAAAAAGTCCGCTAGGGAGTAAACTCACACTGATACCTTCTAACTGTACAAGTAGATGTAACATTTACCTATTCAAAGTTCTCATAATTTCAGAGTAATTTCTTTAAGCAAATGCAATTAGAAAATGGTACTAATATGTCAACAGGACAATAGGTCTTTGAGTTAAAAAAAACAACAACACCTGCAACAGCATGATGGTTTCATTGTTGAGTTCACAAACATGCTTCCCATGGCTCTGAATGCCAATTAGTATGATGTAGGAACTGACGCAAATGAGGGGTGTAAATGTCAACATCATTAATTACCTCTAGCAGTTAATTAGACAGTAGAGGCATTGCTAGAAAAACTCAGAATGTCCTAAATCTGTTAAATGAATGTTAAATAAGCTTTCATGTCCCTATTTTGATTCAGCAATGGAACCGTTAATGAAAAGACACAATGGTACATACGAACAGAAATTTTATTATTATGCTCTCTTTGGATCCAATTAGTCATTTTTCTTCTTTGGTTGACTAATACCCATGTCCCTTACCTAAAAACATCCTAATTTACTTTTAGAATATAACCTCATTTTCATGGGGTATAATTTGATTGTAATGCTAAATTTGTGCATTGACCTTTCTAGCCAGAAGACTGGGCATTTGACATTTAGGTCTGTGATCCATTTTGAGTTAATTTTTGTGAAGGATGTAAGGACGTTTTCACGCAGATGTCCAGTTGTTCCAGCACGGTTGGTTGAAAAGATGGCCTTTTCTCCGTTGTATGGCCTTTGATTCTTTGTTGAAGAATGGCTGACCGTGGTTATGTGGGTCCACTCCTCGGCTCTCTATTCTGTTCTACGGATCATCAGTTCTTTCACCAATATCTAGCTCATATCACTAAGCATCTGGAACAATACTGGCATATAAAAGGCACTCAGTAAACACTTGCTGCATGAATACATGCACATTACACGATGGAATTTCACAATTATTTACCTATAACTATTATCTACTGATACATATTTAGTCTTTTGCAATTGACATCCTTGCATCCAGATGTGCAAACCTGGTGTTAGGGACAATTCCTAAGGGATATGTGCACTGGAGATTTTGAAAGATATTACCAAATTTTCTTCAAAGAGGTTGCAACAATTACATTCCTCTAATAATGTACGAAAATATTCAATTTCCCATACCTTAATCTACATCAGGTGATCTTTACAATTGATAGGTAAATAAAACTTATTTTAGTTAGTCCTTCTTTAATTAGCGGTAAGGTTGGACATCTGCACATCCATGTATTCTGACTGATTTCCCTGTGTGGGGTTGTTAGCACTTTCCCCACATTTATTCAGCAAAGGTTTTTGAGATAATGTTATATTTAGGCACTTTTTAAAGTGCTAAAAATATAGCAGAGAACAAAATAGACCAAAAATTTTATCTTCACGAAGCTTACATTGTAGTAGTGAGGAATAGATATGTAAGTAAAATATGTACTGTGCCAGGTGAAGGAAAAGGAGGGAAGAAAGGAGGTGCTGGGAGTAGGGTACGATTTGTGATGCTAAATGAGGATAATCAGGGAAGGTCTCACTAGAGGAGGAATGCAGGCCTAAAGAAGGTGAGAGCACTGTCCAGAAGGTGTGTACAGGGACAGAACACGGGGTAGAGATGGCCAGTGCGGCAGTGACAGGTCCGTCAAGCTCACAATCAACAGTCAGACCAGTGTGGCCGGAGTAGAGAGAGTAAAGGAAGTAGGGGTTAGCGAAGCCCTATTGTGTAGGGACTTGAAACATCTTTTTATCCTGGAAAAAGATAGGAAAACCAATAGAATAGGAAACCTTTGGAGATGTGTAAGCAGACGAGTAGGTTGACAGAGTTTTAACGGGATCTCATCAGCTGCTGTTTAAGAATAGTTTGAAAGGAAGCAAGGGCAGAGAGAGAGACACCAGCTGGGGGGCGGTGGAAATCATCCAGGTAAGATGTGATGGTGACGGGACCCAGGAAGCACCATGCACGTGATAAGAAATGCTCATATTCTAGCTTTATGTTAGAATTAGAGACAACAGGCGTTGGTAACACGATTCGATGTGGAACTTGAGACTTATTTCTACAATAAGAAAATCAAACCTTTGTTACATGTGTTGGATAATTTTTATAGTGTGTTAATATAATTTCTTTTTTCACCATTTACACATTTCAATTATTATGTGGTCTGTTTGATCCATTTCCTCCTTTACAATTTTAGGTTATGTGTGCTCCCTGTAAAAGCTACCCTATTTCAAGCCACACAAAACATCCTCTCCTTTATTTCCATCTGGAATTTATGAGAATGTTGGGAGTGAATACTGTATTTTTTAATCCCCCCAAAATGGTCATCTCAACCATCCACTGAACAATCATATGTTACCTAATTAAATGTGATTGCCTGGTTACAATTTTTTGTTGTTGTTGTTGAGATTGCATTAAATCTGTAGATAAATTTAGGTATATTTTACACCCTTTCTTTTATCCAAGAACAAGTCATAGCTCTATATTCATCTAAGTCTCAGCTAATGTTCCTCAAAAAATACTACCTTCCCATTTTTAGGTATTCCATTTTTCTATTGCTACAATAAGTGGGATCTTTTATTAACATATTTTTTAACAGTTTTATTAAAGTAGAACTATGCCATTGAACATAAAACTTATTCATTGTAAGTATACAGTTTGGTGATTTTTAATAGGTTTATACTTTGTTCAGTCGTGACCCAAAAATTTCTCCCATGCCAATCTGCAATCCGTCCCTTTGCCCACGTCTGGCTCATGACTGATATGCTGTCTCCATGGTTTTGCCTTTTTAAAAAATTTCTTATAAATGGAATCATATAATATGTAATCTTTTATTCTTGTTTATTTTCATTTTTGTTTATTAATCTCTTCAGTACTTACTATTTTTAAGAAAGAGCTCTATTGTTTATTACATGTTATATATAGTAGGATTCATTTTCAAGGCATTAATCTTTTATCTGTATTAGTTATTTTATTCTCTTTTTTGTTGGCTTTATTTTTTTGTTACACTCCTAAGTTTTGAGAAGAACTACATATTTACTTACCATTATTCTGCCTTGCTTAGTAATTAAGCACTGTGGGCTATGGGTATCTCTCAAAACCTTTTAAATGATATTCCATGGTCCATTGTTATCAATTTAATTTCTTAACTTTCTGAAATTGGTTTGGATTTTTCTCTTTGGCTCACATTGAGAGAGAGAAATTTATATTTTCAGGTGGTCAAGAAGTAATTTCCTTCTTTTTAAAAAAATTAATTTCTAGGTTTTCTATTTTTTTTTTTTAATAAGGTGTTGGAATACACTCTGTTTTGTGAGACTCCTAGCAGAGTTGGCTGCAAGTGATCCTTGGACCACACTTTGAGAAAGCCTTCTATATTGTTACTCATTTGTGTTATGTACTTAATTTTTTATGAGCTGAGAGAGGTGAATGAAAACTATATTAATATTATTCTACTTTCTGTTATTGTTATTTCGGTTGGCATTTTTGATGATGACACTCTATTATGTAATGCAAATTCATGCTTTATTTTTACCAATTGCCCTTTTTTACTCATTTTGAAACTTGTTTGATATTAATATCTAACTAATATAGTTTCCTTGTGTGCAAGTGTATGTGTATGTGTACTTGTGTTCTCCTAGTATGATTTTGCCTATTTTTTTTACAATCTTTTTAAATGACTTTACTGTGAATCTATTTCTTATGGACAGAAAATATTGGATCTTCTTTGAACTCAGTCTTGACCATGTTTTCCCTTTAATAGCTCAGTTTTTCTCATTTTATTTTGACATATATGTGATCTTGGGCTGTCATATTTTGGAAAAATGAGAATTCGTGTTGGCTTTAGACTTGGAAATTGTCAGAAGTGCTTCTATTTAATTCAGCTTGTCATAAACAGCTACAGCACTAATTATAAAACTTATCTCAACTAACAGAAGTTACTCTGAATTTTTATAGGCATGTCAAACAGGGCTTAATCCAAGGTAAAAAGAGGAGAGAGGAAAATAAAGAAAATTTGCAATGAATTCTTTTGCATTTGAAATGACCCACTATGTACATAATAATGAGTTATCAAAATATTATATATTAACTAAGTTTATAAAATTATCTAAAATGTGTTTAAAAAACCTTGAATGGCATATCCCAGAATACCACTCCTTTCTCAGATTTATACAGGCATGTTATTCCAATAACCAGCATCTGTTTAAAGCGTACAGTTTGATAAATTTTGACATATGAGATAGACCCAAAACCATAGGCACAGTCAAGTAAATGAATATATCCATTGCCCCTAAAATTTCCTCTTGTCTTTTTGACAATTCTTCCTTTTTGTGTCCCCACCCTAACCTCCCAGCATCTGCAGTCAACTACCCATCTGCTTCCTACTACTATAAATTACTTTGCATTTTCTAGAATTTTAAATAAATTAAACAATTCAGTACATACTCGTGTCTATTTCCTGTCATGCAGCACATAATTATTTGAGATTCATTTATGTACAAGTTTTCAATGTAGGTCTTGCATAGCTTTTGGAAAACTTATTCATAAGTATTTGTATTTTGGGTGATTTTTAAGTGGGCTTATTTATTTAATTTTGATTCTGATTATTTATTGTTAGTATATAGAAATACATTAGATTTTAGGGGCGCCTGGGTGGCTCAGTTGTTAAGCATTTGCCTTCAGCTCAGGCTGTGATTCTGGGGTCGTGGAATCGAGCCCCACATCAGCAGGAAGCCTGCTTCTCCCTCTCCCACTCCCCCTGCTTGTATTCCCTCTCTTGCTGTGTCTCTCTCTGTCAAATAAGTAAATAAAATCTTAAAAAAAAGAAATACATTAGATTTTGTATATTTGTCTTATATCCTGAAACCTTACTAAATTCACTTATTAATTCTATACTTCCTTTTTTAGATTCCATTGAATTTTCTACATAAACTTAATATGTCATCAGCAAGTAAATAGTTTGTTCCTTTCTAACCTGGATCCTTTTACTTCCTTTTTTTTGCTTGATTGCACAACTAGGAACTCCAGTACAATGTTTTAATTAGAGTAGTGAGGGTGGCCATTCTTGTCTGTTTTGTGATCTCAAGGGGAAAGCATTTCATCTTTCACCATGAAGTATGGTATAACCTGTTACTTATAGATAACCTTCATTAGGTTGATAAAGTTCCTTTATATTCCTAGTTTGCTAAGAGATTCTATGAGGGATAGTTATAGGATGTTCTCAAATGCTTTTTTTCTTCATTTATTGAGGTTATAATGAAGTTTTTACATTGGTTTTACATTTTATAGTTTTATATTACATTGGTTGATTTTCTAACATGTAAGCCAACTCTACATTATTTTAATATTTTGTAGGATTAGATTGCTAAAATTAAAAAAATTGTAGTTATATTCATAAGCTTATTGGTCTAGAGTATTTTCCGTGTTTTTGGTAATGTGTTTGGTTTTGATATCAAGTTAACATTGGACTCAAAGAATGAATGAGGGGGTTATGGACATTGGGGAGGTTATGTGCTATGGTGAGTGCTGTGAAGTGTGTAAACCTGGCGATTCACAGACCTGTACCCCTGGGGATAAAAATATATTATATGTTTATTAAAAAAAAAAAAGAATGAATGAGAAGTTTCCTCTTTTTTTCAACTTTCTGTAGAGTTTGTGAAAAACTGATATTCCCTAGCAGTTTTGTTTGTGTATAGTGTAGTTACCAGTGAAATCACTTGGACCTGGAGTTTTCTTTGTAGGAAGGCTTTTAATTACAAATGTAATTTCATTATGAGATATAGGGCTATTCATGCTGTCTATTTCTTCTTAAGTGAACTTTGTCTTTCAAAGAATTTGCCCATTTCATCTAAGTTTTTAAATGCTTAGACATGGCATTCCCTTATCCTTTTAATTTCTCTTGAACCTATAGTGATGTTACCTTTCTCATTCTTGATATTGGTAGTTAATCTTTTCTATTTTTTTCCTGATCAGTAGGCCAGAAGTTTGTCAATTTTACTTATCTTCTCAAAGGACCAGCTATGGTTTTGGTGATTTCTTATAAAGTTTTTTTTTTTTTTTTGAGATTTTATTTATTAAGAGAGAGAGTGATCAGGGGGAGAAGGGAGGAAGAGAAAGAAAGAATCTCAAGCAGACTCTGTCCTGAACCCCAAGATTATGATCTGAGCTGAACTCAGAGTCAGATGCTTAACTGACTGGACCACCCAGGTGCCCCTCTTACATAGTTTTTCTACTTTATATTTCATACATTTCCACTTTTACCTGTATTAATTTATTCTCCTTACTTTGGGTATAATCCACTCTTCTTTTATATCTTTCATGTCTCTTTTTAATTGTTTAAACTATTGAATAGAGTTATAGTAACAGTTTAATGTACTTGTCTGCTAATTCTAACATCTGTGGCAGTGCCTAGTGAGTTTTGATTAATTTTCCTCATTATGTATCATGTTTTCCTGCTTTTTTGCATGCCTGGTAATATTCAATTAGAGGCCAAACATTGTGAATTTTATTTTGTTTGTTGATAGATATTTTTTATTTTTATAAATATTCTTAGTCTTTATCCAGTGATTCAGTTAACTTACTTGGAAACAATTTGATTCTTCTGTGTCTTTTTGAATGATGTGTTTGGTAAGTCTGGGACAGTATTTAAGCTAGGACTAATTATTCCCTGGTATTGAGGTAAGACCTTCCTGAGGATTCTACATAGTAATACTTAATGAATTATGAGTTTTATCCAATCTTGCTTTGAAAAAATGGCACCATTCTTGGCCCCATATGCACAGCAGGCACTGTTCTCTAATCATATTTAGATATTTTTTTTCTTGGCTTCTATCAACATTCTGCTGAATATTAGGGAGGAACCTACCTCGGTTCTCTGGGGTTCTCTCTTTGTCTCCAACATTTTCTCCTTTCATTCTTTGTCCTGTTTGTGCCAATTGTCTTAATCTCCTGTACTCTCAGTCCCATCTCAACATAGGGCATCTTCTGGCTCCATCTGTGTTCCCCATCCTTGCACAGTGACCTGGACCTTTTAGGCATTAAGCTGGGACAGTTGTAGGTGTTATTGCTTTTGTTTCTTTTTTTCTCAGGGATTATAGCCCTTCATTACTTGATGTCCAGTGATATGAAATCTATTGTTTCATGTATTTTGTCCTTTTGCTTATTTTCCCCTGAAAAGGGAAACTAAATCCAGCCTTTTATTCTGTCTTGGGCAGAAGTAGATATCCTCACCAATCCCTTTACATTTGTTTGTCCATCCATATTGTGGATGGTTGGGATTTCATAATTAAATAATTTTTTAAAGAATACCTCATCACATTTCCCAAGTCCTGGAATATTATTGCCTTTATATTTTAAAAAGGAAGTTTGGCTCATTGTAACAGAAGATTTAAAGATATTCTTTTACAGTTTCCTTGCTTGTGTGTTGCTAAGAAGTCTCATGCCAATTAGGGTTGATTTTTTTCTTTCTTTCTGAATAGTCTAAATATTACATTTTAATGTTGAATTCCAGTAATTTTCTTGACCCAGAAATATCTTTCTTTATACTTTTCTCTGTAATATGCCCCTCCTACATTAGACATGGTATGTTCTTTCAATCGGCAGATTCAAGTTTTCATTTTTTTCCAAAGTTTCCTGCTATTGTATCCTTGAATATTTTACTTTCTGTTCCATTTGTTTTATTCTTATCTTCAGGGGCACTCATTAGACTTTTTGGCTTTTGTATGTATTTTATATTTGTTATATTTAATTCTATTTAACTCTGGTCTTTTAGTTTATTTCCACTTTTTAAATTTAAATTCAATTAGCCAACATATAGCACATCATTAGTTTCAGATGTAGAGTTCAGTAATTCCTCAGTTGCCTGTAACACCCAGTGCTCATCACGTCACGTGCCCCCTGTCATGCCCATCATCCAACTCTGGTCTTCTAAATTTCATTTTCTTCTACTTTACAATGCTGTCTACCATGTGCTGAACCTAACTATATCTATTCTCCTTATTGTGGCTTTCAGTTTAATTTCATCTTGGTAATTATTTATTTTTCTCTTACATTTCTTATTTGAGTTCGCAGCTTCTCACTTTGAATCTACTTTGATAGATTATTATCTCCTACCTCTTTGAAATCTTTTTTTTTTTCCAGAGAGATGATACATTGTTTAGTTCATGGGGAGATTCAAAGTTTTTCCATCTTTTTAATACTTTTGTTTACTTTTTATCTATTTGCTTTTATTTTCTTATATGATATATGCACTATTTCTTTGTCTTTGTTTCAGACATCATTGATCTTTAAACAGGGGCCATTTTTTTTTCCATGCCTGATATTTAAAGAAAAGCAATGTAAGGGAAGGGTTAAGGTACCCAACTTTTGCATCCACATGGATGGGACTGGAGGAGATTATGCTGAGTGAAATAAGTCAAACAGAGAAAGTCAATTATCATATGGTTTCACTTATTTGTCGAACATAAGGAATATCATGGAGGACATTAAGAGAAGGGAAAAATGAAGGGGGTGCAGTCGGAGCGGAAGATGAACGACGAGAGACTACAGAACCTGGAAAACAAACTGAGGGTTATAGAAGGAAGGGGGATGAGAAGATAGGTGAGCCTGGTGGTGGGTATTAAAGAGGATAAAGGTTGCATGGAGCGCTGGGTGATATATGCAAACAATGAATCATGGAACACTACATCAAAAACTAATGATGTACTGTATAGTAAATAATAACACAATAAAAAAAAAGGTAACAAGCTGGAGCAGAAAGCAAAGCTAATTATTAATTGTGTTGCTGATAGGGTCTCTCAGTTATATATCTGCTCTAACTGACCAGATAATGACCTGGTTAATGGTGAAACTATGCATCTCATCAGCCCTTAATATTTTAGACAGTCTGGCATTGACTTCTCTATAGGTTGCAGGACTGATGGCCACTTACTCCTCTTCTATGCTGCCTCACTCATAGTGATTTCTCGGACCACTGGCAAGTCTGAATGAGTCCTCCTTGTGCCTTGTTTCTTCTCCGGCATGGCTCAGGGAGCTTCCAGGTGCTTAAACTCCTAAATCTTGCTACTTCAAGCGGTGAATCATTGGTTTGTTACATCATTTTTGCCACCCACTTTGGGAGCATTTGGGGCACTACCAAAGTTGTACAGAGACATTTCTGCTCTCAGCATTTTTCCTGGATTTGGTTGAAATTGTACTGTATTTGAACATCATTTACCACAGATTGTGACCTGGAGGTATAGCTTTTTCTAGTTGTATCAGAGATGGAGTGGGTTTTTTTGATTTTGGTGTATTTTTTTGCTTCTCATTTTATTTCTTTTACTAGTTTTGGTTTCAGAAATGACATTGTAAAAGGACAGAGACCACAAAATAGAACCTTTATTATTTCACTTTAGTTAACTTTAAGATGTTGAAATCATCTTTCTCTCTTCCTGTCTGTGTCAGTGTATGTTTAAGGAAAAATACAAAAGCAAAGAGAAGGGGGAAAATTTCACCATGAGGAACTTTGCAAGAATCTCTGTTCTACAGAGCAGGCCCCAGACTACCTAGTAGGGACCTTCTCTGCATGCATCCCATTTGTGCTCTGCAAAGATCACAGAACATTGTGTTTTATTAAACAGCTTGTCTCTAAGCTATCTGAAATGAAAAGGACTACAAGTTCCCAGGAAAGGTACATTCACAAAGTTACAAATGACTCCTCAGTTTTCAGGAACCGTCCTTTTTGCACGTATAATGCACTAGTGTCTGTTGTCCATTTTGTGTAGGTCATTTCTGGCTCTCATTCTTCAAGTCTCAATCCCGTTGGTATGCATCTGGTGCAGGTTTGCTTTCCAGCAGTCCCCCTGAACACCAGCAGTCTTTACACAGCGTATGAAGAAACTGAAGTTGAGAGGTTAAATGACATACTCAAAGACATCAATCAGACATTTCAGAGCTAAGATTAAAACCCATCTTTTTAGACCCCAGGTGCTTTTATTTTATTTTAAAAATCATCATCTCTAGAAACTGTCCTAGGAGGATTTTATTATTTCTGTGGGAACCGAATCAGAGAATATAAGTCACTTGCTTCGGGCCATATGGATAATGCTAGAGCTGAGCTGGGGCTCAGATCTTCTGCCCTAAATCCAGGGTGCTTTCCACTGCAAAAGGCTGCATTCTGATCATGCTGATAAATCAGTGTTTTTTTCCTCTCTCAATCCAGTAGCTCGAATCGCACTTCCCTGGCTATACCACTGTATTTTTAAGTCTTGTAAATGCTATATGCATTCCTCCAATAGTTTCTTGAATTAGTCAAGATGAAGTAGTTTGGATTTTTTTTTTCTCAATTATGTCCGCAGTCTTTGGAACATTGTGCCCACTGCTAGCAAATATTTAAAACTCTTCAGTCCCTTTTGCTCATACTAAGGGAGTTTTAGACTTTGAGTGAAGCCAATGGGGAAAATCTGTGCTTATTTATAAATGCTTTATTGATACTGCTCTAAAAAGTCACCAAGGAATAGAGATTTGGCAATTTCCCACTGTAACCAGGATATGGTAATTATCGAGCTGTGAGATACTGAGTTAGAGGGTCTACAAGTTAATAGTCTTGTGTTGTAAAGACTGCAGTACTGACTTTAATTTTCAAATCTTGATTCAATTTTCACCCTACCTAGAGAAGGACAGTACTATTGAGATAGTAACATTTCCATGAATTATCATAAGTACTGTGTTACATCTGGTAGGTAGGGAAATTATTCCTTGATAGCTCTCAAAGGTATCTTTGAAAGATGTCCACCTGCATTTGGAGATATTAATAAAGGATCATAATATTTCGTGAAAGTCAGCTGATATGAGGTCAGTACCTGGGACAGGTCTCACTGTAACTCAGGTTCTGAAGGATGTAGGCTGAGGGGTTTGAACAACCATCTTAAACCAAATTCTACCACATTTAGTTAGATAAATCTTGAATCATTCCTGCCCAAAGCATCATTATTTGTTATTTTTACACTCAAATTAATTTCAACCTTAAAAGAAATATTATTGGTTTTTACTTTCACTTAAAGTTATCTGATTGCAACCATTTGAAAAGGATATTATCTTTTTGCTTTTAAAAAGGATCATAGATGTGGATAGTAACTAGTGAGTTTAAAAGCTGTAACATCTGAATTGTGAATCAGTTTGGCTAAATGTGCTCTTTCTATTCTTGTCTAAACAAGACTCATTTCCAAGAGGGTCTACACTAGTGGCAATGCCAAAACACTAAGATTCATATCAGGTTTTGTGTTTTTGTTTTGTCAAAGCATCATTGCCTGATTTAAATGTATTTCTGGCCTTTCTAGTGTTCTGGATTTTATCATGCAGGCTTTCCAGTAATTTCTAGCCTAGTAATGTTTAAAGAGCTTTAGCTATTTCTCCAAAACTGAGCACGTATAAATGATAGTCAATTGCCTGTGAATGGTATTTGACTGCCACAATGCCTGATATATGGCTGTACCAGATTTTTTTCATTTTGGTTTTCATACTGGACAACCCATGGAATTGGAATTGTTTGCCATGTCACAATCCCTTTTTGAAAAAAATAACCCCAAGTAGTTGCTTCTTAAGAAATTATTAGGCTTTGGGGCAAAAGATTCTGTTATCTTGACTATAACACATTTATTGGAGTATCTGTGCCTTAATCAAAGTAAACATCTGAGTGATTCCTAGCCTGAGGTCTGCAAATGGATTTCAGGGACATTTGTGCAAATTTTTTTGAGAGTGTCTATAGTTTTATTGAATTTTTGAAGGCAGCATTTCTTAAAATGTAGCTAATGTACAACTCAGAATCCTTGTAAGACTATAGAGTACTCAGCAGGCTCTTGGCAATTTCAGAAAAAAAATTCATACAAATACATTATACATTTGGAATATAAGATTGCTCATATTTTGTAGAGAAATACACTATTCTTTATTTTAATCATGTCCTTCAACACAGTGGATGATTTAGGACTGCATTCATCAGTCTTTTTAAATATTCAATAATCAAGGAGAACTTTAAAATGGTTAACCTACTTTTACATCATTTGTTTGCTATTGTTATGCCTGCTGAATTTACCTTTTTGCTATTACATTATATGAATTGCCTTATATAAGCAATTCACAAAAGATAAATCTGTATCTCAAAATGACAGTAATTTAAATACTATAAAGAATATTCCAAATGTACATAGTGAACAAGGCTCCTCTGCCAATATAGAGTGTGAGGGTTTGTGAGCTTGAATAATAGAATATAGAGTGTGATAACTTTCTTTTTTTTTTTTTTTTTTTAATTTTTATAATTTTATTTTTTATAAACATATATATATATATATTTTTTTTTCCCCCAGGGGTACAGGTCTGTGAATCTCCACGTTTACAAACTTCACAGCACTCACCATAGCACATACCCTACCCAATGTCCATAACCTCCCCCCCCAACCCCCCTCTGCCCAGCAACCCTCAGTTTGTTTTGTGAGGTTAAGAGTCACTTATGGTTTGTCTCCCTCCCAATCCCAACTTGTTTCATTTACTCTTCTCCTACCACATTAACCCCCCATGTTGCATCTCCTCTCCCTCATATCAGGGAGATCATATGATAGTTGTCTTTCTCCGATTGACTTATTTCGCTAAGCATGATACCCTCTAGTTCCATCCATGTTGTCGCAAATGGCAAGATTTCATTTCTTTTGATGGCTGCATAGTATTCCATTGTATATATATACCACATCTTCTTTATCCATTCGTCTGTTGATGGACATCTAGGTTCTTTCCATAGTTTGGCTATTGTAGACATTGCTGCTATAAACATTCGGGTGCACGTGCCCCTTCGGATCACTACGTTTGTATCTTTAGGGTAAATACCCAGCAGTGCAATTGCTGGGTCATAGGGTAGTTCTATTTTCAACATTTTGAGGAACCTCCATGCTGTTTTCCAGAGTGGTTGCACCAGCTTGCATTCCCACCAACAGTGTAGGAGGGTTCCCCTTTCTCCGCATCCTCGCCAGCATCTGTCATTTCCGGACTTGTTAATTTTAGCCATTCTGACTGGTGTGAGGTGGTATCTCATTGTGGTTTTGATTTGTATTTCCCTGATGCCGAGTGATATGGAGCACTTTTTCATGTGTCTGTTGGCCATCTGGATGTCTTCTTTGCAGAAATGTCTGTTCATGTCTTCTGCCCATTTCTTGATGGGATTATTTGTTCTTTGGGTGTTGAGTTTGCTAAGTTCTTTATAGATTCTGGACACTAGCCCTTTATCTGATATGTCGTTTGCAAATATCTTCTCCCATTCTGTCAGTTGTCTTTTGGTTTTGTTTACTGTTTCCTTTGCTGTGCAAAAGCTTTTGATCTTGATAAAATCCCAATAGTTCATTTTTGCCCTTGCTTCCCTTGCCTTTGGCGATGTTCCTAGGAAGATGTTGCTGCGGCTGAGGTCGAAGAGGTTGCTGCCTGTGTTCTCCTCAAGGATGTTGATGGATTCCTTTCTCACATTGAGGTCCTTCATCCATTTTGAGTCTATTTTCGTGTGTGGTGTAAGGAAATGATCCAATTTCATTTTTCTGCATGTGGCTGTCCAATTTTCCCAACACCATTTATTGAAGAGGCTGTCTTTTTTCCATTGGACATTCTTTCCTGCTTTGTCGAAGATTAGTTGACCATAGAGTTGAGGGTCTATTTCTGGGCTCTCTATTCTGTTCCATTGATCTATGTGTCTGTTTTTGTGCCAGTACCATGCTGTCTTGATGATGACAGCTTTGTAATAGAGCTTGAAGTCCGGAATTGTGATGCCACCAACTCTGGCTTTCTTTTTCAATATTCCTTTGGCTATTCGCGGTCTTTTCTGGTTCCATATAAATTTTAGGATTATTTGTTCCATTTCTTTGAAAAAAATGGATGGTACTTTGATAGGAATTGCATTAAATGTGTAGATTGCTTTAGGTAGCATAGACATTTTCACAATATTTATTCTTCCAATCCAGGAGCATGGAACATTTTTCCATTTCTTTGTGTCTTCCTCAATTTCTTTCATGAGTACTTTATAGTTTTCTGTGTATAGATTCTTAGTCTCTTTGGTTAGGTTTATTCCTAGGTATCTTATAGTTTTGGGTGCAATTGTATATGGGATGGACTCCTTAATTTCTCTTTCTTCTGTCTTGTTGTTGGTGTAGAGAAATGCGACTGATTTCTGTGCATTCATTTTATATCCTGACACATTACTGAATTCCTGTACAAGTTCTAGCAGTTTTGGAGTGGAGTCTTTTGGGTTTTCCACATATAGTATCATATCATCTGCGAAGAGTGATAGTTTGACTTCTTCTTTGCCGATTTGGATGCCTTTAATTTCTTTTTGTTGTCTGATTGCTGAGGCTAGGACTTCTAGTACTATGTTGAATAGCAGTGGTGATAACGGACATCCCTGCCGTGTTCCTGACCTTAGCGGAAAAGCTTTCAGTTTTTCTCCATTGAGAATGATATTTGCAATGGGTTTTTCATAGATGGCTTTGATAATATTGAGGTATGTGCCCTCTATCCCTACACTTTGAAGAGTTTTGATCAGGAAGGGATGCTGTACTTTGTCAAATGCTTTTTCAGCATCTATGGAGAGTATCATATGGTTCCTGTTTTTTCTTTTATTAATGTGTTGTATCACATTGATTGATTTGCGGATGTTGAACCAACCTTGCAGCCCTGGAATAAATCCCACTTGGTCGTGGTGAATAATCCTTTTAATGTACTGTTGAATCCTATTGGCTAGTATTTTGGTGAGAATTTTTGCATCTGTGTTCATCAAGGATATTGGTCTGTAGTTCTCTTTTTTGATGGGATCCTTGTCTGGTTTGGGGATCAAGGTGAGGCTGGCCTCATAAAATGAGTTTGGAAGTTTTCCTTCCATTTCTATTTTTTGGAACAGTCTCAGGAGAATAGGAATTAGTTCTTCTTTAAATGTTTGGTAGAATTCCCCCGGGAAGCCATCTGGCCCTGGGCTTTTGTTTGTTTGGAGATTTTTGATGACTGTTTCAATCTCCTTACTGGTTATGGGCCTGTTCAGGCTTTCTATTTCTTCCTGGTTCAGTTGTGGTAGTTTATATGTCTCTAGGAATGCATCCATTTCTTCCAGATTGTCAAATTTGTTGGCATAGAGTTGCTCATAGTATGTTCTTATAATTGTCTGTATTTCTTTGGTGTTCGTTGTGATCTCTCCTCTTTCATTCATGATTTTATTTATTTGGGTCCTTTCTCTTTTCTTTTTGATAAGTCTGGCCAGGGGCTTATCAATCTTATTAATTCTTTCAAAGAACCAGCTCCTAGTTTCGTTGATTTGTTCTATTGTTTTTTTGGTTTCTATTTCATTGATTTCTGCTCTGATCTTTATGATTTCTCTTCTCCTGCTGGGTTTAGGGTTTCTTTCTTGTTCTTTCTCCAGCTCCTTTAGGTGTAGGGTTAGGTTGTGTACCTGAGACCTTTCTTGTTTCTTGAGAAAGGCTTGTACCGCTATATATTTTCCTCTCAGGACTGCCTTTGTTGTGTCCCACAGATTTTGAACGGTTGTATTTTCATTATCATTTGTTTCCATGAATTTTTTCAATTCTTCTTTAATTTCCTGGTTGACCCATTCATTCTTTAGAAGGATGCTGTTTAGTCGCCATATATTTGGGTTCTTTCCAAATTTCCTCTTGCGATTGAGTTCTAGCTTCAGAGCATTGTGGTCTGAAAATATGCAGGGAATGATCCCAATTTTTTGATAACAGTTAAGACCTGATTTAGAACCAAGGATGTGATCTATTCTGGAGAATGTTCCATGTGCACTAGAGAAGAATGTGTATTCTGTTGCTTTGGGATGAAATGTTCTGAATATATCTGTGATGTCCATCTGGTCCAGTGTGTCATTTAAGGCCTTTATTTCCTTGTTGATCTTTTGCTTGGATGATCTGTCCATTTCAGTGAGGGGAGTGTTAAAGTCCCCTACGATTATTGTATGATTGTCGATGTGTTTCTTTGATTTTGTTATTAATTGGTTTATATAGTTGGCTGCTCCCACGTTAGGGGCATAGATATTTACAATTGTTAGATCTTCTTGTTGGACAGATCCTTTGAGTATGATATAGTGTCCATCTTCATCTCTTATTATAGTCTTTGGTTTAAAATCTAAGTGATCTGATATAAGGATTGCCACTCCTGCTTTCTTCTGATGTCCATTAGCATGGTAAATTCTTTTCCACCCCCTCACTTTAAATCTGAAAGTGTCTTCGGGTTTAAAATGAGTTTCTTGTAGGCAACATATAGATGGGTTTTGTTTTTTTATCCATTCTGATACCCTGTGTCTTTTGATTGGGGCATTTAGCCCATTGACATTCAGGGTAACTATTGAGAGATATGAATTTAGTGCCATTGTATTACCTGTAAGGTGACTGCTATTGTATATTGTTTCTGTTCCTTTCTGATCTACTACTTTTAGGTTCTCTCTTTGCTTAGAGGACCCCTTTCAATATTTCCTGTAGAGCTGGCTTGGTGTTTGCAAATTCTTTCAGTTTTTGTTTGTCCTGGAAGCTTTTAATCTCTCCTTCTATTTTCAATGATAGCCTAGCTGGATATAGTATTCTTGGCTGCATGTTTTTCTCGTTTAGTACTCTGAATATATCATGCCAGCTCTTTCTGGCCTGCCAGGTCTCTGTGGATAAGTCTGCTGCCAATCTAATATTTTTACCATTGTATGTTACAGACTTCTTCTCCCGGGCTGCTTTCAGGATTTTCTCTTTGTCACTAAGACTTGTAAATTTGACTATTAGGTGACGGGGTGTGGACCTATTCTTATTGATTTTGAGGGGGGTTCTCTGAACCTCCTGAATTTTGATGCTTGTTCCCTTTGCCATATTGGGGAAATTCTCTCCAATAATTCTCTCCAATATACCTTCTGCTCCCCTCTCTCTTTCTTCTTCTTCTGGAATCCCTATTATTCTAATGTTGTTTCGTCTTATGGTGTCACTTATCTCTCGAATTCTGCCCTCGTGGTCCAGTAGTTGTTTGTCCCTCTTTTGTTCAGCTTCCTTATTCTCTGTCATTTGGTCTTCTATATCGCTAATTCTTTCTTCTGCCTCATTTATCCTAGCAGTGAGAGCCTCCATTTTTGATTGCACCTCATTAATAGCTTTTTTTATTTCAACTTGATTAGATTTTAGTTCTTTTATTTCTCCAGAAAGGGCTTTTATATCTCCCGAGAGGGTTTCTCTAATATCTTCTATGCCTTTTTCGAGCCCAGCTAGAACCTTGAGAATCGTCATTCTGAACTCTAAATCTGACATATTACCAATGTCTGTATTGATTAGGTCCTTAGCCTTTGGTACTGCCTCTTGTTCTTTTTTTTGTGGTGAATTTTTCCGCCTTGTCATTTTGTCCAGATAAGAGTATATGAAGGAGTAATTAAAATACTAAAAGGGTGGCAACAACCCCAGGAAAATATGCTTTAGCCAAATCAGAAGAGATCCCAAATCGTGAGGGGGGGGAGGGGAAGGGGATAAAAAGAGGTTCAGAAAGAAAAAAAAAAAAAAAGAAAAAAGAAAAAAGAAACAAATAAAAAAAGAAAACCAATAATGAAAAAAATATAAAAAGGAAAAAATATATATATATTAGATAAACTAGTTAAAAAACGTTAAAAAAGAAAAGGGTAAAAGTTTAAAAAAATTTAGCAGAAGAAGAGAAAAAAATTGAAAAAGAAAAAAAAAATTAAATTAACTGCAAGGCTAAAGAATCACGGGGAGAAAGCCATGAGTTCCGTGCTTTGCTTTCTCCTCCTCTGGAATTCCGCTGCTCTCCTTGGTATTGAAACTGCACTCCTCGTAAGTGAACTTGGTCCTGGCTGGGTTTCTTGTTGATCTTCTGGGGGAGGGGCCTGTTGTAGTGATTTTCAAGTGTCTTTGCCCCAGGCGGAGTCACACCGCCCTTACCAGGGGCCGGGCTGAGTAATCCGCTCGGGTTCGCTTTCGGAGCTTTTGTTCCCTGAGCGCTTTCCGTAGAGTCCGGAGGACGGGAAGGAAGATGGCGGCCGCCCAGTCTCCGGCCCGGAGGAGCCGAGAGCTCGGGGTCCCACTCCTCAGTGCGCCCTCAGGGAACAGCGTCCAATTACTCCCGTCTGCCTGGCCTCCGGCTGAGCTCCGAGCTCACCGAGCCTGTGACCGGTTCAAGGTAAGCCCGAGCTGTGAGCTCACTCCTCGGCTCCGTCTCTGTAGCCGGCTTCCCTGTTCTAATACCTGCGAGCTCTGCGACACTCAGACACCCCGATCCTTCTGTGACCCTGCGGGACCTGAGGCCACACTGGCCCCGCGTGGGCTTCACCCTGGTTAAGCCTCTGGAGCGATGTCCCTCAGCGGAACAGACTTTTAAAAGTCCTGATTTTGTGTCCGTTGCTCTGCCGCTTGCCGGGAGCCGGCCCCTCCCCCCGCGGTCTATCTTCCCGTCGCTTTGGATTCACTTCTCCGCCAGTCCTACCTTTCAGAAAGTGGTTGATTTTGTTTCTAGAATTGCTGTTCTTCTTCTCTTCGATCTTCCGTTGGATTTGTAGGTGTTTGCAATCTTTAGATAAGCTATCTAGCTGATCTCCCGCAACCTGAAGTAGTCTCAGCTGCTACTTCTCCGCCATCTTGACTCCTCCCCCTGTTCGTGTGATAACTTTCTTAAGGATTAGAAAAAGAAAAAAGAGTACAGTGAGAGATTGTATGAAACCATCTGGCCTAGACCTATCTCACAAAATTTTGAAAGACATGGCATGAACCCTGAGAAGTTTTCATGTCATTTTCAAACAAAGCATGGTGACCTCTCCAGTAAAATCAAATTTTTCCAAAATAAGCATAACATATTGATTCCAGTATGAAATTGATATATTTTGATATTAAAGACAGAGATGAAACCAGAACAAAACAATAGATCATAAATGAAGTTATACTCCACATACCTTGAAAAAGGATATATGTTTTTTGTATGGCCAAGAAACCTAAAACAAGTTGCAAATTTAAGTGAAATGATTTTCCCAACATAGCAGACTGAAGCCACATCCCATTATATGGGATTATCAGATAACTCCAGGTTTTGAAAGGTAAACTGGAAAAAATACTTCTGCATACCATCCTTGGAACTTGAAGTATAAATTTGTTTTCATTCACCTCAAGAATCCAACAAAGGTAGAAAAAAGTCACCCTTAAGAAATCAACCCCCCCAGCACCTTTATTAAAGAGACTGTCTTTTTTCCACTGTATATTTTTTCCTGTTTTGTCCAAGATTATTTGACCATAGAGTTGAGGGTCCATATCTGGGCTCTCTACTCTGTTCCACTGGTCTATGTGTCTCTTTTTGTGCCAGTACCATGGTGTCTTGGTGATCACAGCTTTGTAGTAAAGCTTGAAGTCAGGTAACATGATGCCCCAATTTTGTTTTTCTTTTTCAACATTTCCTTAGCAATTCAGGGTCTCTTCTGATTCCATACAAATTTTAGGATTGTTTGCTCCATCCAGCTCTTTGAAAAATGCTGGTGGAATTTTGATCAGAATCGCCTTGAAAGAATAGATTGCTCTAGGCAGTATAGACATTTTAACAACGTTTATTCTTCCGATCCATGAGGATGGAATGGTCTTCCATCTTTTTGTGTCTTCTTCAGTTTCTTTCATGAGAGTTCTGTAGTTCCTCGAGTACAGATCCTACACTTCTTTGGTTAGGTTTTTCCCAGATATCTTATGGTTCTTGGTGCTGTAGTAAATGGAATCAATTCTCTAATTTCCCTTTCTGTGTTTTCATTGTTAGTATATAAAAAGCAACTGACTTTTGTATATTGATTTTGTATCCTGCCACATTTCTGAATTGCTGAATGAGTTCTAGTAGTTTGGGGGTGGAGTCTTCTGGGTTTTCCATATAAAGTATGGTGTGGTGCATAAACAATGAATTTTGGAACACTGAAAAGAAATTTTAAAAATAAATAAATAAAATCTCCCCCCTCCAGCCCATGGAAGGCTCAGGTATAAGTATTACACATGCTGCAAGTATATGAAATTGAGAAATAATTAATATAAAACTACTCTGAAAAACTTTCTTCATTTGGCCAGGATGGAGTAACTAGGATGAGATTTACTCATCCTAGATTAAACTTCTGAAAACAGACACGTATAAGAATCAAAGGTTTTCATAACATTGGGTATTAGGCAGTTAAGAATGTTGATCTTTTTTTTTTTTTGAAAGATTTTATTTATTGATTTGACAGACAGAGATCACAAGTAGGCAGAGAGGCAGGTAGAGAGAGAGAGAGGAGGAAGCAGGCTCCCCACTGAGCAGAGAGCCTGATGTGGGGCTCGATCCCAGGACCCTGAGATCATGACCTGAGCCGAAGGGAGAGGCTTTAACCCACTGAGCCACCCAGGCGCCCCTAGTATACATTAATTAGAGTCCCCTAAGAATAGGGTGGAGAGGGGGGGCTGAAAAAAATATTTGAAGAAAAAGTAGTTAAAACATATCCAAATTTGATGAAAATTACAAACATATAGACCTGAAAGTTAAAAGAATCTTAAGTACAAGAAACATGAAGAAAATTATACCAGGTCACATGATAATCACATTGCTTAAACCAGTGATAAAATTCAGAATCACTTAGAAAATATATACCTATGTTCAGAAGAACAAAGGTATAGATTTCTCACTAGTAACAATAGAAGAAAAAAAAATAAATGCAATATCTTTAAAGCACCGAAAGGAAAAAAAAATCTATCAGCCCGCAATTACATATCCATCAAAGCTATTCTTCAGAAAAGAATATTGGGATACCAATTTTGACTATTCACGGACTTCATTTGCTGAGTGTCAAAGTAAAACCAAATGGGCAAAATATATTAACAGAGTTTCTCTTGTGCATGGATTGAGAGATTCCCTAGGGAACTTTCTTGTGAATGAAAGTTTGTATCAAAAGGAATTTCTTCACATGACTTCTGGAGAAGTGAGCGTTTGTCTCATTCATTCATTTGAGCATTGCAGTTTCAAACCTGTAGTATATCATGGAATTAATTTGGACCAAGCTATAAGGGAACTTATAATATTTCTAAAACAAGATGTCTCTTTAAGGACCAGCCGGCACCACCATTCAGAATTTATAAATGTGATAAACTGAAGATAACTCACCAAGCACATAAATCAAAGGCAAATTAACTTGTGTTTGAAAAATGTCAGAACCCTGTTAAAAGAAGGAAGCACTCTCAAAGCTGTGAGAATCCCCACTGAAACTGAAATTGCATTCTTCTGTGAAGAGGATTATGAGAACTGCGACGCTCATCCCATTTCATCCTAGTGAAAACTTCATGTGGGCTTCCTTTTCTGTATACCTGTATTAAACTCTTTATTCTAGCAGTGAGGTTTTTTAAATTAACAAACTTAAGGCAATGTTAAAAACTTGCTTTGTATAAGTTTGTCATGCATATATAAATTGCAATAATCCTTCACAAAGAGACCTGCTGTGTAAGACATGTTAGGAGAAGCCCTTCAAGAAGACGTAGATTATATTAGCTGGAAACCTCGATCTGCAAACAGAAAGGGAAAACAACAGAAACAGTAAATACATGGGTAGATATAGGGACTTTTCTTTTTCACTTTAAACACTTTTCTTTAAAATGTGGTTAACTCTTAAATAAAAAGTAAGAATGCGTTATAACATACATAAATAAAATGTATGAAAAGAAAAGGTAGAAAGTTGTAAACTCAAACTTTTGTAAAAAAAATTCTGTAATTTTCTTATATTATAAAAGAAATGATAAAATATCACCTAGAAGCAAATTGTGATAATTTTTTTTGATTAAATTTAAAAATTTTTTAGGTTTTTAAAATTTGTTATTGGAAAAGAAAAATAATTCTTTAAATTAATGATCTTATTTTCATCTATTAAGAAGCTAGGTAGGGGTGCCTGGGTGGCTCAGTTGGTTAAGCAACTGCCTTTGTTTTGGGTCATGATCCTGGGGGTCCTGGGATTGAACCCCACATGGGCTCCCTGCTTGGTGGGGAGCCTGATTCCGCCTCTCCCTCTGCTGCTCTGCGTGCTTGTGCCCTCTCACTCTCTCTGTCAAATAAGTAAATAAAATCTTTTTAAAAAAGAAGCTAGGTGGGGTGCCTGGGTGGCTCAGTGGGTTAAAGCCTCTGTCTTCGGCTCAGGTCATGATCCCAAAGTCCTGGGATCGAGCCCCGCATCGGGCTCTCTGCTCGGCGGGGAGCCTGCTTCCTCTTCTCTCTCTGCCTGCCTCTCTGCCTGCTTGTGATCTCTGTCTGTCAAATAATAAAAAAAAAGCTAGATAAAGAAAAGCAAATGAAAAGTAACTTAAGCAAAAGAAAGAAAATAATAATGATCAAAGAGGAAGTGAATAATATTGAAAACATAAACCAAGTAGAGAAAATCATTGAAAGTAAATGTTGATTATTTGAGAAGATAATTGATAAACCTCTAGCCAAAGTAATCAGGAAGCGGAGAAGATGCAAATCATTAATATGAGTATTGAGTTAGGTGGCATAACTACAGATTCTACAGCTATTAAAGATATTAAGAGAATATATGAAAAACCTAAAGGCAATGAATATGACAAGTTAAGTGAACAAATTTCCTGAAAATACAAACTTTCACTGCTCACAAAAGGAAAACACACACACACACACACACACAGAGATAACCAAAATAACCCTATATCTATCGAATAAATTAAATTTTGGTTAAAACCTTTAGTTAACCTTTCCATAGACCTCCAGTTTCTAGTCTGACATGTAATGAGTGTGGAACTTATCATTTGGATCCTCACAATGAGAAAAAGCCACACAAATGGAAAATTAAAAAGTTTCTTGGGCTTATTAGCAAGTGGAAGTCTTAGGGCAAACTGCCACCCCCAAATCTGGAGAGATGGACACACCCAGAGAGATAAAGAAATCAAAATCTGCTTTCCTGGAAAAGAAACCACTGGAGACTTCAACTCCGTAGGAACACTTGCGTGGTAATTTGAACAGGTTGCTGAAGACTGTGTGGACTTGAGGAAGAGGGAGAAATTCTTGGGGCCAAAGCATTAGGGCCGCGTTTATAGTTAGTTATTTGGGAAATGCAAATTATAACCACAATGGGATACCATGATACAATTATTAGGCTGGCTAAAATTAAAAGATTGTCCATATCAAGTGTCAATGAGTATGTGGATGAATTGGAATCATCATACATGGTTAGCAAGAATGTAAAATTGTATAACCACTTTGGAAAAAAGTTTAGAAAATTTTAAAAATGTAAATATATACCTTTCATATTACCCCAGCCCTTCATTCCTAATATTTTTCTATAAAAAAATGAAAGCATATGTCTATATAAAGTCTTGTACAAGAATGTCCATAGCAGCTTTATTTGTAATAGCTCCAAACTGAAAAAACTCAAGTGCCCACAGCAGGTGAATTGACAGACTGTAGAAGATTCATACAGTGTTATACTACTCAGAAATCACAAGAAAGCAAGTATTGATTTTTTAAAATTTATTTATTTATTTGACAGAAATCACAAGTAGGCAAAGAGGCAGGCAGAGAGTGAGAGAGAGAGGAGGAATCCTGCTCCCCACTGAGCAGAGAGCCTGATGCGGGGCTTGGTCCCAGGACCCTGAGATCATGACCTGAGCCAAAGGCAGAGGCTTTAGCCCACTGAGCCACCCAGGTGCCCCTGCAAGTATTGATTTAAGAAAATTAAAAAAAAACAAAACCCAATTTGGTTGAATCTTCTGCAATTATAGTTCAGTGAAAGAAGCAAATCAACAAAGAGTACATAATTTACAATTCCATTAGTATAAGCATCTAGAAAATGCAAACTTATCTATTATGGTGGAAAGCATCTCAGTGATTACATTGGGGAGAGGGGATGGAATGGAGTGTGGGTTAGGAGAAATGGATTGCAAATGGCACCATAAACTCTTTTAGGTGATGAATATGTTAATGATTTTGATTACAATAATAATTTTGTGAGTGCATAAATAAATCAAAATTTATCAAATTGTTTACTTTATCCATGTGGCTTTTATTTTTATGCCAGTTGTATTTAATACAATTCTTTTTTTTTTTTTTAAGATTTTATTTATTTATTTGACAGAGAGAGATCACAAGCAGGCAGAGAGGCAGGAAGAGAGAGAGGAGGAAGCAGGCTCCCTGCTGAGCAGAGAGCCCGATGCAGGGCTCGATCCCAGGACCCTGAGATCATGACCTGAGCCAAAAGAAGCGGCTTAACCCACTGAGCCACCCATGCGCCCCTATTTAATACAATTCTTAAAAGATTACTGATCTAGGACGAGTGAAGGCTTTGTAGCTTTTGCAGTAGAAATGCAGAACTTTATAGAACTGACTCTTCTACAATTCAGAATACTTGGGACTGTCCAGGAAAAAAATAGCCCTAGAAGAACATGTCACAGTAACAAAACAATGATAAACCACTCTGTGTGTTGTATGGCAGTGCTGAATCACTATATCGTGTACCCTAAACTAATATTACATGTGTGTTAACTAACTGGAATTTAAATTAAAAAAAGAGTGACTGTATTAAGTAGTAAATTAGATATAATTAAACAGAATTAACAAGACAAAATTGGCTCTGAAGGAAGTCATGTAGAAGACAGAACAAAATGACTGAAAGTATTAAAGAATGACTGAGAGACATGGAAAACATAAGAGATGGGGCACTTGGGTGGCTCAGTCAGTTGAGCAGCTGACTCTTGATTTTGGTTCAGGTCATGATTGCAGGGTCCTGGATTGGAACCCCACATGATACTCCACACTTAGCAGGGAGTCTGCTTGAGATTCTTTCCCTCTGCCCCCCCTCCATTTGCTCATGCATGCACACGCATCCTCTCTCTCTCAAATGAATAAATAAATCTTTTTAAGTAAATGAATAAATACAAGAGAGATAATATGGAAAGAAGTAATGGGTAAGAACTTTACAGAAATCAAGAATTCATTAGATGAATAAAGATAAATAGAAACCTGGAGACATAGTGAACTCACAGTACCTCGAAGAACAAGAAATACCATTTAAAAAGCCACCAGAAAAGAAAGATCATCTGGAAGAAGTACCAATTAGATTGACACTCAAGTTCTTCTTCTTTTTTTTTTTAATTAACATATAATGTATTATTTGTTTCAGGGTACAGGTCTGTGATTCATCAGTTTTATACAATTCACGGTACTCACCATAGCACATACCCTCCCCAACGTCCATCACCCAGCTACCCCATCCCTCTCACCCCCGTCCCCTCCAGCAGTCCTCAGTTTGTTTCCTGAGATTAAGAGTCTCTTATAGTTTATCTCCCTCTCTGGTTTCATCTTGTTTCGGTTTTCCCTTCTTTCCCCTATGATCTTCTGTCTTGCTTCTCAAATTCCTCCTTTCAGTGAGATCATATGATAATTGTCTTTCTCTGATTGACTTATTTCATTTAGCATAATATCCTCTAGTTCCATCCACAGCATTGCAAATGGCATGATTTTTTTGATGGCTGCATAGTATTCCTGTGTGTGTGTGTGTGTGTGTGTGTGTGTGTGTGTGTGTATACGCACACATACCACATCTTTATCTGTTCATCTGTTGATGGACATCTAAGCTCTTTCCACAGTTTGGCTGTTGTGGACATTGTTGCTTTAAACATTGGGGTACATGTGCCCCTTTGGATCACTACATTTGTATCTTTAGGGTAAATACCCAGTAGTGCAATTGCTGGGTCATAGGGTAGCTCTATTTTCAACTTTTTGAGAAACCTCCATGCTGTTTTCCAGAGTGGTTGCACCAGCTTGCATTCCCACCAGAAGTGTAGGAGGTTCCCCTTTCTCCACATCCTCACCAACATCTGTCATTTCCTGACTGGTTAATTTTAGCTATTCTGGTTAATTTTAGCTATGACTGGTGTGAGGTGGTATCTCATTGGGGTTTTCATTTGTATTTTCCTGATACCGAGTAATGTGGAGCACTTTTTCATATTTGACACTAGAGTTCTTACCAAAAAAAATCAGGGCATAATGGAACTAGGCATAATTAGACATATTTAGGGCATAATAGGGGAATATATTGAAAATGCTGAGCAAAAAATAACTATCAACTGATACACTGATATCAACATATCTATATATGTCTGTACTATGTTCAAGAATAATAGTGAAAAAAAAAAGACAAAGCTGAGAGCTTACTAATCACAGATTAATCCTCCCTGGAAAATCCATTAAAAGTTTATTTCAGGATGAAGAGAATTGAATCAAGAAAGGAATACAAAAGTATCTAAGTGAGAAAAGAAATTAGTCAATAGAGAGTTAAAACTAAATTAACACTGACTGTGGAAAACAATCTTTAATACTGATTAATTTGAGAATTTAAAAAAATAAGGTAGAAATAAAATGTAGATGAAAATATCACATGGAACTTGTGGAGCAGCAAAGCAAGACTTCCAATGTCAGAAAAATCTGTTTATTTAGTTTTCCTAATTTAAACCTATAAAAAAAGAAAAAATATGACTGTTTCAGTGGGTAAAATAAGACATTGCATAAAAGTCTACGAGCCATTTGTGTGAAAAACAATGACAAACTGGGCATAGAGGGTGATATCCTCAATTTGGTAAGGAGAATCTGTATAAAACCAACAGGAAATATCACTTAAAATGATTAATATTGGGGATGCCTGGATGGCTCAGTCAGTTAAATGTCTGCCTTCAGCTCAGGTCATGATCCCAGGGTCCTGGGATCAAGTCCCACGTTGGACTCCCTTGCTCAGCAGGGAGCCTGCTTCTCCCTCTGCCCACCACTCCCCCTGCTTGTGGGTGCTCACACTCTCTCTGAAAAATAAATAAATAAAACCTTTAAAATGATGAATTTTATGCTCTCATTAAAGTCACAAACAAAACAGGAATCCTTTTTGTTGTTATTCCTGATACTGATTCCAGCCATTGAAATAAGATATGAAAATGGTTAAGATTTATAGTTAAAAACAATGAAACAAATTGTCATTATTTGTAGACTCTAATGCCTACATAGAAATTCCAAGATAATTGGCACATCATTAGAGTGAAGAGAATTCAGCAAAGTTTCTTTCTTTAACAAAGATTTATTTATTTATTTTAAAGAGAGAGTGTGGTGTGCATGGGCCGGTGGGGTCAGGAGGAGGGGGTGCTCAGAGGAAGAGGGAGAAAGAGAGTCTCAAGCAGACTCTGAGCTGATTGCGGAGCCTGATTTGGGGCTTGATCTCATGACCCTAAGACCAAGATCTGACTCAGAGTTGGGCACTTTACAGACTCTCCCACCCAGGTACTACTTCCTTTTTATTTAAATGAGATGATCTCTGCACCCAATGTGGGGCTCAAACTCACAGTCCAAAGCTCAATATTTGCATGCTTTACCAACTGAGACACCCCATGTTATAAAATAATCCTGTATTCTTATAGCCCAGAAAAATTAAAAATAATTTTAAAATGTTGATGTCTACCATGACAATAAAACTATACTGTACTTGGGAAAACTTAAAATAGTATACTATTTGATCCAAAAATAGATGGACAGAATAGAGTAGAGGGCCTGGAACCAGCTCAGATATTTACTGAAACTTGATATAGCGAAGATGGCATCTGGAGAGTGATATCTGTGCATTTAAATTACATGTGAGGGCAGAGGTTATCCAGGAGGAAGCAAAGTGAAATGGGTCAATATTTCTAGTATACAGTAACAAGTGAGGGAACTGGGTAAGTAGAAGATGGCAGATGTCCTGCTGGACCTGATTTGGTTCAGAGAAGCAGAGGGGGCAGGACTACACAAAGAACTCCACAGACAAGCTCTATTTGCAGCAAATAGTCAAATATCTTACCTTTATCTGCAGTGTTAATGTTAATGTCAACCCCATGCTTCTTCAAGCTGGGAGGCGTTTGTCATATTTTTCTTGCATTATTCTATATGTTTAAAATATAAAAACAAAAACGAACCCAACCTTAATGACCATTATTACATGTGAATAGAAAGCCAAATGGAAGTATTGGCAAAATTCCCTCACATTGGCCCCCATTGTGAAGCAGCAGTAACTAGTATGTTTGCAAACTAGCATATCCTTTAGTTTAGGGTTGATTGAATCCCACAGATCTCAGATTATAAATTAGATACGGATATATAGAGGGTGCTTATGTAAGAAGTATCAATGATTTTGGTTGTTCTCTTCTCTATGAAAATGCTCCAGGGGGAGAGTTTTTTTGGTTGGGATGAAGAAATATTAGGTGAGTCATAATTGAGACTAAAGAAAATAACTGTATTTGAAGTGAGATTGGATTTATGATATGAATAAAGTGTTGTAGGCAAATGTGTATTTATATACACCTTTTTCATTTGAAGAATAATTGGTGTCTCTACTGTATCTCTTATTCTTGGCTCACTTTTGATGATGCTATGATTTGATACACTGCCAGCCGCTGTGCCTGACTTCTTGTCATCTTATGCAATGTCAAATCCAGACATCAAGGAACCTCGAGCTTATGCAATTTAGCAACGCTCTTGAAGAAAAATAATATGAAATTACAAATGCAAAATTCAAAACCAAACTTTAATATTTTCATCACCTACATATTCTTGGATATTGTGATTCTTTTTGTGATTTTGACTATCAGAGGTTTTAATTTTTATTTAAAATTCAGTAAAAGAATTTACGACATTTTGAAGCTTCTGCCTGCCTACAGATCGACACTGATAATATAGTATTGGGCATATTTTAAAATAAAATCACATTCACATGCTGTAATAGAGCATGAAGAAGTACTTTTCAGAAGTGAATGCAGCCAAAGGAATCCAATTACTTCCATCATCTCTAAAGTTAGAATATTCAATCTTCTGGCGTATGAACATCATTTTTTAAATCTCTTTAATATCTTCTGGACTCAGTAGTTTCTAAATCAACATTCCATCTTAAAAGACAAAGCTATCCGGAAAAGAAAGACACTACACACTTCCCACTATTCCCAATATTATTTTGAGTTTAGATTTTTAATTTTGTAGAAGTAAAAATTAAGAAAAGAGACTTCTTGGATAAGAACCTATGGTTCAAGCTCTCAGTGGTCTGTATAAAAACCTATGATCTTACCTCTTACTAAAACAAGTAACATTGTTAGTAAAATATTATTAATATGTAAAATATATGCTTTTATGATTTAAATGTATTGTGAGTCTCATAAAATGTTTACCTACAATTGTCACTGGAAGCATAGATACAAATGCCTATCTAATCATCTAGAGATATTAAGATTTTGAGAAGCAATCTTTATGTTTCTTGGGACGCCTGAGGCAGTAAGATCTACTCGGCCGCAGATTGCATTAGAGGTCTGTGGGGCGTCTGTCTTGATGGAAGGATTGTGCTCAGTAGGGTGTATCATCATGGGTGAAGACTTCTTACCCCCTAAGATTCTCTCTTTGGGGAAGATAAAATCCACACAGAGGAAAGGCACTAGGCAATATTAGATGCAGGGGTATTAGGTAGTAGAAGTGAGTACTCACAGAAAGAAAGGTAAATAGGACACAGATAAGGCAGAAACACTGGGATATGAAATAACAGCTTGTTTCTGAGAAATGACACGTTTACAGGGGGCGGAGCTGCCGTAGGATCATTGGGGTGATTTAGGTGTTCTAAAGGATATTGAATGATGTTCTCTTCCCACCAGCCCTCCTCCATGCCCCCAGTCCCAGAGCATGAGTGCCAGGATGGCTTCCTGTCTTACCTGCTGTTGTGACTTTGTTAAATTAACCTTTGTTCAGTGGGGCCCCAATGCGTCAGGTGCATTTCACAAAGGACCACAGAGAAAGTAAAAGAGAGATGTTTATTACTCCCAGGTCCTGGAGGAGGTACAGGGTGGGCCTGGCGGGACCACGTGGGAAGGTCGAGGCAACATGCAGGCAGTGAGTGCCCAGCAGGGTCTGGGGCACGTGCCTTTATTACAGTCCAAGGGTGAAGTGCTTTGGGGCTCCCTGGCTAAGGACAAATCGGTCAATACAAACCAGAAGGTGATGGGTTTCGGTGAGCTTCGCAGGGGTCTTCTCAAAGGGGCACACCAAGGGGAGGCCCCAGGAGACAGGGAGAATGCTTATCTCAAGGGCCCAAGGGACAGTCAGAGCAGGAGATCACATTTGCTCGTGACTCTGGGCTGTTATCGAGGGCATGCTCTGGGGCTGGGGGGTGCGGCTAGTGTCTGTTCACCACCCCTGCAGGCCCCTCGTCCCTATAGAATGGAGGCCAAGTGGCCATGGTATGGGGCTGTGTCACTGAATTCTCGGCGTCGGATCCACCCCTTAACACTCCAGTATTCCCACTTGTTCAGAGCGACTGCTCCTTGCAGTCAGAGAGGACTTATTTAACACAGATGAACTCTCATGAGTAAAGCAGTCCTCTTAAAGTCATCCTTTTGTGATGACACATGCCGTATTTATAATCTTCGTCTTCACATTCTTCCCATTTTTTCTTTCCTAATTAATAATATTCAGAATTTTGCTTTTATCCTATAAATCCAGTTGTCTTTCTAGTGAGTTAAGGAAGTGCTAAATTTATCTAAAATTAAAAATTGTACTTTAAACTGAAAGCTGAGGGACCTGAATCCAAAGGAGCTTTTGTGGGTAACGTTGCTGTGAATTTGCTGGTGTTAGATTAACAGCATGTGTGTGTAAAATGGCCCAGGGCCAAAGAAAGGCAACCTTAAAGCATCATGAGATAGTAAGACATTGCCATTTATACCAATTAATGAACATATTATGTCCAGTTCGATATGGAAGGAGTTGTACAGCAAGGCGCAGTTATCAAAACTGGTCTTTGATCAGGACATGAAAGCTAAAAGCCATTATTAAAAGCTACATACTTCCATCCCTTCCCTTTGTGAACTCAGATTAGAGATAATTTACAGACACATTACAACGTAAACAGCCTACAAAGGGTCCCTTTCCAGAGTAATTTGAGTTTCAGAGGAGAAATATTTTCTTTTTCCCAACACGATTGCCAGAAATACTTTAAGCACAACAAAGCTACCCATTAGACTTTGATGCTGTCCACAGATTGGGTTGTTTTGGAAAGAAGTAAAATGTTATCTTCTCATGGAAGCCACAAGTCAACTTTTCACACACATATTCACGCAGTCACCTCCTGGCCTTCTCATCATAGGAAAGCACTTAGGGAAACCCCCACCCTGGACCAGAAGAGGATGGGAGCTAGAGGGAGCAGTGCGCGGAAACAACTCTGGAAAACGTGGACCATTTTGTCAGAGGGGCCTTTTTCATAGGAAACATAAAGAGAGTGATCTCGTCAAGCAAAACTTGTGTTTACCAAAGGCATGGGGGAAAAATGTCATAGGTACATAAGAATTTAAGACTCATGTCTTGTGGGGGGAGAAGGGAACTCACATCTCTTGATTACTTGTTACAATTTGGGCACTTTCTATAGCCTATCACATTTAACGTATGGTTTCTCTGTTTTCCATATGAAGAGAGGTGACAGTTTTGGCTTAGCTGCCCTAATGAAATGTTGCCTTCAAAAACATCAAAGCCTTTCTGGAAGCCACCAATGATTTTGCTTATAACCATTTCCTTATTCATCTCCTCTGCTACACTATCAGCCGTCGGGCCATGATGGGTTTTCACTGTGGTGTTCTAGAGTTTTGCAGGTTGTCTGTGTGTCAGACATGTACATTATCTGAACAAACAGGAAAGCAGTCGGGCTGCCCCAGGTGGTGACGTATATTATCAGCCTATGGAACTATCCATACAGTGATCCCTCCTCCAGCGGGATATTTGGGTCTACCATTAGAAAAACCCAGATACTCATCTCTCCAACAGCCTGTGAGGTGGTTATCATTATCCCTCTTTTATAGACGAGGAAGTCCAGGTGCAGAAGGGTAAAGACAGTTTGCCAAGGCGACTCAATCACCAGTCAGTGAGGTGGAATTCAATAGCAGATCTGTCTGGCACCGAAGCCTTCCCACACTCCTCTTCCATACCAAACTCCCAGGAAGGCTTCCATTTTATGCTTTCGCTTCTTGAGGTTTCAACTCATGGAGCTTCTCAAGGAAGCATTTTCCAAATTGGGAATGGGGTGTGGGGGAGCAGGCAGTGAGTGGTGTTTCTGTTGTGTGTCAGGATGAATGCCACCAACATCTTTGGGACCTTTACTCTTCTCTGGGAACACGAGTCCTCTCTGAGTTATTTAGTTAATAGCCTTTGATCCAGATACAAGTTCTTTCTGGGACTCTATACAGTTCTCATTTGCCAAGACAGACTACTCCAAAAGTTGCCCTCAGCTTCTGACTCCCAGCCCAGTGCTGGCTCCTCTCTGCATCCACTCTAAGAGAGAGGTCCATGAGCCGAGCATTTCTGAGTTTCATTCTCCTCCACAGCTGACTGCAAGCAGTCCCTTAGGCAGTCTCCTACCCACCACTCTCATCTCAGGAGTGTGAGAAGAAATATGCAGAATTGGGGGGCCTGGGTGGCTCAGTGGGTTAAGCATCAAGCTTTTGATTTCAGCTCAGATCATGATCTCAGTGTCTTGAGACTGACCCTTCAATGGCCTTTGCACTCAGCGGGGAGTCTGCTTGGTAGTCTCTCTCTCTCCCTCTACCTCTCCCCCAGCTCGTGAGGTCTCTCTCAAATAAATAAATAAATCTTTAAAAAAAATATGAAGAATTGTTCTATCAGCTCTGACAATTCTAGCTGCTTCTCTCCATTTCCTGGTCATGTAGGAGCTACTTCCCGTATTTTGCTACCTCCATGATACCTTTGCTCACTTTTCTGCCTCTGCACTTCTGCAGTGCCTTCTTGGTAATTCTCTATGGAAAATTCTTTCTGTGGAAGTAACTGGTGTGGGTTTTGCCTCATGACTGAATATCGACTGATACAGGGTTCAGCAGCAGGAGATTATAGAGCTCTTTCTTTTTCATCTAGAGGAAAACCATCACATTTACTCAGAAACTTTGTGAACCTAAGTTTTATTTTTTCAAGTATTCAGGAAAGACTGACGGATGTGTATCAGGGGGTCTACTCTGGGATCAATCAAGTCTGATAAATGGGAAAGGGTCAGGTGGTTAAAACATGTTTCAGTGAGACCTGGCCCCAGAAAAGGAGGAATTATGTGAAGGGGATCTACTATATCATTGTGATTTGGGGTAATTCAACAGTCTTAAGGGACTCAGCCTTCTGAATCACAAAAGGAAGAGAACAGTATTCCCTGCAGATTTAATATTAATGCTATTATACCATATTCTATTTTTTTAAATTGATAACATATATAAGAACATAATTTAACTTGCCACTGATAGGAAGAAATAGAGAAAGAGGGGATTGGGGGAAAGGAAGAAGAAAGAGAGAGAGAGGGAATATGAAGAACAAAGTAGTTAAGAATAATTTGGTTTTTATGTTTTGGTTTGCATATTTTCAGGACTTAAAGAGCCATGAATAACTCATGGATTTTCCTCACCAAACAAGTATCTCTACGAGCTCATACCCAGTCATACCCAACCTAGTCAGTTCGGTGGGGGAAACAGTTGTAGGAAGTCTTTGGAATTCATTAGTTCAAAATCATAGAACTTGAGAGCTAGAAGGAATCTTATGATTTAGGTCAATTTGTTCACTTGGCAAATAGAAAAACTGAAATATAAGGAAGTTAAATAGCTTCCTTAAGGCCATCCTGTTTGCTGGTGGAGATTTGAGACTACATAGAATCTCATCAAAGGAAGCTGAACATTTGATATTTGTTTTGCTTTGTGCTTTATCTATTTCTTTAAAAACATTAATTAACGATCTCTCAAAAAATACATAAAAGCAGAGAGAATAGTATACTGAACCCTTATGTGCCTGTCACCTACCAGCAATTAAAAAAGCTCATTTTAGCTAATCCATAAATAAACCCTTTATCTATTCTTTCTTGAGCTTGGTAGTTGGTATATTTCAAGGAATTCATCCTTTTCTTCTCTTACTATTCTTTGAATAAATGGAAGATCTGTAGTGATGTACTGCTCTCATTCCTGATATTGGTAATGTCTGTTTTATTGATCTTTTCAAAATGCGAGTCCTCCAATTTTGTTCTTTTTCAATATTATTTGGCTATCCTGGGTCCCGTGAATTTTAGGAAATATAAATTTTAGGATCAGCATTTTTGTTTTATGGAAGCTGCACAACTGATTTCTTTATGTTGGTTTTGTGTCCTGCAACTTTACAGAATTTGTTGATTAGTTCTGACAGTTTTTGGTAGAGTCTTTAGGATCTTGTAGATATGAGATCATAGCATCTACAAATAAAGATAGTTTTATTTCTAGCTTTCTGATTTGGATGTCTTTTATTTCTTTTTCTTTCCTAACTGCTATAGCTGGGACTCCTAGTACTGTATCAAACAGGAGTGGTGAGAGTGGGCACCCGTGTTTTATTTTCTGATCTTAGAGGAAAAGCTCTCTGCCCTTCACCATTAAGTATGTTAGCTGTGAGCTTGTCTTTTTTTTAAAGATTTTTATTTATTTATTTGACAGACAGAGATTACAAGTAGGCAGAGAGGCAGGCAGAGAGAGAGAGAGGAGAAAGCAGGCTCCCTGCTGAGCAGAGAGCCCGATGCGGGGCTCGATCCCAGGACTCTGGGATCATGACCTGAGCCGAAGGCAGAGGCTTTAACCCACTGAGCCACCCAGGCGCCCTAGCTGTGAGCTTGTCTTATGTGGCCTTTATTTTGTTGGGATATGTTCCTTCTACACCCACTTTGTTGAGAATTTTTATCACGAAAGGATGGTGTATTTTGTCAAATGCTTTTTCTGCATCTGTTGAGATGGTAGTATGGTTTTTTTATCTTTCCTTCTATTAATGTGGTGGATCACATTTATTGACTTATGTAAGTTGAAACCTTCTTGTATCTCAGTGATAAATCCTGTTTGATTGTGGTGTATGACCCCCTTAATGAGCTGTTGAATTCAGTTTGCTAATATTGTGTTGAAAATTTTTACATCTGTATTTATCAGAGTCATTGACTTGTAGTTCTCTTTTCCTGTGATGTCCTTTTCTGGCTTTGGTATTCGAGTAGTGATGGCCTCAAAAAATTGGATATCTGAGTGTTCTCTCCTCTTAAAGTTTTTGGAAGAGTTTGAGAAGGCTTGGTGCTAACTCTTTAAATGTTAGGAACAAAATGTTTAAATGGTGGGGAAAAACTTGGGAAGACTATTTAATTAGAATCAATCTTATAACAGGGCCTATGCTAGTGATTGACCTTGGATCTTGCAGAGGCAGTATGAATAGGAATATTGGTCCCAAGGTCCCAAGGAGCCAAAGGGAGATCATGCAAAGGCATTTTGTGGGTATCCATTCACTAACCTGACGTATCTGTGTAACTGCCTCTTCCATATTGTCCCAATTTCTCCTTTTTTCTTGAATCTGATTTCCATCAACACTTTGTTTCTACCACTGTATGCAGGTATCGTCCAATTTTCCCTTACATATGCACTTCCCACCCTGTCCTTGTCCCAAAATGCTGGCCCATACCAATAGACTTCCTAGTCCTTGAGTTTCAAGCTGAACTTTACTGATGGAGAATTGCAGGTGTTGGGGGTCGGATGGGGTGGTGAGGTTAGAGTATTTATTCCCCTGGTTCCTTCTCTTCAGGGTCACCTTGGGCTTGTTGCTTCCTCCTCGAATGATGAAAGGGCCATAGTACCTTCCACAGAGCCTTCTCCACAGAATTCTGTCTCCAGGTTCTAGTTACGTCCCCGTCCCCTCACCATCATCATTCTATGTGATTTCCCTGATGCCTGCTCAAACCTTTGTATATAGCCCCTTTGTTAAACTCTCTACAGATTCTCCCATTTCAGTGTGCCAGCTGTTTCCTGCTGGGACCCTGACTGATATAATCACCATGCTCACCATCTTGCTGTCTTCCTCACTCTATTATCCATTCTTTATTTGAAGGAAACAGAGGATGAATGCCTTTTCTTTGCAACAGCATATGTTTTAGTTAGATTTTTTTGTTGTTGTTGGCCTGCTTTCTTGTTTCTAAGTTTCAAGTAGCTGAGACACACTCATGCTGCCTTAAGTAATATGAGTTCATTATGAGGACATCAATAAGATAGTAATTTCTATCACAAAGTTAGCCTTAAAAAGAAGAGCTGATTTTGCACAAAGCTAGATCTCAAGGGAACTGGAAGGCAGTCTAGTTTTTTAAAGTCATAATCCTGACTGAGCACCAGGGAATTCTATACATATTTTTCTAGGTTCTCTCTTGACCTTAACCTCTCCTTGGGAGATCTAGAGATCATATTTGCAGGCTTTAGAACCAATAAATTCAAAGCCATTTGCTTAGTGGTGAGGTGTTCTGGATCATACCATCTGGTAGCCCTGGCTTGAATCTTGACTTTACTAACTGGCTGTGTGCCTTTGGACAAAGTACTTCATATTTTCTTAGACTTAGTTAGGCCACTTGTAAAATGGGAATCATGACCAATTTTACTTGATTCTTGGCAAAAGTTCAACTTGAGTAAGATGAGCGGGGTAAAGAAGAAGTGCTCAACAAAGAAAAGTAAAGTTCTGCTACTGTCATTTTCATTAGAAGCAAAATCCTTATGGCAATGACTTGGGGGAAAATAAATCACTGAACCCCACTTGAGCTAACAGCCCAAGACAATAGACAAGCCTCTGGTGCTTACATGCTATGATCAAGGACTGTGTACAAAGTTGCTGAAGTGGGCAGAACCAGGGTCAAGATCAACTGTTGTTAGGACACCTTGGGAGACTGGTTACAGCAGCCGCTAAATAGTGAATACTGGTAAACCTTGTGTCTCAGTTACTAGATGGGGAAGCTGGGTTGGAGTAGCTTCTCAGCTCTAGGGAGCAGATGTTCTCATTTGTCTCTCATGGCAGGTATTCTATCCTTTCTTCCCCTCCTCACCCTTACCCTCGCCTCCCTTACCCTCCCCTTCCTTCTCCTCCCCTCCCTTCCCCCTCGACCCTGTCCCTTCCCCACCACTCTCCTCTCTTCCTCTCCCTTCCCCCACCTTCCCTTTCCTCCCCTCCCCTCCTCTCTCCTCCCCTCTCCTGTCTTCTCCTAACCTCATCCTATCCCTTTAGGGTGATAGCAGCTTCTCACTTTGTCTCTGCTATATTCTGGGTGTTGTCGTTTAGCTTTAAGGTCTTCAATTTTCTATGTCTTCTGTTTGGACTCTCAGAAAAGTATATGATCAGTACAGGTGGTCAGCACCCTTTTTACTGGGCAGAACTTCCTTGTTAACTCATCCCATGGGCCAAGGGATTCGTGTGGACTGACTGCCTTCGGGTCTGGAGTCCATTCCTTGTTAAGTCAGCTCTTTCATAATTGGAGGGGCAACATGTGAAAGGAGTTAAGAAGGAAATCCTAGGCAGGAGTCCCTTAGAAGGAGCTTTGCACGTAATAGGTGTTTCAGAGATTTGGCCAACCTAGTAAAGAATATAAATTGTACCACCCAAGTGAATTTTATGGCATGTAAATCATACCCAAATAAAACTCTTTATTGGGAGTGGAGCAGAAAAGACAAATGATACTGAATAAAGTGTGTGTGATGACCATTGGGGCATCATTAACACCAAATATGTATTAACATCTACCACAGGTCAAAGGTATATTATGGTATATTAGCTGTTGAATATAATATTTATATATTATATATTATATATATTTATATTTATTTATATTATATTTATATATATATTATATATATAATATGGCATATTAGCTGTTGAATATAATATTTAAATAGATATATCCCATGCCCTTGTTGAAATAATACTTGCATATTATACTGGGGTATTAAACCTATATTTCCTTTCTTGGTAGAAATGCAACACAGATGGCATTGTAGCATAGATTTTCTCTGGGCATGTGATAAAAAGCTGTATCTCTATGTCTTGTCCATTAAGTACAAAAATATTTATGGAGTAACACAGAGTGTGTCAAGGAAAATTATGTTTCAGATCAGGCAAACTTTTCCTCTATGCTATCACTTCAAATATTGAGTAGAATTATAATTTTGGTAACTCAATATCTAACTGACAATATAAAACTAACTCTACATACTTTTTCATTTCCTGGAGATGTCAAAAAATAGTTCTTGCCCTCATGACAATGAAAATAATCTTAAAGCTACTGTCATAGGTATATAATATATTATTTTCACGGTCTTGAAGCAATCTGTTTAACCTGCCATTTCCAAGACTCACTCTTTCTTTCCTTCTTCCCTTCCTCCCTCCTTTCCCTCTTTCTTTCCTTCTTTTCTCCCTCCCTCCCTCCTTCCTTCTCTTCCTTCTTTCCTTCAGATCTGAGTAGAAAATGGGTGAGAGAATATATAAGAAATGGCATTTTGTTTTCCTAAAGGAGCATTTCCAGCTCCTCTGTCCAGCAAAGATAGTCCTTATCTCTTTTTCTTCATACAGGTGTACGTGTTGATACTTTACCATATTTACACATTGCTTAACATTTCTTCGCTTAACTGCTCAGGTAACAGTGTTAGTACTTTCTTTGTGTCAGGGTGTGGTTTTACTACTGGATACAAAAACACAAACGATGGTCCTTTTACAAGAAGAAATTACTGTCCATTGAGTGAGGACCAGTGTCCTGAAGGTGGGCTTCCCTTTCAATTTTGTCAGTACTTATGTGGCACGGTGTCTCAGTACAGGGAAATAAAAATTTAATTCACAAAATCGTTCAGGAGCTCTACCATCCCATAGTCAAAGAGTGTTCACTCTCCTAGGAAGTGTGTCACCCGGCATGAGCTTGGGCCGCACGAGACTCGGCTGGTAGTTCGTTGGTCTACTTTAGATACGGAGTCTCAGGGACGCCAAGTGCCAGACTTAAACTTCAGTAGGTTATGTCAAATTCCCCTCCAAAACTGCCGTAGTAACTTGTGTTCCTCTCTACGATGTACAAAACTGCACTTCTCATAAACTTGCCAATCCTGCATATTATCAATTTAGTGTGACATTTTAAGCTAAGCTCAGTGTGTAGACCAGATGGAGGCTGAGTTGTAGTTGAGATGAGAACCTTGCTGGGGAGGGCCGCAGCCCTGTCTAGTTGGCCTCCCCTCTCCCTTCCCTGTGGGTCCTTGGTGGCATCTCTCAGGAATCTCAGAACTCCATTAACCATGGTTTGAAAATCATGGTTTACTAGTCTGCCTTCATGGCTGTAATTCGTCGGTTCCTCATCAGTAATAGCAATACATGTTTTCTGCCTTTAAAGCAAAGGTATTTTAGCTTTCAGATTAATAGTGTGTTTCTTTTGTTGGTAATCTTTGATTTAAAGTGGTATTTAAATATTATTTCCAGTTCTCTAGACACAGAGTAAAAAGTCATTATATGCTTGTGCATTGTTTTAAAAAATCACTAACCAGGATCTCGGTAGGATACCAATATAAAAAGGGTTATTATCGTCAGTGCTCAAGAGCCGTCCTCATTATAAGTTAGGCCATGTATGTCACATTAACTCTTTTAGGTCACAAGAGAAACATTTAGCAAACTCCAAGGGTAACATCTCTAAATTTAATACATTAGTGTATTCCACCGTGGCCTGGAAGGCTTTCCAAAGGACTGAACTAATGTCTTCAGAAATATTCAAGCTTAGGTTGAAAGGCCTGTAAATACCAGGACAGTCCAGAGAATGCACAGGGTTCTAACTACACTGTTTAGTTTGGCCAAGGGTGGAATCTGGAAAGATATGTCGGTGACAGTGAATCTTTTGGATCATGTCCCCCACTTACCTTTTCCATGAAAGCACACCCTGAAATTGCATGAAGTCAGCATTGGCTATAAGCACAGTCTGAAGCACTGCGGTGTATTTCCTGGGTATGAATTCTCCTAAAAGGGGGTGGGATTCCAGTTCCTCCATGCTCGGAAGAAATGTGGTGGAGAGAGCCATGGTCCCATGCCAATTCAGGAACTCAACAAAGTGACTCCCATCACAGAGCAGTCGGCTAGCCTTGCTTTCTGACATAAATGATTGTATCAATGACTACACGAGAGGTAGCCCCTAGTGACCCCCACTTCCAGGCGTTTATACCACTGTGCCATTCCCGCTCAGTGACTGTGGGCTAGACTGAGGGGCTTACTCACAGGGAATAGAGGATGGCAGATTGTGATGTGTTATTTGTGAGATATGGTTGTAAAAATACTGCACTTCTACCTTGGGTTCTCTCTCACTCACTTAGATGGTTTGTGTTGGGGTGAGGCCCTCCTGATGAAAAACCAAGACTTCTCAAGAACTAGATGAGTAGGATTGGAAGTGGACCCCTCAGTCCTCCTCCCATCAAGCCTTCAGATGAAGCCACAGCCCCAGTTTACTCTTTGAATGCAAACCTGTGAGAGACCCTGGGACAGAGGCTCCCAACTAAGCCCCGCCTGGAATCCCAGCTCAAAGAAATTGCTCTGTTGTTGTTATTTTTAGCTGTTAAATTTTGGGGCTAATTACATAAGCAATAGATAAACAAATAGACTGTTTGAAAAATACAGGTGTTTTCTACAACATTCTGAAGAAGGTAAAGGTAAGGAAAGGTCTATGCTGGGTGGTCTTCTGTTAGTAAAACTTCAAGGACCTTATCTTTGATGATAACTCACCCAACAGAGAAGCAGTTCACTTGGCTGATACGATGGCTAGCCCACATTCCAGTGTAGCCGTCATCACTGCTCTTCCTACACATCTTGGGTTGGACTGACCTGATGAATACTTGACTGACATTACTTGAGGTCTTGTTGAAGACTATGGTCCCAGGTCCCAGAAGGTCCCCTAGAGACTGCAACTTCCTCTCGTTTAGAGTTTAGAGGTCAGTAACCCCATGCTAGGTACGTCCTATACACTAGTGTGTTTAATCTTCGCAGGAGCGCCATAAAATAAGTATGATCACCATTATGTTAAGATGTAAAGACAAATTCAGAGTTGTTAAAAAAGCTGTGGAGAGATGTAGAGTACAGGTGTGCCTGGCTCCAAAGCCAGTGCCCTTTCCATTTTGCTATTCCCCCCTCACGTGCTGGGTGGAAGCCTGAGATGCGCAGCATGAGCATGGCAGAGGTTATTCTGGGTAGAGAGGACTTTGAAGAGGAGAGCACATGTGAGCTAACATGTTCGTGCAGGGACCCAGGAGGCCTTCTGGGGAGGGGAGCACGCGCTTCCAGAGAGACAGGATGAAGACTGGAATTCCTCAGTGCAGCTGAGAATGAAAGGAAATCAACCTAATCCCATTTGCTCGTGTGATCTGACATAGCTCGGCCAGTTCTAAGACAAAATGAACTGCCAGCTACACCCCATTTGGCCTCTGACTGTTCCTAATTTATTGTTCCTGAAGACGGGCCCTGAAGCAGGAAGTTGTTACAAATCTTAAAAAAATGCATCATCTTCACCACAAATCCTTCATTTACATCAAATGCCCTTCCATGCAGGCTTCAGCCTGTTCTATTTCGTTGCGTGTTGTGAGCCAAAATTATCAGTGACAGTTTTCATAATTATTTTCCTCTTTTTTTTCCAAGCAGTTGCAATCTTTATGAAATTGAATTTAAATAATTACATCTTTCTGGGACTTCTTTTTTAAAAAAGCATCGTGTGTAAGGCTAAATTTATGATGCTTCATTTAACATTGCTGAAGGAAAGAACAGATACTAAAATATTTTGAGCCAGAGCTTTACATAGACAAAGAGAAACTTCAAATACTGATTACTAATTACATTCCTATTTTGCACCACAAAAAAATCAGGAGGAGTTGCAGATACATTTGACAAGACTCAAACTATGACATTAAATCCCTTATGGAATTTTAAAAATTTGAAGCTGGTTTTTTCTTTTCTTTCTTTCTTTTTCTTTCTTTTTTTTTTTTTTTGGTATTAAGAGTTCCAGAAGGTGAATCCTAATCTGAGTGGCCCCTCAGGAGTCCTGGGAAAATAGGGTGATTTTTTTTTTTTAAGATTTTGTTTATTTATTTGACACAGAGAGAGATCACAAGTAGGCAGAGAGGCAGGCAGAGAGAGAGCCAGAAGCAGGCTCCCTGCTGAGTAGAGAGCCCAATGTGGGGCTTGATCCCAGGACCCTGGGATCATGACCTGAGCCAAAGGCAAAGGCTTAACCCACTGAGCCACCCAGGCGCCCCAATAGGGTGATCTATTAAGAGCTCTGTTAAATGAGGATGTAGGGCAGGCAACATGGCTGAGGGAGGTGCTCTAAAACACTGGGGCTGAGGGTTTGAAACGAAATGGTGGTGGGCCGTGGGAAGAATCAGTGCTGTTAGCAACCAGTAAAGTTAAGTCCACTGAGTTGTCCTTCCCAACTCCCTCTTGGCATCTTGGACTTGAATGTGATTGGCTGTTGTGTCCTTTAAATGGTAGTGACTTCAGCCTAGCCCAAAGTGTCTACAATGTAAGGGCCAGCCTACCCTTCTGGAAGCTTAGTGAGTCAGCTTTCCTCTTTGTCTGCAATCTGGCCCAAGTGGTTGAGCTGGAGAGGACGGGTTCAGCATGTCCAGTCTTGATGGGAATTGCTGGGACAGGACCTCTGGTTGTCTGAGTCGATGTCATGGATATCTCACGAACTTCAAGACAGCCTTCAGGTTCTCTTTCGTGGTGTCGCTAAGTCAAGCCAACAGATGCTTGTGCTGTCCTTCCATCCAGACCCTTCACCCACCGCTGTTGATGGCCCGTCTTGGTGTTTACCCCCGTCTCTCAGGGGCATCACTCCTATCTCCGCAGGAGGAGGGAGGGCGTTCTTTTACACCTAGCACTTGACAGGAAAAAAACTGAAAGTGTAATTGATTATTTCTTAGGGTCAAGTTAAAATATGGAGCTGTGTCTGTATCTGTGAGATACATCTGTGAGATATTCTGTGAGAACATCCCGTATCTGGAAGGCACAGCTCCTAAGAAAAGGCTCTCATATGTCGGAGCACAGGGTGCACAGACAGCAGAACCCAGAAAGCAGAACAGCTCCCTGGGAGAGTGAGTCACTGGGCCGCACCTCTTTACCCCTCCCCCTCTTCCCTTACACCCTCCTCCGTACTCCCCGTGGTAGGTGGATGCGGCCTGTGGTCCCTTGTGGAGGCTGGGGGTGAAGACAGGAGGCGCAGAAGCAGCTAGCATTTGTCGAACATGCCAGGTGCTGTGTGAGCTGCTGTATCCTTCCCACTTAATCCTCGCAAAACCCTGCCACCTAGACGAACACAGACCTCGTTCGGGAAGACTAGAAATGGAGGGAGAAAGTCTAAACGATTCCTTAGTTACTGCTCGAGCCTGGTTTGAACTTGGGTTCATCCAACTCATGCTATTGTCTCAAAAATTTGTCAAGGGATGTTTCCGACCCCTGGAAATGTCTGGGCATCCTGGAATTTCAGGAATGATGGTCTCGTAGGCTACCTTTTAGTGTGTGTGTGTGTGTGTGTGTGTGTGTGTGTGTGTGTGTGTTTGAATGCACATGTGTGTGTAATAGGTTGGATAAATGAGTGGAAGTCCAGGGGATTGTGGGAGACTGAGTTATTTAACAAGATTGATCATGGCAGATATGGGGCTAAATCTTTACTGATTTGTTATCTCTTCTGGCTGAGCAGTAGAAAATAAAATTGATTCTCATTAACTTAGTTATCACGACTTAAAGGGTAATTGGCACTATATTTAACTGTGGTTCTGATTTCTGCTTTGACAAAAGTCCCGCTCTAAGTTAGAAATGTTTTCTCAAGGACTGTTTGCATGGTATTATTTTTCAGTCAAGTGTAGTCAAGGGGCAATAATTAGAATTGAGGAGAATGATGGTTTGAGGCAGATCTTATAGATTAGCTAGCTGAATTAAATTGGAAGGCCAAGGCAAAAGGCAAATTGGAAGTCTTGCCACTGTTGTTTATGCATAGCAAGAACAAGAAGCAACAGCAGGAAGGGAAGAGAGGAGGAGATCAGGAAACAACTTCTACAAATTCTAATACTCGCCTATTTTGAGCTCTTTTTTTCTAACTGATCTTTAAGCTTCTCTCTTTTTTTAATTTTTTTTTTTTTTTGACAGAGATCACAAGTAGGCAGAGAGGCAGGCAGAGAGAGGGGGGTGGGAAAGCAGGCTCCTTGCTGAGCAGGGAGCCCGATGCGGGGCTCAATCCCAGGACCCCGGGATCATGACCTGAGCCGAAGGCAGAGGCTTAACCCACTGAGCCACCCAGGCGCCCCAGCTTTTCATTATCAATAATCATTCATGCAATTTTCAAAATATAGTTTTAATAGGGTGTATACATTTCTGAGTTTATTAGGGTTCTCCTGTTTGTACTTGTGACTGTGGAAAAAAATTCAATCTCTCCCTTTCTTTCTCAAAAGTATCCCTGCTTGGGTGCACCTGGGTGGCTCAGTCAGTTAAGGATCTGTCTTCGGCTCAGGTAATGATCCTGGGGTCCTGGGATCAAGTCCCGCATCAGACTCGATGCTCAGCGGGGAGTCTGCTTCTCCCTCACCCTCTGCTGCTCCCCTTGCTTGTGCTTTCTCTCTCTGTGTCAAATAAACAAATAAAATCTAAAAAAAAAAAAACCAAAACAACTACTGTCTCCAGATATATGAAGAGTGCCTGTTTTCTTGCACCTTCCTAAATACTGGTTATCATTAAATATTTTTAAGTTTTGCCTATTTGGTAAGTAGGAAATGCTATCTCAGTGTCTTTGAAAATGACTTTTTTTTTTTTTTTGGAACCATGAATAGGATTGAGATTTTTCCTTATGTCTATGAGTTTTTAATATTTTTATGTTTTCTTTTTAACCATGTTTCTACTGGGTCATTTTTTTCAATGTTGATTTATAGGAGTCCTTTGTGAAATAATTAACTTGTAATTAAGGAAAGTATGCCTGATGGGGCACCTGGGGGACTCGGATGGCTAAGCGTCTGCCTTCAGCTCAGGTTATGTTCTTGAGTCCTGGGATCGAGTCCCGTGTCAGGCCCCTGCTCAGCAGAGAGCCTGCCTCTTCCTCTCCATCAGCCTCTCCGCCCTGCTCATTCTCTCTCTCTCTCAAATGAATAAATACAATCTTTTTTTTTTTTTAAAGGAAAGTATGTCTGGAGATACGGTAACAAATATGTTTTCCTAGCTTGCTGTTTTGCAACCCAGAGTTTTGATTTCCAAGCAGTCCTATTTATCATGTTGGTCTTTATGGTGCCCAGAGTTAAACCATGATTAAAAGAACTTTTTCACTTCCAGATTATAAATAAGTTATAAATAAACTCAACTATATTTTAATCTGGAACTGTTATTTTGAATAGTTTCAAGCAAAGAGATGATATGGTTTGATTTGTATTTTAAGAGCTCATGTTTGGTTTTGTGTGATGTGTGGACCTGCGGAGAGCAGGGGTGGATGTGGAGAGAGAGGCTCGCTGTGTGGCAGGTGGGTGGAAGGAGGTGGCGAGGGCTGGCTTAATGTGGTACCCGGGGAGCTCTAGGGAAGTGTACAGTGGCAAGATATTTTGGAGATTGTGTTGCTAGGACTTGCTAATGTCCTGGATGTGGGGGCCGCAGGACAGGGAAGAATCAGGACTGACTCCTGGGTGTTTTGTCTTCTGCGGTTGGCGGATGCCGTGTTACTCACTGGAATGAAGACAGCTGGTGTTGGCAGCAGGGGTGCTCTGTGAGAGAAAATCTGGTTCTAGTTTAGACATGTAACTTGTGACATCTCTGGGAGACATCAGGTTGTAGCTGTTCACTGGTAGGTGGGTAACGGAGTGTATCAGTCAGGAGCTCAGACACAAGGTGTCCCTTGGGTGGTGTTTTAGTCACTGAGATCAAGCAGAGAGGAATCAGAGTCAGAAACTCTGGCTTAGGTGGGGTTACAAGAGAAAGAGCCAACAAAAGAGTGTGGGAAAGAACAGCTAGAAAGAAGAGAAAGTCCCAGATAGAATGATATTGCTGAAGCCAAGAGAGGGGATTGTATGAAGGAGGGAGGGAGAAGTCAAGCCCACCAGGTGCTGGTGAGAGGAGGAGTGTGTGAGGACTGCATTTGGCCCATGAGCCTTGCTGGTGATCTTCATGGAAACTCCCAGTGGGATTTGGGCCAGAAGCTAGAGTGGATGGATTAAACTGGATGGTGAACACATGTTGATTGTATTATTCCGCGTTGTCCAACACTCAGCACGTCCTCACAGTACCCTGTCAGCTTCATTTACAGGAATAATCTCCTTCTGATCATTGCCATGTCTTGTCTTTATTAGGTCCCTGGTTCCCTCTTGTCTTCTCATTCCCACACCCAAATTCTCATAAGCACCTGTGTATCTCCTATTACATTCTCTCCTCTCTCCTCAACTCCTGAATTCCTTCCACTGTGCCCTCTCAAAATCACAGTCCATTAATGGCCAATGTTTGTATATCTTAATCATTTCTCTGAACACCCCTCTCTCCTTCCTGCTCTAACTGAAATCTGGCCCTCCCAAGAGGGTCCTGATTTCCCTACAGGGACCCTCTCTGGTGCTGGTGTTTACCCCCATGACTCCTGCAGTCTTAGAGATGGGAGGGGAGCCCTGTGTGTCCTCCACTGCTGTGTTCAGGCAACAGTCTCTCTTCCCCTTCTAAAAATGTCTGTCTCTGACTCTCATGGTCATGTTACCCAGCACCACTCATCGTTCCTGTTATCTTCCTTCCCCTGAAGGCTTTTCCCTACTTCTCCCCCGCCCCCAACCATTCTAGTTCCTGCCAAACACTTTCATGTGGCTCATCAGAACTGTTGGTTTTTTTCCATATTTTAAAAATACCTGCACGCTCATCCCTTGAGATTGTCTTCTCCAAGGGTCTGGCCCTGTACTCAAGCAGCACCTGTCTCCGGCACATAACCTGGATCTCTTAACAGCAGTCCCTGCAACCTCTCCATCGTCTCTGGTTCCACCTCATTGCTTCCTACTCCAATTTCAGTTCGTTCCACTAGGGTCACCAATCTACTGCTGGACTTTTACTTCCTTTTCACTGATCTTCATCCCCTTGATGTCCTCCCCCCCGCCATTCCCCAGCTGACATCTTATGCTTAATTATTATAGTCACTCCCTTGTAGGGTCTTTAACTCCCTCAGCCCTTTTGTTAAACTCACATCCTTGAACCCCAAGCATTCTCTTAGTATGGCTTGACACTCTGTTTTCAGTCATTTTCACACCCTTTAGACAATTATTTCAGACCTTTTCTCTTAAACATCCAATGTCACCTTCCCCAAACTACTCTCAGCTTACGAAATTTTCTATTTCACTGAAAAATGAAAGTGTTCAGACAGGATTTTACACAGATTACCATTCCCACGTCTCTCAACTCAACCTGCGTCTACATTTTCTGCTCTCTCCTTCATACCTATTCATAGTCAGATTGAAGATCAGTCTTGCTGTTTGCTAACTACTCTCTTCCCTCACCCCTCTCGCCTACTCAAAGGTGTCGCTCCAACAACTCACCTTCTCTCCTACGTGAGCAGCTGTGTCTCTGCATGGGGACGTTCTCACCAGCATGCACACGTGTTGTTATTTCTCCTTTCACAGAAACATAGAAAAGGAAATGAGACAAAACTCCCTTCCGACTTATTTACTTACATCCCCTTTTCAGGAGCGCCTCATGAGAACTGTTTGCACTCATGATTTCTACTATTTTCGGTTATTCTCTTTGTCTCCTAAACCAATTTCAAGTACGCTTTCACCTTCACTAGTTCACCTAAACTGCTCTTGTCAGTGTCACCAGTGGCCTTCCTGTGGCTGATTTCAGTAGTCCACTCTCAGTTCTCGTCGTGGCTGAATTTTTATCAGCACTTGGAATTGCTCACTCTGTTCTGCTTTGTGTGTTTTCTTCCTTTGGGCTCCGGCACACTGCGCTATCCTGGTTTTCTTCCTGCATCACGAGTCCCTTCTTTATAGTTTCTCCTTCTCCTCCTGATCTTGAACTATTCCATGCCTCTGTCCTTTGTTCTCTTTATTTTCCTGTATGTATGGACTCCTTTGGTGATCGCTTGATGACAATGATTTCCAAGTGCATTTCTCCAGTCTAGACCTCCCAAGCTCCAAATGTATGTATCCAGCTACCAACTTGCCATGTTCACTGAGAGACCGCCGATTCAGTATGTCCCCAAACTGAACTCATTGCCCTCCCAAAGCTGCTCCACCCACAAGACTCCTCATTTCAGCTGGTGGCAACATTATTTTGTTCAGGCAGCTGCTCAGCCCAGATACAGTTTTTTAATGATTCTTTCCCCCCACTTAGTCCCCATATCCAATCTCTCAGATCCAGTTCTACCTTCAAAATACATATAAGATCAGACCATATCTCACTATCCCTAGTGCTATTATCTTTGTGTTTCTGCAGAGCCTCCTAACAGATCTGTTTCCGTTCTTCCCAGTGTCCCCCAGTCCATTCTGAACACAGAAACCAAAGTAACACTTAGCAATGTTAGTCAGATTGTGTCACTCCTATGCTCAAAGACATGCAGTGACCCTTTCTGTCACCACTTACCCAGATATAACTCTTATGTCTTCCAAGACCCTACACGATCTGCACACCCAAATACCCTTCTTCCTTTTTGTTGTCCTTTCCCTATTAATTGGCATTTAGCTCAGACAAGCCAAAATGGCTTCTCTGATGTTCCTTGAACTTCCAGACATGGCTAAATCTCTCACTTCCTTCACGTATTTGTTTTAATGTCAATAAAGCCTACCGCAACCACCCTATTAAAAATGACAACCCCCTCGTCTTACTATCCCTTTCATCCTACTCTGTGTTTTCTCCTCCCATTACACTCAACACATTTTAACCTGCCACATATAATTACTTACCTCTTTATTTTAACTATAATTTATTCTTTCTTCCTGTTAGAATATAACCTCCAAAAGCATTTTAGTTCTTTGTTGGATCTCAAGTAGGTAAATAGTGCCTAGAACATTGCCAGTACTCAATACATATTTTTGAATGATTGAATATTATTTTTGAATGAATGAAAAAATTGCTCCAAAGTTACTAGTCAGTGGCACCGTCAGGGTCCCATCCTGGTAGTCAGGTACTGGAGGCCAAACTCTTTCTTAATCAGCCAAATTCACTTCCTTTCAAAGCCTGCGTGAGACAGAGTAGGTGTGGCATGTACAAAAGCAAAGGAAATTGGATCAGACATTTATTACTCTGTAAGACATGACCAAATGGGCCTACTTATCATTCATAAAATCTCTAGAATCTATTAGGCTCTCTGGGTCTGTTTGCTGAGATCAATACTACAAGCCACATTATTAAAGAATTATGATGGCAAAATTGAGTGCTTGAGTGCTTTTGGTATACAGCCAAAGATGTGGGCAAGTGAAGCCAAAAGAAGACTCACTGCCCCCTTTTAATCTTTGTGATTGGTTACATGTGATCAGTGAATGTGAGTTCTTCCTAAAATATTTTGTTAACTGGAAAGGGAGAAAAACACATAGTATCCAAGATTGTGAATCTGTGATTAAACTCACCCAAGTGGCTCAGGAAGGTTGTGTAGACTAGACAGTCCTTCTCTCTACTCCCCTTTAAAGTGGTGAGGCTGATGACAATGATGATGACAACTCGAATACCAACGAAGGAACAATTCAGTTCTGCCTTTTAGTCAGATATCTAGATAAACTGGAATATTTAAGTATTTCTCAATGCCAAGAGAGACTGTTTTCTTTCACACTGTCCTTGTAGATTAGACAGTGATTTGTTATTTTAGAAACAAATTTAGCAACACTTTTGAAATGGAAAACTTTTTCAAGTCAATCCCTAAGGTTCTAATCCCTATTCTTCTACCAGCGTGGGTGTGTACATCTATGTGTGATGGAGAATGTGGCCTGCGTGTAGGTGGTGTTCGTTGTGTGTCAGATACACTTGCTATCACCCCTTTCCCAAAATGCCTCATAACCCACTAATTAATATTTATAAATTTCTGTGTTCCCCTGTGGGTAAATTTTCTATAGTCCTTCACAACACACTTGCCTTTAATGAGATATTCACCTAGCTGAAGGGCTGGAAGGCTGTGTGTGTGTGTGTGTGTGTGTGTGTGTGTGTGTTGGGGTAGAGACATTGAAGCTCATGTTTGGAACTTACAGCACTTCAGGGAGAGGAAATCTGGATGGAGCCCTATAAAAAATCACACCTGGTGGTGTTGGGGAGTGCCAGTGATGGAAGGTTCTAGAGTTTTGGATGTGGGAAAGGAAGGAAGAAAAGATGTTTAATAAATATGTGCTGAATAAATAGATTGTATATCAATAAAAGAATGAGTGATTGGATATTCTCTGAGTCCAGAGGATGATAACAAAATTATCTGGCACATTTCATAGGATGTTTGTGGGTGTATATTTCAGAGATCACTGGTAATCCGTGAGTCTTTTTCTGGGAGTGAGCAGAGCATTTTCAAAAGAAGTGGTTTGGCCTCTATTCTTCACCCTCAAATCTACAGAAACTATTTTGCTTGTTCTAATGGCTTTTCCCTTAAAAGAATTTCTCTTTGTTAATGTTTTCAGACTTTTCCTTCTTCCTGATTGTGAGTCAGAAAGATCAGATGGCCAAGACCTAATAATTTAAAGTTGACCTTCCTTGCAGGAAGAAGATAGAAAAGAAGATGACTTTTAAAGCTCCCCCTCTCTCTAGGTTTTAGAGTTGTTCCTTGTCTTGATCAAAGGTGATCTGTGGCTCTGAAGCTAAAATATAGAATAAAGTAGTGGTCATTCCTTTCTTGATGTGGAAATTTTAATAAGATGCTCCTAGTTGTTTATGTTTATTATGGGCTTTCTCTCTATATATATATGTATATATTCATTATATATTATAAGTACTATGATAATGTAATTTTAGAAAAGAGAGGGTAGCAAGGATATTCAATTCTCAATTTTATATATATAGTAATATATATTTATAATTCTTATATACAGTATATATTATATATAATAAAAATATAGAGAGAGCACATATGATTATATATTTATATATAATTTATATAATATATATTTTATATGTATTATAACATATAATGTATAATTATAATACATATAATTATATATAATATATAATATATAGAGAGAATATTATAATTATATATATGCTTATATATATTCTAAAATACCTCAAAATCCACTAATTAATATTTAAGAATTCAAATATATTATGTATGTGTGTGTATGTGTGAAAATATGTATTTTTTAACCTTTGGTATTCTGCTGGAATAGGCAGAGGGAATAAATTCTTAAGGTTTGTTCCTGAAGAAAACAAAGGCCAGGGCTTAGTTTTTCACTTTGCAAACCTCCAAAGCTGAGGTTTGTCTTAGAATATTCATGAGGGGTCGCCTGGGTGGCTCAGAGGGTTAAAGCCTCTGCCTTTGGCTCGGGTCATGATCCTGGAGTCCTGGGATCGAGCCTCACATTGGGCTCTCTGCTCGGCAGGGAGCCTGCTTTCTCCTCTTTCTCTCTCTCTCATTGCCTGCCTCTCTGCCTACTTGTGATCTCTGTCTGTCAAATAAAAAAAAAATCTTAAAAGAATATTCATGAGGTTGTGTCTGGTTATACCACATTTGAAATAATTTGAGGGTCTTGCTATGGGTAAAACTAAGGGGAAGACTTGCACCTGAATAGAACTCCATCAAATTCTGAGAACTCTACCATGGTTCTTTTTCAGAGCTGACTGCATTCAGAATTTTCCTGACTCCAGAACAGCAGAATCATATTTCAGTCTTAGATATTAATACCCCTGCTTCTTAAGTAAGGTAGGTTTCAGTTTAAATTTGAAGATGTTTCAATCTGTTTTATGAAGCATCTTGACAAAAGGGTATATTAGGGTTTTCAGGGAAACAGAATCAATAGTGTGCGTGTGTGTGTGTGTATGTCTAAAGAGATTTGTTTTAAAGAATTCACCCATGCCATTATAGAGGCTATTAAGTCCCAAGATCCACAGTTGGCAAGCTGAGACTCAGCAGAGCTGATGTGGTGTTTTGGTCTAAAATGGGCAAGTTTGAGACACAGGAAGAACAGATGTCACATTTCAAGTCTGAAGGCAGAAAAAAACCCCAGTGTCCCAGCTGGAACATAGTCAGGCAGGATGAATTCTCTCTTTGTTGAGGGGTGGGGGTGGGGGGAAGGGTGAGCTGTCTGTTCTCTTCAGCCCCTCACCTGATTGGATGAGACCCACCTACATCAGGAAAGGCAATCTGCTTACTTAGTTAATCAATTTAAATGTTAACCTCATCCAAAACACCTTTACAGAAACATTCAGAATAATGTTTGACCCAATACCTGGGCATTCAGTGGTTCCAATTTGGCACCCGTACACTGCTTCTTAAGCCATCCTTAATCTCCAGGTGCAGATGATAGCAAGGTTATAATTCTGCCTAACATGATACAACAGTCCTGCATATGGGCGGAATATTAGGGACTGAATGTGTGTGTGTCCCTCAAATCCATACACTAAATCCCAGGTCTCCAGGGTGGCTGCATTTGAAAATGGGACTTCAAAGGAAGTGATTAAGTTAAGTGAGGTCCTACAGGTGGGGCCCTCATCCTGTAGGATTAGTGTCTTTAGAAGGAGCAGTCCTGGACTGCTGTCTTTTTTTTTTTTTTTTTAAAGATTTTATTTATTTATTTGACACAGAGAGAGAGATCACAAGTAGGCAGAGAGAGAGAGAGAGGAAGGGAAGCAGGCTCCCGGCTGAGCAGAGAGCCCGATGCGGGGCTTGATCCCAGGACCCTGGGATCATGACCTGAGCCAAAGGCAGAGGCTTTATCCCACTGAGCCACCCAGGTCCCCCCTGGACTGCTGTCTTGAGCACTCTCTCCCCCTGCGTACACACACCAAAGAAAGGCTGTAAGAGCACACAGCAGGAAGGTTACCTTCCCCGAGGTAGGAAGCAGCCCTTGCTAGAAGCCACAGAGGCCAAATCCTTGACCACAGATGGCCAGCCTCTGGAACTGTAAGAAAATAAATTTCTGTTTAAGCTACCTGGTCTGTGGTATTTTGTTATGGCAGCCTGAGCAGATGAAGACTCAGGGAAATTTGTGGACAGAGGAAATCTATTTCTTCAACTTTCTTGATATCAGAGATTGTTTTTTTAAAGATCACGTTCCCTGCCGGTTTTATGACACATTAGGAAATGATGAAAGTCATTACAGAACAGCAGTGAGGGATCGAGAAATCCTTTCTGAGCAAGTGTTGCCGTCTGTACTTTGAACAAAATAGTAAGTTACAAACACTTCTTGGGTAAATGAGTGAATCATTTGAAATGAATATTGAACATTTATAAATAAAGTAATTCACATAAAAGCATTAAAAGTTATCTTCAGGGGCGCTTGGGTGGCTCAGTGGGTTAAGCCTCTGCCTTCAGCTCAGGTCATGATCTCAGGGTCCTGGGATCGAGTCCCACATAGGGCTCTCTGCTCAGTGGGGAGCCTGCTTCCCCCTCTCTCTCTGCCTGCCTCTCTGCCTACTTGTGATCTCTGTCAAGTAAATAAAATCTTTTAAAAGAAAGTTATCTTCACATGGATATTTCTTACATTGCTCTAAATAAGGATACAGCAGAAATGACCTCAGTTGAATACCAGAAGAGGGGAGTTACATAATTTATCATTCATCTTTTCAGTGGAATCTTATGTGATAACCAGATATGATGATTACAAAACCCACTTGGAAAAATGGTTATCCTATATATTAAAGAATAACATAAAATGTATTCTACTATACTATACTTATTTAAAATTATGCATGCATATGGACAAGACCTCTCTATTTGCTTTATAGTGATTTAATATTAGCACTGCTTTTACAATAATGCTTAAAGGAATATTTATTTAATGACCAAAGGGCCCCTGAGCTGCCCAAGTCTGTCACACTGTACAGCCTGTCCTTTGTCATCTTTGCTGGGCTTATGGATCCTGATGCCTGATGGGTCAGACGGCGACCATCCATCAGAGAGAACTGGGCTTCCCATCCATCTGAGTCACACTTAGTGTTTGGTTACCTGTTTTTCTTTCTGTAAATCATCCTTATTAAGTAGTTTCTCTAAAGAGCACAGCTTTCCTTTTTCCCTTTGCGGAAGCACATGTTACCTTGAAGAAGAAGGGATGAAGATTAAAATGGTTAAGTTATCCAGCAGGGAGAAAACTTCAAAAAGTTGAACTGACATTTGGAATCATCATCCTTGTTGTTGGAGGAACAATAGTCGACTTTAGCATTAGATTATTGCTTCTTCATCTTTTTCTTTTTCTTTTTCAAATATTTTATTTATTTATTTGACACGGAGAGAAAGGGAGAGCACAAGCAGGGGGAGCAACAGAGGGATAGGGAACAACAAAGGGAGAAGGAGTAGCAGAGGGAGAGGGAGAAGCAGGCTCCTCACTGAGCAAGGAGCCTGATATGGGGCTTGATTGCAGAACCCTGGGATCATGACCTGAGCCAAAGGCAGACACTTAACGAACTGAGCCACCCAGGTGCCCCTAGATTATTGCTTCTTCACACACTATCCTTCCCTACTCAAGCAGTTTCATTTAAGTACTTCTAAATGGCTCAACACATTCTTTGAGTTTATAGACTGGAATATTTAAAAGGGCCTTACATACCTTTTATGGTCATTCCAGACCCTTCCTACATGACTTTTGTGACTATCTCACCCAGGAGGTGACTTGGCTCCTGACATTGGCTTCAGGCCACCAGGGCCACAGGGATCTGTGAGACAAAGTTTAGGACGTGTGCTTGTCTGACCGGACACGGGGCTGGGGTTGGAGGTTATGGAGGACAGGACTGGACAGGTAACATGAGCGCAGATGGTGTAGTGTGCTAAGTACACGTGAAGCTTAGAGTCTTTAATATTTGTTTTATGTCACCAGAAAATATTCCGTATGCCTAGCAAGGAGTCTGGAAAGTCCCCAAAGGAAAAGGACAAGAATTTTAGGGCTCAGCACTGCAAATTTTCATAATTTCCATAACATATTGGTCATTTTCATAGGTTTTTACCCCCCCCCTTTTTTTTTTTTTGCAAAATTTCCTAATTGGGAACAATCTCCTTCAGACAGTCTGACTTTTCTCTGTCTGACATTAAGAAGATGGGGAAGGGAATTCTCTGATATTGATGTTTCCTGGACATCTGGGGCACCATAGCTTGCTCACTCAGTTGAACTTTCTGAGCAGCCACCGAAGATCCCTGATAAATGGTCACCAGGTGCTAATAGAGGCCAGGAAACAATGGATAAAAATCCCCCTTTAGTGGAGCATGGATTTCATAGATAATGAAATTTAATCCTCAAAATGGGCTCAGTAGGTTGTCATTACTATCTACATTTTTCTAAAGAGGAAACCAAGGCTATGAGAGGTTAAGGGCCCTGCAGCAAGCTTGTGTAATTGGGAGAGCCAGGAATCTGTCCCCAGTCAGCCTGAACTGGGCAGGGGGGTGGGATGGGGGGTGGGGGGGTTCTTTCCTGCAGTTGGCATGCATGAGAGTTTCCCATGCCCGACATGGTGAAGACAGGTATATTTGGCCTTTCCCAAAGCAGCAAAAACAACAGACAAAGATCAAGGAGCTCAGGCCCCAGGGCAAGGAGCCCCACTGGAGCTGGGGACACAGCAGCGATGGGCATGACAGACAGGACTAGACTGCAGCGGGGTGGGCGAGATGCAGACAAAAAGCAAATGAACACATGTGTGTTTTGCCATCATGTGTATAGCGTGTATATATCATGTGTATGATATGTGATGGAATTTCAGGTAGTGATGAAGGCTTACTAAAAAATAAGGAAGGTACAGGGACATTCACAGACATGGTGGAGTGTTTTTAATGTGTGGTGGAAACAGAAGACCTCTCTAGGAAGGACATATCTGGGCAGAGGTCTGGATGGAGTATGAGACAGGCTATGAATTGCAGGGGCAGGGGGGAGGGCACCAGGTAGAAGGGATGAGGCTGTGAGGGGTAAACTAACTTCCCATGTTTAAGGACCAGCAATCAGGGGAGAGTTGCTTGAGAGCAGCGAGTGGGGATTTGGGGAGGACGGTGGAGGAGAAGGTTACAGCACCTTCCCTCTATCTTAGGCTTATCCTGACCCGTGCATTAGGAGCTTTGAGTTCTATTCTAAGTGTAAGGGGAATCCAAAACAGAGCTTTAAGCAGAAGAACTATGTTATTTATATCCTACAAAGGGATTTTCTAATGAAGGGATTTTTTTCATCAGAAGCCCTGACCGGTTCCAATTGGCTCCTTGCTAGATAACCGAGTTCTTTCCCAAAGTGCTTCCTAGAATAATCTGGAGGTGTCCAGTCTCAAAAGCTTTTTGAGGGTTTGATAGAAGGAAACATGACTAAAGAATTGAACAAGAAACTGCCTGAAGAGGAAAGTTTGAAGACCCTTTTTCCTGCTTTATTGTGACACAGTTGCCATATATCATTGTGAAAGTGTAAGGGATACATCGTGTTGATTTGATACACTTGTAAGGGCAAAATCTTAACCACTGCAGCCTTAGCGAACATCTCCATGGCATCATATAATTACTCTTTCTTTTTTGTGGTGAGAACATTGAAGATGTACCTCTTAGCAATTTGCAAGTAGATGACACAGTACTACTAACTCTAATGGCCAGGCTGTACACTAGCTCCCTAGAACTTGTTCATCTTTGAACTGGTATGTTCTACCCTTTGTCCAGTATCCCTCTGTTTCCCTCCCTTCCTGGCTGCCGGTAGCCACCTCTCGGTTCTGTCTCTATGACTTTGTTTTTTTTAGACTCCACATAGAAGTGATGCCATATGGTGCTTTTTTTCTCTGTCTGACTTACTTCATTGGCATAATCTACCCAAGGTCCACTTACTTATATGGTTGCAAATGGCAGGATTTCCTTGTTTCTTGTGTCTCTTGTCATACCACATCTTTATCCATTCATGCACTGATGGACATGTCAATTGTTTCTGCAAATGTCTGCGAATAACCTTGCGAAGGCTTTATGTGTTTATTTCCCAATGAAAATGGAAGGAGGTTTCTGCAGGAGCAGCTGTGGACAGGCACGAAAGGGAGGCCAGAATGCGTGTGGGTTTGGCCCGGTGGTAGGACTCTTTGGAGAGAAAGCTCCAGGTAGATGCTACTGAAGCTCTTGTAGCAAAGGTCTCTGAGACATGGGGTTGTAAGCTGTGCTTCTGCCCAAACGGGCAGCCTTGGCACCTAGCTCTGGAGAACTTGGTGAACACAAGTGTGGACACTCTTAGGGCACTCTCCAGAGGGTGGAGGCATTGCCAGACTTGGATGGGGCAATTTCTGATGACGATGACGATGATTCATGTGCTCTCACCTGAGGCCAGCAGGTGGGTGAGACCTGGAAACTTTTAAGCACAAGTCAGATATAGCCTGCTTTCCACTTTAATTGTAAGGTGAGATGCTTGCTAAATAAGACCTCTATAGGCAGGGTGTTAGGGAGGAGCCAGGCCACAGAGCTGCGTTAGACAGCCACACCAGTTTTAAGAGCTATCCCAATGGCAGAAACTGGAAAACGTGGAAGCAGAAAAACCTTCCCTAGAACCAAGGAAATCAGGCGTGTATGATGGGCTACGTTATGATGTGGTATACCAAATATAATGGCATATTTTACTTGCATCACTTGTAACAAAAGCTTTGGAGTCAAAGAGACCCAAGTTTGTCTCTTTGCTCTTCAATGGCCGTAAGTTACTGGAGGATTTGGTTAAGCTCCCTGCACCTCGATTTCCTTTTTGGTAAACTGAGATAATAACAATTGATTGAGCGTCAGAAGAGAGAATTCTTGTAAAGCACTTAGCATACTAAATGGCACGCAGTAAGGGCCCTAGACTGTTGTGATTCATAACAAGAAATATTATGTGTGGTCTCTGTTTCCGGCACAGAGCACCTAAAACCTTTGGCATTTCCTAAGTAATGAGAGCAATAAAGATGTCTTTTGTTATGTTAATTAGGGGACTTTTGGACACACACCCCCCCTTAAGGGTAGGGCTGGTTGTCAGAAAAACCAACCACATGATTAGAGGGTTGGAACTTCCTGCCTCACCCCTCCTTCTGACCTCCAGATGGAGCGGGGGAAGCTTGAATCCATTGATTTAACCAATCGTAGGTAAGTAATGAAGGCTCGGTAAAAACTCCAAAGGGCTTGGTTGGGAGAGCTTTTGGGTGGATGAGCTCGCAGAACTTTGGAGGGAAGTGGTATACCTGGGGATTCTCCTTTCTCCGTACCCTGCTGTATGCCTCTTACCTCTGACTGCTTCTGAGATAACAGCCTTTCAGTATAAACTGGTGGCTGAGTGTTGAAGTAGAATGTTTCTCCGAGTTCTGTGAGCTGCTCTAGCAAGATAAATGAACCCAAGGAGGGGAGGGTGAGAACCTCTGACACTCAGCCAGTCTGCCATGTAACAGCCTAGACCAGCGGCTGGCCTCTGCAGTCCGGGGTGGGGGTTGTGGGAACCCCCAATCTACAGCCACGTGGTCAGAAGCCGGGGGGCGGGGTGGGCTTGGAACTGGTGTCTGAAGTGGTGGAGTGAGCCCTTCACCTGAGGAACCGGCCGCTCTCTTTGCAGGTGGATAATGTCAGAACGACTGAATTCTCCTGGAACGCCCTTCTGGTGTCCCAGCATCGTCCGTTGGCATGATGGACACCTCGTCGCCCCCTCCTCGTCCCCGCCCCCACACTGGAATCCGGTCCAGGACCCAAAAGAGGTAAAAAATGATAATTATCGTATTTTGTTTCTGTGGAGCAGACAAGTAAAGTTTTACTAAATACCAAATCATGATTTAGAAAGGACATGAACATTTGTGGAAGGCTAGCTAGGCTGGGGAGGGATCTATTAACCTCATAATACAAATAATCGCTGAGAAGGTGCGAGTAGTTTGCTGTGACTAAAGCAGGATGTAGATGGGTGAAGAAAAAAGGCATAATTGGTAGTGGCAAAAGGTGAAGTGTTGTCATGGATATAAAATGGGGAACAGATTTGTGGTGTTTAAAAAAAAAGCCTCAATTTTTGCAAGATAAGCATTTTCATGCGTCTAGGACTAGGAATTTTAAAAATGTACAGAACTTTCTACTTCCTTCCCCAGACCAGGCTTTGTTGGAATAGGTCTAGTCACCCCTGCTCTTTTGTACTGACCACACACATACCTCTTCTCCTTCCTCTCGCTCATTTTGGGCTTTGGTGTGTATTGCTTGGAGCAAGAGTGAGACTGTCTGAGGTCAGTGCCTTGGAAATTTGAAACTGTCCTGAGATTAGTAGGATTGGCTCCTGGGTTGTTGCAGTGGCTTTCCTCAAGCTTTTCTGTCAGGTCTTTTTTTCTGGGGATGGTTATCTGGAGGAGGTTGAGGCTCCGGAAGAACACAGTGAGTCCTGGCCGAGGCCAGCTGCGTTTTTGTACTCATAATTGCCACAAATAGAACCTGAGAAACTTCCTCTATTCCCTCACACTTCAAGCTCCTTATCTGTAGGAAGACACGGATAGAACACCTCCTGTAGGAGAGTGGTTTTCATTTAGGTCTTATCAGATTGACAGCGCGCTGGAGTGAACGGCAGGGAGAGAGGAAGGACTGGAGAGCGGGCAATATTGTGATGCCAAGATCATGGATGTATTTCACGGGCCTCCCGGGGTAGGGGTATCCTTTGTGACCGATGGTGAACATAGCATCTTACTCCTTAGATGCCAGCCGTGGCCCTGGCAGCCCAGAGATGCTCTATGGCAGAGCGCCAACTTCGTCTGTCTCTTTAACAAGCCTGACCCAAATGTGGCATCAAGGGCTCTGTGTGAAACTGACCAAGAGTCATTTCTCCATAGTGGAAAGTCATGTATCTTCCTCCGTCACGTTAATGACTGCATTTGATGCGTGAGTTGGTGCGTAAATGTTGCAATTCTGGGACGGGAACCAGCTCCCAGGCTTAAGGAGCTTACAGAACAAAAATGAGGGCAAACACAAAGGCAAGAGAGAGGCATCACCAATTCAAGCCTGGGACCGGAAAGCTTCATTGTCATCTGTGCAGCGAGTTCCGTTGCTACGGGCAGGTAGGTTTGCCAGAGCGCAAGGATGAGCGTGGTGCCCAAGGAGCTGAGGGTCATTTTCTATGAGCCAGATGGGAGTCTGTGATACGGTCTCCCCTGACTGCAGAAGCTACGGGCTTGCAATGTTCTTGAGCTACAGAAGCATCTCCTCGTTTCTATGTACAATTAATTACACACCACCAGCTTATTGTTTGCTATAAATAGCCACAGATTTGTCTTCATTTACATTTTGGAAGGCTTACTATGCCCAGCAAGGCCTCATTTTTCATCACAGCGTGTGTTGGAGAGATCTCTAAGGGAGATGTGGCAAAATCCTGGCGGGTCTCTGGCATTTTGAAACAGTAACTCTGGATTTTCCAGGCTTTCCTGTATTGTAATCATTAGGAATCTCTTTTATTTCTTACCTCCATCAAGCATACCATGTTTTGAAAATCGTGTGTATGAAAAGCTGTATGCATGAAGTAAAATTTCTTCCCATTTTAGTTAATAACAGCAGCCATAATTCACAAGTTCTGATCAGTGATTAAAATTATCTCTAAGAAAGAAAATAAGAGCTATGTTTTAGTTAGGGTTTTGTTGACATTTTAGAGACATGAAGTGTAATTTCCATGAATTATTCATTAAACATACTGAAAAACAGCTCTCCAGCTTTTATTAATGCCTTCCTGGTCCCACTAGGAGTCCAGGAACCCTAGACTATCTGCAACTCTGAATTACCAGTGTTCTAGTATCACATAGCTATTATATGATTACTAATTATTAATGTTAATTACACTTATAATTTATACTTTTATACAAAATTTTCTTGATTTATTTAAGACATCAGAATAACTCCTTCAGGTAATTATTTTGTTCCCGTAATAGGAAGAAACTGGGAGTCAGAGACTACAATTGACTCGAGCAATAGCACTTAGCTTTTCTGACACTGCAGCTCCAGAGTCAGGTTCAAGGCTCTCTCTTCAAACATTTTGCTCATGTACATTCTAAAAGTTTTGAACAGCTCTGTAACCCTTCATGCACGAAGTGGTTCTATTAAATTAAAACAGATATATAAAACTTTTCATCACAAGTTTCAGGAGTTACAATTGAAAAGTTCCCAGCATATTGTAAATGTTTCCATTTTAGCTAGAAAGCCATTACATCGGTCTTCTGAATGCATCTGATAGTATATGGTGATTGTGATCACTATCCGTTTACAAAACACCTGGACAAGCTCTTTTTTAATAATCACAAATTATGGGGATGCCTGGGTGGCTCAGTTGGTTAAGCATCTACCTTTGGCTCAGGTCATGATCCCAGGGTCCTGGGATCAAACCCCACTTCAGGTTCCCTGCTCAGGAGGGAGCCTGATTCTCTTCTGCCTGCTATTCCCCCTGCATGTACGCTCTCTCTCTGACAAAAAGATAAACAAAATCTTTTTAAAAAATCACAAATTATACATCATTCTTTCTTTTAATTTTTTAAAAAGATTTTATTTATTTATTTGACACATAGAGAGAGATCACCGGTAGGCAGAGAGGCAGGCAGAGAGGCAGGCAGAGAGAGAGGGGGAAGCAGGCTCTCTGCTGAGCAGAGAGCCCCATATGGGACTCGATCCCAGGACCCTGAGACCATGACCTGAGCTGAAAGCAGAGGCTTAACCCACTGAGCCACCCAGGCACCCAACATATCATTCTTTCTTTTTTTTTAAGACTTGTGTTTTTCTTCCATTTACCCATAGAATTTTTTTAATTTAATTTTATTTTTTCAGTGTTCCAAGATTCATTGATTATGCACCATACCCAGTGCTCCATGCAATACGTGCCCTCCTTAGTACCCACCACCAGGCTCACCCAACCCCCCACCCCCACCCCTCCAAAACCCTCAGTTTGTTTCTCAGAGTCCACAGTCTCTCATGGTTTGTCTCCCCCTCCGATTTCCCCCAACTCCCTTCTCCTCTCCGTCTCCCCTTGTCCTCCGTGTTATTCCTTATGCTCCACAAGTAAGTGAAACCATATGGTAGTTGACTCTCTCTGCTTGACTTATTTCACTCAGCATCATCTCCTCCAGTCCCATCCATGTTGATTCAAAAGTTGGGTATTCATCCTTTCTGATGGAAGCAAAGTACTCCGTTGTGTATATGGACCATATCTTCTTTATCCATTCATCTGTTGAAGGACATCTTGGCTCTTTCCACAGTTTGGCAATTGTGGCCATTGCTGAACATTAGGGTATATGTTGCCCTTCTTTTCAGTGCATCTGTATCTTTGGGGTAAATACCCAGTATTACAATTGCAGGGTCATAGGGAAGCTCTATTTTTAATTTCTTGAGAAATCTCCACACTGTTCTCCAAAGTGGCTGCACCAACTTACATTCCTACCAACAGTATAAGAGGGTTCCCCTTTCTCCACATCCTCTCCAACACTTGTTGTTTCTTGTCTTGTTAATTTTGGCCATTCTGACTGGTGTAAGTTGGTATCTCAATGTGGTTTTGATTTGAATTTCCCTGATGGATAATGATGATGAACATTTTTTCATTTATCTGTTAGCCATTTGTATGTCTTCTTTGAAGAAATGTCTGTTCATGTCTTTTGCTCATTTTTTGATGAGATTATCGGTTTTTTGGGTGTTGAGTTTAAGGAGTTCTTTATAGATCTTGGATATCAACCCTTTGTCTATAGTGTCATTTGTGAATATCTTCTCCCATTCCTTGGGTTGCCTCTTTGTTTTGTTGACTGTTTCCTTTGCTGTGCAGAAGCTTTTTATCCTGATGAAATCCCAAAGGTCATCTTCGCTTTTGTTTCCTTTGCCTTTGGAGACATGCCTTGAAAGAAGTTTCTGTGGCCAATGTCAAAGAGGTTACTGCCTATGTTTTTCCTCTAGGATTTTAATAGATTCCTGCCTCACATTGAGTTTTTTTTTTTAATCTATTTTGAGTTTATCTTTGTGTGTGATGTAAGAGAATGGTTGAGTTTCATTCTTCTACACATAGCTGTCCAATTTGCCCAGCACCATTTATTGAAGAGACTGTCTTTTTCCCACTGTATATTTTTTCCTGCTTTGCTCCAGATTATTTGATCATAGAGTTGCAGGTCCATATCTGGGCTCTCTACTCTGTTCCACTTGTCTATGTGTCTGTTTTTGTGCCAGTACCATGCTGTCTTGGTGATCACAGCTTTGTAGTAAAGCTTGAAATCAGGCAACGTGATGCTCCCATTTTGTTTTTCTTTTTCAACATTTCCTTAGCAATTCAGGGTCTCTTCTGGTTCCATACATTTTAGGATTGTTTGTTCCAGCACTTTGAAAAATGCTGGTGGAATTTTGATCGGAATGGCATTGAAAGTGTAGATTGCTGTTGGCAGTATAGACATTTTAATAATGTTTATTCTTCCAATCCATGAGCATGGAGTGCTTTTCCATCTTTTTGTGTCTTCTTCAATTTCTTTCATGAGTGTTCTGTAGTTCCTCGAGTACAGATCCCTCTTTGGTTTGGTTCATTCCCAGGTATCTTATAGTTTTTGGTGCTATAGTAAATGGAATCGATTCTCTCATTTCCCTTTCTATATTTTCATTGTTAGTGTATAAGAAAGCAACTGATTTCTGTACATTGATTTTGTATCCTACCACATCACTGAATTGCTGTATGAGTTCTAGTAGTTTGGGGGTGGAGTCTTGGGTTTTCCACATAAAGTATCATTTCATATGCGAAGAGAGAGAGATTGACTTCTTTGCCAGTTTGAATACATTTTATTTCTTTTTGTTGTCTGATTGCTATTGCCAGTAGAACTTCTAGTATATGTTGAACAACAGTGGTGAGAGTGGGCATCCTTGTCGTGTTCCTAATCTCAAAGGGAAGGCTGTCAGTTTTTCCCCATTGAGAATAATATTCGTTGTGGGGTTTTCATAGACAGATTTTATGAAGTTGAAGAATGTTCCCTCTATCCCTATATTTTGAAGAGTTTTAATCAGGAATGGATGCTATATCTTATCAAATGCTTTTTCTTCATCAATTGAAAGGACCATGTGGTTCTTCTCTCTTCTCTACTGATAAGTTCTATCACATTGATTGACTTGTGAATGTTGAACCACCCTTGCATCCCATGGATAAATTCCACCTGGTCCTGGTAGATAATCTTTTTAATGTACTGTTGGATCCTCTTAGCTAGGATCTTGTTGAGAATCTTGGCATTCATATTCATCAGGGATATTGGTCTGAAATTCTCCTTTTTGAAGGGGTCTTTGCCTGGTTTGGGGATCAGGGTAATGCTGCCCTCTATGAAGGCAGACTTCATAGAAACAGTCTGTAAGTTTTCCTTCTGTTTCTATTTTTTGAAAGAGCTTCAGGAGAATAGGTGTTATTTCTTCTTTGAATGTTTGCTAGAATTCTCCAGGGAATCTGTCAGGTCCTGGACTTTTGTTTTTTGGGAGGGTTTTGATCACTGCTTCAATCTCATTACTAGATATTGGTCTATTCAGGTTGTCAATTTCTTCCTGTTTCAGTCTAAGAAGTTTATAGGTTTCCAGGAATGCATCCATTTCTTCTATGTTGATTAACTTATTGGCATATAGCTGTTAATAATAATTTCTGATATTTTTTTCTATTTCCTTAGTGTTAGTCATGTTGTCTCTCCTTTTATTCATATTCATTAATTTGGGTCCTCTCTCTTTTCTTTTGGATTAGTTTGGCCAGTGGTTTATCAATATTATTAATTCTTTCAAAGAGCCAGCTCCTGTTTTCGTTGATGTGTTCTATTGTATCTCTAGTTTCTAACTCATTGATCTCTAATCTTAATTATTTCCCTTCTTGTGCATGGGATAGGCTTAATTTGTTGTTGATTTTCCAATTCCTTAAGGTGTAAAGAGACTTGGTGTATTTGGAATTTTTAAATTTTTTTGAGTGAGGCTTGGATGGCTATGTATTTCCCCCTTAGGACCACCTTTGCCGTATCCCATAGGTTTTGGACTGAAGTGTCTTCCTTCTCATGTTTTCCATGAATTCAGTTCTTCTTTGATTTCCTGGTTGATCCAAACATTCTTGAGCAGGATATTCTTTAGCTTCCAATGTGTGTTTTCCTTCCAAACTTTTTCTTATGGTTGAGCTCCAGTTTCAAAGCATTGTGACCTAAGAATATGCAGGGAATAATCTCAATCGTTTGGTATCAGTTGAGCCCTGATTTGTGACCCAGTATGTGGTCTATTCTGGAGAAAGTTCCATGTGCACTCGAGAAGAATGAGTATTCTGTTGTTTTAGGGTGGAACGTTCTGTATATATATGGGGGTATAAATATTTATGATTGTTAGATCTTCTCTGTGGATAAGCCCTTTAAGAATGATGTAGTGTCCTTCTGTATCTCTGACTACAGTCTTTAGCTTAAAATCTAATTTATCTAATATGAGAATCGCTATACCAGTTTTCTTTTGGCATGTCGTTGGCATGAAAGATGTTTCTCCATCCCTTCACTTTCAGTCTGGATGTATCTTTAGGTTCCAGATTTGTCCCTTGTAGACTGCATATGAATGGGTCCTGTCATTGTATCCAGTCATCAACCCTGTGCCATTTTATGGGAGCATTTAGACCATTCACATTGAGGGTGATTATTGAAAGATAAGTTATTGACATCATATTGCCTGTGAAGTCCTTGTTTCTATAGATTGTCTCTGTAAATTTGTGTTCTGTGTCACTCTTGGGTTCTTTCTTCCTTTATAGAAACCCCCTTAATATTTCTTGTAGTGCCAGCTTGGTGGTTACATACTCTTTCAAACTTTGCCGGTCTTGAAAGCTCTTTATCTCTCCATGCATTTTGAATGTCAGCCTTGCTGGATAAAGTATTCTTGGCTGCATGTTCTTCTCATTTAGTGTCCTGGATATGTCTTGCCAGTCCTTTTTGGCTTGCCAGGTTTCTATGGACAGGTCTGTTGTTACTCTGATGGACCTTCCTCTGTACATAAGGAATCTCTTACCCCTAGCTTCCCTTAGGAACTCTAGTCCAAAATTATGATTTGTGAATTTCACAATTAAGTGTCTGGAGGTCTTTCTAGATTCATTGATCTTGTGGGGTGTCCCTTCTGCCTCTTGGACACAAATACTTGTTCTATTCCCCAGACTAGGAAAATTTTCATCTAGAATTTATTCAGCTATATCTTCTAGTCTCCACACCCTTAGGGTTCTCAGTAATTCTGACGTTGGAACATTTCATGGCGTCATTTATTTCCCTAATTCTGTTTTCATGGCTTCTAAGCTGTTTGTTACAGGTCTCCTCCTGATCCTTCTTTTCTATCAGTTTGTCTTCTAGATCACTAATTCAGTCTTCTGCCTCAGTTACCCTAGCTGTTAGAGTGCTTAGATTAGATTGGATCTCATTGATAGCATTTTTTAGTACTGCCAGATCAGCCCTCACTTCCGCCCTTAGAGTTTCTGTGTTGCCACTAATGGTCTTCTCCAGCCTAGCCATTGCCTGGATTATTGTTAGCCTGAATTCCCTTTCAGACATACTGTTTATGTCCATAGCCAATAGCTCTGATGGAGAGGGTACAGTCTCTGAATTTTTCTTCTGTTGGGTGTTCCTCCTCCTAGTCATCTTGGTGAGAGGTGGTTGAGGGGATGTGTAGCTGAATATATCAGCCAGAATCCAGGCAAGGTGCACCCTGGAATGTTTCAGAGCAACTAGAAGTCACCACCAAAAAGAAAAAAGAAAAAGAGAGAGAGAAAGAGAAAAAGAAGAAACCCAGCCCAGATGAGCCCCAAAAGTAAGATTTATAAGGTACATAAACAAAAATGAACAAACAAAAAGACCAACAAAAGTAAAAGACAAAAAAAAAAAAGAAAGAAAGAAAGAAAGAAAGAAAGAAAGAAAGAAAGAAAGATCCAGCCAAAATGAACCCCAAGAAGAAGGTTATATAGTACAAAAACAAATACACTGAAGCACTAACAGAAGAATAACGTGGGAAGATGGTTATAAACCCTCGATGTGAGCAAGGAAAGTTATTTTGGTTCTTCCTGGGTGAATCTTGTTGTCTTTGTTAAAGGACTCAACTTTCCAGAGATATAGGGAAATTAAAACTGGTTTATATATAGGCATAGTATTGAATAAGGAGAATGGATTACTTGAAGCTTATATCTATGTGTATAAAGAAAAGAAAGAAAAGAAAAAGAAACACAGGTGTATGTATGAAAAAATTCAAGATAAAAAGTTATTATGGAATATGTATTAAACCTCTAGTTGTAATGGTAAGTAGGTTAAAAAAATTAAAAGAACAAGAATCATGAGAATGAATTTAGAAAAAAAAGGAAAAGAAGAAGAAAGATAAGTTGTCTCTATGAAATATACAGGTTTGGGGGCAATACCGGGAACTTAATATATTATTTTCCCCTGATGTTGGGGTTTTACAGTATGGGGACCCTGTAGTGATTTTCCTCTTATTCTTTTAGCTTGTCTTCTGGGGGAGGGGCCTGCTGCATTGTTTTCCCGGCTCTTGGGCTGAGTCGCCCTGCCCCCTCTTAAGGGGCTGGGCTCTGTGGAAATGGTTTTTCAGGCTTTTGTTCTCTGGAGGTTTCTGTTCTTTGGCAGCTTTTTGCGGCTTTTTGGAGGTATATTAGAAAATAAGTTGTCCGCACCCAGACCTCTGTCTCAAAGAGAAGCCTCAGTCTGCTCCCCTCTGGGTGGTCCAGAACACACAGACTCTCCCTCTGCAAACTCAGCTGAACACTGCAGCCTCCCACTGGTGGTGCACATCCCCAGCCACCATCCCAATGGTCGCCCAAGGCCCCCGCTTGTCTCTGCACCCCCATGCCACTAAAACCACGAGCAGTATTGGTGAGCCCAAACCTGGGTGGCTGCTGCTGTCAGGACTGTGGTCTGGGGTCCAGGTCCATGCTGGTTGCGCTCAAGGTACAGGTCATGGAAGGCTGTGGGCTGAAGGACCCCCACCTGACACCACGCCGGGTTCTCTCAGGTGGGGTTGGGAGTGCGCCCAGCCGAGCAGGGGTACAAGCAGCAGAAAGCGGTGGCGGGGCGGGGGGATGGAGCTCAGGGACCATGGACTGGAGGCCCTGCTGCACTCTCTCTGGCACGGGTGGTTGCCGGTGGTGACCGTCCTGGGATTGTGGGCTTAGGCCCATGCGCATGACCACCCAATTCCCCCAATTGCCCCTTAAGATCTTTTGCTCTTTTTGAGTGCTTTTAACCAGATTCCAAGTTACTGCTGGTCCCCAACCACAGGGCACTTTCGTACTGGGATATTTCTTTCCAATAGGTTGCTTCTGGTGGCTCCCTCTCCCTTCTATTTATCCTCTGATGTCAGTACAATCGCTCCCAGTACACTTTACCTCTCACTGGTGTCTTCTGCCCCCGTAGAGATCCCGAAGTGTATAATCCTACATTTCAGGCTGATTTCATGGGTGTTCAGAGTGTTCTGGTAGATAATTAGCTCACTTTAGGGAACTGGTTGAAACAGGGTCTCCTACTTCTCTGCCATCTTGCCCCTTCTCCTACCCATAAAATATTATTATGAAGTTCTTATACTCACATTTTATTAATCATAATGTTCTGTGTCTTTGCAAACAAAATATACTTGATTCTCATTATTTGCTGCTTTTGTATTTGCAAATTCACCTCCTCGCTAGAATTTGTTTGTAAGCCCCACACAAATACTTGGGGCACTTTTTGCTGTCACAGAGTAGTGAAATCTGAGTTCCTCTTGGGGCATGCTCCCAGATGAGGCTGAAGGAGATGGTGCTCTGCCTTCTTGTTTCTGCTCTCATGTTACAAGCAATGGTCTTTTTTCTTGGTCTGAGTTGCCACATTTTTCACATTTTTGTGCCTTTTTTTGGGGGGGGGGGGCGATTTCCCTGTTTAAAATAGTTCCCAAGTGTAATGCTAAAGTGCTGTGTAGTGTTCCTAAATTCACAGACACTATGCTATGCCCTTCTGGGGAGTATAGATATGTTCAATCGGCTTTATCCAGGCACGAGCTGGCTGTTGGCCATGAGTTCAATGTTACCAAATCAACAATATGTGTTAATATATTTTTAAACAAAAACAACCAAAAAAAAGTTATATTTTGTTGAGTTGATGAAAATGTTGTGACCAGAGGCTCATAGGAATTTAACTGCGGATTTCTCCTGGGAGCAGTGGTTTAACATTTGCTAATTCACTATTCCTAGCAAATTTACAGACCATGGCTAACACAAATAATAAGAATTGGCTATACAGATATAATTCTAAAGTCTTTAAGAAATACCTTATAATCAGAAGCTCTAAGTGTTAATATATTTTTTTCTGTACTGAACTATCATTAAAATTATTTTAAATATGTAATTAATTAACATATACATATGTTGTACTTATTAAGTCAGTTTTATAGTGTGGGCAATTAAGTAAGAAAAAACAGAGGACTATAAAGAGAAAAAAAAGATGGAATGAGGGAGATAGAGGAATTATACCTTTTTTTTTAACCATGTGCCAGGAAAAGAAAGGAATTAAAAATAGGGAACAGAAATGGAGGAAGAGAAAAAGAAGATCAGAGGATGCATGAAGAGAGAAGAGGGAAGAACCAAGGGGCCAGAGGAAAGGAAAAGGGATTTTACTATATATTTAGAGGGAGTGAAATGTGGAAGAATTGCACCTACCTGCAAAATGGAAGTCACTGGGAATGCACACACACATACATACACATGCATTTAAAATATGTCTAAAATGTATAAATCAAAATTTGTATTCATTTTTTAAAAAACAGAGAACTTACTTTTTATTGTTTTATTGAAATCTATCACATCCCATACAATTAACTTGAAGTATACGATTCAACCATAAAAGACCTCCTTCCCATAAGACCTCCTCCCTTTCCCATCCCCCTCCCTGGTCCTAGGCAATACCAATCTACTTTCTATCTCTATAAATTTGCCTGTTTTGGACACTTCATCTAAATGCATTCATACACTGTGTGATCTTCTGTGACCCACTTCTTTTTTTTCTCCCACTTTATTGAGGTCATAATCAACAAAAAGAAATTTTGTGCATTTCAGGTAATGTTCTGGTATACACAGACATTGTAAAATGGCTACCACAATCAAGCTGGTTCACATATCCATCACCTCACATAGTAATGGGTTTTGTTTTTTTTTTTTTTTTTTTTTTTTGGTATGTATGGTGAGAACACTTAAGATCAATTCTTGTAGCAAATTTCAAGCATATCATATAGTGTTATTAACTATAGTTACCAGACTGTTCATTAACTCTCCACAACAATCCTTAGTCAATTGATTCATTGTTGTATAGAAGTGAATGTCCAATATTGTTATTAAGGATAAAATTTAGTGATGAGAAGTTTATGGGAATTATATCACCCAGTGGAAAAGAAGTGTTAGAAGCTATACGACTTTGTGTTTATGATTTGTCTTGTTTTAAGAAATCCTTCAAAGGAAAATTAGTGCATCAAGCTGGTAAAGAAGAACCTTTATGTTCCAAAATTATTCTTTTCTCAGCCAAGTTGATTTGGTGCGTTCCTTTTAAAATATGGATGCTTAGTACATTTATACAGGAATTGTGATCAATTAGAAATAGAACCTCTGTGAAAATGTATGATTAAAGATGTCATTTAATTCACATGAAAATATCACCGAACCTACAAAGTAATTGGGTATATTTTAAGAATGTATTTTATTACGTTAAATGAAAGAGTCTCTGCTTCTCCCAGGTTGTGTCATTTACATTTATCCACATACGTTTTCTTTTAAAGGTAAATGAAATGGGTCCTTGGACTGTGTGGCCTTATACCCTATCCACAGTGCAGTAAATCACATGCTGGGCAATACTGAAGCGTATCCATAACTCACGTAGTCCTCGTGCTTGAATTTGCAGGCCACCTTGACACAGATGTAAATAGAAATGATTTTGTAAATTACTGAGGTACCTAATTCAATCATGTTCAATTATATGGTCATGTATGAGTAAATCTCATCCTGATAATTATATATGAGTAATCATGGTATTCAGAATCATAGTGTAGTTAACTATCTAAATTAGATCGAAAGAAATATCTATTTTGGATTGCATAGAACAAGTTTCATTTAACATTGAAAGGTCAGGCTGAAGACATTTTTAAATGGCACTTCCAAAAACTGCAGTGCTTTTATTGCCAAAAGACAGTGAAAAATGCACTTCTCCACATAATTTTGCATGCAAAAAAGGAAATCAAAGAAATAAATTTCAGTTTCATCTTTTAGCTGAATGTCAGTTATCAGCAGGAATCTTTGCCTCAATGTGTCTTCCTTAATAGCTTTGCGAGCTGGTAGGCGCACACGCTTCTGGTCTTTTTGAATGTGTTAACTTTCCTTATCTAGTTCCCAGCGATGCCTTTGCGCTTTCTGACTTTTGGTTTGCTGAGCCCCCAAACCAGAAAGTTACGCCAACACTTGATTTGAGACTGGTCTTCTGTGAAAACAGTTACCCTATGAGAAGTGGTTTGTTTAAGGAATCCACGGTAGTTCCCAGACCCCGCGGAGGTCTTTATTGCCTGGTTCACTCACTGGCCATGTCTGTCTCTTAGCCCAGTTTGTTTTGGCCTAAGCATAACTAGGAATAGTATGACTTATGCCTACAGTTTCAAAAACACAGTAGGACTGGGAGAGCCTTTAGCCACAGTTTGCTAGATGACCACAAGATGGGGCTAAATTATAAGTAAGCCGGCTAATTTGGGGCTCTGAGAGCAAGCAGTTACCTCATTTTATTTTTGCCCTTGGTGCTGAGGTTGGGAAGGGAGGCTGAGTTTTTAACAATGTAAAGCTTACACATTTTAACTAGCAATCGAAATACTTTAAAACCAACTCTGAAAGAAGTATTTCTTCTTTCCAAATGATCTTAATTTTAGTGGATGTAGATAATTTTTTTCTTGCCAAATAGTGTGTTTGAGTTTTTGGATTTACTATATAGACACCTTAAATTATTGTACTGACTGATTATGCCTCCTCATGTATAGCATAAAATGGTACTTCTAAAGAGATTTTTTATAGTCTTCCTTAAGATAAAATACCTTGTCCTAGCTTTCTTTCCCCATTCCTTCCTCTCTTTTCTCCCTCTCCCTTCCTATCCCTCCTCCTCCTACTCCTCCTTCTTTTTCTGTCTCCTTTTCCATCTGTCTCCCATTTTTACCAGATGACTAATATGCTAAGGGTGTTTTTTTTTCATTTCCTATATCTCCTCCCACCACTGTGAATGAGAAGGCTCAGCTAGCCGTGCTCCGATGGAAATGAGGGGGTTCTATGGGTCACAAGGAGCAGGCATTGGAAGGGTTTGGGGGGGTCTGCTCTTATGTGCCCAATGTCGATGAAAATTAAATTATATTGATAATCATTCATTAATCAACTATTCACTGAACACGACTCTGAGCTAGGTATTATCCTATATAAATGCATTCGTTTTTGAGTATGTGTTACTTAATTATAGCTATAAGTATACATTAAGTTAATAGGACAGACATGAGTTCTTTTATAATCCAGTTTTTATAAACACACAGATAAATATTCTGGAGAATATATTTTTCTGTGGGGCCAACATCCAAGTCCAGATATGGACATTTCATCCCCCGAGGAAGTCCTCTCATGTCCCTTCCGTCTATTTCAAGGCTTTTCCCCCTGAGTGCCCCGTGCCTGCAGCAACTATCCTGATTTCTATCCCTATAGATTAGTTTGGCCTTTTCTTGAACGTCACAGACATAGAATGTGCTTTTTTAATATGTGACTTGCTTCACTCAGCATAGCATTTTTGCAGTTTATCCATATTGTTGGGTAAATCAGTAATGTGATTTTTTATTGTAATATTCTGTTGTATAAGTATGCCACAAATCGCTGTGTATTCTACTGGGGGATACTTCAGTTACTTACGGTGTTTGGCTATCACCACTAAGGATGCTGTGAACATTCTTGTACACATATCTTTTGCAGACGTATACCTTCATTTCTTGGGGATATATATCTGAACGTGGAATTGCTGGATTGTAGCATACGTGTATTTCTAACTCTACAAGAAATTGCCCAATAGACTTACAAGGTGTTTATACCATTTTATCCCCCAACAATAATATAACAACTTTCCACTCCCTCCACATCCTCAGCAGCATTTAGGAGACCCCGTTGTAATTTTAGCCACATTAGGGGGTATAAAGTAGCATTTCACTGTGAAGTTGCACAGGTAAGTCAAATGCTAACAATATCAACTGTAGCCAGGGAGGGCGTGGTGGGGAAACTTGGGAGGTCAAGAGTGAAAAGAGGAATCTCGTAGAGAAAAAACAAAGAGCATCCGGATAAGATTATTGGTGAGAGGGGGTAGATGATCCGAGTCCTTCATGGTGAGTAGCCAAGTAAGACAGCCAAGTAGCCAAGTAAGACAAGTAAGCCAAGTCATTAAAAGTGCAGGTAGGAGCAGGGAGAGACATCACCTACGCGGTGTACTTAGCTCTGTGTAGCCCAGTTGGTAGTTGGAATGTTCAAATTATGATAGCCCAGAACCTCTTCTTCATCTAATTCATATGGTACCTTAAAATGCTAGTTATACTCTGTTAGAGTCATTAAACCTAGTTATAGAAGACATTTCATCCTGAAGAGTATATCCTAATATTAGCTTTGCTGTTTACACAGTCTCACTTACAGATGGGATATTCTCTTTTGAAATCATCTTTTAATCTTTTAATCTTTTTCTAGATCTTCTCCTAGTAAGATAAACATAATATCTACTTAAAGTAAAATACAGGATTTATTGCTATCATAGATCATCAAAACATTTTTTTTAAAGATTGTTATTTATTTATTGGACAGAGAGATACAGAGAGAGCACAAGTAGACAGAGGAGCAGAGAAGCAGGCTCCCCACAGAGCAGGGACCCCGATAAGGGGCTCTATCCCAGGACCCTGGGATCATGACCTGAGCTGAAGGCAGATGCTTAACTGACTGAGCCACCCAGGCGTCCCGGTCATCAAAACATTTTAGCGGACTTTTATTGGCCATAGATATGATGGGTTGATCTATTTAGATCTTGGCATTAAAAAATCTCTTATCACTGTACTTATATTTCACAATCTCAAATGTTAAATTCTGAATTTTAAAACTTGCCAATGAACTTTATAAAAAAATAAGCATTTGGGTGGCTCAGTTGTTTGAACGATTGACTCTTGACCTCAGCTCAGGTCTTGATCTCAGAGTTGTTCGTTCAGGCCCTGCATGGAGCCTACTTAAAAAAACAATAAAATAAAATAAAATAAAAAATAAACATTTACTTTGGGATAATTTTAGATTTATAGAAAAGTTATGAAGATAATACAAGGGTCCCATATATCCTTCACTCAGATTTCCCTAATGTTAAAAACTTACATAATCGTGCTGTGATTGCTAAAACTAAGAAGTTACCATTGACACTTGACCACTACTAAACTTCAGACTTTAAGTTAGAGCATGGGACTGTTGATCTTGGGGTAGAAGTTTAAGCCCCTTGTTGGATATAGAGATTACTTAAAAATAAAACAAAAAAAAATAAACTTAAGACTTTATTTGGATTTCACCAGTTTTCCCACTAATGTCCTTTTTTATTCCAGGATCCAATCCAGAATATCACATTGCATTTAGCTGTCATATATCCTTAGATCCCCCAGATCCGTGACAATTTCTTAGTCTTTTCTTATTTTCCATGATCTTGATAGTTTTGAAGAGTCCTAATCAAATATTTTGTAGAATGTCTCTCAGTTTGGGTTGTGTGATGTTTTTCACATGGTCAGGCAGGGATTATGGATTGGGAGAACAAATATCACAGAGGTCCAGTGTCCTCAAGTCATTTCAGAGATAGGTGGATCAATAGGACTTATCACCGGTGATGTTGAGCTTGGTTACTTGGACAAGGTGGTATCTGTCCTATTTATCCATGTGAACTTCCATTTTTCCTGTTTCATGCTCTGTTCTTTGGAAGTGGGTCATTAAACTCAGTCCACACTCAACACATGTATCCTTGCGGTAGAGATTGGGGAGGATGGACATTAAGTTTCATCTAATGGAGTGAGCGAAGATCTACTTATGCTATTTGGAATTTTTCCATAAAGAAAATGTATTTTTTCTCCATTTATTTGTTTATTCCATAATTCATATCAAGGGATGGCTGGGTGGCTCAGTCAGTTAAGTGTCTATGTTCAGCTCAGGTCATGATCCCAGGGTGCTGGGATCGAGTCCTGCATTGGGCTCGGTGGGAAGCCTGCTTCTCCCTCAGCCTCCTGCTCCCCCTACTTTTGCTCTCTCTGACAAATAAATAAATAAAATCTTAAAATAATAATAAGTAATAATAATAATAATAATAATTTGTATCAGTATGGACCATCGATGCTTCTTTTAATACTTTGGATTATAGTCTAGTAATACGTTCTTCTTCAGATTCATCCAGTGTTGATCATTGGGAGCTCTTTTGGGCCGGTTCCAGTGTTCTTTGACCTACATACCCCCTATTTATTTGTTTATTTCCCTTTTCAGTGGTTTTTAATTTTTTGGCATGGAAGATGCTCTGGGATCATTTTGTTTTTTTTTTTCTCAGCAACAACCCTAGAATCAGCTATTTCTTCGAGGATTCCCTGGTTCCATTATTGGAAAATTGTATTTAGGACATCAAGGTCTGAGCACTGGGTGTGCTTATCGATACTGAGGGGTCACTACCTCTAGGCTTTTGCTAAGGACAGAGCTAGGAAATACCTGTGCATATACTCAAAATATATAAACACCTATCTATTATGTATGCATGTATGTATGTATCTTTTTTTTAATCCATGCAGGCGACCACCCAGAACATGAGTTTATACTGATGTCTCCGATTCTAATGAAGTACCACAGCGTTTATCCTAGACTACCCCCCACCAACTGCTGTTTGTAATTTCTTTCTCTGATAGTGAGAAACCTAGATCCTATTTATCTAGCACTTATAAGCTTGTTTTTTTCAATCCTAGTAGACATAAAAAATAGTTTCAGAATGTTAACTGATACTCCTCTGAGAAGCAAATTCACTAAGTAGCGTGCTGTGTTTATGTGCGGTTTCTTTTTTTAAGATTTTATTTATTTATTTGAGAGAGATTAAGAGAGAGAGCAGGCATAAGCAGGGGGAATGCCAGGCAGAGGGGGAGCGAGACGCAGAATCCCTGCTGAGCAAGGATCCTGATGTGGGACTCGATTTCAGGATGCTGGAATCATGACCTAAGCCAAGGGCAGATGCTTAATCAACTGAGCCACCCAGGCGTCCCTGTAAAAATACCGTTTTGTTACTTAGGTAAACTCTCTTTACCTCCACTGCCTTCAGTGAGGTTATGTCATATGTTTTTATTATAAGTAATTCATTATGGCCGTCATCTGTTGTATCCAGATACTTACTCTTTTCTCTGTCCCTCTTCTTTTGTTTAGTTCTACATGTGTCCTGGTGTATAGGTACTCTTTATATTTTCAAGAGATTTTAGTAGCCAAAGTAGAGTTGTCCTGGGCAGAAGCTGGATATGAATCTGAGGACTGACTCACGTACTTAACCTTCTCAGTGGAATATAAGGTTTAGTATGGACTTTTCCCTCACAGAAGTAGAATGTTCTCAATGGCTTGGGAAATACCTGGGCTTGAAATACAGTGGGAAATGCCAGTGTTATGAAAGGCACAAGACTGATGGAAAATACATACCCTGTGTCACACATTCCTCCTGGAGTTCTTCTTTCGGTGGACACAGGTGTTATAGGCTTGACAAATCATTGCTAGAGCATTGGACTAATTTTTCAAATGAATGAATATGAGTTTTTAGTCTGAAAACTATCTCCACCACAAGTACTTTTTCCACCAATTCTTTAGACCATTCCTTTGATTATCTTTATGTTTCCACATTTGACTCTTTTTTCTTTACCTGTAGCTCCTAATATTTTCAACACTAAAAAAAAATCTCATAAAAAAAGCTAGAAATAAAACCTTACTTACATACCCGAAGCTATTTTCCACTTTCCACCAGCAATCAATCCAGCTGGTTAAACCAGATTATAGTCCCCTGATGTTACTCCAGTGATGGTTACTATATGTCGATGTCTCTGAGGCATTTCTGCTTTCATAGTGAATTTCGGGCATCTGGGGTCTTACTCCCTGTCAGGGATTTTGTTGTTGTTATTGTGCCTGCCTGAATTTTTCTTTTTCTATGCATTTTTCTATACTGTAGGGCTTTGTTCTTGATTTTTTTTTTCTTTCTTCTATAGATTCTCTTCCTTCACATGTTCCAACTCCTTGGCCATCCTGTAGTATTTGATGCATACCCAGCACCTTTACTGGTTGGCTGTCACTTGTCAGAATAGTTGGGGGATATACATTGGTCCATATAAAGAAGTTATTAGTAGACTACTCTGCCATGCTTGACTGTTTTCTCCTCCATTCCTAAAATTCTAGGACTTGACATTCACTTAATTCTGTCTGGTCCTTGTCTGATCAATTTTCCTCTTTCTCTTCTGAGAGCTACTCTTAGAATTGGGTGTTGCTCAGGTATTTTGTTTCTATTTTCCCAGTAGTCTCTCCCTGTGTCGGTTTCCTTATTGCTGATTTAACAAATTAACAACAAACTTAGTGGCTTAAAATAGCACAGATGAGCCTGAGTGGCTTAGTCCATTAAGTGTCTGCCTTTGGCTCACGTCATGATTTCAAGGTCCTGGGATCGAGCGCTCCCACCTTGGTGGGCTCCCTGTTTGGAGGGAGTCTGCTTCTCCCTCTCCTTTTGCCCTGCCCTCCCCACGCTAGTGCTCATTCTCTCTCTCTCTCTCTCTCTCTCTCTCTCAAATAATAATCAAACAAAACCCAGCACAGATTCCTTGGGCTGGGGCCGGGGCATTATTCAGCCTCGAGGCAGTCTTATCAGTCGCCTTTATTCTTCTGGTGTTGATTAAAACCCAAATGTTAATGACTCGCCTGCTGCATCTCCTATCCTTCAAGATCCGTATTATCTCCCTGCTTGCTCAACATTTTCCTCTGAATCTATTTCCAATTCAATTACAAGAAAGAGACCTTATCATCTTCACCAGACCATATCCTCTTCCTGTGTTCTCTTCATCCGTAGACAGTCTCCAAAACTGAAACAGGGGGTCACTCTTAAATCTCTCCCACTGCCTGTATCCTCTCCCACTGCCTGTATTAAATCAGCCGCTATGTCCTGCTAACTTAACTTCTCTGTACTCGTCTAATCTTTCCGCTCTAATTCATCCTTATATTCACTTATCAGTTTTCTCATTTGCAATATGGAGTGACAGTGCATCATTCTGTTTTATTTATTTTATTTGAGAGAAGGGAAAAAAATCAAGGTGGGGGAGGGCCAGAGGGGATGGGAGAGAACAGGTCAACCAGACTCCCTGCTGGGCGCAGAGCCCCACAGGGGGCTCTATCCCATGATCTCAAGATCAAGACCTGAGCTGAAACTAAGTCTTAGTCTTAATAGCCTGAGCCACGCAGGCGCCCCTAGTGCTGTCGTTCTTGTAGGCATTATTATGCCACCTTTACAGATGAAGAAATTGAAGTGTAGGGAGACGAGGACCTTGTGTAAGGTTACCTAGTGAGAGAACTGGGATTTAACCATGGGGTCCAGCTTCTTTGGCTCTAGTTAAATTCCTCTTACCTTTTCTGGGTTACTCCAATAGCCTCTGAACTGTTTTCCTTGATAACAGTATAGGCTCTTCAAGGTTCTTCTTCATGGAGACACATGATCTTTTTAATATGCAAATGTGACTCCTCACTGAGATATACCAGGGCCCTGAGGTCTGGGACCTCTCTTCCTCTCCTGCCCTATCCTGCCAAGCCCTGCTTTTAATCCACACTTCCGCAATGCGGAGCTCCTTGTATTTCTTGATGCACACCTGTTGTTCTCAAGTTTGTGCCTTTAATCTGGTTAGTCCATTGCCTAGAGTACCCAGCCCTTAACAGCACCGCCTTCAAAGTCCTGTTGGTTCTGTGAAATTCAGCCCAGACATCTTCACTCCAAGAAGGCATTTGAACTTCTTTTTCTTCTGTATTTGTATTAGGTACTTCTCTGTATCATATGTGTATCTCCATTACTAAACCCACCATTAAAAAATGTTTGTCATTTTGTGTGTCTGTTTCTTCCAAGCTGTTTTTTGTTTTTGTTTTTAAACTTGATTTCTGGGTCCTTGAAGAAAAGACTGTGTTATACTCCTTTTTCTTTGTAATACCTAGTCTAGTCCCTGGTACAAAATGTTTATGAATGCTTGTAGAGGAAAGAATGAATCAAAAGGTGTATGTTGGTTTTTAAATTTCTCAATAAAACCAGAAACAGTCCTTGTGTTTTCTGCATGGAACCATTATCTCTAAGTCTTTAAATAATAATCGTAGTAAAGGCAATTACCATGCTGGAGAAAAGGAAACTTAATTCCATCCTTGATATGGATTCCTGTTTTTATAAGGAATTGTCTTACACAAAATATTTACACAAAATAATAAAAATAAATCATGAAATTAACATTAAATAAGAGGAACAATGCTTTTATTACCCTTAAGAAAGCATTTTCTATTTTTTCCTGTTTAAATAAGTTGAAGGTATAACGCAGAGCAAATAGAAAGAACCTCTTTTCACACAATTTAGATTCCTCACAACTAACTAATGGTAGAAGTGGAACGTTTTCCTGTTTGTATATGTATCCATTAAAGATGAAATTATCAATAACTTGTTCCAAACGATCAGTTTATGTAACCAAAATACGTCTCTTTTGTAGCTTAGGAACCAGGTAGGAATAACTTAGAGAAAAAGAAGAGCTTGTTTTTCCTCTGTGACAAAATGTATAACTTTGCTTTAGAACATTGGAACTTGCCACAGTAGAATGCCAGCTTGTCCCTGATTGCTGTATTCCAGGACACTTAGGTGACAATCTGACTTTGCCAGTGCTGATGTTTACTTAATTCTTAAATGTATGAAGAATATTATGACCTATTTTATAAATTGACACTGTTTTTTTTAGTGATGACTATTGACTTCCCTTTAAATCTGGCCAGATTGCACAGAAATTATATTATGTCATTTGTATAATAGGAATAAAGGTATTGGTTTTTATTACTGTATGTTTTTTTTGCTAATGGAAAGCTACCAACAGAAAGCCAAAAGCAAAGGTGTTCGTTTTTGAAATAGGACACCAAAAAGAGCAGGGAGAACTGAGGAAGAAGTTCTGCTAAGATAACTGGAAATCAAGGACACTGAGCATCTATGAGCTCATCAGCCTGGAGACAATTAATTTTATTATGGTTCATTACATAACCTCCTGGAAAATACAAGCACTGTGTAAACTAAGACAAATGAAGGAGTGGTGAGAGCTCCGGATGGGGAGCAAGGTAAGCGTTTCCCTCTGGGAGCTGGAGTGTTTTTGGTTTTGAAAGTACTTTAATCACCCCATGGAAAGAACAGTTTAGAAGCAACTAATTGTGATATTGGATGGGACATTTGGATTTACTCTCGAATCAAATTATTTGAAGAACTTTTGGAGGCACTTCTGAACAAAGAAACAGTCCTTGTGTTTTATTTAATAGGAAAACTTTTTAAAGAAAAAAGAATAGAGGAACAATGCTTTTATTACCCTTAAGAAAGCATTTTCTATTTTTTCTATTTTTTAAAAAAATTTTTCTTTAGAAAAAAAGAAAGGTTTTATTTATTTATTTATTTGAGAGAGAGAGAGAGAGAGAGAGAGAGCAGGAGTGGGGGGGCAGAGGAAGAAGCAGAGGACTCCCCACTGAGCAGGAAGCCACCCAGGCACCCCCTGAGATGACTCTTGATTTCACATCCTTCTTTCCCTTGTTTTCACACGCACAAGTAAGGAGCACTCAGTTGCGCTGTCCCTGAGCAGAGATCCCATTTGTGAAAATGCTCGTTGATGCCTTCAGTGGTGCTGCTCCCTGAGATGTTCTGCGTGTGGAGCTCAGTTGGCAAACCTGACTAGTTCGCATCAGTTTTCCTCCCAGTCTGGTCATTTCAGACACAGTGTCTTCCCTCCTGTTGGCCGGCATTTGTCCTAGACTTGTACCCGTGCTGATCGCATGATATCCACCCCCTACCAGTTACCTTACAGTCGTCTTGACAATTCCCAACATTTACAGGGCCATCTTTCTATCCCTCTCCCATCTTTCTATCCCCCTCTCCTCCTTTCTGACTCTAGGACCTTTGGGACCTGGCTCATGATTGCTTTCCAAATATGATTTGCGCTGGCCTGCTAACTGACAAGAAGTTCCTGAGAGCCATTCTTTTCAGCTTGTGTGGACGAACGTTCTAATTCAGCTGAGGAAACCCAAGGCAGCAAGCTCACACTCTTCCTCTGATAGGAAAGGGAAATGTATTAGATCAAATGTGAGAGCACAATGTATTCACTCTCAGTCAGTGCGGGATGATTTTTCTTGACCACTCTGGTTTTTTAGAATCGTTTTCACTGAGTCAATCCCATGACTGTCTCAAGACACCAAATGAAGGGTTGTTCTGTTTGTCTGGGACATACGAGACACATCGCTGACCCTAACACAGGAGTGGCACCTGTTGCATCTTTTGGGGATTCCATTTTTTAGAACATGTTTTCTATAGAGGCTGGCTTTCCTCCTATTGGCTTATTAATGGCCGGTGTGCTTTAAAAATTGGTCATTTTAGACGATAGGAAGCTGAAATAGGAAGCAATGTATTTTATTGACTTGGATTATATTCTTGGATCATATCATAGGCAGATAACATGTAGAAAGTGTGCCCCAAACTTAAGTGATACAGACAATGGTTGTCTGTATGCACTGTGCATGTAGTGTGTGTGTGTGTGTGTGTGTGTGTGTGTGTGTGTATTTGGAGGGGAGAGATCACGAAGCGATGACATACTGTAGTTTTAATCACATGCAGCTGATTTCTTGGACAACTGAGGCAGTCTGTTTTGCTGATTTATGTTCTTGGAAATAATGGACTGTAGAGAGGAGTGGTTAGTTGGATAACACCATCTTAACGTCACTTCCCAGGCAAAAAGTTTTTTTTCAATGCTTGCCAGAGAAAGTCCAGAGTAAAGCCTTTTCCAGTCTGGTCTTTGTTTTCTTGTTCCAATTCCCATGATCCCTCAGTATTTATTCTCTTCCCCTTTTTGGACGGTGTACCCAAAAGACTCTCTCCCCCATGTCTAGTTCATGCCGTTCCATCTTTTGTGATGTTCCCCATTCTTCAAAGGCCCATTCGGGTCTCATTCCATTCATATGGAAATGGAGTTCATCTTTCCTTTTTTTTTTTTTAATACTAGAACTTACTTTCCATAGGACCTCAAATCTGGTCTTATTTTGTACAACCATTTAAGTTTTGATATTAAAATTTCCTTATGCTTTTTAGAGTGTAAATTCTCCAAAGGTACGGACCATGTTTTGTCTTTTTAATGTCCACTGTGCTTGGTTTAATAAGGTACCTTAAGTTACTCTCATATGTTGAGTATGAATGGATATGGGTGAATTAACTTAGCCATAATGGGCATGTGCAGCTGGATTAATGCAAGCCTATTTTTACTAGCTGAGAAAACAGCTCAGCTACCATTCTTTACAAATAATGAGCCAGCCTTTTTTCCCCCCTCCCCAAGGGAGTCTTTCTCAGAAACAGTCTTCTACGGTAGAGCTCTGAAATGAGATTTTGCCGTGCTAAGAGCTCTACCTGTGATTAACTATGTGCCGTTGGACCATGGATGGTCCCTCAGTCTCAGAACACCTTCGTTTCTCTATAACAATGCAGTAAAGTTCCTTCTTTCCCCTGCTTGACAGCAGGTGTTGTAGGGAATAATGAGCCCTACCTTTGTGTTTCTTATTTTTTTTTTTTAAACAAAGAATAATTATCAAGATTTCAGGGTCTGTTTTTAAAAGGAAAAACATAAAAAAGTATTTCATGAGATAATATTGTTCTGCTAAACTATTCACATATACAGCCTTTGGTAAAAAAATATGTATAAAAATGAAAAAAATATGTATAAGGAATATCAAAAGCAAGTATTCTATATCTCTTTCCAGATTATTTTATTTCTTACTAGGTAGTCAAAGCTTTAGTTGATAGACAATTAGCACATTGAAATATTATACATTTTCAAATTATGGAGTAATGCCCTACACATAAATCATATTTTAAGTAATATTCTGTACACAAATTTATTATAGCAGAAATGCTATAATGCACAAAAATGCACAATTTTCCTTTTACATTTGTAAGCTCTTCATGTCTATTAACTCAGTTAGTGTCTATAATCAAGATAAAAGGGAAGCTTTTTTTGAGAACTTTGGAAGGGCTGAGTAAACCAACTCCTAGTTCCCAAACGGGGCAACAACGGTTTCCTGCATGCTGTGGTGAACTCATAGGGGTATGGGGGGAGATAGTGGACATTTGAGGGAAACAGACCTGTACTTCACACCTGTTGGAAACTGACCAGACTATTAGTTTGAAGTAGGTGGTAGTTTTAATACTGGATTGTGCTCCATTATTTCACTCACCTCATACATATGTGAAGCTGGGTTTTGGAAGTTGCTGCGATAAAAAGCAAAAGCCACAGGAAAATTAGTGTAGAACAGGAAGTGGGGGTGACCTTGCTCGGTCTCATCCCAACGCTGGAGAAGCTGTGCAGTCCTCAGCTTCATTAATTAGTTAGTTTAAAAAATTAGTGAAATAATTACTATTATTTAAGAATGAAATCATTTTTCTCCCCACTTTACGTGTATTTTTAAGTGCTACCCAGCTGTCAGGCTATAGGTGCTTCTCACACTGCTTGGGCGTGGCAGCCGTGTAAATGCACTCGTCCGCTGCTTGTTTTGGCCTAGGGCGCTGGTAACATTGCATAGACAGCCTGAACACCAAGAAAATTTAGGATTTCTAAAAAGATTTTATTTACTTATTTGACACAGAGAGAGAGAGATCACAAGCAGGCAGAGAGGCAGGCAGAGGGGAGGGGAAATAGGCTCCCCAATGAGCAGAGAGCCCGATGCGGGACTCGATCCCAGGACCCTGGGATCATGACCTGAGCTGAAGGCAGAGGCTTTAACCCACTGAGCCGCCCAGGCGCCTCTAGGATTTTTCTTGTCTAGATGAAAGGGCCAAAGCTTGGGGCGCATGGATGGGTCAGTTGATTAAGCATTTGCCTTCAGCTCAGGTCATGATCTCCAGGTCCTGGGATCAAGCCCTGCCTTGGGTTGCTTGCTAAGCAGGGAGTCTGCTTCTCTTTCTCTCTCTCCCTCCGCCCCCTCCCACGGCCTGTTCTCTCTCTCTCTAATTCAAATGAATAGATAAAATCTTAAAAAAAAAAAAAAAAGAAAGAAAGAAAAGAAAGAAAGTGCAGAAGCTTTTGGATTGAGCAGGGATAAGTCCAGTTTATGTCTGCGTAATCTGGACAGAGACACAGAGTCACCTATGGGGCCTTGGTGCAGAGAATGTAGGCTTTGGATTTCCTGTTTATCCAGTTATGTGATGCTTGTTCAGAAGTGAGGAGGTCTCTGCTTCTATGGCCTTGATGAGACCTTACTGTGAAGTAGAGAAATGGAGCATTTTCTAGTTCACTGTAGTGGTACACACACCCGTCTTTTTGGGTCCACCAAAAAAGAGGAATTAATGCCCATTTTTCTCTCTCAGGAGAACTGTCAGAAATGAGGAAACATATGTTTATTTAAAAAGTTTCACATCTTTTGGTAGGGAAATGCTTTAGAGTTATTTTAACCACTGTTTCTGCTTGAAGTGATCTGTTCACTGCTGAGGTCACTCATTTCAATCTCAACCTTGAAACACTTTGCAGAAATGATTACAACAGGAGTACAAATTGTGATTTCTTAATTTCTTAAATAATTTTCTTCTATTAATTATTGTAAGGGATCTGAGTGCATTATCAATTAATCATTATAGTAATGTTTATTTTATATCTACTGACAAGGCACAACATTTCAATCTTAATGCTAAAACTTTTGAGAATTCTAGTATTTATATTAAAATTGAATTTTAGGGGCACCTGGGTGGCTCAGTGGGTTAAAGCCTCTGCCTTCGGCTCAGGTCATGATCTCGGGGTCCTGGGATCAAGCCCAGCATCGGGCTCTCTGCTCAGCAGGGAGCCTGCTGCCCTCTCTCTCTCTGCCTGCCTCTCTGCCTACTTGTGATCTCTCTCTCTCTCTCTCTGTCAAATAAATAAAAAATCTTTAAAAAAAATTGAATTTTAAAAATAGATTCATTGTTTTAAGATGATTAAATAACAGATTGCATATTCATGACAAATTGGGCATATTTAAGTAAATGTCTGTTAACATTAACAAGGTTATACCAAGATAGTCTTACTGATAATTCATACTTATTATTGCTAGCTGTCAAGCTTAATAAGTTGCAGACAGGAAGATATGATTCCTTTCCTTAATATAATAAAGCAGACAGAAGAATTAGGTTATGAAAAGACAGGGAGATGGTGAACATCTAACCAAATACAATTGAGTTGAAATCTTTTTTTTATCTGTTTAATTCTATGGACCATGTTCATGGCAGCTTCGTGTCAGGAGAAGGTCTTAGGCAGTAAAGGAAGGGTCTGCAGAGGACCTGTGTTCTCAGAAAGGGTACGATAGGGAGGAAGAGAAACTGACCTTATGATGTGTGTGTGTGGGGGGGATTTTTTTGAGGCACAAGGTACATCAGGAATGAAAATGAGTAACAACAGAAATAGAAAAATTATAAAATCTTGGGAATTGATCATATCCTGGAGATTTTGGTTTAGAGGTGAAGGGTCTAGTCACAGAGAAGTTAAGCAACTTGCTTTTGGTCACCCCGGCTGGTTATTAGCAGAGCAGCTGCTAGAGAGCAGAGCTTCCACACACATCAGTGGTTTTCCATGATATTTTGTGCCAGGGAATAATTCCAACATGTTAATTGTGTATGCAGTATTTATTTGTAATGCCACAAACCACTCACATTGTGATTTTAATTCATCAGATTTGTTTTTCTCTGTGTTTTTAGGACATTTGAGGACACTTAACAAGAGGCAGGCAGGAAACATGTTTCAGTGGGAAAAGCATAGGCTTGGGACTCAGGACTGGAACGATGACTCGTGTTTATCACTCCATGACCCCAGCAAAGATGTTTGAAATCTCTGTGCAAGAATGTTCACATCTGTCATATCAGGATAATATGTCCAATGGTGGCATTGAAAAGATTAAATGAAGCAAACAAACAGATCCTGGTCCATAGTAGGTTCTTGACAAATTTCAGTTCACCTTGGCTTACATAGATTTGGAAGGCAATGGTCTGGAAATAATTTGGAATGTAAAAGGTTTGGGTAAAAAGGGGAGAGAGGCAGTTAGCAAAGTGAGTAAAGGCGGGTAGACCACAACCAAATCATTTACTGACAAAATACTGCTCTTATTAGACTTCTAAGGACAATTCTGTGGTCTACAAAAACATGTAGAAAGTGGCACAATGATTTTGAAATATAGTCTGCACTTAGTATCTGAAAAAGAATCATAACTTAAGTCAAGTGTGTAGAGAGCTAATGATGTTGAGGACAAAATGGCTGGGTATCATAGGAGGCATTGACTTCTAGGGTCTTTTAGAGGAGGATTGATTTCTGCAGGGCATGATGGAGAAGAGCCACGTAGAGCCACTTAAGAAAGAGAGGGTTGTCTATCAGAGGCACCAAAAGACACAGAATACTTTTCCCTTTTTCTTACTTTCTTGCCTATAGTAGCATCCACAAGAAGTGACCGTCCCATTCATAACTCATAAGGATCTTTCTGGAACAAATTCTACTAAGTTTTGCATTAACTTTATTATTTTCCTTCCAGCACTAAGCCCCTTTGCATTTTCTTGTTTTGAGTGACAAGTACTTCATAGTTTCAGCGTGGTTTTATGATGGCGTAGAACCAGAGGACGGTGGTTGTGTCCTTTCACATATGAACAAAGCAGATGGTTCTTCTTAAGTTGTTATGATCCTTAATATCTAGTTTCACTTACAAAATTATACAAAAACATGAAGCATAGTATCTTCACTCTTATTTGTTCACAGACTTTCACCAAAGAGGCGTGTTTGCCCTCTTTTCAGCAAGACAATGTGAGAAAGTGAGAGGTATAGACAAATCTCATTCAGGGAGATGTGTCCGTGGAGTTAAACTGCTGGTGAAGGGTGTGTGTGTGTGTGTGTGTGTGTGTGTGTGTAATTTTCTAGGTTAGGGATCCAGAAAAACTTGCCCTACTTAAGCATTCACCAGCTACTACATTTCATTAGAGAACTTGCTTTAATGTTACATGTACAGTTCCTGGGAGGAACCAGATTTATGTAAAGGCTGACTATAGGGAGAGATTTCCTCAGGTTTCTGATATCAGGAGGAGCTCTGCTCCAGGGAACACTTACACAGATGTTGCAAGTTTTCTTGCTGGAGACTTAGATGGATGAAAAGAAATTAGGAAAGAGTTTGAAGAAATGCAAAGAATTGGGGGAGTGAGGACTGCCTGTAGTTTTTATTTGAATTTAATAGAGATTGATTTTTTTTAACTATTCTGGGAAGGATGAACATCAAATTAAATGAGAAATGTAAATGACAGGAGTTTATAAATAATGGTGTTATAGAGGAAGGTAAGGCACACACAACAGTGTTATGTTTAAAGGGGGCATAGTTACCATCTTAATTAAGGTGAAGAATCTGTTTGCTTTTTAAAACATATTTTGGAGCATTCCTCCCTTTTTTATTGATGTAAAATTGGTGTATAACATTATATTCATTTCGGGAGTACAGCCTAATGATTTGGTTTTTGTATATGCTACAAAGTGATTATTACCATGAATGTAATGATCACCCATCACTACGCCGATGACCCCCTTCACCCATTTTACCTACCCCCTCCTATCTCCTCCTCTGATAATGGCCAATCTGTTCTCTGTATCAATGAGATTTGTTTAATTTTTTCCTTTGCTTCATTTTTCAGATTTTTGCATATAAGTGAAGTCATATAGTATTTCTCTTTCTCTGTTGGAGTTATTTCACTTAGCATAATATCCTCAAGGTCCATCCATGTTGTTGTAAATGGCAAGATTTCATTCTTTTTTATGGCTGAGTAGTATTCAACTATATCTATAACTATCTAACATCTTTATCCACTCATCCTTTGGCGGACACTTAGGTTGGTTCCATATTGGCTATTGTAATAACACTGCAATGAACATAGGGATACGTGTATCTTTTTAGATTAGTGGTGGGTGGTTTTTTTTTTTTAAAGATTTTGTTTATTTGACACAGAGAGAGAGAGAGCATGAGCACAGCAGGGGCAGTGGGAGAGGGAGAAGCAGGATGCAGGACTTGATTGCAGAATCCCAGGGTCATGACCTGGGCTGAAGACAGATGCTTAACCGACCAAGCCACCCAGGCACCCCTACATGAGTGTTTTTATTTTCTTTGGATAAGTACCCAGAAGTAGATTAGCTGGATCATATGGTAATTCCATTTTTAGTTTTTTGAGGGACCTCCATACCCTTTTCCATAGTGGCTGTACCATTTACATTCCCACCAGCAGTGCTCAAAGGTTCTCCTCCAAATCCTCTCCAACACTTGTTGTTTCTTCTCTTTTTTGATAATAGCCATTTTAACAGTTATGAGGTGACAACTCACCATGGTTCTGATTTGCATTTCCCTAATAATGAGTGATGTTGAGCATCTTTTCATGTGTCTGTTGGCCACCTGTAGGTCTTTTTTGGGAAGATATTTAGAATCTCTGCCCACTTTTTAACTGGGTTGTTTTGTTTTTGTTTTTGCTATTGAGTTGTTGGAGTACTTTATGTATTTTGGGTATTAATCCCTTATCAGATATATGATTTCCAAATATTTTCTCCCATTTAGTAGGTTGCCTTTACATTTTGTTGATAGTTTGCTATGCAGAAGTTTTCCTATTTGAAGTCATCCTACTTGTTTGTTTTGGGTGTTATTGTCTTTGTTTCTATTTTTTTTTTTTTAAGATTTTTATTCATTTGAGATAGAGAGTACACAACTGCATAAGCAGGGGGAGCAGCAGAGGGAGAGGAACAAGTAGAATCCCTGATGAGCCGGAAACCTGATGTGGGGCTCGATCCCAGGACCTTGGTCTCATGACCTAAGCCCAAGGCAGATGCTTAACCAACTGAGCCACCTAGGGCACCCCTTTCGCCTTTACTTTTAGTTAGAGCCAAACATTCATTGCTAAGATGTCAAGGAGCTCACTGTCTATGTTTTCTTCTAAAAATTTTATGGTTTCAGGTCTCCTATTCACATCTAACCCATTAAGAGCTAATTTTTGTGTGTGGTGTAAGATGATGGTCTTGTTTCATTCCGTTCATGTGACTGTCCAGTTATCCCAACACCATTTAAATGTTCATTCGCATTGTGTATTCTTGGCTCCTCTGTCATAAATTAATTAACCGTGAGACTGTTTTCTTATTAAGGAATCCTTTCCAGTGCTTGATCAATCTGCAGTGAGTCCTCAGGTGCCCTCACTAGCCTCATTAACAAACCAACTACATTCCTGTATTTTCTTTCTCCAGTAGGAGACTGGGCTTTAAGGAATTTATTTTGGCATGATACATCTAGCAGGACTAGACTTGTGGGCATAAGTCTGTGCAAGTTTCTTTTCCTAAAATCAGAGCACAAACTCTTCCTTTTAAGGCTTTTTTTTTTTTTTAATTATGAGAATAGTTTGTATTTCTTTTTGAGTATAGAACATAGCATTCTTCATACTGGGAGCTTTTGAACCCTAGTCCTGCACAGAAATATAAAGGAAACTCCTGAAAGTAATGCAGATGATCTACTGTCTATATTTAGACCTCCATTTGTTTATAGTTTAAAAATCAGTGGGAAAACCATGATGAAAGGCAGGGTAATTTATACAGAAAATTGTGAGACTGCTTCATCTGGTAGGTTCTGTAAGAGTCTTTGATGCAAATGGTTCACATAAAGCGGAAATGTCCCAGCGGTTCAGAGTTCTTTCTGGCGGTAAACTTCCAGTGTAAACAGGAAGACTTCTCAGGCCTCTCGTGGCTTTTAGAAACAAATGATGCTCATTGCTGTTGTACTCAGTCATTTTCACTTTGAGGCAAGAGTTGGAAAGTTTAGGAAATGTTCTGATTTTAAGTTCCGCGGACAGGTATTTACCGTCACTGTGAAAGAACTTGTGTGCTCATGTGTGCGCTCAAGCAGTAGTTCAGGAAAAGAGTGTGAAGGGCGTAGGTTACTTAGTGTCCTTAGTAGAAGCTATGAGAGGCTGTGACAGAGGAACTGACCAGTTGCATCATCATTATAAAGAAGAGAACTAAGAACCACCATTCACGCTGTGATGGATATTGCACAGCGAGATTATTGAACAATTTCTCCCAAGTTGGAATAATGGAATTTTCAAAAGAACCATCCATTGTATTTCAGGGGAAAAAAGGGACCAGAGAAAGTTTTTTTGCACAATCGATGACTATTCTTTATGATAAGAAGCATAATTTTTGTCTAATTCAGTGGAAACAAATACATATAGAGTTAAAGAAAGGAATGGGAAAATCAACGGGAGATATACTGCACAGTCAAAATAATCATAGTAATAATAATTATTACACATAATTATGTATAATAGTAACTGTAATTATAATAATCATTATTTTAAAAGAAAGCGAGGCCTGAATTTCCAGTGCTAAGAGAACCTATGCAGTTAGTGATTTATTCAGTACGTTGAGAAAGAATATATATATTTTTGAAGGGATGCATGTGAGAGCACACACTTTTTATAACTTTAATGTCTATTTAAAATCTGAGAATAAGGGATGTCTCTGAATTAACTGAGTGGATGTTTTCCAAAATATAAAAGGAAACCTCGAATAGCATTTCTATTTATTTGGGTCCTCATAAACAACGGGGAAGAATTAGAGTTAAAAGCAAACTGGAGTTGGGTATAGAGCAAAGGTGGCGTGTGTGTGTGTAAATACATTCAGAAAACAACTTCATCTGCTTTCACCTTGGAAGGACTCGTTCTTTAAAAAACAAAACAAAACAAAACAAAACAAAAAAACGCTTTGGCTTCTGTATCCTTGAGCAGCTGAAGCTGGAGCCCCTGAACTTTTCTTCCCAGAGGAGTGGAGAAGGTCCTCATCTGCTTTGCTGCGGGGGAAAGAACAGCCTGGGACCCCTCTTGGTGACACCCTTATTTGCCCCTTCTTCCCATTCCTTTCCCTAATGTCAGAACAAATCCGAGGCTTTTCTGGAGCTAAATAAGCAGGCGCAGTGGGGCCGGGCGCTGAGAGCGGCTGCTGGTTTGCCATGAGGCAGGCTTTGTGGAATGAAGCAGCCTCACCGCAAACTGGCGGCAAGAGATGAGCTCGCGCCGAGGCGAGTCCCTTCCTGAGCTTGGAAAAGCCTTTCTCCCCGTTCTCCTTAAGCTTTCGGAGCAGCCCTGGAAGCCAAGTGCAAACAGATCGCGTGTTGGGCGCACAGAGCAGGGAGAATGAGAGAGGGATGGAATCACTCCCCGATGCTCCCCGTCCGGGTCAGAGGTAGTAGAGGCTGCGGAGGAACTGTCCCCAGCCCGCGACGCCGGCCCACGCGGCTGCAGGTGGCACGCGGAGCTGTCCAGCACTGGTGCGGAGCCGGCGGCAGCCCCCAGCCCCGCGCGCCCAGCCCGCCGGCGCTCAGCAACAGGGCTTTCGCCTCATTCGCTGCCTCCCGGCCCTGGGCTCGCTCCGAGCCCACGCGGCCTCGACCCAGGCGAACGCTCAGCCCCCGGAGCTGCTACCGCAGGATGGGTGCCAACCCGTTGCCCCTTCCCTTCCCTGGGAAGCGTCTCCTCCGGAATGGGCGGACTAGACCCACTGGCCTTTCTCCTTCGCCTCAGAACTTAAATAAACTCTGAGGAGGGCAGGGAAAGGACAGCCATGGACCCGGACTCCCCCACTTCGTGCCCCCAGGCTTCCCAGAGGTGGCTCCGGAGGGAGGTCTTCCGCCGTCGCCCCGCGCCCCTCTCCCGCACGGCGCCCAGCGCGGCCGGATCGCTCCCGGCTGCCTCTCCCGCGGACAGGGGCTGGGGCATTTGGGGTTGGGGCCCTTTGGCCTGATCCAAGCCGCCGTGCGCTCCTCCTCGGAGGAAGGGAAGGTGGGAGCGGGGAGGGCGCACAGAGGACGGCAACCAAGTGTCCTCGTTGCTCCTGAAACGTGGCGACAGGCGAGGCAGAGACTCGCAATGAGTATGATGGCGACACGTGATACCGGCGGAGGGAGCGCATGGGGGGGGTGGGGGGACGATAAAGGGAGAAGGAGGGAGGCGGGCAGCGAGGGGAGAGAGGCGGGAGGCGAGGGGCGGGAGGAGAGCGGGGAAGGGGGGCGCGATCGGCGCGCGGGCGGCAGAAGCTCTGCCTCCCAGACCGCACGGGCCGCAGCCCCGCCGCCCTGCCGCCCGCGGTCGCACGCTCGCAGCCTCCCCGCGACCGGAGCGCGGCGCACTGCCCGGCGCCCAGGCGAGCGCAGAGGCGGCGCCGCGCGAGCAGCAGCGGAGGCGGCGGCGGCCCCTAGCCCAGCCCGCCGCCCGCCGCCCGCCGCCGCTCCCGGGCCCCAAGTTCCCGCCATGAGCAGCCGCCTCTGCGGGCTGCGCGGCTCCGGGGACTCCCTCCCGGCCGGGCGCCACCGCACAGCCCCGCGGCCCCGACGCGCCTAACGCCGCCGCCCGCCGGTCCCCCGCCGCCGCCGCCGCCCGCGCCCCCGCCGCCGCCTCGGCCGCCGCAGCGCCGCCCGCAGCATGTCTCGGAGGAAGATCTCGTCCGAGTCCTTCAGCTCGCTGGGCTCCGACTACCTGGAGACCAGCCCCGAGGACGACGGGGAGTGCCCCCTGTCCAGGCTCTGCTGGAACGGCAGCCGGAGCCCGCCCGGGCCGCCCGAGCCCCGCGCGGCCGCCGCCGTCGCCCCGGCCCCAGCCGCCGCCTCCTCCGCCGCCGCCGCCGCCGCCGCCGCCACGGCCGGGGCCAGGAGGGCGCAGCGCCGGAGGCGGGTCAACCTGGACTCGCTGGGCGAGAGCATCAGCCGCCTGACGGCGCCCTCGGTGAGCGGGGGGCCGGAGCCCCGGGGTCGGGAAAGTTGGCGCGGGGAGCGCGGGGGCGCGCGCGCCGAGCCCGGCCGCTGGGGGGCGACCCGGCCGCGCCCCGGGCCTCGGTGCCCCGCAGACCCCCGGCCGTCCCGGACCCCTGCGCCCGGCCGGAGGGGGGCGTGAGAGCGCGGCGGGCGCGGGAGGGGAGAATCGCTCTGCCGGGGGTCCTCGTTTGGGGCCCTGGACGCCCACCGCTAAAAAGCCGTGCGCCCGGCTTGGTATGGGTCACCTCGGCGGCCCCAGAGCTCCTCCACACCCACCTGTTCTCTTTCCCCCAAACTTTCCCAGGCACTGTGTTCTGCACTTGCCCTTTCTGGGTCTTTCATCTCTGTTCTGCGGGATCCCAAAGGAGCCCCTACCCCTTCCAGGAAACTCTTCCGCTCTTTTTTCCCACACTCTCTTGGTCTTCGTGTGACCTTCTCTGACATCTCCGCATTCCACAGGCTCTCTGCCCTCTGTGTCGCATCCCCTTTCTCAAGAATCTTCAGGAACTGGCTGTCAGATACTTTTTTTTTTTAGTTGCTTTCGGATGATGAAACCTCTGGCCTCTTGTTTTCTCCCCACCCACTGCCTTTTTTCTCCCCCCCCCCCCCCCCCCCAAGCATTTACTGGCTCAACTTTCTTCTCTGGGCAAACCCGGTGCCTGCTTTGCTAAACCCATCTGGTGTTTCTTGCCCCCCTACCTCCTCCTTCACTTCCTTTTCCCTGGGCTCTTCAGTGCTCCCCCCCTCATTTTGTCGTGGCTACCTTCTGTTAGACCCTTTATAACTATCTGTTCAATGAATCGCTGTCTCCCCAGCCCTCTCTAAACTTGTGTTCATTCGGGGTGTCCGTCGCAGCAGTTCGAGGTGTACTCCCGACTCCCCCGCGTTCTAGACATTTTTCCGGAGGCTTCTGCCTCTTCCCTGCCTAGGTTATTGGGCTGCCTTTGACTTTTACCAATTCAGGATGCCAGACCTCCGTTTTGGTCTTTCTGGGGCCGATGGGCACTGTTTTGAAGGAATCCACTGCACTGCAGACAGAATCTTAAGCACACTGACTGTCAAAGCTCCATTCACCTTTTATTCTCATGCGGGTCTCGGGTCCAAGGGCTTCAGTTCCTGACAGAACTTCTACCTACGCGCCCCTGGGACTCTTCTTCCTTTCTCCAAGTTACCAAAAGTGAATGGGAACATTGATCTTGTTTGACTTCTCTGGAGTCTCACTTTTCAAAGCGCTCTTGCAGTAGAGGGTAGGAGGGACCTGAGGAAATCGGGGGTCCGCAGGGACAGGGTATTAGTACCAGGCAGTCCTACAAATATCTCCATGGCTCTTGCATTAATGAAGAATAACCTTTTCTTTCTTTTAGCAGTGAATCTACTCTCAGTCATCTTATTTACTTGTGCATTTTCTCTTCAATGCATCTTTTTCCACCTCTTTCACTGATAACCTAGTAACAAAACTCAGAACGGATTCCCTACTCTTTGCTATTCTTTACTGCAAATATTTCCCAAGAAAGATGATCTTAGAAACTATTGGATGTGGCCAGTTGTTGAAATTATAAGCCTTTAGGAAAGCAGGACAGTCATCCTGCGCGTCTGTGGTTTTGTGTTAGTATCTAAAGCAACATTTGTGCAATGTAGTAATTCGTCAGTACAACAGATTCATATCTGATACTGTGATTTCACTAAAGATAATGAGGAGTTTGGGGAGGTTGTTTTTATAATCTCTGAGTTTTCCTTTTGCCTGCAAATCAGAATTTACAAATCTCCATGGCATGTACCTCTGGTAGTGCCCGTGTAATTGGAGATTCTTTTCAACAACTTATGTGAGAGGTGGATAGACTAAACTGAATCCCAGTGTTTGCTGCTGGAGTAAGAAGGAGGAAATCGTTTCTGGCTTTTACCTTTACAAGTCAAATTTGAATGACGCTGGCTTTTTGATGGATAAAAAGCCTGTTCCCCCGTAACGGTTATGGTAACATATAACATACAGGTAAGTAGAGTGTAAATCTTTTCAGCCTCAGAAGGTGTGGCTAAGAAATTTTGCATTGGCTAACTATATCACCTATGGACTTGGTAACACAAAGATGACAGCAAGGTTCTATTTCAGAGCAGTGGGTTATTTCTGGGATCTCCACCCCTGTGTTTTTATTTGGCGATCTAGAACACTGCTTCAAGAAGTTTCAGTAGAATCATTTTCCTACATGGTCAGCTTTCTAAACTTCTCTGGAAACACTCAGGGAAACAAATGATGTCTTCTCCATTCTCTTTCATTCGAGCCGAATGGCTATTTTTTTAAAGAAGTAATTTTATAAAGAATAGTTGTAATTCAACAACAAAAAAAGAATAGTAGTAATTCAGAAGTGGGAATATCGGGCTGTTTTGAGTGTTGGGAATTTTTCTACATTCTGTCACAGTATGCTTCAGGTGCAACTGTCCTTGCTGGGCAAGGAGAGTAGATTCCTGCCTTCTTAGTGGCCTCATCATGGAAGGTTGTCTCAATCACTGGAGATTGGTCCTTTGTTCAGAATAATCTGGAAGGAGGAAATTTAATAAACACGAGGATATTGCCAAGTAGTTAAGCTAGTTGTTTGATCATTGGAAAATCCTAACTCAGGTTTATGACGTTTTTGACAGTCATTTTCAGATGTATTGGGTATAAATATTATAATACTTTCCACCGTTTTAATGATAAAAGTAAATTGAATTGATGAAACTGAAAAAATTCCAGAATTTGGGAGACCTGGCCCTCTCATCTGTGTGCCTTGGATGGCTAGCTACTTTCATACCTCTGCGCATCTGACTTTCACGTTTTAGAAGACTTCTTGTCTATAAGGTGTTATAATTATGATCCTTCCCTACTCTTGCATTCTGTGAAGACATGTTTTTCAAGCTTTTGATAAACTGTTATAAGGGCATATAAAAGAAAAGCCTGCACCTATCAGTTTTAAAGCTTCGCACAGAATATATTACTTTCCTAAGTAGGGACATGAAGGTTCTATTAATTCCATGCAATTATTACAAAATATCTGTGGCTCTACTGCGTGGCAAATATTGTGCAAAGCACTGGTAATACAAATTCCGAACAAAACATTCCCCGTCTTCGACCTCATGGAACTTCTTTAATTATAGCCTTTATTTTAAGGAAACTGTATTGAAGGAAAACGGAAGAACTCAGATGGTCTGGGAGCTGTCTGGGGGGAAGTTCATTTATCATTCACTTTGGATAATTTTGTTCCCTGTGAATCTCTGGGGCACAGCCATAACAATAAAAATAAACCCTAACGACCTGGCTGAAGATACATAAATCGCTTATTACATTATTTATTTTGAAATCATTTACTTGGGAACACATATGGAGAAACAGCTGGGGATTTTACATCAAGAGGGAATTTAGTAACTCATTTATTTCTATTTTGTTCTTATAAATGGGAGTTGCTGAGAACCCTATCACTCAGACCCCTGTTACCTATCGGTTTGGGGTTTGCTAGTGTGAGCCTATCAGTGAAGATATTCCAGGAGCCCAATTTAAGATCACGGCTTCCCTAGTTTGCTCGTTAGGGAGCTATGGGCTGTTCAGCCTTGCAGGTGGCTCTGAAGACTCCAGAGGCCACGGGGAGGAGAATGACAGGAAGAAAACTCACAAGACTGGAAGGGTGGCACGTAAGGGGAGGAAAACTACTGATGGAGAATAGTCCAGGAAACTGAGAGAACAGTGTGGAAACAAATTGGAAGGGAAGCCTGGGTCCAAGTAGCAAAAAAACCAGACATTGTTTCATTATTTGTGGAAAGGAAATGATGTTGATACATGCTTAGGAAAAGGACATAAAAAAATTACATATTTAGCCTCCCCTGATACTAAGTAAAGTGAATTCTCTGACGTGGATAAACCCTTCAAAAAAAACCCCTTAGATTGTGACTGTGTTACTAACATGTAAATAATGAAAACTGAAGTATATTTGGGAGCTAGGATGTTTCATCAATTTACATATCTTACTGAAGTTTTTACAATTTGGGGCTCAATTTGGCTGATAAAGTTCTGAGCAACACATTCATTAGAATAAAAAAAGTCAGACAAAAACTATTCTAGTAGCTCTATGTTTTCATATCTGTAGAAATTAAATACTGCAATCTGACATCAGAACTTAATGGCGATCTAGGGCTCTTCCCGACCTCCTCCCTGATCATTGGCAAACAGTGTGGCAGAGCTGAAGGACTGGGAATTTGACAGCTGTGGGTTTGAATAACTCTCTGATGAGCCCCTTACTAAGTGTGAGACCCTGGAAAGGCAACTCCTACCTTCTTAGAGCCTTAGTTTCATATTTTGTGGCATATGGATAATAATTACCTTGTAGATTTGTTGTGAAAGAGAAGCGCTGTTCTTTGTGAGACTCCTTCAACTAGTCAAATGTTAGTTTCAGACCAAGGTCTATTAATTTCAGCCGAAGTTGAATGTCTCCAAATGATCTAAAAATTTTCCTTCTTCTGTTCATTCATTCTTCTTCTTGTCCTTGTCTTTGTTCTTGTTGTTCTTTTGTTTCTTCTTATTTTTCTGTAATTTACTTGGTAGTAACCTTATGGAAAGAGTTTGTGGGTTAACTGGTGTCATATACTTAAAAAAAAAAAAGGTGATAAGAAGGAGTTTATATTGTTGGCATTGCCCAGCCAATCCATTAAAAAAATTAAAACTGGAGTCCCATTTCGGTTCCCTGGCTAGCACTCCTGTGTGCGCACAAGCATCTGTAATCATTGCAGATCCAGATATTTCCAGCAAACTGCTGAATGCTTATGTGGCAAGATGAAAACCACCCCTGTAAATTCTCTAAAAATACAAGGACATAGATATTTGGTGGAATGGGGGTATTTCACAATAAATCACTCCAATATTACAGAGAAAATAAGGAGGTGACAGAGAAACTGCTTATTTTATTTGCTGAGAATTTCAAGGGTTCCCCATCCATTGCATTCAAACTAGTTCGTACGTGTGTTCAGGGGTTTAGGCAACTGTGAGGTGCGGCAGTTACCCCGGGAATGACATTGGTGTTTGGTGTACAGTGCTTTATTCTTGTTTGGCTGCTGGCTCAGTTGTTAAGCCTTTATTCTGAAGACGAATTTTTGACAATGGAAAATGCCATCGTTGGTGATTATTAGTTTGTAGGCAGAGGTGATAAGTGAATATATATCCCTTCTTAGTATGTGGTTTATCTACATTGAAATACTGGGGGATGTGTGGGGAGAGTACTGTTACGTGTTTCCCTCTACGTCATCATCACTCTCGTCATTCTCCTTTATTTTGTCTCGTTCCCTGTATCATATGGAGCTGAAGGTAAAAATTGAAAAAAAAATACATATTTCTTTGAGTATGATAGTAAAATAAATGCATTGTCTCTAGGTGTACACGGCATTGGCTGTGAGTGAGCAAGAGGACAGAATGATCTCTTTTGGAATTTCAGACCTATCTCAAGAAAAAAAATTAAGGGACATAAGCAGAGAGAATATTTATGAGGGCTCTCCGGTGACAGTTTCTCGCAAGACCTTCTTTGATGCATGAGCTAGAGAGTTAGCTCAAAATTTAAAATTCCTCTTTCTGAATTCTCCTACCTTGTTGCTCTTATGTTTATCCCATATTTAGCACAGAGCACGGTACACGATGACTGTTCCATAAGATGCTAGAACAAATGAAAGGAAGCTCTTTGTTTACTTGTCCAATTACTTTATTTCTATTGTGTTTGATGTTTCTTGTGTTATATTTGGTTCCACCGAAATAAAGTATCTCGATTTTGTGCCCAGATACTTTGAAGTATGGAAACCTGTTGGAATTTTACCTACACCTACCGCATAAAGCAAAACTTCAGAATGCAGTCGTGTTCACAGAGAGCAGATGGAAGAATTTCCTCCTCCTGGAACTTGTTGAGTGGCCCTTTTGTATTTTAGGAAGTTAGGTAAATGTGATGACTCTCCTCCACTTTCCTTATATTTTCTGCTCAGACTTTTTGTACAGTTCTCTCCCCAATGAGAGAAAAATGTTTGTCAGCAAGTGGGCTACTGTTGCCAAAAATGCACTCTTAGGGGATGGAATGACATAATCTTATTCCTCAAATATTGCTTTGGGACAGGATCTGAAGACCCAGAAGTATGCGCTGTGAGCTCAGAGCACCTCATAAAACTGAAAATTCCAGACTAGAGTGACTTAGGAAGTAGGGGAGCTGGAAATATCTCCGAAGCCTGGAGATTTGTTGGGCTGTGGTGGGGAATTGAGAAACAGTGAACATTCCTATAAATAGAACAGTGAGAAGTCACTTTCTGTACAGGATTTATTTGAGGCTTATTAAACCACACTTCCTTGAAGCTAGTGGTTGTCAAACCTCTGTGAACATAAGGAATCCCTAAAGAAAGGTATGAAAATGCAGATTCCTGGGCCTTTTTCTCAGGAGGTCTGGTGTGTAGCTCTAGGGAGGGCCTGGGACTTTCAATTTTAAACCATACTCCAGGTGATTTAGGCACACCAAAGTTGTGACAAAAGGAGACTGAATTCTCTACCTTCGGGGTCATTGATCTGGGTTTGGTGAGCTCTTCAGACTGAGTTGGTTTTTTTGTTTTGTTTTGTTTTGTTTTTAGAAGGAATGAATCTGGAAATGACTCCTTTGGTATGAGTATGTCCTAGGCAATTACTGTTCTAAGAGGAACAGAATACAGGTGGTCACTTGGAGCCACCTCTTACGTTGTATCATTTGTGTTCAAAATAATCTTGTTGGTCGTGTGGTAGAAAGTCTCTGAGGTTTCGCTGTTTGTGTTTTCCATTATTTGTGACTCTCTCCCTGTTCTTCCCAAGGATGCTTTGTTAGCTACCTCAGGTTCCTGTTCAGTAGGTCACGTGTCCCTGCTGTCAGTGTCCTGTGCCCTCTGGTTTCAGAATACAGAACCAGCTATTCAACACTGCTGGGGACGGTAGAGGAGAAGGGAGGAGAAGGGAGGAGAAGGATTGTTCCAAGGGTCCACTTGACGTTACACTCAGCATCTGGTTTTCAGAGTGAGACTGACATGGCATTTCTTAAACGTTCCATCTACTGGTTCCTTTTGGAGCAATGACTTGTTTGTATGCCCGTACATTTTCTTTTTTAAAGGTGAAAGGAGAAAGAAACAGATCTGGAAGTCAGGAAGAATTTTTTTTCCTAGAAAAGAAGCAATAGGACATTCAGATAGCAGACATAAAAAACCACCCTTCCAACCCTATCAAAACATGGGAGATACAATAATGGTTGCTAATTTCTACATCTGTAGCTGATTAGTTTTCCTCTCTCATTCAGGGACTAAATTGGGTAGGAGTCCAGTTGAACTCTCCAAACACATGGTGATCCAACATTTCAAGAAATTTGCATTTGCAGAGAACTCTAGAACCAATCTGTCATGAGAGGAGGCCGTCTGTGTGGAAATTCTGATGTTATTTTAATTGTAAGTCCTTGAAGTCACCTTGACTGCTTTTCCTTTCATGGCACTATGTTTGTTATGTGTGAGTCTGCTGTGTCCTGTGGAGGAAATAAAAATGTTCTAAAACATGCTTTCATTTCTTGTTGCTTTATGCCCGTTGCTTCTTCATGCATGAATCCTCCACTGTAATGTTGGGAGAGAACAGTTTTTCTAATTAGTTTCATGCACACACAACCACAGATAGAGGCACACCCATCTTGTTTCTTGTCACTGCAGTATTTTCCCTGTGGAGCGCTAAGTTACTGCTCACATCTCTGTAATAGGACTTACAGTGTTGTAATGGGATTCTGGTTTATTCTGTCTCCTCGAGACAGAGATCTATATATGTTCCTGCCTAGCAGAAAGTCTGATTTATAAAGACACTCAATAAATGTTAGCAGAATGAATAAATGTTGAATAAATCCTTACAGACTTTGTGGTGTATCCACTAATGCTTTGTAGGCTACCATGATTTTGTGCTGCTGTGTTTTATTTTATTTTATTATCTTATTTTTTAAAAAGATTTTATTCATTTGACAGAGAGAGAGTATAAGCAGGGGAGGGGCAGAGGGAGAGGGAGAAGCAGGCTCCTCGCTGAGCAGGGAACCCAAAGTGGGACTCGATCCCAGGACCCTGGGATCATGACCTGAGCTGAAGGCAGACGCTTAACCGACTGAGCCACCCAGGTGCCCCTTGTGCTACCATATTTTAAATGTTCTGTTTGTAATTTTTGTTTAGTCACAGAGAAGAGTAAACATGGTATCAAAAACTAATGATGTACTCTATGTTGGCTAATTGAATTTTAAAAAAGGGTAGTTATAGGTATCACATATTTTAGAGTGCTTTAATATTTTCAGAGCCCTCCTGTATTGTGTGTTTTATTGTAGCTTCACAATAATCTATAGATTTTACACCAGTGAGTTATGCCAGTGAGTATGATTATGTTAAATTATCTTAAATTCCTAAACACACAGGACCTGTTTGGGGGAGCATATGTGTTCTCACTTATAGGTGTTTGCATATTTTCTGTTAGAGATATGGATCTCTATAAGATACAGAGATAGTATCTCCACTGTGCTATTTTATTCATTATTATTTCAATGGATAAGAAATCCTGTGTTCTCATAGATTCTATTAAATAAAAATCTTCACAACCAGCCGATCCCCGTACCTATCGTACATTAACCACTATAGACAAATAATGGCACAGGGGTCCCCTGGGTGTCTCAGTTGGTTAAGTGTCAGACTCTTGATTTCCAGGTCATGATCTCAGCATCTCTCCTTCTCCTCGTCTCCCTCCCCATGTTTGTTTTCTCTCTTTCTCTCTCTAAAATAAATACATCAGTCTCTCTCTCTCTCTCTTTCTGCCCTGGAGAGATGGAGTCCTTGGGAAATTGATAAAGCTAGAAATTGTTGATAGAAGGAATGGAGAAGAAAACTGACTGGGATCTGGTAGAGGTATTATTGGGTATTTTTTGAAGGCCCAGCGAGGTTAGGGATAATGAATTTGTAGCTTAAACTGGATGGTGAGTATGACTTGGAGAGGTATGAAATGGTGAAGGTATGCATTGTATATTAGAAGGCCTGTATCTCAGATTAAGTTTGAGGCATTTGGGGGCAATCATTGAAGTGGAGGTTTTTGGTTTGTTTGTTTGTTTGTTTGTTTTGTCTTGGGAAATAATGAGAGTGAATGCCAAATGGGGAAAGGCATTTCTAGCCATCTGATATCAAGCTTATTTAATTTATATGTGGGTCTTATTCTTTTACTAGTGAATTCATTCTGTTAGAATAGTTGATTGGTCTCCCAGGTCTCATCCCCTCCCTCCAAAAGAATCCCTCAGAATCAGGAACTCGTATCAAGTTAGTGATTGAGAAACTCAGTTCTAATTGCTTGATTAGAATTTACATGATGTTTTCAGTATTAGAATTAATCCTTGAAACACAGAAGAACATTCAGTTACATCATTCATTGCATTATTTATGGGCTCCTAGTTGCTACACAGTAAGGTTTCCGTCTGCTCAGACTTGGTACGTGAGTAAGAGAGCCTGTAGAATTTAGAGTAATGGCGGCCACCAATACATTTCCTATTACATTGGAGAACACCGTATTTTTTCTCTCCCTCCCTCCCTCCCTCCCTCCCTCCGTCTCTCTCTCTTTCTCTTTTTCTTTTACCAGCAGACATTTTCTTACCTGAAAAGGTGAAAAATTACTTTTGGTCGACCAAAGATTCTAAGCAAACTGGTAACATCTGCAGTAGCAATTTGTGAATAGATGAAATTCAATAAAATATCTTAAGGGCTTTGCAGTTCTTGTTGTGTTCATCAGCCTTTGAAAATCCCAGAGCCTGTGAGGGTTTCAGTGCCTCACAGTCATCGTGATGCACTGTAATGACCGTCTTGCTGTAGGTGTGTGGACATTCTGGCGAGTGGAATATCCTAGATGATCAGATGCTTATTAACAGGACATTTCTTCCTCATGGAGGCCCTGGAGAGCTCCACGGTGCTTGTGGTCTCTGAGAGTTTCTCACACTCCAGTAGGGTCTCTGGGGCAAGGGGAGACAAAGGACGGGTCGAGTTTGAAAGAAGTTTTTAATTAGAGTTCTCTGTATCATTTGGCTAATGTGCCTGTCTTGTTTTCTTGAAATATGCCTCTGTGTGTGTGTGTGTGTGTGTGTGTGTAAGCTACAATTCAGTGAATGCTGCTTTCTGATTTTTGTTTTAATTTGACTTTGGGGAAATAACTTCCGTCTCTGTTTTCCACCTCTGAAATCATATGTACTAATGCGAATCTCTTACTTTAGGGTAAATATGTAAGAAAATGCAAGTAGTGAGTTGGAGACATTGTGTTGAAGTATTATGAATGACATCATTGTGCTGCTACGCTGATTTTTTTGAGGAGCAAGACTTGGTTCAGATTCTTTTACTCCCTGCATTCTGGGGAAAAAAACAGGTTTTGGAGTCAAGACATGAACTGTGGTCATTATTTTGTGCATTCTTGGATAAGCCTCTAGGGGACTCAGCTTCTTATCTATGAAGTGATGGTAACCAGTGGCTGATTAGCTCAGTTGGTTAGAAAATGGTACTGATAAAGTGAAGGTAATACTTTATTGGATTATGAAGATGAGAAGGATAATGATAGCATAGTATTTTGAATACTGTAAATCATCAATGTTGCCGCCTTTCTCCAGCCCCCGCTTACCGGCTCTTTCCCAGTCTTCCTGTTGTTAATCACATCTCCTGATGCCTTCAGTTACCTTCAGCCACGGTTTTTAGCAAAACATCCAGATGCTCCCTTTCATCATAGGGAGTATCTTGTTCAGCATTCTTGTGCTCTTTATGGGAAATATTTTCAACATTTTTGGGGATGCAGCCTTTCAGGGTTATAAAATCTTCCAGGAATTCTGTTCTAGAAATCTGAAAACCAAACGGGATCTCCTTGGGCTCCTGTTCATTCATGCATTCCCTGACCTCTCGCATTCATTCACTCGGAGAGCACGTATTTGGCAAATGAGCACTTAGTGATTCATTCAGCATGTGCGCAGTGTGCGTTAAACCACATGCACGAAGTAGGACATTCCGACAGAAATTCCATATGGCCCTTTTGGATTAAGAGAAAACATAAAACCACATTTAAAAAATTACCAAATAATGTCCATAGCAGTTCCTTTGGCCCCTCCCTCTGTATTTTCCTTTCATCCAACTCGTCTCTCCTTATTTGGCATGATACCGAGGATGCGTGGACCAGTGGAGGGTCTGTAGGTGAAAAGACCATTAGAAGCTACACTGATGATGATGGTGGTAATAACGGTAGTGTTGATTCATCAAGCCCTTACCACATGTCGGGCGCCATGCTGAGCGCTGTGCACATTTTGTTTAATTAGATGCCCATACCCGTTCTGCAGGAGCCATGCCTCACCATGGTCTAAAGGACATCAAAGAGCCGACCTTTCTGACCTCTGGCAGAGTCTGGGTATAAAGAGGAACAACAGCTTTATTGCTTTGCAGGGGCAAAGGAGGCTGTAGCAACTAAGGTGTTTAGACCTGCAAGCCTAGCCCCTGGGGATTTATCGGGAAATACAGGATCTGGTTGGTTTCTTTCTTTTCTTTTCCTTTCTTTTCTTTTCTTTTTTTAAGATTTTATTTATTTGACAGGGGGAGAGAGCACAAGCAGGGGAACACAGGCAGAGGGAGAGGGAGAAACAGACTCCTTGCCCACCAGGGAGCCTGATGTGGGGTTCGGGATCCTGGGATCACGACCTGAGCCGAGGGCAGACACTTAACTGACTTGAGCCCCCCAGGCGTCCCCACATCTAGTTGGTTTCGACAGGAATTGTGTATGTGCTGCATTGGTCATGTTTTTAGGGTAGTACCAGATTCCTGAAAGAGAAGGGTGAGGAGGGTGGAGGGGAGGTTTGGGGAAGAGAGAGGAAAAGGTTAGTTTGAAATGGAGCTTCCCTGAAGCATCAATGCAGCTACTTTGCTTTTCCTTCATCTTTCTGCTCTGAGGCCTGTCCACAGACAGCAGCCCTCCCCACCAAGCTCCCCCACCTCCCTTTATTTTCATCAGGGCACTCTCCGTTACTGGAAGTAACCCTCTCCATTTACCCGTTTGCATATGTGTTCCCCATCACTGAAGCCCAGCCCCGGGCAGAGACGTCCACTGGGTTGCTCCCAGAGGGGTCGGTGGTCTTTGCAGTGCCTTGGAGGATCCTGGCTGGCGGGGGCGTTCCAGGGGCCTCTTTATGGACTGAATGAGTAAGTGTCGTTTTAAAAGAAGTCATAATACTTGGAAGAGAAAGAACATAGTTAAGAAAACAAAACAAAACCCACTAAACTTATAGGGTGGGAGGAAGAGAATTAACAAGTGTCAGGAGTTTGTTTTCCTAATGTGCATCTGTGAATTTGTAAAATAATCTCATCAGAGATTCAGAGAAGTGGAGTGACTTGCCTGGGACAGCAGTGAATGACGGACTTAGATTAGATTAGAATCTTGGCATGTTTGCCTCCGAACTCTGTGTTCCTTTGGCTGTGTGGTGTGTTTTGAGCCTCTGCGAGCATGGTGGACATTGCGATGAGGCGCCCAGATGCCCCTTTCAAAATCAAGGGCTTCTTCCCCTCGATGCCAGCCATTCTGCTGACAGGCACCCTCTGCTGTCAGTCCCCCGGGTGCATTGCGTGGACCGAAGACAGCTGCTTTGGCCACGGTCATGGCCCATTCCGGTGGCTCCGGAGCAGGGGGCTCTGAAGGCTCCATCCTTCCATCCTGCTGAGCCAGCTCTGAAGGGAGAACTCCGTGGAGCGTCCCCAGAGGCCTCCCCTGAGCCTGCATCACGGTCCAGCTCCTCCCTCTTTCCCATTCTGCCTCCTTCTACACTCTTCCTTGGGTATTGATCCCAGGTCACCCCCTCATAAGCGTTCTTCCTGCTAATCTTCTCAGAGCACGCTTCCCAGGGGGCCCAACCTGCGACAGTGGGTTCAAGAACCATGATAGCTTGCATGAAAGCACCACAGTCAGCAATGGGGAGGTGGCATTTGGGAGAACTGTAATGATAACCTTGGATTTGGATTGTATTTTTGGAATTTAGGCACAGTTGGTTGGCTCCCTTGTGTGAGTTCTTAGAGGGCACTTGGCGCTCCCAGATCACTCAGGGCCTGTCATGTGGTGGGCAAGCCATTCGGTAAACCGACCTAGAGATTTGGGATTGGGTTTTGGTAAAAACTCGTGGAGGTAGTAGTTGATATCTTGAAATCTGACAAGCTCTCTGACTGAAAGAGGCAGAAACACAATAATAGAGCACTGAGAAGCGCTAAACAAAGAGAACCAGCAGCATGTGGGTGCCCAGAAGCTTTTCCATTTGCTTGCGGGTGTGGGAGGTGGGCTGGAGAGCAGCGGGGAGCGAGGGCTGCAGTGGTTGATGTCTGTGAAGCCGTGAGAATTTAAGGATGGTATTTTCAAGTCCAGACCAAGACTGCTGGGGGCCTTAGAAGAACGATGTCCATCCTGCCTCCGAGATAGAAACCTACTTAAAGAGGGAATATGGTGACTACACAAAGGATTTCATAAGCATGTGTTTCTCACCCAAGACTTTGGCAATACAAGGGAAAGGAGAGAAACAGTTGGCAGGGCCTTTGAGGCCAAATCAAAGTGTATTAAGGAAGTGGAGACTCATGTTTGAACATGATAGTCAAAAAATGTTGGAGGTGGATGAGAGAGATAGGCTTTGGGAAAGGATGGGATTGATCTAGTGATGTTTGTGAACCTCTTTGCCAAGCGCGAGGATACTTTCTACCCAAGGGGAAAGCAATATGGCGGGCGCACCGTGTGCAAAGGCAGTGGGCGGACTTTGGTTTTCCTTACATCTGCTTTATTACAGTCTTGTCCTGAATTTGTAACTCAGTGATCGGCTGGTAATTTTTTTATACCTAATTAGTGTTGAATTTAAATTGTCATACTATTTGCAGTTCTCCAGGTATATCTTGACTGTGGGGACTGCACTGATGATGGGGCGTCAAATGAGGCCAGAAATGTCACTCGTTCACCCCTCAGAAATTTTGTACTCAGACCATGAAGTATCTTTTTTTCATTTGTGTATTCTACTGCATATAACTTTTGGGTTGTTTCATCAATCTGAAAACGTCTGATTTCTCTTAATACATTTAGGGATCAGATTTTGTAAGTCAAATAGCTTGTGGCAGGAACTGTTTTTTCATCTGTGCTTGTATTAGTGTGTTCTCTTTCAGTTTTAAAGGTAATTTGAGATATATATGTATGTGTGTGTGTATATATATATATATATATTCATATATTTATATATATATATTTATATATAGTCTCTATTCTTAGCCTCGCCATGTCTGATATGACTTTGTTTAGTGTTAGAGCTCTTCTTGACCTTGATGGAAAGGTCACTAATGGAAGGAACTCTCCGGGGATTAGGAGGCAAGTGAATAGGACTCTGCTTTGTTGTTTTATCAAATGTATTTCACACAGTTGAGAGGCCCTGTGGGAGGTAAAATAAGGCCAGCCAGGGCACACACACGATCAGATGTAGCTTATTGGCTCTCTCCTTTTCCTCTTCTGGATGAATTTTGCTCAATTTCATCAAACAAGGATTTTTGCCTATTTTATATATGGCCATATCCGCAGTTTGCCAGCACCTGGCACATTGTAGCTGGTCAATAAATATTTGTTACATGAATACATTTAGAGTGAATGTGAGAATATTTATTCTCACTGTACCGTACAAATGTTGTGAGAAATAAATGTGTTGATAAGTAGTGCACTTTAGGATTAAAACCAGGAGCCGTAAAAAACAAAAACAAAATAAGGCAGATTATACAGATGTAATTATTATGTCCTATTATTTTTATTCCTTCACCCCGTGTTTACTATTTGTGCACTGTACATGCTTGACTTTGTCGAGTCATGAGCCAAAATAGAAGATCTGTGGAGGAGAAAATGTTGCTAGTGATCTTCAGAGTTCAAAACCAGATAGTGTTGGGTTTTCCTAAGTCTGCTTACACGAGGGCCTGAGAGAAATGAATAAGTTTTTTCTCCACGATCAAACCATCTTTAAAGAAAAAAAGAATTCAATACTACTTCATTAAATAGGTATTTGTTGTTGGCTCTTTCTGTGCCAGAAACCGGAGATGTCTTAGTTACATGGGAAGAGCATTTGTAATCCGCCCCCCCGCCCCATTTTTCTTGTGATTCTGTTGCAAACATTTCAGGATTGAAGCTTCAGAAAGATTTTATCTTTCTTCCAACCGATTTCTTGAGTAAAGTCTTCCCAAGGGAAAGCAAGAACTTTTGGAAGAAAAATTCACATTACCCCAACAGCAAATTTAAGGAGAACCTGCTGTTGTGCTAGCGAGAAGCCTGTCATCCTAATTCAGTAAGTTCCTGGAGACCACAACAAATGAAGAAAGTATCTTGTTTAGATGCCTGTGGACCGAATTCTCCCAGGACAGGGTTACTCTGTCTTCCAAATGCACGTTTTTCTTGTGTTATTGTTTTAGTTTGTGTATGAGAGAGATGTCTTGATTTTTGAACATTGGCTTATGAAATACTTGATTTTTAAATTAAGGAATTTGTTTATTTGCTTTCCACGAAGGAGAAGATGCAGGGATTGTTTCAGATTGTATGTTCATTATGGTATTTACAGATAAGAACATAAATTTATTTGAAGGGCACTTTCGATGTTTACCTATTTATCTCTTCGTATCTCTGTTACAAAGGTGTGTATGTATGTGAGTTCACAGGTGTGGATCTGGGTAGCTGTGTATCTCCTATTGATTATGTAGGGCAGAGGAGAGATGGCTCTGTCTTTGGATTCTGAATTTAAAAATGCCATTCAGTAGGAATCTGGAGTAGCTATATATACCATCATTGTATCTTTTAAAAATTTTCCAGGAATAGTGAAAATGTCTTTTACCTCCTTAACAAAAGAATCTGCCTCTAAAGGCATTTATTGTAAGGCGTGATGATGATGAGATAATTGTGTTGTAATGGAACATAGCCTGAGGGAAAGAGTAAATTTTAGCGACTGACTGTTGTAATCCCATCTGAAGCTTCAGACACATAAGAGGGAGTTTCTGGCATGGATGCTGGAGACAGAGGTTTATTGTTCCCTCCTGAGACAACGATCAATAAACACTCTTGGACCTGACAGTGTTTGCAAGCTATGAAGCCTCCTTTCTTCCCCCTCTCTCTTGTGTAAACTTACTGCCATTCTAAACACATTTCAAAGAAAACCAGTCTTTCCTTTTTTCTGAATTAAATTCTCTCTCTAAAAGTGTGCTTGCAAAGCAGGAACCTAACTTGGGCTCTGAAGAAGAATGGATGAGATTTGGCCGCAGCTTCCGAGGAGCCAACTGTGCAAAGTCTGATGTATGAGGCTGCCGCCTGCTGTTATGTTAAGCACTTGGGCCCTTCAGTCCTTACTCAGCTGTGTTCTAGGGATGGGAGTCCGGGGAAGATGGAGGAAATCAAATGCCGAGTTAAGTCGTAAGTTTGATTTTCCATTGTCAGTCTTGCATTCTTGACTGTTGAGAAAAATCTAGGTCTCAGGTATCTAGTTAACACAGATATCCAATTATTCTGATTATAGCATTGGGATGTATCATCTTAATCAATGGCATTAATGATGACAATAATGAAAGAAATTACCGATTCCCTTAGATATATAATTGGAAAAGGCATTTTACTACAAGTCACCTCAAGAGACATAATAATTTTTCAAAAAATACGTATTAGTAAGTCACTTTCAAGTATGGGTCAATAAAAACATTAACTGTTTTTATAGTAAAACTATAAAATAGGAGGCTAAAGATGTGAATCTAAAAATAAGATCAGACTGACAGTTCTTGGCCATTAAATAAAGTATTCAGCTACTTTCTGTGATTTATGTATCAATTCAAGATATGCCTGCCTGGAAACATCTTGAAAACCCAAGATAATAAAGTTCATTGTTTTGTTCTTCCAGAGTACCCAACAGAAATGAAAGCGAGGGCATATCAAAGTAAAGCGTATCAAAGTTTCTGCCTTGGTGTTTTGTAGTAGTTTAAACCCTGATATGTTAGGAGTTAAGGTTGAGAAAAATTGTAAAGTAGGGACATTTATTTCTGGTTGTCCCTATTCTTAACCTCTCTTTTTCTTACCAAAACCTCACTCCATAAAAATCTGCCATGAGTCTCTCCCAGCAGACATGTTAGACTGTGTGTATTTTAAATATATTACATCAAATTATTAGTTGAAAAATACCTCCCTTGATTTTAAGCACTTCTTAAAGGAGTGGAAACTAAGTTTGGGGTAGAGAGGGCTGGGAATGGATGTGCTGGAGATCGCGCTCTTGGTGCCCCCCCATCCCCAATCCTCAGATCAAACCTGGCTGTCTGGTCCCACCACGCTCCAATATGTACTGTTGGCTATGGGAGTGATGCCTGCCTGCTTCTCGGGCAGCCATCCGGAGACCTTCTAAAGCTACCGTAAATTATCAGATATTCTTGGTCTATAGAAATCAAGTAGGATACTGGGAGATATACATACAGACACACATATATATACAATTTTTGATTACATGGTATTATACTTATTAATTGGGTATCATACACTCTTGTGTGTATTTTACAGAGCTATTGCTGCTACGTCAGGGTTTGTTTGGAATAAAGCTCATACGGCCAAATGAGGCAGGTGGTGTCCTTAGGTTTTATAATGCTTAGAGATTCTGGAGACTTTGTACCTTAAACGAGTAAATTATGGACCGATATATGTCGTGCCCATTATGGATGCTGCTGCACTGGGTTGGCCTTGGAAACTGCCGTGAAGAGCCCTTGTTCACACGAAGAAATTAAAGGGTTTTTGAAGCTGGGAAGTACTGCCCACTCTCCCATCGTATCTTGCTCCTAAGCATCGTATCAGTAAAATTCTCTGTTGTTTGGGGTGAATGTGTAGACATGACTTGCGTGGGTCAACATCTGAATGATGTTTGTAAAGCTGAATGGCAGAGGAAGACCTTTAAAACTCGCGTAGTATTCTAGAAAGAAATTGAAGAACTAATACTGTGCCAGAAACATTTCTCTTCTTCTCTAGGCAGCTGTTCCGGATATCCCTTTCTTACTCACATCCTTTTGCCACCCTCCTCCCTTTTCCCAGTTACCAATTTACTGTTAGGTAATGAGACAAACAAATGGCCAAGAATGACCACATAGCTAAAAGTTTGGTTCTCATGTGAGCAAGTTTTGATGTCTTTTGTTGACGTTCTTCTAAAATGGCCACAACAATTCTTATTATGGTGCCTGTTTTTGTGATAAATGGCTTATTTTATTAGTTTTTAGGGTAAGCCGACTTGAGGAGAGTTTTGAAAAATCGGGCTCTCACCGACTGTAATTTTTTTTTAATGCCGAAGAATACAAGCGTTAGTGACATTTTTTTTTCCTTCTTAATTTGCTGCACCTCAGGACCATGAGGGAATGATGGGCTGACCTACACTTTCCAAGCCAAAAAGCCACTAGCAATGAGTGACATCTGTTCAGAGTTCACAGAGTAGGTTTTGTTTTGTTTTTAAAGATTTTATTTATTTATTTGACAGCGACCGAGGGAACACAAGCAGGGAGAGTGGGAGAGGGGGAAGCAGACTCCCCCCCCCTCCCCGAGCAGGGAGCTGGATGCAGGGCTCCATCCCAGGACCCTGGAATCATGACCTGAGCCGAAGGCAGATGCCCAATGACTGGGCCAGCCAGGTGCCCCATCACAGAGCATGTTTTTAACGCACATCATCCCCCAGATTCATGCAGGGAGTGAATGAGATGGGCAGGGCAAGGATTATTATTAACTCCGATTTAAGGACAAGGAAACGGAAGTGCAGAGAGGAGCAGCAGCTTGCCCAAAGTGAAGAAGCCGCGACCGCATGCATTTTAGTGTCCAGTTCTCTTGTGTCCAGCTCCTTCCGCCGTGATGTGTCTGTCCACGTGCCCCGCGTTGTCCCGTCCTCAACACACCACGTGCGCATGGTGTAGCAGAGACTCCCCGTTTCGCGCCTCCTGTGCTCCTACTTGTGACTCGCGAAGGGACGGCTGGTAGGGACTTCCTGTTGGTCTTCCTGAACCTGAACTCCCCTCGCCACTTGTGGAGTTCCCGAGCGCGGGGAGTCCTGTAGAGACCTGTGTTAGAGACCCTGGGGGCTCTTTCTCGCCCAGCGCTTTGCCCCCACGCTGACCTGTCCGCCTGTGCCGGTGCGCTCCAGGCTCCCGGGGTGAGGCAGCTGCGAACGCAGTGACGGAAGCCACCGTCACGGTTCAGCCTGTGCGGCAGAGTCTGCCAAGAGCTATGGTGTCACTTGTAGTTTGGTTTCTGGGATATGAAGGGAGGCGTGAGTACCCTAGAAACTGTTACCCTAGTGAGGGAATGTATGCCCTTCACAGATTGCATATCCTGTGCGTAACCCCGCACACACATGTCTTGGTGTCACTGAGTACTTGCTAGAAGGCATGGGGAAGCCGTGTAATAGTTATTATATAATGGAGTGATTCCCTAGATTAAAAAAATGTAGACTCATGTAGAGTTTAATGAAAAAATGTCAGGCTTTGCACATCACGCAGTATTAGCGTTCTCCTGCCTGCCTGTTTTTTCCAGAGTGACATGTGATGATTTTGTCCTCTGCTGGGAAATCTAGTGCATCATAAACACTGATGACGTCACCCTCATTATCTGCAGAGTCAGCACGTTTCGTATCCCTTTGGATCCCTGGATCGTAGTTAACACTGGATCTGATGCTCTTTGCTGAGTTTTGTCTTCCCGAGAGGTTGAGGCAGCAGCGCTGGGCAGGACCCACGCGGGGTAGTATTTGGATGGTTCTGCTTGGTTTGGCATCTGAGATTTTCAAACTCCAAGGATCTGTTCTTGTCAGTGTCCTGAAATCATCAGACTCAGCCTCTGACTGGGTAAACAAAAGTGCCCCATGTCACTTGGGTTGGCATTTGCACGACAATTCACTTATTTACAGTGGACCTGGGAGATGAGGCTGATTACTAAGTCTGTACAATCAGCACGTTTCTTACCTGTTCAGGCTCCATGACAAGCCAAGTCATCATTAAGAGTTTGCTTTAATGCACTTGGAGTCAAAGCAAAATGAGTTTCATGCCGGATTCTTCCGTCAGGTGTAAGGAGCTAGCTCTCAAGTTGTAGGATTCAGCCTTGCTAGAGAGACCTGATACTCCACTGCCCTTTGTAAAGAGTCCCTTTTAGTTAAGATGGTTGGAGAATTTCTTTAGTTTGGGAATAATCTTCCTCAGTGTGACAGAGGGCCAGTATATCCCTGAACAGTGTTGGGTATAATGTTTCATAAACTATTCCCCTCCTTTCTCTTTCCTCTGGGGCCCTCTCGGACTTTGCCTTCTTCCCCCATGCCGTTTTTGTCCCCTTTACAAATGTTGCTTTGGAGGCTGGGTGGCCCACTTTTCCTGGGGCTGCACCTTCGGCTGGATGATTGGAGAGAACTCTCTGTTACTCCTTAACGAATTATTGTTGAAGCTGGTGCAGTTAAGGTTGACAAAACAGTTCCCCGTTTTGTGTGTAAATTTTGTGATTTAACTGTCAGGCAGGAAATATTCCTTCCCTTATTTTCCAGGCTCTTGTTGGGAAAATACCACACTGTGGCTCCCAGCACTGGAAACAATAGGGAATTCTTTGGAAATACACAAGGGGAGCTTGCAAAGAGGCTGTAAAGGGCTGGAAATTATTTCCTGACAGGAGGACCGTTGCTGTCCGGTAGGGTGTTCAGGAGCCGAAATGGCACTAATTAGCTTTGCAGCATCTATTTGGCATCTTTGGGCCGTGAGGCAGGCCTGGCAACCGTCCTAGATGTTAGACACAGGCAGTTTAGTTCAGTTTAGCAACTGTTTGACTACTTGCTCATCAAGAGATTTTTTTTTATAGAATCATCATATAACCCATATACATATCATACTTTGTACTTTTATCTCATTTTGACTTTAAACAACCCTGAGCAGTAGTTATGCTAGAAGCTTCTCTATTTTATCAGAAAGGAAACTGAGGTTTAGAAAAAAAAAAAAAGGCTGTGTCCAAAATCACACCATCTAGCGAATAGTTAATCCCTTTCAACCATACCCTTTTCTGCCTTGAAGACAGAAGACGGTATTTTAGTTCAGAAAAGCAGATGTAAAGCTTGGCTTTTTGGAGGCAGGTGTACAGAGATGAGACACATATGTAGACTTAGACATTACCTATTCGGGACTTTGGACACGTTTTTAACTTGTCTGGGATGAGTTTCTTCCACATTTATAGCATTGGGGTAATACTTCTTCCTCTCTTATAGGATTTTTGTGGGGACTGAATGAGGTGTTACATGGAACGTGCTCTCTTAGTGTTTCACAGCAGTCAACAACGTGTTTAATCCAGAAAGCCTAGATTTGGAGGACAGCACGACCTGCTGCCCTGAGAAGGTGTCTAGAACCAGGACCCTTTTGTCTCAGGATTTTTATTTGGCCATTGTTTTTATTCAGACGGCCAAGGGGACCAAGATGTGACCTGGAAAGCATGTTTCTCCCGAAGTTACCTGATAAAGAAGTTAAAGATCATACCAGAACTATTTAAATAACAGTAACTTTTGTGAATTTGGGAAAACAATATAACATTGTTTTCATATCCATTGAAAACAAATAAAAGGAAACAACAGACTTCGGAAAGATACATGGAAGGCCATTTTAGTCGTCAGCAGAGCCCAGTAAGTTACTCATGGGGGAAGACGCAGAGGAAAATCACGGGAGACATAACTCTTTGCCTTGTTGGTGGCTCTTTCCAGCCCTGTCCTGAGGCAAAACACACTTGCACCTCCCTGGACCTCCCTGTTTTCATCTGTAGAGTGTGGATAATTATATCTGAGACTCACGAGGTGGTTGTGAACTTTTAATGAGCGGAAAGGAAAGAAAATGATTGGTAAACTGTGAAGTGTTCTCCATACTGAAGGTGGTGGTGTTATTTGTTGAAAACACCCCAGATTCTTGGATAACTTAAATGTGCACTCGCTGGAAGGTAGGAGACACCCTGAATACTTCAACCTTCGGCGCTCTTTCAGTTTGAGGAATGTGCTTTTTCAGCTTAAATGGTGTTGGTGGTATTAGGTCTTGTATATGAAATTGAAATTCAGTGGCTATTTATGGAAAGGGGTTAAAATAACAAAGGGGGAAATACTTGGAAAGCAAACCTACTTTGTATAGGAAGACTTAAGTATACCATCCATTATATGGTAAGTATATTCAGCTAATAATCCATAATTACAATGATGATAACCACTGCACTTTGCTAATTAGAACATGCTTCTAATACAGCCAAGGTCATCAGTTTGAATCCTTGTATGGGTCAATTAGCATAATGTCAACCTTTACCCTAAGTTCTCATGGGGTCACTCAGTTGTATATTGTGCTCATAAGGAGAATAAAGTGGAGATTGAAGGAAATCATGCAGATTTTCAACCAGTGTGGGTAGGAAGAACTCTACGTTATTGTGTGTCTCTAGCTTTCATTTTTTTTTCTTTTAGCACACTTACTACTTTTGCTTTTTGTGATTAATTATCTGGACTACCGGTTTTGTTTAGCAGATTACTAGCGTCATTCACTTGCAATGGTACCGCCCAGCTTCCTGAGAGATGGTGGACTCTCCAGTATGATTTGACCCTCTGTTTTCAAGCGCTTAACTCTGCAATGGTTTTCTTCAAAATGACCCTGAGAACTACGACCTTCTTACTAGCATTTTTCAGATGGGAAAGTGGAGGAATTTTTTTCCCCCAAGGTTTCCTACTCCCAGGTGAAGAGATGTTGGCTAATTTTATAAAAAGGTCAGTAGCACAGCTGGGCTTGAAATACAGAGGTCCTGACTCAAAGTTCTATATTTAATTTGCCATCTATTTTTTTTTCTTTTTTTCGGGTTTATATGTAGTAAGTTTAGTCAGAGGCTGGGAAAGTGAATATTTTGTCTGCATATTTAGCAAGATAGATGATTACTGCAATTACATCTCTTTCAGAAGTAGTTAAACCACTTGCCGGAAGTGACTTATTGTTGTTGGACTAATCTTATTAAGTAACACCAATCATATCATTTGATTCATTGGTGTCTACAGGCTTAGCCATAAAGACAGGGTAGCTAATTACAATTTTGGTCACATTCAGTGACAGAATTTGGCATATCATGTCCTAATATGAGAAATGCTCTCACGTCCTAGAGAATGTGGTCGTTCCGGTAGTGTGACCTAGAGGATGAGAAGTGCATCTCCACCCCCACCGCCCCCAACCCCCTAACTCTCACTGAGAAGCCTGTTTACTGCAGTGCCGCTGTTAGTGGTTCAGACCATGTTTTATCATGGAGCGATGTTCATTTTTTACCATCATTTACCTTAGGACTGGGGATGGCATTTCTGAGGAAATGGACGTAGGACTCCTTCTGAGCACCCTCTGAGATCAGGATACTAAAGGGATTGAGAATTTTGATGAGAAAAGGAAGGAAAATATGCAGTGGTGATTTCTGGAGATCTGTTTTGGGAGTGTAGGTGATGGTGGGAGGGGTTCGGCCCATCAGAACTTGGCATCCGTGTAGTAGACGCCCGGCTGCTTGGAAAGGGAAGGGGTGAGCCAGAGGAGGAGAAGTGGAGGGAGGGGAAGGGCGAGCGCACGTTAGACTTGGCGATTTTGCCTATGGCTTTCTTTGTGTGTGGAGGTTTGGTGGACAGAATGTTCCGTGTGTTCTCAAGAAGCAGACAACTAATTTGAATCCATGTGTTTCTTTAATTGTATGTTGACATTAAAAAAATGCTATCTGAGGACAATTTCCGAAGGGAAGAGATGCTTTCTTTGCAAGGGAGGACTTGTCATGTCTCTAACTTTGGTTCTTTTTCCGTCAGATGGTGATCATGGCACCAGGCTGACTATTTGACTGGACTGATGCAAGGATCAGTTGCGATAACACGGATTAGAAACTGCGGACCGGAAAGTGCTCAGCCCAGTACAGTTTTAAACGTTACGTACGGTGTAGGTTGGAGATGATGTGCTTGGATTCTGGAGCAGGTTACCTGAGACTCAACCCTGGTGTTGTCTCTTTTTACCTGTGTGGCACAGGGCAACTCAAATGCTGTGTGTCTCGCCTTTCTTAGCTGTAAAGTAATAACACCCATGAAGATGTGAAGGCTCACATGGAGGAAGTGTCACTCGAGCCATTATGTTGTGTGTACGAGCCTGCGCTAAATCGAATACTGACGTAAGCGCCTGGGAGTGAATTACATGGGAATTGAAAAAACCCTATATTTATGCCTCAAGCCGTATAGCTCTTTGTTTATCTAAGAAATTCATACTTGATTATAAGCCATTAGTGACAGTTAAGGAACAAACTGTGTTGAATTTGACAGTTGGGTGTGTATACCTCCAGAAGCTTACTTCTCCTGACGCTTGAATAAAGAAACTGTTCTCATGAATGCTGACTTACTTGGTTCAAATAAGGTTTCTGGAGGATTACTGGTCTTGATTATCATGTTTATACCTTAAACGAAAGGTTTTCAACCCTGACTGCCCACTGGAAGCAACTGGGTCTCCCAGACTGGTGGAATGGGAAAATTTGGAGGTGGAGCTCAGGCGCTGGTGTTTTCTAGAAGGTCCCCAAGGTGATTTTAATGTGCAGAGAGAATAGAAAACCACTGGCTTAGAGCATTAGTAATTAAATGTATATCACTATTATTTAGTTTCTGGATATTTAATTTTCCCATGTTTAGGTAAATAAAATGACGTGGCTAGTTACAGATATTTGTTTAAAGGAGGATGGATGTATGGTTTCCATTAATTCTGTAGCCTACCGGTCTGTGCTGTAAAGCAGAAATGAGAAGTTTGTTTTTAAGTTATCTGTGAAGTTGTGTCTATTTTTGGCATGATGAAGTGCTGTCAGTATTAACGTAGAATCCCAGGATGTTCAAGGTCAAAGGGACCCTCCAGGCATCTAGTAGAAACAGGGTACACTTTGAAGCCAGTCCTGGCCTGCAGTGGTTTAGTCACTCACTGGTTTTGTGATGCCGGGATACTTACTTAACCAGTCTGAGACTCAGCTTCTTGATCTCTAAAATTGAGGTGAACGTGTGCCATCTATCTGGGGACAGGGGTTCCCGCGCGCGCATGCGCAGAGGCGTGCACATTGGCGGCCTGGCTCCCCGCCTCCTGCCAGATCCGGGATCCATCTGGTGCGGGTCTCCAGAGCAGAGACTGTGCCCCAGGCTCCGCTTGCCGTCTGAGCCTGCAGGGCCAGCTGCTGGGAACGGCTTCCTCCCACTCCTCAGGGACCACTTCTCTGGCTCTGCTGGGACCGTTTCATGGCTGGCTGTTTGGATCCCATGACCTTCTGTGAGCATCACATTTAGTCCGCGGGGTCAGCGCTGCTGGCCAAGCAGGGGGAAGCTATTCTGAGACCAGAGATGAAGATGGTTCCCGGTGGCTCCGTGATGGCAGCTTCTGAGTACTTTCTGTTTAACCCTATAGTTTCCATGGGTGGGACCCAGACGGCCGCCTTGTCTGTCCGGCTGTCTTCCTGTTCAGCGCTCCTTGGTGTTGAGCCGGGATGGTAGGAGACCCCAGCTCTATCTTAGCTTGGGGTAAGCAGAGAAGAATCACAGATCTCTTTGTCTTTTTGTGAAAGGAAGAGTGCCTTTTTCTTTTTCCCCACCCATGTCTCGCAGATCCTCCAGCCTCTGGCTATGAAGTTATAAGGCCACCTGGTTCTTCTGCTGCACACTCTTTGTGTCCTGGGAAGGAGGCTCATAGCTTGTTTCTTATTTCTTGTAAAGCTTAATGCCTGGGCTCCTGATCTCAGCTGTGGTGCCTCAGGGTCCTTCCCATATGTAAGCCTGCTTTCTAGATCTGTCCCCAATCTTCATTTTCAGAATTCTGCTTTTACCGCCATCTCTGGACTGATCTGAAGTTTTCCTTGGAAATATTTATATGTTCTGCTGCCATTTTTTTTTTTAATCGTTTCTTCTGTCTCCTGGAATCGGCACCCTCTTACGAGGGGAGGTCACGCTAGCTCTGTTGATTTTTTTGGGTGGTAAGAGTCTCGAAGCATTACACTTAGGGGGCGGATGCTCTATCCTGTCCTCCACTGGACTATGAAATGCTCGAGGGTGGAAGCCGTGTTTTGCAGCTGAGCATGGTCATAACTATCCGTTACTAGGTACCACCTGTGCACCAGAGACTGCTTTATTTCAATTAATTTCCATGGAAAGTAATGTCTACATAAGGAATCGTATCTCAGAGAGCTTAAGTGAACCACCCAGGGTCCTCTAGCTCATGAATCCCAGAGCTGGATTTTGAACTCACTTTGATATTAAATCTTCTTTTCTAAAATCATGTTTCTAAACTCCTTCTTAAAGGAGGGGACAGATACAGATAGGAGGAAGGGGATCTTGGTCTGTGGAACTGTTGAGTGGGGGACATGTGTAGAGTTGCATTCTTAAAGAAGAGAAGGTCTGCCCATCTTCAGACCCCCCCGTGTTTCCTACTCACACACTGGCTTGTGTCACTGACGTAATGTGGACACTAAGACGTTTACCCTATGACTCTCCAGGCAGAAGTCACCCCTGTGGATGTTGTGGCCCCCATGTGGGTCTTCATGCTGTTGTATTCAGGGCAGAGAGACCCAGAGATTTCGTGAAGATGTCTCTCACTGATGAGAGCCATTGGTTGAGCAATCAGGCAGACTCTGAAGAAGGTTCACTGAGTCCACGGCGATGAGATGTCCTGGGGAGTCAGGTGTGTGGGGAAGTCTGCCGTGGCTTGCTGGTGAGGAGACGCTCTGCCCTCAGCCTCCGTACTCCTCGTTTAGACCCTCAGAACGTGCCCACTGGCTTCGGCAGGCCACAGGAAGTGTGTAAATGCTTTCCCAAGTTGAAGTTTGGTCAGCTATGGCCAGAGAACGTTTTCTTTTTAATGTATTTGGAAACTATAAATTTAACTCCCACTGGGGAAGAAAAGTAATTGCTTTACAAAAGAAAAAAAAAATCAGCTCTTTAAAAGGCTCAACTCCTCTTGCAAACATGTGCTTTTTAATGACTGGGAAATTCCTGGTGCAGGGAAAAAATGTCCCTTTGTACAGATGAGGTCATTCTGGTCTTTACTGGCTGGCCCTGTGCACTCGAGTTCCTGCTTTCTGTTCCATGTGTTGCGACCAGAGGTTACTGGAAGGGTAATCCCGCTCTGCATATTGACTGCGTTTAGGGCGTGCGGCCAAAGAGAAAGTTATCTTAGTTCACCAGCTGCCAAGCCAGTGCAAGGGGCCCAGGTCCCAGGGGTCCTGAGCCAGTGACTTGGTTTGCATTGGCCGCGGGTCGGGTTTTGAAAGCACACTTTTCCTGTGCACTAGGATTGCTGTGTCTGCTTCATCCCCCCTAGATTTCTCAACAGCTCCACTGCTCTTGGCTCAGACGTGATTTTTTCGTTTCCTTAGGTACCTTCTATTTACTCTGCTTTGGTTCTGAGCTACCTGTGCAGGTTCGAAGCCTCCCGTTCATCTTTTTAACGTAGTACAAATGAAAACCGGCTGTTGAAAGCATTTGCCCTGTACCTATTTCCTTCAACACGGGGAGGCTGATTCCTCCTAAAATTAATTTCTGATTGCTTTGGCTTAAGGGAAGCCTTAGATTTGTTCAGTGAAAGGGCTTTCCTCAATGGTAGCGTAGAACAGATTTCAGGGGATGCCCTTGATTTAATCGAAGTTCACTTTCCTCTTGCTTTCGAATAACCCTTTCCTGTCAAGAAGGAGGCTGAAACTTGGAAGAGTCTTGGGTAAGGAGGCTGCTACCTCTGTCCTGGACATTTTCATAGAGAGGTGAACAGGGAAGGGGAGCAAGGGAGCCTGGACGACAACCTCTGTCTGTAGCCTTTTTAAAAAAAATTGCCTGTTTTTAAGACGGTGAGCTTTCTCAACCTCACTCAGATATGTGTGGTTAATCAGGGGCAGAGCCGTGAGATTGCCAACTGCCTGCTGCCTCCCATCTCAAGAAGAGAATGTCAAAGTCCTTATGTTCCCCTAAAATTCATCCGTTGCTGTAATGAACCCATCTTTTGATAAGCCTGCGGAAGATTATTCTCTGTGCCCGAATGACTCTGCGTTTTTATATTTTAAAAAATTCACACTCTTGCCCCTGAAAAATTAGGTTCTTACCATAATTTCTTAATTAAATCTATGTTCTGGGATCTTCAGTCAGAAACTACAAACTCAGGCTCTGTTGCCTAAGTTAGCCTAAGAAAAAATGTCTTGATCTGGAATTAAGAAACTCTATCTTCAGCTGTCATGGAGACGAAAGGATTCTACTGTTTGGTCAGGAATGACTTAGGTATTTGCCACACCCCCCCTCCCTTGTCCACGAGGGTTTGGAGCCCTTGCTTGGAATCTCTTGGGTCCTTGAAGAAGTCAGGTTTGACCTGAGCACGACCCACATTTCCTTTAGTACACCTCCCCTCCGCTGCCCCCAAAACCTTGGTTTATTGCCAGCAGATGTTTTGTTGAACCTAAGAGCTGGTATGGAAGAATTGGAAAAAATACAGCCAGGAAATTCTATCCTACTTGAAACCGAGAAATTCTCGGTAATTGCTGAGGGCCTCCTATTAGTTCCTGCGGGGAAAATACATGGCAGAATGTGTAATGGGTTAATATTGTAAAGCAAAAATGCATACGAGATCAGTCAGAAGGTGCATATCTGCGTCTGATGCTCAGAATGGGAATGGCACTGATCTGCTGATAATATATTTTGTTGTTGTTATTATTCTCCAGCCTCAAACGATACAGCAGACTCTCAAGAGGACCCTGCAGTATTATGAGCACCAAGTTATTGGGTAAGTAAAACGGATTTTGGTCATTATTTGGGCAAATTAAAGATAATTACTCAAACATAGATGTTGAGCCTGTGGTTTTCTGCCACCCAGGCGGGTCTTATTTCACACTGGCTGTGCTCCCAGGGTGGGCTGGGGGCTCGTCGGGACCCCTGCAGTGTTTTCCTTGGGCCTGTTTGTGTTTCATGCTTTTACATGAAATTCCCTTCTGGTATCACCTTTCCTTTTTGTTTTTTCTTCTTGTATTCTTACCCCCTTATTCCCATCCACTGAATCTGATGATTTTGCCCTGGGAATGTGGTAAGGTTTAATGACACCAACGGAGGGGCTTTATATGGGATTTCAGAATCCTTAGTTAAAGTCTCTTCAAAGTCATCACAAGCCTAACATTTCAGTGAGGGGCACTGCTTTAGTTAGAGTACTCATGCTACCTAGTTTTCTTTAATCTTCCCTTTCTGGACATCATAAGACGACAAGGTGAAGAAATGGGAGCTCACAGCCTCACCAGCATGTAGAACTTTAACTGTAACTGTTTTGCAAAGGGTGATGATAATGGTAACGACTAATCCAGGATTAGATGCTGTGGGTGCATGAGGTCATCTCAGTGAGCATATTCTGTACACAGAAAGCTCCAAATGAGAGTGAGGTATACTTTCAGTTGGCTAGGGAGGAAGCGGTTGGAAATCCAGAAGCCTAAATTCTGCTTTCTGTTGGAATCTAGCTTGAAATGAAGGAAGCAGATTCATTGACATGAGAGGTATTGTATATTTTTAATTCACATTGTTAACGTTCTGTACGCATTATTGTGATTTATTTGTGTAAGAACTTTGGGGGGGTTAAGATTCAGACCCTGATACCTCTTAAAATGCTGTCGATCATCATCTAACATTTGGGGCTAATAGTCAATGCCATGGGGATCAAGGATGCATTTTTGGTTATTGGGATATAGTGTGATTTAAAAAAAAAAAACAACAGAAGAAAAGAAAAATTGGTGGAAAAATAATCTTGGTATCTAGTACAATGCCGTATACTGTAAGTGCTTGGTGATTATGTTAATTGTCATTTCAAAGGGAATTGCTTTGAAACGTTGTCACATCAATTCTCCAAAGTGCAGTACTAGGAAAAGCATATTATTTAAGCTCATGAGATGGGTTTTAGTTTGAGGCCATTAGTGATTTTAAATGGTTTATCCTAACGGAGGTAAATGATGTCAAATTAATCTCTCTCCACATATTCTAAAATAAAACTTAATCACTCTCATTGGATCTGCTGCTTCCACAGTGTGATGTTTGGATTAAATTAGTCAATAGACTTGGAACAGTTTCTTGCATATGGTGAACACTACATGTTTGCTTGCTCTTCTGTTTATTATTATTTTTAATATTTTAAAGACACTACCAGTAATCTAATGCAGGCTTTTCCTGGAATAGTGAATGCTCTGTTTTGAAATGAAATCGTAACTGGTCCAAGTCTCATTTGTGAACTAAGCTATGTCTTCACGGCAAATTGGAATGGGAGTTTTAGAACTATGATCAGAAGAGGTAACTAAACTATATTATCGGAATCAGAAAATTCTTTTTTCCATTAGTAACATGTGATGTAGGAAAAGACATTAGGGTTTGAAGCTGATGGCCAAGAAAGAATTCTTGAGATGTCTTTGGTGCAAGAAGGTGGTTTTATTAAAGAAAGCCCCCCCACCCCCTCCGCCCCGTGGGCAGAAAGAGCTGTAGGGGGGGGGGTTATGAGCTGTGGGCTACTTATATGCGTTTAAGTTGGGAGGGGGTTAGGGATCAGGTAAGTCTCTAAGGAAGTCAGGAAGCAAGGTTTCCAGATTTTAGGGGGCTAGCTGTGATTAGGGAGAGGCGTTTATTACCGCCTCATAAAACCCGAGTCACGAGGCCCTTCAGGTGTCTATCGGTGGGTCCTATGCTTGGGGAAGGATTGCCAGCAAGTATCGTGGTGGGTAGAGATTTTTATGTTAAAATAGACTTCCAGGATCCTGGTGGTTGAGCTCAGAGTGCCTTTTGCCTTTAGCGGAGCTTTGACATCGGGGCAGCTGGGTCCTTAGAGGACTGTCACTCTGCCTGTTTCAACGACTTGCCAATGGGCTGCAGATAGCAAGGAAATTTAATAACTCCTCTTCTGCCTTTGTTTCCCACATCAAGACGGGGTTCTCTTTTATCGAAACCACTGCCTCAGGTCTCCCGTTCGCTCTGTGTAGACGGAGCCTGGGGAGGTTCATGGCCCCAAAGGGTCTTTTCTAGTCCCGCTTCCTGCAGACGCGGTGTAGAGAAAACGGTGCACACGGCCCGGATGTGAAGCGGTGTCACGACGTCCGGCCGGTTCCAAAGAGACCTGTGAACGGACGTTCCCCACGCGCTGCTTCTGAGCGCTTGAAGCCCCGAGCGCACTGCCTTTCCTCTTGCGCGTGCGCATGAAGAGAAAACCCGCGGGCGTAGCTTTGAGACGTGTGCAGCATTGTGACGTGTGCAGCCATTGTGACGTGTGCAGGCATTGTGACGTGTGCCTTTCCTGACTGTGTGTTCCTCTTCCGTCAGTCCTGGCCTCCCTGTCCACCTGCCCCTGTCTGAGCCCTTGAATTAAGTATTCGCACCTGTGCTCTGTTTCTCTTAGGGAGACGCAGCTAAGGGCTCTTTATCCCTAACTAGAGAGGAGTATGTTTCTGCCAGTTAAAGGGATTTCAGGCAACCCATAAGAAGTGCTGAATATTCGCTACCTAGTTCTGGGGGGGCAGGGGGAGGATGGGACAGACGTGCTTTTCCAAATCCCTGAAATAAGGCTTTGCCTAAGGGTTGTCTTGAAGTCCTTCAGCTTTTAGGTGCCTTAGGCTGGGATGACGAATCAGGTTGGTTAACAAGGAGTATAAGCTAGCCCTCCTGGTTTTTGTTTTTGTTTTTAATTTTTTTTTAAAAAATTAACTTTTTAAATTTAAGAATTTATTTCTTACAAAAAATTAAATGTTATTTTTTATTTTTTAAAGAAAAAATCTAGATTCTAGTTTGCAGAGTAATATTAGTTTCAGGTGCACAATATAGTGATTCGGCACTTTCCTGCATCACCCGGGCGCCCTCCTTCATCCCTTTCACCTGTTTCCCCCACCCCCAACCCCCGCCCCGCTGGTGACCGCCCGTGTTTTCTCTGTTTTTCCGAGTCCGTTTCTTTGTCTCTCTTTCCTTTCGGCTCACTTGTTTAGTGTCTAAAATTCCACACATGAGTGAAATCATGTGGTATTTGTCTTTCTCTAACTGACTTAGGTCCCTTAGCCTGATAGTCTCCAGCTCCATCCATGTCCAGAAGGGCACTGACCCTCCTGATTTTAGTTTTTCTTTTCTTTTCTTTTTTTTAAAGATTTTGTTTATTTATTTGACAGAGAGATCACAAGTAGGCAGAGAGAGAGGAAGAGAAGCAGGCTCCCCGCCTAGCAGAGAGCCCGATGTGGGGCTCGATCCCAGGACTCCGGGATCATGACCTGAGCCAAAGGCAGAGGCTTTAACCCACTGAGCCACCCAGGTGCCCCCTGATTTTAGTTTCTTAAGTCAGCCTCTCATCACTGGCCTCCTAACCTCCCCTTTTTCTCCATTAAAACTGCTGTGGGGGACGCCTGGGTGGCTCAGTTGGTTGGGCGGCTGCCTTCAGGTCAGGTCATGATCCCAGTGTTCTGGGATCAAGTCCCACATCAGTCTTCTTGCTCAGCGGGGAGCCTGCTTCTCCCTCTGCCTCTGCCTGCCTCTCTGCCTCTCTGTCTGCCTGTGCTCGCTCGCTCTCTCTAACAAATAAATAAAATCTTAGGAAAAAAAAAACTGCCGTGGACCTCTTTATTTATCAGAGCCTCGGGGTTGTTCGCTGCTCCTTGAGGCGTCCTCGCATCCCTAGGAACGGAGGCGTTCGTCTCCGTGAGGGGCGCGAGTGCAGGGAGCAGCCGTGCAGACGGAGGACTGGGAGCGAGACAGCCTCCCTGCGCCCCAGGAACTTTGTCTTTAAACATTTGCTCTGTTCCTCGACTTGTCCAACCTCTCGTTCGCGGATTTCTTCATAGAGACCATTCAGGTTGTCTCCACTGTCACCGCGGCTTCTAGAGCCACCCCGATCTCGTGCTGGGGCTGCTCCTCCTGTCCCGCGAGCTGGTGGGTCCAGCACCGTAAAGGGACTAAACAGATTAGATGATGCCGCGGGTTCTCAGGTGTTGGCGTGCATCAGAGTCACCTGCAGCCTTGCTGAAACCCGGAGGGCTGGACTCCGCCCCCGGGGCTTCTGACCCCATATATCCCGAGCGCTCAGAAGGCGGCGTTTCTGACCGGTTTGCAGGTGACTCTGCTGACTGCCGCCGCGGGTCAGGTATTACGCTGTGACATCCCTGCTTTCAGCCCTATGGTGACTTACTGTCCTAGACCAAAATCTGAACTGTTGCTGGGATCTGCCTCTGCTTTCCTCTCTGACTGTAACCCCCCTCCACTTCCCCTTTCTACTGCCTCCCTGGCAGGCCAGGCCTTTGTGTGTTTTTTTTTTTTTTTAATACATTCAGGTCTCTGTTGAAATGTCACTATCTTCCAAAAAACATACTCTGGCCACCCATTCTAGAGAAACCCTCCATCCCCTACTTCTACCTCCCACCCCGATCATTTTGTATTGTGTCGCTCTCTGTTACTGTTTTTGGTAGAGCTTATCATAGCTTCTGTTGTTGACTTATCTAAAAGATTTACCTTTATGGTCCTATGCCTTCGTAATTGCTCAGTTCATAGGAGGGACTAACATGTTTTCTTGGGGGGGTGGTGTGAGTAAATGAAAGGAATGCACCTGGAGGTCTTCTATACATGGAGGGGTGTGTACCGTGGATGAAAGAGTAGATTGTGCTTGGAAGGGGCATAAAAGGTGGGCTTGAGACACTGCCCGGGGTCTATTACAGTTCTAATGCCAAGAGCCTTTCCTATAGAGCATATATTTTACTGACTTACGGGCTTAATTTCTTATTTATGCTTCATGTTCTGATGCTGTGTGTCAGACTGACTTGGTGTAAGTTTCTCATATTTTTAATTCCTTTTTTTTTTTTCCTGTAAATTGCATGAGCGCACTCACCCTGACAGTGTCCTGGTCATGAAGCAGGTCTTCTTGCCTCGGTGCAAAATGAGAACAAGGGTGCTGAGCATACTTCTTCGTGCTTGTCTCTGTAACTCACGCTTCTAGGGGATGAGCTCACTTCTTGGGCATTGTGTCTGGAAAGAACAGTAGGGAACAAGAGGTGTAAGTAGGAAGCAGGCTGGGTTCACCTTCAGAATTCAGAGGCACTGGGATTGAGGGAAGTCTGGTTTATGAGGACTGTTTTCCTCTGCTGTCATTTTTACCATTATGCCCGGTGCCTCCTTGTCTCTGGGCATCTTGTCCCATGGTTTAGAGCCGAGGGCTGAGAAAATGTGCCTCGGGAGCAAAGCTACCATGTGGCAGATTTACTAAATTAATTAATTAATTTATTTATTTATTTATTTATTTATTTTTAAGATTTTTTTATTTATTTGACAGAATGAGATCACAAGTAGGCAGAGAGGAAGCAGAGAGAGAGAGAAAGAGAGGAGGAAGCAGGTTCCCTGCCGAGCAGAGAGCCCAATGCGGGACTTTCAATCCCAGGACCCTGAGATCATGACCTGAGCTGAAGGCAGAGGCTTAACCCACTGAGCCACCCAGATTTACTAAATTTAAAGTCAGACTCTGCCTTTGAATGATTTAGGGCACCTGATCTAACCTCCCTGAGCCTCTGTTTTCTCATGTTTAAGATGCTAGTAATAGCAGCGTTGGTTGGGCTGACGTTCAGTGAAATTATAACGATAACATCAGGTCACAGAATCATGGAAAGTACTACAGTGCTCGGTATACAGAATTGTCAGTGTGTTCACGGAGTCTTTATTACTGTTGCCACTCTTAGTCTCTGACTCTTCTGCACGACAGTGTTCGGTTGTCCGTTCACCCTCCCACTGCATTATTGCCCTGTCCAGCCTGAGTTGCTAGAATTTTCGAATCTTGTTTACCGTCAGGAGCCAAACATGCTCAGTTCGTCCTCTGGCTGTAGCTTCTTGTTCCTGGGAGGTGGGATTTTATTTATTTATTTCTTTCTCCTTCATCCAAATTTCTACCTCTAGAGTGCCTCCCTGGCCACTTTGACTCACGTTTACACTATGTGACTCCTACCCGTCCATAGCTGCTGGGGACAGATTAGCAGGACCATGCAGACAAAGCAGAGATGTTTTTAAAACCACAATTGGAAAACACATGATAATCTGACTTCGTGGGATGTGATGTTCCATCATTATATATTTTAAAAACTGAAGTATGAAGAAATAGGTATTCAGACTCATGCCACTCGTTTTGTACCCCCCCCCCCCCCAAGAATAAGCATCATTCTGCTCATATCACAAGTGGGCCTGCTTGCCAACCTCCTATTAGTTTGGGACAACATTTCCTATAGTCATCTAAAATTAAATTGTTATTCCAATTATCACCATGGGCTCCGTGTTTGTTTTGTACACCCAAGCTTCTGTTCCTTTTTTCTTTAGACAACTGAATGGGGTTAAGCTACAATGATTTCCATAGAACACGAGAAGTGGGTAACCCAGATTATTCTGGAAAATAAACTTGAATGATATTGCTTTTGCTGTTATGGTCAGATTTGGGGGCTATCCAGTATTTTATCTAAAAAGTGATCAAGCTTTTTCCTATATTTACATAGAATATCTATCTGAATGAATGAAAACAATGAGATAAAAGCTACTATCCATTGATCGATCAGTGTTTTTGAGGCAACGTACTGGGCATGTTAGGTCTCTTATATTTTATGTAATGCTGACCATCTATTTCATAAGATCATTGCATGAAGCTCATTTTACAAATAAGGAAATTGAGGCTATGAGAAAAAATACTTTGTCTAGGGTAATTCCAGTTAAAACGTGGGAGCCTGATTTTATAAGTAAGCCTGTATTTGTCTGTTTTTAATAACTGCCTTCCCCATTCCACCTTTTATCAAGTGTCCTGCATTCAGGAAACTGTAGTATTTTGCCAGCCTGGTTTATTGGGGTCTAACTCCGTGAGGTGTGCAGACCTGAGGCCATGTTATTTTTTCTGTTCAGTTATTTCAAACACGTGAGGATGGGTTTCCACTGATGCTAGCGCAGGCAGCTCGCCCGATTTCAGGGAATTTCCCGGAAGTCCCAATTCCACACCAGGCGAGTCCACATCTTCAACCCCCTGCCCAGTCTCACCCTTACACCACTGCGTCAGGCCTCGGTCTGAGCGACTGGGAATATAGCTTAGAGGGGGTATCCTGTGGTTTTTCACTCCTGGGGTCCAGGCCGCCCCTTTCTGGGCTCCTCTCTCTTCTGATGTATTTTTTTTTTTTTAAGATTTATTTATTTATTTATTTATTTGACAGACCAAGATCACAAGTAGGCAGAGAAGCAGGCAGAGAGAGAGGAAGGGAAGCAGGCTCCCCACTGAGCAGAGAGCCCGATGCAGGGCTCGATCCCAGGACGCTGGGATCATGACCTGAGCTGAAGGCAGAGGCTTTGACCCACTGAGCCACCCAGGCGCCCCTCTTCTGATGCATCAGGCAGGAATGAAATGGAAAATGGCAGAAGCTTTTTCAAATTCACTGGTGGTTGGAACAGTCCTGTCTTGACTGTGGTGTCCTCAGTTGGGTCCATGTACGGGTTCTACCTGGACAGTGTCAGATGGCCCTCCTCCTGGCTCTGAGGACCACACTCTCCAGTCTTGCCAGTGGGATCCGTCTCCTGCTGGATGGGGAGGGCGGTCAGCAGGGACCACGAATGCTCCCCTCTCTTTCCCCCCACCCCCCCTCTTTCCTGGTATCTCCTCACCCATGGGCAACTCCTGTTTGCCAAATGGAGGTACGGTGCTGCTCTCATTGGCTTCTTGTCCTTTTCCCTGTTAGTAGCTCTTTCTGGAACCTCCCTCCACTCAGGAATTATGCCACCTCAGCAGACGTTCATGGTGGGTCGCGATACCCAGCCCCCGGTCTTAATCGGGGTGGACCCTCTTTCCCCAGCTGGGCTTCTGCAGAAAACGTGTCCTTTCTCTTTCTCTTGGAGGAGAGGGGAGGAGGGGTAATAACAGCGCTGTCTTCCTAGGCCACTTCCTCGCTCTTCTGAGAATTGCCTTTCAGATTTGTTTCATTCCTTGGTGTCTGTAACCAGCAGTAGCAGGGACTTGAGTCCTTTCTTAAGTTCTGGTGGAAATGGCTACTCTTGGGGGGAATGTGGGAGCCTTAGGTCCCTATTATCTTGAGCGTTGGTGCCTTGGCTCTGATCCAGAGGCAACTGGAGAAGATCCAGGCGACACCTGGTGACCCAGGTGTTTCGTCATTCTGTCCTCGCAAGAACTTGGGGCTGGGGGTGGGGGGGTCGTCATTTTATGAGGGGGGCAGGTTACACCCACAGAGGTGAGTTCACTTCCCCACGTCTCACAGACGACGGGAAGACCACAAGACTCCAGATGCTTGCTTAGCGAATTTGTACCATGAGTCAGGCTTTGTGCTAAACGTCTTCCTCGTAGGACCGGGTGACCCACCGAGGCAAAGCGCTCCGACAAGGAAGCCGTCTCCGTACCGGCTGCGGACGGGCCGGTGTTTTCACCCGGTGCTGCCGTGTTAACACCGGCCCCGGGTTCCTGGTCCACGCCGCGAACGCCCACGTTTGCGGCCACTTTTGCAAGAAACGGTGTCTAAAAGCTGCCATTATTTTAGAATGTGGCTACACCAGGGGCACAGACGGCGTGTGCTCATGTGTACGCATACTCGCACGTGGTTTAAAAGTGGCCTCCGTGTGCTAATTCTGTTTTCTTCTTAGTTACAGGGATGCAGAAAGGAATTTCCACAGTATCTCCAACAGATGGTCCTATGCAGACCATTCCAGCAAAGAGGAAGTCGAAGACGTCTCAGGAATCCTTCAGTGCGCTGCTAACATGCTCGGTATATTAACTCTGTATTCCTGTGGGTGACACGGCAGGAAGGGAAGGGGCACAGATGGTATAAACGTTCCATTTTCTGCAAATGAGAGGACTAGAGATGAAGGCAAAGGAAGACCAAGACCTTGTCTTCAAGTGATTTAATGTCAACACTCCTGGAGATGTTTAAGCACAAATTATGTGCCTCCATTTACTTAGAGGGTGAAAAACATAATAATAAGAATACTCGCCTTCCAGGAAAACTTGAACTTTGTACGTTGGGATTTGCCTCCTGTGCAAATCTGATTTCTGGCTCTGAACCTTGACTGAAGTTGGGGATCTTCCTGTCTGAGTCCGTGATTGTCTAGTCTCTAATAATTTCAGTATTATTATCACTGTTCTTTGTGAGAGGCCGTGGCTGGAGCGGGAGGGTGGCTCACACGTCCTGCCAGTGGGCTCAAGGACTCAGCAGTGAGGCAGGTCGTCTCCTGAGGTCTTTGTCCGTGTGTGTGCGCGTGTGTGTGTCCATGTTGAAGATCCCAGTGTTCATGATGGCAGGACTGTTGTTGGATGCTCCCAGCATGGCTAAGGGGTGATGTTGTGAGCTGTACCGAATCATGCCGTGTTAAGGCACCCAGAGTGAGCCGTGCTATCTTACTATCTGATGTTGGTGGTGTGTGAGAGCTGCGTTGTATTATATGTCAAGTAGATACCATAGCAGGGATATTTTTTTGCCCCAATGTCTTACATGGGTTTTTAATTAAAAAAAAAAAAAAACTTTATCAAATTTTTGGGGGAGCCCTCCCTTCTCCTTATTACTCAGACAGGGACCTGTGGAGTGTTGGTAGGGAACAACCAGTCTTAGTGACCAACTCCACATAGAACTCAGAATCCCCTTTCCCTCAGGGTCTGAAGATGAGGACTGGGACAAACTTGTTTGCCTGACCCTCTTTACCCCTTAGAGTAAGTGCTTTCACGGGAGACCTTGGGGTGCCTCCTACCACAGATTCCAGGTGACCTCAAACCACGAGTCTACCAGATTTTTCTAAACATACTGACAGCCAGAGGTAGATCTGGCTTTTGTACGCTGGAGCCTTGATGACGTCTACCCATGGATAACATTTTCATTCTGGGTAAACCCAAAATGTTCTGTGAGGAACTTGGACCTTTTGTGAGGAGTGGTTTGTCTATAATATAAGCAAGGGAGTGAGGGACAGTGAAAAGGAAGCCCACAGGTTTACTTAACCTTTGTCCCCCTTAATGTATACAGGGGCAGGGATGTCCTTCTACCCCAGGGAACTCAGTTATTGCAGAAGAGAAGGGATAAGAACAAATGGGGCCCAGGGCTTGGCGTGACCCAGACTATTTATAGTTTTGTCCATTAGTTTAAAAAAAAAAAAAGAAAAAAAAAAAGGAGCAACTAAGGTTGGTAACTTGGAAGGCAAGGGTAATTTGTTAAATGGATCATGTTTTAATGCCACCATTTTATAGAAGAAGGGACATCTTAATTCTCCCCCAAATAGGCCTAACCTCCAATAAAAGATGGGCATTTAAATAGAATAAACTTAGTTCAATGACCAAGAAAGAAAAGAAGGAAGGAAGGAAGGGAAGGAGGGAAGGAGGAAGCCTGAGCTCTATCATCAGCCTTCATTTCTCTTGAGACTTGGTGGGCTAAGATGGTGCCCCATGAAGGGACGCATGAGAATCTCAGCAGAGGGATGTTTACTATTTGGAAAAGCGGTTCTTGACTTGCGCAGTTCGTAAATACTTCCCTGCCCCTCACATCTCCTTGGCTTATGCTCCCAGCCTGGCCAGCGGGAGGGCGCGGAAGTGTCCAGGGTAAAGCTGTGGCGGTCCTGAAGGCCTCTGCATCCGCTTGCTCTTGGGTCCGGCAGTTGGGCGAGTAACCACCAGGGGACGCTGTTGGCCCAGCACAGCGTCGTTGTCTGTGGCATGGCCTGGAGCTGCAGATCCCCTTGTGAGAGGAAAGTCTCCTGAAAGTGCTACCTGATATTAGGGAAAGAGTGGTTTTAGTAGACAAGAGCAATTAGATTTTTTTCTTTTCTTTTCTTTCTTTCTTTCTTTTTTTTTTTTTTTTTAAGATTTTATTTATTTATTTGACAGAGAGAGACGCAGCGAGAGAGGGAACACAAGCAGGGGGAGTGGGAGAGGGAGAAGCAGGCTTCCCGTGGAGCAGGGAGCCGGATGCGGGGCTCGATCCAGTGACCCTGGGATCATGTCCTGAGCTGAAGGCAGACACTTAACGACTGAGCCACCCAGGCACCCCCGTTAGATTTTTTTAAAAAGATTTTTATTTATTGATTAGAGAACATGAGCCAGGGGGAGGAGCAGAGGGAGAAACAGACTTCCCACTCAGCAGGGAGCCCAGTGATGTGGGGTTGGATTCTCAGAACCAGGGATCATGACCTGAGCCGAAGGTAGACACTTAACCAACTGAGCCACCCAGGTACCCTGAGAGATGAGATTTTATTTACACCTTAGTAATAATGGTAATTTTTAAAATGTAAAATAATGGTAATTAGTAAAAATAATGGTAGAAAATATTGGTAATTAGTGAAATGTAAAAAGCATAATCTTTTAAAAAAATATTTATTTATTTGACACAGGGGGAGACCACAAGTAGGCAGGGGTGGGGGATGAGGGGTGAGCAGGCTCCCTGCTGAGCAGAGAGCGGGATGCGGGCCTCGATCCCAGGACCCTGAGATCATGACCTGAGCCGAAGGCAGAGGCTTTAACCCACTGAGCCACCCAGGTGCCCCTAAAAAGCATGATCTTGTACAACTTAAATTTCTGAAGAAGAAAACGAAATGTCTGCCGTCTGTTGCCCAGAGACTGGCGTGGGTCCAACAGGTGATGACGGGCTTGAGCGTTGCCTGTTCTCTTTGAGTCTTGTCTTGTCATGACTCCTGCAATACGGACTGCCCGAGGACAAAGGTAACAGCTTCACTGGTCAGAGTCCTTGGAAGCTGTGTTTTCAACAAGTCACAGAACGGTGGTTGATCTCGGTTTGCTGAGATTTCCTCTTGTTCAGTGACATTTAAATTCTCCTGGGCAATCATTTATGAGAAGGCAAAAATCCATCAACTCCATGAAGAGGAAAGCATGACCTGAGAAAGGAGCCGTCTTTGGAGTGAGGGAGTTTGGCACGGAAATAGAGAATCTCAGCCTGGTTCAGAGAATCCTTCTAGAGGGGTACCAGTGGGAGATTTTCCAACAGTACGATACACATTCATCGCCTTTGGGTGGCATGGTTAAATATGGTGTATTTGGACAGGGAGAACATACTTCTCTTGTCTACTTCATCAACCAGGAGCTAGTAGTAGAGACGAGAAATGGGTGTGTTCAGTTATCTGTGTGTTGCTTCACTTATTATCAAGAAAGATTAAAAGTCCTTAGGTCAGAAAATAGGACTAGGGAAGCCAGTTTTGCTTCTTGCAAAATGACCTTATCTGTCAGCTTAGTATGTATTCCTCTAGAGGGTTTGATCATGTGCTGGCTTTTTCGGTTGAAGTTTGAGTTGAGTGGTTGGCCTGCAATGAAAGGACCTGCAGAGTGGGAGAAATCTTGCTGCAGAAAACAGGCTTGGCCTCTGTCCCATGTTTGTTCTGTTGTTTCCTTCCTAGGACTCTCTGGAAACACATGTGTGATGGAGTGGGTCATCCCCTTCCTAGTAATGGGACGGAATTGTTTCCAGATCAACATTTTGCCATTTATTTCTCTCTCTCTCTCTTTTTGGCTTAGAAACTGGTAGTTGCTATTTTTCGTCTCATCATTTACAAATTTAGGGATATTAAGGACAGACTGCTCAGAGTCTTTTATTCGCCTCCTTTTGGTGCTCTGGCTGTCCCCGTGGTAATGCAGGACCTCTCCAAAGAGGCTTTTAAACTCTGGGAAAGGCTATACAGAGAAAGATCGCTGTGAACTCTGCCCTCCCCGCTGGACGCTTTCTGTGTGAAATTTACTGCTTTATTTGGAATAGATCTTCTGCTCACCAAAATGATCTAATTTTAGTTGCCTGAAAAATTATGGCTTTTCCAGTCGTAATTTGCGAAGCCCATTTTTAGCTCCAATTAAAAGTAGTAAATGTATTTATATTCTTAGGTGCAACAGTGAGTATTTTCTTGGATATCGAAATGCTTCAGTGGTACAAAGGAGTGTCTATGAGAAAGTGTTAAAGGATCAGTATCATGTATCTGTGTTTGTTGCTAAAGTGTTAGCACCTGGTCCTGTGGTTTGGACTTAGGTAATGTTGAGGGACAGGGACAGAGGAGGGAGAGTTAAGGAAGAAGGATAACAAGTAGCGTAGCTTCCTTACATAATGCAATGCAGAATAAATGAGGGTTTTGGCTATTTCAGTCGTTTTCTTTTGGCTTTTTCTTATCAACCCAGGCAGAGTCTGGGACATTCAGGATATGCGGGACAACAGAAGAATGGATAGCTAACTACTTGGATGTGCCCCATTGTTTTCCTTGCAACAGAGTAACCCTCTCTGTTCAGAAAAGCATCAATGGTGCATCTCCCTAAATAGGCGGGATAACAAGGCCTTAATCACCTCAGAGCAGTGTCTTCCCACCAGCCCCCTTTTAGCCTTGGAGATAGAAAAACAGATGTTAAAGTGGCTTTAGGTTTGGTCCTATACTCTGGCGGGGGGGTCTCAGTCTTGGCCTGTTTGACTTCTGCAGAAGGGGTTGTGGGTGTGGCGTTTGGAGAGCGTCTGGTGCTGTAGGATGGAGGAGATGCGGAGGGAAAAGGTCCTTGCACAACCAGATACCTGGTACCTGGTTTCTGGTAGAAATCAGAAGTGAGCGCTCGGGGTCATCCCCTTGCCGGGACAGAGCGCGAACCCGGGGCTGCTGGTTTGGTAGGAGCAGGTATGTATCAAGTATCAGCGAGTGTAGCTGCCTGCTGCTTTCACTACGTGCATTTTCTCTCCAAAGAATCAAAGACATGAATGGTGAAAGAACGGCCATCCGTTTTCTCTCTTTTAAAAAAGAAGGTCTTCTGGGAGAGTGAGGCTTTATGGTCTGCAAAAACCCAGCATGTCTCAAGTCAGAATCAGGAGCAACGTCATGGGGATATTTGTTGGGAAAGGGCTGGTGAGGAAGATGGAGGACCTGCGCCTTTGGGGCGCAGAACTCACGGCTTCTTCCTGGCGGCAGGGACTCTGAGACCCTCTGAAGGCAGAGCTCTCTGTCCAGTGCCACGCATTCCAGAATCCTTAGCTGACAGAGAGTTTTGTTTTATAAGCAATAATTTGTTGTTTATAGGTTAACTTGTCTGTGCTTTTTGGTTTATATCATGATGGGGAATGTGCACTTCGCAGCCTTCTAAATGACCATAAAACTGTGAAGGATTAGTCAGCCTTCCTTAGGGTTAAGCTTACTTTGGGGGTTTTCTTGGAATAAATCTAACACATGCTCCAATTCACTAAAGAATTACACGATTAACGTCTTTAGAGTCTTGGAGAACGAGTTGGTGCAATAACCACTTAATATTTTCATTGAAGAATTAGGATCAATGGCAGCAGATACATTCTACTGATATAATTCTTGTTACAATAACTTGGTAAATCATGTCAGTATCTTTATGAAATGAATTAGAGTTAGGGTGTTTGGAGGAGACTTAATTTCTTAATTGATTTAATAATGGTATTATAATATACTAGTGCTTCAGAACAAAAATGAGCCAGAATTATTTGGGTTGAATTTGCAGTTTAGCTACTTAGTGGCTGTATGGATTGGAATGAGTTACTTCATCTTTCCCATACTTTACATTTCTCATTTTGTAAGATGGTTATAATATAACTACTTACCTCCCACAGTCATTAGGAAGATGAAATAATTTAATTTATATAAAGTACTTAAAGCAGCCCGAGAAATAAGAAAAGCTACACAAGCATTTGCTCTGAGTATGGGATATTCTTAGAATAAAATTTGCATCAGCCCCAGGAGGTCTCTGTCGCTCACTTCTGTGGGTGAGGAAGTGGGTACTTTGTTAACTTGTTAGGTTTCCTTGTCAGGGATGAGGAGCCACAGAAGCAGAATTTATACCCAGGTCAGTCTGATTCCCAACCTCTTGTTCTTTCCAGTGCTTTCTGCTGCCTTCCAGAGTTGTTGGACTGAGGCTGACTTTCTATCACTTCTCTTTTGCTAACCCCACAAGTCTTTCTGGGTCTGTGAACTGTGACTGTTTTACTTAGTTCATTCCTGTTCCAGAGTGTACCTGGGATATTTGCTTATATGAGACAAGTAGTACGCAAAACATTTCTCCCTGGTCCTGAGGAGAGCACTTTTTTTTCCCCACAATTTGGATCTTTTTCAGTTTAGAAATAGTATTTTCCTTTAGATTTCATGTGTTGACAATGCCAGTGAGGGGTGATGTGTTTGTACTCATGACACAAACAGGGTTTCTCAGTTAAGCCTTTATAAATCGGTTGGCTAAGATTGCAAGCTGATCTTGGCATTTACCTGGCTTAACATGTTAGACCTCACTGGTGGGGCACAAAGCCTCAAAAGGTGGTACTTCTCATAACATTGATTTTTTTTTTTTTTTTTTTAAATGGATGTTGCCTTTTAAAGTTTAGGAACACTGTCACGGTATCTCATTAGGAAAGTCATTATAGTATAGTATCTCATTGAATAACACAGATTAATAACATAATTTAATTCCTAACCAAGGTCTTGAGGAGCAGGTCTAGGTAAATTGGAAAGAACCTCTGTTTTCTGTTCTCTGCTCACATACTTTGCCCGAAGGGCTTAGATAGGGCACGTGGGTCTAAGAAGGAATGAGACCACTATGGCGGACACTAACTCCAATATGTGTCAAGTAAATACTTAAATAAAAATGGAACCTTCACTCCTGCACATCTGTTTCAGAAGATGGAAATAAGTTGAACAGAGATGTGAAATGCTTTCTCTCCTCCCATAGACACTTTCTTATTTTAGGAGTATTTTCTTCTGACTCTTTCGATCAGCCTTTTCCCATTTGTCCTTTTTATTACTTTTTTTTTCTTTCTTTTTTGTCTTCTCTGTTTATCTCTATTGCATTGTCTCCTGCCACTACCGACTTCGTCTGGCGCTTCTCTGTATGGGAGGGCAGCTTCTCCCATCCTATATTCCTCAGACTGTTGTTCTCTTTCTGAATTCTTCATGAAATAGGCTTTTGTTTTTCTTTTCCCCTTAAATTTTTAAAAATGACTAATTTCAGTATGGTTTTAGATTCATAGAAAAGCCATGAAGATAGTTTATAAATTTCTCATATATCCCACATTCCTTTCTTCTGTTATTGATACCTGACATTATTGTGGTACTTGGGTCCCAGTTAGTGAGCAAGTATTCCTGTATTGTTGCTGACTAAATTCCATGCTTTATTCAGGTATCTTTGGTTTTTATCTGTTTTCCATTCCAGGATCTCACTTAAGATACCGTATTACATTTGGTTGTCCTATCTCGTTAGACCCTCTCGTCTATGACAGTTGCTCAGATTTTCCTTATTTTCAATGAACTTGATGGTTCTGAGGGGTACTGGTTGTCTGCTGGGTGCTCTGATGTGCATGTGTGTGCGTGGGGAACATTTCCTCCCTTTCTAACACTACAAGATGACCCAGGCTTGTCTTGTGTATTTTCTGCCCCTGCCCTAGATTCAGCTGTCTATCCAAGGAGTCTTGGTTCCTTTCACTGGAGAATGGTGTTAGAAACCAAAATCTGGGTGCTAGGAGTACTGTTGCTACTGGTGTATTCTTGTTTCCAAGCCATCACAGGTGATGGAGCAGGGAAATATGTCTGTGTCGATAACTCACGAATATATGCTTATCTGTGACTATTTCTGTAGGTGCTCCTCCGTATCTGTATTGCGCTAAATATACATCCATAGTGCTCCAACCGTGGGGGTCATTCTCACCCTTTCGCCTTGCTTGTCTGTAACCTCCTACTGCCCCAGTGGGAAACTTGGCTCTCACTGGCCATCCCTTCAGTCTGCTCAGTCGTTGGATTGCTGTATGCACGGACAGTTGTTCCAGAGAATACGTATGTCCATGGGAGAAGGTGGTATCAGCCACAAGTAGAGTGTTAGTGTCCATGTTTGGAGTATGAAGCTACATGTTGAGTTTTAGGGACTCCACTCATATCCAGTGTTAGGGCGGCACCTTTCTCCTCCACTACCTCCAGCAAGGTGTTTCTCATACCTTTATAATATAGTAACATCCTTTTATCACTTTCTTAATTCTGTCCTGTGATTCTGTGATAGCCTACAAAATAGAAAAAAATCTGTTACATGATAATATATAATATATAAATGTATTTCTCTGTATATAATATATAATTTATGTTAATATATAAAGATAAAAATCTATTTAACTTGTGTATATTAAGGTTTACTTTCTGTGATGGAAAATTCCGAGTATTGATAAATGCATAGTTTCATGTATCTATCATTAAAGTATCCTGTGGAGTCCTTGAACTGTCCTAAAAAAAAATCCCCTATGCTTCACCCATTCAAACCTGACCTCCTCTCTGCATCAGACCCCTGGCAACTACAGATCTGTTTGTCCTTCTGTAGTTTTGTCTTTTTCAGAATGTCCTATAAATGGAATCACACAATACTTAAACTTTTTACATTTTTTTAATACTACATCAATAAATTATAAAAGTATACTTTTTTCCTTTGGCTTAGCAGTAGGCATTTAGGATTAATACACGACTTTGTGTGGCTTGATGGTCGATTCCTTTTTAATCTCTGAATAGTATTTCATCCTACATGAAGGACCCCACCCTTGGCTTATGCATTCATCTCTTGAAGGGCAGCCTGGTTGTTTCTGTTTTTGGCAACTATGAATAAACCTGCGGTAAACATTCAACCGCAGGTTTTTATGTAGCCTAAAGTTCATTTGGTCAATGTCTAGGAATAGGATTGCCACATTTTGTTTGTTAGCTTTGTAAGAAACTGCTAAAATGCCTTCTCCAGTGGCTGTGCCATTTCTTTTCTTTTTTTTTTTTAAATCATTTTTTAAAATTTATTTTCAGCATAACAGTATTCATTGTTTTTGTACCACATCCAGTGCTCCATGCAATCCGTGCCCTCTCTAATACCCACCACCTGGTTACCCCAAACTCCCACCCCCCAACCTCTTCAAACCCTTCAGATTGTTTTTCAGAGTCCATAGTCTCTCATGGTTCACCTCCCCTTCCAATTTCCCCCAACTCCCTTCTCCTAACTCCCCATGTCCTCCATGCTATTTGTTATGCTCCACAAATAAGTGAAGCCATATGATAATTGACTCTCTCTGCTTGACTTATTTCACTCAGCATAATCTCTTCCAGTCCTGTCCATGTTGCTACAAAAGTTGGGGATTCATCCTTTCTGATGGAGGCATCATACTCCAGTGTATATGGACCACATCTTCCTTATCCATTCATCCGTTGAAGGGCATCTTGGTTCTTTCCACAGTTTGGCAACCGTGGAAAGAACCAAGATGCCCTTCAACGGATGAATGGATAAGGCTGTGCCATTTCTTGCTCCTCCTATCCAGAAATGGGTATTGTCAAGTTTTGTTTGGTCTGTTTTTAAAATTTTTGTCCTTCTAATTGACGGGCCTTTTCCCTTGACATTTCATAAACAGCACCTGCTGTTACAATTTCAGTGTATACCAAGGAGAGTTAAGTATTTTGTTTTCCTGCTTTATCATCCTTTTTCAAGATCTTAGGACGGAGTGGTCACACTGCTTGAAAAATTCTGAATCCGGGCAGAGATTGTCCATGGTACTACTAGGTAGAATCTTTATCTTTGGTTTAGTAAAAATAAGTCCCAGAACAGAGTTAGTTAGAAATTTTAGGACTTGGGTGTAAATTTAAGTGACATCACTTGTAATCCTATAATTGGAGAAGCCCACAAACAGTCCTGACCTCTTCTGTGCCCCCGGCCTCCAGAGCAATTCCTGTTAGGAATTACAGGAATTACAGGAATTACAGGAACTTCCTAGTACTCAGGGCATTCTCAGAAGCGGGTTTCTCAAGCCTCTTCCACAATTCCCATTACTCTTCTCAGGAGGTCGTATCACTTGCATTTCGGATCTGCCGCTTTCCTCCCAGGGGAACAAGTTAGGTGTGACTCAGAGCAGAAGGGACGGGAGTGCGGGCGGGTCAGGCTGCTCACAGAGGGTCACCCCGTTAGCGCGTGGGGCAGCCACGAGACCGTGAGGCTCTCACGTGAGAGGCTGCAGCATTGTCCACGGACCCCTCTACTGCCTCTGTGAGAAGAGAGTTGTGGCTGTTTCTGTTTTTCCTCTGAGTTAGAAGGAAGCTTATTCTTCCATTACTGTATGGGAGAGCAGAGTGGGAGCCCATAGCATTGCCTGGGTCAGACTCCAAGCCCATTTTTGTTGCCATCCTCGGACCCATGACCTATTTCATAGTGATCTGGCGCAGTTCCTTTTTTAATCTAAACACCGTGTTTGGAGCCTTTTCACTCAAATGAACACACCACCTCCCCTTCTGCCTTCGCTTTTTCCTTTTTATGTGACGGCTTTTATTCGTCAGATAAATCATTTCTGTGTGGAGGTCTACTTTTTAAACATTTTTTAGTACCTTATGTTCTGTTTTCATGGTGCTTTGCTACAGAGCTCGGACTGTGGGACCACTATACATTTTAATAGCTTGCCATTTAGTTATCCTGAAAATTAATGAAAAGTAAGATTAGACTTAAATTCAAACATCTTGGGTTGTGTGCTAGATGAGTTGTCACTTTTACTGCCTTGAGTTCAGGTCTCAAGTCAGTTTTGAGTGTTCCTGACAGTATTTCTATGAGTTATTTACATTGGTGAATAGAGTTTTAGGAGTTAAATAAAAATGCTCCCCGAATTAAGGCTTTTTATGTGTGGTACATTCCTCTATTATCTCACTGTGAGTCTATTTTTAAAAAGCGAAAGTCTTCGTCTCTTTGATTTGTTGTTTGAGAGCTTGCCCAGTAAAAGATGCTCGTATGTTTTATTTGCCATGCGGGGATCTAGGGAGATCTAGGGAGGATAAAATGTGAGGACCAAGGGAGGATTCTGGATCATGGATGATCTTTATGGGTGCTTTAGATTTTTGCCTATTTCTGTTACCCCTAGTGGTAGATTGAGTGTTAGGAGACCCATTTCTGATGTAGCATGATTGAACCCCAAATTCCAGTTTCTGGCTTATCCTGGTTATTTCCTATATTTCGACGAACTTGGGTCTTACCTTTGAAATAAGAAATGGTAATTTCCCTGTGTGGAAAGAGAAGCTGTAGACCTGAACATACTAGTTCCCTGTGCTATAAATGAATTTTATTGTAGCCCTTGTGGGCTGTGTGTATACTGGCCACCAACGTTACCATCCAGATCTGGTTGGGGTAGGTTCTCCTTGGGGGAGAAATGGCTGGGGACTGGGGGGGTTGGGCTTCACTTAGCACATTGAAAATGGGAGTGAGAAGAACCACAGTGGTGAGTCCCCCATGGAAGGGGTGAAAGCTGGATGGGGTGTGGAGAGAGTGTTACTTGAAGGAAGAGGAGTGTTTGTGACAGATGCAAAAAGAGACCAACAGAGCACTACTAGCAGTCAGTTGAAGAAAAAGCAGATGCAATGTTCATAAGCAAGGGTGCTGAGGTAATTCCTGCCTCCTACACACTGGCCAAGATTGAACATTGTCCAGAGCTAATGAGGAAAAAAAAAGAGGAAAAGCCAGCTCTGAAAGTATCTATTTTTATTTTAACATTTATGAATGTATGCTTTGGTTTTTGCTAGGGAGATGTGTTTTGCATTATTGATTTGAATCCTAATCCCAGAATAGTTATTTCTAGTCCAGAATCTAAAACAGTGGATTCCTCTCATGAGGGTACAGTAGGAGCATCTGGAGACATTAACTAAAAGACAACAAAAACAAAAACACAACAAAGGGACCAGCCTGCAGACACTGTGTACTGTGTAAACTCTCTGCTCTGTAAGTACCAGATAGTGTGATTCATCTAGGATTGGAACCAGGAATTTGTATATTTAAAAATAAGCTCCCCTGAGAGTTCTGGGGTGTGGGCATGTCTTGATCCCTTAATTCCAAGGCTAACCCTGCTCTTGGGCAAGTATGCTTATTAGGACACTTCGCCGAATTCATAGGGAATTTGATACCCAGTTAAATTTCTATTAGTCAAGGTTCTAGAATCTCCGACGGTGGTTGCTGCCTTGTACACTGTTCGGTTCTTTTCCTTACTCTGCTTCTCTTCAGGACTTGCAGTTCTGCTTCTGAACCCCAAACAGGAATGGGGGCCCTGATTCCATCCTCTGTCCTTTGTTTTCCAGATAAAGGTTTGGGGTGCCTGGGTGGCTCAGTGGGTTAAAGCCTCTGCCTTCAGCTCGGGTCATGATCCCAGGGTCCTGGGATCGAGCCCCGCGTCGGGCTCTCTGCTCAGTCAGGACCCTGCTTCTTCCTTTCTCATTCTCTGCCTGCCTCTCTGCCTACTTTTGGTGTCTGTCAAATAAATAAATAATCTTAAAAAAAAAAAAAAAGATTTAGTGTCTCTGGCTAGATGCTCTCTTCTCTAGTCAAGCTTGCTTTCTTTTTTCCCTTTATCTCTTTGCCACATCTCTTTGATGCTGAGGACTGCTGGCTTTCACTGCCCCATTTGTATCCTACATTCATGATACCATGTTTTTTCCCGATTGTTCTCCTGTGTCTGCACCAATGGGCATATGAGTTAAGGGTCAGTTCTCCCTTTCTTCATCCTACATCATTAGCTTTGCAAAGACAATTGGTAGGTGGTTCATCCAATGTTAGAAGTTGTAGGTTTAGTAAAATGCCGGCTTTAGTAACCTTTTTCTCTCCCATCATACTAGCACCAGAAATCCTAATAATCATCTGAGGACAGAGTTGGCCTAGGGGGAGATAATGTGGGCTGGAGAGTGAGTTCGCAGCTGCCATGGGAAGCAGAAATGTATTCTTGTGTGCGAGCTTTCGTGGAGCAGAGTCAGTGTACGATCTTCACAAAGGCGAGGGCAGGAGGGATTTCAGCCTCAGAACAAACAGAGCAGTGACAAATGATCCTAATTCTTCGGAGTTACTGTGCTGAGGGACTGGTGCCCAGAAACTTTTTCACTGAAGATGCCCCTGATTGCCCTCAATTTTCGACTTTTCTTTCTGTTTTTCCCGGGTCTGTGTACTTCCTGGATTGTCTCACACCCCGACTTCTCTGTGCACATCTGTACCTCCCACTGTTCATTTCTCTGTTTGTGTGTTTGTGTTCACACCATTTCTTCATTATCCTGATTCTCAGTCCTACCTATTAATGAAACAGTGCAAACCTGCCAAGCATTTAAAAATTGGGTCCTCTTAATTTGTCTTTTTTTTGTTTTTGTTTTTGTGTCCTATTTAAGCTTATTGTTTTAGACGGCAAATTAATCAGGAGACTCTAACTTGTTGCAAATCTAGTAAAACTTGTTGAAGGTTCTCCATGATCTTTGGGATTGGAGCTGGGCCACACTGGATCGGTGTTGAACTACAGGAAAAGGTTTACTAATCCTGAGATGTGTACATGACGTTGTAGAGAATGTTTGTCTTCTGTAAGAGTTTGCAAGTATTTTGTAGCATCAGCGTGAATGTTTAGGTACCATTCTAGGTGCTGGTGATCAGGGAGGAAAACTAAGTGGGGAGACTGACCAGAAACACACAAATAACTAAAACAGCAGCTTCAGAGAGATACATGCTGTGGAGAGAAACAAGACCATGGAATGTACAAGAGGGTAGGAAGGGCTTAAATAATGAATGTGTTCATAATAATTTTTAATTCATTTAAATAATTATAATGGAATTTCTATTTGACCAGAGTGTTTCAGTAGTATTTCTGGATTCAGAGTTTCAGGAATGATTTTTTTTTTTTTTTTTTTAACCCTATGCCCTGAGGTGCAGGAGGTTGATGAAAGTTCAGGCTTCTCCACTCTCGTCTCTGTAGCCATCACCTAGAGAAGGTGGAGGCCATGCTGTGTCCTAGTATTTCAGGCAGGAAACGGTTCCAGCGGCTCTTAACCATCGCACATGTACTTCGTGCTCTCTCTGTACCAGGCCTATGCGGCTTCTAGAGATGGGACAGTGAGTAGTAAGGCAGACCTAATCTCTGCTCCCCTGGACCGTCCATCTTAGGAAGCTCGTGGCAAGACTAATGACATGAGGAATAGAACCTCACTGCTTAGTGTGCAAAGTGGAAGGCTGCTAATGTGTGGCCATTGGGAGACAGCCATTCCAGGAGAAGCGGGAACATCGCCCCCCAGAAAGGCTGAGAAATTTGGGATTCAGAACTCTTCTGTGTGATAATAGGGAGAACCCCATTAGAAAAAAAATCCCAAGACAAATGCATCCTTAGGCTTTCTCCTACACATTCCTGTAGTTGACCAATATCATTCTATTTTACAGATGAAATCCTTAAAGCCCACATTGGAAGTGACTTACCCAAGGTCGCTAAGCTAATAAATGATGGAGGTTGGATTTGAATAGAGCTTTGATAGCTATAGAAGAAGAAACCTCGTTCTTCTTACCATGTCACATTTTTTTGTTTCTGAAAATAGTAACTTTAACACATCTCCTATTTAAAAGAACCATCCCTGTTTCTTAAAACAAAACAAAAACAAATCCCAAATCACTGTGTGTGTGCACACGCCTGTATTACCGTAAACTGCCGTCTAGTACTCTACAGTACTTCAGCCAACACCTTGAACTTAAAGACATCTTATAAATAACCTTTGCTAATGATGATTCTGATTCTGGCCATGGAAGTATTTTCCTATTGAGGTGGGGGGTGGGGAAAGGCAGCCAGAGAGCAAAGGTTTTGAATTGCTGAAAATGGGAGGAATCCAGCTTCTCCTTCTACCTTAGCATGGTTCTTGGTGTGTTTCCTTATCATCTACTCGTCTTTCTCTTCCCCTGGCCTCTGGGTACGTGATGCTTAGATGCTGTGTTTAATTCTTTGTAAGCACCCCAATAAGCCAGAGGGCCTGGAAGAGTAGGTGTCTGAGAAATGCTGCTTGAAGGACAAAGACTGAGGAGCTCTTCCAGAGGAAGGAAAACTAAGGACACAAGACAAATTCCGGGACTAGTCCTGGGTTGGATCCTATATTAGGAAGTAGCTGTGGAGAACATTATTGGGACAATGACCAAAACTGGAATATGGACTGTGGGTTAAATAATACTGTACCAGAGTTAAATTTCCTCATTTTAGAATTGTACTATGGTGGGGCGCCTGGTGGCTCATTTGGTTCAGCGTCTCCCTTCGGCTCAGGTCATGATCCTGGGATTCTGGGATCGAGCCCTTGGTTGGGCTGCTGCTCAGTGGGGAGCCTGCTTCTTCCTCTCCCTCTGCCCCTTCCCCCCAAGTACATGTGCTCTCTCTCTCTCATCTTAAGAAAAATTAAATTTTATTGTGGTTATGTACAGGGGCTTCCCTATTAGGAAATACACACTGAAGTATTTAGGGGAAAAGGAGTGGGATGTGTGCCATTTAGTCTCAAATTGGGGGGAGGGTGGGGTAGGGAGAGAATGAGAATATAAACAGATGGGATAAACTGTTAACAAGTTGGTGAATCTTGGTAAAAGACTACGGGAGTTTTTGGGACCATTCTTGCATTTTTTCTCTAAGTTTGAAATCCTATCAAAATATTTCCAAAAGCTGTTGAATAAAATTATAATTAAGTAAGGCCAGAGGAAGTTTCTATCTCTATTTGGTTATAGTTCCAATTAAAAAAAAATCAAACTTAAACTAAAACCCATGAATGAGTTTCACTGTGTTTTATTTTTTCTAATACCAGCCACGGAAGCACCAAGTTTTACATGTATAATCAGTGTCCAGATTGGAGCCCATTTATGGAGTGCATTTCCTCAAGTTTTGTGGTCTGACTTATTAACCTGATGCAATGATAAGGACCTGGAGGATGAAATTAGAATAGTTTTCGGAACACAATCCCACTCTGTTTATCTAATATTGCAAAGAATCGATAGCACAATGGGCTATTCATTCCTCTGTCTCCCAGATCATTTTACTGTTTTCCCACATAAGCAAATACTCAAGAATGGGAGCTTCCATTTCCTAACAGTGAGAAGGCTCAAACTGGTGGCTGCTCATGCTGCCTGTGAGTGCACTTGCCGGGTGCTCTCGCAAATGACATCTGCACCAGGACCCCCTCCTTTCTTCTTGTCATCCTTTTACTCTTATGACATGTCTGGGCTTCCCAAATACTTTTGCCAATTTCAAAGGCCTCATCAGTCATTGACATAATCTCTTGTGTAGACTGTGATTTTTTGGATTGCTTCCCTGACATTTTAAATACCCAGGGTAAATTATTTTCACAGTCCGTCTTCAGTCATTAGATACCGTTGCCGTGGGCTCTACAAGTGTTTCCGTATTTAGCAGCAGTGCTTTCTGCCTCTCTCTCTAGCGGTGTGGACGGTGAACCAGAGTGCTCACCCAAAGGGGGACGTCACACTAAGTAGCTGTTGAGAGTTTAAGTTCAGCGAATAGGAGTTTAAAGTGAACTATTTAGAAGGTTGTGGAAAATCCTGTGATGACCGTACTCTACGGTTACAATGACTGTAACGGCCCACTTGTTCAAATTCATGACGGGTCAGACATTGAGCAAATGCTAGATGCTCATTTTCTTTCTTGTTGGGCATATGGAATACTTTATGAAGACTGTATCCATATTAAATATCTATTTAATTCTTTAAAATCTTAATTGTTGCATAGAAATGGACTCTTGTCAAACGTAGTGAATTATACTCAAGTGTGAAACTTGGTCAGGATTATAAGCAGACCTGTGAGGCAGAGACATGTCATTTCATGTCTTCTTGGGTGTTCTTAACTGCCCCCCCCACCATCCCCACACACATTTTCATGTTGTTATGAACACCTTGCAATCTTGATCATTACGGGGCAGAGGTTTTAATTAAGCGATGGGCTGATGGGAGGTGGAAGTCCAGGTAACAGTGGTCCTTGGGAACCAGTGTCCCTGTTCCCCCTTGAGTATGATGAGCAAATAGGGGGGATCAGTGAGGCAGAGTAACCCCAGAGGAGCTGGCCTGCTCTTGGCTTCCTCCTTGTCTTATTTACCCAAGTGTTTGGGTAGTTCTGGTGAGTGAAATGGGGATGTGAGCAAGCTCTTTTGCAGCATCGGTTCTGGGGACCGCAGAAGCTAAGTCTATATCTTCCCTCTTTGTTTTAAGAGAAGGTCTCCTGTGTTGTGAGATTCGTACTTAAAACCAGGTCACCATGGTCACAAAGCTTAAAAAAAAAAAAAAAAAAGAAGAAAAATCTATTGGCCTTTGACAGCACCAGGCCAACCACTCCATTGTCAGGGGGATAGAAAAAACAAACCATGTTGACCGTTGACACCCTTCTGGACGCTGGAAAGGAAATAGAAGTATTTTGGCAAGTCCTGGGAATGGGCCGGAGAGAGAAAAGCCAGTATTGGTTTTTTCCTTTTGATTATGACTTTTCCTACAATGCACTGAAGAAGTGCTTTGAAAACAATGTGACATCTTTTGTTGATGATGAATTTGAGATCTGACAGCTTGGTAAGATCTTCTTCCTGTGAATTCCTAGATTTGGTTGACCTTTGGATGATGCATTTTTGTTTGCTTTCAAATATTAAAGATTTCTCATATAACCTTTTGTTTTCTTTAGGACTTAAAGAGTGGTAGGGAAGTGATAAACATTTATGGGAAAAAGCAGGGCTCTGAATTCAGATGTTTTTGTGTTACATCTCCTTTGGGTCAAATAGTTCCTAAACTGCTTATTAAGATATCTGTAAGAGTAAGCGAAGCCTTTGCTGCTCTTTTCTTCCTCCTGCTCCTCCTACCTCATGTGGTTTTTCCTCCCTCCCCTCCCTGAGAAGTCACGTGTTTCCTCTTTTTCCTCCTCTGCTCTCTTTTGGTGACCCCGGGGACAGGACACGGGTTGGATGAGCAGGACACGCTTATCAGGCACAGATGAGACCCACCTGATTTGAGAAATAATTCTTGCTGGGATAGTTTGAGACTAGATCACGGTGTTTGTAAGATGTTTGTGCATTTCCGTGGAAGTACACAAATGTTCAGCATTACCTCTTTGTTCCTCATCTGCCCCAAATACAATGATTGTGATTTTCACTAAAATCTTCCAGTCTCTGGCCCTCCTTCCCATGCATTTGTGGTATGTGACCTATTGTGATAATAACAAATGTGGCTTACTCTTTTCTGGTTGGCTGAGTGCTTTTATTATCTATTATTTTACTTCATTCCTTCTTAAATTTTCCTCTTCGATCCCTCTGCTAATTGCTATGTAGAAGAGGATTTAAAACGTACCTACTTGGGCTGTCACTGTTGCTGCCACTGTCACTTTGGCTTTGGGGTTGTAACAATTTAAGAACTTGAAGGCAAAGGCTTGTTAATATACAGTCCATGCTGTATATTTCTGCGTTACCTGCATTTCTCTATTGATGAGCCCCTTTATATTTCAGTTAAAATTTAAAGCAAACTAAATATTCATTTATTCATTCATACATTTATTCAACAAATATTCATTGCTCACGGGCCCATTATGTAGGTTTTGATGTGCTCGGCCAAGTAGATGGAATGCTGTGTAGTTAATTTTAGACCATTCTGTTCTCTTCTTCTCTTTGGGCCTCTGAAGCATCCTTTTCTGAGTCTCAGGTCAAGAGGCTATAATACAGAGAAGAGTCTGCCCTAGTTCCTTAGTGTATCTTACTGATAGACTTGGGAGTCCAATATTATAATCTGTAAAGCTTTCGTATCAATAGATTGGAACCTTCAGGTCTTCTTAGTAATGCCCATGCTGGAGATTTTTGCAAAGAAAGAATTTGAAACAAGAAAAAGAAACATTAAATAATGGCGTGGTAGTGTTTACTGAATCCTCTTCATAATGGCAAAATACTGGCAACAAGGCACGGTCAGACTATGAAGAAATGGTGAATTAAGAGATGATAAGTCTGCTTCTGAGAACATGATACAGCTGTTGTATCATGAATGAGAGCGATGTGGCAAGAGGACGCTGTAGCCTGGGGGAATGTTGGTGACGTTGTCATAGCTCTGGTTCCCCAGAAGCAGACTCTGGTGAGATTTGTGCTCAGGATCCCTCGGGATCAATGTCCCAACCAGGCCAACGTCGTTAGGTTTCAAGTCCCGAGAATACTGCCGTGCGGCTCATGGCCCCACACTCCAGTCGTCCTTCTTTCTGAGTGTTGGGTAGTGTGGGTTTGCACCTTCCGCATCTCACCAGACCACTTCCTTGTGAGGCTGGGAAGAAAACAGGATGGGTGCTCGGGGGGCTGGGCTGGTGGGTGTGTGCAGTCACAGCAAGGATCTTGGCTCAACTTTTCAGACTCACCTTCCAGGAGGCGAGGAAGAGACTGTCTTTGTATTCCAGCTCACCTCCAACACTGGCCGCCTTTGGGTGCATGTTGCCATGGGGAGGGGACAGGACACACCTGCCCAGGGAGCTTTCTTCAGCTGGAGGCAATTTCCAGAGCAAAACTCCGATGAGAGCTGACTGCTGTGACTACCTCTAGTGTGTGCTAGAGAGAAAATATTACATGAAAAGTGGCAAAAGCAGAGTGTTTTGGTGTACATGATAAACCCAGCTGTGTAGAGAACGTGTGGGCGTACACGGCAATCTGAGGGACACAGAGAAAATGGACATGGCTGTGTCATAAGAGGGAGAGAAGTCGAAAGAACATAACCCTCTCCCCAAATAAACCATGAATCCAAACAGAGTATAGGTTTGCTTGTGATAACAGGAGATCTCTGGTGCATATTGTCTCTTCCTCTCTTGATTCAAGAAGATGACCATTTCCGTCAATTCTTGCAGGGGTCAGGTTGTCCCTTGTGTGCTGCTCGTGGAACACGATGAACAGAGCTCAGGGTTCCTGTCAGATTCACGTCCAGATGGTAACAGCCATGAATAGTTGCTATGCTCGAGATGTTCCTGTCATCCCTTCCTGGGGGACCTCCCCCCACAGAGGAGCCAGTGGTTATGGGTTCAGTCCCTACCTGGGCTGGTGGCACTGTCCCCCTCCCTGCCCTGTCCCACAGCCCTGAATTGCTTCCTTACCCAGCCTAACATCTCATCTATGCACGATCCCAAGAGAGCAGAGTATGAACAGTGTGGACAGACCAGGGCAAATAAATCAAATACAACCCTGAAAAACAGTCTGGAGCGTGTGCTCTAGTGAGGAGGAGTACGTACTGGCCTCCATTTCCCCGCGTCAGAGCACACGCACGCACAGGACCACAAGCCCCACGGAAAGGCCTCTCCTGTGGGCTCCCCGATCCGAAGCAGACCTCTTGTGTCTCTGCTGCTCACCTGTCTCCTTCCACGTCATGACTTGCAATGTCCTTCCCCTTCTTTCTTCTGTGCGCTTGCCTCTCCTATCTACTCACAACGGTTCTCCTGAGCTGCCTTTAATGCGTTTTGAATTAGTTCCCTGAAAACAAGATGGGAAGGCGGAGGAGAGCCTGTGAGCTATTTTCAGGTGCCTTAAAGGGTTTCTGTGGGGGAGAGCAGAGGCTGTCCTAGAACCAGTGGACTGAAGTCACAGGAATAGATTTTGCCTCAGTGGAAGAAGGAAAGAACTTTGTGACTCCTAGGGATGCTGCTGGGAGAGCAAGTTGCAGAAGCTCCTCCTCACGGGGGTGTTGAGTAGAGAAGGGGGACTATGTATGAGGACCATTGGGTTTTCATGGAGGCTGGACGGCGCCAGTGCAACTCCAGTGTGCCTGGTGACCACGTGCGCTGATCTTCTGTGAAACCATATCACTAGAAATTCTCTTTTAAACAAACGTAGACATAATCTCATGCTGTTATCCTCCAGAAATATAAAACCATTAGGATTGCTTCTTTGGGAATGCTATGAAGTCTGCCATATGTTACTGTGAAAGTCACATTCGGATGTACGGTGCACTACTTTCTGTCACCCTTAAAATCTGATGCTGTTTGGCTAAGGAGACACATATTTTCGCCTTTGGCTAACTATTTATTACCTAATTCGTTTGGAAAGTTGTAAACATTTTCAGATTCCCATCGACTTTATTTCTTTACTACAACACAGCTTTCATTCCAAAAATGAATCCTTTCTGTACAAATTGGACAGAAGCATAGCTCCCAAGACCAGGTTGGAGCCATTGAGGAGGGTGAATCACAATTTAGTGATTGTAGAAGCGTAATAATTAAAGAGGCATTAGCCGTGACTAGCAGCTTTGAGTAAGCCCTCTGCCGATCCATCCTGGTGGATGTGAGGCTCTCCGGCTGCCGCTGTGGTGGCCTCCGTTGGGAGCAGGGCCGGTCACCGCCTAGAGAAGCCGCAGTCCATGCACGTGCATCATAACCTCCTCCTCCACCTTCGTAGCCATCAGGGAAGGAGGAGTAGAAGTGCGGGTGTCTCTGCAGGGAGATTCCAAAGCCTGCGAGCCACTGCCATATTCTTGCAGAAGCGGGGTGCCGGTGTGAATCCCGGGCAGAGCTGGTGCGTGCCCAGCTCCTCTGGGAATTAGCGTGTGTGGGTGTTTCTCTGAATCTGCACCGCCCTGCTGCTGGGCTTCAGGCTTACTGTCTTCCACTGCCGGGCGCCCGAGTGCCTGGGAGGGATGGCTGGAAAATGCGAGAAGCCCTTTGTCACCAGCCAGGTGGCCAGCTTGTGACAGCAAACATAGCACAGAGCTCTGATAAGGTTGCTTGATGGCCCCGTGCTGACCTGAGTCTGTGCACTCCCGGGTTCTCACCTGTGGCTGGCTGCTGGCAAAGGAACAAGCATTCCCGGTGAGCGCTCAAGCGCTCGCACGGATCGCATCGCTGGTTCCGCAGCACTTTGACACGCCTGTGCAGAAGGGCCTGCCGGCAGGTGTGCAACACCACGCAAAAGCCGCGGAAAAATTATACAAAGTAGTACAGTGTAGTTGTTACGTGTGTTATGTAATGTGCTCCTTATATATTTTATATATAAGGCTTGTGACACACGGCTGCATTTATTTATTATTCTTTTATCTGTTAATAAAAAAGAAAATCCACTACGGGCAAGCCAGTGTGCGAGTGATGAGCGTTCCAACACTGCTCTTTACTTTGCTTCTCTGAAACTCCGTGTGAGTTTCTCTTCCAGCAACTTGGTGTCATGTTCTTTTTGTCTGGAATGGTTTCCTTGCTTTCTGTTTCTTCTGGGTTGCCTAGATGACTTATTTATCCCTCAGGTGTGTCACTTTGAAAGGACACTTTCTTTGACCCAGTGGACTATACTGGGTCCCTGGTACATGCTGTCAGGCACTGTGCCCCTTATCATAACACTCACCGTGTGGTTTCTTTTGGATTATTGCCGGAGTATACGTTCACCTTCGGGATTGGTCCATCTTTCACGTAGCTCAGGAAAGGGAAGATTCCGGTCTGCTCCGGTCGCTGTAGTACTCCCAGTACTCAGCACTGAGACGGACACTGACCAGGTGTTCTCTCATACAAACGAAAGAATAATGTTGAATAGGATGTAACTCTTGTCTTCAGAGAGGTCAAGTCTGGCCGAGGAGTGGACAGACATGCAAATGTTGTGTGATAGATGCTAGAGGGTAATCACAATGTGCTTCAGAGGCCCAAAAAGCAGAGGCCACTATCTCAGGGTGAGTGTCAGGGAAAGCATGCTGGAGGAGTGGAGGTGCGAGGGTCTATAAGGTGAGTCTTAGCAGACAGCTAGCTAAGTGGGTTAGGAGAACAGCATTCTGTTAGAGAAACAAAATAAAAAGCTAGCACATACAGCAGCCCATGTGGGAGACGGGGATTGCTGGGCATGTTAGGGAAATTCTCAGTGGTTCCTGATGGCTTGTGCGGGGATGTGAATTGGGCAAATTGGGGGAGATGAGGATCAGCCCGGAGAAAAGGCTGGATCGAACTTTGCTGAGCTTATATTTTATTCTAAAGGCTATGGATAATCCTGGGAGGGCTTAATGCAGAGAAATGACATATAAGATTTATGATCGTGAAGAATGTATGGAGAATGGATTGCAGAGAGTTTGGAAAGCAGAAAAGTTAATTACGGGGCTGTTGAAATAATTCTAGTCTGTGGATCACGGTGACCTGAACAAAGTGTATGCGCGCGCGCACACACACACACACACACACGCACACACTTTTTTTGTTTTGTTTTATTTTATTTTATTTTTTAAAAGATTTTTTTATTTGTTTATTTGAGAGAGATGACAAGTAGGCAGAGAGGCAGATGGGGGCGGGGGGGAAGCAGGCTCCCCACTGAGCAGAGAACCCGATGCGGGGCTCCATCCCAGGACCCTGGGATTATGACCTGAGCCGAAGGCAGAGGCTTTAACCCACTGAGCCACCCCGGCGTCCCCACATACGTTTTTACTAAAATAAAATTGTACTCTAAACATTATTCTGACAGTTTTAATTTAGCTTTGTATCTTACCAACTCAAATACATCTTTATGTCTTTTCCTGTGTTGGTTTGCCACTTTTAATTAAAGAATGCATGTACTGTCCTAGATTTTCGTCTACAGTATTTATTTGGTCTTTTACATCTTAACCTTCTAATTGATCTTAAAATTTGATTTTGTTTGTGATGTGAGATGGGATTTAATTTTGTTTTCCACATGGCTGGTGCCATTTATTAGGTAAACTATTCTTTCCCCATTGAATTAAAATGCTATTTTGTGCTACATTATAACTGCTCCTATATACAGATTGACTTCTGAGTTCTGTATTCTGACTCAGTGTCTTTGTTTACTCCTGTGGACATAACAAAGGTAGTTGAGTCCAGTTCATTTATTCTGGTACCTGGTTCCTTGCAGGAATCTTTCTACTCAAGCATTTTGCAGCTGTTCTAAGCGTTTGTTCTTACATATGAATCTTAAAATGATTGTACTGGTTAGAAGCCTTGTTGAGACTATAATAAGAAATGCATTGAATTTATACATTAATTTTGGGAGAATTGGTAGTTTTATAATAGAAGGTCTTCATATTTTAAAATATGGAACATTTTTCCATTTGTTGGGTTTTGTTTGCTGTGTTAAGATTTTATAGTTTTCTTAATATAAGTTCTATGCCTTTCTCATGAAATATGGGGCTTTAGTGTTTTTATTTCTACTTTGAGTATTTTCCCATTTCTACTTGTAGATTCTTACTGCTAATACAGAGAAAAGCTATTGATTCTACATTTCATATTCCGCTACTTTACTACAGTTTTAAAATTCTAGTGGTTTTCTTTCTCTAGAAAATGTGTGTTATAAGTGTTTTGAGCACCGAAGGGGAGAGGAAAGAAAGCAAGTAAACGAGAGAGCCTCCAAATTAGAAGTCTTTCTAAATGTACAGTCTTTTTCATTATCAAAAAGATAATTTTACTCTTCAGTGTGTATACCAATTATTTATTTACATATCTCCTAGAATTTGCTGGAAACGGCAACATAATATTGGATAATGGTGATAGCAAACACACTGATCTCATCTCTGATTTTAGTTGAAACATTTCTAGTGTTTTACCCTTAAAAGAAGCTTTGCTTCTGATTTTTGGAAAGCAACATTTATTATATTTAAGCAGTTTCTTTATATCCTTACTTTATTCAAAAAATTTTTTTTTAATTTTATTTTTTTCAGTATTCAAAATTCATTGTTTATGCACCACACCCAGTGCTCCATGCAATATGTGCCCTCCTTGATACCCACCACCAGGCTCACCCCCCGCCACCCCAAAACCCTCAGGTTGTCTCTCAGAGTTTTTTGGACTTTTCAGAAACTACTGAAAAAATCATTTTCTCATTTTTTGGAATGTGATAATTTTTGCTGATAGATTTTCTGATCTAGAACTACCTCTTTCTTTCTTTCTTTTTTTTTTTTTTTTTTTAAGTTTTTTAAAAAGTAATCTCTGCACTCGACATAGGGGTCGAACCCACGACCCCAAGACCAAGAGCTGCATTTTCCCCTGGACTGTGCCAACCAGGCACACTATACCTTTTCATCTCTGATATAAAGAGTATTTGGCCAGAATGTATTCATCTATACGTTTATAGATTCTATTTGCTACTGCTTCAGCAAAGACGGATAAGAGAAATTGGCTTTAGCATGTATACTACATCTAGTTTTGGCATTAAAATTATGTGGCCTTAATAAAAATAATTGAATAGTTATAATTTTTTTTCTATGGCCTACAAATATTCAAGTAAGCTTCTAATTATTTTAAAGACCAGGCAAAACTCAGATTGTCCATTTCTTGGTGAATTTTGGTCATTTATATTTTGCCACAAAATTATCTATTTAACATTACATTTATTGTTTGATGGCAAAACATTATGATTTTTTTGATTTCTTTATTTCTTCTTTGTAAGTACCTATGTCGTCTTTCTCATTCCTAGTTTAGTATATTTTTTCTCTCAATTTCAGTTTTTACCTATAAATTTTTTAAAAACTCAACACAGCTTTCTTAATTTGGAAGCTTTTTAAAAAAATTAACATATAGTGTAGTGTTTGTTGCAGGGGTACAGGTCTGTGATTCTTCATTCTTACATGATTCACAGCACTCACCATAGCACAGACCCTCCGCAGTGTCCATCACCAGCCACCCCATCCCTCCCACCTGCCCTTCCCTCCAGCAACCCTCAGTTTGGAAGCTTTTTATTTGCTTTTTGCTGAAAACATTGATGACATAATCTTTGTTTTGAATACAGTTTTTGCTGTCAGGATTTGTATGAAGTAGTCTTTTCATTGATTTCTTAGAAGTTACCATTCCAATTTTGATTTTCTCTTTAATTCAAGAGAGTGTATTGCTTAACTTCTACATACATATGATTTTTGGTCATCTTTTTGTTATTTGTAAATATTTATTATTTTTATTACTATAGAAAATGTTATCTGCAAAATCTTTACTTAAAATATATTATGGAAATTTTCTGGCCCAGTTTTTGAGGAATTTTTATAATTCTTCATATGCATACAAAGACATATATGCAAGTACATAGATCAATACATTGTATACGTATACATATGTTTGAATTTTGCTTGTTAATAATTTTAATTTCATTTTTTCCTGTCTTGACTTTCTTATTAGTTTTTGCTTTTTATTGTTAATATGTGTTCAATTAATCAATGACTTTGTTTTTTTAATCTCTGATCTTTTTTATTCTGGAAAAGGCACATTCAAGTTTTCCAGGATAATTTTGTTTTTTTAAGTTTATTTATTGTTATGTTTTATGTATTTTTGTTTACTTTCTCTATGATTTTGCTTTTTTGTCTATTAGAGCCATGGGGTCCTGAGAGATGTGTATTTAAGTTCCCCCAAGTAATTGTATAGAGTTCCTTTATTCTTAATTTTTTAAGTACATAAGAGCTTTACTGAAATATAAATCACATACCTTACAGTTCACCCATTTAAAGTGTATGCTTCAGGGTTTTTAGTATATTCATGAAGTTGTATAACCATCACTAAAGCAACTTGAGAACATATTAATCGCTCCATAAAAACCATGTATACATTAGCAGTCAGTTCCTAATTGTTTTTGCTTTGTGTATTTATCTACAATGTTGATTGGCTTATGCAGGTTTGTATCTCTGAGGTCTTTATAAATTGTGATTTTGTTATGTAATGTCTCTCTTTATCCTGATTCATATTTTTAACTTTAATTCTACCTTGTTTGATATTAATACTGCTCCTCACTTGTAGTTTCTTGGAATTCTTTGCCTACTGCCCACCTTTTATTTTTTAAATTGCTTCCTCTAAGTGGCACTCCTATGGGAGAAGTGAGATTTCCTGCCCCTGGATGGGAGGATTTGTTTACATTTACATAAATACGTAATTTACTTGATTTTCTTTCTTCCATCTTGATTTCTGATTATTTATTTTGCATCTTTTTCCGTTATTTTTTTCCTCCATTGATGAAGCTGAATCAACATGTATATGTTTTTTTACCTTCATAATTTGAAAGTTTGCCTCTGCTTTCCCATTATTGGTTATCTTCCGTCTGCTGTTATTCAAATTAGACCCACATGTTTTCTCATTATTTTAAAACAGTTTATTACTTATTTTCTTCCTAAGACTATATTTTGTCTCTACTCATCCAAATGCCATTGAGAAGAGACTTTTAGAATGCTCGTACTTCCTTCCTTTCAACTACCTCTTCTATTTCCTTCCAGCTTCCCAGCCCTTGGATTTTACTGAGATGGTTTAGTTCCAGAGTATAGATAAAATGTACCCAACAGGAGTCAATAGTTTCTGTTTCCCTCTGTTTCAGTAACTTTTGTTTAACATTCATATTATAAATTTACAGATAATCTGTCAGTGTCCTGTGTGTGTGTGTGTGTGTGTGTGTGTGTGTGTATGTAGTGCATTTATCAATCCATCCTGATGGAAAATACTGCCTTTGCATCTGTAGATTCAGGGTTTTCTATAGTTCAGGGGGAAATTATCTCTATTTTTGGTTTAGTTACATTTCTTCTTCCATCAGTTTCTTTTCCTCATTCTAGATCACACTGTATTTAGACATGGTACTTTCCACGAGTTGTCCTACTAAGTCTGTGTATAGTCAACAGAGAGATCACAGACAAATACATATAATACAAGGGAATATATACTATTTTGTATATGCTTTGTTTTTTGAAAGGAAAGAGTAGCAACTAATAATACTGGAATGTAATTTTATGATCTGCTTTTTTAAAAACTTAGATTAATTACATAACTTATGTATTAAAATTTTCCAAGCATATAACATTCAACACCCAATTATCTCTATTTCATCATTTCCATATGATGTTCTAATTTTTAGATTTGGTTTCTGGGTGAAAAACATATTCAGTTTGGCTTCATCTCCATTGTGTGATGTTTCCCGCTATTAAAATTTATATGTTATGCATATTTTAAAGCCTATCTTCGCATATTCTCAAAATTAAAAACTTGAGACTTAACCATCATAAATATTTTTGTCCCTAAAGCACTTAATATGCGTCTGATAATGCCTCTTCCTTTGGGTATTCAAGAATTAATGTTAAATCTGTTAGAGGCTCCCCTGTTGTAATTCTTAGCAAATTCTTTAATAGCTCAAAGATATTAAAACTCTGTTTTTTAAGAATCTGAGTATATGTCCTGTTTTCTTTAAGTATATCATAAACTTTAAAACCATTAACTAATTTTAGTTCACTTAGACTTAAAAACAAATACGTGACATAAGTTGTGTTCTTTTTTGGAGGGGGACAGAGATGTCAAAGAGTCATCAAAAGGAGAATGACATGTCTCCGAAATAGTAGAAAAAGGATTGTTTAACTCTTCGTAGATTAAGACCAAAATTGGTAGGATCATTCCTTGCATTATTATCCTAGCACTTTTACTTCCTCAAGGACAGAGTACTCTGAAACTACAGAGGTTTGATATCACTGCAAGAGATTCAAATGAAACTGTATTGATAGATCAGATTAAGAACAATTTTCTTTAAAATTAGAATTCGGGGGGCGCCTGGGTGGCTCAGTGGGTTAAAGCCTCTGCCTTCGGCTCAGGTTGTGATCCCAGTGTCCCGGGATTGAGCTCCACATCGAGCTCTCTGCTCAGGTCGTGATCCCAGTGTCCTGGGATCGAGCCCCGCATCGGGCTCTCTGCTCAGCGGGGAGCCTGCTTCCTCTTCTCTCTCTTCCTGCCTCTCTGCCTACTTGTGATCTCTCCCTGTCAAATAAATAAATAAATAAATGAATTCGGGCGCTAGGATTTGTTGAGAGCCTTTCTCCTTTGTTATTGTTCAGACCTATATGTATAATATTGACTGTTAAATATCCTCTGGGTGGCTGAGATCAGCTTCAGTCATTTCTTTGTAGATCGGCATGACACTCGAATAATAGTTTTATAGAAGTGTCCTCAAACTAGCTGACAAAAACCTTAAGGGCTAGCTAGATAAAAGAGTTGTTTCTGGACAAATGCCATATGCTATCACTTACATATGTGGAATCTAACAAGGCCAAACTCACAGAATGGTGGTCACCAGGGATTGGGAGATAGAGGAATTGGGGAGATGTCAGTCAAAGGGTACAAACTTCCAGTTAGAAGATGAATAGGTTTTTGGGGACTGATTGTACAACTTTGTGGTTATTGTTAACAATAATCTATTACATACTTGAATGTCGTTAAAAGAGTGGATCATAAATGTTCTCACTACAAAAAAAAGGGAATTATGTGACCCGATGAAGGTGTTAGCTAACACAACAAGGGTAATCATTTTGCAATACATAAATGTATCCAAAGACCACGCTGCATGCCTGAAAGTTACACAGAGTTACATGTCAGTTATAGCTGAGTGGAGGTGAAAAAAATTGTTTCTCTAAAAAGATAATTATCTCCTTAATATGTAGTGAAATCTCTTTATAAAGTTTGGACTTGAGATGTAGTTGGTTGATGAGGCCTAAATAATTAAAAAATAATTATGGGGTGTCTGCCAGTCACAGAAGCGTGTAATTGGCAGGCATTTCCCATCCTCGGTTGAACTTTACGCTGCTTAAGGATACCCCCGTTGCTTTGGTGTTTCTCTGTGTTAGTGGGGACCAGTGTCCTTGTTGGGTGATAAGGTTGGTCTCTGGACTTAAAAACCTTCCTTTATTGATGGAGCTCCCCCTGAAGGAGCCAAGACCCTCGTCAGTGCTGTACCTTCGGTGCCTTCTCTCGCCATTTACTTGGTTCTCAATGAAAGCACTGTTTTCCAAGTCTGGAGGTAGATTTAGTATAGTTTTACAAAGTAAGTAATTTTAGTATCCTAGTAGTATTAATTCACCTGAATACTATTTCTTTACCTGCCACCCACTCCTTAACCCCTCACACCCTGTAGTCTGCCCTTTCCCCTCCACTGCTACTGCTGTCCAAGGTCCCCAAAGTGCTGACCCATCCAATTTACAGTTTTCCGTCCTTACCTTACTTGACATTGCTGTGGCATTTGATAACTGTTGACTGCTCCTTATAACTCTTCTGTTGACTTCATTGATGCATTAATTCATTCAACATCTAGCTAATATTTATTGAGCACCTACTAAAGGTCACGCAGAATGCTGGGCGTTGATCATACAACGTTGAGCAAGACAGGCATTTCCCACCCACCCCCCCCCAGAGGTTTTTCTCTTTCGACACTGCGCTTATTTCACAAGATGTAGTATTAGACATACTTCACCTTGAGACCAACTTAGGCACCTTGAGAGAACTTGGGAAAAAATTTCTTAACATTTTTCACGTGTAAAATGAGGACAATCAAAAATACCTACCTGATAAGAATTTTTTAAGGTGTAAAGAGATCTTTGAAAATGCTCGGGACATCGCTTAACACTCCTTTCACTGGGACTTCTCTAATTCCTATAATCTTTTAAAGACATTGCAGCCTCCCTCTGGGTGGTGTCTTTGACTCTGGTCTTGGCTCCCTTCAGTCCAGCCTCTACATTGCTCATCAGGTAACAACTCATCCCCTTACTCCTGTTCCCTGGATGTTACCTGCTTACTGTTTGCCCTTCCCTGATCACGCCGGGCTCTTCCATTTCTCTCGCTCGTCTGTATTCCATTAGTGTCCATCCATTAATGTGATTGTTCCTTCATTACTGGGTTTTCGAATACCTGCTTTTTCTTCAAGTCTCCATCAGACATTATCTCTCACAGGAGAGAGTCAGACATTCTTGTCTGCATACTTTCATAGTATTCCCATGTGCCTCTGTTACAGCCTAACCCCACTGTGATTTAATTACCTGTAGAGTCTCATATCAGAAAAGAATGTGTCTAGTCGTCTAGGTATCCTTAAACGTGACACATTGGAGCTTTAAAAGCTTGATTAAATTTTCAAACAAACACTGAGAGGCAAGCTTAGTTTCTATGAATGAAGTCTTAGTGTCTGTGTGCCAGACATTATGTTAGTGATGGGTATGCAGACAGAAAGGGGATGATGTCCTTGTCCTTAAGATGTGCACAGTGTGAAGTCAGACGGAGAGCAGGTGAGGGACAAAAGATTCATCTCATCAGTGAATAGATTATTTCCAGCTAAAGGATGTCACGTTCAGGATTTTCATTTTTCTAAAGAGGTGGATTAACAGTAATTTACAATTCTAACTTCTAACTTACTTGTTCATGAAAGCAGATTTTTTGGTAAGTTTTGCCCCTAGAGGAATGTATTCTTATAGACCCAAATGTCAGGCTGTCATAGCATTTTCTGGTGGGAGAAGATGAGCATTGTCTATATGTGTCAAGTGAGTTACTGTAAGGAGGGTATTTGCAAGGTTTGAAATGTAAGTTCTGGCTATTGATTTATAGGACGTTTGCAAGAGTAACGGCGATCGTTTGCTAGATTTCCATGTTTCCAACTGGAAGAAGTTTTTTCTTTTATGATCTTGTACAGTTTCATAATTGTGAGAACAAAATTCTTTGTTAGTTAATCAAGGATTGTGATTTTATAGAATCGCCACCTATGGGATTTGAGTGTAATATTCAATAATTTCAGCTTCTTTTATTGATTCAAGTCTCTCTAGCATCCTCCTAGGTCTTGGCGTCATCACAGAAGAATTAACAACCCTATACAGAAGTGCTTTGTAAGACAGTGAGGATTTCTAGCTGGTGGAATGCTGTACTCAGAGTAGTTTTTACTTTGTGCCCCTGGTGGATTTACTTGTTATGTTCTGGATGATTTGGGGGGATTCTGACATTGGAAATAGAACATAAGCTTACCGTATTTTTTATATATATATATATATATATCCTTTAATAACTCTGAAGACCTTTTCAGTGTTATGAAAAAAGCAAATTAGAAGAATTTCTCTTTTCCTTTTCTGTGCATAAAGACCCTGAATCCTTTTAAGATCGAACTCTTCAAAGAATAGAAGCAATCCATGAAATATTTTTAGTGGCACATGGGATTCTGTAGTTCATCAAGTCTAGTCAGCTTATAGGAATTTTTATTTGTTTGGAATTTAGTTTTAATTAGACTTTTGTAAGAGAAAAAACTTAATAGCAACCAAGAACATAGTCTTTTGGAGAGCTATCCATTTAATTTGTATTAGAACTTTTTAGTTATGCAGTGATGGTGATAACAGGATTTGGCATAGGAAGATACTTTTGGAAGGAATTTTCAGACAGTCATCAAACCAAGAGAGCATGGTTTTAGAAGCCTAGAGAGAAGAGTGACTTAGGACGATGAGTTGATCAGTAGAGTCAAATTGAAAGAAAAACAACAAACAAGGCAAACTAAGGTAGGGATTGAACGGCATGTATTGGCTGAAGCATTTGTAAAAGTAGATTCATCAGAGCAGTTGGAACAGAAGCCAAATTGCAGTGAGAGCCAGCCGCCTGGCTTTTTTCCTTCTACACTGGAAGACTGGACAGAGAAACCCTATTATTATCAATCTGGGCTGGCATTACTATTAGGGAACTCAGCACAGCTGAAGGGCAGTCTTGTACCATGACCACATAGGATGTGTGGTCGTATTTTTATCCCAACGGGTGACTTTCTCAGCTGGACTTGCTTGTCAGATCTATGAAACCAAAATTTAATGTGAAATTCTTCTTAATAAAAGAACTCTTTGTTACTTAGATTTTCTACTGCTTTCGTTTCACGTTGCTTTTAAGGACTTTTTAGTCAAACTGACTTCTTCACTTGGCTATCACAATGTTTATACTCTGTCGTACTTTCTCAAAAAATATTTGATGTGTTTGACTATTTTTCAAGGGTTATTGTTGACTGATTTGTCCCTCATTTCTGTGGGGAGAACCCCTAGAAATGACAAAGGTAGGAACAGCAAACCAAGCCGTAGGCAACCCAGACTGCTCTGCACTTGAATGGGACACTAGCAAGGTGACCTGTGTCTTTTCCCAATCCTGCCCTAGCTTCAGGACCTCCTCATAAGATGCAGTAGACGAGGCAAGAAAATATGAATATGTGAACTTAGATGTATTGATTTCAGCCAACGTCAGAGGAGAAGTCGTAGCATGACTCCATATGGAGGATTCCTTTGCCTACACACTCAACTCTCGTATATATGTGTTGTAGACTTCCTCTTTGGGCCATAAATTCCCTTCATCTTTTTTCTTCAGATCATCCTTAAGGGTGGATCACATGTGACTGGTTCTAATTTCTGCATGATGCATTGTGTGTGTATGTGTGTGTGTGTGTGTGTGTGTGTGTGTGTGTGTGTTTTGTTATAATTCCATTGCTATAACATAGAATTCCTTTGGCCATGATATGTGGAAGTATGAACTGAGAAAACAAAAGCTCTCAACTCTTCCTGGGGAGATTACCGCTCTCCTCTTGGCTACTCTCATTTTTGCGGGTGGAAGAATGCAAGTCAGCCCACAGGCCTGCCGTTTTTAGTTCCTTGTTGGGTCTCTCTCACCGGGGCCCGACTTAATTCCTTCTCTTGACACTGGATAATCTGATGCCTTTCCCCACTCAGGTACCATAAATTCCCTCTCTGAATGATATATTCTACTTAACAAATGAACTTTGATAAGCAAGATAGTAATAGCGCATGGGCACAATAGAGAAAGTGTTCTAGTTGCTTCTGAAAAGTTGCTTTAACGAAGACAGAGATCGTTAAGATGGTCTTATTCGTGCCAGTTATAGCAAATGCACCACGGTATTGGGAAGAAGAGTGAGCGGCTTGATGAGCAATGTGTGGACAGTTTGTGCTATAGGGGCGGAGGGGAGGGACGCGTGAGTCGGCAGAGCACAGAGGATTTCTAGAGCAGCAAAACTGCTTTGTCTGATGCTCTCATGGTAGACACGGGTCATGACACATTTGTCCAAACCCAAGGGTATGCACCACCAAGAGTGAACCCTAATGTAAACTCCGGACTCTGGGAGACGATACTGTGTCACTGTAGGTTCACGGATGGTAACAAAGGTACCACAGGGGCCTAGGACCGATGGCGGGGGGAGGGGAAGTTGTGTGTGTGCAGAGAGGGCTCTCTGGAAAATATCCATACTCTTTTGCTCAGATTTGCTGTGAATCCGAAACTGCTCTAAAAAGATGAGACTATTGAAAAATGAACAAAAATACTCCGAAGTTTATGCTCCTTTATATCTTAGAAGCCTCCAGAAGATGAATTGAAATTTTCTTTCTCTGATTCAAACTGAAGTCATCTCTTTGGGAATCTGTGGGCCCAAGGGCAATACTTCTCTTGCCTCACTCACTCGTTCTCTCCTTTGATAAGCATTAAAAAGCTATAAATTCAATTATTCTCTTCGACTTCCCTAACATTGCCTTCCCGTTTACCTCCAGGTTTGAAGTTTGAGGAAATCCAAGAGAGATTTGGCGAGGAGTTCTTCACTATATGCTTCGATGAGAATGAGCGAGTCCTTCGAGCTGTGGGCGGGACCTTGCAGGATTTCTTTAACGGCTTTGACGCCTTGTTGGAACACATTAGAACTTCTTTCGGAAAACAGGCCACGCTGGAGTCGCCGTCATTCCTGTGCAGGGAGCTCCCCGACAGTGCTCTGATGCTGCACTATTTCCACCCCCACCACACCGTGGGGTTCGCGATGCTGGGGATGATCAAGGCCGCAGCCAAGAAGATCTACCGGCTGGACGTGGCTGTGGAGCGGGTGGCCGCTGAGAAGCTGGGCTCCGACGCTTCGACGCCCGGCAACTGCAGCTGTCTTACCTTCCTTATCAAAGAACGGGAAAACACCAACGTCCCGAAGAACCTTCCCCAGGGTTCCTCCCACGTGCCCGCGGACCTCAGAATCAGCATCAGCACCTTCTGCAGAGCTTTCCCATTCCACCTGATGTTTGACCCGCACATGTCCGTCCTCCAGCTGGGGGAAGGCCTGCGGAAACAGCTGCGGTGCGACACTCATAAAATGCTCCAGTTCCAGGACTGCTTCGAGATCGTGTCCCCACGGGTGCAGGCCGCCTTCGACAGGGTCCTGCTGCGCCTGTCCACCCCCTTCGTGATCAGGACCAAGCCCGAGGCTTGTGGCACTGAGAACAAAGATAAGGTAAGTGGCCACGGGCTGGAGCTGGGTGATGGGAGCTGGAAGAGTGCGTAATTATTCTAGTAAATTACGTGCTGGCTGGCTGTCCTGCTAATTATTTAGGCAAGAGAGCTTAAAGTGCCATTTCGGAAGTCACTAGTGGCTGGATATATGTAGAAAGGTTTGGCCTTCTTCCCAGCCATTTTGCATAGTGTCTGCCTCTTCCATTAATTTATTTCTGCATATAAAAAGAAGACACTTATTAATACCAGCCATAGTAATTACAGAAATGATAGGACTCCCTAAAAACCTGGTACTGTAAGCCCATGACTAGTTCACCGATTTCGAAGTCAACCTAAAAAGACAGATGGTAAAACCAAATCCCACAACCTGGGTCCTGCTTGTCTTCTCCTAAAAGAAATGGGGGTGAAAAGCTAGCTCCACTTCGAATGTGCTCTGCTTGAAATTTCATAATCGCGGAACATCTGGTTTATACCTATTTTTGGCTCAGTTTGCCAAAGAATGGATTTTCTAAAAGTTGGGAAACTAAGGGACGATCTCAAGCCTTCTTTTCTAAGTAGAGTTTAGTATTGAAACAGAGACTCCTTCAGAACATGACCGCGATGTGGAGAACATGGTGACCACTAAATTATTGCGAATTTCTTGGAAGCCCCTTTTTGGAAAGTCTGGGTTATAAAGTATAAAGAAATAAAAAGCTAAAAGGTGAATCTTAAATCCATTTACACAAATGTGTTCCTTCAGGTGAATTTTTTTTAGGAGAAGTCTGCATTAAAATAATGAAATGTAAAGCAAAGTTAATCATTACTCTTTGAAATATAATAGTAAACAATAAAGATGCTACTGTTCTGGCGTAGACGCATGCATGTATGTGAGGTCCGCTTTCCGTGGAGCCGGTCAGTATTTTGTATTGAGGACAGTAAAGCTCCTGTAGGTGAGTCAGCTTCTTCCCAAGCATTCTGGGGGAAACCGTTGGCTTTTGGAAATGAACAGGCTGGTTTGGGCTAAAAGGAAGAGTTGTAGAGATGATTAAAATGAATATTAAAATGAATGAATGAAAAATCCCATTTTCTGGAACACCTGCCATCCGAAGTAAACAAGGGAAAAGCCTCCTGGAAGCAGACCCAAGACATTTCTGAGGATTTTATATAGCATTCGTGTTACAACTGATATTTATCATTTTGAAATTCAGTGGAAAAATTTTCAACAAAATGCTTGCAAGCTAGGAACAATGCCCATTTCTTCAGGGTGACCGGGTCCTGTGATTTCTCATTTTTCATCATTTATGTTCAGTGATTTCAGAACATCTGCGGATAAACCTGAAATTCCAGCTAGGCACATTTGGATATTTTAGTCTGAATGAATTGTTATTTTTTCTATGTGATGACACAAGTTTTAAATCACATGTGCATATTTTTCTATATATTTACATGTTCAGCGATTGCTACCCACTTTGAAGCTGTTTAGAAAAGAGGAAAGCTGTTAAAGGTGTGTTTTTGCCCATAGTTGCAGTTGATTTAAAAGGGGAACTATTCTATCTTGGAATTTAGAGAATATTAAAGCTGTCTGTTCTGTTTTACAGAAGTGAAGTGTTTGGTTAGAAGGGTTTGAGCAGTTTTGGCCTTTGAAGTCGAAGTTAATATTTTTGAAAATGTGTCTGAGGTGGATGGTATTATTACCCATGTTAATTGCTGTATATTTTGTAGAGTTGAGAAAAATTAATTCGGTTTAAAGGGATGGTTTCAGATTTTCCCCCTACATTTCATCTGGCTTGTATTTCTGTTTAATTTGTATACCAGGGTAAGGAATCGGCATCATGAAATGATGACTCAAATGTCAAGGCCCCCTGCCAGTTCCAATAATAAGGCACAGTTCTTCTCATTGAGAAGGTGCAGTTATAACTTAAACATGGCTGTGGCAGTTTAAAAAGAAAGCAATAGGCTGGGGTTTTAGTTGGAATGAAGACGGTAGTCCTCTCATCCCTGTTTCCATTTCTGTCCATTCACCTGGCTTCGCCACGTGGGACATTTGGGAAGCCGTTGTTGGCCCAAACTGGAGCTGTGGTCCATAAAGTTAGGGCACAGAGTCTTAGGCAGATGAGAAACGTTTTTCAATTACTCTTTCCAAATCCCAGATTTGCATTTTCTGAACACATGGAAAGAGGAAAGAGAATCAAGGTTAAAAGTTATGGGTCTGTTGATAAATTTGACCTTGATATTCATTACTTTCCCCATAAGAGCGCTTGTTAATAAGTAACTCCATGTTGTCTGAAGCTTTTAACTGTTGACTGGGCCTTGATAAGAAAGGGCAATTTTTAAAATGATTTAGTATATTCCTTGGTCTAACAATGAAGGCTTTCAAGATAATTTAACTATTTTGGCTATGCCCTTAATACCAATGAACCACCACTCCTGCAGTCAAAAAAAAAAAACCCCAAAAAACACAATACCCATACCCCCAAAAAATGAAAACCTAGAAGCTACTCATGCGGTTGAGTGGCAGTAATTCATTGGCAGAATGAACTGTAAAGTTTTGCTAAACCACGATCTTCGCCGGTCTGTGCCGTCAGTCGTTGGTTAACTATAGACTGGAGATAGAACATGCTTGTGAGAAATTTGGTGTTACAGGAATGAAACAGAAAGCCAGCATCCTGGTTCTAGAGGATTTGCATCTTGATTGTGCACTGATGAGTTACAAAGTCAGAACGGTTGGTTACCAGAAGGGAGAATGTCACTGAGAGACATCTGATGCAGTCATCAGTGGCAGGCTCCAACTCCACGGAGTTCTGAGATCAGGAGGGACTCTTCGAGATGGACCGGCCGAGCTTTGGATCCCATCATTTGGCTCCCTGTGTGCCTTCTAAGCCATCACCCAGGCCTTCCATCATCTTCTCTCTCTCTCTTTTCTTGTCCTCCCACATGGCGTGGCTGTGTTTTTATCTTTCCTTAAAGCTCAACTTCTTTTCATCATCTTCCCTTATCAGATGTGAAGCATTACAGATGAATGAATTTGTTCATTATTAAAAAGAGTACAGATGGAGCATTGGGAATTAATGGTGTATTGTTGATCTATTTTAAGATTTTTTTTTTTTTTAGAGAGAGAGAGAGAGTATGAGAGGGGAGAGGGTCAGAGGGGGAAGTGGACTCCCCGCTGAGCAGGGAGCCTGATGCGGGACTGGATCCTGGGACTCCAAGATCATGACCTGAGCTGAAAGCAGTTGCTTAACCAACTGAGACACCCCGGCGCCCTGTCAATCTACTTTAATTTGTGCTGCGCCTCATTAGGTCATTCAGATCTCACCATTGTTCTGAAAATTTGGAAGTTTGTTACCTAAATCTTTCGAGGCATCATGGTGCGTTTAAGAAGAAATTTGTTGGAGTCCAAAGTGCAGTTTGAAGGTTCCCGTCTAGTCCTATAAATCAAATATTGACATAGATTCCAAAGCCTGGTTGTGCGGAGGAGGCTGTTAGAAACTGGAGGAATGGCACCGAGCCTCCTTCTCTGCTTTGTAAGGTGACGGTGTGTGAGGGGAGTGGCAGCAGCCTGGGGGAGGGGCGTCTCTACACCCGAGGTTTTAGCAAGTCCCTATAATCTGAGCCTCAGATGAATACATCTGGAAATTAAGGAACCTAGATGAATAATTACTAATTTTACCCCTTTACAAGTCATCTTGAACATGTGTAAATTTATAGGAAGTCATTGGGTCATGAAACATCATCATCCCTTTGATTGAATGGAACATCATCATCCCTTAAATGAATTCAGGTACATTTCAAAGAGAAGAAGAGGGGAGTCTGATTTCTCAACCATGAAGACCTCATCCTATTATCAGGACTAGGTTAAAGTACTTCTCCGACAGCTGAGGCTGCCTCCCTCACACACTTATTTGTGAGGTTTAAATGACAGTCCATGTCACATTTTTCTCTCTTCAGCCCCAGCGTGGATCACTGAATATTTGTTGATCATTACTTCTGCCGTTACTGTCGTCGTGCACCCTCGCAGCCTTGGTCCTGTCTCTTCTCTGCACTTGCTGCCTTAGAGGAGAAACCACTGGACATCAGTAGCTTTAAAGATTTTAGAGAAATAGCAAGCCTACCTCGTAGCATCTCCCTAAAATACAACTTGGGGATCTGCTTCTTTATAGACTGTTAATTGTTTTACAATCACTGGTCTCCTTTTCAGAGTCACTAAAGTTTGGAATCAAGTTTTTATCACCTGTGGTGGTGCCAGTGGGTTCCAAAGTAAAATGGGCAGGTTCGCCTGGGTGCAAACTGAAATAGCAGCAGGTTTGAGAAACAATAAACAACACGAGTTCTTTTGACATTTTTTTCTTAGTAGCAACGCTTCAGAGAACTTTAATAACATTGTGGAGGGAGTCCAGCTTCTGAAGCGCATCAACCCTACAATGGTGCCATGGCCTTGTTACTCCTCTTACCTTTGTTCTCAGGGTGGGAACTGGGGAAAGGCTTTAACCACAACACATTTCTTTGGCAATCCCTAGAAATAGTGTCATAATTGTCTTACTAATTAGAAGCTGCAAAACAAATGCTCGGAAATCGTTTCAAAGAATAAAGGAGGAATTAACCTCTGATTTTCTGTGGTCAGCTCAGGTTCCGAACTAGTCCTTTCTCTTTCCTGGACATGGCCCATCTTCTGACATGGTGATTGAAACACTGAAAATGTTTTTTGAATCTTACCATACCATAATGACACCATTGAAAGACAGAGTTCACCTGGCTGCCAAGAGTACATATTTGAGGGGCACCTGGGTGGCTCAGTGGGTTAAGGCCTCTGCCTTCAGCTCAGGTCATGATCTCACGATCCTGGGATCAAGCCCCGCATCGGGCTCTCTGCTCAGCGGGGAGCCTGCTTCCCCCTCTCTCTCTGCCTGCCTCTCTGCCTACTTGTGATCTCTGTCTGTCAAATAAATAAATAAAATCTTTAAAAAAAAGGAATACGTATTTGACTTCAATGTAAACTTAATTTGGGAAAAGGTGAGCGTTTCTCCTCTTTTCATGTCAAAACATTCTGCTATAGAATTTCAAATATTGAACAGTAATTTTCATGATGGACAAAATGCCATTGGGACTTTCTCTATAAATTAGCATTAGAGAACATAGACATAACTTCATGCAGAATTATCTGGAGTTTGCTTTGCTTTTGTAGTTACAATTCAGATCTTTACTTTGTTTGTTTGCTTATTTATTTTTCTCTGGAATTGCTCCCTGACCATAAGCTGCCTTTTCAAGTAGGTTGGACAAATTCAGATTCTGAGGCAGGTGTTGCTGAAGTTCATCCTGGTTCTTTTAGTTAAAAAAAATACCTATAATGTTAAAATCCCTGTACAGTGCTTGGTTACCGTATAGTTACTGAATTCTGTGTAGTCAGAGGACAAGGTCGATGTTACCTGGTGAATTATATATTCCCTGAGGAGATCTTCATGCTTCAAGTGCCCTTTTTACGTGTTTTTATTTTTGTTATCAGGAAAGATTGCACCCTTGAACTTACAAAGGAGCTGCCTTGTACCATAGATCAGACATTGCTGAGTTCTAGTATGGTATCTTCTGGGTGGGGAGGCCTGGCCCCTTTCGGCACAAATTGTTCAGAATCTTTAATTGCTCCTTTGGTTTTTAACTTAGAATCATTTCATTTTAGCTGATATCTTTCAGTCTCAGGAAATTAAAAGCTGAAAAGCTGTTTTGAATTCATTGCCTGCCTCCCCATTTTTAATGCGCTCTCTTGATTCACACACATGTTTTTCATAAGTCTACAGTGCAGTGATGTTTAGTAAAGGTATGTAATTGTGCAACTCTCACAGTACGGTCTTAGAACATTTTATCACCCTCCAGAGTTTCCTGTGCCCATCTGCGCTCAGCCCTCGCTTGCACTCCTGACCCTGGGCGACCACTGGTCTGTTTGCATCTGTGTACATTTGTCTTTTGTAGATGTTTCTTAAAAATGTAATCACACAAATATGTCAACTTTTCTTATCTGGCATAATGTTTTTGAGGTTTATCCATGTCGTATGCATGAGTAACTGTTCCTTTTTAGTGCAGCGTTCTGGTGCACAAATGTACTGCAGTTCTGCTTTGTTTTTTAACCCACTCACCAGTGGATGGACACTCGATTGTTTTCAGATTTGGGCTGGTAGGAATAATGTTGCCGGGAACATGTGCATGGGAGTGTTTCTGTCGGATACGTTTCCATTTCTCCTAGACCGATTCCTAACCGAGGGATTGCTGTGTCATGCTAAGTTTAACTTTTTAAAGGAATTGCCACACTGTCGGACAAAAAGGTTTTGCCATTTCGCATCTGACCAACATAGGCGGGTTCAAGTTTCTTTCTTTCTTTTTTTTTTTTTTATTTATTTATTCGGCAGAGAGAGAGAGAGATCACAAGTAGGCAGAGAGGCAGGCAGAGAGAGAGAGGGGGATGCAGGCTCCCCACACCAAGCAGAGAGCCTGATGTGGGGCTCGATCCCAGGACCCTGGGATCATGACCTGAGCTGAAGGCAGAGGCTTTAACCCACTGAGCTACCCAGGTGGCCCGGGTTCAAGTTTCTTCACATTCTCACCAACACAGGGTATTGGTGCTCTTCTGGACCATGACCATCCTGGTAAATGTGAAGTAGACTCTTGGGTTTTAATTTACCTTTGCCCCATGACTAATGCTGTGAAGCATCTTTTCCTGTGCATATTAGCCATTGGTATAATTTCTTTGATTAAATGTCTAATCAAATGTTTTGCCTATCTCTGTGTTGTTTGTCTTCCTATTGAATTGTATTTTTTTTTTAATCTATACATTCTGGATATTATGTTGACTTCCAAAGTAACTGTCTTTTGAAGCACAAAGGTGTCATGATGGTACTATTATTTGCTTTTGATCTGATAGCTAACAAGTCTTAGTCTAACTCAAGGCCATAGAGATTTTCCCCTTTGTTTTCTTCTAGATAGTTTATAATTTTAACTCTTACATTTAGATTTGTGATTCACTTTGAGGCATGCTTTGTGTATACCATGAGGGTCCAAGTTTTTGTTTTTATTTTTTAATTTTTTTGCACATGGACATCTAGTTGTCCCAGCAATTTTTGAAAAAATGTTTTCACCACTGAATTGGCTTTGCAACCTTGTCAAAAATCAATTGTGACCATACATTTTTTTCTAGCCTTTCTGTTTGTCTCCATTTTTTTTAAAAATAACTAACTGTATGGTGAAAAGACAGTGTTTTTTTGTTTTTTGTTTTTTTGTTTTTTGTTTTTTTAAGGATTTTATTTATTTGACAGAGATCACAAGTAGGCAGACAGGCAGACAGAGAGAGGGGGGAAGCAAGCTCCCTGCTGAGCAGAGAGCCCGATGTGGGGCTCGATCCCAGGACCCTGGACCATGACCTGAGCTGAAGGCAGAGGCTTTAACCCACTGAGCCACCCAGGTGCCCTGATAACAGTGTTGTGATTACTGTATCCAAATAGATCTTGCAGTTGTGTATTTTAAGTCTTTCGAGTTTGCTCTTTTTCAAAGTTGTCGGCTATTCTTGGTCCTTTGTGTTTCCATGTAAATTTTAGGGTACACATGTCAATTTCTAAAACAGCTTCTAGGATTTTGATAGCGATTGCCCCAAATCTGTAGGTTCATTTAAAAATATAGCTGTCTTAAAATTACTGAGTCTTCCATTCCATGAAGATATCTCTCTCACTTAATTTAGATCTTCTTTAATTTTTGTCAGCAAAGGTTTTTTTTTTTTTTTTTTTTAAAGATTTATTCTAGAGAGAGTGTGTGCAAGTCAGTGGGGGGAGGGACAGAGGGAGAGGGAGAGAGAGGATGCTCAGGAAGGCTCCCTGCTGAGGGAGGAGCCCATTGTGGGGCTCAATCCCAGAACACTGAGATCATGATGTGGGCCAAGATCTGGAATCGGAGGCTTAACTAAGCTCCTAGGGGCCCCAGTCAACACAGGTTTTCTAGTTTGCAGTGTACAAGTCTTGTACTTTTTTTGTTTTGTTTTGTTTTTCTTTCTTGATATAACATAGAGAATGTTATAAAATTATATTTTTATTAATATATAGAAATAGAAATTATTTTTGTATATTGATCTTGAGTCCTGTGGCCTTGCTAAACTCATATTCAAGTAGTTTAATATTATAGAATAGAAGAAATGCTATTTTTTGGACGGTAGATTCTTTAGGACTTTTTACATAGGAGGCTGTGTAGTCTGAGAGTTAAGGTAGTTGTCCTTTTAACTTTTAAATTTATCTTTGTCTCCCTCCTTCCCAGTGTCCCTTCCTTCCCCCTCCCTCTCCACCTCTCCTTCCTATTACACTGGCTAGAAGCTTCAGTCCGGTGTTGAATAGAAGTGGTGATAGTGGATATCCTTGCCTTTTTCTGAACTTAGAAAAACATTCAGTCTTTTATTTATTTATTTATTTATTTTTTTGACAGAGAGAGACACACAGAGAGAGGGAACACAAGCAGGGGGAGTAGGAGAGGGAGAAGCAGGCTTCCCGCTGAGCAGGGAGCCCGATGTGGGGTTCCATCCCAGGACCCTGGGACCATGAGCTGAGCCCAAGGCAGACGCTTAATGACTGAGCCCTCCAGGCACCCCATTCAGTCTTTACCATAGATGTGTTAGCTGTAGATTATGTATGTTCTTTTTTTTTTTTTTTTAAGATTTTATTTATTTTTTTGACACACAGAGATCACAAGTAGGCAGAGGCAGGCAGAGAGAGGGGAAGCAGGCTCCCTGCTGAGTAGAGAGCGCAATGCGGGGCTCAATCCCAGGACCCTGAGATCATGACCTGAGCTGAAGGCAGAGGCTTTAACCCACTGAGCCACCCAGGTGCCCAGTTATGTATGTTCTTAATCAGGTTGAGCAAATTTCTTTCTGTTCCTAGTTTGTTGAGACTTGATCATGAGTAGGTTTTAGATTGTGTCTATTTTCTCTATCTTTTGAAATGGTCTTATGGCTTTGCCCTTAATTCTTTTAATAGGACATATAATATTAACAATTTCCAGATGTTGAATTAAAAATAAAATCTTGGGATAAATCCCCCTTGGTCATGTTTACATGTTATAAACCTTTTTATATGTTGCTGAATTGGGGTTGCTAATATTTTGTTAAGGATCTTTGCATCTTTGTTCATGAGAGCTATTGGTATATAGACATTTTTTTTTTTTTAAACTTTCTCGTTCTTGTTTTTTTTTTTTTTTTTTAAAGATTTTATTTATTTGACAGAGAGAGATCACAAGTGGGCAGAGAGGCAAGCAGAGAGAGAGAGAGAGGAGGCAGCAGGTTCCCTGCAGAGCAGAGAGCCCGATGTGGGACTCGATCCCAGGACCCTGAGATCATGACCTGAGCTGAAGGTAGAGGCTTAACCCACTGAGCCACCCAGGCACCCAGTTATATATGTTCTTAATCAGGTTGAGCAAATTTCTTTCTGTTCCTAGTTTGTTGAGACTTGATCATGAGTGGGTTTTAGATTGTGTCTGTCTATTTTCTCTATCTTTTGAAATGGTCTTATGGCTTTGCCCTTAATTCTTTTAATAGGACATATGATATTAACAATTTCCAGATGTTGAATTAAAAATAAAATCTTGAGATAAATCCCCCTTGGTCATGTTTACATGTTATAAGCCTTTTTATATGTTGCTGAATTGGGGTTGCTAATATTTTGTTAAGGATCTTTGCATCTTTGTTCATGAGAGCTATTGGTATATAGACATTTTCATTTCTTTTAAAAATTTTTCCTGTGCCCATATGGGAACACTGCTGCCGCACTTGAACCATAAGGCCAATAGCGCCTTTGGATTTCCCTTTTTTCTCTGAGCAGCAACTGCGTTAGGGGGCCGGTGGAGGACTCCAAGATCATTAGATTACTAGCGTGTCATTGTTGTTACATCCACACCACAGGATACGTCCCCTAAGAGAACACACAACAGTTGTCACAGTAAACTTGACCCTGTATTCATCAAAGGAGGACCCCAGAGCCTGCTGATCTTGCTCTTGCTTGTGTGGTAGGAAGATAGCTTGGGTGGTGCGGATAATGGCTGTCTTCCTGAAGATAGCGGAGGCCTGGCAACACAATACACTGGATTGTCTTTTCTCCTTCAGACACATTCATCTCTACTCCTCAAGGATTCTGAGATTTGTTGTTACTGAGTTCCATAACACCAATCACAGCCTATTTCTTGATTGTGGTAGCAAGTCGTTCTTTAAGCTATGTTGTCTTTCTTTTTTTCAAGTGGATTTTTTTTTTCAAGTGGATTTTATGACAGTGTATAATTATTTTGATTCTGATTGGAAGAGTTAGCTTTACACATGTCTTGGTTGGGCCTCTTCTTTGAGCAAGCTCAGAATGGGTGCTGAGAGGCAGTATTGTGTGTGATTAAGATTGGAGGCTCCAAAAGTTTATTTTGGCTTTTGTTTCCTTTGCCTTTGGAGACATATCTTGAAAGAAGTTGCTGTGGCTTATATCGAAGAGATTACTGCCTATGTTCTCCTCTAGGATTCTGATGGATTCCTGTCTCACGTTGAGGTCTTTTATCCATTTTGAGTTTATCTTTGTGTATGGTGTAAGAGAATGGTCGAGTTTCATTCTTCTACATATAGCTGCCCAGTTTTCCCAGCACCATTTATTGAAGAGACTGTCTTTTTCCCACTGTATATTTTTTCCTGTTTTGTCGAAGATAAACTGACCATGGAGTTGAGGGTCCATATCTGGGCTCTCTACTCTGTTCCACTGGTCTATGTGTCTGTTTTTATGCCAGTACCATGCTGTCTTGGTGATCACAGCTTTGTAGTAAAGCTTGAAATCAGGTAACGTGATGCCCCCAGTTTTATTTTTGTTTTTCAACATTTCCTTAGCGATTTGGGGTCTCTTCTGGTTCCATACAAATTTTTGGATTATTTGCTCCAGCTCTTTGAAGAATACCGGTGGAATTTTGATTGGAATGGCATTAAAAGTATAGATTGCTCTAGGCAGTATAGACATTTTAACAATGTTTATTCTTCCGATCCAAGAGCATGGAATGGTCTTCCATCTTTTTGTGTCTTCTTCAATTTCTTTCATGAGTGTTCTGTAGTTCCTCGAGTACAGATCCTTTACCTCTTTGGTTAGGTTTATTCCCAGGTATCTTATGGTTCTTGGTGCTATAGTAAATGGAATCGATTCTCTAATTTCCCTTTCTGTATTTTCATTGTTAGTGTATAAGAAAGCCACTGATTTCTGTACATTGACTTTGTATCCTGCCACGTTACTGAATTGCTGTATGAGTTCTAGTAGTTTGGGGGTGGAGTCTTTTGGGTTTTCCATATAAAGAATCATGTCATCTGCGAAGAGAGAAAGTTTGACTTCTTCATTGCCAATTTGGATACTTTTTATGTCTCTTTGTCGTCTGATTGCTGTTGCTAGGACTTCTAGTACTATGTTGAACAAGAGTGGTGAGAGTGGGCATCCTTGTCGTGTTCCTGATCTCAACGGGAAGGCTGCAAGCTTTTTCCCATTGAGGATGATATTTGCTGTGGGTTTTTCATAGATAGATTTGATGAAGTTCAGGAATGTTCCCTCTATCCCTATACTTTTAGGACTTAATCAAAATCAAAAGCTTCTGCACAGCAAAGGAAACAGTCAAGAAAACAAAGAGGCAACCCACAGAATGGGAGAAGATATTTGCAAATGACAGTACAGACAAAAGATTGATATCCAGGATCTAGAAAGAACTCCTCAAACTCAACACACACAAAACAGATAATCTTATCAAAAAATGGGCAGAAGATATGAGCAGACACTTCTCCAATGAAGACATACAAATGGCTTTCAGACACATGAAAAAATGTTCATCATCACTAGCCATCAGGGAGATTCAAATTAAAACCACATTGAGATATCACCTTACACCAGTTAGAATGGCCAAAATTAGCAAGACAGGAAACAACATGTGTTGGAGGGGATGTGGAGAAAGGGGAACCCTCTTACACTGTTGGTGAGAATGCAAGTTGGTGCAGCCTATTTGGAGAACAGTGTGGAGATTCCTCAAGAAATTAAAAATAGAGCTTCCCTATGACCCTGCAATTGCACTACTGGGTATTGACCCCAAAGATACAGACGTAGTGAAAAGAAGGGCCATCTGTACCCCAATGTTTATAGCAGCAATGGCCACGGTCGCCAAACTGTGGAAAGAACCAAGATGCCCTTCAACGGACGAATGGATAAGGAAGATGTGGTCCATATACACTATGGAGTATTATGCCTCCATCAGAAAGGATGAATACCCAACTTTTGTAGCAACATGGACGGGACTGGAACAGATGATGCTGAGTGAAATAAGTCAAGCAGAGAGAGTCAATTATCATATGGTTTCACTTATTTGTGGAACATAACAAATAACATGGAGGACATGGGGAGTTAGGAGAAGGGAGTTGGGGGAAATTGGAAGGGGAGGTGAACCATGAGAGACTATGGACTCTGAAAAACAATCTGAAGGGTTTGAAGAGGTGGAGGGGGTGTGAGGTTGGGGGAACCAGGTGGTGGGTATTAGAGAGGGCACGGATTGCACGGAGCACTGGGTGTGGTACAAAAACAATGAATACTGTTATGCTGAAAATAAATTAAAAAAATGATAAAAAAAAAAAAAAAGATTGGACGCTCCAGGACAGAACTTCCCAAGTTCAAACACTGTCTCTGTCATTTACTAGCTGGATGACCTTGAGCAATTTAACTTTTAAAAAAACTTGTGTATCTTGCAGCCTCATGGCCCTGGCTGGTGGGCCTTTCTTGTCCCCTCTCATTTTCTTTGCAACAACTATCACATTCTTCTGATGTTTACAAATAACGTTACCACTTGTTTCCATTTTACCAACAAACTTACTTAATGGTTCCTTGGTGGTTTTCTGTATCTTTAAATCTTGGTTTTGATGTAGTATACATTGGCTAATTGAATTAAGAAAAATTGTGGTTTTAATTAAGCCCTACTCTCGTTCTTAAATTTGTTATTCATTCTTAATGTGGTTTAATATTTAAAGTGTGTGTGTGTGTGTGTGTGTGTGTGTGTGTGTGTTTATGCAAATCGCTCAAACCGTACTGGGATACTGAAAGATATTAAATGCCTTGTGTGAAAATATTCATAAGAAGGTTGTGGAAACTGCCTTCAAATATTTGAAGAGCTATCAAATAGAAGAAGGATACTATTTATTCTGCTTTATTTCAGAAGGGAAAACGAGGATTGAATTGTAGGTGATAAGGGAGTAGATCTGGTTCAGGATTAAGGGGATTCTTTCCAACAATTAGATATATTTAAAACAAAGTGAGTTGCCTTGTGAGATAGTCAGCTCTGCAGAGCTTGGGAGTTCCAAAATATCTTAAATGACAACCTCTTAGAGATATTTTATTGCAGATTCAGAGAAGGCACCCCAAGATCTTCATAGGTAAATAATACCATATTATTTTTATAATGCTGTTTTAGGACGTGAGAGTAGTACCTTTTTCTTTTTGTCTATCAGTCACATCAGCTGACATTTACTGTGCTTACCACTCGACAGGTAGCACTCTGCTCAGTTTTATGTTTTTATTTATTTATTTTTTTGTCTGAGTATAGTCGACACACAATATTACATTAGTTTCGGGTGTACAGTGTGATGATACGACAAGCTTGAACATGACCCTAGCTCATTAAAAGGGAAGCTGCCATTACACTGGACACTGCACCCCCTCCCATCCACTCAATTTGCCTTCTCCCCTCCCCTCTGGCAACCTATAGTCTATTCTCAGGGTTTACGTGTCTGTTTTTGCTTTATGTTTGTTGATGCATTTGATTTTGCTTCTTGAGATCCCACATATGAGAGAAATCATACCATAGTTGTCTTTCTCGGTCTTTCTCAGTCTGACTGACTTCACTTTCAGGCTTTCTATGCTATTATGAGAATCAACTTGGATACCATTTTCTTTTCACTGTGGATATGCTTTCACTGGGAAAACTCATGACTTTGTGAGATAGACAGTTTTGCAAAAGCTATAATTCTACTGATCAGTCCTTGTTCTCTTAAAATGTAGTACATGGTGCCCTGGAAAATTCAACTCACTAATATGTCTTTGACATGCCCCTTTGTTTGGCAATCAGTTTCCACTCCTCAAAATGCAATGAAAATCTGATTTCCATGACCTGTTATGGATAGTAAAACGTAGTAAAAGCTGCCTTTTTCGACTTACAGGTGTACTTTGTAAGAAAGTTATTTATTTATGCTTTTTAGTATCTGTGACGTTGAGCATTAGTCAATCTTGAAATAAGTCATTAGGAGACTTTCATAAGTTTATTGAGGCTTATTTTTTAGAAAATAACAATTTTCAATTTCTAGTTTGTTGGTGGTTAAAAACTGATTTTTATTAGGTTGGTCTGTTTCTGTGGTTCTTTTGAAAAATAAGATGGGGAACCCTTTGCTGTGTTTCACAGTGTTTCCTTGTTTTGTGAGAGACGGAGTTGGAGTTCACCGCATTGTGTTTTTCTGGAAAGAATCACAGTATTTGTGTTTGAATCCCATGGTTGTCTTGGTTTGTTTTTACTTTTCCTTTAAGATGGTGTGTGTATTTTTCATGGAGGTTCAGAGGAGTCAAAATCTGATCTTAGCTCCAGAGACAAGCAGATAAAAGAAAATTAATCCCTCAACTCTTTCCCTTGAAGGAGAGGTCAAGAACTGTATCTTGTCAGGATAGACTCATCTGTGGTGTTAATGATGGTGAATATCGAGAATGCTTATGAGAACACCTACGACTCCTTAAAATGATTGAGATTTCATGTTTTGTGTCTCAAAATAATGGAATGAGTGAATGGGATAATGCTCTGTTGATCATTGAATGCCAGCTTCAGAAATGCTACCACTTATTAATTATGTCCTAGAATCTATCTCCATCTACATACTCAGAGAATTACCCTAGGATCTGTGGTACCTCGCATGTCCCTATTTTTCTAATTTAGAGATTACTAGAAATGCAACAGATGTACCTCTAATACTAGAATTTGAGTAAACAAGTGTTAGAAAATTTTATAAGCATTTTTACATTGAAAGGATTGTTTGCTACTCAGATACATTTCCTAGGTAGGTTCTACATTATACTAATCTTATGATCTTTCTGAGGCTAGTTATGACAACTGTTTTTAGTGATTTATTTACCACTCAAGTCTGCTCTGTAGTTTTTTTCCATACTATGAGTTTATTATTTTGAAATAATTTACATGTTATTTTTACATTTTATATAAACTCAAAAGGAAATAAAGTTTTGTGCAGTTAGAGCCCTTATTTGAAACCCCCCATTTACAGATAGAAATAATATCTAATAAATTATTTATGGGTTCTGTTTTTGGGTTCTCTCTAATCCTTTTGATATATGTGACTATATTTCTTAGATTTTGTATGTCTGTCAGTTTTTCCACTCATAATTAGATACTTTTTAAAAATTTTATTGTGGTAAGAACATTTAACATAAGATGTACTCTTTAACAGATTTTTAAGTGTATGATACAATTTTTTAAATTAACATAATGTATTATTTGCTTCAGGGGTAAGGGTCTGTGAGTCATCAGTCTTACACAATTCAGAGCATAGTGAATGATACAATATTCTTAACCACAGGGCAATGTACAGCAGACCTCGAGAACTTAGTCCTCTTGCATTACTGAAAGTTTATTCCCATGGCTCTGGGTTTTTAAACTTGAACCCATATTTCTGAATTACAGAAGAGAACGAATAATTTTGTCTGTATGAGAAAAAGGATCCCGATGTTCTATTCCTGATAAGGATCATTGGGCACTATAAAAATGTGTTTGATTTTCTTAAAGAACATTATTCTGGAGACTTTACATCTCGTTTGGTCTCTTGAGCTTTCCCCAGACATTTCTCTGAAGAGAACCGCTGTCCTGCAGTGTGACCTCATGAGTGCCGCCGATGTTCAGGTTACATGGCTGCTTCTCACCACTGTCCGAGAACAATTTAAAGTAATTTAATTTAAAAAATGTGTTTTGAGAGTCTTCTTAACATCTAAATATAGAGTATATGTACATCTGCTTTGTTTCCCTTAACCACTAATTTAATAATTCCAAGGGGAAGAAATTATTAAGTGGGTCTGGTATGAAATGTTCTTTATAATTTGGGCAAAGGTCTGGTGTCGTGTTTCCTGGAGCAAAAAATTTCTCAGAAATTTTGAAATGCTTCTGTTACGTGTGCAAAAATTGGCTTAAGTACTTTATTATTTTCCTGTTTTTATCCTAATAGTTTTTGAGTTAGAATACCTTAATTACATTTACTTTTACCTATTATAGTATCAAAGGTATGAGGATTTTGTGGGTCAACTTTGGGTTATATCCCCTCACTCCCTATCTTAACAGTAATTGCCATCAACAAAATTTATGCCTTATTTTAAAATTTTAAAATTTATTTTATTTGAGATATTCCACTCCCCAATTTGATCTGTCTCCTTTTCTGTTGTTTGTATTCAATGTTTGGGTTGGTTTTCTTGGTTTGGCATAGCTGGGTTGACTATGACACCACTTTTACATATTGTAAATTTGAGTCAATTTTTCAAAAGCACACTTTATGATTGAGAAGAAGCCTTAAAGTGTTCATAGCACAGATGCCAAAGAGTCAGTCATTAGACTAGACATTGATTTATTTATGAACTACATGTGTTGTAGTGTAGAAGGTATTTTTCTTTATGTTTAGTGTGAAATGTCAAAAATCACTTCATTCGCCTTGTCAAAAATTAGGGTAGAAAATTGTCTATTCTATTTATTTTTCCCACTAGAATTAATCAAAACATTAAAAAAATCTATTTTTATTTAACTTAAAGTGAGGCCTACAACTCCTAATACCATTTACCCTTCCAGAAGTAAGGATAATTTACAGTGGTCTCATATCTCTTGAAATAGAGTTGGCTCACAGTAGGAGAAATAAGAATGTTCTCTAAAATTCTATCACTAATGGTGCAGGCATAAAACAGGTTTTGTGTGGCAGTAATTGTGAAGGATTTAAAAAAATATATATTTATTAAAAGAGCGAGAGAGAGAGCATGAGCAGGGGGAGGGGCGCAGGGAGAGAGAGAAGCAGACTCCCGACTGAGCAGCGAACCTGATGCAGGGCTCCATCCCAGGACCTTGAGATCATGACCGGAACTGATGGCAGATGCTTAACAACTGAGCCCCCAGGCGCCCTGGTTACTGTGAAGGATTAATGAAGTTAATCGAAGTTTAAAACTAATAGGAATTTCTTCAGAATTAGTGACTTCCAGTTTCTCATCCAAAATCTTACTATATTAAAAAACAAACAAAACTCGATCTTTGGGACTAAGCCTTTTTGAAAACTTTCTCAGGATTTTAATGTACTTTGGGAAAACAGCTTGTGATAGCCTGATGGATACGTCATAGTTTTTTGCTCCCCTTTCGAGGCTGATGTGACGTATCACATGCTCCTGACCAAGCCCTCTTCTCAACATTTTCTGTGTCTGATCCCATTTAGTTCCCGTAACAAATCTGTGACGTAGGTACTATTGCGAAGGACCACTTCATAGACAGGTAAAGTGAAGTACAGGGATGCTGAGATCCTTGCCAAGGCTCCAGAGCTAGTCCCGGGCAAAGCCAGTATTCGAACCCGAGCAGTCAGGCTCAGTGCTTCTCCTACAGTGTACGGCTCCGAATGGACTTCATCGGTGCAGTCTGCTGGAGACTTATCAAAACAGCGGGTATTTTTTGAGCATTTACTGCAAAAGGGACTGTTTCAGGCACTTATAAAGTTCATATTCTCATACATCAACTTGAGAAATAAATATTTGTGAAGATTATAATTAATACAAAAGATACAAAGAAGTTACTAACTTAATGTCAGCGTGAGCTTATCATATTTTCTTCGAGAGATGCTAACTTTTTAAATATCACATTTAAGTGATTCTTTTGATTGTCCTGTGAGCATGACTATGAATGATAACAAAGTAACCATATTGTCCTCCTCATCATCCTTATTATTGTTATTTTGTGGTATGAGCAAACTGTGTGTGCTGATTCAAGTTTCTTATCTGTTATAAAATCACGTAGGAAATTCCAATACTATCTTGATGGCTTTATAGGATATCCTTAACATCTTAGGTCTACCATCCTCCTCTCTGTTTTATTCAGTAGAATTTTGATACATTGTTACTACCCCCATTTCATATTTTATTATTTGCTAAAATCAAAATTTAAAAAAGTCATTTCCAATGCATCTTACTGTTGTATGTTTTTTAAAAAAGTTCCCATAAGACCGGATATTTCTGCCCATGATCATGTTTTTTGACAATAGCATGTTTAGGGCAATATGAGTTTGGGCTTTCCAGAGAAGTGCTGGCATGTGAGTTCATCCGAGCCAGTCACATGTGTATAACCGGGCATCACGCTTTGTCTTCCTTTCACGTTAGAGTCAGACCTGCCAGCGTCTGTCCATCACACCACCCCTGACAGTGAGTCCTTGTCTGGCAGACAGCAGGCACTCAGGAAATGTCTGCTAAGGGAGGGAGTGAACAATTTTGTAATTCCTTCTGTTTTGTTAAGGCCAAAGTGTGAGGATATATGTCATGGCATTTTGTAAAGTGCTGTTGAATTAGGAAGTATTATTAGATAAAATTAATTCACTCTTTAATCAATGGTCCTATTTAAACTTTCACTGTTAATGGAAAATAATTGGACTACTTAAACAATATTTCTGTAATTTTCTTGTCATCACAATCTGCCCGGCATAAAATGAAAAGGCCAAAAAAGGATCACAAGTAAAATCCTAATAAAGGAATTTTCTGATAATGGGTCCCCATTTATAGATTGTTAGTCCAATTTCAGTCATTCCTTAAAACATAAGTAATTCAGTCTCACTACTACATACTTTTTCATCATCTGTCATGTTTCCCCAATGGATATTCCAAATTTTGACCTTCTGTCTCTTGTCATGTTTATCTCCCTCCTTCCCTTACCATGACGGCCTGTACCTATTTGCTCACTGTGCAGGACAAGAGCATTCAGTCAACACTTACTTCATTTCCAGCCTGTGGGAATACACATCTGGATATGACACAGTTCCAGCCCTAAGGACTCTCTTATCTCTTGTTACCCATATTGCATATATTTTTTATTGTTATTGTTTGTTCCTGTGTGTTTCCCTCATTAACTTGTGAGTGTAAGAACACAGACTCTATCTTACCCACCTGTATGTTTTCAGTACCCCGCATCACCGATGGAATGAATAAACTCATGGAGGCTTCAGCCTTTATCGGGAGGGCACATGTAAAACCATTTCCTGCATAAAGCTCAGCGCAAATTCTTCCTTCTCCGTCATGTCTGAAAGAGGGTAGGTATTTGTTACCACTGTTTTATTGTGGAAGAAACAGAGGAAGAAATGATTTACCCCATGTTGTGCTGATCCCAGAATCATTTCCACGAGGAAAGCAACCTAAGCAAAGGCTAATTGTTCAGAACTGTTATAGGACGAATACTTTTTTTGGAGCTGAATTGATGTGCTCCTGATGATCAGATTCTAACTGGAAAAAGAAATGAGCTTCTTCAGTTCAGTAACTTTACTATTCTTGAGAAGGTGCTTTGTACGAGTCACCAGCTTGTGCTCAATGGGAAGGACATGTGATGAAGGAGCTGTCTGCCGCTAACGAGTCTCCGTCCCGGAGAAGGGCAGGACCAGATTCGTGGTGGCAAATACCTAGTCCATTGTGGTAGTCCTTAAGTGGAAGGGGGTGTTTGCTCTGGCTTGTCTCCTTAGTTACTGTTCGTCAGGTGCTACCATGAGCAAGGCCTTGACCTGGACACATGGTCTCATTTAATTGTCCCAATAGCCCTCTAAGGTCAAACCACTATTCCCATTTCACAGTTAAGAAAATAGATTATGTGAATATTATTTTGTGAGATTATCAAAGACTGAGTAATAAGTTTTTTTTTTTTTAAAGATTTTATTTATTTATGTGACAGACAGAGATCACAGGTAGGCAGAGAGGGAGAAGCAGGGTCCCCACTTAGCAGAGAGCCCGATGTGGGACTCAATCCCAGGATCCCGGGATCATGACCTGAGCCAAAGGCAGAGGCTTAACCCATTGAGACATCCAGGTGTCCATGGTAATAAGTTCTTAACAGAGGAATTAGAGAAGGAAATTGGGAATACAAGGAAGACATTATAATACTGCTCAAGGAAGAACCACTGAAAGCATATTCTTGGGGCACCTGGGGGGCTCAGTCGGTTAAACATCCAACTCTTGGCTTCGGCTCAGGTCATGATCTCAGAGTCCTGAGATAGAGTCTTGCATTGGGCTCCATGCTCAGCCGGGAGTCTGCTTAAAGATTCTCTCCCTCTGCTCCTTCCTGCACTGGTTCTCTCTCTCTCTCTTTCTCTCTCAAATAAATAATCTACAAAAGAAAGAAAGAAAAGAAAAGAAAAGAAAAGAAAGAAAGAAAGAAAGAAAGCATTTTCTTAATATGTGACAGTATTACACCAGAATTACTCTAGTCTTTTAATCATCTTTGAAGCCATGTTTGGATCCCAGTTTGTCTTGAGGATCACATTTCTGGCTCACATCCCTGGGAACTTGAGGAAAGGCCATCTTAGAATGTTCCAGTTGGCTGAAAGTGTGGAAACATCTGAGGGATTTTTCTGGTCAGGTCCAGAAGGAACAGAAATCATACTCCAAGTTCTGGTCTTGGAGCATTTCAGGATATGGGAAATTGAGTTCAGCGAACGTGGAAATAATGATGAGAAATCCATAAACAAGATTTAAAAATAGGTGACTTCCAAGCCCTGTCCCTGGCTTTTTCCCATGGTGTCCCGCAATCACATCACATGGCACATGGACCGTGTGAGACAGGGTAGATGGCAGTTGGCCTTAGAACGTGATACCTTTCCCTGGCTTTAGGATGTATTACATAAATGGATAATAAAAGACGAAAAGGAAAATCAAAACTAGACTCATCATAGGATTCAATGTAGTGCAAATTTCGGAGAAAGTAGAGGCTTCACTGCTTTTTATTAGTAGAATGTCCATGCTTTCAGTAGTTAATGAAGCCCTGAAATGTCATTATTTGAGCATAATTGCAATAAGGACAGTCTGAAGAAGGGAACTCATGAAATAGAGATGATTTAAAAAGAGATGCAATTTTCTGACCCCCAACTTCATTCAGCATTGTGAAAGAAACCAACAGGTTAATGTTCTGCTACTCACTTGAGCTGTTAACAAAGTGTCAGTGAGAAGCAGCTTGTAGGACTTGCTCTCGTGGCTATAAAATTGTCCTGTGTCATTATATTCCATGAATGGCGAACCACTGGAAATGGTGAAGCCATTAAACATGGTTGAGTCTCTTTTAATAGATTAAAATTGCCTGGAAACAGCAATCTTGCTTACACTTTTAATGAGATTTAATAAATTTACACTTCACCCACACTGATACAGTATACATTTTGAATGGATGGAATGTGATTTAATGACTTTTTCATTTATTTCCAGTGATAGAAGTATAGCATTTAATCTGCATTTTTTTGGCGTGCTTATTAATTCAGTTCTGCTCTAATCCTGGTTATATCTGTCTGTCTTCAGTGTGTCGTGTTATGCTGGGTAAATATAGATAGCGTGACCTGTTAAGTTACTTTTTGAAAGATCATGAAAGTGCTGTAACTCTAAATCATTTTGGTGGGGGTGGGAGGACTACGAATTGTAGATTTCTTAAGATCTTGCTCATGTGATAGGGTTTTAAGAGGTTGCATTATCCAGCCTGCTTCATCAATGGACGGGCTCTCATTTTATCCTGAAATGAATGCCATAGTCTAGACGTAGTCTGGGTTGGAAGAGTTGGGAATGCTTGACGTGGAAATCAGGGTTCTTCCAATAATGAACCTACTGCTTCCTCCCTCTCCCTGCTCCCCGGAAACATATGCTTTGGGCTCCTGTTAGATTGGTAGTCAGTTTCCATACCTAGACGTAAACTGTTTTTGTTTTTTTTAAGAATTTATTTATTTGACAGAGAGAGATCATAAGTAGGCAGAGAGGCAGGCAGAGAGAGAGAGGGAAGCAGGCTCCTGCTGAGCAGAGAGCCCGATGTGGGGCTCAATCCCAGGACCCCGAGATCATGACCTGAGTCGAAGGCAGAGGCTTAAACCACTGAGCCACCCAGGTGCCCCTAGACGTAAACTGTTTTAAAATCAAATCATCTGTTCGCCTTTGAATTTTGTCATTGTGTGAATTATCACTGTGAAATCTCATCGTCTTAGTTTTAGCTTATTGTCTAGTTACTGGAATGTTTTTGAACATGATTTTGTCATTACTATATTAGAAATTCCTTGTGGAAGGGTGCATTTTGGTATATCTTCAAGAAGGGAAGAGAAACAGGGGAAAATGTAATCGGGAAATCCTATCAAAAACCTATCCAGTGATGGCATTGTGAAAGTTTGACAAGTAATTGTGTAAATTGTGTATTACATGGTGTTTACTTCCCATTTCCAATGTAGTAAAAATCTCCATTCATATTTATACGTGCTGTCAGAGGTAATTACTAGTAATAATGCATCATAATTACATGATACATCTGTTCCAAGCCTATACAACATCCTTGCTAAATATTTTTCTTTTCTACTGGCTAACCTATATTCTCAACTTTATTTATAAATATTTTTAAGTGAATTTAGTAAAGGCGTTTCTGTGATTGTTGCCATGATTGACAGCTGAAAGCTCTTTTCCATAATTACATTAGTGATGGCTTTCACAGTGCTTTTAATTCTCTTCACAAAATGCCATAAATTGCCAGTAGTAAGCAATAAATCAACCTCGTTTCTCTGTAGTCTCTGGTTATGTACCCTTTGATCCTTCTTATTTTTTTTTAATCTCCTGTAATTTAGTCCCTAGGGCTTTAATGTCTGCTTCAGGAAAAGATGTAAATGGACTATTGGATTATGCCCTGCCTCACCGGACCACACAGTGAGGAACCTGCTAGCTGTCGTTCCGTGTTCGGGCAATGCCTCCCACCCCATGGAGCTTTTCCTGACTCGGGTAAATTTGAACAACCACTCTGTCCTTAAATCTGCTCAGTGCCACCCACATTTCTCCCAGAGTACTTCTGTAACACGCAATGATACTCCCTAAGTATTCTCGTTATACAGCAGAGTAGAAACACCCTTGCATCTGTTTGTGCATCATTGGTCCAGTGTTACTTCCCCAGGTGATGGGCCACGCCCTAGTCCTCTCTCTTTGCCGGTGCCGAGTCTGGCACCGGGTACGTAGAAACACCCAGGACGGGACATGAGTGAAGGGCCCTTCTGCTCTCAGGTCTCTGCTCTAGGGCCCCGCTGACATGGACTTACTGTGTTCTACATGTTTCTCATTTTTCTCCTCCTGTTAATTCAGTTTTACCTCCTGTTTCAATAGGGGAAATTTATTCTTGCTTTTTCTTGATAAATGTGAATCAGAAAAAATAGAGTAATTCTTGGGTGGCTTTTTTGGGGGGGGTCAAGAAAAAAGCTTCTATTTTTTCCTCAAAAGGTTTACATTTGCTTTAAAATGTCACTGGGTCAGTGAAGTTGGCTAAGAGGTACTTGTGGGCTTGTGCTGATGACGATTAGGTTACTCTTATGAGCTGTTGCCTGAAAAAAAATCCGCGCACAGCTGGTTAGGAGGGAGATTCCTACTTCTCTCTCTCTCTCTCTCTCATCTTTAGTATTTTCATATAAAGCACTTTTTCACCTTTAAAATAATGTCAGCCTCTTACACTTTAAAAAAATAAACATGTTGTGCTCTAGTGTTAAGGAAGGTTTTTACAGTTTTCAGGAGGAACAGAGGACTTCTCGGTGGGGGTGAACAGACTAGGGGGCCGGCCAGCTGGCAGACGGCACGGGCTGGGCGGCTGCGTGCCTTGCTTTCTAAGGCCCACACTGGCCCACGTCGGCTGGGCAGGCTCTTGGCTGGGAGAAATGACCCCTAACATGTTGCAGATTTTCGCAAATAGATATAAAACTGCTATCGGTACAGTTCAGCAGCCCTGTGGTGAGCAGGTGCGGCAAACAGGCGATTTTCAGGGAGCCATAAAGACTCAGCCTGAAGCCCTGTGGGGATGGTCCCCAGGAGAAGGTTATGAGTGACCAGTGGAAGTGTGTGTCATCTCTTCCTGCCCCGGACACTCACCAGCCATGCCTTTGGATCAACTTTCTGACAAAAAGTAGGTAAGGGACGGATGTGGGTTAAGTAGAGAGAAAGGGATGGAGGGAGTGAAGCCTGCTTAAAGGACTGTCACCCTCCAGGCCCTTCACCGATTCAACATGCACTAAGTCAATCCTGTGGGTCAAGACATGGTGGCTAGACAGAATGTGGCTAATTTAATTCTTACCACATGGCTGTGAGGCTTGATTTTTTTTTTTTTTTCCTTTGTGACCGAGAACATTGGAGCTCAATGAACTAAAGCGATTTCCGCAGGGCTCTGAAGACCACAGACTGTGGAGTCGGGTCTTCGGGCCCCAGTGCTGAAGCCCCCCTCACAGACTTGCACAAGGATTTACAAGTGCTTACGTTTGTGGGGAATCTTTTCCTAAATTCGACACGGAAGAGGTACCTTCAGCGTAAATGCTTTCTTTCTGAGAGCCGTGGAGGTAGTCAGAGTCCTGGCTTGGAAGACTCCGAAGGGAATGTTCTTCCTAAGATCCATCCATACCACCAGACTGCTGACAAGTTCTCATTGTTCAAGGGAACTAAGTAGTAGTTACAGAAAAGAAAGACCCCAAATATATTGAGAGCTACTGTTTCTTGTGCCAACTGAAGGTAAATCCTTGACAAAGAGAGAGGAAGAAGTGTGAGCAGAAGAATCAAGTGTAATTGACGGTGCTAAGACCGCTGTTGTGTTCTACACACTGTGGGTCATGACATCCGGGGTTGCTGTTGTAGGAAGGAGGAGGGTGCACATCTCAAAGATGCCAATGAGTGTGTGTAATAGCCCACTAAATGACCTAACCAAAAGGGTTTTTTTTTTTTTTTTTTAATTTTATTTTCTTATCTGAGAGAAAGAGACAGAGAGTAAGTGCACAACTCAGGGCTCAATCCCAGGACTCTGGGATCATGACCTGAGTCGAAGGCAGACGCTTAACCCACTGAGCCACCGAGGTGCCCCCAAGAAGTCTTTAACTGAAATTTAAAGTGATAATTAATGTAAAGCTTAGACGAGTCTTGGAAAATCAGGTGTCAGAAGGCAGGGGAAGAAGGATGCCTTTGCTTAGTATCTGACAGGAGAAAGCAGGGAAGAGGAGTCAAGAACAACTTTCACGGTTTCTGAGAGATACACAGTGGTACACATTTGGTGGGTCGTCATAAATTGAAATAGGAAGCATGACACATCACAGTCCCGTGACTAGTTGTTACCGATAACAGGACTGTTACTCCATCGAAAGGTAAATTTTGTTTTAGGAGCCAGAAATAAGAGACACAGATGGACAAAGAAGTAGATGTCTATGTAAACCTATTAGGCAAAACATGGAAGCCTTACAGATACAGTTAGAGAGAAATTGAAGTGGTGGTTTGACGGGAGGATACCCTAAGCAGAAGATGGCCAGAAGATGTGACTGACGCTTCCCCAGCAGAAGTTGTTAGATTAACAGCCAGCTCATTTCCGTGGAGGCACCTCTGTTTTGCCAGTCTTTTGGCAGTGGCGGAAAGCACAGCGCATGGTGGAAGTCATTTTACCTGCTTTGGTGAAAACTCACTCTTTTAGGGTATGGGTATGAAAATACAGGAATGGGTGGAAAGGTTCTTAGTCTTGTTTCTTTCTAGCAATGATGGTGGGTTATGGAAAGGAAAATGGTAAGAATCTTAGAAGAACCTGATCATATCATCCTTAAATTTGTAACAGAGAGGAAAACTGGGTAGAGCAGGAGAACACAAACCAGAAGTTCTGGAAAAGGTGAAAGTATAATTTCATGAAATAAGGTTCTAAAATACTATTTAATGGAAGACTCTCTCTCTCTCCCTCTCCCTCTCCCTTTTTTGGTTTAGCCCACAGACACATATGGCCCCTCTTAGTGTTTAGGAAGACTGGAGTTAATGGGAACACTAAACAGTGAATAAAAAGAAAAAATGATCAAAAATCATTTGAAAAGTCCATATGTACACTTTTATAGTAACTCAAGCTCTTTCATGAATTTTTTCAGTATTCACTCGTAAATTATAAAGCACCTATTATGTGCCAGGCATATAAAAATTAAGATGTTCATCTTTTAAAAGTATTTGTTAAATAATCAGTTATGAATTGCTTATAATCTATTCCTTTTAGCTTCCCCAAACTATTGCTATCTTGAGATTTAAGGAGTCAGTTTAATTTAAAAATACATATTAAAATTTAGTTTTAGCAGTTATTAACATACTGTCTTTAAACTGAAGAATTATTTGGGAACTTTGAATTCATTTCCTTTATTTGTGTGAGAATTTGCCCTTTGTCTAGAAGTGGGAATCACTGGATTGACTTTATAAAACTCCCCTCAGCTTTAAAATAATCTGCATGATTTCAGTGTTAAATCTGGGCTAGATGGGCCAAAATGTTCAGTGTGAGGGATAGATTTTCTCTGGATACTTAAATGCCACCAAATACAAGTAAAAATTTTTTTTATTAAAGTTTTTAACATAATTTTTAGTAAATGGTATTCTATACAGACAGAAGAATATAATATGTAACATTAATGCAAGTTATGAAGAATAAAGGCAAGATAATAGCCTGTGAATCTACTCCTTAATGTGACAATTAAAACATTTCCAGTTTTCTACAAGGCAGCTTGCTGAGTCTACTCTCCTGGCCCCACCCTCTGATCCCACATCACTGCACCTGCTAGGACATGATCAGTCCTCCTGGGTTCATTGTCATCAATGAATGGAAGTTTCATGAATGGAATGTCATCACTTCTGTGATGACATCACTCCTGTGATGTCCAATGAATGTCCAGTGAATGGAAGTCATCACTCCTGGAAATTTTGTTTTTGTTTTTAGTGGCCTTCTAATAATATAAATAATATACACATATATATTTGTATATATGTGTATATTTATCTCCTTAGTATAGTATTTCTGAGCCTTATTAGAATGTAATCACATCAGAGATTTTTGAGTTTAGGAATTAACTAGTTTACGATTCTCTAAGGAGGAACCAAACTGACGTCTTAAAATCACTTCTGTAAATATAACTGCTAATGATCGAGGGAGTACATTACGATCCAGGCCAGGGCTTGATGCTTTGATCGATTACATTTAATAGTATAGCAGAATGAGAACGGTAGGTAGTATATCCCTATTTCACCAATGGGGGATTAGAGAGTCAGTAAATTATAGTATTTATTTTGCATATACAGACTGATAACTTTGCAAGAATGAGATTTTTAAGATTTAGTTTTTGCTAAACAGATATTTTTTTTCCTGTGTAACTAAAATGGATCATGAACAGGGTTGATGTAACAGCAGCTGTCATTTGTGATTTATGAAGTAGTCTAAATTTAATATTTAACTTAAAAAGCAATTTATGTGTTTGACTAAGCTGTCAAATGAATCTTTTGTCTTTTAAGCTTTAATGAAAGGAGTACTTTTTGTGACCAGTGTTTGGAAAGATGATTTCAGAAACAAAGTCACAGCTCAATGTGCTGAGCTTGGTATATTTTGATCATGTTCCTTATGTATCTGAATTTCCTGAGAGCCTTTATTCCCCTTTATGTATTTTTGCAGTGAGAGTGGTGTTAACCATGATAGATTAAATATTCTGTGTATGTAGAAGCTCCTCTGTTTCAGGGTAGGTTCCAGAAGGCTTCCCTGTCCCTGTCCAGTGTGGCTAAAGGGATTTCAGTTTGTAAAGCTTAAATGTATTTCTCACAAACACGTGTGATGTTTAAAATGTACAAATAGTGGGAAATCTTAAAATCAGGCATAGTCTTCTTTTTTCACTTGGTTTACCTGGTTTATCTATATTGAAATTGAGTTGAAGCACGAAGTCCCCTCTTTGGTGATCTCCAGAAGCAACTCAGAAATGCATCAGTGGCTCCGGAGTCCCCAGCAAGACTGTCACCCTATTTCCTTCATGCTCAGGAATACATGTTTACCTTACCCAGGATTAACATAAGAACCCTGCAATAAGAAATATTGTAGTCATGCTTGTAAAGATTTATTTATTTACTTTAGAAACAGATTGATGGTGGGAGTGGAGGAGGGCAGAGCGGGAGAGAGAGGGAAACCTCAGCAGGCTCTTTGCCCAGCAGGGAGCCCGATCTGGGGCTCGATCCCAGGACCCTGAGATCGTGACCAGAGCCAGAATCAAGAGTCCACTGCTCAACCAACTGAGCCACCCAGGTGCTCCTTTTAGTCACACTTTTAAACGTTTTTTTTTTTTTTTTTTTTTCTCATGACAAATTGTTGATTACATAAACATGACACTTGTCACATTTGTTGTGACTTCATCTTAGTGGTTGCTTCCAATTTTGCGATATGTGTTTACAATTAATCTTAAGTCCCCTTTCAAATAACACTATAGTCCTACACTTAGCACAGATAATTTATAGCCTTGTAACACTGTTGTCACTCATTGCACTTACCCATATGCTGTATTCAGACAATACACTGTTACTATTACTGTTTTGAATAAAGTTACCTGTTAGGTCAATTAGGAACAAGAAAAATCATTTTACATTTATTTATTACTTATCCAGCACTCTTATTTTCTTCAAAGGGATCCAAGTTTCTGACCTATATCATTTTGCTCCTCCATGAAGAACATCTTATAACATTTTTCCTGTGGGGCAGGCTTGCTGGTAATGAATTCCCTCAGCCTTTGTTGATCTGACAAAGTGATAATGTCTCCTTTACTTTTGGAGGATGGCTGGATATAGAATTCTAGGTTGATTTTTTTTTTAAATTTTGATACTAAATATTTCACCCTCCTCTCTTATTTGCATTATTTGATCCAAGAAAAGTTGTTGATTTTCAGTTTGTCGAGGTTTTTTTCTTGTTGGAAGGTGGGATGATTACTTCCGGACTCTTTACGTTCACAAAATGGAAGTCCCCTTGTGACTTACTCTTTTTCCTTCAACACACTTTTTACTGTTGGAAAATTCCAAACCTCATACAATAGTCTTAGTTTTCAGTAAAGTAAATCTTTATTTAATCCCCTGGTACTGATTTCTCTTTTTATTAGCACTTTTAATATTGTCACTGTATTTGCACTTAATGGATGTATCTAGTAATATTTTCGAAATATCTCAAAATCAATGACAGAAACAACATGCCACTGGAGACTGTTGACTGTGTTAGTTGACTAGGGCAACTAACCAATGATTCCCATGTCTGTTAGCACCATTTGCTAATGGCACCAGAGTCACTCTGCAGTTAAATTTTATATCTATAAAAATTTGAAATAGGGTCAATATCCCATTAATTATGTTGATCATAGTGGAGCTGTGGATGGATATTTCCTGAGAAGACCTGTGGGTTGGTGTGGTCCAGTAAGTTCAAGGGCATGTCTCTGGAAGTCTGTCTGTCTAGGCACTGATGCTCTCTCAGTAAGTTAAGAGCTCCTACTGTATGCTTCCCTAGTGTTGGGCATATACTTACTGTGCTGTATTTGCTTGTTTGACCTGCCAGTTTCCTGTACTGACAGCTGTTTTGCCCTTTCCCCTTACCTGATATGAATCGAAAATTTGACAAACATGAGGATTCTTCTGGTCTTTATCCAAATGATACACGACAGACAGTACTCAATCAGGTTTAGTACATTTTCTATGTTGTGGCTAAGGGATATTTCGGCCCTCACATACAGAGTATTTTTCCTTACAGGAAATCTATTTGAAATTTAAGAATAATTTACTGGGATAAACTTCACGATTTTATTTAAATAATTTTGAGATTTGAGATAAAGCAGGTCATGACTGTAAATTTGTGTAGTACCCTAGCTCTGCACATGTGTGGCGACTGGATTCGTGTTTTAAAGAACTGCATTTTGATGTGTTTCATAGATGATACAAACGGTGTTGAAACATTCGCTTTTAGATAAGATTCTATTAAAAAAAAAACATTCTGTAGCATAAGCCGAGTATCAATTTCCTTCTGTAACTGTGAGTAGAATGCTGTGTCTAAAGCCAGCAGGTTTCCCTAGGTTTGGCAAACATCCTCACAGTGGGTTTGCCAAATGCAAATAGATTGTATCTATATGATGCAAAAATATTGGGTTGTTAGGATGAACGTAAGGGCAACAGCCGGTGTAGGAAGCAAGCCGACCCGGCTCCTAGCTGACTGCTTTTCCCTGCGCGGTGGTTCTGTGCTCTTCTCTGCTGCTCTGCCCTGTGCGGACAGAACTTCACTCACCCAGGGAAACAACAGGTGTCATTAGGGGGCACAGTGAACAATTTTTTTTTCCTCTTTCTTTTCAAAGGCTGGTATTTCATCTGCATCGTTTTAGTATCCTAGTGCTGTTTGGGCTTGGAGAGATCATTTAATCTATTCTTTTTTTTTTTTTTTTAAGATTTTATTTATTTATTTGACAGAGACACAGTGAGAGAGGGAACACAAGCCAGGGGTGTGGGAGAGGGAGAAGCAGGATTCCTGTTAAGCAACGAGCCTGATGTGGGACTCGATCCCAGGACCCTGTGATCACGACCTGAGCCAAAGGCAGATGCTTAAAGACTGAGCCACACAGGTGTCCCATTAATTCATTTTTTAAAAATTTTATTATTATTTTTTTATTAATTTTTAATTTTTTTATAAACATATAATGTATTTTTATCCCCAGGGGTACAGGTCTGTGAATCACCAGGTTTACACGTTTCACAGCACTCACCATAGCACATACCCTCCCTAATGTCCATAACTCAACCACCCTCTCCCGACCCCCTCCCCCCAGCAACCCTCAGCCTGTTTTTTGAGATTGAGTCTTTTATGGTTTTTCTCCCTCCCAATCCCATCTTCTTTCATTTCTTCTTTTCCTAGCCCCCAACCCCCCACATTGCATCTCCACTTCCTCATATCAGGGAGATCATATGATAGTTGTCTTTCTCCAATTGACATATTTCGCTAAGCATGATACCCTCTAGTTCCATCCACGTCGTCAAAAATGGCAAGATTTCATTTCTTTTGATGACTGCATAGTATTCCATTGTATATATATACCACATCTTCTTTATCCATTCATCTGTTGATGGACATCTAGGTTCTTTCCATAGTTTGCCTATTGTAGGCATTGCTGCTATAAACATTCAGGTGCACATGCCCCTTTGGAGCACCACGTTTGTATCTTTAGGGTATATACCCAGTAATGCAATTGCTGGGTCATAGGGTAGCTCTTTTTTCAGCTTTTTGAGGAACCTCCACGCTGTTTTCCAGAGTAGTTGCACCAGCTTGCATTCCCACCAACAGTGTGGGAGAATTCCCCTTTCTCCACATCCTCCCATTTCCAGCATCTGTCATTTCCTGACCTGTTAATTTTAGCCATTCTGACTGGTGTGAGGTGGTATCTCATTGTGGTTTTGATTTGTATTTCCCTGATGCCAAGTGATGTGGAGCACTTTTTCATGTGTCTGTTGGCCATATGGATGTCTTCTTTTGCAGAAATGTCTGTTCATGTCCTCTGCCCATTTCTTGATTGGATTATTTGTTCTTTGGGTGTTGAGTTTGCTAAGTTCTTTATAGATTTTGGATACTAGCCCTTTATCTGATAAGTCATTTGCAAATATCTTCTCCCATTCTGTCAGTTGTCTTTTGGTTTTGCTAACTGTTTCCTTTGCTGTGCAAAAGCTTTTGATCTTGATGAAATCCCAATAGTTCATTTTTGCCCTTGCTTCCCTTGCCTTTGGCGATGTTCCTAGGAAGACGTTGCTGTGGCTGAGGTCGAAGAGGTTGCTGCCTGTGTTCTCCTCAAGGATTTTGATGGATTCCTTTCTCACATTGAGGTTCTTCATCCATTTTGAGTCTATTTTCATGTGTGGTATAAGGAAATGGTCCAATTTCATTTTTCTGCATGTGGCCGTCCAATTTTCCCAACACCATTTATTGAAGAGACGGTCTTTTTTTTCCATTGGACATTCTTTCCTGCTTTGTCGAAGATTAGTTGACCATAGAGTTGAGGGTCTATATCTGGGCTCTCTATTCTGTTCCTTTGATCTATGTGTCTGTTTTTGTGCCAGTACCAATGCTGTCTTGATGATGACAGCTTTGTAATAGACCTTGAAGTCCAGAATTGTGATGCTACCAAGTTTGGCTTTCTTTTTCAATATTCCTTTGGCTATTTGAGGTCTTTTCTCGTTCCATATAAATTTTATGGTTATTTGTTCCATTTCTTTGAAAAAAATGGATGGTACTTTGATAGGAATTGCATTAAATATGTAGATTGCTTTAGGTAGCACAGACATTTTCACAATATCTATTCTTCCAATCCAGGAGCGTGGAACATTTTTCCATTTCTTTGTGTCTTCCTCAATTTCTTTCATGAGTACTTTATGGTTTTCTGAGTATAGATTCTTAGCCTCTTTGGTTAGGTTTATTCCTAGGTATCTTATAGTTTTGGGTGCAATTGTAAATGGGATTGACTCCTTAATTTCTCTTTCTTCTGTCTTGTTGTTGGTGTAGAGAAATGCAACTGATTTCTGTGCATTGATTTTATATCCTGACACTTTACTGAATTCCTGTGCAAGTTGTAGCAGTTTTGGAGTGGAGTCTTTTGGGTTTTCCACATATAGTATCATATCATCTGCAAAGAGTGATAGTTTGACTTCTTCTTTGCCGATTTGGATGCCTTTAATTTCTTTTTGTTGTCTGATTGCTGAGGCCAAGACTTCTAGTACTATGTTGAATAGCAGTGGTGATAACGGACATCCCTGCCATGTTCCTGACCTTAGCGGTAATTTAATCTACCCTGCCGACAGGATTGTGCTGAGCCCCTTCCCAAGCCTTCACTCTGATGGAAGATAGAGAATCACAGAGTCAAACCCCACCTTTACTGTGGTTATCTCAACTCAAAGAGGAAAATTTAGTTTGTGTGTGTGTGTAAGTAGAAAACAAGAATAGAGGTTTACCTTGTTCCCTATCCTTCAGGGGTATCACTGATAGAGTTCAGGAGAGAATATTCTTTCAAATACAAAGAATATCTGGGTTGCAGGGGAAGGCTTGGGTTTAATTCCTAGAGGAAGTGTTTTTTTTTTTGTTTTTTTTTTTTGTTTTGTTTTGTTTTTTGTTTTTTTTTGTTTGTTTTGTTTTTCATGTTAAACCAAGGGCACAATCAAGTATCTGCCTCTGGGTGGAACGAGCTGACTGGTTTCAGTGCACGTAGAACCCTCTTCCTGCAGACTTGGTGTATTAGCTAGGTTAAGCTATTGCTGTAACAACTGTCACCAATATAGTGTAGCTCAAGAAAGGTTGAAGTCCTTCTTAATTAACAGTGCCTGGCAAATGCTCCAGATCAGGAGAGTGGGGATCTGCTCTTCCTCGTCACTGAGGCACCCAGGCGGAGGCAAAGGCATCTGGGTGTTTGCCCTATCAGCCCACGTAAGAGGGCAGAAAGCACCGGGTGCTGTGCAGGAGAGGTTTATGGAGCAGACCTGGGACAGGGTACATAATTTCCATTCACGTTTTATATTCACATATGCGCACTAAGTGCAAGAAAAATATAAATGGAATCCAGTTCAGTACCTAGAAAGAAGTGAGAAGTGGATTTTGATCTACGATTAAGGGTCCTGATCACATTCATGGATGGCCAGCTTGGGAGCCAGAACTTATCAGTAGCTTTCACAAAGATATACTCTTGGTAACTAGTTTTCAACTTAGAAACCTTAAAATATAATTTCTGGCCTTTGCGTTCCCTATTTATAAAATGTGCTCCTGCTCTTTGTAGATTTACTAATTACACACACACACACACACACACACAATAGAGGACAAGTGGGGAAATCAGAACAAGATCGTTGTTGGACTGTATTAATGGCAATATTCAGTTTTTGCTATTAAAGTTCTATAAGGTGTCTTTATTGAGGAAACTGGACAAAGGGCATCTGAGATCTCTATTATTTCTTACAACTACATATTACTCTACAGTCATCTCAAAACAGTTTTCTCAAAAGCAATAATGTGTGCAAATTTATCAGGTAGCTTTAAAATTTCTGTTGTTTGAGGTCTAGTAAGCTTTTCTGTAGTTGTAATTAGGAAATTGTGCCTTTCTCAATCACTCCCTACTCTTCCTAGCTAGTAGTTAAACATTCAAAATACAGACGCAACCTTTTATTCTTTCTTGTTCCCATAGTCTTACTTTTTAGCAATTTTTTACCTACTATAATTGCAATTCCAAAAAAGATTTCCTCATCCTCTAGCCCTGTTGTTTGGATATATGGTCATGAATCTTTCACTGACATGTCTTTAGGGTAGCTCTGACCTCAGTCTGATTTTTGAAATTGTTTTTTTTTGTTTTATTTAGATATAGAGTAATTGCCAAGGGACTTCTGCAACGGTCCTGATTGTCTTAGTGCATAATGAACGCTCTGTACCTACTGATATGCTCTAGGTGAATAAGTTATGCTGTCAGGAATGCTCCTTTATCAAAATAGAATCTTATTTCATTCACTTTTTTGTTTTGCAAGTGGTTCTACACAGGATAACTGAATTAATGATACTCCTTACATTCTCAGCTTATAACCCTTTTGTTATTTCTTTTCATACTTTATTCATTTGATTATCATTTCTTCTTCATCGCTGGCTCTGGCTCCCAGAATCCACATCCCACGGTCAGTTTTCTGCTTCAGGTACGGGTGGGTTCTAACAGATGTAAGAATCTGTAGTGTTTTCTGTGTGTTTCACATTTCCAGAAATTGTTACTGTGCCATATGTCTTATAGCTGTTCACATGACGTTATTATTTTGGCGTCTCTATTATTTCATCTAAATCTGAGTAAATTTGTTGAGTCCTTTAAAATAGTTATCTAGAATTTTGGTTAGGATTGCATGGAATTTTTAGATTAATTTGAGACAAATTGAGTTTATCACTATATTTGGTACATGCCTCCTAAACAAAGGTCTAAATGAGAGACAGTAAACTTGATAATGTCTCTTTTGTAACAAGTGAGCCCCAGTGTCATTTGCTTAATGTGTTTTTGATGATGCTTTTAGTATCCAAGACTGATTTATTTTTATTGCATTTGGGGTGCATATTACTGTACATACGCTAACATTTAGGTAATTTTTGTAATAGTTATACATAGGTTTCTGTTAAAAATGCTTGTAGGGGCGCCTGGGTTGCTCAGTGGGTTAAAGCCTCTGCCTTCAGCTCAGGTGATGATCCCAGGGTCCTGGGATCGAGCCCCACATCGGGCTCTCTCCTCAGTGGGGAGCCTGCTTCCTCCTCTCTCTCTCTGCCTGCCTCTCTGCCTACCTGTGATCTCTGTCAAATAAACAAATAAAATCTTTGAGAAAAAAAGTAAAATAAAAATGCTTGTAAATGTTCCCTTATTATTGTTTTTTAATAAATTTTAATTATGGCAATCTCTCCAAAGGATCTGAAACTCTATGCTTTCTTGAAATTGCTTGGGTAAGCCTACTTGCATGACGATAACTGCTGCTGTGTCGTAGCTCCAGCTAGAACATTCCTGGGCAAAGGGATCGTGGCTTATTTGGATATCTTTTCTTTTTATGCCAGTGATGTGTGGTGGTCTCAATTCTCTAAGTGCCACAGACTGAATTATGTTGTCCCCCACCCCCAAATTCATATGTTGAAGACCTACCCCCCTTCTTTGTGACTGTGTTGGAGAGAGAGCCTTTCAGTAGGTGATTGACGAAGTCATGAGAGTGGAGTCCTGGTCCTACATGACCAGTGCAGCAGTAAGAACCAGACACCAGACCTCTCTTTGCCCTGTGAGCACACGGCGAGGAGGAAGTCATCTGCAAGCCAGAAATAGACCCCTCCATAGGTCTCACCACGCGCCTTACCATACTGGCACCCAGATCTTAGACTTCTAGCCTCCAGAACTGGGGAAAAAAATAACTTCCTGTTGTTTATGCCACCCAGTCTATGGTATTTTGCTATGGCAGTTTGAGCTAACACACGAAGTCTGACATCCAAATGATGCCATATTAATTAATGTTCTGGCAGATAGAGTAATGAGTCAGCTTTCCATTAGAAATCATTTTATTAGAGTCTATTTTTGTTCCATCGTGTTTAGGCGTTAAAGAAAATAAATGAGCCATGGGTTATATCTGTCCCTGTTCGCTGACTCCTGATGAACTACGTGAAATGGCAATGATGTTTTCTAGCCCCATCTTTGTGCCTCGTCTCGTGGTACGGCTGTCTGCATCATTGCCTGGCTTTCCCGACACTCCAGCTATGAAATTATTTTGCTGTCTAATTTATGTAGGTCACCTGAGACACTGAGTAACCTAAGCTTCTAAAGTGCAAAATAGTAATGCTTCTACGTGTTTTTTTCTTTTCCCCAGAATAGGGGCCATTTCAGAGTCAGAGCTACCTAGAACATTAGATCATTGCACTTTTATTGTTTTTGATAGCAATTGATATTGTACCAATTTTTCCTCAAGGGACTATGTCATAACAATCTGATGTTTTCTCATATCTATTTTGAGACCTCACTCTCTGATTGAATATATTAAATTGGTAGTAGATTTGGGATTTAAATAAAACATGGGCTGGGGTGCCTGGGTGGCTCAGTCAATTAAGCTTCTGCTTTTGGCTCAGGTCATGATCCCAGGGTCCTGGGACTGAGTTCCACATCTGGCTCCTTGACCTGCTTCTCCCTCCGCCTGCAGCTCCCCCTGCTTATGTGCTCTCTCTGACAAATAAATAAGTAAAATCTTAAAGCAAACAAACAAAAAAACATGGGCTTTGTCATAAGATGGTATAGAAATTTTGTCTTTATTTAGCTTTCTTTAACACCTTTTCCCATGCTTGAAGTGTGTCAGGACAGAGGTCGATGGTTATTTGTTATACATATAAAACAACTTAAAAAAAAAAACCAAAACTTTTCATATCAAAATTAATCTGTGTAAGAATTTATAGTATTCTGACTTTGAAGTGCTTCTCACAGAATAATTGTTATGGTAACTTCTCCAAAGAGGTTTGTGAAACCTTCTGAGTTACTAGGATAGAGATGTTTATTAACAAAATAATCGATGATTCCATATTCTGAACATCTAATCGACATAATGCAATATGGGGATGTTAAAGGAATTGAAAACTGCCAATGTCATGGGAGGTAAGGAAAGCAAGTGAGAAAACTTGTGATAAACACTTTTCAGGAGGTTACTTGTTTCCATTTTGGATATGACACAGAGGAAGTCTGGAGAAGTACCCCGGATCTGCCCTCCGTGCTGTGGGAAAGTGACCACAGCTTTACCCCTGAGGACAGTGTGCAGGTCAAGGGGAATAGTTTGTTTAGTGTTTTTGTTTGATTGTTTGGAGACTCAACGTCAGTAACTTTGGCTTTGTCTCGCTATCCAGTAAGTCTGATTGCTTAGAAAGAATCTTAGGTTCAGTCAACCACAATAGCCATGAGTGACTTGAAAGTTTTCTGCATGGTGGTGAGACTAATTCTGGTTCCTTCAGTTTGCCTTGTGTAGTTAGTTTGTGATACAAAAAAGGGCTTTGAGGCTGGGATGGAAAAATGCTGCTTATCCTGCGTGAACATGTTCTACAATAGCTGTTTCATTTTTATATTATTATCTGGGAATTAAGAGGTACTTATTCCCCTTGTGAGTGTTCTTACAAGAAGGCTTGCCAGCAATTACAGACAGTTCTACCCAAGTGTGACCATGCTGTAGTTTGATGGTACATTAAGAGGTAATACTTCACAGAAAACCCTTTGTCTTTTTCTAGCATTTTCCCTGCCCTTGGGGATTTTGTTTCCTTTGCTATTTAGTTGATGATAGATTTTAGAATTTTTATTGAAAAAAAAAATCCTACTCTCATTCATTGCTGGCAGGAGTGCAAAATGGTACAGACCTTTGGAAGACAGTTGGGTGATTTTGTACACAACTAAATGTAATCTCAGTGTATGATTGTTCCAGCAATCACACTCCTTGGTACTCAGAAGAGGTAAGAACTTATGTCCACACAAAAGCTTGCATGCAGTTGCTTACAGCGGCTTTGTTCACACTTGACAAATTTGGAAACAACCAAGATGTCCTTCAGTAGGTGAGCGGGTAGATAAACTTGGGTACATCCAGACAATGGGATATTTTTCAGTGCTAAGAAGAAATGAGCTATCAAGCCATGACAAGACATGGAAGAAGCTTAAAGGCATAGTACTAAGAGAGGAGCTACTCTGAAAAGGCCATGTAGTGTATACTTCCAGCTCAATGACGTTTTGAAAAAAGCAAAACCGTGGAGACAATAAAAGGATCGGTGGTTGTCAGGGGTTTGGGAGGACGGGGGGATGAAAAGGTGAAGCATGGAGGATTTTTAGGGTCGTGAAGCTACTCTGTATGATACCATAATAAGGAGATATACAGTAAGAATTGCCATAATAGGTACATATATCATTACGTATTTGTCGAAACCTGTAGAATGTATGGCACCAAGAATGAATGGTATTATAAGCTATGACTTGGGGTGATTATGGTGTCACTGGAGGTTCATTAGTCATAACAGATTGATCACTTTGTTGGGGGGGGGCGGCATTAATAACGGGAGAGGCTGTAGATGTGTGAAGGCAAGGGGTATATGGAAAACCAATGTACCTTCCACTCAGTATTGCTGTGAACCTAAAAGAGTCCTACAAAGACGTTTTAAAGAAAATCCTGAATCTACATTTGAGTCAGTATCCAGCAGTTCCAAACTAGGTGGCTGGTGAAAAGTTGACTTACCTTGGGGGTGGTGAGCTACGGATCCCATCAGGGCCCGAGGACTATGAATATTAAAAATGAACCCGGACCAAACCGTTCATGGCTTTGTCTGAAAAAGAAGTTCAGTTCTGGTTAAGTTGAAATTTGTTGTGGGAAATTTATGGGAAACAAATACTTCTTTGGTATGGTAAACTGAAGTTAACTGGCCTCCAGGGAAAATTCTGTAAGACTCCCAGAGGCCTTGCTTTTGTGTCGTGGTGCATTATAAAGCCATCATTAGTCATGCAAAGATGAAATGTAATACAAAGAAATTCCTTATCATTGTTTCTTTAGAGACAGTTCGGTTAAGATCAAATTTAGATTGGATCAAGATAGGGAAGTGGTGTGTTAGAACTTTCAAAACTGGATACAGGCAGGCAACAGTAGAATGAAGTGGAGTCATTCAAAGCTTGAGAATTTGGTAATGAAAATTCTTTTTTTAATAATCTCAATGGACATAATCACTGTTAAATACATTTATTTAAGACTCTTCAGTGTTTGGAACTTTGGTGGCATCTACTTAATGTTATTTAGCTTTTAGTTTTGTCTTTTGAAAGTTTACTTTCTAAAGAATGAAATCAGAATTTGAGGGACTCCTGGGTGACTCAGTCGGTTAAGCGTCTGCCTTCGGCTCGGGTCATGATCCCGGGGTCCTGGGATCGAGCCCCACATCGGGCTTCCTGCTCAGTGGGTAGCCTACTTCTCCCTCTCCCTCTGCCTGCAGCTCCCTCTGCTTGTGTGCACGCGCTCTCTCTCTCTCTCTCTCTGTCAAATAAATAAATAAAAATCTTTAAAAAAAGTTAAAAAAACAATTTGAGGACAGTCGGTCACTGGACATGTGTTGGAGGTTGGGTTAGAACGTGTGTATGTGAACAGACTTTGCAGGACTTCCCTTCGTAATCAAGATACATGTGAATGCTTTCATGACTATAATGGAAAATGGGCATTCCTGCCCATCTGGTACGTCTGGGGCCACTGCCTTGATTGTGTTAAGGTGACAGCAGTTTTTTCCATCACTGTTCCTGCACTATCTGTGAAAATGTCAACACAGTGAGTAAGGCACATAATGACTTGATATTACTTTGAAAACAAGTTTTACCTTATGGATGTCCTGAAGTTACTTCTAAAAATTCTAGAGGTCTGAGATTCACATTTTAAGTACAGAAGTTCTAGGTCTAGGATATCCAAAGAGAGGGGAAGGCATATTGTTTCTTTTTAGCTGTTCCTTCTCTTTGATTTTGAAAGTACAGCTCTCTTGTTTGAAAAGTCCCTAAATTCCATAGCCTCAGGACTGTTTATTTTCCTTAATGCCTAAATTTCCAGTTTTCTTCTTTAGAAGAATGACAGCTTTTTGGAAAAATAATACATGTGCAGTGTTTTGATTAAGTGTAAGACTCAACAGTGTTTTTTTGATTGGTGATGAAAATAAGTTTCATATATTTTCTTAAAACATACTGCATTTATATAGGCATCTCATGGGAGATTACAGCATAACCTGAAAATACAGATGTCCTAGAAAAAAAGTGCCTTATCCTTAGAAACATCAAGGTTCTTCTTCAGATTTCCTATAGGTATTACATGTTTATTTGAGTATAAATATATTATTGATAGTTTTTTTTCTAAATTGAGCCTTCCAATTATTTATGGCTAACAGATTCATAATTATGCATGTTTTGTTAAAATATGATAGCAGCTACCAAAAATCATACATTGACTGCATATATCATAGGTTCTTAATGAAAGACATATGGATATATTTTAGGAACTCATGAATTATTGATATGCAAAATTTGGTATATAACTTTATGAGGGGAAGGTCCATCTGATTATCAACATTTTCTTGTAAACACATAGTCCTGGCTCTTTAGTATTTAAGGAAGTGGCTACATATACTCAAAAGCAATTCTTTGGGGAAGAAAATATGATTTTTAACACAGAATAGATTAAATAGCTGGTGGCTTGAATTTTCTCCCTATAACAGTTGTTTGGCGTTTTGCAGACAAAGTGCAAGTCCTTTAATTGTGTCTGAATTAATTTACAATACATGAAATTCACCCACACTTGTTCTATTTATTGCTCCATGGAAACCACATGCTTTGAGTTGCTACTAAATTTCCCACATGCAGGCCATTTCCACTTTTATATTTAAAACTATGTTCTTCTAGATTACATTGTTTCATTTCAACTCTTTCTGGAGTTGCAGTAAAGCTTAATTATCTTGTTAAAAAATACATTCTGAATGACTCAGATTTTCATTGTGTGGATTGATTTCCTTGTCATATCATAATTCCACTATTTTTTGCTGTCATGATATTTCTTGGTATCTTTTCCTTGAAAAAAATTCTCATTTGGGGGACTTAAGTGTTTTCTATGTACATATTTCATGATGCATTTTTATTGAAATAAACTTATTTATTGAAATACAACTCACATACAGCAAAGTGCCCAAATTTTAAATATGTGCTCTATAGCCTGTTTTTGAGACAAATTTTAGGTTCATAGCAAAACCAAGTGGGAGGTACAGATGTTTCCCATCCACTCTTTGTACCTATACCTGCCTAGCCTTCTCCATTAACAGCATCGCCACCAAAGTGTTAGTTGTTATAAATGATGAACCCACATAGACACATCATAGTCACTCAAAGTCCATAGTTTACATTACCACTCATTCTTGGTATTGTACATTCTATAGGTTTTGACAAATGTGTAGTAACATGCTTCCCCCACTATAACATCATACAGAGGGGTGTCACTGTCCTAAAAATTATCAGTGCTCTGCTTATCCATCCCTCCATTCCCCTCTATCCATCAGCAACCACTGATCTTCTTACTGTCTCCATAGCTTTGCCTTTTATGAGGTGTCAGATAACTGGAAATATACAATATATAGCCTTTTCAGATCGGCTCCATTCACTTAGTAATATGCCTTTATTCCTCTTGTCTCCTATTCCTTATTGTCTTGTCATGGCTTGATAGCACACTGCTTTTATAGCACTGAACGGTATTCCATTGTCTGAAGGTACTGAAGTTGATTAGTCCATTCACCTACTGAGGGCCATCGTGATTGCTTCCAAGTTTGTCTGCTGGACATAAAACTGCCGTAAACTTTCATGTGCAGCTTTTTTGTGGACGTAAGTTCTCTACTCCTTTGAGTAAGTACCAAGGAGTACGATTGCTGGGTCAACCATATGGTAAGATTACATTTAGTTTTGTGGAAACCATCAAACTGTCTTCTGAAGAGGCTGTGCCATTTTGCTCCGCCCCCCACCTCCATGAATAAAATAAAGTTTTTGTTGTGCAGCATTCTTTTTTTTTTTTTAAGATTTTATTTATTTGACAGAAAGATTGAGATCACAAGTAGGCAGAGAGGCAGGCAGAGAGAGCGGAGGGAAGCAGGCTCCCTACTGAGCAGAGAGCCTGACACGGGGCTTGATCCCAGGCCCCTGGGATCATGACCTGGGTCAAAGGCAGAGGCTTAACCCACTGGGCCACCCAGGTGCCCCTGTTGTGCAGTGTTCTTGCCCACATTTTCAGTTGTCAGTGTTCTGGACTGGGGCTATTCTAGTAAATAGGTGGTATCTCAATGTAGTTATGATTTGCATTTCTCTGATGACATGTGGCTCATCTTTTTCATATGTTTATTTGCTACTTGTGTGTCTTTGGTGAGATGTCTGTTAAGGTGTTGGGCCATTTTAAAATCACGTTGTGTTCTTATTGCTAAGTTATGAGTTGTCTTTAAATATTTTGTGTAATAGCCACTATCAGATATGTATCTTATTTCTCACCGAGGCTTGACAGTGTCTTTCGTGGAGTAGAAATTTTATATTTTAATGAAGTCTAGCTTATTCTTTCTTTCATGAATCATGTCTTTGATGTTGTGTCTAAAAAGACAACACCAGGGGCGCCTGGGTGGCTCAGTGGGTTAGGCCGCTGCCTTTGGCTCAGGTTATGATCTCAGGGTCCTGGGACCGAGTCCCGCATTGGGCTTTCTGCTCAGCAGGGAGCCTGCTTCCCTCTCTCTCTCTCTGCCTGCCTCTCTGTCTACTTGTGATCTCTCGCTGTCAAATAAATAAATAAAATCTTTAAAAAAAATAAAATGAAATATTAAAAAGACAACACCAAAGCCATGGCAATCTAGATATATTCTCCCATTACCTTTTAGGAGTTTTATAGTTTTGAATTTTACATTTAGGTTTGTGACCCATTCTGAGCTAGCATTATGGAGGGTGTAATATCTGTGTTTAGTTTATTATTATTATTTTTTGCATGTGGCTGTCCAGTTGTTTGAACACCACTTGCTGAAAATACTATCTTTTCTCCATTGTATTGTCTTTGCTTCTGTGTCAAAAATCAGTTGACTGTATTTATAGAGGTGTGTTTCTGGGCTCTGTGTTTTGTTATATTATCTCTTTGTCTATTCTTTTTCTAATACCACATTGTCTTGATTACTGTAGCTTTATAGTAAGCCTGGAAAGTTGGGTAGTGTCAGTCCTCCAACTTTACTGTCTCCTACAGTATCATATTTTCTATTTTGAGCCTTTTGCCTCTCCGTATAACGTTGAGAATCAGTTTTTCAATAACCGCAAAATAACTTGCTGAGGTTTTGATTGGGAATGCATCATGGATCAAGTTGGGAAAAGGTAACAACATTATGGAGTCTTCCTGTCCTTGAACATGGAATATCTCTCCATTTATTTCTTTGATTTTGATCAGAGAGTTTTCGTTTTCTTTTTACAGCTCTTGCATATACTTTGTTAGATTTATACCTACTTTTTGGGGGGGGTGCTAATGTAAGTGGTATTGTGTTTTTAATTTCAAATTCCACTTGTTTTTTGCTGGTGTATTGGAAAGTGATTTACTTTTGTGTTTTAACATTGTATCCTGTCTCCTCGCTATAATTGTTGATTAGTTCCAGGAGTGTCCTTTTAATTCTTTCAGATTTTATACATGGACAGTCACGTCATCTGTGAGCAAAGACAGTTTTATTTCTTTCCAGTTTTTATAATTTTTACTTTTCTTCTCTTCACCAGCTATAACTCTGAGTACATTGTTGAAAGGGAGTGGTAAGGAGGATGTCCTTGCCTTAGTTCCTGGTCTTCTAATTGTTTACCACCAAGTATGATGTTAACTGTAGGATTTTTTAAGGTACTCGTTGTCAAGTTAAGGAAGTTTCTGCCTTTTCTTAGTTTACTGAGAATTTTTTTCTAGCATGAATAGGTACTGAGTTTTGTCACATAATTTTTCTTCATCTATTGATATGATCCTTTTTTTTTTCTTTTTAACCTGATGTGATGACGGCTTACATTAACTGATTTTTGAATGTTGAACCACCTTACATATCAGGGATAAATCCCACTTGGTTGTGGTGTATAATTCTTATTATACATTGTTTTATTTGATTCATTAATATTTTGTTCAGGATTTTTGCATCTTTGTTCATGAAAAACACTGGTTTGTGGTTTCCTTGAAATGTCTTGATATGGTTTTAATATTAGGTATTAGTGTACTGCAGCTTACTATAATGACTTAAGAATTCCCTCTGCTTCTGTCTTCTGAAAGAGATTTTAGAGAACATACGTATAAATTCTAACTTTAATGTTTGGTGGATTCATTAGGGAATGCTTCTGGGCCTGGTGCATTCTGTTTTAAAAGGTTATTAATTATTTATTCAATTGCTTTAATAGATATAGGCCTATTCAGATTAGGTATTTTTTCTTGTCTGAACTGTGTCTTTTAAGAAATTGGTCTATTTCATTTAGATTATCAAATTTGTGGGCACAGAGTTTTTCATGGTATTCCTATACTAGCCTTTTCATGTCCATACAATCTGTAATGCCGTCCCCTTTCTCATTTTTGATGTTAGTAATTTGTATATTCTTTTTTTCCTTAGTAAGCCTGGCTAGAGGCTTATCAATTTTGTTGATTTTATCGAAGAACTAACTTTTAGTCTTGTAAATTTTCTCTATTAATTTCCTATTTTGAATTTCATTATTATTATAAAAAAGATTTCTCTAATTTTTATTATTTTGTTTCTTCTGCTTACTCTGGATTTTTAAAAATGATTTATTAATTTGAGAGAAAGAGAGAGAGAGATGGGGAGAGAGAGCATGAGTTGGGGGAGGTAGAGAGGGAAGGAATCTTAAGTAGAACTCTCCAGGAGCACGGAGCTCCCTGCAGGGCTCCATCCCACAGGACCCTAAGATCGTGACCTGAGCGGAAATCCTGAGTCAGATGCTTCACTGACTGAGCCGCCAGGCACCCCTGCTTACCCTGAATTTAATTTGTTCTTTTTTTTTTTTTTTCTAGTTTTCTGATGTGGAAGCTTAGACTACTGATTTTAGATCTCCTAGGTCTTTCTTTTCAATGTATGCGCTCAGTGTTATGTATGTCTTCCATGCACTGCTTTCACTGTATCCCACAAGTTTTGTTAAGTTGTGTTTTCATATTCATAGAGTGCAAAATATTTTAAAATTTCTCTTGAAATTTGTCACCTGTGTTTTTTAGAAGTGTTTTTGTCCACTCCAAGTATTTTGAGATTTCCTAGTTATCTATTACTGATTTCTCGTTTAATTCCATTGTGGTCTGAGAGCTGATGTCAATGATTTCTGTTCTTTTAAATTTGTTAAAATGTGTTTTGTGGCTCAAAATGTGGTCTGTGTTGGTGAATGTTCCCTGTGACCTTGAGAAGAATCTACATTCTGCTATTTGATGAAGTAGTCTGTAGATTTCGGTTATACCCAGTTGATTGATGGTGTTGAGTTCGCATATGTCCCACTAATCCTGCCTCCTGGATCAATCCATTTCCAATAGAGGGATGTTGAAATCTCCAACTGTAATAGTGGATTCATGTATTTTTCTTCACAATTCTTTCAGTTTTTGCCTCATATATTTTGACACTCTGTTGTTAGGCACATACACGTTAGACTGTTATGTCTTTTTGGAGAATTGATCCATTTATTGCTATAATAATGCCCCTCTTTATCTCTGATAACTTTCCTGGATATGAAGTCTTTTCTCTCTGAAATTAGTAAAGCTACTCCTGCTGTCTTTTGATCAGTGTTAATATGAAGGGTGTTTTTCTATCCTTTACTGTTAATCTGTTTCTTTGTATTTAAAGTGGATTTCTTGTAGACAAATTTAGTTGTCTTGGTCTTTTTTTAAATCCTGTCTGCCAATCTCTGTTTTTTAATTGGTGCATTTAGATTCCTGATGTTCAAGATGATTTTTAGTATAGTTGGATTAATATTTACCATATCTGTCACTGTTTTCTATTGCTGCCCTTATTATGTCTGTTTTTCTCGCAGTCTTTTTCGCCTTTTCTGGTTTTAATTGAGCATTTCATACGATTCCATTTTCTCTTACTTACTTATTATTTTGTTATTTTATTTTTTAGTGGTTGGTCTAGAGTTTGCGATATATTTTTATAAGTGTAGATCCCCTTTAAAGTAACACTATATTGCTTTAAGGGTAACATGAGTACCTAGTAATTGGAAAATATTTCAAATTCTTCTCTCTCATCCCTTGTATCATTGCCATTATTATTCTCACTTATATGTAAGTAAACATAATCAGACACATTATTTCTGTTATTCTGAACAAAGTGTTACCTGTTAGAACAATTAAGAATCAGAAATTTAAGGTTTTTATTTTACTTCCATTGATTACTTTTCTAATGCCGTCCTTTCTTTATGTAGATCCGAGTTTCCAACGTATACCATTTGCTGTCTCTCTCAAGAATTTCTTCTAACATTTCTTGCAAGGCAGGTCTACTCACAATAAATTATTATAATTTTTGTTTGTCAAGGAAATATTTGTCCTTCAGTGTTGAAGGGTAATTTCACAGGGCACAGAATCCTAGGTTAGTGGTCTTTTCTCTCTCAGAACTTTAAGTATTTTACTCCACTTTCTTCTTTCCTGCTTGGTTTCTGAGATAAGTCATATGTAATTCTTACCTTTGCTCCTCTCTAGGTTAGGTTCCCACCACTCCCACTCCGGCTGCTTCTAGGATTTTTTCTTTGTTTTTCTGTAGATTGAATATGATATGTATATGCATAGTTTTTTGTTTTTCTGTTTTATTTGTTTGTTTGACATTTATCCTCCTTAGTATACTCTGAGCTTCCTGGATCTGGGATTTGTGTAAATTCTCAGTTATTATTGCTTTAATTTTTTTTTTTTTTTCAGTTCCTTCCTCTCTTTGTTTTCTTCCTGGTATTAGCATTACATGTATGTTAAATTTTTTGTAGCTATCCCTCAGTTCTTGGATTTTTTTTTTTTTTTTTTGCAGTTTTTTTTCCCTCTTCCCTTTCTGTTACTAGAAACTATTGAGATATTTTCAAGCTCAGATTCTTTCCTCATCTTTGTCTGGTCTGCTTACAAAGCCATCATAGGCATTCTTCATTTATATTGTGGTGTTATTGATCTAGCTTTCTTTTTTCCCCTTGGTATTTCTATGTCTGCTTACACTGTGTATCTGGTCTTATATGATACCTACTTTATGCATGAGATATCACATAGCATATTAATCAGAATTGTTTAAATCCCTGGTTTGATGATTCCAGAATCCTTATCATATTTGTATCTGGTTCTGATACTTGTTTTGTATCTGTAAACTGTGTTTCTTGCTTTTTAATATGCCTTGTAATTTTTTTCCTGACAGCCAGACATGACGTCCTGGGTTAACTGGTCTGTAGTGACGTGGTGGTAAGGGGTGGGGGAGAGGAGACATTCTGTCTTCCTATGATTAGCTCTCAGTCTTTTTGTGAGTCTGTCCCTCTGGACTATGAACTTCGTAGATCTCAGTTTCCATGTGCCCCCTCCCACCTTAGCTGGAACAGGATGGTTCAAGCAGCCTGGAGGTGGGCTCTTCCTTTCTCCATGTGGAGGGCCGGAGTTGTCTGAGCTTGGGTCTTTCTCTTCCTGCATGTCAGTTAGGCTCTCATAAAGCCTCAGCTGGCTAGGCTCAGGTAAAGTGGTTTCTCCGTTGGGCAGGCCCTTGTTAAGAAGAGAATGTTCTAGCATACTTCAAAATGGCTCATTTTCCCTTTTCTAGACTAGAAGCACTAGGGAATTTTTCTCTGATACTCTGTGAGAACCTGGTAGAGCTTCAGGAGGTAAAACTTATGACTCCCTCTACCCCTCCCCATGACTAGACTCCCTGTGGATTTTAACCTCTCAGACTTTAACACCCTGAGCCTCTAGCGATTCATCCATTACAGGTGAGATTTTCCTGCCCCACTGCCAGCTCTTGGAGCTTTCTGCTCATGGGATTTTGCTATAGTTTGTTGTGCTTCTCTGTATTCATCTGCAAACCTCTCAAATTTTGGAAGCAGAAATTTGCCCTGCGATTTCACTTCTCTTACGGATCTAAGAAGAGCTGACTTTTCAGTTTGTTTGGCATTATAATTGTCCAGGCAGAGTAGCAACTTCCAGACATCTTATATGCTGACCCAGAAACCAGAAGTCACCACCATATATTTTTAAACTTACGTATCTCATGCTGTAATTTACAGTTTTGTATTTTACTGTAGATGTCCCTTCCGTTTGGCTTAGAGTTTAGGGCTATTGTATGACACAAATAGAAGAATGAGAAGAATTACTTGGAATATTGCTTCTCCCAGATATTGAAGAAGTGTGTATTTTTTTCAAACACCCAACTGTTCATCTCTTACTCTGTGAGAGTTTGCGTATTTTGAGTTTAGCCAAATGCCTTTAGGCCACATACTTTTGATTCAGCAATTATGAGTGAATATGTGGTGTTTCCACTGTCAGATCCTTTTCTGGATTTGTCTAAATTGTGTCATTCGTGTGATGCTAGTCCCCTAGAGCTACAGGGAACTTCGGGGACGATCCTTAAAGATTATCTATCAACGTTTTCGTTTGTGTACTTGAAATGTTGAAAAGAACAAACCATTTTAAAGTGCCCCTTAAGTATTTTCCCTGATACTTTCTGGAGAAAAGCATTTGATAAGAAGTATCTTTGGGAATGCAAACTCATATCAATTAAAAAAGAAAAATAATGATTCTGCTATCATTTCAGTGTTGAGTTGGCAATCCTGAAAGCAAGAAATGATTAGAAAATGTTCATTATAATCTGGCTAGCAGCATGAATGCAGATTTATTGCCAGTCCAGGTGAAAGAGCCATTAGTCATGGGGAAATATCCCTAAATTTGTCATTTTTATTGACTGTGTCACCATGGACAAGTCTGTGTGCTGCCAGCAAACCATTGGAAAATGCAATAAATAACTATAATTAATTTTTTTAAACCACCATTTTCAATAATAATAAATAATGTCTAGGAAATATCTAGGATACCTAGATATCTAGGATCGCACAGCACCAAAATGCCTAGGAAACAATTAATAGAAGATGTACAAGTTCTCTGCACTCAAGACTATAAAATTTTGCTTAGAGAGATAAGGGAAGTCTTAAACAAATGGTGACGTATGTGATGTTTCATGGATTTGGAAACTGTTATTACGATGTCAGTCTCTATACACTGATCTATCAGTTCAGGACATCTCAGTCAAAATACAGCTAGACGCAGATGATTCTAAAATTTATACAAAATGCAGAATGGCTAGAAGAGTTAAGATAGTCTTGAAGGAAAAGAACAACGTTGGAGAACATGCCAGCTTCAAGACTTACTATAGAGAGGCAATAATTATCACAGTTATTATAAAATTACATTATATATAATTATATAATATTATTTTATTATTATATTATCACAGATAATTATCACTATAATAGACAAAGACATTCATAGAACAGAACTGGGTCTTCAGAAATAGACCCAAACATATATATATGATTTTTGACAAAGGGCACCCAGAAAATTCCATAAGGAGCAAAAGGACTTTCAATGAAGTGGTATTGCAGTAATTGGATATTTTCTTTCTTTCCTTCTTTTTTTCTTTCTTTTTTTTTTAAGATTTTATTTATTTATTTGTTAGAGACAGAGAGCACGTGCGAGCATAGGCAGAGTGGTAGGCAGAGGCAGAGGGAGAAGCAGGCTCCCTGCTGAGCAAGGAGCCCGATGTGGGACTCGATCCCAGGATGCTGGGATCGTGACCTGAACCAAAGGCAGCCACTTAACCAACTGAGCCACCCAGGTATCCCAGTAATTGGATATTTTCATATGGGAAAAAGTGAACCTTCACACTGTTCTCCTATATAAATAAAAAATTAATCCAAGATGGATTGTAAGGATGAATTTAAGTGCTAACATTATAAAAGTTCTAGAATAAACCACAAAATAGTTTCAAGAAGGTGAAGATTTCTTAAGGGCATAGTAAGCACTAACAATAACAGAAAACAGTTTAAATAGGATTTCATCAAAATTAAAAACATTTATTATCGAAAGGCAAAAAGTAAAAAGGCCATCCGTAAATTGGGAATGCATAGATCTAACAAAGGACTTGTATCTGCAGGATATGAGGAATTCCTGTATCTCAATAAAAAAGAAAACTGAAAACGTGGGCCAAAATCTTGCTCGCACATTTTTGTAAGTTGACAAAAAGTGTAGAAGACACTTAAAATGGTTGTCTTCAGGGGAATATACACTAAAACCACGATGATGTACCATTACAGAATAAGTCATATTAGAAAGACCAATGGTACTGAATGCTGGCGAGGATGGGGAGCAAATGAAACTCCACGCATACAAGAGACGACGGAGTTGGTTCAACCACTTCGCAACGCTTTTTTGGCAATGGCTAATAATGTTAAACATATTCCTACCCTATGACATAATGATTTCATTACTGGGAATATGCCCAAGGGAAATAAGGGTGATGTTCATAAAAGTATTTGCCCAGGAATATTGCTAGTAGCTTTATTAACAACTGCACGAACCTGGAAATGACCCAGATGTTCTTCAGTAGGTTGCAGCGTGATAATGTTCTCTTTTTGCATTTTGTCAAACATTGCTATATGATCCAGCTTCAGTGGTTTCTCTAGACTTAGAAAGCCGTCTTAATCAGAAGCCTAATATTCTTCAAATAGGGTTTTTTACGATGTTTATGTAGGTATGCAGAGCTGAGAAGACTGCATTTACATGCTGGGTGACATTGCAGGTGACTTCACTAGATGAAATTTTGTGCAAGAAGGGATTGGATAGCATACTGTCCAAGTGGTGCTGTTCTGTGGCCAGCAAAAATACAGTGCCGAAGGGTGGGAGGTTGAGGTCATGAACCAACACCTATACAGGAAATTAGAATCTTGAACTTCCTAGAGTAGAGAAACAGTGCAGCGATGGTCATTTGCTCAGCCTTGGAGATAACTCAGACTTTCCTTGGAAGGAGCGAAGAGGAGTTAGAGAACAAGAAAGAACCATCGTGCTGACAGGTATCAGCGGAGCAGGAAAGGGTTGTGTAAGTGGTGCCTTCTTGCTGTTATTAATTGATGAGAAGCAGAATAAAGGAGACGTCACAGGATTTAGGGAGGATAGGTTACTGGCTATGCAAACAGAAATGTAAGACCCGTAAAATGTTTAGTGGAGCATTGAGTTTTAATGGAGTGGTTTTATTAAGTATAGATAATAGATTAACAAATTTTGGCCTTAAAGACAGAAAATACAATGGCAGATTTAATGGCAGTAGCCATCTGCTGACAATTTGTTCTAACTTAATTGGGATGGTTAAAATGAGAAAAGACCGCCTGGGGCAGGTTCGGGTGATAAACTAGGTGATGATATTAAAGTCTACTGTACAATAGAAACAGTATTGACGTATAATTGGAGACGCATCATTTTAGCAAATTGAGGGTCTGAGAGGTCAATACTTGTATTTACATAAGATGTGCTCCGTTTGAAAGTTTCTGTAAGCTTGCATGGTTTGGCGACTGCTTTTCTATTATAAGTAAAAAATCCTCAGAACCCTATGAAGATAAGAAATTTCATATGCTTTGTCTCGCTGAAGAAGCTTTGCTTGTAACACAGGTTTCTGTCTCTTTCAACACTTTTCAGTGAGTCATACAGGAATACATGTACAAGATGTCATTGACCAATACTATGAAACATTTGAAATTTTTATTAGAAAGCAGGGAGTAAAGCACCCAACACAGACCATAATTCTGTAGATATGTCAAGAGATGTTGAAATTAAAAAGATAGGCCCTTGAGTAAAATAAAAATCCTGTGTTTCATCTTTGCTCTAAAATTTCTTCAGGTTTCAGAAGTCCTGTAGTAAATAAGTCAGTGCTGCTAGAGTGAGCCAGGAGATAGCAGAAGTAGATTTTGCAATGCCTGAGACCGAGAGGTTGAAGCTTGCCATATGGGTTGGATTTAGGCAGACCTGAGATTAGAAAGCCAAGGTTCTGTACCTCTTCAGTAGTTTATGAGACTCTGTGACATGACCAAGTCATTTATTTGCTGTCATTTGATTTTTGATTTGTCCTCCTTCAAGCTTCTTCCTGAAACTTTAAAAATGTAGGGGAGCTCATCCTGGAGAAAACAAAACAAATCAAAGTACCAAAAAAAATGATGGTGCGTAACCCTCTGTGAAATGTATAATGTGAGAGATGAGAGTTAAAGTACATTTTATCCGGGAAATACTATTAAATTACTTTAAATTATCAAGAAGAAAAAGGAATAGAAAATGCAAACTCCAGAGGTATGACATTGAAAAACACTGAGAGGACCCAGTTTTCATTTAATTTATATGTATTATGCAAAGAAGAGGTACAGTACACTGCAAATAATTTCTTTTTAGTTGATGGACAACTGGAGTCTTTTTTTTTTAAATAAAAAATGCTGGATTAAAGTACAACCTTATATGTTATACCTTTGAAGAGGGCTTCTCTTGCTATCTCGAATAGCCATTTTGTACTATCTATAGCTCACACTGCTCTCCTGTCCTCAATAAATCTTAAAAGAATTGGTTGTTCTAAAGTAGGGAATGGGCCAAAGTAGGAGGATACATCATGATGCCAAATTGGAAAGGAAATCAATTGCTTTTCTAATGATCAAGGAGAATAAGGCACCAAAGAAATGAACTTTTCCAACTATTCTTACGGGACAAGCAAAAGATTGCTGTAACCACACTACCCAACAACCAGAAATGAAGCATTAGATATTTACTAAATCATTATCCTTATTGTGGCACAAACACCTGTTGGCTATGAAAGAAAAATATGTAGCCCTTAAATGAAAGCAAAGGCAAGGGAAACACGATTGTGTTACTTCCCCACCAGCACACAGTGATGAATTTCCTGAGCAGAGCCTGTGGACTAAAAATAGTGTGATCATTTAGTATCTGCTTTAGGTCTGAGTGTGTTTACAATACTCTTTTCAGACAAGTTACCCTTAGAACATAGTAGATAGGGAAGGTGACTGTTCATTTTTTTCCCCCTTCAAAGAGAGACTTTCTCAGGCAACTTTTGAAGTGATTTATCCAGAGTCAGTGGGGTAATAACTGTCAGAATCTGATGAAGAACCAGGCAGGACTCCAGCCCTACTGGCTAAAGATGAAGATGATCCTATAAATTACAGCAGCTGACAATCTCTAGTGGAAAAATGAGAATATAAGGCTAGTATTACTTCTGCCTTAAGGGACTTAATTCTCTGGCTTTTCCCAAATGTCAAGATTTTAGAACATTCTAGAAATGGGAAATGACCTGCTTTAGTTTTGATGCCTACCACTTAACCTCCGAGTCCTTCCCTCTGTCACCAGCTACCTATTCTTATTCCGGTAGACCTAGCGTTGTAAACAAATGATGAATTTGAACCAGGTGTAGCAATGAGGTAGGTGTGACATGACATAAAGATGAGAGGAATGAAGGCATTATACATGCAGGGGAGGGTGATGGAAATATATGGGATGAGGTCCACACTGGGTGGGAAAGGCAGGAAGTGGGTATGGGTTTACTGACTGGAGAAAAGCATGAAGTCAAAGGATTGGTTGCTTAAGCATATGTTTGGTGTTCGAAAGGATGAATAAGACGGCTTTCAGATTTTGAGATTTAAGATCTTTGTCTCTGGATGATCCTGTCTAACTTGAGGCCATGTAAATGGAGAAAGGAAGGGCAATGAAATCAATGGTCATCCAGCTGAAGAGTAGAGCCGACTCCCAATAATTAATCTGTTAATCAGTTCCTGAACATCTGTATGGGGCAATAAGCATGAAAGGAACTGGAAAACATAGTGTTTATAATCTCTAAGACGGGTGGTAACAGATTAGGAAATCAGTCACAGTATGCTTGATGGTTAATTACCATACAGATAGAGAGTACCTCCTACTCAGTAGATACTTAGATTTTTGTGGAAGGAATAAGCACATGCTTGAAGTCTTAAGGGCCCTGAAGAAACTAACCCAGCAAGGACAGCAGGAGAACGACTGCAGGAGAGTGTCATGGAACGACATCTAGTGGAGCTCAGATTTGAGCTGAATTCTGAAGGTTGGTTAGCCATCTGCCAGCTGGAATTAGAGGCTGGGGAAGAATGCCTCTCTGTGCACAGGTAGAGAGGCAAGGTGAGGCTAGATCCGGGGATGCACGCACAAGACTCGCACGCGGGTCTTTCCGGAGGAAGGACCTGTGCACCTGCTATCCTATCGGACTTCATCTTCAAGGAACTAGAGCGCCATTGGAGGGTTTTAAGATGAGAGGTGGTACAATCAGATTTGGGATTAGAATTTCGGTGACGGTTCTATCGGCTGTGTAGAGATCATATCGGAGAGTTTAACGCTGTTGCCCTTTCGGGGCATTCATGTCTGAAGTGTCTGTTCCACGAAACAGTTGAGTAGAAATAGTCTTTTAGTCTTTGTTTTACGTTCAGGGTGTACAGATATGTGTACATGTATGTATTAATATTTGTGCTTGTGTCTGTAAGTGGTTGTGCGTGTAAACAGAGATAACGTGAGCACACGCACTAACGGCTTGCTTATGAATAACCAAAGACCCCAGATAACAAAGGTTTATTTCTCTCTCACGTGAAGAATGCGTAGGCTGTCTGGAGTCGGTATTTGTGTACCAGGAACCCAGAAACCTTTTATCTTTTTGCTCCACTTCCCTCAGCATCCAGGCTCTTCTTTAAGAAATACTTACGGCCCGGATATCGGCTTGCCTTCGAGCATCGTGGACACTTTCCAACTAACAGGAAGGACAAAGGGTTGGAAGAAACAGATAACCTTTACTTTAAGAAGCCTTGTCCTCTGAGGACAGATTAAACCTGCTGTTTCAACTTACATCCCATTGACCAGAATTTAGCCTAACAGCCTCCCTTGGCTGCAAGAGAAACTATAAAACATTATCTGTTCTGGATGGCAATACGCCCGGTTAGCAGTGATGGCTCCCCGGTGGGGAAGAAGGGAAGAAGGAACACGGCACGGGAGCGGGCAGCCCTGCCGCAGGGAAGCTCTAGTTTCTTCCCCTTCCAGTCATTCTCTCTAGATAATATATGAGTGTGCGTGCGTGAAGGTGATGTGTACTTAGAAGTTCGTCTGTTTGGAGACACACAAAATCACATATTTTATGGACAGTAGTAACATTTTGCAAGTACAAGCATTTTTCAAAATGATTTTTTAAGTAGCTGGCTTAGTACGTGCTGTATGAGATGATCTGAGATGATCGTGGTCAATTGTATTTGTTATAGATACTGAAACATGTTTACAAAGTACATCCACACCTCACACATCCACCTCATATAATCTATGTAGCGTTTCTAAAGTAAATAGGCTGATATTTACTATCCCCATTTTATTGCCAGAGAAATGGAATTCTATGGTTCGATGTTGAAACTGGAATTGGTGTTCATTGCCCCCTATTCTAGGGCTTAACATTAGTGAATAATGGCATGGAGTTTTGAAAATAGAGGATAATTAGAAAAAATTTATATTTTAGTTTGAATGAATGTATGCCAGTAATGGATATGACACATTTGTCATTTGGAAATTTAGCATTCAAGAATCTATTTTTTCCTCTCACTTACCTGAGCCATGACATCCTGACCACAGAGCATTGCATTTTCCCATAGATGTGACTGTTTCCTTTTCCTACCAGGACACACCAAGTGTTTGGGGCTGCTAATTTACGTAAATATCAGTCATTTCCCTATCTGGACAACACACAAAATGTATCTGTATTAATTGTCATCTTGATGTTTTCACTGTGCAAAATAACAAGAAGGTTCAATGGTATTTGTTCTACTACAGTGTGAAGACCATACGCGGGTAAATATTGTCAACATAGATGTGGCGTGAAAGGAAGACTTCCGGTAACTGACTCGGGTCCGTGGGTTTCGAGCTGATGCCATCTATTGCCTCGGGGCTGTAGTTTGTCATTTCTTGTCCGTGGATCCTTCTGGCGAGCCCAGAGTGTTTTTAGCTCTATTACCTGCGAGAGTGAACTTTCTGAGGACACCTTTGTCTTAGAAGTAGCAAAGGGCAAGGCAAGCCATTGAGTCACTGAATTTGTAGTAAAGACCTAAGTGATGTAGTTTAAATTTTCGTTAAAAACTTAAGCGACATGGTTTGAATTTTCAGTTCTCCTTTGATGAGAAGCACACTGACAAGTACTCACGGGCTCAGACAAGGTGATCTGGCATGGAGTCCCTGTTTGTTTTTAGTAAAGGGTGTATCCGGTAGAAATGAGAAATACAGCTTTTTACTAACAATAACCATCTCCAACAACATTTGTCAGTCCTCATCACACCTCTCTATTTCCTAACATCAGCTCTTACTAAATTCTCTCTACATTTGGAGACACTTCCCCCCCCCCCCCCCCCCCTTGGTTTCTATAACTTTGCCTCCCCCCCGCCCCTTTCCAAAGACTTGCTTGCCCCTCCTTGGTTTACTCTATAGGCTCATCCTTGTCCATGAAACCATGGGATGAGCCCTTCTCCTTCCTTCACCACCCACTTTTTGTTCTGTCTTGTCTTCCTCATCTCAGACCATTTGTGATGCCCTTCTGTTTGCCTGAAATACTCTTCTCTCAAATAGTCACCTGATTCACTCCAGTTAGTCTCTTGGATGCAAATTTAACCGGATGTCCAGAGAAGCCCTCCTTGAACTCTGGTTAGTAAAGTTGCCTTTGTAGCTGTCATAGCATGATTCAGCTCTTCTAGACATAACAGAGGCACATGTTCATGGAGACAGACTCCATATTGTTTTGCTCGCCACTTAATCCCCAGTGTCTGCAATCTTTGTCACACTCTAGGTTCACTGTAACTATTTGTCATGAGTGAATGAGTACCTTTTGTGTACTCTATACACTACCCATTATGAACACATCCTTTGTGTAAATTATACATGTGGAGATAAGTATATCCAGAAGTCTCCTCTCTTGGCCAAGTTGAGATGGATGCGTAGTCAAAAAACGAAAGACGGATGGCAAATCTTTCGGTTCCAGGGTGATACGAAGGCTTATTCTACAGTGTTGTGGGACTGCAAAGATGAAGGCACAGAACAGAATGAGGACAAAAGGTTAGTTAGCATCAACTTAGTCCTCTGTGAGAAGAATTCACTTTCTCTGGATACCTTCCATATAGAATATCAGAGGCAAATATCATTTTTTCCTTATCTAAACATGGGCTTGTATACGCAGAGAAGATGACACAGAGCAGCCTGCCAGTTAGGTGAAATGGTGACCCTCACAGACCCAGCTTTCATATGTTTCTCTGGTCGGAGTCTGCGGGATTGAAGGATGAATTGTGCGAGCCTGAGGCAGTTGTATAGTTCAGGGTCAGAACTGATGCAGTCTTCACATCACTTCTCTACTCAGCCTGTGAGTTGGTTACCGTCTTACACTCTTTCATTAGCAAGCATATGATGTTTTTCCCGCTAGGGACAAATTTTATTCTTTTGGAGGCAAATATCAATGGGAAAAAAATTACACATTGTTGACAAGTATAATTTTCTGTGAAATGGTAGTGGGAAAATTGAAGATACTGTCAAATGAGAATGAACATGTATGCTCAGCCTTACATCAAAGATAGTGTCTTCTGTAGATTAGATTTATGAAGTCCTAAGGGAATACTTTGTGCCTGTTTTGACTAGATATTTTCAATCTTCAAGTACACAGTTCCTCTTAACCTAGCCATTAGGAAATGGTAATTTAGTGATTGAACAATCCTTTATCTTCCCCCCCTGAACCCCACCTTGTTTTACGCTGCCTCTGATACATCATGGCCATGTTAAATTTTTACATGAGTATTTTGGAAACTAGAGCCATTCCAGAAAAGTGAAATGCACAGTTGACAAATCATCTGAATAATTTGGCTCATGTAAAATTCCATTTTGAGCAAGACAAGTCCTATCCCACTCACTGTGTCTTCTCCTTAGCATCTCCGAAAGTTAGGTAATAACCTTGAGTACATTCTTTGGCCACAAGGATGATGATTATGCATCTCTAAGCCTCCCACCTCCAGATATTATGTACTGGAATGGAGCATGGGGAGCTGAGCCAGTTTTTATTTTCTTTTGGCAAATAAATAAGAGAAATGAAGAAAGAGAGAGAGAAAGAAGGAAAAGAAGAAAGAGGGAGGGGGGGAAGGGAAGGGAAGGGCTGGATGGAGGAAGAGAAGAAGAAAGAGAGGAAAGTGCTTGGCGGAAATCTCCAGTGGGGGGAAGTGACTCATCGTGCTTTGCCGTTGATAAATCAGGGCAAAGTCTGGGGTGTTATTAGGAGCTTCTGACAGATGCTCTTCTCATAAGTTGTGAGGACGTTTGTGCCATGCCTCCCTCGCTTTCAGGTGAGTTATATAACAATCGGTGGCAAGTCCATCCTTATTAGTGATTAACATTTCAGAAATCCTATGAAACAAAATGTGTTCATGAAGAGAATTTTGAAATGAATAAAACTGTATGTTACAAATTATTCTGGACAATTCTGGAGGATTGGTTGCAATAATACTTACTTGATAGATTTCCATGTTTTTTTTTTTGTCTTTCTTACTCTTGAAAGGACGGTCCTTTAGCTCTGAGGAGAGAGGAAGAGTGTGGTCAGGGGGGAGTCTGAAGGGCTTCACACTTCCTGTCAGCATTTCATTTCTTCAGGTGGATGATGGGTAAATGGGTGTTTGTAGTCTTATGCCTTTTCATGTGTAATAAAATTTTGATAAGAATACCAGATTTTAAGGCAGACTTAATAATCCCTAGTTTTGTGAAGTTGAGTTAGCAAAGTATAATCATTCTGGGTTGTATTGGACTTTATGTTAAAAAAAAAAAAAACAAAAACAAAGACAAAACAGTAAACATGATGACTCATGACGTCAGATGGGCTGAGGTATGGCCGTCTTTTGAGGACTGCTCCAGCTGTGTGACCGATAATCAGATCACTCGTAACTTATCCTTTGAACCCTTACAGAGGAGCCAATGTTCATAGGCAGTTGATGCTGTAAGTAGCTCTTCTTTCTTCTACATAAAGCTAGAAGACTTGCAACATTGAAAATGGAGTTGCCTTTTCTAGAGCCAAGTGTAATTGAAAATGAAAGTTGTTCATTGTCTGAACACAATCCAAGCCACTGAGCAATTCGATTAATTCTGGGAAAATAGAATCATCAAAGGTTAGAGCTGGAAGAAACCTCAGAGATGATCTAATTTTCTTCTTCAGTTATATATGGGGAAATGATTACAGTCCCCAGAAGCTTTAGCCACACAGATAGTTAGTGCAAGAGCTAGTACTCTAGAGATTTCAGAACTTTCTTCACTGTACTGGGAGTTCCCACACTGTCATCTCTGGAATTGTTGATGTGAATGAAACCAAAGCTAACAAACAACAACAATAAAACTAGGATTCTGTGGCAAAGGAACTTTTTGACATATTGCCTCCTATACCCCTCTTGTGGATTTACAGGGCATGTTAGTGAGATAAAGGCTCTGAAAATCTCTACAGTAAAGTGTTCTAAAATTGTTTAATCCACTGTTCCCCAAATGTTTCAACAATGAACCCCTCTTGTATGAAACAGTACATTTTAAATAAGTTTCCCATAAAATTAGGCAAATCACCTTTTCTTACACAGTCTAATCAAATGACAGATCAGTTTTTAAAGTTAGGTTAACTGATAGGGAGCAGATGCACTGACCTTAATACACACAGGTAGTCTCTCAAAAAGGAGGTCAGTTAAAAAAAAAAATAAGGAGGTCAGTGTTCCAAAAGTGCTTGCCACACTTTGTGTTCATGGCGTAGCGAGGGGACCGAGGAGAGGGCATGAGGTTCTCCTCAATGAACACGGAGCGTGCTGATGCAAATGGTAGAAACTACGTTGTCAATAGAGGTGGTAGGCTTGGGGGGTGGCAACAGACTGAGGAGAAGGAGAGAGGGGAGGAGTCAGAGCCATCGCAAAGGGATGGGTTTCTGACCCTGAGTTTGGCTCACTAGGGTGATCCCCAGACCAAATAAGAATTCCAGAAAGTGTCATGAGGAAGATGGTTAGTTTGACGGAAGTAGATAGGAAGGAAGGAAGCTTTAGGTGTGCTAAAGCTTAGTAGGACAATATGCCACTTCTGTGAGATTATCCCGGAATCGCACAAGAAAAGTCATGCACATCTAAACTCCTAAAACTTTTCCTTCTTAACTCCGTCATTTTCCTTAGCCTGTCCTGGGTTCTTGTGTAGTTGGTGGAGTGTTTGTTTTATCCCTCCTGGGACAGTGTTCTAGGGAACAAGGACATTCGTTGTTCTTTTTACAAAGGCCCACGGGTTTTGGCGCGGTATTCCGTGGGAGTCCTCCTTCGGACGAGTGTCCGGGGCTGACTACACGACAGAACCACCCAGCGCGCGTTGTGCACATCGTGCGTGACTCCAGTGGCGACGGTGAAGCGTTAGCTCCGGTTCGCTTCTGCCGAGAGGTTTCGTGTCTACTCAAGACAGCACACTAAGGAAGAAAAAAACATTTATCTAAGCCCTCAACAGAGGACGTCTCCCTAAGAGAGAGGTCAGAGACGTCTTCGCGAAGAATGTGGTGTTGGAAATGATCATTGAGTGAAAGTGGTGTTGGCGGGTATGTTCGTTTCTGACTGCCGTTGTAACTGTCACAAACCCAGGGTCTTAAAATGACACAGACTTACTAGCTTGCAGTCCTGGAGGTCCTTCTTAGGAGGCTAAAATGAAAGTACTCGTAGGGCTGCATTCCTTCTAGAGGGTCCTTGGAGGGAATCCATCCCCGACTTCTGTAGCTTCCAGAGACTTCCGGTATCCTTTGACTTAGACAGCTTTTTACTGTGTTTTTAATGCACATCCCTGCAACCTCTGCTTCTGCCTCGGGACCCTCCTGATTCTATGCTAGAAGGAGCCTGTGGTTATACTGGGCCAGAATAATCTCTTCATTTTAAGATCCTTAATGATACCTGCAAAATCCCTTCTGTCATAAAGGTAGCATGTTCACGGGTGTGGGGTTTAGGACAGAGAAATCTTTATGGACACATTTTTCTTCCTACCCTGGTAGGGAATCAATGTGAGCCAAGTTGGGGAGAGTAGAAAAGAGCACGGAGTGTATAATTCAACAGTAAAATGATGAAAACAAGACGTAGAGTACGTGTTAGGCACTGGGTGGGGCAAACAGACTGGCTACTGGCAGGTCTAGGGTGCAGAGGGCTTTAAAATCGAGGACGGGAGATTTAGGTTTCATGCACTTACGACCAGGGAACCATTTCAACGTTTTGTAAAGCAGCTCGCCTTGTGAAAGAGTGTTTATAAGCGAATCGGTAGGTGGGATTTGTGGAAGAGCCGGGCCGAAGGGGGAGTCAGAAGCCACGAGACCCGCAGGTACAGACTTGGATGTTTCCTTGCTGATTCTCCACATACATGGGCACTTAAGACACGTCTGTAGATCATTTGATCAAAGCCTTGAATTAGAGCGGCAGTCGAACGTCTCACAAATCCAATGGCGAGTCTGAATGGGGCCCTTTTTCTCAAGTGGGGAACTGCCCCGTTGCTGTGGAAGTAACTTGAGTGAGCAGCTCTCTTTGGACGTTGCTCCGCGTTTTCTTCATCCGTTCTTATCTTCGCTCATTATCTTCCTATGTAGCAACCACTAGCCATATGGGGCTGTTTAATTTTAAATTAATGCATTGGTTAATTCTTCATGGAGGGAAGTACTCCTGTCAGACTGGATATTTAAATGCCTCTGAACGGAAAAGTTCAGGAGTTCGTTGGGTAAGAAGGAGCGGTGCTTCTAGCTGTAGCAGAGTATCTCCTGTGATGCGGGGTGTGTGTGTGTGTGTGTGTGTTTGCGTTGTTACAAAGCCATGGAGCCTGAATTCTGTTTAACATGAGTGTGAAGGGCCGCAGAAGGGGTGGGACCGCACAGATGACAGATATTTATAGCTTCTTCTTCCCTTGCCCTCTAGGCTCTCCCATCCTTCCCCTGTCGCGGTGCATGAGTTCTGCCCTTTCCCTAACCGCACTCTTGCTTGCCAGTTAGTGTCAGAACTGTGAGTTCTGCTGCTGGCTTTTAACCCAATGGGAGTCAGTGAGTGCTAGATCTGGGATGTTTGCAGGAGCCACTGAGGACGAGGTGTCCAGCTGGTGGTTCAGCTGGTAGGGTCTGAGTCTGGCCTTCTGAAAGTTGCCATTAGGGAGAGCTTCCCTTATAAGAATGCCAATGCACAGGAAAGAAAAGCTAGTGGGGAAAAAGAAAAGAAAAGAAAAGAAAGGGCCTTGGTCTCAGTGGTAACTATTTGAGCCCTAGGATCCAACTATGACTGAAGCTGGAACTCTTCCCTGCATTTTTGGTTCGTAAACCGGTATATTGTCTTTATTATGTAAACTGATTTTAGTCCTACCTCTCTCCATCTCAGTCAGGATTCCACTCGAATCCCTTACACCCACAGCGCCTAGGATCTCACCAGGGCTCCGCGTTCCCGTCAGCGTTTCCCCCGGAATGCTGACCAAGGTCTTCAGATTGTTCCCGGGTTTGCTCACCTTGTGCTCTCAGCGGGAGTGAGCGGGACTCCTCACTTCCTCCTGATAACTGGCAGTCACGAAGTCTCGGCAAATGTGATGCTGTTATTAGTGGCACCGATGAAAGCATTTCGGAAAGTAGAATTTCACGGTCTTAACGAGAGCTGGAACCTGGTTGGTGATTCCCCTTCTCCTATTTTTTCTGTTTATAGAATTAGAAGAATAGGCACATAAGTCCTTATTCAGTTCAACTGATTTAAATTTAATATCAGTCTAGCACAATTGTGTGTAGGGGTGCTTAAATATTCATTTTGTTTTTCTGTGTTATCAGCTTGTTATCAGCTATGTTATCAGTTTGTTTTTCTATGTTATTACCCTTTCTGTTTTTGAGTCATCGGCAAGTTAGATAAACATACTCTGATATAAATTTTTGATCAAAATAGACAATTTCAAACCACGTAGTACAGCATCCTGCAGAACACTATAGACCACCCGTCAGGGGTGATAAGAGGCAAAATATGCAATACGTAGTGTTTGGGGAATTTGGCTAATCAGTCCTAAATTCACGTAAATCAGCTAATTAGGAGAACAGAAATATAAACTAGAAATAATGATAATGTTAAGTGCCTTTTTAAATCAAAGTACACTATGTCTTTGACATTATCCAGATCAAGCACTGTAATAACCTTAAAGCAAATAGAAATATTGTCGGTTTGGCATCCCTTTTGTTCCCACCTAACATTTGTTAAGTCCCAGAAATTTCCATTTCGTTTTCCATGTGAGTGTGACCTTATTTGGAAGTAGGGTCTTTGCTGTTATGATCAAGTTGACATGAGGTCATTAGGGTGAGCCCAGTGTAACAGGTGTCCTTTTCGAAGGAGAGACCCAGAGACAGACATGCAGGAAGAATGCCACGTGACAGTGCAGGGATTTCGTGATGTGTCTACAAGCACAGGAATGCCAAGGATTGCCAGGAACTTCAGAGGCAAAGAGAAAGACATGGAACAGAGTCTCCTCCTAAGCCTTTTGAGGAGCATGGCCCTGTCAAAACCTTGATTTAGAGTTTCTTGCTTCCAGAACTGTAAGAGAAAATGTTTCTCTTGTTTTAAGCCACCGAGTTTGGGCTAGTAGGTGTTAGAGCAGCTCTAGAAAACTCCTATATCTAGGCATGGATGTAAGTGTCCAGAATTCACTTGTACCCCCTTTTTGAAGTTAGGCCCCTGTAGACTCATCTCAATTCTTTTGGCAATGTTTTAGCTCTCTGTAATTCTCCAAAGATGATTGAAGATGGATTGATGATGACATTTCCAAGTATTTTAATCCTCTAGGATATAATTTCTCTAGGTGTACGCACTTTTTAAGACATGAGATCTATCACCTCACTGTTCACTCATTTAAAACTATCAATGGTTGCTAACTGTATATTTGGGTATTGGCTAGGCACTGGAGATACAGATACCATCCTGGGCTTGAAGAGTTTTTGGATAAATAAGGATGATAGGACAGTTAAAATATCAGTAGCACACAGAACATTTGGAAGAGAAATCCCAGCAGTCCTGGGAGAGAGCATGAAGAATGTGCCTATCTGGGAACGCTCACCATAGGTTTGAATTTAAGTCTGAATGCAGTACAATGTGGGTAGTAGCCTAAGTCAAAAATAAATAAATAGGTAGATGAATATATTTATTAATTAATTAAAAATAAATCCAGCGAATAGAAGAGCATTAGATATAGCATGGATATATGAGTGACAAGAAGCTTTCTGGGAATTTAGATAAGTAGCCATGTTAGGAATGCAGGGTGAGTGTCAGGAGAGAGCGAGCTGGAGAAGGTGGCCAGAGCTCGTTCATGATAGAGTTTGGATTTCTTCCTGAAGGTCATAAGCTGCCATTAAAGTGGCTATCAGCCCTTCCAAACAACTTGAGTACTAAGCCAGACTCTTCCAGAGGAAACAAGTAGCAGTGAAAAACCGAAACAACTTTGTTAATCCCCAGTTTTGACTTAAATTATTTTTGTTTTAACTTTAGTTATGCATAGACATAAAAGTGGAATTTTGGGGGTACCTGAGTGGTTCAGTCAGTTGAGCCTCTGGCTCTTGGTTTTGGCTCAGGTCATGATCTCTGGGTTCTGGGACGGAGCCCTATAGGGTTCCACACTCAGCGGGGAGTCTGCTTGCCATTCTCTCCCTCTGCCCCTCCCCCCTGCTCCCTAGCTCTTTCTCTTTCTCTCTCTAACGTGAATAAATAAATCTTTAAAAATACGTGTCTGGAATTTTTGTGCATATAACTCATATACAGTGAAAATATATTCATAATCAAAATACCATAACCCCATGAAACTAATCTATTTCAACTTTAAAAAATTACGTTATATGAAAATAAATGATTTTCTGAGGCTAAATCATACCTGCCATACTATAAATTATTTTTTAAATTTTTAATTAGGCCTTTTATATGAATAACATCTCTTCAGGAAACATTGACTAAATCATAAACCTCTGGATGAAAATATGCAACTTCTCCTCTGAGATTTCCCAATGTACCCAAAGCCAAGAGCATATCTGGCAATTTAATAAAATTTCATGAAAATCTGTAACAGAAATACATTTCTTTTGTATTATAATTTTTGTAGTGGGACAAGAAAGAGTAAAAACTAACTCCATCCAAGGCAAATTCTTGACTATTTAACAAGAGGAAATAGAAAAACCTAATAATTCAACAAGAGTCCTAGCTTTTTTCCAATTACACGTTTTAAAACCTGTAGCCAAACTAGTAGCATTATTGGTTCCACTGTAGGTGTTACCACCGCGTGCGGAGGAATAAATCACTTCCAGTGTCCGCTTTTTCTCTGTGAGCCGCTGTAAAAGCTTCACCGCCGTGTCCTTCTGATAAACTCTCTCTTTTCACTTAGCACAGATGCGAGCTGTTTCTTTCTCATTAACCCATAACAAGAAAACAAAAATTGAAATACAAGAGCCCTTAAATTGTTTAACAACTCTTTATTATAACTCAAAATAGGCTTTTACCCAATGTATTCTATAACACGAGTAACATTTTGTTAAAAATTTGGTTTGTCCATTGATCCTCTTTGGAAAAGATACTGTATTACAGCATTTTAAAGATTCCGTCTGTCTGATAGATTGAGGGGGAGCAAGGCAAGAAGTGGAGGGGGAAGGAGTCTCACGTAGACCCCGCACTAAGTGCAGAGCTGATGTGGGGCTTGATCTCATGACCTGAGACCATGATGTGAACATGAGCAAGAGTGTAGAGTCAGATGCTCAACCCACGGGGCCACCCAGGCGCCCACGTAGGACGGCATTTTAAAGCAAGTGTTGCTAAAGCAGCATTTTAAACTGGTCTTGCCTGTTTGCTGCCAGGTTCATTCTCCTCTTTCCAGTTTGAGGATTTTCCACGTGGTTGGCAAAGACCTAGTAATAAAGTAAGCGAAATAGGAATATTCTTCTTATTTTCTTTCATCTTTTAGCATTATGTATTTGTTCCTGTATACAGTAAGTGCTCAGGCATCCTGACAGTTACTGAGGATATAGTGCGGGGTTAAAAATACCAGGGGTGGTTAAAAATTCCCAAAGTTTAAGGCTGTATAGGTAATGAGTCAATCACTTTGAGTGCTGAGCCTATTATCGTTGGAGAGCAGAATTAACATACTTATATAATAAGTTATGTAAGTTTTCAATGTGCAGAACTGTCTATATGGTAACTACTAGCCACATGGGGCTATTTAATTTTAAATTAATTAAAATAAAGTAAATTTAAAACTCAGCTCCTCGGTTACACAAGCCACGTTTCCAATGCTCAGTAGCCACATGTGGTTAGTGGTTATTATACTGGACAATACTGATGGTTACAGGCTTGATAAAGCATTGTGGGCTCGTAACTGGATAAAATACTTAAAACTTGTTTTAGTTGACCCTAAAGATTAATTTTACTTGAAATTAAACATTATTATTTACTCCAGTTATTCTAAATTGTACTGTTTATACTCAGTGCTTTGGTTAATAATAACTCTGGTTTGTTTTTTGATACACTGTATGGATTTGATAACATAAATTGGATTTCAGATTTTATTAAAAAAAGAACAATTTCAAATATATAAACTTTGTAAATAGCAGTAGCTATCCAGATACCAAATCACATACAAAAGCACTCATTTTAATGTGATCTTTCTTGAACAGCAATATTAGGAAAATAAAATGATTGCAGTATAGGAGCTGAGTTAGAAAACTCTTGTTGAGAATTTCCTCCTTAGCTAATTTCATAGACCTAGACTTTGTAAGAACAGGATGTTCTTGAAGCAATATGGGAATTGTAGAATTTTTAAAAAAAATATTATTATTATTATTATTTTATTTGACAGAGAGAGATCACAAGTAGACAGAGAGGCAGGCAGAGAGAGAGAGAGAGGGAAGCAGGCTCCCTGCTGAGCAGAGAGCCCGATGCGGGACTCGATCCCAGGACCCTGAGATCATGACCTGAGCCAAAGGCAGCAGCTTAACCCACTGAGCCACCCAGGCGCCCCTAAAAAAATTATTTTTAAAATGTAAAAGAAAATTTTGCTCTAATTCTGTTGGTCTGCATGGAATTGGATACTTCTCAATGAGCTTTACATCCTTTAATTAAATATTTACAATAAGTATAAAGATGTTCTAAAAGCCACCTGTCAGCAGTACACTAAGTTCACTGAGAATTTCAAAGACTGAGTCTGCGGTCATCACATTTACCTTTCAACATCACTGAATTCCTCTGGGACCTCTGCATGTTCTCAAGCAGTATTTATGATCAAAACGGTGCTGCCTGTAAGGTTCCATACGTGAATCGTGATTTCCCTCAACTGTAGGTCATTCACTGCAATCACTACAAATCGCTTTCCTGCCCAGTTTTGCCTTTTCCAAATACAGGCATGGCTTTGTAGCACTCAGTTTTTATTTTTACTTATTTATTTATTTATCTTTCTGTATTTATTTAGTTATCTTAGAGAGAGTGGGTGTGGAGTGAGGGGTGAGGGACAGAGGGAGAGGAACTCAGGCTGACTCCCGTACTGAGTGTGAAGCCGGATGTGGGGCTTGATTTCATGTCCTGAGATGATGACTCGAGCTGAAACCAAGAGCTGACACTCAGCTGACTGAGCCAGCCAGATGCCCCAGTAGCTCTGAGTTTTTAGGTTATGTCCCCAGACCTGGATTTTATCTAGTTTTACCTAGTATTTTATCATGTTTCTCATGAAGTAAAGTAAGTCTGTATTTGTGACTCCACAGGTTTCTTTTAAATTTGCTCTGAGTATCTGTAGCCAGACCAGGGAACAGTTCTTTGTGGGGCGAGGGAGTGACGGTGAGAGAAGGCAATTCTTACATAGATTCAAGAATAAATTGGAAATTCATGTTATTCCATATTGAGACTAGCTAATAAATAATCCTCTGTTTACCAGCACCGAGCTACCACAAGATGTGTGGTAGAAACACTTTAATCCCCCTTACGTTTTTCTCCTTAGGTATTCTTTAGATATGGTGGTTCAGCTAATGCACAGATCTCTTAATCTTTGGTATAAAATATCAAAGATATATAATATAAAATCTTAATCTTTGGTATAAAATCAACTGTACATATAGTGCTCTACTTTAAAATTACATTTGGTCTAACTTTGTTTTGGAACTTTTAACTCAAACAGAGTAATCTTAACTTGAATTTTGCTTGTAAAGTGTTACAGTGGCCTTTTGCATTCATATGGGGGCTTCAAACTGGGATTTAATTTGTTCCATTTTATGTTAAATATGGTATAAGATGCTGGTTAAGAATTTTGAATCTTCAGTGACACAATACTGAAAATTAGCCAGTCTGAGTAAATTTTGCCTCTGGAGGATTCTGTAATACTGAGAGATTGAAATGACTTTTCAACTGATCTCTTCTAGAAAATGATTATATTTCAGTGTGTTCAGTGTGTGCCCTGCTTTCTCTTCCAAACTCAGAAGCCTCTCTGGCTCCTGGTTTATGTTAGTGTCTGATTATATGTATCTGTCTTCACGGTCGTGCAGTGTCTTCACACTGGAGGGTAGTAGAAAATAAGATTGGAGTTGGGACTGCAACCTGGTAAATATCTAAATGTCTTTTATTTCCTCCTCTCTTCTCCTCTCCTCTTTCCCCTCCCCTCCCCTCCTCTCCTCTCATCTTCTCTTACCTTCTCTTTTTAAATAAGGCTTCACGCCTAGCATGGAACCCAAGGTGGGGTTTGACCTCACAACCCTGAGACCAGGAGTTGGGGGCTTAACTGCCTGAGCCACCCAGGTCCCCTCCCTGTGTTGTGTTTACCAGGTACCATCCTTTGGATGAGGTTTCAAAAATAAATCCTACATTTTTATAGTAAGCCAACTATCGTAAACATCGATACTTGCATCCCTCTGAGAACCATCAGATATTTTGGCTTCCTAAAGGAGGGAGCCCGGTTACACTTTCTTTTTAAGTAATTAATTAGCCAGTTCATTCATTTGGGGGAAATTCAAGTTAGGCATCGAAGTACATAGGGTGTCTTGGAAAGAAATAGTGGTTAGCATTTGAACATAAGCGAAAGTATTTAGGGCTTGTGGAAATTTAGTGGACAGATAGCATCTAGGCTGTCTTTTAAAGTAAATTTCGTGTATTGAGAAAGATTTTACTACTATCAGCTCATAGCAACATAATTGATTGCTGGAGGTTGTTACTGCAAGATAAGATTCTTCTTATCTGCATTTCAGAAAAGACTCCTCTCCTGCGTTATTCAGTGGAGCGGGGCGTGGCCACTGGAAACCGGGGAAGTGCACAGGCCTGATGATGTGCATTTTAATCCACTGATTTGGCTCTTCAGTCTTACGAATTCCAAAGCCTGGGAGCTGGGTGGATGCTCAGGCCTTGGCAAATAAAGAGAGAGGTTTCACGGCTACCACAGGCCAAATAAAAGAGAAGGTACAGATGCGCAAACAACGTAGCAGCACCATCTTGCAGAATGACTGGAAATCGGTCATTTTCCCTGGCTCATCCACATTCTCTGTCTCGCATCTGGCTGGGATGGAAAATTTTATTCTTGGTCCAAATCCTTTTTAACTCACCAAACTTTGTCTTGAAACAGTGACAGTGACTTTCCCTTTCTCTGAAGCCTTTAACTGCCAAGTATGCTTCCTTGGGGGGTTTTCTGTGATTGAATTTTGTCTGATAGAACTACCCTTTCTCTCCTTCCTTCTTTCCTTCTCTCCCTCCCTCCCTCCCTCCCTCCCTCCCTCGTCCATTTTAGAGCTCAAAGTTGAATTACAGATAATGCAATTCACCTTTTTAAACTTGAGGCAATGAAGGCCCAGATAGGTTGAGCAGTGCCAGGGTTAGAACTAGACCTTACATTTTTCTGATCCCGGTGTTTTTGCAGCGTACATGTTTCCTCCTTATGATACAAGCAAATGCTGTCAGCCTGATGCTGCTATAACCCGCGGGAAGCGAATGAGACAAAGGCTGTTTGCTCACTGTTTGTGTTCAACCAGCGGCAATAAGTCACATACATGTGATCATTGCCTTTTTTGTTTTAATCCTAAGCAAGCAGGATTTAAGTCTCGGTCATCTTTTACTTCCTCTGCATTTGTCCGATTACATCTCCCTTTGTCACCGGCTCACCCCAGTGCAGGGAGTGAGTGGGCGGAGTCAGCGCCAGCCACACCCCCTCAGCCCCCGGTGGGGCAGGTTTCGGAAGTGCTCTGCGCCGGAGAACCCCTCCCCCAGCGTTGTTCACAAGGTATAACACTGTTCAAAAGACGATTTCTCCAGGAGTCAAAAGAGAGCAGCTATGGAAACCTAGGAAAAAAGAACCGTTTGCGATGACTAAGTTCCTCACGCTCACGGATCTGCACGTCCGGCCAGAGGTGTGAGATGAGTTTCCAGAGCCCCTCGGTACCCCCTCTTCCAGCCAAACCCCCGGAAAGGAACCAGAGAACTTCCTACTCCAGTTCCCTCCTCGTCCCGCGTCGTGCTCGTCGTGCTCGAGGAAGGGACTGGACCTGAATTTCTAGTCGCTGTGGCAAAACTGTGTAATAGAGCATTAACTTTCTAAGGGCGAAAGCAATTACTGCCTTTCTCTGGGCATCCGCTAGGATGCGAAGGAACTCTTAGGTATTTCGTCTCTCCCTCGGGGAGGTGGTGCCACTTCCTCTGATTTTCACCACAGAGGCCTCTCTTCACAGAGAGTTCCCTGACATTCCAGAGCTGTTCCGAGAAGGAGATGCTTCTGGCTGGGCAAGCGAAGGTGGCTACATGCTACCACCACCACCAGCTTCCATACCATTCAGCCCCCTTGCTGGTCCTGGAAACTGGTCCATTGTCTGTATTTTCTACATCTTACTTCATCCTCACCACAATTATATAAAAATGCTACTATAATTTCCATGTTGCAAATGAGACATTGGTGACATCTCTGAGGTCAATAGGTAATAGGTCTTTGGTTCCAAAAAGTATCTTCCCTGACTTCCAAGCCCCCCCTTACATCCTCTTTCCGCTCCCAGCCTTGCCCCTCTTGAACAGACTCACCTTCTCTGTCTGCTGATGGGATCCCTGTGCGTCGCTCACTGGTGCACTTGAGGACATCTCTGTACACTGTTGAAACAGCTTGCTGCTTCTTAGAAGGAAGAAAGAGGCCAACTACATAATTTCTCAGTTTTCGATTATTGTGTTTTATAAGCACAAATTTTTCTACAGTGCTCAGCGAGGAGGAAATCCAAATAAGATGCATAACAATTGCTTTTAGAAATGTTCCTCTTTTCACTATTTGTCAGAGATCAATTTTATAGAAAATTTGGTATGAAAAAATGCTTTTCTGTACATACAAGGGATGATTGTTACTCTATGCAAATTATACTTCAATTTTTAAAAGTAGAGTAAAAGCTAATTTTAGATAATAAACATTGTTAAGAGAATCAAATGGGGGAAGTGAGATGGAGCAAAGAAAACTTTTTTAAAAAAGAAAACTTGGGAGATTTCCCTGTATTTGTTTTTGAGCATTTCATTTTTTAATAGCTTGTTGGTTCAAGAAAAAAATTGCAATTATCATATTTTAAGCTTCAGTACACAGTATATAAAAGGAAATTCCAATTTTAAATGTTCTTCTTCCACACACATCTCTGCCTTCAGAATTAGCAATGTATTATCCTAAAAACTTGCTAATGATAGCTATTAACAATGATGCGGGATGAGGGAGCCCAAACTCGTATCTGAAGTTTGGTGCTTTGTGGGAGGGGAATTATTTCAGGACTGAAAATTGAAAGAGATGGAACCTACAAATGGCAAGTTAATGGTAAGCAGAACGTCTTACCAACAAAAAAAACCCCATCCACATCAGTAAGGGAAAAAAAGAAAACTATCCTCACAGAGTGAATACAACTGAGGATATGCATATAGGTAGCCCACAAAACCCAGGAAGTCAGGATGACATTTCCTACAAATTATACAGCAATATATATATGTCTCTCATTTTCTCCGTTATCTCTCAAAATTGACTCCTAGATTAACTCTGGAGGTAATTTTACTTTGGGGGGTGGGGGGGGCAGCAACATTGGCAACAAGTTTGCATTGTTGATTTAGGGACTGGCTTTCTCTGACTCCTGGAGAGATCTGTTTTCATTCTACTAGATTAGAGCAAGGACTCAAGTCCCCTTTGTTTTCAAGGAGACCTTTTCCAGAGAGAGAGAGAGAAGGCAGCTCCCTCTTTTCCCTGAAGTAACCAAAGAAAATTCTTCATTTTCCTCCACGTTGTCCCCTCCTCTCCAGCCTCTCCCTCCTCCTCTCCTTTCTTCTCTTCCTTTTCTCTCTCTTGTCTTCCTCTTTATTCTCCTTAAGTTTGTCTTTACAGGAGGAGGGATGGAACTTTACTTTTCTGGTCTGTGACCCATCCCGTGGACGAGAGTCAAACTGAAACGAGGGTTGGCATGGACACTTTTTAACTGAGCTCTCCATGATGGATTACACGTCCAGGGGCAGCGAGAAGACGGACCCTTTTAATGTTTGTGGGTTAATTCAGCCATTATAACGATAAACAAAAGCATAGACGTTAACACTTGAAATGGAGCTGTGGTGTCTGACAGCCTCAGGTTTTCTGAATGCAGCCGAGTATGAGAAAGACAGATAGCTCTGAGAAGCCAAAATATGGACCATGAGACGCATGGTTCCCTTGCACTTGATCAGAGCCCGTTACACTTTCCCTCAGGCTCTTTGTACATTGTTTAACATGTTTGGTCTACTTAATCCACAGCCGATTAGATAAGACATGTTGAAAATGTGCTATGGTGGGCGGGAGGACTGTTTCTAATAACAGCAAGTATGACTGTGGGAAGCCTGATGTCAGTGCAGTGAAAAGGGAAAGACCCATAATCTGGAAGATGGGAACTCTAATGGTAGGGACGATAAAATACGTTACTTCATTTAGACATAATACATGAAGTGCTGGGTAAATATTAGATACTTAATTTACGTTCTGTTTTTCTTTTTCCTCTGGAAACATTGTCTGACATTTCAGCCCCCAAATCAGTGCTCATAATATAGCCCTGAGTTTCGAGAGAAGTTTTATGATCAGGGTACCCCATATAAAATAGCAGAGCTGTATATGGGCCCATAATAAGCTCACTTTAGCCTGAAATGTTAACATGGAAACATATTTGGGTATTTAAAAATAGAACTATAGTAATTCATAAAATTCAGACATGTTGAACAGTAATAATGGCTGCTCTTATTAAAAGCTATTTTAGGCACTTGATATGCAGTAACACATTTATTTATCATACTTATTCTGAATCAGGTGAAAGTCTTCTTTTCCCATCAGAGCTAGATTATTTCATTCTCCACCTTATATTGTTATTAATGACTAATTGCTGAGTTTTTGGATCACACCTTTTGTGTACTAGAAGCTTAGTAAATTTTGTGGGCATAATAATTAATTAAATCTACTGTAAAATTTCATTGGCACTCTGTCCTTTCTTGTAATTTATTTCTTAACACGGCAGGGATAATATATGTATGAGGTTTAGCAGAACAAATACATAAATTAAGCATGGATGGCTAGCTCAAGTTAAGTATGAGACAATATTTATTAGCTTCTGTTGGTCATAAATTACTATTTTTTAGGGTAGTTTAAATATTCACACAGAGGAAAAATAGGCCCTAAAACAAGACTTAATTCAGATTTAAAGCTGTCAGTTCAGAACAGCTTTGGTCCCAACTAGGAGTCTGATAATCTAATTTTAGTTGCTGGCACATTTACCATTATTGCCATCTTACCTTTCATTTAATCTGAATTTGTTAATTAATTTTATATAATGTCAGTAGTAGGTTAAATTACTGTAAGAATAATCTGTAGTCCCTAAAATTGATGACAAAGGAGGCCAGACCCAATTTTATAGAGACATTTTATTTATTTTTTTAAAAGATCTTATTTATTTATTTGACAGATCACAAGTAGGCAGAGAGGCAGGCAGAGAGAGAGAAGAAGGGAAGCAGGCTCCCTGTTGAGCAGAGAACCAGATGCGGGGCTTGATCCCAGGACCCTGAGATCATGACCCAAGCTGAAGGCAGAAGCTTTAATCCACTGAGCCACCAGGCCCCCCGAATACAGATGTTTTAGATTCACGACCTGCTTACTCTTCCATGTGGTCGAGGACTCTTCAACTGTTGACTGGTGTTGCTGCAGCAGATTTTGCTGGAAGTCCGCTGCTTGCGGTTTACATAGCAACTGTCTGCTCCGATGACATGGTAACTTACTAGGTTCCAGGCTACTTTACAAAGCCCTATTATCTAAATAAGCGAGTGTGCATGGCTAACTTTGCGACCTCAAGAAGTGGGGGCAAGGAGTAGCGTGATGCTTTTGCTAGCTATTTTTAGATGTACGACTAGACCAAGTTTGATACCAGTGAAGCTTGTCAGGAACGGTTTCACTTTTCTGTACTTCATCTGTCTTCTAAAACCTAGTGCTTCTCATCAGCCTTTAGGTGGCCAGTCATCCTAGAAGTTTAGAACTCTGATTCAGAGTTCAGATAGACCCAGGTTTAAATTCTGGCTCTGCCTCTTGGTGATGTGTCCTTAGACAAATTTCTCTTTTTTCTTTTTCTGTTTCTTTTCTTTTTTTCTCTTCTTCTCTTTCTTTCTCCTTCCTTCCTTCCTTCCTTCCTTCCTTCCTTCCTTCCTTCCTTTGACTTTATTTATTTAGAGAGTGAGAGAGCGAGTGGGGGAAACGGTGGAGGGAGAGGGAGAGAGAAAGGATCTCAAGCAGACTCTGCACTGAGGACAGAGCCTGACACGGGGCTGGATCCCAGGACCCTGAGATCATGACCTGAGCTGAAATCAAGAGCTGGAGGCTCAACCAACTGAGCCACCCAGCCTTGCCTTTAAACAAGTTTCTTAATCTCCCTTGATTCAGTTTTCTCTTCCATAACATAAAGATAATAATCATACCTATTTCATAAGGTTTTCAAGATTCCTCTCTTGGACTTGTGCCTAGCACATACTAAGTATGTGATAATTGTTACCATTATGGTGCCCTAATCCTTTAGTACTGTATCCTCCCAAATCTTTTCAACTTTACAAATTGCTTCTCATTCTAAATGCTCTTAATCTACCTTTTGTTTCCTGCCAAATAAAATAACTCATTCTTTCAATGTAATGGATAGAGTTCAAGTGGAACTTAGAAGGAAAGCAATTTAATTATATTAATTTTTTCTAAGCTGTGAGTCACTGGGAGCCATAGCCCTTCAAGAATTATTTGTGTTTTAAGAAGAGATTTCTGATTTTCTTTTATATAATTAATTGTTGGAGATGGAGGCAAGGAAATAGGTCAAAAGGAAGGCTGTAGACAACTTAGGGAAAAGGTAGTTCTGGGGCACATTGCCGTCCAGGCTGTTTGGCTCAGAGGCTTAGCTCACACTGAGCAATGAGAAGTTCAACGTTTTTGTCACCATTTTTTTTCTTTCTTCCTCTTCTGAAAGCAAATATTCTTCAAAAACTCTGACTTCTTTGGCAGAGGCAGTGAGATCTACAATGGAAGGAAGGGTTGGGAGGGCTGGATATGAACAGCATTGGTGGCTGATTTTATGTAGTCACATGTAAGTAGGGGACGAACTTTATTCTCAAGGGTACAGAAATAAACACCTTAATTCACTTCAAGCTAGGTTTGGATATATACGTAGATATGAAGCAGCTCCTTGGGTAATTATCTAGGTAGGAAATAGTCCATCTTAGGAAAAAAACACCAGTTATTTGGAGATTGGCTTTGTCTTCTTAACAGTGAAAAAAGCATGATGGGGATTAGTCATCACTGTTGAGTTTAAGTGAAAATGGCTGATTTTCTCATAAAGACAATTTTATTGTTGAGTAGAGAACTTGGTGCCGTTCTGACTTCTGCTTTTGGTAGCAAAAGTTTTGGGAGAATGAATACTGGGAACAAAAGAAGTCAGGTAGTACGTTGCCACAGGTACTCCTTTCCGGACACAATACACTGTGGTCACCATGTTTGCCCTAGGGACGAAGGTGAAGGTACCAGGCTCTTCAGATACTTAAAATTCCAGCTGTCTGTGGACAGAATTTTCCATAGCAGATCCAAGAATTCCTAAGCAGAGTAGGGTCTAGTGGAGTGGCACTTTCCAGTTACAGAAAGCTTGTACATCTATTATTTCCACTTAAGTTTTAAAAAATAGTCCTTGAAAATAGATGGAATGGATAATTTTACCTCTAAATTACAAACATGGAACATTAGATTGCCAAAAGTCCGTTTCTCAGTGGGAGAACCAAGGGAAAAAACACAGGTCTTCTCTAGTCTCTGTGGATCCTTCTCTTTTTCACGTTATTTTTATATAAAGCCAATGAAACAAAGCAATGCTTAACTTCACTGGTGAATTCTACCAAACATTTAAAGGAGAATTAATACCAACACTTATAACCCCTTCAGAAAAATAGAAGAGGAGAGAAAACTGAAATATTTTATGAGGTCACTATGACTACCTTGATAACCAAAATCAGACGAAGATCTCTCAAGGCACTAAGAGCACCGATTAATATCCCTTACGAATACAGATGTAAAATCCTTATCAAAATACTAGTAAACTCAATGCGGCATCATTTAAAAATGATGATAAACCTGACCGAGTCCAAGTCATTGCAGGAATATAGAGTTTGTCTAACATCTGAAAATCAGTTAGTGCAGTACACCTAAGTAACGGAATAAAAGGCAAAAGCCTCAGCAGCATCTTTATAAGGGCAGAGAAAGCATTTGACTAACCAGCATCCTTCCATGATAGTGATATTCAGGAAGCTAGCAGTAACAAGGCAGCTTCCTCAACCCACTAAAGGGAATCGGGCAAAAGTACACAGCTAACGTCGTAACTAATGGTGAGAGTGTCTGCCTTCCCCCTAACTTCAGGAACAACACAAACGTTTTTATTCAACATCGCATGGGAAATTCTTACTCAGACAGTTCTCTAAGGAAAAGGTACAGTAGACATTCCAATTGGAAAAGAAAAAAAAAGTACACAATCTCTATTCTTAGATGGTATAATCTTCTATAGAGAAACCCTATAGAAAATAGAAACCTATAGAAACCCTATAGAAAAATACACACACACACACACACACACACACACACACACACACACAATTACAACCAACAACTTCATCAAGGTTACAAGACAGATAGAATATCACTGTACAAATATCGGTTGCATTTCTATAGATGACATGTGAACAATCCAGAAATGAGATACGGGAAAGAATTACACTTACAAGAGCCTCGAAATAAATAAAATACTTAGGGAAAAAGTATAACCAAAGAGGTGAAAGACTTGCATACAGAGAACTACAGAAAGGATTATTGAAAGAAATTAAAGACCTAAATAATGGAAAGATATCTGTGTTAATGGATTGCAAAACTTAATATTGTTCAGATGGGAATAGTAGGCAGAGTGGTCTACAAAATCCGTGTCATTGTAATTCCAGCTGCTTTTTGGGAAGACCTTGACAAGCCAATGCTAAAATTCATGAAATGCAAGGGAGCTCTTGAAATGTGAAGGGCTCACATATTGTGATCTAGAATTCATTTTACAAAGCCACCGTAATCAAGACAGTATGGCTCTGTCATAAGAATAGAGAATAGTAGAATAAAGTTGAGAACCTGGAAATAACCTTACACTTATGGTGACTTGATTTTTGACAAAGATGCGAAGATAACAGGGAAAGAATAAGAATAGTCTTTTTTAAGTAATTAGAAACAGCCGGATATGTGCGTTGCAAAAGAATGAATTTGATCCCCCATCTCACACCGTAGAAACAAATGAACTCAAAATGGATCTTGGACCTGAATGTAAGAACTAAAGCAATAAGAGTCTTCAAGAAGGTCATGGTATATGGTTGCATTTGTGTGAAATGTCCCGAGGAGGCAAATGTACAAGAAGTAAATTAGTAGATGCCCTGGGAGGGGGAGGCGGCGGAGAGGGGTAGGATTGACTGCTGATGAGTACAGAGTTTTTGAAGGGGTGATGACATGTTCTAAAATTGGTTTGTGATGATAATTGCACAACTCTAAAGTCCACTATAAAATCCACTGAATTATACTCCTTAAAGGGGTGACTTTTTTGATACATGGATAGTATCTAAATAAAACAGTTAAAAATGAAGACAATGAAGTCTCCTCACCTCTGTATCACGCATGTTAGCCTGTGAGTTTTTTCCTGAATTTTCTCCAATATTATGCCTAATCAAGACCAATTCCTAGTTCTGCTCTCACTGAAAGGATCAGGTAGATTTGGTCATTTGAGGCATTGCTCAAAAGAGAGCCTTCGATGGAAGCCGCCTTTCCTGTTCTGTAAACAGCTGCAGATAGTTGATGGAAGATTTCATTTTGGAGCCGGGAGGAAGGATGGTTTACATTTTGTGGCCTGCGTTTTCTACTTTATTTCTTGAAATACAGCCTAATAAATTGACCATAACAGCTATTAACTAACTTGCCAATACAACAGCTGAATTCATGAGCCACAGTGGTTGCTACCTCTTTGGAGCCTCTGTGCCTTTTTCCGCCCAGACGTTGTCAGTTAGCATATGTAGGCTGGCATAGACTTCAATATGCAAATGTGCATTTACGTATCTTATACATAGTATGTATTATATATACATAGCCTATATATTCCACTACATTTTAAATTTGTTAGTCCGTAGAAGACAGAACTTCTTCGGTTTGTTGAAGACCTAGCAGTTCTCTCTCTGAGCTCACCAGTAAGAGTTTCAGTCACATTCTTGATGTTTGAGTCTCTACACCAGGGAAGATGCTTTGGGTATTAATCCCTGTGAGTGGCCTTTTTGGTAATTCAGAAAATTTTAGAATGGATGGTGATTAAGGATGGTCTCTACCCTCTTACAAGGCTCATCATTTAGTGGCTAGCTTTTTTACCCAGAATATGGTAACTCTTTGTGAAATACAGTCGGCCTAGGAGACTTTGACTCCCTCGAATTCTACATTAGGTTCAAAATACAAGTTTTCCTCCTAGACATATTTCAAAGTCAAAAACAGTTGCAGACAGTACTTGACATTGGTTAAGTTAAATATCTACACACATGCAAGGTAGAGCACAGCACGAAAGTGGAATTTTCCATAAATGACCAAACAAGCACGTAGGCATCTTTCAGAGCACACACAGCAGGCAACATGCTTTTTCAAGAATGGTGATGTTACAAAAGAATTTTTGAGTTTTCCTCTTGAAATTTTTATCAAATCCAGTGTGCAGATGACATGAGTAAGCCCTCTTAGTACTCTTTAATCATATCTGGCTTGTAACCAAAATTATATTACTCAAGTCAGTCATCTACTTTATTCTAGGTGTAGCTCAGAATCACTTTAGGGTGCTTCCCAAATTATATCCACTCACAAAGAAGGACGACACGCTACCCATAACAGTTTTTTACCATGGGTTTTGAGCTCTGCCCTCCAGCAAAGGCATTTCTTGGCTCACTGCCAGGTACACATGGGTTCTCAGTTCAATGTTGCTTGAATGACTGCCTGACTATCATGTTTATGTTACATTGTATTACTTTAAGGAGAATAATACTCCTTTAACAATATCTTTATATGCTTTTCAAAAGTAAATTATTTCACATTCATCATATGCACATACTGGTTCTTTGCTTGCTGTTGAAGCTCTTGTTTTTTTTTCCTGCTCGTGAAATGCCTTTCCACCTATTTATATCGGCGTACGTTCTGTTCGTTTATCTCCTGCCTCATCATGAGAACAAAATCTAATGACTGGAAGAAAACTGGCGGTTTTCTCACCAGGCTTCCCTGCCTTCCCAGTCTGATTATAGAGCCGATGCCCTCAGCTCTTTTCTAAATATCTGTGCAGTGAACACCATTGCAGTGGGACTACAGGATTGAATGTACTTAATTAGTTCAAGTGATCAGCGTCCGGATCCTTCCCTATTTTGTTGTGGTTTCCTGCAATCTTACAGCAGTGGCTGCTGTTCTGGTAATTAGAGCTGACCTTCACAGAGACAGAGTTAAAAGGTATTGCTGAAAGTCTGTAATTTTCTAGAGTCATTTATCATGTTCTTGCCTCGCCTTTTAATAAATTGGTGGCATTTCTCATTTTCAAAAAGTGTTTATTTCTTTTCGTGTCTTTGAAAATGTGCTCTACATTGTTCTGCCTATCCTTTCCTTTAGCCTCTTATTTCATGAAAAACAGGCACATTTCCTGAAAAAAAGAAAGAAAATAAAATGGATTTATATATCTTTCAAATTTTTCTAGGGCTCTTCTTCCACAGACTCAAATGTTTAATTAACAGGTCATCTGTCTTTGGGCCACTGAAATTTACAAAGGGAATCTGGAAGGAAGCCTTACCTCTTGATCATGCCTCCATTGATGGGGCTCCGCTGAAATGCTCTGCCCTTTCTTCGGGTCCCCAGAGCTCTCTTGACTTTAAAACATTTTGCCTTATTGGAGTTACGTGTGTGCGGTTCCTAATCATCCTACGTAATAACAAATTAAGAATGACTGTTAATTAAGCATTTCCTTAGAGGCAGACATTGATATTTTACAACTACCTTGTGGTGAAAGTGTTTATAATCATCTTCCTTTTATCTTATACATGTATAGGGCTCTAGAGATTATATGTAAAACATTGTGTAGGTATAAATATTATAAATTTATACTTTATACACTTAAATATATATTTATAAACATAAATTATATACATATATGTATGTGGCATGCCATTACGGTTTTTGTAAAGATTATTTCTACCCAGAATGAAAAGTCAAACAAATTATTCTGGGCAAAATAACCTTGAGTCACATTTTTTTCACCTAAGGAATTTTTTCCCTGGCATCTAATTCTTAGCAGGGATGTTTGAAACAAGCCTGGTTTTGATCCTTGAATGGCTTGCTTTCTTTCACTGCTCAAGTGCCCAAGAATTTTGTATTCAATCTTAAAGTTTAATGAGCTTTTTCTCTGATACATTGTGTGCCATTTCTGTCTGAAGATTGAATTCTCTTCTTATTTCACCTGAGGTGTCCTGTGTTATATCTTCGAGTTGTTTTATATGTCATTTGTTTCATTCTCTATTGTAGGGAAATACAAAATGATTAGATGCTCAGTCGGTAGTGGCAGTAGAAGGAGCAAAGAGTATGAACAAGTGTGATGTATAGTGTTTAAGATCATTGGAGCTATTGAAAACATTAAACTGTCTGGGAAGTCGACCCAAAACACTTCCCCTGAATGCCTCCTTCATGTGTGTTCACTGTCCTAGAATCCTTGGACGTCAATAGTCTAACTCAAAATCTAAAACTTTTTTCCACCTTTTATTAGAAAGCTTTAAGCTTTTTGAAAAGTTGGAAACTAGCAAAATGCAGTTTTGATATCTCGATTTACTGATTGTTAACACTGTACTGTTTTTTAATGCGTCATCACGAGTATCGATTTCACAAAACAATAAATGCTTGGTGTCAGGGAAGTAATACCATTTTAGCTGTATTTGTAATTTACATGTAGGGGTTTCTCATGTAATTAGAGTCATTTTTTCCAATCTCTGGTTTATATGATAGCATTTAAAAATTTGTTGAATGTCAAAATAATTTTTTTCTTCTTAAAATATTAATTTTCTAATCTTATTAAATGTAGTTTTTATTTTGTTTCTAGTTCCTTTTGCATCATAGCTAATGGGAGTATTAATACTGTGACAGTAGGAGTAAAATACTCCTAATACTAAAATACTTCATAATACTCCTAATACTAAAATACTCCATAATATTATATGGCTGAGTAATAGTCTGTTGTATTACTCAGCCATAAAAAAGAATGAAATCTTTGTCATTTGCAACAACATGCATGGAGCCAGGGAGTATAATACTAAGTGAAATAAGTCAGTCAGATGAAAGCAAATACAGTATGATTCCACTCATGTAGAATTTAAGAAAATGTATATTAGACATGTATGTTAGACCAATTTTTATATTTTCCTGCTGTGTCTGTTATGGGCTGACTTGTGTTGAACACCTGATTAGGTGTTACATAGGGTGAGATTATATAGGGCCTTTTAATTTATTTTTTAAATTGTCATTTCATTTATTTAAACTAAAACAAAAACCAATTCACCATCTCTTCCACTTCTTTGCACACCCCATCTCTTGTGAATACCTGTCCGTTCTCGGTGTTTATGAGCTTGGTGTTCTTGATTTTAAGATTGCCTATGGAAGAAAGATCATATGCTATTTGTCTTTTTCTGAATTTTCTCTTACCCTAATGCCTTTGGGATCCATACACGTTGTCACAAACGGCAGGATTTCTGTTGTTAGTGGTTGAGTTAAATATATATTCGTGTATACACTCATCGCATCTCTCTTGCACCCATGGATGGACACTTGGATTGTTTCCCTATGTGAGCATTATGAATGTGCTGTGATGAGCACAAGGATGCATTCATCTTTTGAGCTAGTGATTTCATTTTCTTCAGATAGATATCCAGATGTGGAATTACTAGTTCTGTTTTAATTTTTTGAGGCACCCCCATACTGTTTTCCATAGTGGTCGTTTCTACCAACAGTACACGAGGTTTCCTTTTTCTCCACATCCTCATCAACACTTGTTGCTTCTTGTGTTTTTGGTCCTAGCCTAACACATGTGATACCTTAGGGATTGGTTTTGCATTTCCCTGATAACTGCTCTTTTGGGGCACCTCTCATGTACCTATTGGTTATCTGTAGAACTTTGGAAAGTTTCTCTTCAGATCTTCTGCCCATTTTTTAATCAGGTTGTTTTGTTTTGTTTTGCTTTGCTATTGACTTGTATGAGTTCTTCATAAATTTTGGATATTAGCCCCTTATCAGATATCTGTTATGCAATTGTTTTCTCCTGTTTAGTAGGTCCCCTTGTCATTTTGGTGGTGATCTCTTTTGCTGTGCACAATCTTTTTAGTTTGATGTAGTTCCACTTGATTATTTTTGCTTTTGTTGCTTTTGGGGGCATTGCCAGAATAGCATGGCCAAGAGCTGTGTCAAGGAACTTACCTCCCATGTTTTCTTCTATGAATTTTACAGTTTCAGGTCTTAAGTTCAATTCCTTGAATTTTGTGGGTATCACATAAAGTAATGGTCCAGTTTTATTTTTTTTGCATGTGGCTGTCCAGTTTTCCCAGCACCATTTTTAAAAAGACTGTCCTTTCCACGTTGTACATTCTTGGCCTCTTTGTTATCAAATTAATTAACCATGTATGTGTGAGTGTATTTCTGGGCTATTTTCTGTTCCATTGATTTACATGTCTGTTTTTATGCCAATACCCACTGTTCTAATTACTATAGCTTTCTAAAAAAGACATTTTAACAGTTTATTTTGGAGGTCATTTTAAAAATAAAATTAAAGACAATCTGAGAAGAAAAAATCATACAGAATACACTCATTAAGTAAATATGGTGATTAAATGAAAATAAGGAAACTATGTGTTCTTCTGCAGTTCTGTAAATAAGTCCTATGTCCTGAAAGGTTTATACTTCCAAAAGAGGGAAAACTTGTGGTAATGAAAGCTGCCTCTTACTCATGTAAATCTACAGTAGGAACCAAAATTTTCCATTCTTACCAATAAGTCAGTTTCGATCTTCAAACTGTGCCTTGTTTTTATTTATTTTTTTAATAATTTTTATTAACATACAATGTATCATTTGCCCCAGGGGTACAGGTCTGTGAATCGTCAGGCTTACACACTTCACAGCACTCACCATAGCACACACCCTCCCCAATGTCCATAACCCAGCCACCCTCTCCGTACCCCCCTTACCCCAACAACCCTCAGTTTGTTTTGTGAGATTAAGAGTTTCTTATGGTTTGTCTCCCTCCCGATCCCATCTTGTTTCTGTGCCTTATTTAAAAAAAAAAAAAAAGATAGAATGCTAGGAATTCAGTGGGATTTGGTGGTCTTCCTTTTGCAAGCCCAGAAGTTCCCGTTAACAAAATAGGCATAACTGTCTGATCCAGATATGTACAAATTGGCAAAGACTAGAGAGCTGCTTTCTGTTTTGATGACCTTTCTGTATGAGTCTTCTCCTTATCTACTATCCTGTCAACATTGTCTATGAGACAGTCCTTAGAGAGAGGGTTTTCTGGAACCTGCATCTCTCCCTTCAGCATCTGCTCCAGTTCCTCTGTGTCTGGCAGATCATGCAAGACATAAACCTCAAAACCCAGTCTTGGTGGGGCGCCTGGGTGGCTCAGTGAGTTAAGCCTCTGACTTTGGCTCAGGTCATGATCTCAGGGTCCTGGGATCGAGCCCCACATCAGGCTCTCTGCTCAGCGGGGAGCCTGCTTCTCCCTCTCCCTCTGCCTGCTTCTAGGCCTACTTGTGCTCTCTCTCTCTGTCAAATAAGTAAATAAAATATTTAAACAAAACAAAACAAAACCCAGTCTTGGAAAACAAACAGAACCATGAGAAACCTGGGAGATTTCAACACAAAGATGCCGGGATAGAGTCCAGTCCAGCCCCCGACCTTGCCCTTCAGGGCTATCTGGGCACAGGAGCACCCAGAAGATAGAGGAGAAGGGTGGGACAGTCCAAGGCAATGCACCCGCATCAGGGTCCGATGCTCTGTGGTCCTCCAAGAACCTGTGAGGAAGGAGGGGGCGGGAAAGGGAGCTGATTACCTGCACCCAAGCTGCTTGGTCTAAGAGCCCTGCCCTATGCCACCAACTCTTAATACTATGGTTTCATAATATATATAATAGTTTGAAATAGGAGTGTAGTGCGTCCAGTTTTGTTCTTCCTTCTTACTATTGCTTTGGCTCTTTGGGTCTTTTTGGCATCCATACAATTTTTAGGATTGTTTGTCTTATTTCTGTGAAAAATACCATTGGAATTTTGACAGGGGTTGCACTGAATTTGTAGATTGCTTTGGGTAGTATGGACATTTTAACAATATTAATTTTTCTAGTCCGTTAGCATGGAATATCTTCCTATTTGCATCCTCTTTAATTTCTTTCTTTAATGTCTGGTAGTTTTTTAATATATAGGCCTTTCACCTTGGTTAAATGTATTCCTTGGTATTTCATTCTTTTTTATTGCAATAGTAAATGGGACTGTTTTCTTAATTTCTCTTTTCCATAATTCATTACTAGTGTAAAGAAACACACAGATTTTTGTGCATTGATTTTTGTATCCTGCAACTTGACTGAATTTGTTTTTTAGTTCTGACAGTTTGGAGATGGAATCGTCAGGGTTTTCCATTATGTGATATCATGTCGTCCGCAGATAGTTTTACTTCTTTAGTATTTGAGTTTCAGTCCCACCACCCAATCCCTAGGATTTTAGCATCTCTCTCCCAGGGCCAAGTTTCAACTACACAGTTGCAATACCATTGTCAAACCCCCAAAGTTTAACTTGGAAAGTATATTATCTAAAATAGAGTTTATATTCAATTTCCCCAGTTGTCCTCCCAATTTTATTTCCCCTAGAATCCAATTGAGCATTATATGTCATATTTGGTTTTCATGTTTTTTTAGCCACCTTTATTCTAAACAGACTACGTGGGGATGCCTGGGTGGCTCAGTCAGTTAGTTGAGTGGCTGCCTTCGGCTCGGGTCATGATCCCGGGGTCCTGGGATCAAGCCCCACATCAGGCTCCCTGCTCAGTGGGGAGCCTGCTTCTCTCTCTCCCCCTCCTCCTGCTCATTCTCTCCTCTCTTGCTCTCAAATAAATAAATAGAATCTTAAAATAAATAAAAAAGACCCGTATGACTATAACATACTTTCAGAAGTTCTATGATCTGAATTTTTCTTGTTGTTTCCTCATGAGTAGGATTAGGTTAAAGATGTTTTTTGGTTGGTTGTTTTTTAATTATCATGTCAATTTTGTTTTTTGTTTTTTTTTAAAGACCAGTTAAAATGCTTTCACAGCATTATCTGAGTATATTAAAACCACAGAACCCTTTTTTTTGTTTATTTAACGTTATTTTTATTTTAATTCCACCATAATTGACATATGATGTAATGTTAGGCTCAGGTGTACAATACAGTGACTCAGTACTTACATATTATTCCAACCCACACGTCACTCCTTCATCCCCACCACCTGTTCCCCCATCCCCCTCACCCACCTCCCCTCTGGTCACTGTCAGTGTGTTCTCTGTCCTGTAGAGTCTGTTACTTGGCTTGTCTCTCTTTCGCTCTTTTTTCAGGGTAAGAAATACTGGCTAGGCGATACTGCGTACTTCCTATTGTATCAGACCAGGAGGCCCATAATATCGGTTTATCCCATTCTTTGTAATATTAACTTAGATCACTAGGTTAAGGCTTTGGCTGCTAGATCTCTCCATTGTAAAGGTAACTTTTACGTGGTAATCAACAAGATTTTTGTGGGGTGACACTGTGCACCACGTGAACATATCCTGTTCTCCAACAAACTTTTGCTCAGTGGATTTAAATTCATTAATGATGCTCGCCTGAATCCATTATTAGGTTGGCTGTGGTACAATGGCAATTTTCTAATTCTGCCTCCTAGTCTTTTAAGCATAACTGTGACCTCATTAAGAAGTGTCTCTGACTGCCCCAAATATGCTGAGCTGCTTTTTTCTGTCTAGTGGATTAGTATGAGATCTTTAATAGAAAAGACGTAAGTACTGATAGATGTCCGCTACGCACCGGGAACACAGATAACGTGCCCTTCCGGTAACTTGTGCTCTAACTCCCAACATGGGACGGGATTTCAACCAGCATGTAAATAGTCTTCAAGGAAAACAGAGACAATCGACATAGCATGTATTTCTCTGGTGCTAAGGCTTAGATATGTTTATCTTCCTTCAAATAAAAAGTGAAGAAATACCATGTGCCAAATATTAAAGCCATCCCAAGAGAGAAGGGAGACCAACACCCTAAGGACTCAGAGGCTGATTCGTTGTGGGGAAATGGAGATTGTATTTGAGAAAACATCTGCCTCAAGTTTTTGTTGTTGTCGTTGTGTTTTGTTCTGTTTGGCTCTTGTAAGTAAGAAGAGAACATTGCCTCCATGAAACACAAGCGAGCTGCTCGCTCATGTCCTTGGTGTGGTGTGGACCGTGGACCCCAGACACTGACACCTGAATGTTTCTCTAGGAGACGTTAAGATGCAGCTGGGATTGGGAACCGTTAGGGGAAGAAGTAACTCCAGCTCAAAAGATGAGCGGAAGTTGGACATGTAGAGGTGGAGGGAGATAGGACCGTGAACACAGGCAAACTGCCTGATGGCCAGGATTGTCTCTTCCTTCTGTGAAATCTTTTTTCTTGGCATGCCTACCTGAAAGGTAACTTGAAAGCTAGTGTCATAAAGTTCACTCATTTGAAAGGCTCAGGCGGAAGGACCACTGTGATTGCGTCATTTAGAGAAGATGAAGGTGCTGTTCCGGATAATGTCCTCCAGCTTATCCTTTGTAGCATAGCAAGCCCTGTCACCTCAGTCTTGGCAGGCCCATTCGCAGAAGGACATTACAGCCTCTGCTGGGTGGCAGGATAGTGAGCAAAACATGGTTTATTTTTTATACTTATTATTTATAGTCACAATACTGCAAAAGATCAAAAAAGTCCAAGCTTGGTTTTCATGGTCCTGCTTTAGCCATGGGGTTGAAAAGTGGATTTCAAGCTTGTAAATACTGGTAATGAGACACCAGAAACAGAATGTAAATATTTTGAAGGGTTATTAATCAAGAGTGGTGAGTCACAGATCGTGGATGAAAAGCATAAAACCAACCATGTCAAGGCTTCAGATCAGAATCAAGTTTCAATTCTGGTATCTATTGAAAATGGCCAAATTGAAGATGAATATGAATAAATATTGATAATACAAACTATTGAATTTCTCTGGTGATGAACATTCCTTGGGTTTTGCACATATTCCTAATACAAAAATACATATATCGTGTAAAAAGTTAGAAAGAAACCCTTTGGAAATGTTTCCTGTTCCTCTGTTTTTGTTGTTGTTGTTGTTGTTGTTTTGTTTTTTATTTGTTTGACAGAGATCACAGGTAGGCAGAGAGGCAGGCAGAGAGAGAGGAGGAAGCAGGCTCCCCGCTGAGCAGAGAGCCTGACGTGGGGCTCGATCCCAGGACCCTGAGATCATGACCTGAGCCGAAGGCAGAGGCTTTAACCCACTGAGCCACCCAGGCGCCCCACCTGTTCCTCTGTTTTCAGGAAAGCACAAGTTTTAGAGAATCAAAGCAGAATAGCAGACAACATGGGGTCCTGAGCCTAAAAATATTTATGTCCACATATTCCAGAATACAGAAGAAAAGTAAGGTCAGCCAAATTTGAAACATAAACGCTATATTTTTCTTTGCATTTGCAAACATTACCTAGACCAATATCCACCCTTATAAGCAGGTAGTTCCCTTGAGTGCCCTCTGACAGGATTATAAGATGGTGACTCAGTGCTACACTCCTTTCCCTGGAAAGTTCTCAGTGCCCTCAGATGGGCTTAGTCATACTGGGACTCAACAACCCATGTAAACATGAATAGATTTTTCTCACAATTTCTAAAGCACCATAACATTCAAAAATAGAAATAAGAAAAAGAGAAGAAAAAAAAAATCAGTCAGTAAAATGGTAAGCAGTCAGTAAAATGGTAAGACTAACTGGCTGTAGTGTCAGGACCTAAATTCCAGTGGAGTATCTGTCACCAGTTAGCTATGACTTCGAGTAAATCATCTTACCTCTTGACGTCACTTGCAAAGTGAGCATCAGGCTAGTATTATAGTAGTTCATAAATATTTAAAGAATAAGAGTCACCCCCCCCCCTTCCAGAATGAAATCTTATTTGGAAACCTACTATATAAAAGAGTTGAAAGTAAAGATTTTAGGGAAAGAAGTCCTTTCTCCCAGGTTCTCCCATACTTCCGAGACCCATTGGAGTCATAACCACAGACACTGAAGGGAATTGACCCTCAGAATGTGGTCCAGAAGTGGCAGGAGCAGCAGCAGCTGGTTGGAAACACAAAACCTTAGAAGCTAGTGAGGAATGAGGAGTCTCAAACCTCTGCGGGATTCCGTGAGTCAGAGTCTGCTTTCTAACAGGTACAAGTGTGGTAGGTTTCACAGTGGAGTTTGAGAAGCCCAGCTCTAGAGACTCCTAGAACTCCATTTGAAAACTAACTACTCGAGTTAACCCACAGAGATTGATGGTACTTCTTTGTCCTTTGGTACACCACACTGACCAGTCCTCAGCTGGAGGACCACTGGGCAAGAACAAGTAGTGATGGATGTCATGCCATTTTTAGAGTCTTGGAGTCAAGATTGCAGAGTTGTACTTGGCTTCACAAGTAGGGCAGTGCTCTGTCCATTCCACAACATTGTTTCAAGGAGGTACTATGTGATGGTCTTTATGCGTGGGAGTCTGTCAGTCAAGGGTGCAGTGGAAACTTAATGACATACTCAACTGAGATAATGGACAAGGCTTTCTGATAGAAGGAGTACTTACAGAGTTGTGGGAGGAGTCAAGAGAACCAATAAGAGACGGTGAAGTGCCCAATGACTAGCAGTGGTGGCAACCATTGACGTTCCTAATCTTGATGGAGGAAGGAATGGAAAAGTGCCTTGGGGGAGCTTCAACTGCAGGAGGAGGCCACTACAGGAAGGGTACAACAACTGCCAAACCACACATCAGCATGGAGCAGACCAGAAGAATAGATAAACTACACTTTTTCTCCTCTCTTACTCACCTCCTGGTGGCTACCATTGGCCAAACCCAACTGGAAACCAGAGTGCTTCTGTAGAGCCAACTGATGGAGTCCATATAACTCAGCCTCCTGGGGCACGGAGCAAGGTACAGAAGGTTAGTGAGTGATTCCAGAGAGAGCACATTTAGAATGGCCAACACAGTAGCTTAGATGATTGGATTTGTACGTCGGATAACAGGAAATAGAATAAAATTGTAATGGAAAGGTTTGTTTTGCTTGTTTGCATACATATTTGTACACAGATAGGTATATGAGTATATGTTATACACTGTATAACACGAATGTATATTAAACAGCAAGAGGAATTTTCTAGGAAAAAGTGAGATGTAGCAGGATGCGTACTTTGAAGAAGTGCTTTGAAAAGTTTTTATACTTCTGATACTTCTGCTTTGAAAAGTTTAAAAAAAAACAGAATGATGTTAATCTGTATTAAATGCGTGCTGTTTGATAGGTACTATTAAAGACACTCAGGTCAAAACATGGACCCCATCTAAAGGCTACAATATAGGTTAAAAATACAAAATACATCTAGAATATACATAAAGTATATATTTAGTTGCATTTATTCAGCTAGTACTTATTAAGCATGTGTTGAATACCAAACGATATCTTTGTGACTAAAGTTTACAAAAACAACGAGTCAAAAGCGATATGGTCCCTATCGACATGGAACTTATAATCTCATTGGGAAGATTAATAATAGTTATGGTTCAAGTATGGTGAAAAGAGAAACAGAGGATTCTTTGGGACTTTATAAAAGATACATGTCATTTAGATGGGAGATCCAGAAGAAGACATCTTGAGGCATTTGAGATCTGAAGTAGGAAAAGGAAGTCAGCCGGGTAACGGGGGGTAGCGATGGAGAAGGATGGCTGAGGGAAGCAGCAGAGGTAAGCATGTGTGTGGGCATTGGAGAGAAGGCAGTGTGGGGTGCTCCAGCCAGAACAGATCACAAATTAAGAAGGCTTGGAAAGAACAGAGATTCTGCCATATTTAACAGACTGAAGATAATCTCTTAGACGTGAAGGGACTATAAAGCCATGTGGAGCTATGAAATATGATAATTAGTGAATCACTTGATCAAATGGGAAAATTATGAGTATAAAATATTGGGCTTACTATTACCACTTCAGCTAAGACTTGAATTCGTTTTCTACTGGAGGTTTTTCTGAAAAATAAGGACAGAAAGGCATTTTTCTCAAAACTTTCCCCACATGTAATTTTTTCTCTTGATGTAGGGAAATAGCTGAATTGTTCTGAAATTTCTGTCCTATTTTGCTGTACATCAACCTAAGAATATCTCTTTAAAGGCAATTTATGACAGGGTTCTTTATTAACAGTCTTAGGAAGATAGAACCTTGTTTAATTTGTTATTGCCAAAGTAGGATAACAAAAGTATCGTCAAATCAGGTTGACAATTAGCAAATGTCATGCCTGTGTGTGTGTGTTTTATGCTTATCCTTGAAAATTCTTCTCTTTTTCAGTAATAGAGCTCACCTTCAGGGTCGTTCATCACCCACCTCAGGCACTGGACACATTCATAACAGTGCAGTCTCTTTGCCTTCTGGACAAGATACCTTATGGCCAATATGTATTTCTCTGAGTGCTAGCCAACTGAAAAGGACATAGAGTCTCTCTTGAGCTAGAATCATCTATTCAGACACTATTATTTCATAGAAATTCTTACTGTAAAAGTCCATCACAAGAGTACCATCAGAAGTGTTACAGATCCTGACAGTGATCTTTGTCTCTGTCTTACTTTTCCAAGAGTTTTCTTCTACCACTAGAGTAGTCCTGATGGCGTCTGACCCAGGAAAATAAATAACACAATCAATAACACTTTATTTCTTTCAGTACCAAGACTGTCATTGATGTTGCAGATGAGAGGTAAAATGCTATTTTCAGATACATGAGTCTACATGTGTGTGGGCACGAATGAAGGAATGATTTCCTTCTCCTCCTCCTCTTTTCTTTCTTCTTCCTCTTCACTATTCAGTGATTTTAAATTTATTTTCAAGGTTAAGGAATACAACCAAAATCTAGTTTTACAACATCCCTGTGACCCCCAGAAAGGTCCTTCATGCCCACCAAAATCCGTTCCCAAAGCCACCCAGCACCTGGAAACTGTGACTCTACTTGCCAGGACTACAGATTGTAAAGGGATTATACAATATGTGGCCCTTGTGCCTGGTTTCCATAGTCAGCTTACTGTTTTTTGAGGTTAATCCATGTTGTGGTGGGTATCAGCACTTTGTTCCTTTTTAGGGCTAAATATTATTCCTTTGTATGGTAAGCCCCATACAAAGGGGCTTTCTTTATCCATTCTCTGGTTGATGGACATTTGTGTGGTTCCCATATTTTGACAATGATTAATAATGCTGCTGTGAGCATTTGTGTACAGGTTTTTGTGTAGACATGTTTTCTGTTCTCTTGTGTCTCTGCCTAGGGGTAGAATCACTGGGTCATAAGGAACTCTACTTAAGCATTTGGGAAACTGCCTGGTGGTTTTCCATGGTAGCTGCACCATTTCACATTCCCACTAGCAATGTATGATGGTCTCAGTTTCACCACAGAAGAAATGATTTATCTGTCTATCTATCTGTCTCTCCATTACACATACCCTCCCCAATGTCCATCACCCAGCCACCCCATCCCTCCTACTATGCCCCCTCCAGCAACCCTTGGTTTGTTTCCTAAGATTAAAAGTCTCTCTCTCTCTTTTTTTCCCCAAGATTTTATTTATTTATTTGAAAGAGAGAAAATGAGAGAGCACAACAGGGAGAAGAGTCAGAGGGAGAAGCAGACTCCCTGCTGAGCTGGGAGTCCGATGCGGGACTCGATCCTGACACTCCAGGATCATGACCTGAGCTGAGGGCAGTCGCCCAACCAGTTGAGCCACCCAGGCATCCCAGATTAAGAGTCTCTTATGGTTTCTCTCCCTCTCTGGTTCTATCTTATTTCATTTTTCCCTCCCTTCCCCTGTGATCCTCCGTCTTATTTCTCCAAATTCCTCATATCAGTGAGATCATATGATAATTTTCTTTCTCTGATTGACTTATTTCGCTCAGCATAATAACCTCTAGTACCATCCCATCATTGCAAATGGCAAAATCTCGGGTTTACTGATGACTGCATAGTATTCCATTATACACACACACACACACACACACACACACACATACATATACATACCACATCTTCTTTACCCATTCATCTGTTGGTGAACATCTAGGCTCTTTCCATAGTTTGGCTGTTGTGGATATTGCTGCTGTAAACATTGAGGTGCACTACCCAGTAGTGTAATTGCTGGGTTATAAGGTAGCTGTATATATTTTTTTTAACTTTTTGAGGAACCTCCATGCTGTTTTCCAGAGTGGCTGCACCAGCTGGCATTCCTACCAACAATGTTGGAGGGTTCCCCTTTCTCCGCATCTTCACCAGCATCTGTCATTTCCTGACTTGTTAATTTTAGCCGTTCTGACTGGTGTGAGGTGGTATCTCACTGTGGTTTTGATTTGTATTTCCCTGATACTGAGTGATGTGGAGCACTTTTTCATGTGTCCTGTTGGCCATCCAGATGTCTTCTTTGCAGAAATGTCTGTTCATGTTAGGAGGAATAATTTCTTAACCAGCTTATGGTATCTTATTTTTCAAGCCTTATGGATTCAGTAGCTCATTTTAAATTATTTTACAGCAGATGTTTTTCACATCATGAAGAGCACAGAAAAAGTATATAATAGGCCCTGATCTTGCCAAATATGGTATTTCTCTAATACATAGTTTATAATAGATTAGACCTTTTGCTCAGGGTCTCTGTTTGCTTATAAAGATAGAATCTTGTTGGTCCATTAGTTATTAGCTAAATATAATAATGAGTATATAATTATAAATACATACACAGTCTATATAGTTTGCAAGTGATTGATCCCTCTCATATTGTCCATGAAATTTTCCTTGTTTTATAGATGTTTTCGTTTCATAAATTCACACATTTATTCATTCCACAAATATTGAAATCCTACTCTATGTAAAGTCCTATGTTAGGCTCTGTTCTTAATGTTTACTCTTAAGCAGATCTTGTTTTCAACAAGCATAGAGTCTAATAGGGAGATGAGACATCAGGAGTCATTGTAAGAGAGAATGAGCTAAGTTCCAAACGAGAAGCTTGAGCGAAACCATTCTGCTTCTGATGTAAGAGGGGTTGTTTCTACCTGAGTGGGTAGGGTTGGTGGCCAGGAACGATTTCCTAGAGAAAGGGACATTTGAAAAGCATCTCTCCGAAAGCATAGGACTGAGCCGAGGTAGGATTAGAGAAAAGCACATTTTGTCTGCAAATAAATTATAAGGATAGCATATGTGCTTAGAACAGAGGGGTTTGGTTTTGTCAGGGGCATGGTGGAACTAAGGATGCAGAGTGTGCAGTGAGATTGGATCCTGGGAATAGTGTCTAGACTGCATGTTCTACAAAAGGAAAATGACCACAACCTTAACTATTCCAAAAAAATAACAGAGGTAGGTTTCTTAGGAAGAAACTGAGAATGCCCTGGGGGTTATTTATTTATATACTATTTATTTCACAAGGAAGAAAGAATTGTAAGGTAGCAATGATTGCAAATTTACATGCCTTGATTTTTCACTCTATTTTTCTCATCCATAATAATTGATCTTTTTAAATTACCTATATGGTTTATAAAACATTTTTCATTACATCATTGTTTCTTAAGCTTATCCAGTAAAAAATGAAATCATCTTGGTTGCTTGTACAAAAGTAGCACACTACAATTTCTATAAACATTTCATGTCCTATTTCATAGACCATGTATTTTTTTAGATTTACCTCCTTTTTGTTCACCATATGTTTTTCCATCGTAGATCATCCTTCTGGATTTGTTTTCCTTTTTTTTCCCCCAATATTGATATATTGTGTGTGTGTGTGTGTGTGTGTGTGTGTTAGTTCATAAATGCTGTTGGCTTGTGTTTATCTCATTAGCATTTTTAGAATATAGCTTTTTCTGAATGTACCATTCTAGGATGACAGTGTTTCTCAGTCCATCTGAAATATTATTGTATTGTCTCTGTCTCCTATTATCTCCTTCATTTGCAGATTTCTCTTTACTCTTACAGTCTTTGTCAAAGCTGGGTATCCTGTAGGTTCATTACAAGTGTCTAGTTCTGGATTTCCTTGTATTTTAATTTCTGGATGGATATTGTGCTTGGTAATGTGGGTTGATGTTTTCCATTTGTTAGTAGATTCACAATCATTAGTGCTACAAATATTACCTTTACTTCTTTTCTAGTCTCTCCTCCAGGTACTCTGGCTAGAGTTAGTTTGATTTTTCACATTTTTTCCTTAAATATCCCTTGATCTGTCTTCCGTATTTCCTATCTTTGTGTCTCCCCATGTGACATGTTGCAGAATTTTCAGGTCTGTATTCCAGTTCTAGTTTATCGACTTTTGGGGGTGGCATCTCATACTCCCTTTCACCCATCTGCCCTTTGGTTTTGTTTAAATTTCAACCATTGTATTTTTCAATTATAAACCTTATATTTTTTTCTTTTTTTAAACCATCCTAGTCAGTTTTGGTCATCTCTCATTGCACGGTTGTGATGCTACCCTTTATTTCTTTAAACATTTCATACCTGTTTTGTAAGACTAAGTCTGAGATTTCAGTATCTGATGTCCTGGGTGGTCTAAATCTATTTTTCATTTGCTCATGTGTTTCTTCCAAGTCTCATTTCTAGTGATTAGTTTCCCTGAAGATTTTGTGATTGTTGACTCTTACCTTCTGTTGGACATTATTTTATTGTGAGGAGGAACTTGAAGCCTGAATGCAGTGTGTGTTCCATATGAGAGAAGGTTTGTGTGCTTCCACAGGCACCGTGGGGCCATGGCAGACTGGGACCATTGGAACCCCTTTGAGGGTCTCTGGTATAAGCCAAGCATCTCAGGTTCCACCCCCCATCCCTGCTGCTAATGGAAAGCTGCATCTCCAGACCTTGGTGCCAGTGTTGGTGTTTGCCCACCTGCTACTTTTTCCTTATTTTGCACATGTAGTTCACAGTGAAGATTTTAGCTCAAGATGATGGCTTTTATTTTCACTGAGGCCCCTTGGAGCTTTACTTCACCTACTTCTTTAAGCAATGTTATGAAAATTATGTTTTGTACAGGATCTACGTTTTTTTTCTTCTCAAGATACTCTTTTAGAACCTCAAAATTGGCCTGCTGCTGGCAGCTGAGTGATAGATCATTGTAGCCCAGTAGCAACATGGGAATTACCAAAATAGTTCAGTCAACATAAATGAGACAAACCAGAATATTTTCGAACAAACATGCACTAATTTGGCATTTTAATTTGTCCAGTTTTGTTACTTATCCCAATTCTTTCTAGCTTGTGCCTTTTGGATATAACCCAAAATATTGTATTAATAAAATATTTGAAATGTTCCTGTTCTACAGAAGAAATAGCTAGGCCACTGGGAGACTAGGAGACTACTAGTGGATAAGTCTTCTTGAAATTTCTATTCACCTTATTTTAATATGCTTTGGAATGTTCAAAGGAAGTGAAAAAAGGAAGTTGGTCCATTGAGAAACCTGAGATCTGTGAAGTCAGGCCAAAAATGTCTTACATCCATTCTTCCATTAGGTAATAGAAATTTTTATCCATTTATGCACGATTCCTTTCATGTCAATTTATTTAATAATTTTGTTGGTATTTGTAGATTGCTCACTATATGGCACGTACTATCTCATGTGGTAGAAAACACAGGAAATTACACTTAGAAGTCTCTGTACTATAGATCTTGCATTCTGTTCTCAAGACAGACGTAAACAAGGAGGAGTAGGAAGACAGTGTGGGAGGATGGTAAGGGCTGCGGAGAGCAGTAAACATGGCAAGAGGAGTAAAGTATCATGGGGCTGAGATAACAGATGGGTAGAGGAACTTACTGGTTCTGAGCACTTTACTAATGAGCCTTAGAACCTGGTCTGACATGTCACAGCTGGAACACTCCCATGGTTAGGGGAACAGATTGTTTAGGAAGTTGGTGTTATGGGGTCAGATGTGTCCTCCATAAAAGAAGAGTTAGAGGCCTCACCCCCGGCGCCTCAGAATGTGACTGTATTTGGAGATGGAGTCCTTACAGAAATAATCGAGTTAAAGTGAGGTCATTAGGGTGGCCTTAATCCAGTATAACTGATGTCCTTAAAGACACAAAAAAGTTTGGACCCAGAGATGGACATACACACAGAGATGGACATAAAGATAGAAAAGTTTGGGGGTGCCTGGGTGGCTCAGTGGGTTAAAGCCTCTGCCTTTGGCTCAGGTTATGATCTCAGGGTCCTGGGATCGAGCCCCACATCGGGCTCTCTGCTCAGCGGGGAGCCTGCTTCCTCCTCTCTCTCTGCCTGCCTCTCTGCCTACTTGTGACGTCTGTCAAATAAATAAATAAAAATCTTTAAAAAAAAGAGAAAAGTTTGGAGACAGAGATGGACAAGGAGGATACCACTTAAGGATGAGGGTCATGCTACTCTAAGCTAAGGCTCTACCAGAAGCTAGGAGAGAGGCATGTAGAGTGGCAGGGCCTTGGGTGTGCAGTTCTGGGTTCCAGAACTCTGGGACACTCAGCTTCTGTTGTGCAAGCCCCTCAGATCAGCAGTACCATGTTACAGTAGCGCTCATGAGCCAATGCAATCAGTAATTCATTGTGATTAAAGCTTCACAGGTGTAGGACAATAGGAGATGACGAGCAAAAGGGTTCAAGGACTGCAGATAGCCCATTGGGAGCCAGGAGGTCTTTATTTAATGAATGTATAATGTCCATTATGTGCCAGTGACTTTTCTGGGTATTTGGCAAATATTAGCCAGTATGCACCCAAATAGCAATCCTACTACAGAGGTTCATCCATTATTTCCATTTTAAAGACGTGGAGTGACATTCTGGTCATGCCGTCTCCTTCCAAGAGAAGGAAAATGTTTGAACAAACATTACATGACCATGGAGAGATTCTTGGGCCTTGAATAAGAGATTTTCCCAAGGGTTTCCCACACACGTGTAAACACGCAGTGTTTTGAAGTCCTGTTTCTGGTGATAGTGGAAGATTCAGGGAAAAAGCATGCCAAACACAGGGACACCCATGTTCTAGTCCCATCTCTGTGTTTCCTTGGCCACATACCTGGGGCACATCACTTAGCCTTCTTCTGTCTCCAGTCTTACACTTGGTCATATTAACTAGATAACTGTAAAATCAAATCAGATAATAAATTTAAATATAAAAATAAATAAATATATATATATACATATACATATATATGTATATATATATATTTATTTATTTTTATATTTAAATTTATATTTAAATTTATATTTAAATTTTTATATATATATATATATATATATAAAAAACAAAAAAACAAAAAATAAAACAAAAAATAAAAAAATAAAAAAAATAAAACAAAAAGAAATAGTCTCCAATCCATAGTTTGCCCTGGAGATTTTTATTTTTCAAGGAACTATCCCCTCAATATCTCCCAAACAATGTTTTAATTTATATACTGTAAACATTCATATCTAAGAACTCATTTCACTTATTTATCATATACTTGAAAGGCTTTGATATCATCTCACTGGAATGAAAGATACACATGTGATCTTGTTTTAAAGAGTTCAAAAATTGATGGCAATTTATGATCCATGTTGGGTAAGCATAACACCAGCCATAGGTTAGTCCTTTATGCAAAGCTTTGGATTCAGAATTATAAATTGAACTATGTATTAATCTCTAGACTCTTCTTGTAATTCACTTATGGTGTAGAACCTTGAAGAGGGAGTGATATTTACTAGACTGATAGTGAATAAAATCAGGTTGGGTGGGAAAGAACCATCATGGACTCTTTTCTCCAAGGTCATAGAATGAAGGTGGTGTAACTCCAGACAGAGCGGAGATGGGTGATCTTTTTTTTTTTTTTAAAGATTTTATTGATTTGACAGAGAGAGATCACAAGTAGGCAGAGAGGCGGGCAGAGAGAGAGGGAGAAGCAGGCTCCCCGCTGAGCAGAGAGCTCGACGTGGGGCTTGATCCCAGGACCCTGAGATCAAGACCTGAGCCGAAGGCAGAGGCTTTAACCCACTGAGCCACCCAGATGCCCCGATGGGTGATCTTTTACCAAGACTTGGTGTAGTCAAGGTGAATAACACTGTGACAATCTTCAAATACCACTCCCTGACACAGTGAAGATTGATTTCTTGCTCCCATCAGAGGTCTTGGGGTGGGGTAGGTATCTGAGCAGCCGGATTACAAGAGAGACTTCAAAACTCAGGCTTCTTCTTCTTCCACCATCTTAGACGTGTGTCCTCCATGGTTACAGAGGAGCCGGGAGAGGTAGGACTGGAGAATCACATGGCTAGGCTCACATTCCAGTGGTCATGACTCACTTGCATGGCCTTGACCTGGCTAGACCCTTTTGTGCTCTGCTGTGATCAGTCTGGACCTTCTTGAGTGCCCTCAACATGCTGTGCTCTCTCTTCTCTCTGGGCCTTGGAACTTGCCTTCCTTTACCTTGAACACTTCCTTTGCTGTATGCCAACATCTGTGCTTTTCACTGTCTTAAACAGCCTCCAAGGCATGCTTCTTCAATTGAATGCTGTTAACTAGGCAAGGAATTCTTACACATTGGTCACGTTCCTGGTGATGTTAACAAAGACAAATACTGATTATGCATGTCTGAGAAATTTTGTCAGTGCAGTCAACCTTCATTGCGATATTTTAACTGTGGTAGCATTTTGTGTGATTTGTGAAACTTTTAATTGATGGGACATAACTCATTTAGGTAGAAATCTATTACAGACATTTATGTTGTGTACTATGTTTTTTACTGTTACTAAAAATGCTACAGTGAATAAAGGGATGTAATTTTAACCCATATCCCATGCCTATTCAGTATTGCTTCATGAAATGTATTCTCATCATAATTTCTTAAAAATAATTGCATTATCATTTCTTATTTGTAGTGTGTCTCGAGGCCCATCATCATTACCATTGTCATAATGCTTCATAACAAGAGTAGCACTAATATAATAATAATCACTGAGTGCATGCTTCTGTGGGTACTAGGCTAGGCTCTTTATGCATATTACCTCATTTAAACTTCATTCTAATGCTATTCCATTAGAATTGTTATTACTCCTGTCTTACAGATAAGGTTGCTATGGCCCTGAGGGGCCTTGTGATCTGTCTGTGGTTACTCAGCCAGCAAGTGGTGGAACTAGGCTCTAAACTATTATTTTTCATTTCAGAGGTCTCACTCCTTTCATCCATTGCTCCACACTATGTATGGAAAGACCATCGGTCTGGCCATCCAAGCTCCTGTCAGGGTTCCCTACCTACTGTGCGATCCCTGGACTGAGGCCTCCCTGGTCTCAGCTTTCCTTATTATAGTAACCTGGATTGTGCACTCCTTCCACTGTCAGCAAAATGCAGCAGTGTCTGCAGAAACACTTTGAACCTTGTACAATTCCAAGGGATCATTAAGAGATATTCCTGGGTCACAAGTAGGCTTTGTCAAGCAGATTGACGGCAGACATTAAGAGTACACCCGGAAAACTCAATTCTCTAAACTAGACAACTAAGCAAACATTGTTCTTGTAAAGTGCGGTGCTGTCCCAATGGAAAAAAATGTAAGCGAGCCCCTTCATGTCTTTAACGGTGCCACAAAAGTGGAGGGAAATCATTCATGAAGTTGTCGAAACAAGTACTGCCTAGAGCGTTTGTTGAAATTGCTTGTGATTCGCCTTCGATTAATGTACTTGTGGGCTTCTTGATGTCCTAGTCCCTGAATGTCCCGTTCCTTTCTGCTTTATCCAGAACACATCTTCTGGCACTGACTATCCCCGGCAAGACTATCCGTGTATGTTGAACACTCTGGTTCGAGTCCTTGCCCGTTCACCGCTGTGCCCGGCGCCCTCACGCGAGCTGTCCTCCCCATGTGTCCTTTTCTTCATTTACTTGCTCGAGATGGATGGATTGGACAAGATGACTTTTGAGACTATAGTTCCCAAGTCTAACCAGTTTTCAGAATCACATCTAGGTCTTGTTAAAAAAAAAAAAAAAAAAATCAGTTTCTGAGCCCAAACACTGGGGGTTCTGATTTAGGACCTTTGAGGCAGGATCAGAATCACAGTGAGGTTCCCTGGCAGTTACTGAAGGCTGTTTTGTGCCAAATATTGTGCTCAACATGGTCTGTGGGATTTTCTGTCTCATTACAAGGGTTTGGGGTAAATGCTATTCTCATTCCTATCATGAGCTACGCTGGGTTTTTAACTGCTCGTTCAGTCCTTACAGTCTCTAGGGGCGTGCTTGTCTTTCAGATCATATCCTTACTTATACGTATGTTGTACCTATAGGTTCTGAACCTGAGAATCCTGGAGATCCGACTCTTTGTTCATTGTTTCCATGCTGTTGCCCTTTGCTTGAGCATTTCATGTCGAGAGTCTGGAGAGCCTTCGATGGGGAGCGGTTAGCTGCCTGTGACTGAGGACCACGCCAGCCTTCTCTGAGAGTGGGGCTTCCGCTTGGAGCGCGTCATCAGGCTCCCTAAGCACACGCCCCAGGTCTCAGAGTCCCCAGAGCAGTGCCCTCTCCTCTGGCCTCTGAGGGCAGCTTCTCTCTGCCCCTCTCAGGGATCCAGCTCAACACCTCAGTTTGTTGTTGGCTTGCTTATTTCCTTTGTTTCAATTTGCTTGTTCCATTTTCTGGTGTGCGTCCATGAGAGCATCCTTGGAAACCTCTCCTGCTCTCCTAAGAGATCAGCACTGTCTCAGCGGGTGTTTTCATCATGACCTACTTGTTCTGTGGCAGGAGGGGGTCCTCAGCTCTCCATAACCTGTCCATCCTTTCTTCTTTCTTTTTTAAAACATGTGTCTCTTCTGATAGAGTGTAAGCTCCTTGAAGATAGAGACCTTGATTCTCTTAAACTCAGTTCTGTCTTTAGTACTGAGTAAAGTTCCTACACATAATACTCTCTCGAACCTTCTGTGTGACCTTGTTAAAAGCAAAAACTTCTCTGTGACCCAAATACCAATCCATTTCTTACCCACAAAGAGACGAAAAATGGTGTATGGACTAAGTGATGGACTGAGTCTCGGTGCCGTGAACTTTTTATTTTATTTTATTTTATTTTATTTTATTTTATTTTATTTTATTTTATTTATTATTTGAAGGAGGCACAATGAGAGAGGGAACACAAGCAGGGGGAGTGAGAGAGGGAGAAGCAGGCTTCCCGCCGAGCAGGGAGCCTGATGTGGGCTTGATCCCAGGACTCTGGGATCATGACCTGAGCCAAAGGCAGATGCTTAACCACAGAGCCACCCAGGCGCCCCTCAGAGGCATGAATTTTACTTCAGTGCCATGGTGTCCAACACATTAGCTAGTAGCCTTATGTGGCTATGTGCAATTTAGTTTAAATTAATGAAAATCAAGTAAAAGTTAAAATTTAGTTCTTTGGTCATCCTCTTGTCATCATCTCAGAAAGATCTCCTGGATAGCAATCCTCTATATAAAGGTTTCAATAATCTGTACAAAAACTAGATTCTGTCATTGTCCCTATGTGTTTTGCCATGATATATGCTCTATACTGGGCAACTGCCCGGTTATTGCATTAGGAAATTCCTTCTGTACGCCAATATCCTTAATTCTGCTTTTCCAACAGTCCCAATTCTCAGTATGTAACAGCGGGTTTTGCCAACCTGAGTCTAAGCACAAACCCCAGTTATTTCTTTTCAGTGTTAAATGCAACTGAGTCAAAATGCAAAACACTATTTCTTTTACTAAAAACAGCCACCCTTGATCTTCTGTTCAACCTCTGATTCGTAAGAATGAAGTGAGGTATGGGAGAGCAAATATTTTCACATAAATGCACACACACACTCGCATCATAAACATAAATAACATAGAATTGAATAATTGGAAGTTAAGGTTTTGGGTTTTTTTTTTTTTTCCCCTGAGGCCTTATCAGAATATTCTCATGTTAAGTGGGCTGGGTAAGGATGGCCAATATATTTTATATATTTTATTAATTTGTGCTGTGTTACCATGGGGAGGTTCTTTCACCCTTATGTAACAACGTGTTAGTGCTTTATGCAGGATTATTTTTGTACCATTTCCTTAAAGAGAGTATAGAATTTCCCATCTTTGCAGAATATTTTAGTGGTGATTCCAAAAATTTACTTCAGCTTTCTAAAGTGTAGTTTCATCAAATCGTTATCTAGGAATGTAACCAAAATCTCCCATGCGACGTGAAAGGGGCAGTGTGGTGACAGACGTGCCCCAGAGGTGAGGCTCACTGTGGGTGTTAAAGCAAGGAAGACTCAGTGCTGTTCCTCGAATGCGTGTGATTTACTGATTGTGTGAATGTGATGAAAAATAAAATCATTTGCGCTCTTGGGGAGAAAAGGCAGGCTCTGCACGCTGGGGCTTCAAAACCATGTGTCAATTTCATATTCCCCACATCGTGTGAAATCGTTAAATTAAAAAAAAATGGATCCAAAAGCAGAACATAAGCCTTTTACATTTGGAAAATTTGCACAACAGAATCCCAAAACATTTGCTGATGCACTTCTTTCGACTATGAAGCATAAACCTATTTCCTTTAAATATTATATGAATCCTGCTGTGATTTAAAAAGAAAAGTGTCATCTAATCATGGAACATTAAATCGACTTTGTTATGTGGTTTACTGGCTTATCTATCAAAACAGAATTCAAATCCATTTGTAGAATGAAGTTTTGAGATGGCAAAAATAGTAATGAAAGTAAATACAAACACATGGAGGGGAAAAAGCAAGCATTCATGTACTAAGCATTTCTATTCTAGGATAAAATGTCCAAAGGGTTATTTTTTTTTATTTTTGCTGATTTCATCAATAAACAGTATGAATTTTATTATATCTTATTTGAGTCTACAGAATAAGTATCATAATTAGCCTCAGATGTTAATATTTCCCCAGATACATATACTTTACTATTTAATTTACTGTTTAATTCACTAAAACTGCAATGATGTTCTGCTTAATTCCTGCATATTTAAAGTGAGTAGCATAGTACTGATAGGTCATAGATATTAAGTAAATATTTGTAAAACATATGAACAGATAAATAAGTGAATGCTTTTAATTTCTTTTATATTTAGTGTACTTAAGAATTTCCATATTCCCTCTTTAAAGAAGAATATTCATTGAAGGAGTCTTGTCAGAGACAATCAAGACAAATTTTGCAATTTTTAAAAAATTGTAGCTATTACAAATGCAGATAGTAGGTTGGAATTTTGAAAAACCAATAACCTCCTGGGAGAAAATTGGTTTTATTTCAAAATACTTTATTCCCCTGGATAATTATAGTCTAAGAAAGCATAAACAAGTGAATGATAAAAATAAGCAAAGCAGGAAAATGAGAACTCTGCTATTTTATTAACTGAACAATTTTTCACTTAGCATAATTCCCTATAGATTAATCCACAATCTTGCATACATCAGTAGAATAGTCTTTACATTGCTAAATAGTATTCTGTGTTAGTTTAACCATTTACCCACTAAAATACATCTGGATTATTTCCAGTTTGGGCCACTGCAAATATGTCTTATGGCTATTGATTTCTGCTTTTATTCCGTGTAGGACATATTATGTATAATTTCAATTTAAAAAACATTTTTAAAAAGGATTTTATTTATGTATTTATTATGTATTTATTTAGTGTGTGTGAGCAGGGATGGGGTAGAGCGACAGGGAAGGAATCTCAAGCAGGGAACCCACTGAGCATGGAGCCTGACGACGGGGCTTGATCTCACAACCCTGAAATGGTGACCTGAGTATTGTGGTGGGTTTTTTTAATGTGGCCCAGGATATGGTCTGGCTTAGAGTGTGTTCCAGGAGTCCTTGACAGAAATGTGTGCGTGTTCATGTTAGGGGGAATCAGTCTGTATCTGTCAGTAACATCCTTTTGGTTGATTTGGTTGTTTCAATATGTAGCAGTGTCTCACGGTTACTGTAACCAATTACCACAGACTTGAGAATGTGAAACAATTTATTCTTACACAGTCCTGAAGGTCTGAGTCTGAAATCACAGAGTGGGTAGGGCCATGGTCTCTGCAGAGGGTTTGGGAGAGATCTGTTCCTTGAGTCTTCTGACTCCTGGTGGCTGCTGGCACGTCTTGGTGTTTCTTGTCTTGTAGTGACGTTACTCCCTGTGTTCCTCCTTCCACAGCCTTGTGGGGTGTGTGTGTGTGTGTGTGTGTGTGTGTGTGTGTGTGTGTGTTGTATATAATCTCCCTGTGCTTCTCTCTTATAACGGCACTTGGGATGAGTGCAGATGTTGTTATAATTTTTGTTTCATTCGTTATGTATAATTTAGAGGAGAAGGGTGCTCTGTGGTAATTACCCATATTTCTAGTCTTTCTTGTTTTGATTTTTTTTTTTCCTTCCTGATGCTCTAAGATTTCTTCTCTTATTATCTTTCTGTCTGAAAATTTTTCTTTGGCCATTCTTTAAGGATAGGTCTGTTAGGACACAGACTTTTAGTTTTTCTTCAGCTGTGTATGTGTTTATTTTCCTAAGTTCTTCAAAAATAGTTTCCCCAGAAGTAGAATTCACATGGGCACTTGTTCTTTTCTGACATTCAGAAAAGTGTGCTCTTTTCTTCTGGTCTCCATCCTTCCAGATGAGAAACCTGGTTCCATTCAAATTTGAGTTCCCTGCAAGTAGTGTACCCTTTCCCTCTGGCTGCTTGCAAGATATTTTCTTTGAATTTAGTTTTCAGAAGTTCAATTAGGGTGTGAATTGAAGTGGGTTTCTTTGCAATTACCTTATCTGCAGTTCACATTGCTCACTGAACCTGTGAATTTATAGTGTTCATCAAATTAGAGACTTTTTAAAAATTTTTTAATTTTTTAATTACTTTTCAGTGTACTAGAATTCATTGTTTATGCACCACACCCAGTGCTCTATGCAGTACGTACCCTCCATAATACCCACCACCAGGCTCACCCAACCTCCCACCTCCTGCCCCTTCAAAACCCTCAGATTGTTTTTCAGAGTCCATAGTCTCTCATGGTTCGTCTTCCCCTCCGATTTCCCTCAACTCCCTTCTCCTCTCCATCTCCCCCTGTCCTCCTGTTATTCCTTATGCTCCACAAGTAAGTGAAACCATATGATACTTGACTCTCTCTGCTTGACTTATTTCACTCAGCATCATCTCCTCTAGTCCCGTCAATGGTGATACAAAAGTTGGGTAATCATCCTTTCTCATGGAGGCATCATAGTCCATAGTGTGTATGAACTTTTCAGCCATTATGTTTCCAAATGCTTTTTCCAGTCCTCTTCTTCCTCCTTTCCTTCTGGGACTCCCATGATATGAAGTTGGATTTTTGTTGTTCTTGTTATTCTTCTGCAGGTCGCTGAGGCTCTGTTTATATTTATTTATTTGTGTATGTTGGTCCACTTTCTCTCTGTTCAGACTGAGTAAATTCTCTTGAACTACCCTCAAATTCACTGATTCTGTCCCGTCATGTCTACTCTCGTTTTGAGCCCATTCCACAAATTTTCTATTTTTGCAGCATCAGTTGTTTTTTTTTTTTTTTTTAGCTCTGTGATGAACATTTGGTTATTATTGTATCTTTGATTGCTTTACTAAGATTGTCTCATTTTTTGTAATCCTCCAGAGAATTTGTGTTGCTCATCGAAGCATTTTTACGAAGGGGTCTTTAAAATTCTTGACAGATAATTCCAATATCCGATCCATTTCAGCAGTGGCATTGATTGGTGGCCTTTTCTCATTCAAGATGTGATTTTTCCTGGTTTGCATTATGATGTGTGGCTTCCTACTGCGGCCTAGATGGTTTGGCTATTAGGTGAGAAGACAGCAGAGCCTGTTAGAATTTTTTATTTTCACAAGCGGTCACTCTATTTGCGTTTAGCAGGCGGGTCCTGGCCTACTTCTTGGGCAGTGACTGCAAGGACAGGGTAATTTGCAGAGCTCGCATGGAGCTCTTCCCATCTGTGGCATTTATTTAATGCGTCTGGGGCTCCCACTGGCTCTTGTTAATGCTGCTTGAGGGGGAAGAACAAGCTCCCAGAGGCGAGGTGCCCTGGTATCTTTGTGCAAAAGAAGAGGTTTTCTCCCTGCATGTGGGAAACAAGTACTTCCTGCAGGGCGCTGGTGGCAAGATCCTTATTCCTGGTGGTTCCAGCCATGTGGTCTCTCTGGAGGGGCCTTGAGAGCTGGAGAATCTCAAGACCATGAGGACATGCAAGCTTCTCAGGCTGCCCCTGCGTCTGCTAGTTCCCTTCCTTCCCTACCTCCTTCCTTCCTTTCTTCCATCTCCTGGATCCAGTTCTTCAAAGGGAATGTGACTCTCTGAGAACCACCAGGATGCCAGGATGTATCATTCTGCCTGTGCTTTTGTGAGTCCTGTCTCACAGATCAGAAATACCTGAAACCACATCTAGAAGTGATCTTGCGTTGTGCTTGTGTAGGTCGCTGCTGAAATCTGTGTCCAGAGCAGCTTCTGTCTTTTCTCCTGTCTTTTCTCCAGCAGCTTCTGTCTTTTCTCCTGTTGTGGGTATCTTAATGTTATTTTGCCCTCACGTTGGTTTGCGTGTAGAATTATTGTTGTCCCTAGACCCCCACCTGATACCCTTACCCATCCTGCTGCGCCAGTGGCCGAGAGCATGCCCCCTGGGGCCCGTCCAGCTTGGGTTTAAATACTGACCCTGCTGTTTATTAGCCTGTGCATTCAGAGCAGATCCCTTACTTCCCTAAATCTCGTCTAAACAACGAGGACGGTAATAGGATAACGTAAACTTTAATAACAACATGTGTGTGACATACTCAGCACACTGCGTTGCTGGTGGCAGGCACCCAGTGGTTGTGATGGGTTAGCTCAGGGTCCCTCCTCATCTACATCATTGTCATTCCATCTACATTTTAGAGAAAAACCAAAGCTTGGAAGTAGAGGTAACTGCACCCGGGTCACTCTGCCTACTTACGTGTTAGGAGAGCTGAAATTCAGACTTCATTCCTGACCGTTGCGTGTAAGCTGCCAGTGATGGTCTTGGAAGGCCTGAGTATATTTATATGCAAAAATATAAGAAGGTACAGTTATATGAGCTGGACATACTCAATTTTCAGTTAATTATAGATGATAGTGGAAAGTATTTTTATAAAGCTATCTATGTATAGAAATAAAAATAACCCAACTCGTCTAATAGAACCTGACCAAGGATGACTTTGAACCCTTTTGCCCTGTCAAATACTCCTTTTTATGATGCTTACCAATTTCTGAAATCTGATAGATTTTAAAAATAGTTCATGGCAGTCTGCTCTTTCATTTCAATTTTAGTGTAGTTTGAGATGCAGTAAAAACTTGGATGTTTCCACTTATGCAGTTTGCCACAAATCTTCTTCTACATAAGACTGTATAGTTTTGCACATTGCTAAATGAACAAATGAGGGTCATGGTGAACTCCTGAGTTTATCATTGTAATGGAACAAAAACAAATCAAGAGGATTATTATGTTATTACCAATTAGAGTAAAAAATGCATTTATGGTAGAGAAATGCTCCAAAAACTCCAGTTGTGTTCGCCCATTTATTAAGGAAGGGAAAATGTTTCTGGTGAAAAACATAAAACAGGGCAGTTATTCACAGTGTACATTAGGGCTTCTTTTATGAGCTGGTATTCTGTGGGGCAGGAGGTAAGCAGTTACTTTTTCTTCTCAGGCTCTGCTGATTCAGAGATTTTTTTAAAAAAGGAAAGAAAGAAAAACAACAACTAATGGCCACATATAGATCAAGAACCTATTTATGTTTTATATTTTTGAGCTAGGAATATGAGATGTTTGACTCAGCTTCTTTGTGAGTTAAATGAAAACACTATTTATTATATACAGCAAATAATATGTAATGTTATGAGTGTGTATGCACATAGGCTGATTCCACGGTTGACATAAAAAGAGAGATGGACAAAAAGAAGAGGGTCCATTTCTGATGGGACACGTGGAGGGTGATGCCTCGGAAGGGGAAGCAAAGAGAAAGATGCCATGAGGACAGAAGTGGGGAGAGTGCCCCGGGGAGAGGGAGACAGGCATCAGGACAGACGAAGACCTAGTGGAGAGAGGATCCTGGAAGGAAGTGTAAGTCCACAGAACAGAAGGGAGAAGGGAGAAGAAAGCTCGATGGAGAGGAAGAACAACAACTAGAAATGGGAGGGGACAAAGAGAGACCACCCACAAGTCTAAATCCCTGATCATCGGACGTTTGCTTTTACCTTAAGTCTGAAGAATTAATTGAATATGCCCAGTTATGAGCTACCACGTTGAATATTTTGTGTATCTTCTTATGATACCTTCACCATCCCAATGGTGGGAAAGTGTGTGTCATTAACAACACGCTTCCCCCAGAAAGCATACCAGGCACATTGGAAACAACCTGGAAATTCATCTCGTAAGAACTCTGTCTGTAGTCAGACTCAGCCTGCAGGCATGGGGCCCACCTTGCGTGGTGGGTATGGGCTGGAAGTGTCTCCACACACGGTTCTTGCCCCCCACCCCCATCCTGTGGTATCTCTGAGAAGGGGGATCTTCTTTTATCTTTTTATGCTTATCACCCAGAACAGTGCGAGTGAAGAGAAAGCAATAAATACTTCAACGAACAAATGAGAGTATTATGTACCAGAGGAGGAAATACTAGCAGAAACTTCATATGAGATAAAGTGAACATTTCATTTTCTAAAAATTATAGCATCAAGCAAGGACTCAATTTTGTTTCCTTGCCTGTATTGGATTCTGGTGAATGGTACAGGGTAGGGGGAGACAAAATACAACCTAGATGGAGTCCTCAGAATCCAAATGTGTGTGGTTTTACTGTGTGTTTCTTCTGTGGCTCTCGTTTCATCAACCAGCCTAACTACTTCATGCTTAGGAAGAATAAAGGAAAATGGGATGCTTGGGTGGCTCAGTGGGTTAAGCGTCTGCCTTCAGCTCAGGTCATGATCCCAGGGTCCTGGGATAGTGTCCAGCATTGGGCTCCCTGCTCAGTGGGGAGCCTGATTCTCCCTCTGCTTGTGAGCTTGTGCTCTCTCTGACAAATAAATAACTAAGATCTTTAAAAAATATTTTGAAAAAGAAAAAGGAAAATATTTTTATTGAGCTCATTCCATGTGGCAGTGGAAGACGACTTAAGTTAAATGATGGGCAGTCTTAGCTGGTTAACTACTAGGCTGTCCTTTCTAGGTCATTCCACCACTGTCCTCTCCAAGTGTGCTGAGACACCTTACTCTGACCCAGATCACGATATTTGTGTAGCCACATCCTAAGTGCATTTCCTTTCCTGCGGCTGCTCCTTGCCTCGGAGGGCCTGGGAGGGCACTGAGCTGAGAAAGAATCAATCTGTTCCCTAATGGAAAACACAAAACCTCAGCCCCCCAAGTTCTCCAGTCAAAGAGCATGGAAAGGGGGGACCAATTTAAAGTATTACTTCTTCAGATTCTTTATCTTCTTTTTTTTTTTTTTTTAAGATTTTATTTATTTATTTGACAGAGACACAGTGAGAAAGGGAACACAAGCCAGGGGAGAGGGAGAGGAAAAAGCAGACTTCCCACAGAGCAGGTAGCCTGATGCAGGCTCGATTTTAAGACCCCAGGATCATCACCTGACCTGAAGGCAGACGCTTAACAACTGAGCCCCCCAGGCGCCCCTCTTTATCTTCTTAACTGAACTCCTTCAGTGCTCTTCTGATATGGGGGGTTTATTTTCAGCTTATAGTGAACATGCCAGCTGACTGATAGTTACTTCCTAATCATACTGACTTCATCACATCTAGTTTTAATTTTTATTTTTAAGAGCAAATGAATTGTCCCCATGTCTGTTCAAGAAGTATTACATATTCAGAGGTCTACAGACTGTTTGAAAAATGACTTACATAAGGCCAAATAATTATTTTGATTTATTTTAATCTCCTGGACTTTTTTCCTGAGTGTTATTTTAATGACAATTGAATATAGTTTTTGTGACAGATGGATTTGTCCTGATTTTATTATTAAGCAAGTTGAAAGGTGTTAAACTGACTCATGAGCCCATTTCGTGATGTGTCTGAGTGTAATTTCATTTTGAATAAAAATGTTTCCCAGGTTCATTTCTTGTTGATCTCACTCTTTGTTTCATCGTTGTCCGTAAAAAGTGGCAAAGTGGGGCACGGTAACAAAGATGTCCATTCAGAACTGTGGATTTCACACAGGCTGTAAACCACATTGAAATTTGCTCCTACAAATGTAGAAATGCAGCATAGCTCATGGTACATTTCTCGTTCCTCCTCTTTATCAGATAGTCAACTTTGTTGTGAACCTACTGCGTGAAGAGCACAGATTAAAATTTCGTGTTCATTCTGCAGGTGATGGAGGTCAAAGGACAGATGATCCACGTCCCGGAATCCAACTCCATCTTATTCTTGGGCTCACCATGCGTGGACAAGCTGGACGAGCTCATGGGCCGGGGGCTGCATCTCTCAGACATCCCGATCCATGACGCCACCCGAGACGTCATTCTGGTTGGCGAGCAGGCAAAGGCACAGGATGGCTTGAAGAAGAGGATGGATAAATTAAAGGCAACTTTGGAAAGAACTCACCAGGCCCTGGAAGAAGAAAAAAAGAAAACAGTCGACCTTCTATACTCTATTTTCCCTGGTGACGTCGCCCAGCTCTTGTGGCAAGGACAGCAGGTGCAGGCCAGGAAGTTTGACGATGTCACCATGCTCTTCTCAGACATTGTTGGCTTTACGGCCATCTGTGCCCAGTGTACCCCCATGCAGGTGATCAGCATGCTGAATGAACTGTACACCAGGTTTGACCACCAGTGTGGATTTTTGGATATTTATAAGGTAAGGATATTATAAGGTAAAGGGGTTTAGTTACTCGTGTGTGTGTGTGTGTGTGTGTGTGTGTGTATTATTACTATTGACACATAATGTATTATTTGTTTCAGGGGTACAGGTCTGCGATTCGTCAGTCTTACAATACACAGCACTCACCACAACATGTCCTCCCCAGTGTCCATCACCCACCCACCCCATCCCTCCCACCCCCCTCTACTCCAACAACATCCACAAATATTTTTTAATCATAAATTATCTTAAATTGCAAGGATGCAGTTTTCTTTTTTTCTTAAATTAAACTTAGTAGTAAAGGATGGAAATCTCTGTAGTTTAGAAGTCTTACCCAGAATACAGGTATTTCTGTTTCATGAGTAAATTTCCATTATGGGTTAGCTGGTCATATTGACATACCATAGGTAACTGAATCATAATATTGCTCAGTAAGGCAAAAGGCTGTAGAGCTAGTGCTCTACTAGTTCTCTGCTCGTTCATTATTATTACAGAATTAAATTGCTGAGTTCTAGGCAACTTTTCACAACATAATTAGTCTTTCTTAGAGAATAGGTTTCCAATATAAACTAAGAATTTTCATTTGACAGTTAATAAGAAGTAAGTTATGTTAAAATATGCATTGCATTATCAGTTAAATGATGATTAATCAGTGTTTAGCACTGCGTTGTCAGATAAAGAAGGTCCCTCTAATTCTGAAGGAACACTTGTAAATATTCTAGCTGTTACCAAATGACCAGTGGTTTTTAGTGGAAGCACTTTAATTTTCCAAGCTAAGGAGTATAATAGATTTGAAAATGGGTATCCGTTACCATTTTTTGAGTCTGATTTGGTGAACTCCTAAGGAATTTCTTACTAGAATCAGAGCAATCTCTTGAGTAATTCAGCCTCATATCTACCTAATGAATAACTCTGTAACTTTACATAATTTCATGTGGATTACACAATGTTGGGGTATATACATATATATATATTTTACATATAAAGGAGAGAAAGTGCTTTTAGGGTAAACAGTAGTGAACTGTAGGCTGCTCCTTTTTATAGTATGATCTATACATAAGAAGACTTGGAAAGGAACACTGTAGTTTAGTCTTATTATCCCAAAGGATGTTTTCATTAAGGTGTCTCTCCTTTAGAGAAACATGCTCTCTCGTTCCATTATGTATAAGGTGCAGCCAGGGCGAAATATTTTAGTGCGTCCCTTCAGAGGGATGAACATTCACTGTGCGGTGTGGAGGAGGGATTTGCCTAGTACAAAATAAGTTCTTATAAATTATCTTCAACTTCCTTATAATTTATTGTTATATAATTTATGGTGGAGGTAGCCAAATGTCTGCTCCTAAACCAGAGAGACACTATAATGAATTTGTCACTGTTAGACTCAGTCATTTCCAGGAAGTAGAGCGATTGGCCTGAATTTGCCAGCACCATCCTGTCTCCAGGCTGGGGCTCTCCTGCACTGATCTGAGCAATGACCAACACCCTCCCTCTATGAACCCCTGATTTGCTGTGTTAGCTTTCTTGGCCTGAAGTGGTCATGTTACTTTGGCCCTAAACTCTTACAACTAAATGAGAATGACAAACAGATAACTAGAATCTTCTTTGGAAAAGCAAGGGAACCCCTAGTTAAATATAAGCATTAGGTTTTAAGAAAAGAAGAAACACGATGTCTTCTGAGGATACCACAACAGCTTCAAGGTTTAAAAATACGGATTTCATAGATATCGAGTTTCCTTTCCCTTGAGAAAAGCTAGGACACCTCACAGAAAAAGAAAATGTATGGCAATATCCTGCATGATCCTCATATTTTTCTGTGTTTTTTATACCATGGACAGTTCCATACAGTTCTACATAATTAACTTATAAAATGGATTTACAATTTCCCCGATACTCAAAACCGGCTTTCCATCCTTCATGGATAAACAAAACACTCCTGGTTCACAAATTCAGGTTTTTAAACAGAACCTGATTATGAAATTCCAGCAATAAATGTATAAAGTTATACAGTTTCAAGGCCAGGTGTTTTTAACATCCCTCTGATGCTCATATGTGTCTGTATCTTGAATAGGCTTCTGAGGCAGCTTTCATATTTACTCAGGTTTATGGAGGTTGAGTTTAGGGTCTAGACAAGGGAACCCATTATGTGCTGAAGCGGGAGTGATGATGGCATGGCCTGAGAGGGGGAAAGACAAAATCGAGTCTGTTACCCTGGCATAGGATAAAACAATGTACGTTACAGGAAATGCATTAGGAGGAATATAAATTAGATATCCTCTGACATGCCTCATTTGAGATTTCTAATCATCATAAACAGAGTAGCTTATTTTTTGAAAGTTTACGCAGGGCTGTTTTATACGATGAGCTATCTACTAGATTTTTAATGGCCATTGAAAAGAGAAATCCCGAAGTAGAATTTTTAAAGGCCCATACACCTGCTGGTTTCATAAAATAGACTTTTGCCAGACTTCAAGTACATTTAGAATATTTATGGAATAATCACACCACAGAGAAAAATATGGTGGAGCCCATTTTTATGTTAGAAATGTAAAAGGCAACCAGGCGGACCTGAATGCCAAGAGAAACCTAGACAGAGGTGCCTCACAGGGGAGGCATTGAAAGTCCGCTCCTGCCCAGTGAGACTCCACTTTTCCAAACTGATGCTTCTCCTTTTCTTGATCATCTTATTATTTCCTGTTTACCTGTCATTGGGGAAGATGATGCAGAGAAAGATCGTAATTCTGGGGTAGAATTCAGCTAAATTAGGCCATAACGAGACGTGCGCCTTCTGTACAGAAGGAGGTATGGAAGGAAGCTATAGATCGTACTGTGCCTGTTTGAGGCGTTGAGAAAATGAAAGCCTTTACAGTGCTCGGCTGCCGAGGTGTGACAGGTGTATGAGTACTAAGTCAATGCTAGGTAAATTGCGGGAAGCATCGGTTATAATTTTGATCCTCTTATAATTAGAAAAGCAAATATTAAGGAAAATGTCAACATCAACGTGCACTGTACTACTATTTTCCTCCTCGGGTTTTATAGGGTGAAAAGGGATGAACAAAGAACTGGTAAGTCTAACTTTTCTTATTATTGGCGTATAGATAATGATAGTGATGGGGATGGCACTGGATACTGAAGCAACCTAATGGAGGTTTTGCCTTATTTTACATTTTTGCCTCTGGAAAGCCCCTTAGTTAGAAATAAGGAAGACGCAAGAAGGGTTAGTGAGCCCTGCATGCTTCCCTCACTCCACTGAGCCAAGACTGTAGCAACTCCGTGCGATCCCAGATGCGACCCTTAGATATCTCTTCTTTACACCTGTGAAGACTTTTCTCCATGTCTGTCACCTATAAGTTAAAATACTGAATGTCTCCATCTCAGAGTTTTGTTGTATTTCAGTGAGCTGCGGGAGGCAACGAGCGTAGACCAGTAGGGGGCGTGTAGTAGCGAATGCCCATGGGAGCTGTCCTTGTTAGCTCCCCGCAGGCGCATCTGGGCCTAGGGAGGGTGCCTGTGTGACTGGTTTGTGCGTTTTCGTATGTGTATAACAGTGCACCCCAACAGTGCTGATGACAGAAGGATAAATATCATCTCACTTCGTCTCCCATGATTAACCTGTGGGGTTGTTTCATTATGTCCATTGGGAAAGGTTAAATTATCCAGACAACGTGACTCATAAATCAGAATTTGAGCTACGGCTTGTCTGATTCCAAAGCCTATAATATTTTCATGAGTCTGGGCTATGATGTAGACAAAGATAAAATAATAAAAAGAAAAAGTGGAGCCTGTTTTAAAATTATGTTATTTGATCAGTAACAATAGTTAGGCTGTCAACGGTTGAAGAAAAGTCCTATGATCACGTTGCCCAAATCTGTCCACTTCCCTTTTGGTAGCAAATAGTTTAGAGTTTTGAGAAGCTGTGTTTAAAAGTAGGGAACTCTCAGGGCATCTGGGTGGCTCCATCGGTTAAGTGTCTGCCTTCGGCTCAGGTCATGTTCCCAGGGTCCTGGGATCGATCCCTGCATCGGGCTCCCTGCTCAGCGGGGAGTCTGCTTCTTCTTCTCCCTCTGCCCTCCCACCCCCCACTGCCACTCAGTCTTCTCTCTCCCACACTCTATGTCTCTCTCTCTCTCTCTCTCTCTCTCTCAAATAAAATAAATAAATAAATACAATCTTAAAAAAAAAAAAAAAGCCAGGGACTCTCAGGGCGCCTGGGTGGCTGAGTTAGTTAAGGATCCAACTCTTGATTTCAGCTCGGGTTGTAATCTCGGGGTGGTGAGATCAAGCCCCACATTGGGCTCTGCCCTGGGTGTGGAGTCTGCTTAAGATTCTCTGTCCCTCTCCCTCTACCCCTCTCTTACCACTCTCTCTCTCTCTCTCTCTTTCAAAAAAACAAAAACAAAAACAAAAAACAGTTGGGGATTCTCCCATCTGCTGTCCTTCCTTTTTTGTCAGAAACCAGTAGCATCTTCTCTCTTAATTCCTTAAATGGAGAAATAACATCCAAGAATGGATCAGTGATCTCAGCTGCAGGCGATAGGCTATATAATTTTAAAATAATGAAAGGAATAAAATCTGATGCTTAAAAATCATTTCATCCAGGGAACCCATAAAAAATATTAGTAATAAAATCCTTTCTTCTTTTGTGGTGGGGGTAAAAAGAACAATTTCCATTGCAAACCCCAAGCTGGGTTTGCCGATGTCATTGAAGCTAAACATTCAGTATCACTGTCACACGTGGTTTGGGGACAAGGGGTAGAAAAACAAGACGGAGCAGCTGGAAGTGCCAGGAGAAGAACTGTCAGATCAAAGAACCTGATATGGATTGTCTGAAAAACAGCACAAAGTTCATATGGACAAAGGAATGCAAGTATTCTAAGTTCACGTGGGAAAGCTGAGTACGGCGAAGTAGGAAGGAACAGAAATGCAGACTCACTGTTAGGGGAGCAAGACCTCAGCACCAAGCATAAGGAGACTGGACCAGGAACTGGAAAGCAGGCGTTGTGTCCAGGCTGCAGGCATGAAGACGGGCGTCAGGACCAACTGAGAGAGAACCAGAGTCTTCCTTCTCCAGGACCAGCCTTAGTGCTGGAGGATGCCTAAGACCACCTCCCACCCCGGACCCAGAGTCAATGGGTACCCAAATAATGCAGCCTCGTCCAAGGGTGTAGAGATGTGCACTGAGCTTTTAAATGCTAAAACAGGAATTAGACCTACAGAGAAGCTGGAGTTGGTAGGTTAATTGTATCCATTCTTGAAAATGAATAGAACAGAACATATTTGGGGACACTCTTGACATTAATATAATTTGGAAATTGGCAGATAGCTTGAGTTCTGAAAATCTCTGAAAGCCAGTGGAAACCCTGTTGACTTCATAACCTCCACATGCCTATAAATACGATACAATAAAAAAGCTAGAAACCCATTAAGATCATATATATTTCACATAATTTATATAAGCAGATGGTTCTGCTTTGGTCTATGAACTGTAGACTCCGTTGAACTATAGCTCCTTAACAGTTTTGTGGAAAAACCTGTACATCCTAAAAAACAATTACAGAGTGCAGAAGTAAATGGTGATAAATGTCCACAAGAGAAAGGTTTCTGTATCAGATGGACAGAGCTCAGTTTTGAGTAGGCATGTTAATACCCCAGGGAAACAGAGAGTTAGGAACCCCTTTGGATTCAGGCGTCTTGGTGAAGACTGTGTATGCTTTGTGCTGATAAGATGGTGGTCTGTAAACCGGAGAAGGAGCTATCCATCATTAACCTGCATCATCAGAGCTGAGAGCAGGCGTTCCGCATGTAAACTTACCAGGCTACAGAGCTCGATGCCTCGAGAATTTTGATTTGTCTTGTCTTTGACAATATGGAGCTACTAAGCCTTTGCTCACTGGACCTTCAGCTGCCTTTGAGAAAATGAAGCAGAATCCCAAGGATATCACTCCAGCGTGAACTGGATTCTGCAGGCAAGACCAAAAAAAAAAAAACCACAATAAACAAACCTGAAATGCCTCCCTTCCCCGCTTGGTTTGTTTTATGATAAAATAGCCTTTTAAAATACTTAACTATTTAGGTTATTCTTGGAATTTTAGGAATATGTGTATATCATCTTACTCCATTTCCCAGCACAGAATGCCAGTTCCATTTGGTAATGAGTGAGTAGCTGGTTCATTTCCCCCCAGATTTATATGTGTTCTGCTTATTGATCAGTGCACATACTTCTGAAATTAAAAGTTACCAAAGATGTGTACTAGTTATTCTCAGTGGTTTCCATCAACATCAGTGCCACTGATTTTTGCTAGAAATGAAGTCATTGTGTCATCTCCTAAGTCTAGAAAACAGAAATTTCAGAAGTGAATACACACACACACACACACACACACACACAATAATTTTCCACATTCATTCACTTAATAAACATTTTTGACTCACTTGGTAACAGGGTATGACTCCTATGGAAGCCTATAAAATGTTATGGAAATTAGTATATATTTTTAGCCTAATTTTAATGAGTAGAGAAGAACTAATTTATATGCTTTATAAGGTAAGGGGAAAGTCACAGATAAGCATTCTGTTCTGGTATCTTTCCTACTAGGGGGATCGTATTGTTACTTTCAAAATACATTAATAGCCTAAAAATTACCTGCCCAGGGTTTTGCCTCATTTACATTTTTGCCTTGGGCAGATACTGAGGCTGGAGAAAGGAGAAACAGGGGTGAGGGTGGATGCTTCTCCCGTTTCTGCCCCTGCATTCAGCTAAAACTGCTGGAGCCCTTGCACCTGACCCTGCCCTGCACTCCTGGGAGTTCCGTCTGGCTATATTTAACCCCTTACTTACCATCTCTGCTTGAGTTTCACCATCCATAAAGAGACTAATTTCGTCTACTTCATAGTTATGTTTTATAAGCTTTTAAATGAAATGCCTGTAAAGTGCTTATTTCAGTGTCTGGTCCATTGTAGTAAACATCCACACTAACTCTCCTTTCTCAAATAGGTATTTCTGGGCATAGGTGGTGAGTAGGTGTGTGTTTTCTCTGCACATGCTTGTACATGCGTGTGTTTGTATATAAGTACTATGTAGCCAGTGCTTATTAGAAATAGATGAAATGCTCATTTGCTTGGGTTCATTCTTTCAGGTTATTAAAATTACATTGTATACCAGGAGAAAGATATGAAGGGAGGGTATGGAGAGAGGTCAAAGCTGGGGATAAGAGAGAAGCTCCCCGAAGTGCATTGTTTGTAGCATCATCACTGGGTCCTGTGGATCCTCATTCCTGAAGATGGGTCCGGGCTCTGCCTTCATTTTTATCAGAATAACCCACGTTATAAAATGGAATTGATGAAGACGGCAGTTTCTTTCAGTGATATTGACTCGTACAATGTCTACGACCAACACTATGAAACTGAACCTAAAATTTTTTTTAATGTTTTAATTGGACATCCTGAGTGATGTTCCTTCTATGTTCAAACATTTTCTTTTAGTGTTGTGGCAAATTCTGAAACAGAAGGCTACAATAACTTGGATTACCAGGCAGAAATCAAAATTGGTGAAGTGTCTTGCTGACTTTATCAAAGAAAGTGGGGGTGCTTCTTTTTATCCCTATTGATTTTTAATCTTCTAAAGAATGGTGGCAGCTGCTAAGAGATTGATGTTTTTGATTTTTTTACTATCAGGTATTATGGACTGAATGTCTTCCCAAAGCTCATTTATTGAAACACTAATCTGCAGTGTGATGGTATTTGAAGTTGGGGCCTTTGGAAGGGTAATTAGGTTTAGATAGGGTTCTGAGGAAGGAACCCTCTGATGGTATCAGGGTCCTTATAAGAAGAAGAAGAAACTAGAGTTCCCAGGCTTTCTGCCATGTGAGGGATGGGGAAGACATAACCATCTGCAAGCCCAGAGGCGCACCCTCACCTGGGGACTGAATCAGGCAGTGCCTTGATCTTGGGTTTTCCAGTCTGCCAATGCTGTGAGAAAGTCCTCTTTTTCTGGACCATTTCCTTCCACCGCACACAAAAATAGACTCCACATAGGTGAAAGACCTCAATGTGGGACAAGAATCCATCAAAATCCTTGAGGACAACAGAGGCAGCAACCTCTTCGACCTCAGCTGCAACAGCTTCCTCCTAGAAACATCGCCAAAGGCAAGGGAAGCAAAGGCAGAAATGGACTATTGGGACTTCATCAAGATCAAAAACTTTTGCACAGCAAAGGAAACAGTCAACAAAACCAAAAGACAACTGACAGAATGGGAGAAGATATTCGCAAATGACATATCAGAGAAAGGGCTAGTATCCAAAATCTATAATGAACTTATGAAACTCAACACCCAAAGAACAAATAATCCAATCAAGAAATGGGCAGAAGACATGAACAGACATTTCTGCAAAGAGGACATCCAGATGGCCAACAGACACATGAAAAAGTGCTCCACATCACTCGGCATCAGGGAAATACAAATCAAAACCACAATGAGATATCACCTCACACCAGTCAGAATGGCTAAAATTAACGAGTCAGGAAACAACAGGTGTTGGTGAGGATGCAGAGAAAGGGGAACCTCCTCCACTGTTGGTGGGAATGCAAGCTGGTGCAGCCACTATGGAAAACAGCATGGAGGTTCCTCAAAAAGTCGAAAATAGAACTACCTTATGACCCAGCAATTGCACTACTTGGTATTTACCCCAAAGATACAAATGTAGTGATCCGAAGGGTCATGTGCACCCAAATGTTTATAGCAGCAATGTTCACAACAGCCAAACTATGGAAAGAACCTAGATGTCCAACAACAGATAAATAGATAAAAAAGACATGGTATATATACACAATGGAATACTATGCAGCCATCAAAAGAAATGAAATCTTGCCATTTGCAATGACGTGGATGGAACTAAAGGATATTATGCTGAGCAACATAAGTCAGTCAGAGAAAGTCAATCACATGATCTCACTGATATGAGGAATCTGAGAAACAAGACAGAGGATCATAGGGGAGGAGAAAGAAAAATGAAGACGAAACCAGAGAGGGAGACAAACCATAAGAGACTCAATCTCAGGCAACAAACTGAGAGTGGCTGGAGGGGAGGAGGGTAGGAACGATAGGGTGGCTGGGTGATGGACATTGGGGAGAGTATGTGCTATGGCGAGTGCTGTGAATTGTGTAAGCCTGATGAATCCCAGACTTGTACCCCTGAAACAAATAATACATTATGTGTTAATTTAAAAAAAAAAAAATCCTGTTTTTTTGAGCCACCTAATCCTTTTTTAGAGTAGCCTGAGTGGAATACGACACCAAGGAAACGTCTATCAACTCTAAAATTAGCCTGAAAATGTACGATACAAGTCTCTAGCAAGTTTTCTTAGTATACTAAGCGCATGTTGCTAGAATTTCCTGTCTCTATAAGGGTAAATGGTACCCTGTGGAACAAGTGAAAAGATTTTTCACTATAGCCTTTTATGGAGCTTCTGTTACTACAGAGTGTCTGTTGTGTATCAATAAACTCTAAAATAGTTAAGCTCTGAGCTCACCAACGTGTTTGCCCTTGACACTGACACCTTGAGAGCATTGTGAGAACCTAGCTTTTACTTTGTATCCATTTTGCAGTTAAAGCTTACCCCTAGTCAGTGAGTTACTCCAGTATGTTTTTTTTTTAATTTTCATTTTAAAAAATTTCAATTTTTCTTTGTAAAAAATTATTGTCATTACATAATCCTTCCTGTTACCCTGAGGCCATTTAGCAAGCTTTTCTGGCAAGCTTTAGAATGTGACCACATCAGTTATACTCCCATCGAAGTTTGTAATACCTGGGTATTAGAGGAGTTTACTAAAAAATTAATCTTCTAGATAGGACAGCTCTCTGTCACTTACCTGATTGGGTAGCCTCAGTGCAGTCACAAATCTTTTTGAATTAGATTGTTTCTGTTACCTTCCTCACCAACATTTAATTAATGTTTATTATGCAGCAGAAATGTGGTACGTAATTCTCCAACTTCTACCACTGAAAACACAGTGATTTAAAAAATGAAAATTCCCGAAAGCAGAATGGAACTAAAAAAATGGAATTCCCACATACTAAATATAAACTATGTTCCAAACACAGTGCTAAATGCCCTAATTGTGATGTCTTACGTATTTTCCAGAACACTGTAGCATTGGGGTGCTTATGTCCCTTTTGAAGATGAGTTTCAGTGAGTGGCAGAGATGTTATTTGAATTTAGTTCTGACTCAGCTAAAAGTTTATATTGTAGAAAACAGTGGCTGAAATCATTCAGGTATCAGGTAGTTACCATTCCTAATTAGATGCAGAAGTAGGATCAAAGATTGTTTCAGCTTTTATGTATGTGTATTTCATAAATTGGTGTCCTGCATCCCGAAACTGACAGTCACAAAACAAATTTCATACCCTTACAATGAGAACGTTGGGTATGTCACAGGACTGCTGAGAGAGCAAAAAGAACTAACAGCCAAAACCCTTTATCATGAACATGAGGCTCTTGAGATAATAGCTGACGGATGAGTTTGAAATTTTAAATTGCCATTTGAATTTTAGCCTAGAGTTAAGAATATAACTAGGTTTCCTTTTTTAAGGCATTCAACAAATCTGTACCATTTTTTATTATGCATTGGACTTCATAAAGACTTGGTCTCTTTGGCTCCGGGAGGCTGAAGAGAATCTTTATGCAGATGTTAAGAAAAATACGTTAAGCACAGTAGAATACCTTATGAGAGTCAGTGTTCCCCAAAATGAAATAGATTGGCCAGAGCTGTATGCTGTGGTCACTGGAGTGATTCATACACAAACTACAGTCTTTGATGGACCAGGTAGAAGGAAGTCTCAAAAGGTTACTTCATTTCATGGGATTCTGAGATTCTAAATACTCCATGTTAGAGTGGTACGTAGTTGGCCAGGAAAATGTTCCCAATGTGAAAATCAACCCTGCTGATTGTCTACTAAAAGGTTATTCATATATGGCAAATCTGAAATGGTTTGGGTTTCTGTTTGTAAAGATTTTTTAAGGTGGAAAAATGAGAATTTAAATTTGTTATCTTAAATTCAAGTATTTGATTATAAGCATTTGCATATTTTGATGCATTTTTCAAGCTTTGATGTTGTTCACAGGACTTTCGATAATCTAGAAAACTATAAGAAATCGGCTGAAGCAAAATTCTTATTGGACTGCTTATCCAGTTGTGTTTCCAAATGTTGGAATGTATAAAAGCTGCCTATTAAGACAATGCTGTTCTTAAAATAGTCCAAAGCAATATTTTTTAATTTCCTATTTTCCTCGGATACTTGAATTTTGGTATTGTATAGATTTCTTCTGTCATGGAAGGAAAACTTTGTCCTTCTCCCTTTTTCCACTTAACCTTCATTACTCATGTCACTGCCTCATCGTAGGGCGTATTTCAGCCCTCCAAAGAAAGAAGTTTCTTTGACTCTCCTAGGAAGGCCACATGAGACTGTTGAATTTGCTTATGATTGTGCAGTGACATTTAAGTGTAGGGGGAAGGGTACCAGATATCAAGCCTGAAAAGCTCATTTTAATTGTCTTTATCATTTAATTAAGTCACATCACCTACTTGTGCCTACCTTCTGCTTCTGCAAAGTGGGAACGGTAGTAAGGATCTAACATTTTTGTCACAATCAACACATAAATTGTGCTCAGCAGATTATTGTTGTTAGGACTTTTTTCTATCCATGATTTGAAATGTAACACTGTCCCTAGTTAATACCTTGTGAACTCATGAACAGTGCAAGCAGCTGACTCCATCTCCACTCAAATGAAAGAAGGTCAGGGCTAGAGAGTGTCCTGGGGAGTTTGCTAGGAAGGGAGGGAAGAAGAGTAAGTCCATCTGGATTGCTCTAACAAAAATACCATAGACCAGGTTGCTTGTAAACAACAGAATTTTATTCCTCCCAGTTCTGGAGGCTGAGATTTCCAAGATCAAGTGTCACCAAATTCAGCATCTAGTGAGAGCCCTCTTCCTGGTTTATGGGTGACTCTCTTCTTGCCTGTCCCCACATAATAGAAGGAACAAGGATGCTCACCTTCTGTGGTTTCTCTTATAAGGATTCTAATCTTCATGCATGAGGGTAGAGCCCTCGAAAAGGTCTCTGATCACTTCCCCAAAGTCCTATATCCCAGTATCATTACACTGGGAATTAGGTTTCATGATAGGAATTTGGGGCAACACAAACATTCAGTCTACATTGATATTTGTTGAATGCCTACTATGTGTCAGGTACCATGCTAAATTCTTTATATATGCTTATTGATTTGTTTTATCTTCAACAAATGATTATTGATCACCTACTGTGTTCTACATACTAAGCTAATAAGCCTAGGAGCATAGTGGTATGTAAGACAGGCATGGTCCACATTCTTAGGTGCTTATAATTGAGCACTGGAATTAAACATTAAACAAATAATTACATAGACAGTTAATGATTAATTAAAATTATGGTTATCACTAGGAAGGTATAAAATTAGAACTTGTTTGAGGTCACAAAGATAATAGATAGGGGATTGAGCATTGCTCAGGCTTTTTCCATTCCAGAAGGGTGTTTGGGGAGATCTCAAGAGTTCATGATCTTAAGGAGGTCCACAGCTTGACCAACTACTTTCACCCATTTATACCTTAAAGAAATGCTTCTTGAGCACATACCACGTGTCAGGCACCACATGTCTTAGTGCAAAATGGACATGACATCTTCCTCCATGAAGTTCACAGTGTAGTGAGGAAGACTGATTTATCACTACTCAAAAAATATGTACTTATAAACTACCATAAGAATGACTGAGAAAAATTATGTGGTGTTATCAGACCCTATGGTAGAGACACCTATTTTAGTCTAGGAGTTCAGGAAGGCATCCCCGAGGAGAAGACATTTAAATAGAGATCTGAAGAATGAGAAGGAGATAACTGGGTAGGAAAAATGGTGGGGGTAGAGGATTCCATCCAGTAGGGTGAGGATATGTAAAAGCTAAGTCAGAAAGGAACATGATGAAATTGGAACAACTAAAGGAAGATCCCCATGGTCTAACTTCAATAATGCAAGAGTAGCACAAGGTAAAGATAGAGAAGTAGATAGAAGCTAGAACCTATAGGTGTTTTAGGGATTTTGGTCTTAATCATCAGAACAAATGAAGTTATTGAAGGATGTTGAATAGAGGAGTGATACAAATAGATTTGCTTCATAAAAATCACTTTGAAAGTCATGTGGGGTATAAATCTCAGGTGGGGAGTTGGCAGTAGCAGAACACAGGGGTATTTATACCATCATTCAAGTAAGAAATGGTGGCAGCATTTCCTGGGATGGCAGGTGTGTATGAGAGGCTTGAGTCAATTTTGGAAACCTGAAGGTAGTGGTTAATTTTGTCTGCTTAATGGAAATATGTCCATTATTCATGCAAATCGCCTTATCACCTGAATATGTTCTTGATTTGGCATTATGTAACCTCAATCTGAGTTGATTGTTAACAATGACTTTGATTTTGAAAGGTAATTTATACATTATCTATATTGACTAGCTCTTGGTAGAGATGTTTATTTTTTTTTATTGTGTTATGTTAGTTACCATAAAATGCATCATTAGTTTCTGATGGAGTGTTCCAAGATCCATTGTTTGACGCAATCATAATTCTTTAAGCATCTACTGTGCTAGCACTCTGTTAACCCCTGCAGGACTTAGAATGATAACCAAGATATTATCCTTCCTTCAAAAGTAAATGACCTAGTAATCTAGACAGGGTGATCATAACATACACACACAGATGACTGTGGTGTAAGATATGCTGAAGCCAAGTTTTATTGAGTTTCTACAAAAAGCAAAGATAACATTCTACTGAAGGATTTGAAGGATCAGAAAAGATACAGCATAAAATGGACTTGGAAGCATGTGACACATTTGACTCCTAGAAGAGAGGTTATGGAAAGCTTGTTTTCGAAACTAAATCTAGCAGGATAAAAGATAATAATTCCACTGATAACTGAGGCTGTTAGGATTTATGGAGACCAGATTGTCTTCCTTTAAGAAACAAGTTTGTAATGACATATTTCCATTTGATTTGCTTATTGGGCTGCACTATTCACTTTGTAAGAGAAGACTTAATTTTTATAGAGCAGTTTTAGGTTTACTGTAAAATTGAAAGGAAGGTATAGAAATTTCCCATATACTCCCTGCCCCCATAGCCTTACCCATTATCAGTATCACTCACCAGAATGGTACATTTTTACCAAGGATGAACTTGCACTGACACATCATAATCACCGTAAGTCCATAGTTTGCCTTACAGTTCTCCTTGTATTGCACATTCTGTGGGTTTGGGCAAATGTATAATGATGTGTCTTCATTATTATAGTTTCATACAGAGTATTGTCAGTGCCTTAAAAATCCTTTGTGTTCTGCCTAGTCATCCTCTCCTTATCTGTCTGTCACCATCCGTCATTGATATTTTTATTGTCTCCGTCCTGTTACCTTTTCCAGGGTGTCACGTAGTTGGGATCACACAGTATGTTGCCTTTCCAGATTGGTGTCTTTTACTTAGTAATAGGCATTGAAGTCTCTGTATCTTACCATGGTTCAATCATTTCTTTTTAGTGCTGAACAGTATTCCATTCCTGGATATTCTACTCTTTATTTTTTTTTTTATTTACCTACTGAAGGACATTTTGGTTGCTCCCAAGTTTTGGCAGTTACGGATAAAGCTTCTATAAACATCTGTGGGTAGGTTTTCATGTAGGCCTACGTTTTCATTTCCTTCGGTAAACACCAAGGAATGCAGTTGCTGGATCAGTCATATGTATCAGTCATACGGAATCTTCAGTTGTGTAAGAAACCATCAAAATGTCTTTCAAAGAGGCTTTACCATTTTGTATTCCCAACAGCAACGCGTGATCTCCTTTTGCTTCACGTCCTTGTCAGCATTTGGTGGTGTCAGTGTTCTGTCTATTCTAATAGGCATGTAGTACTGTCTCATTATTGTTTTAATTTGCATTTCTTTGATGACGTGTGATGTGATGTATCTTTTCATATGCTTATTTGCCGTTTCTTCTTAAGTATGATCTTAGGTAAGATCTCAGTATCTTCTTTGGTGAGGTGTCTATTAAGGTGTTTGGCCCACTTTTTAATTAGGTCATTTGTTTTCTTGTTGTTGAGTTTTAAGTGTTTTATGAGTCCTTTATATAACATAAGTCTATTGAAAATATTTTCTGTCAGTCTCTGGCTTGTCTTCTCATTTCTCTTGATACTATCTTTTATAGAGCAGAAGGCTTTAATTTTAATGAAGTGCAATTTTAGCTTATCATTTATTTCTTTCATAGATGATGTCTTTGGTATTGTATCTAAAAAGGCATCAGTCACCATCCCCAAGGTCATCTAGGTTTTCTCCTATCTTCTAGGAGTTTTATAGCTTTCCAGTTTACATTTAGCTCTGTGGACCATTTTGAGTTAATTTTTTTGTGGACTGTGTAAGGTCTGTGTCTAGATTTACTTTTTGCATATGGATGTCCACTTGTTTCAGTATCATTTGTTGAGAGACTATATTTGGTCCATTGTGTTGCCCCTGCTCCTTTGCCAAAGATCTGTTGCCTATATTAATGGGCATCTACATCGACGATGTGTTTGTCTATTCTTTCAATATTATTGTGCCTTGATTACTATAGCTTTATTGTAAGTCCTGAAACTATTTATTGTTGTGACATCAACTCAACAATATTTAACACATTATGTATTTATGAAAATATAGCAGACATTCAGTGTTCTCTAGGGACAGTGTTTAAAGTTCTGTCAAATCAGGAATCCCTGGAAAACTTTTCTTGGAAATAATAGACTCAGTAATTATAAAGAGTGAATGGATGATTCCAAGTAGAACAGTAACTCAGTATAGACATGGTGGTGGCAGATACAGAAAGTTTCCAAAGAACTTTGAGTTACTCATTTTGATTGGAGCACAGAGTCAATTAAAGTGGTAGTGGGGGATGAAAGTGAAAAGTTGGGAGTCCTGTCATTGATGATCCTACAAGACAGACTACTGGACGGCAGAAAGAAATTTTCAGTTGCCCACATCTAACTTGAAGATTTAGAAAGAAATTTTGACTGGGTATTTCAATGTATTCTTCTTTGTTCACATGACTCAGTATTCGATAACTTTTATGGTAGATAACCTGGTGCCTGTCAACAGCATTTTCCACATGGTTGAGATTCCTGGGAAGAAAGCGGAGTTTACGTTGATGGATCTACTGAGTGTTTTATCAGGAAAAAAGCTTTCTTTGATAGGCAGTCATTTGGAATCTATTTTCCCTCATTTGGGAGTAGTTCCTGGGCCAAATCACTGTTCTATTTATATCCATGACCTCCTTTCCAGTGCTGTATCGCCTGAGCACTGTAGAGACATCCTTAAAAGAAGTTGTATTTGGGTCAGAAAATCAACCAAAATGAATATAATTAGACAGATTTTTTTTTTTTTAAAGAATGAGGGATCTTTTGAAGTGGTTTTATGAGTAAATCCTTAAAGTTGTTTCCATTTGAATTGCTAAACCATTATACACAATTGACTTAGATGTATTTAATTAAACTCAGCAAACTTTCTTTGGGTCATTGAGTACCTACTGTGCCAAATGACTCTCAACATTTTGTGTGTGTTGGCTGGGTGGAGGGTATGTCTGGGCTACAAGTTGTAGTTTAAAGTTCTGGCAGATAAGGAAATGTCTAGAGAAGTTTACTGCCCTATGGATAAGGTAGAAGCCAGAATAGGAGTATATGGGATGGCTGTGGTTAAAGAGTAGGAGTGCTTTTCTTTCCTTTCTTTTTTTCAAGAGCTGATTGGGTCTTGAAAAAAAGTGAGTATTATAGTGTATTTTGGCTCACATAATCTACCAGAAGTCTTCAAACTTTGGAAATCATAAAATATACCTGAGAGCTTGCGAAAATGAAGATAGCTGGGCCTTATACCTATATTTTGATTTAGTATCTGGGTGTGAGGCCTTGGGGATCTCACTTGAACCCTCTGGGTGATTTTTATGTAGTTGGTCCAGACTTCTATATTTGGAAACTTGACAGTTCCAATCTATAAATATAGAAATTAGACACAATTTAAAACATTCAATAAAACTCTTAAAGACCATCCTGCTAATATGCTAGGGTTCAGGTGTAGAAAAAGTTAAGTAAATATCTAGTAGGTGGAGGGTATAGGCACACACACAAACACGCCCACATACACTCTCATGGCATCATGCTAGAGAGGGAACTTGACCTATTGGCTGTGTGTATTACAGTTACAGACCCAGAAGGGGGAGGGGGGAACCCTTGAAATTGAAGGCTCCTTCTTGAGCTAGGCTTTGTTTGTCTAGTTTGCTGTGATGGGAGCATGCCCTAACATCTGTATACCCAGTGAGATAGAAATAGTTTTTCTTCTTCTCTTTGTGAGCCATCTTTCAAAATAATGAGCGTATCCATGAGGTTTTCAAGGCTTCAAAAGAGTAAATAAACCTGGTTTCAACCTATCCTCTGAGTCAGGATCTCTGAAGATAATCAGGCTGTGACTTGAAAGCAGTCCTGGAGAAAACAGCAAGCCACTGATCACAATGACAACGGACTTTAGGAGAGGATGACCTTTTATTTTCCTGAGAGTGTGCAAAGAGTCAGTGTCTGTGTACGGAGACTCCTGTCTGAAGTGCCAGTCTGGTTAATGACTCTGCCATATGAGGACTTTCAGTTCCTGTGTGACAAGGGGTAACATCGCTAGAAAGTTAGAAGTATTATGAGGTCACTCGAATGACTCATCACACCTTAGTTCTTCTTGCCATTGATGGCACAAGGACCCGTCCAGAGTGCTAACCTTTGCAGCATTAACTCATTAATACATCAAAATAATTTCCAGGATCTCAACCTTTAACATCGTAAAATAAGACCCTATAATGAAGGTGCTCATGTTGGATGACTAAAAGATTCTTTACAAAAACTGACGAGGACAGCTTAATAATTTTGCTTTCTGGTAATCATATTGTACAGGAAAGAGATTAATATGTGGAGGTGGATTCCCAACATTGTGTCTAATTAAATTATGTTAAAGAGGTATAGGCTGCTTCTTGACACCGCCCCCCACCCACCCCGTGGAAGATGGAGCCTCTTCTTGCTGAGTTGAAGTTACTGCTCTGTCTAATCCCAGGAACTGAGACCAGTGGTGTCCCCTCCTTTAGAGCTGGGGTAGCAGGGGGATAGCAATACCCACTGCCCCATCCTGCCAGCCATCACCCGTGAAGCGTCAGTTTTGTCCTGTACCTCTGGTACTGGTGAGCGACTACTTTCAGGAGGGGCTCCCTACCACACCCTGGTAATATTAGGTGGAGTGCCTGCAGAGATCGGGTTCACGGTGTCCTAGAGGTCTCGGGTGATGACTGAGGACTCAGGTGATGACTGACGTGTACCACCTTCTTCATGGCGGCAGAAGCAAGTAGCCGATGAAAAGCTGAAGGAGAGATGGGAATGCCAAAGAAGGACAACGTGAAGGAGGGCACAGAGGAGAAGATAAGGGAGTGATGTTCATGAGAAGGGAATAGAGATGGCGAAGGAAAATGAAATAAGTGAAGGGGGTGGCAAGGCCCGTCCCCTGAATGTGGTCTATTCAAAGACTTTCTTGAGTGTGGAGTAGGGACAACGTGTGCCCAGGCTGACAGGGCCTTCCTCCCGCTGGAGCCCAGGTTGGGGTGAATGCAGTGGCACTTGGGTGAGGCCACAAGATTCGTCAACCAAAATATACCCGCGTTGTGGGACCCCACCTGTTGAACTACCCCCCACCTAACAGTCATGCTTAAGGGCCATAAGGCAGATTTGTAAGATTTAAACCGATTACCGATGAAAGAGTTCAGACATCTCAGGACAGGTTACAAGTTCAAGGTCTCTTTTGAACAAACTCTTAGTGCAGAAACAAGGTGATTGTTAAAGAATACGATGAGGTCAGATCTTCGGGACAAATGTCATTTCCTTCCACTCTGAACATCAGGTCAGGACACCGTGCTCACGGCCGTCTTCTGTAGGAGCAGGACAGGACACCACCTGTAGCTTCTTCCCCTTCTTCCCCTCAGACTGTCCCTGAATCTGACAGAAGGGCCGTTGTTGCCGAAGGGGAACTGTGGCCCAGTTCTTACAAAACTACCTACTATGTGAAGGGAAATCAGACTACTTTCAGCAGGGAAGCCCATGGAGATACTCAAGCTATTTGGGTACTAGTGTGATTCACCTAGTTGTTCTTGCCCCAGATGACCTGCCATCAGTTGTCGGAGCTCTGTGTGACCAGTGGTGACGTGTATGTGCTGTCCTGTCTGCATCATGGTCCCTCTGCTCCTTTGGTGCTCCCATCCACAAGAATGTAGCTTTTGTGGACATGGCCATTGTTCCGTCTAAGCCAAGGAAATGATGCTGAAGACAGCAGCACTTTCCTCTATGCTGCGTGAACCTTTGTCTGACTTGGGGCCTTTCCACCTGCTGCTGTTGCTGCTGCTGCTTTTTCTTCTTTTTAAGATTTATTTATTTCAGAGAGAGAGAGCGAGAGAGAGCATGTGCTGGAGCTGGGAAGTGGAGGGCAGAGGGAGAGGGAGAGGGAGAAGCAAACTCCCCACTGAACAGGGAGCCTGATGCGGGGCTCTGTCCCAGGATCCTGAGATCATGACCTGAGCCAAAGGCAGATGCCACCCGACTGAGCCACCCGTCTGCTTCTAATGTAGGTACTTAGGAGCCATATTTAAAGAGGATCATTTTGTCTTCAAGAACCACAACCTCAAGACCAGTGAAAAGCTGGGTTCACATTTAATGTCTGTGGCAAGTTGCTTATATTCCAGGGACTAATTCCACGGCCCTAAAACCTTTGGTTGACAACCACCACCTGAGTTTTAATCTTTGGCCAGCAGCCCCTTTCACCCACACTGCTGAGTATCTGGGAAAACTGGGACATAAAATCTGTGGAGAGCTGCCGAGCCCATGTGAGGTGAAGGGCAATATGTAAGAGACCTCAGTCTACCCAAGACCAAAGTTCTTCCTGATTTTTTGCTATTGATAAGTCTTCATGAAGGCCTGTTCCATGCTCTGCCTTTTCTCACCAGTGTTTTGGATAATCTCTGTCCAGATCACCAGCAACCCCATTGGTTTAAAGGTGATGGAGACCTTCAGAACCTCCTATGGATTCAGACTCCCTACCAACCATCGGAAAACTCTTCTGTCTAGCCCCTGTCCTTCAGGAGACATACCTGCTGACAGACAAGTGATTGGGCTGGCAGGTGTGGCTTCGTGCTCTCAGCAAGGGTGAATGTGGTACCCTTTCTGGGAATCACATGTTCTTAACCACATCCAATGAGCCCCTGAAGAATGTGGCATGTTTCTTAGCCCTGTTCCACCCATGTGATCATGACTGGGTGACCAGGTGCTTGGTGAGATACCAGGAGAGAAAAGATGTTTCATTTGTAGACTTCGTCGGTCTGCCTGCACCTCATTTCAACACCTCTTTTGTCTCGGTCTCTCTCTCATCCTTCCTCTCCTTCTCTTTCTGTTTTTAATCACATTAGGAACCAAAAACAGAAGGCAAACAACTAGACGGCAGACTTTCTCATGTGCTTCTCCCCTTGATGCTGTCTAGAGGGGGAGAGGGAGGTTGTCCAGTAAGACAGGCTGCCAGAGCTCTCTGACCCTCTGTTCTTCTGCCTCCTCCCCAAACTTTCTTTTACAACAACTATAAAGTCCGAAAGAAGACAGACCCAGGACTGTGGGATTGAAGGACCGAGGTGGGTGTGGGTCCTGGGGGGCAGGTATTATTCATTGCCTCGTTACATGTAGTGTTCTTTTAGGCTCATCCTATCCCAGTACCACAACACACACACACACACACTCCTGCCTCCTCACTGTGACCACATTTCCAAGAAGCCTCAGATATTTCATGAGCATTAGCCTGGAGAGGAGGGTAAAGAATGTTACAGGAACGAGATTCTATTAGGAACTAAAATTCTTTTAAATTATTAAAATGAAATAAAGTAAATAAAAAGGACAAGTGCACAGCTCTAAGAAGTTTACGTACATCACCTTTATTTCTGGAATAATGTGAAGACTTTTACTATGAAGGTTTGAAAAGATGATAATCCCAGCTGGGTAAATTTTTGAGTATGATAAAACCAGCTATAATAATATGTGGGGCAACAGTTGTACATAATATTTTTAGTACATAAACCTTCTCTTCTATGCTCAGAAAAGGATGCAAGGACTATCTTTTCCATCTCTATGACTAAGTTAGCCATCTTTATTCTTCTCTAATGTCATTTGAGAACAGGTTGAAGATGTCAAAAATAACTGAGATGCATTATTTTAGATGGTGTCTGTTGTATTTAAGATCTTTTTTTTTTAAGATTTTATTTATTTTATTTATTTGACAGAGAGATCACAAGTAGAGAGAGAGGAGGAAGCATGCTCCCTGCCTAGCAGAGAGCCTGATGTGAGACTCCATCCCAGGACCCTGAGATCATGACCTGAGCTGAAGGCAGAGGCTTAACCCACTGAGCCACCCAGGCAGCCCTATTTAAGATCTTATTTAAAAAACACTGAGTCAATTGCAAAAGAATTGAGAACATCGTTAACTTTTCAGACAGGTTTTTGTTTTTGTCTTTTTAGTGTGTTTCCAGTGTCCCCCTGTTTAACTAACTGGCTTAACTCGAGGCAACAGCCCAGGAGCAAATGTAATGGCTGTCTAATGTTTTCACTTTTTCTGCTCCCTGGGAAGCAAAATTAGGTAATATTTTTGAAGGGAATCTGCTAAAATTTGCACATACACTTAATTCTGCTAAGCTTGTCCAGACCTGAATTAGATGAAGGGAGAGGAGAGAATAGACCTTTTGTGGAAAGTTGCATTACTAAAGTGGTGGCATTTTTGTCAAGATTTTCAGGTTAAGAAGCTGAACATATCTTTAAGGAAAGAGAAAATATCATATATTACCTGCATTTCACAGACATCTGGATGTTTGAAAAATTTAAGCTATTTAAAGCTGTTACCTATTCTTTCATGTGCTTTCTGTGCTGCTCGTCAAATATTTCTGGCTCATGTCTGGGCACAAGGGTGGTTGACTTTTCCCATCCTCTTTACATTAAGCATGGCTGTGTGACTTGCTTTGGTGAATGAATCTTGAGAAGCTCTGTATGTCACCCTTGGGAGAAAGCTGCAAAGGCTAGCAAACAGTTTGTCAGCACCTCTCTTTCCCTGCCGTGACAACCAGGTGGGGGAGGTTCTGTTAACCTTGTTCCTAGAGTTAAGAGACATGACCCCATGTTTCTCCCCTGTCCTCTAATCCTTTAACCCACATGAATTCATAGCATGAATCAAAAATAAGCTTTTGTTATTTTAAGGCATGCAGATTTGGAAGTTAGACTGTGCTTGCAACATAATCTGGCCTAGCAAGATGGAACCATCGTTTATATTTCTTCAATGTGTTAGGTGTTTATTATGAGAGTTGTACATCTTGATATAGGCCATTATTTTTTGACGTTTGTTTCTTGCCTAGTTCTTGATCGTATTGTTTCTGAGAGTTAAATTGACTTCAGATACTTGGGAACTAAGTAGTGTAAAAGCTTGCATGATAACATATGGATTTTAATGTGAATTTGCTCTTTTGTATTTACATTTATCTTACACTTTATTAGATTCTGTGTCATATCCACTGGAAACCTATGGGTCCATCTCCTCCATAGTCTTACATTACACACGGCTGAAAGAGAAAGTGCTACATGTAACTCACCTGTATTCTTATGGTACAAATTCTAGAAATATACATTTCGTGGAAACTCAATAAACTTTTACTGAAATGATAATGAAGATGATAGTTGCTGAGGAAGAGGAGGATAGGATTTCAAGACGTGGTCATGCTCCGGAAACATGCATGTTCACTGGGTCTATAAAGCAGTTTGTTTATACAAATCATTTATTGCCTATGTATTCTGATATCTGAAAATCAGAAGTCAGTTTCAAAGCACATAGGTCACAGCATGTGGTATCTGTACACAATGGAATATTACTCAGCTATGTAAAAGAACAAAATCTTGCCATTTGCAACAACTTGGATGGAACTAGAGGGTATTATGCTAAGCAAAGGAAGTCAGAGAAAGATAAATACCATATGATTTCACTCATATGTGGAGTTTACGAAACAAAACAAGTGGGCCAAGTGGGAAAGAGGGACAAACCAAGAAACAGACTCCTAGCTACAGAGAACACATTCCCAGTCACCAGAGGGAGGTGGGTGGGGGATGGCGGACACAGGTGATGGAGATGAAGGAGTGCCCTGTCATGTTGAGCACTGGGTGATGTATGGAAGTGTTGAATCACTCTGTTGTACACCTGAAACAATATTACACTATACGTTACCTGGCATTTATATAAAAACATTAAAAAATCAAGGTGTATAGAAACACAAAAGGATGAGATAATTATGAGGATTAGAAGAAATTGTTGTTTCTAGGGAGACAATGGTAGGTTGACACATTTTAGAGATTAATTATTTACTGGTTATCTTTCTCAATGGGAATTCTTTGGGGGAAGTATATTTCAGCATTCAGAGTAAAACCTTTGCTGACTCACAGTGCATTGTTTTTCTTTTCTTACCCTATGATTTTATTTCCATTTTTTCTGGCACAAGAAGACAGGTCTTGAAGTGAAAATGTTGAAAATCATGATAGGTCTGAGGATACTGGAAAAATTTTTGATGCATTTTTCCTTATAAGATTTTGGTGATCAGATGGCCTTTTTGGCATTCCTAGCTTAACTGTTCTCACCATTTTCCCTAAATTAGCACCTACAGAATTTAATTCAGTGCATATTTTCATTTGATATGAAATCTAATGATGGCTATTAAATCTTTCATAGCATATTTTGTAAGTTTTGGTATATTTATGATAGAAGCATCTCTAGTCATTGAGAGGCAATTTTTTTTCTGCACACATGTACATGGTGCTCATGAAATGAATGGTGACAATGAATACACAATTAGAATGACTTATTAAAATCATGATAAACATGGTTGATTCATTAATTTGTTCATTCGGTAGATGTTTATTAAATAGCTGTATTTTAGAAACCATGGTAAGCATTATGAATACAGAGATGAAAAAAACGTGGTCCCATTCTTAAAAAGCTGACATCACAGTTGGGGATATATCTTGATTATAAATGAAAGCCTGTAGTAAAATGGTATGAAAAGTGCTGTTGAGACAGAGCAGAGGAAATGGTTAATTCTGCTAAAAACCAATGGAAGGACTCTGGAGGGTTCCATAGACAAGGTATTATTGGATTTGGACATTTACTATAATATTTCATCACTTTGCTCTAATTAAAATATTAGAATTATGGAGGATTTTATCACCAGATACTTTTTTTTTTTTAATTTGAGTATAGTTGACACAGTGTTACACTAGTTTCAGGTGTTCAGCTGAGTGATTTGACAGGTTTATACATTATGCTGTGCTGACCACAGTGTAGCTACCTGTTGCATTGCTGTTACAACATCATCAGCTGTATTCCTCAAGTTCTTTTAATTCCCTTCACTTACTCATTCCTTACGAGAGGCCTCTATCTCCCACTCCTCTTCACCCATTTTACCCACCTCCCCTCCCCTTCCGCTCTGGCAACCAATAGCCCTCTATATTTATAGTTCTGCTTATGCTTTTTGTTTGTTCATTTTTTTAAGATTCCACTTAAGACTGGAATCATAAGGTATTTGTCTTTCTCTGACTTATTTCACTTAGCATAAGACCCTCTAGGTCCATCCATGTTGCCTCAAATGGCACAATCCCATCTTTTCTATGGCTATGTAATATTCTAGGGTGTATATATCCTATGTTTTCCTTATCTCTTCAGCTACTGATGGACACTTAGGTTGCCTTTGTGTCTTGACTCTGTAAATAATGCTGCAGTAAACATTCATGTGCATATATTTTTTGAGTTAGTGTTTTCCTTTGCCTTCAGTAAATACCCCACAGTGGAACTATTGGATCATATGGGGTTTCTATCTTTGAGTGTTTGAGGATCCTCCATCCTGTTTTCTGCAGTGGCTGCACCAATACACATTCCCATCAACAGTGCATGAGGGTTCCTCTTTCTCCACATCCTCATCAGCACTTGTTACTTCTTGTCTCTTTGATTTGGGCCATTCTCACAGGTGTGAGGTGGTATCTCATTGTAGGTTCAATTTGGATTTCCCTGATGATGAGTGATGATGAGCATCTTTTCATGGGTGTGTTGACCATCTATATGGTTTTTTTGGGGAAAGTGTTTCATGCAGTCCTCTGCACATTTTTATATCAGATTATTTGGGTTCTTTAGTGTTCGGTTGTGTGAGTTCTTTATATTTTTTGGATATTAACCCCTTATTAGTTATATCATTTGCAAATTATCCAAAAGTATACCACCATATACTTTGGATAATTAGAGTACTTTCCTCTGAAAATTAGTTGTGCCTAGTTTTTATACTGTGCTTTATGCTTTGGAAATTTGGGGATTTTACCCAGGGGTAAATACTTAATCTATTTAACAAAAGCAATGACTATTCAGAATGGATGCTGACAATAAAATTAGAATAGGGTCTGAAAAAACTCTGGTAGTGTCTATTAAGTCTTTAATTGTAAGATTATGGATAGGTTTCTGCACTGCAGCTTCTCATCTCTCAAATATAAGCAATATTGGAAGTTTGAAGGAAACAAGAGGGTGGCTTTGTACAAGGTCATTATTTGGAAATTGTTCAGGCAAAATACTGGCAGTTCTTTTTTTTTTTTTTTTTTGGGAGTATGATTGTTCTGTATTCCAGTTGTTCCCAATTTCAATGATCATCTATGGTGATAACGTTGATGAACAGCCCTAGAGTGAGATGACTGTGTTTGACGGTAGCTGTTTGCAAACTCTGCTGTGATTACACTCAGTTATCTAATTGCTTAATTTATTGATGTTCTGCTGACATGTTTTCAGCAACATTTGTGATTGCACATAACTAATCATTTCTCTTCTGGCTCATTATCATATGTTTGCATTTGATTTGTCTGCTGGTTGCAGGTGGAAACAATAGGTGATGCCTACTGTGTTGCTGCAGGACTCCACAGGAAAAGCCTCTGCCACGCCAAGCCCATCGCTCTGATGGCCCTCAAGATGATGGAGCTTTCAGAAGAGGTGCTGACACCTGATGGAAGACCAATTCAGGTAACCCTGTCTGCCATTTGATTTGAGTAGTAACAGATCTTTTACTGGGCGGGGCAAGACATTCCATTCTGAGTTCTACTTACGTAACTTACACATTAGACAAGTAGGTTAACTCAAAGATGAGGTTAACTAGAGATAACTCATATATCCAGGAAAAGAACAAATGGAATGATGTCAGAAATGGGAAAATGTATGTGAAAGGCTCATTGCCATGGAGAAAAGAGTGAGCTAAAGGACTAGACCAAGGAAGCACTTGTCAGTGACCAACTCAACACTACCAAGCAAGGATGGTAGTGAGAATCAGAGTTGCAGAGATAACCCAAAAAAAGCACAAAATGAAGAGGAAAGAAAATGGCAGATCTTATCTTTCAGGTAATGTACAGGTGTTCCTCATGAAGCCTCTGCACTCAGGGTTACTTCTGCATTTTTTTTTTTTTTAATGTGGCAGAGTCTGAAGGTTGGAGCCAGTAACTAAGAAAATTTAGAAATGGTAGATAATTATCTCCAAGTATACTGGACTCTTTTTGGTACTGATGGCTTTTCACAACCTAAGATCTGCCTCAAAGAATGGATGAGGTCACCTACCTATAGTCTTGCCAGGATCCAGTGGATCCCAGGAGTATTATCACTGTGAACTCTTATAAACCAGAAATTGTGTATTTGGAGAAGTAACCATGAATGTAAGGCAGTCCTTTTATAACAGCTCATCAAACTTGAGTTAAAAATATAGACAAAAGAAATCCTCAAAATGTGGTACATTCCTAATTCTGGAGTTATGGCAAATTAGATATTCTGAGTGTCCCTTCTGACTAAAATTATTAAAGTGCTCTTAAAAATGTGAAGAAATATTTAACACTATTTAGCGTGTTTAAACCTATTGAGCATCTCGCTGAACTATTGGGAAAGAAAAATGCCAGTTACATTACATGTGTGAACTGATAAAATCTAAGGGGTGAATTTAAAGTAATTGCTGTCATGAGCAGTGATAACAGGAAACTAAGAAACACCACTTTTTTCTGGAAGAAGTCAACTCAGTCCCATCTTCAAAGAATTTCCACAGGTAAATACTCTGGGGAATGAATGGCTAATACTAAAAACCCCTTCACCACCACCACCCCCAAAAAACCCCAAACCCACACATTGACAAAAGAATTCAAAGTATTGTGGTGAGAAGGAGTGGGAACAACAGATAAGAAAAACAGTGAAGTGTTGTCAGATACAAAAATTTTCAGATGAAATCAAAATGACAATGTTTGGTATAATTAAAGAAAAAAGAAGCTTAATAATGTGAGGCAGGAACAGTAGATTTGAAAAAGAACCAGAGGACTGCTAAGCCAGCAACATAATACTTTAGAAAGAAAATGGTCAGTGGTTGAGTTTAAAAGTAGATTAGACACAGCCAAAGGAAAAATTAGTACTGTGGAAGTGAGAACTGAAGAAATTACCCATAATTAGGTCCAGAGAGTTAAAAATGTAATATAGATAATGTAATACAGATAATATAGATAAAAATATATATCTAATATAGATAAAAATGTAATGTAATAGATAAAATGTAATATAGGTAATATAGTTAATAAAGATAATGTAAAATATAAAATATGTGGGAGGTATAGAGTACAGAATATAAGAATGAATGTTTAGTTGGACTTCCAGATGTAGGTACAGAAGGAATGCATAAAAGGGATTTTTTTTTCTGGAACAATTAAAAGACATTAATCAATTCTCAGACACAGTAATCCTAAAGGGATTCTATGAAGGTAAATCATAGGAATTAAAAACTAAACATGTCTTGGTAATGCCATAGTGCATCAGAGAAAGGGGGAGTGACTAAATGACAAAGGTGACATTTTAAGTAGGGAAAGGATAGGCTGTTCCAGGAAGAGTTAGGGAAGAGCTGGTTATGCACATGGACAAAAGTATTAAAACTGGACCTCTACTTCATGAGTCTGTACATTAAGTAATCCCAGTTGGGTTAATTATGAAGGGCCATACTATTAAACTATAAATCTATAATTTGGAGTTTTTAACTTAGTGGAAGGAATAAATTTTTTCATAAACCACTCTAGTTAAAAGTTATCAAACCGTAAAGGAAAATATATGTAAGTCTTACTACACTAAAGTTAAAATCTTCCTGTTTATCAGATAACACCTTAAAAGAATAAAAACATAACCACAGACTAGGAGAATTTTTTTAAAAAAGATTTTGTTTGTTTATTAGTACAAGTAGAAGGATGGGCAGAGGGTGAAGGAGAAGCAGGTTCCTCGCTGAGCAGGGAGCCCATTGTGGGGCTTGATCCCTGAATCTTGGGATCGTGATTGGAGCCAACTGAGTCATCCAGGCACCCCTAGGAGAATATTTTTGCAACATATTTAACCACTAAAAGTATCTTTGCTTAACCTCATGAGTAAGTGAAAGGATGCATACTGACAGCACCCTACTCCGGCTTTCCCACCTACTAGTTTCGTTCAGCTTTGAAGCCATGACCGTGCAATTGTCAGCAAGGGTCTGGAGCAGCAGGAAATCATGTACAGCTGGTGGCAGTGTAAATGGTACGGTGTCCATGACATTTACCAGTGAAGTTTAATTTGTGCTTTGCCTACAACGCAACAATCGCTTCCCTAGGTGTTTGCCTAGAGAAGTAGGAGGAGGTGTGGCAGAAGTCCTAAGAGTATTCACAGCAGTACTTTGATAGGTGCCTCAAACCGATAATAAGTCAAATAACCGTCCAGTAGAGTAGATTGACTGTGATAGATCTATGCCATGGTATACCATACAGTTGGGAAAGTGACTACATGGATGGATGTCAGAACTTCATAGTGAACAAAAGAAGCAAATCATAGAAGAATGCTATAGTATTTTTCCATTTAAGTAAGTTTCAGAACTGGGGGCATTGAAACAATATGTTATTTAGAAATATCCACATCAATGGGAAGGTGTAAAGGAAAAAAAAAAAGTGAATGGTTCATACAAATTCAAGGTGGTGCTTCCCTCCGAGGGAGAGGAAGAAGATTGGGGGGGGGTTCATTCGGGAAGGTGCAGGCAGGGGTGGAGGACAGAATGACTCCTTTTACCGCTGCTGTGTACACAATACATTTACGTTTGGTGATTTTTAAAATGCGGAAAGAGAGTTTTCTAACCATTCCTATCAGTAGTGAGAATAGGAAAGCATGGAGCATTGAAAAAATAGTTTCGGTCCCCTCAGGACGTAATTAACAAGTTATTCGAGTGTGTGCACGACACTTCTCCCGTGGGCAGCAGAAACAAACAAGAAGGATCCAGCCTCAGGTATGCTGCAAGTTCCACATATACACGCTCCAGACTGAATTCCTATCAGTTCTTACATTTTCAAGAATAACACCTGGGCAGTCTTCTCGCTTGGGGTTGTTTTTCTACGTTGATTTTCTTTTATAGGAGGTAGAAGGTTTGTATTGATTCAGCCCTGTCAAAGCAAAGTTAAATGACCATAGAGCAAATGGTGTTTCGCACGGGCTCATCCATATTTTCATTTGCGGGATATAACATTACTCTGTCTTATGAATCAGATAGTCTTATTAAATCAGAAGGGGAAATGTCTATGAAGATTTAATAAGAATGCAGAGAGAGAGTGCAAAATCATAAAACCACCTTAATTTTAGCTTCATTACTAATTCATATTATTTGTGTGGTTTGGGATTGTTTTTGGCATATTAATTTGACTTTGAATTGGCTTCTGACTTGGTGCCATGGGAACATTTCTAGACTTATTGAAAGAATCTTTTATTAAAAATGCTTGGGTGTGCAGTAGGGTTATTATGTGATCAGCTGACTATTTACTTCCAACTGTGTAAGTTTTAGGCTGTTTAAAATTTAAGCTATTTGAGGTGCAAGAATTACTCAAAAGAAAACTTCCCCAAACCTCTCGTATTTTGAAAAATAGATAATGTTTATATGACTTTATAAACCTTCCAGGCGCCCCTCATGAAAGGAAATTAGGTACCTGAATTACCATTTATAATTACTCCCAAATGACTGGTAATGTCCTTGAATCACTAACTATAAAAATGGGTTACTTAAAAATTTTTTTAATGTAAAAAAACATAATTTCATTTATTCACTTTGTGATACTCAAGCAAATTAGTCTTTATAAATAGTGAAACTCAGAGGCTAGTTATAGACCTGTATCTACAAAGCATACACAGACATGGTCTATTTATTTAACAAATCTGAAAGACCAGCCAAAGTGACCTTAATTAAGAGCCCTTTTAAAAATAATGATGAGCATTTTTAATATTTTCTCAATACAGTGTTTATTCTATTGGAGTGTCAGCATTATTCTTACTCCATTTTTTCCCTCCCCGGAGGAAATCTGATTTTCTTACATCTTCAACAGTAGACACTTGATGAAAAGTAATACCAAATTTATATTCTTTCTCCTGTGAGCTAGCCATATTGTGATTTCACTAGAAAATTGTATGATTTCATGCTGTTCTATAGCCTTGTGACCCTAATCTTACCCAAGTATTTTGAATAGTTTTTAAGGCAGAAAGGCTAACTTTCACTAATAATTTAGCCACTATTGACTATTAGAAAATATTTATCACTGCCTACACTTTATTCCTTGAAAATGAAAATGTTAATAGGGAAAGAGAAGCTGAACTGAGAATTGAGTAGGAAATGTGATTAAATATATCTTGGGAAGACAAGTGGCATTTTCATGACTTAAGGCTTTGGAAGAAGATTGAGTTAGTGTATCCGGCTATCTGGGTTTTACTTTGGGACTTCAGTTTTTAAAAAATATTTTCATCGAATTTTATCATATAGGCACACAAATTCAAATTTGCTTCATTCATTTAGAGAACGGTACATTTTATGTAATGAGGCAATTATACAGAGATGGTGAAAGAGACTTAAAAATACAATATATGATCGTGTTGTAATAAAATGTGTTTAGCAATCTTTATTGCAGATTAGGGAAATGCTGTGAATCTTTTCTAACTGCATAGTCCAAACGCAGAAATATTAACACACAATTTACATATACTTACAGTTTGCATGTAATAAAGTAAATTGTACCTCCTTTAAGCTTCAACTTAGTCTTCTAATGAGCTTACAGGATTTATTGAGATTATGAAATAATTATTCTCTAATTAATTTTTAAATGCTTGTTATTTATAAAGGAAATCTGATATTGTTACTTTCATATTAGGAGGGATTTATTCTTTGCAGATATTGGCAGTATTAAATTAACCTCATGAGCATAGGGCCCAAGACTGTATTTAGGAAAAAAAGAAAAACTAATTGGTAATTGTTTATGGATAAAATTCTAGTTTGTGCTTTTACCCTGAAGTATGTATACTTACTTGAAATGTTCTACCTCCAGAACTTAACCCTAAGGGGTCAGAAAGAACTACGTAGGCATTATGTGAATTCACTGTTGGGACACGGAGCCCAACTATTCTCACATCCCACGTTTATGCAGTAGATACCTTTGATTACTTTTGATCTTTTAGGTAATGCAAATAGTCATAATTTTAGTAAATGACTTTTATTGCAGGAATAATGCACAAAATTACTATAGTATTTTTTATATTACTTATAGTATAGTAATTTTACAGTATAGTATAGTATAGTAATTTTACTGGCGAAATTTACGGCTAAATATATTTGCTAATCTGTTCCGTTCAGTGTATTTATTTGGTACTAGAAAGAGGTTTCTGTTTTGTGAAGAATGTTTATTCATTGAGAGTTTACCAGTAAATGAGGTGATAATAGAGTCTCCTCTGTCATGTGCTTCTGTTTAATTACTAGAACTCGAGTCTTTATATTCTGTCCAGGTCTTCTCACTAATACTCCCCTCAGCTGGTTATGAAACTCATCCGTTAAACCCATCCACTTCACACTTCACGTGACAGCAGTTGGCCGTTGTTTAAATCACCATTCATCTGACAAACATTTTCATACTGTTTTTATTTATTTCCTTGACTCTGTCAGCTGCAGTTACCTTTAAATTCTTTGCTTGATAAATCTCTTCTCTAGAGTCTTGTGGTCCATTATATTATCTGTCCCTTCACTTAATTTTTGGCCATGTTACATCTCTTCTGTGCCTAAATTATTGATATTTTTTGTTTGAGAGTTAGTGATTGTGTATAAAAACATTGTAGAAATAATTTCCCTCCTGTGGGGAAATTTTCTGTGTTATTCTGGTGTAAAGAGTTGTAGGAGCTCTAACAACAGGGATCAGATGATTTAATGCTCAGATGTATTTTCTGGGGGGGCCCAGCTTACTTCGATTCGCCTTCTGTTTCTGGTATCACCTTCCTACCTTTGGTGTTGGCTTTGAGGTCTCATCTCAAAGTATGGCGGGTTTACCAAGACTTCTCCCTTTCAGTCCTCAGCCTCTGGATCTCGTCTCCACGGTTCCGCAAGCCCTGCTGCAGTACCAAAAGTCCTGCTCAGTTCCTTAACCCTTCTGAAATCAGAAGATGCCCACAGGAGACAATCACACTCTGATGTCGCGCTCACTTCTCCTTGACGTTCATTCCCCTCCCTATCTTGGTGTAAGATTCTTTCAGTGCCTTGTGAGCTGACCTGCCAAGGGGTGTTCAGATTATATAACTGCTCTTACTAGAAACAGAAGTTCAAAGTCATGTACGTTTTGAGCTGACCTGCCAAGGGGTGTTCAGATTATATAACTGCTCTTACTAGAAACAGAAGTTCAAAGTCATGTACGTTTTGATCAGTTTTATTTTACTAATAACGATTCATCCTCACTAATCTACATTTGTGCCTATTTCCAACCCACATCACAGATAACATTATTTTTAAACAGAAAAGACAAAAAACATCCAACTGTATTTAAACTGTCTGTTGCAGAATAACGATAAATAAACATCTACTGAAACACTTAACTGTATGCCAGGCAGCACTGGTCCAAGGCCTTGCAAGGTATTAGCTCTTCTGAGTCTCAGATCAAGGAGGACTATATTGCTGTTAGTTCCGTTTTACAGTTGAAAAAAAGAATAAAAAATCTAGCTAACAAGCACTCCTAATTTCTGTGCACCACAGACTTATTAAATGGAAGTGGGGTAAAAAAATTTCACATTGTCCTATTTTTCTTACTGCTTGAGTATCCCATTACCTAATAAATTAGACTTTTCATGGCTGTAGTCAACAGGTGAACTTGTATTAGATGTCCTCTTTAAGAGAATGGAAATGAGTAATGTGTTTTAGAGATATTCCATCCAAAATGATTAATTTTTTAAAATTAAGTGAGAGAGGTAAGCTCAGTGCTGCGTGTGTGGGCGGGGGATTGCTGTGCTTCCATCCCTGTTTCAGAAATTAGAATCACCAGCCGGACTGATCAGACACGTCCACCAGCCAATTTACTGCATCCTTTTTTCTGCTTACATTCCCTTTGTTTATTGTGGATTTTAATGCAGAAGACACATATTTCAAAATGTTGTATTTATGTTTTTTCATACAGTAGTCTTTGAACTTAAAGGTTGTGTTTTCCGCGCTAACTAGTTATTTTTATATGTTGTGCCAGAAATTTGTTTTCATCGCAGAATTCTCTTCTGGCGCGGTGCTGACATGTTGAGCTGTGATAGCGTATGCCTACTGCCTTACAATCCTCCTACAAAATGCTGGCCTAATGATTTAATAGACACTATTATTTGTGCAATATGTATGTCAATGAGATGGAATCCCCTTGCTAGTTGATTTTGGCTTTTATCTTGAATCATGATTGATTCTAATATAATTTAATTAGACTGTTGATCGCCTTTTCAATCTGTGAAAAAAGTAGTTTATCAGGCTCACACTTTGGGAAGTGCTGGTCTTGCTGAAGAATTTTGTTATGATTTTTGTCAAAGAGATTTTCCAAGGAGTCCTTCTGTGAAAGTATTTGCCTGTTTTCATTGCATGAAAAAAATAGCAATAGTAAGTTTGTGAAAGGGAAAACAAAACCAGACAATGGAAGGGAGCACTGAATTGATTTGCATGAAACTGTGCATGAAAAAATACAAAATTGTGTAGCTTGGTTTTGTGTACCAGTCTTCACACCTGCACATTTTCAGAAGAGAAATGCATTCCTTCATGGAGACATAGTTTAAGTGTTTTATAAAGTTGCTCTTAGGTAGTATCACTATGGGGTAAACACTCTTCAAGAGGTTATAATCAGTTTCATTTGCTTTAGGTTGTTCGCAGAGAGGGTCCCTCCCAGGTGTGTTTGTACAATGTCCTAAGAGGAGGTTAAAAATTATATTGGTAAATGCATTCATTTTTTTTAAAAATTTAATAGCATAATCTTTAATGCATTAACTTTTATATAACACAATTCTTTTTTAATTTTTTTATTTTTTCAGCGTAACAGTATTCATTGTTTTTGCACCACACCCAGTGCTCCATGCAATCCGTGCCCTCTCCAATACCCACCACCTGGTTCCCCCAACCTCCCCCCCCCGCCCCTTCAAAACCCTCAGATTGTTTTTCAGAGTCCATAGTCTCTCATGGTTCACCTCCCCTTCCAATTTCCCTCAACTCCCTTCTCCTCTCCATCTCCCCTTGTCCTCCATGCTATTTGTTATGCTCCACAAATAAGTGAAACCCTATGATAATTGACTCTCTCTGCTTGACTTATTTCACTCAGCATCATCTCTTCCAGTCCCGTCCATGTTGCTACAAAAGTTGGGTATTCATCCTTTCTGATGGAGGCACAATACTCCATTGTATACATGGACCATATCTTCTTTATCCATTCGTTTGTTGAAGGGCATCTTGGTTCTTTCTACAGTTTGGCGACTGTGGCCCATTGCTGCTATAAACATTGGGGCACAGATGGCCCTTCTTTTCACTACATCTGTATCTTTGGGGTAAATACCCAGTAGTGTAATGGCAGGGTCATAGGGAAGCTCTATTTTTAATTTCTTGAGGAATCTCCACACTGTTCTCCAAAGAGGCTGCACCAACTTGCATTCCCACCAACAGTGGAAGAGGGTTCCCCTTTCTCCACATCCCCTCCAACACATGTTGTTTCCTGTCTTGCTAATTTTGGCCATTCTAACTGTATGTTATGAAACACACTGTCCAGTTTACCTGATAATCATCAGACATTCTCGGTGAAAAAAGTAATGAGTTGATTTAGATTCTGGTGCAATTTTTTTCTTTTTTCTTTTTTAAATTTTATTTTATTTTTAGTTGATTCTTATGTGGTATGTTTAGAAGTGTGGAGCCTCCGAGTAGTTAGGGAGCTCATGTTTTTATTTATCTGAGTTTTATGGAAAGAATACGAATCTTTGTTTGCCAAGCCTTGCCCCTAAGAAAGACACTAATTTGTTATTTTGCCAACACATTTTGTGTGGGGTAGGTTAGCCTATTATATTTTAGAATATGGTCTCTTTCTCTGGCATTACTTAACAAGAGAGCTTTTATTATTTATTGCTGCCACAAAAGTTTTTTTTTTTAATTTATTTTTTTCATATGTTCAGTTAGCCACTGTAGAGTCCATAATTAGTCCTTGATGCGGTGTTTATCTTCACTGCCAATTGAACTTAATCTCTTTTAGAGTTAATGGGGACATTCACGTATGCCAGCACCAGCAGTGCAAATCTTAGAACACCAAGAATTATATGAAAGTAGCAAGATGGACTAATGTGTACGAGAGTAACGTGCTCTCTATACGCTAACCCCACTGTTAGCATGACAAACCAGAAACAGAAGTCCTATCTTGAAATCTAATACCTAGCTCCAAATACAAATTTAAAGATTGCTTTGAAATCATTTTTTTTTTCATTTAACAAAACTACAGGAGGCAAAATGGCCTCTGAAACCTGACACGGGAGAGAGTCCGGCCACCTGTAATTTACCAACAAATCGTAACCACATATTGAATTGTGTTGCATATTCTCAAAGGCTTTTTTTTTTTCCTGTGACTATACAAACACCCAGAAATAGAGTTTACAGACTTGAAAAGTAAATTCTTTTAAGATGGAATGGACTTCATTCAGTGAAATGAAGTTAGGCGACTTTGTACCATAGACACGCCTGCCTCCGACTTACACGGGAGACACTTGGGAAGTCCTAGGAAACATCTCCCATCGTGTTTAACTCACTTTGATTTTGCATTTTCCTGTTCTGGCCGTTGAAATTTTCAAGTCACAGAAAGGCAACTAACTCTTTAATCGCCTGAGTTGCAAATCTGGTAGGAACCATTCAGTGTCAGGAGCGCTTTGAAAAAATCTGTTGCGCCTTGTGTTGAAGCCATGTCAAGCATAGGTAAATTGTCTGGGTCACCACTATAATATTCCTTATTTGGAACGTGGTTTCCTAGCAACTCTTGCTTTTTCCTAATGGCTGAATTGACTTCTGCACATTTGTAATGCTTCCCACTGCATCAGAAATTGTCACCTTGTGTATAAATGTTACAACAGCAAATTTACACGTAGTGTCCATTCCAAGAAATTATTCTGCTTTATCGTTTGCCTTTAATGTGCTCATTCAAAGGTTAATCCGACCATAAAAAATAGATTTAGTAAAACCTGATGAATTCAGATTGCAGTCTTTGGGGGACATATGGTGGTTCTGATGGCAATGTCCGAAATACTTGCAAATAGTTCCTAGCGAGGGGCCTGGTGAGGTTGAAGGAACAGAGTAATTCTGATGGTCAGATGACCGGTAATCAGCAGGTTGCTGGGAACATAGGCCTGGACTCTGCTCTGAATGTCTCAGGAGCTGAAAGGCTTTTTCTTTGGAGGCAGTCTGCAGTTTGCTAATCCTGTGTGGTCTTGGCTGGAGCATTGCCAGGAGTGACTTTTACTCGTGTTCAACAAATGTTTTTTGAATACTTATTATTTTCTGGACCACTGGTTAGGCGCTGGGTATGTAAGGGCAATTAAACCAGATATGGCCCTGACCCTCCCAGAAATTACAGGCTATGGAACCCGCCCCTATAAATGAATGACTGGGTTACTGAGTGGAAATAGACACGTGGATTTTTCGCAGTACCGTTTCCATCTTGAGTGAGCAATTTTTGTCAGGTTCTTGAAAATATTTGACAAAGACCTTAAATCCTTCTTAGAATATTCAAGCTATTGTTGCTGTACATTCGGATCTACATTATTGTAGTGTCTGTAGATTTTGTATGGACCTGGGGAAGTGGAGTAGAAAGACAATGAAAACCAAGTATGTGCTGGTAGCTTGTTGACAGTTTATGTACCATCTCATTCAGTCTGTGCACCAGTCCTGTGAAGCTCCCAGGTACAGTTCTTACATACTTTAAAGATGAAGTAAAATGTCAGGGGCTAAAGAATCTGTGTATGATCCCAGAAAAAATAACATACGTATTGTACATCTTTCATACAACATCATCTTCAGACTTCGTGCCAGAGGCTTTATACATAATTCATCCCTTTTAATCCTGCCCACCCCCAAAACCCTGCCACATACATTTAATCTTATTATTTAATTCTTTAATCTTATTTTACATTTAAAGAATTTGAGATTCAGAAGTCGACATGATTTGGGGCACCTGGCTGGCTCAGTCGGTTAAGTGTCTGCCTTCGGCTCAGATCTTGATCTCGGGGTCCTGGAATCGAGTCCCACGTTGGGCTCCCTGCTCAGCGGGGAGCCTGCTTCTCCCTTTGCCTGCTGCTCTGCCTACTGGTGCTCTCTGTCTGTCAAATAAATAAAAAGATAGAACTTTATATGATTTGGCCAAGATAATGCAGCTGGTCAATTGCAGAACTAAATTTGAACATGAATCTGTCTGCTTTGGGGGAAAAAAAAAAAGAAATCCTTGAACTTCTTTATACCAGTCTGGCCAGAACCTCACCAGAATGCCGACTGCAATCCTGTGATCTCAGCATTCATCAAGAGTTGCCTCTCACCGAGCACTGACTGTGTGCCTGTTATTATGTGGAGCTAGAGTGTGTGCATGCTCACTCTGTCTCTCATCCGTCTGTACACATACATGTGTGCATGTACATGTGTGTGACTTATGTGTGTGCGTGTGTGTTACAACCATGCCTTCATATCTGTGATATATACAGATAGTGAATATTATCAGGTAAGCCCTACAACAATCATAGACCATGAATAAGATGCCATCCTTATTTACAAATGAGAAAACTGGGCCTCAGGATAAGGGACTTATTGTCAAATAAGAGTAAATAGGTAAAAAGAGTAGATTCCGAATTAGAATTTAAATCTATTTGACTTCGAAGTCCATAATCTTTAACCATCTCCCTCCACTGCCTCTACAATATAATGAGTATGATTTTCTAATCTTACGACTAAGCTAATAACTGTAATTTCCCTTGGAAAAAAAAAATACTGCTTTTCTGTCTTCCTTAAGAAATGTTCACATCCGGAAGCAGTGCAATGACTTGAAAGCGTTCTAATTTGGGTTAAACTCTATTGCTTATAACTGTCCATGAAGATGGTGAAATAATGAGGATAATTATGTCTGCATTTAAAAATAGGGAGCCCAAAATTGGTAGTTTTATAAAATTTCAATATCTCTGGAGGAAAAATTAATTTTGGAATAATATTGAAATATGAACTTCTGTAATATTAGCTTCTTCTGAAAAAAAAAAAAATGAGATCTTTTCTTTGTGGCAATATAAGAATCCCAAACCAGTAAAACAGAGATTTAAGACCATAGTAGAGAGTCCAAAAGAAATATTGTTCTTTAAGACATATTCTTTTCCATGGGGCGCCTGGGTGGCTCAGTCGTTAAGCATCTGCCTTTCTTTGGCTCAGGTCATGATCTCAGGATCCTGGGATCATGCCCAGCATTGGGCTCCCTGCTCAGCAAGAAGCCTGCTTCTTCCTCTCCCACTCCCCCTGCTTGGGTCCCTCTCTCGCTGTGTCTCTCTCTGTCAAATAAATAATTTTTAAAAATCTTAAAAAAAATTTTCCAGATGGTATCAGTTGATTCTTTTGTATATTAAGTTATCCAAGATCACTTTTTAATATTTACGATAACCAAAGCACTGATGGGAAGTGGAAAAAATGTAGTAAAATGGTTTGATCACCCAGCCAGCAAGCATTTACTGAATGTCTCTCATGTACAAAACTACGTGATCGAGTTGCAGACTCCATGGTGGGAGCGCCAAGTACTAATCTCCTTTTTTCTTGGCTCTCATTAAGTAAAAATTCTGTCTACACAGTACCATAGCATCTGGTCACTTAAATCCATTCAGTCAAAAATGCAATGAGCCGCCCAGATTTTCAGACTCTAGGATTCCATTCAACTTGTTTGCTTTAATTATTAGTTTATCTGAAAGCGATGTTAAGTAGTCAGTCGCCTGCGTGTAGTTATTTTAACGTGCTTGGCAAGCAGCTCACCTCAGGAAAGGTGCAGACATGGAAGAGAGAAAAGGCAAGTCCTGCTTCTCGGGGACCCGTGCACAGACCCGTGTGGTGTTCTCCGCTGTCTGTTCTGTTTCTCGTGAGGTTGTTTTCTCTGTCCCTAGCCCACGTGACCCCGGGGACACCCCCCGCCCCATGTTCCCTTTCTCTGCCCATTTCATAAAAGTGCTTGTCATTCTCCCTTGGGCTATGTTAGAATTACTTACACGAGGTAATATCGTAATGACTAATGTGCATAAAATTGTTGATACTGGTTCACTTAGGAAATGGGGCTTTTTCCACCTTTCATCTTGAAGTTTTATAATTGTCTAAACTTTGTACATATGGGTATGCATTACTTTATGCGTTCGTTTTTACTGTCCGTCGTAGTTACCCAGGCAGTGCTAACACAGACTGCTTTTCTCTCCTTTTTTATAGGTATCTATAATTTTGAAAGCATAAATACAGTTTCAAAATGAAGAAAGCACAGATGTTCATTGATGTATTCCGTTCATAAGGAGTCATCAGCAGATCATGCCTAAAACTGAACAGAGTAGAAAAATTTTATTGGCTAAAAATGAGGAGGAACATCAGATCTTTGGCAAAATTGTGCACAAGGCATTTGGCCAGGAAAATGAGGGTGGGCGAAGTAATGGTCATAAAAGAAAACAAAGTGGGCAGAAATTACTATAAGCCAAAATCTGATTATTGAGTTACAAATCATCACTATAAATTTTAAATGGGAAGGAATTGATGCCAGTTAAAATGTTTTCAGAGGAATACAATTAGAAATGTAAAGTATTAGAATCAGTTTAACTGTTATATAAAAAATAGATCAAGGAATTAAATTTACTTAATGGCAGTTAGTTCAGAAAATCATTCTTCATGATAAACTTTCAGCATTGGCAAATTGTTGCGTTCATTTGTTGTATTTCTCTGCGGGCATCCAGATGCCTCAAACTCGAACTGTCTTATTAGTCATAGGAATTATTTGATGTTCGAGACATCTATGCTCAGTAAATGGAATTAAATTTTACCAGGTGGGGGAAGGAGAAAGTGGAGACTTTAGTCCTTATGATATTGATAGCGGCTCCCTCGTCTTTGCTTGTACCTATGTCGTTTCTTATCTCTGATCCTTTGTCTTACAGGTCAATATACTTTTTTTTTTTTTTTTTTTTTAAAGATTTTATTTATTTATTTGATAGACAGAGATCAGAAGTAGGCAGAGAGGCAGGCAGAGAGAGAGAGAGGAAGGGAAGCAGGCTCGCTGCTGAGCAGAGAGCCCGATGCGGGGCTCGATCCCAGGACCCTGGGATCATGACCTGAGCCGAAGGCAGAGGCTTAACCCACTGAGCCACCCAGGCGCCCCAGGTCAATATACTTTTATGTTTGCACATCTTTTGCCATGTCACTTACCTGGTGTACAGGTAGATGCACTGACTTCTGGTGTTTGCGTGAATGTAGAGTGGTCTCCATTTCTCTGACCTTCTCACATTCCTCTGTTGTTTTCTAAGTGTTCGTGTCAGAATCACATCTTCCACAAAGTGCTCACTGTACCCCAGGCTCGTATTTCACCCGCTTCAGGCAGAAATTAGTAACGATGCTATCAGAAATAGAGTGAAACAAGGTAGCACTTGTTCATCGTGCCGACCCTGAGAATGTAGATTATGGGGTTACGATCCAGTGTGATGATGTCTCTGTGCTCTGCGACGGAACGTTCTATACTGTATGGAAACTATTCTACTCTAGCTATGCTATTATAGCAAGCAATAGCTGAACGTTATTGCCTATAAATGTTCGTTTCCATTTCTTTATTTTTAACTCTAAGTTATGAAAATGCTTATTATTTTATGATTAAAAAAGCTTGCTCAGGGAAGGAAGAGTCATACATGCCATGTCTTCTGTCAGGAGTCTGAGCACAATATATTGGCCACAAGCAACAAAGACAAAGCTTCCTTTTAAGGTAAGTGCTTCAAGGGTTGTTTATGACTTCAAATATTTGCTCCAGAATCACTGATCCTTATTTCAGTTGGACGAGTTAGTAGGGCATTAATAGATTAGTATTTTGATCTGCAAAATTATTGAAAGCGAACGTTTCTCTCCAGCTCTATGGCATTATCTGAATGGCCAATTAATGCCAGATTCTAGAGCCAAATACATTTGTCTGAAGATTCCAGATGTTTTCTGATGTGCTTCTGCCGTCTGGTAAAACCATACAATGATTAATTTCAGCTTTTTGGCTTTACTAAGCTAGAGATAAAATGACTTTCTTCCTCCCTTCCTTCCTTCCTTTTTTCTTTCTTCTAATCTACTTTAGCCAGAACCAACCAGAGATAATTTACAGAAGGATAATTATATGGGAGCTTAGGAAATTCGGTTGTGAATAATTAACGATCGGTAATTGTTGATTTTAAAAATTAGGAACTTTGAAGGACAGTTCTCTCATTCTACAGGCAATAAAACAGGTATAAAAAATTAGGTAACTAGTTAGCAGTGGAATCTCAACATCTGAGAATTACCAATAAAGCTAATGAAGAAAAATAAGGCCAGAGAGAAGCAGGAGAAATAATTTTTCAGTTTCTGGTTTTTGTCCCAGCAACTGATGATTGTGTTAGAAGAAATAGCACTTGGAGTCTTTTTGACTTTTTGAGGTTATTACATTAAAGAAGTAAGAAACATTATATAAAGCTGTGTCAGGACGTTCAATTATTTTGACCTCTTGAGTGTCATCTCTGTCTATTAACAGAATAGTCCCACTTTTACCATTTCATTTAATTCTTGTAAAAACTATTTCCTCCTAGTTCCTGGGTCTTCCTTCTGTGAGAGACTCTCATTATGATTTGGGGGGCAACTATTCCCGCAGAACTCGGTCAAAGTTGACAACTCAATTTCTTCTTTTAACCTTCAGCTTTTCCTACTGTTAGGCTGGGTCAGTTGTTAGTTTGCAAAGCACCGGTACATGAGTACCCTTCTGCGTCCCCCATACCCCTTCTGTCTCCTCTCTAACAACATATTTATTTTTTAAAATAGTAGAGTATCGTGATGAGTCTTGGGGCGTGAACATTTGTCATATGTCATATGTCTTATATTTGTTGTCACCTTCAAGTTTACCAAAGAAATTCATTACAGAATAATTATTTTTAGACACTTTACCTAATCAAGTTACAAATACCAGGAACTTATTATAAGAAGCTATTCTAAGGAAAAATTATGACATTTAAAAGACGTATGCTCACATGAATGGTAATTCTACATTAGCCTGTTGTTAGAACCCACCAAAGAAAGCCACATATAGCCATGCCTGGAGCTGCTGTAATTCCTGGCGTTCTGCCCTATCACAGTCTCTTGTTCTCCCGCCATTTTGTGTCCCCCATTCCCACTGATCACCATGACCTCCAAGCTTTATCCGTTCAGAGCTTTTCAGTCTGTAATTTGTCTTCTGGCTGTTTGCCTTCTGTGTTAGTTTGCTGCAGCTGCCATAACAAAGCACCACAAATTGGGTGTCTTAAAATACCAGCATTTTATTGTCTCACACTTTTGAGGCTAGAAATCTGAAATCAAGGCATTGACAGAGCCAGGAAGTCCCTCTGACGACACTCGGAAAAGGTTCCGTCTGTAGTCCTTCGGCCCGGGACAGCATAGCTGCAAGTCTCCACGTGTGTTCTCCCTGATTGCCTGTCTGACTGTGTCCAAGTCTCTCCTTTTTATCAGAGCATCAGTCTTTCTGGATTGGAGGACCCCACCCTACTCCAGTATGACCTCATCTTAACCACTTCCATGTGCAATGACCCTATTTCCTACATTATATTACATTCTGAGGTACTGGGGGTTAGAATTTCAACATATGAATTTGGTGGGACACAATCCAATCCATAACCACCTGAACTAGCCAGGATGCCATCGTCCCATATCGCACTCAACACTGTTCCTAACAGCCTTCTAGTTTTACCCTTCTTTATCCCCCTCACACTGGACTGCCAGCATATGCCATTCTGGGTCTGGAATTAATGAGCATTTTTTGAGAAAATGACACACTCATGGTAATTAAATATTCATTACAAATGCATATCTTTGAATGCATTTGGTCCCTACATTTTCCAGGATATTATTTTACTATCCCTTCTTGGTGACTCTTGCTGACATTTTTAAATCTTTAAAAGGGGTTGTCTCTTACCCTTGCCACTTTGATTCTCAACAGACTCTCGCTTTCCCAATTGAATGAAATGTTGGAAAACGAATGATTTTACCTTTGCTTCCGTACTGCTCTCTAGTCATTTCTTCAAGTGTTTTCTCCTTTGCTTCTTTCACCTCTCCTCCTCAACTGATCCCCGTGTGTCAGCAAAATTTCTTCTATTATTAATCTGAAATTTTCATTTTCTTTGAAAGCTTTCCTAACTATGCCATATTCTGCTCTTCTGTTTGTGACCAAACAACAACAAAGCCATTCAGTTGGCTCTTGATTTCCTGTCAGGTAAGGACTGTATCCTCATCAGTACCTTCAGTCTGTCCCCCAGTTATCTTTTCAGACCTCCATCCCGTTGAATAAGTAACATCTCACCACAGTATTATGGCATTAACTATACCAGGCTCATTGCTGTTCTTTACAATGCATCGTGTGTTTGTTTATCCTATTCTCTCCATCCTTCTTGGCCCAGCTTAACTCCTCTAAAGTCATCACTGACACTCACATTCTCTTAATGGCAATTACTTGATGCTAGGAAATCTGTAAATTTTGTCCCATTTAACTACTGATATTTTTCATATATTGTCTTGCAAATACATTGTCTATGTATGTTATCGTCATCAATTATGGGCTCTGTAGTAAAATGTCCTGCATAGCAAATTTAAAATAATAACTTTTGGGAATTACCATTAAAAATTGTTGATGTACATTCCTGTGTATTATGAATTAGACTGTAAGAATGTTCATTATTGGAATTGTGTCTTCATCTTTGTACATTATACTGCAAGCAATTTATAATATTGTTGAATTAAGTTAAAACTGATACACTAATGTAGAATATACATTCTGACAAATAGGGACAATAATATATACTTTCTCATTCTTTGTTTTTTCATATATTGCTATTCCATTTAAAATATTTATCAAGATACTACTCTGTGTTTGATACCAGATACTCAATAGGTATAGAAAAATGCAATTTATTATATAATTTCATTCTATAAATAAATCCATAATGATAGCATTTAGAGCATTTGGGGAGCGTACGTGACTTTATATTTAATTTTTTATTAACATATAATGTATTATTTGCTTCAGGGGTACGGGTCTGTGAATCATCAGTCTTACACAATTCATAGCACTCACTGTAGCACATGCCCTCCCCAGTGTCCATCACCCAGGCACCCTATCCCTACCCCACCTCCCCCAGAAACCCTCAGTTTGTTTCCTGACATTAAGAGCCTCTTACGGTTTGTCTTCCTCCTGATCCCATCTTTTCATTTTTTCCCTCCCTACCCCCCTCAACCTCCCACCCTGTCTCTCAAATTCCTCATATCAGAGAGATCATATAATTGTCTTACTCTGATTGACGTATTTTGCTCAGCATAATACCCTCTAGTTCCATCTGTGTTGTTGCAAATGACAAGATTTCATTTCTTTTGATGGCTGCATAGTATTCCATTCACGTCTTCTTTATCCATTCAGCTGTTGATGGACATCTAGGTCCTTTCCATAGTTTGGCTATTGTGGACATTGCTGCTATAAACACTGGGGTACACGTGGCCCTTCAGATCACTACATTTGTATCTTTAGGGTAAATACCCAGTAGGGCGATTGCTGGGTCATAGGGTAGCTCTGTTTTCAACTTTTTGAGGAACCTCCTTCCAGAGTGGCTGCACCAGCTTGCATTCCCACCAACAGTGTAGGAGGGTTCCCCTTTCTCTGCATCCTCGCCAACACCTGTTGTTTCCTGACTCGTTAATTTTAGCCATTCTTACTGGTATGAGATGGTGTATCACAGTGGTTTTGTTTAGTATTTCCTTGATTCCAAATGATGTTGAGCACTTTTTCATGTGTCTGTTGGCCATCTGGATGTTTTCTTTGCAGAAATGTCTGTTCATGTCTTCTGCCCGTTTTCTTGATTGGATTATTTGTTCTTTGGGTGTTGAGTTTGATAAGTTCTTTATAAATTTTGGATCCTAACCCTTAATCTGATATGTCATTCATGACTTTATATTTTAAATTAAAACAAAAGAAGTTTATAATTTTTTCTAGACATGCATCTAATTGAATGTATTTGTGAACTTTTATAATTTTATCTTGCATATATTAATGATAATTTTGCACAACCCCTCTACCTTCCCCCCATATTTTTCTTTTAGGTTTTTTATTCAAGTATAATTAGTATGCAGTGTTATGTTAGTTTCGGGTCTACAATATAATAAGTCAATAATTCTACATTAGTCCGTGCTCATCTACGTGATAAGTGCATTCTTAAATCCCATCACCTATTTCCCCCATCCTCCCACCCACCTTCCTTCTAGAGACCATGAATTGTAGTTTGTCTTTGTGGTTTGTCTCTTTTTTTTCCCTTTGTTCATCTGTTTTCTTAAATTCCCCATATTAGTAAAGTCATACGATATTTGTCTTTCTATTACTTCACAGAGCATGTTACCCTCCCAATCCATCTGTGCTATCGCAAATGGCAAGCACTCATTCTTTTTTCGTGGCTGACTAATATTCCATTGTGTTTATATGCCCCATCTTTTTTATCGATTCAACTATGGATGGACATGTGGGTTGCTTCCATATCTTGGCTTTTGTAAATAATGCTTCCATAAACATAGGGGTGCATCTATCTTTTCAAAGTTTATTTTTTAAAATACCAGAAAATTTTTGTGATGTTTGCATGTGGTCTATTAATAACCATAGCTTAGGAACCTGGTTGTAACATCATACTATTGGTATCAGTAGTCAGACACATTGGAAACCAGGTCCCTGTGTCAAATCTGATGAAGGGACTCCCTAAGGGGACAAAAAAGTAATTGTGATGGGTGGGTGATGCTTGGAAATACAGAATCCCTGGATTATACACCTGAAACTGATACACCATGGTACGTGAACTAACTAGAGTGGAAAAGTTAGGGGAAAAAAATATAAAGGAAAGTGATATAATCTAATGACCAGATCAATGCCACTAACCAAAGGAGAGTAAAACATCCTAAGAGTCTCATAAACTGGGCTTAATTAAACTGATCATGTCCATTTCTACTGTACATCCTTTACTAGTAGCCCAAGCAGACAAGACTCTGGAAATAGAACTGATTCTTCCTTTTGATTTGTTTACATTTTTAGAAAGAGTTTATTTATTTATTTATTTGACAGACAGAGATCATAAGTAGGCAGAGAGCGGGCTGGGGTGGTAGGGGGCAGCAGGCTCCCTGCTGAGCAGAGAGCCCGATGCGGAGCTCAATCCCAGGACACTAGGATCATGACGTGAGGCTTTAACCCACTGAACCACCCAGGTGCCCCTGATTTGTATAGATTTTAACATCTTAAAGGCCACTTGTGAAATTCACTGAAGTTATCAAAGACTGAATAATTAGCCCTTTCTCTCATCAACTATTATTAGAGTCATTATCAACCCTTTGCAGTGAAAAGTACAAAATGTACCAGTGATTGGGCTATTCAAACATTTTACAGGGCAACATTATCCTATTAAGACAGTATCCTTAAACAGGAGACATGTGAATTAACATGCAGGGACACAGAATTAAGCAGACATCATTTTTTCATTTAAGGAGCACTCAGACGATTAAATTTCAGAGTTAGAAATTCATCCTTGTAAGTTAAACTTTAGCAGAATAATGGATTTTATTTTATAGCTGTCAGCTTGATTGACAAGTAGGTCCTGTCAAGTATGTTTCTCTTCTTGTAATTCAGGGGCACCTTGAAAATATTTCCTGAGAGAAAAGAAAGAAATATATGGAGGGGGAAAAAAGTGAAACAGCCTTTCTGATTAAAAACATACTCAAGATAAAATATAGACATTTTCTATATCCTCTATGGTGTTAAAACCACTAGACTGTAAACTGTGTCAGTAGTGGGGTGATTGGTAAAATCAAATATTTCATTCTTACTTGGCAACCATGCATAGGACTGTATAATTCACTTAATTTTTAGCGATGTCATTCTGTATTTTCATGCAGTTGGAACTGGTACTTTATTTTGTAATTGCAGGAAGGGCTTATCTTTCCTGTACAAGAATTCAGAATTTAAGTTTTGTAATAGCTTCCTGAAATAGTATTTCATTGTGTTGTTAGTACTGGTACCTTTCACCCTCAGTGTTTGCATCTGTCTGTCCTGTGTTGGGGGACATCTCAGCCGTGTGAGCAGATGTCTTCATCCTCCACTTCCTCAGTGAGACTGAGAGACAGACAGACAGACAGACTTACAGTTCTGGAGCTTGTGCTCTCTGTGGCATTTTACTGCTCCGTGTCCTCCTGTCTTGGTGTAAGAAGGATGGGAACTTGAATACTGTATTTTTTAAAATGAGATTTAGTTAGTATATCGTAACATTTACGTTTTTTAGTAGTCAGTGTGGTTCCACCATCACTCTGGGATTCCAGAACATTTTCGCTGCCTCAGGAGGAGCTCTACTCACCAGCACTCACCACCCGTTCCCGCGCCCCCTGCCTGAGACCGTTGATCGTTCTTTCTGTGGATTTGCCCCATTTCGACATTTCATATAAGCGGAATCATACCCTAAGCGGCCTTTTGTGACTGGCTTCTTGCACTTAGCCTGACGTTTGCAAGGTCGATAACTGTCTGCGCGCCGTCTGTTTGTGGGGCTGAACGGGGCTCCATCGTGTGGCTGGGCCTGCCATGTTTTGTTCGGTCATTCATCTGCCGATTGCGGTTTTGGGTTCCTTTTTTGTTTGTTTGTTTATTTATTTATTTATGTTATTATCATTATTTTTGCCACTATACATATTGCTGCTCTGAACATTCCTGTACGAGCTGTGGTGTGAACAGGTATTTTCAACTCTCTTGAGAGCGTGCCAGGGACACGGTTGCCAGCTCACAGGGAACTCTGTGACTTCTCGAGCAGTTGTCACACTGTTGCCCAAAGCAGCTGCACCATTTTGCATTCTGACCAGCGACATTAATATGCACTCGTCCTCCCCAACCTTCCTCGTTACTGTCCAATAAATGCCATATTTTTTTAGTAAAAATTTCATTTAGCGCTTGCGTGGTCTTTCTTGCTTACGGATTTTGAGGAATTCCTAGCTTCTTTTAGAAGCGTACATTTCTTTTAGAGATTTAATTTGGTTGGCGGTTATTTTTTCAATCCTTTTGAAATGTAATGTCACTCTAAAAATGGTGATGCTCAGTCTCTTCTGTAAAACTTTCTGAAGAAAGGCTTGTTGTGCATTATTTAAGACAAGCGCGTCGGTGGTTCTCCGGAGAGCTGCCGGCGAGACTGTGGAGTGTGTTTCTTTACCTCACAGATACCGAACTTCCCCCACCTGCTTTTCGAATAAGGGCAAATGGTGATATGGTTTCAGTGTCTCAAGCTTCCTCTCCTGCACTTACAAAAACAGATCGAAGGAAACATATCCTTTCACACGGACAAACAACAGAAACATTCAGGCCTCTTTTATATTTTTCTTATTTCACCTTATTAGTGACAATAATAAGTAGACGGGTAGAGTCTCCCTAGAATATTTCCATACAAATTTAGCTGCATGATAAATACTTGGGGAAAACTGTGCGTGGTCCTTCCCGGCATCTCGGAAGTTTTTACTAGTAAATGTCAGCGCAGCTGGCAGAAGTGCGCGGTTAGTCGGACGTACGGCTGCTTTGAAAGACAAACAGGAGACCCTTTATCAGCGAAGTTGGCGCAGGTCGGATCCTGGAAACAGAGGATTCTCGGGTTGCTTCCACACTTAGGACTGGATAATTCTGGGTTGAAATGCAGGTGTAATGGCGTGAGTTCCTTGCAAGAGGAGCCTCAGGAAGACCTTGGGTGTAGGTGGTTGGTTCGGAAGGTGATACTAGGGGTCAGGAGTGAGAGTAGAGAATGAAACCGAGAAGAAGGAAAGAATGACATAAGGTTACATTTTCAAGGTCGCACTCCCGTGGGTGGTGCGGACAGGATTCTGCTGCACGTTCCTCGCAGAGGGCACAGGGAATGCCTCTGAGATTCTCTGTCTAGGGAAGGGCAGGCAAAAGCATAGATTCACTGTCTCCATCCCGCACGGCCTGAAGGTTACCCCAAGGGCATGAATTCCCTCTCACTTCCAGGCTGCACTAAATCACCCCAGTGAACACCGCAGCATTAGAGAAACTTCAGAGGAAAAAACAAAACAGACACGGATAGGTGTGAGGTTAGCAATGCAAAGTGAGTCTCAGAGCTTCTAGAATTGTCCGCTAAAACTACCGCTGACCTCAGTGGTGGCCCAGAGGCTGCAAGGCAGGGCAATGGAAGGATCTGAAAGGGATTGTTGCTGATTCCACAGCACAAATGAAAACTTGACACCCAAATAACACCTAAAACAACACATTTCAAATACGTTTTTTTTCCTATGAACAACAGTAAGAACAAAACATAAGTCATGAATCTACTGGGCATACAAAGACAAAAATGTATTTAACAATGTATACCTTTAACTGTGTACAAAGCAATCTGCATATGTTCCATTCCATACTGTGCTGTTATTTTGTGCTGTTTTGTTCTTAATTTCAAACATGCAGTTCATAACTCTCCAAATTAATTTTTGAAATTAACCCATAGTTTGGAAAACACTGGCTGAAAAGATAATTAATTTACTAAGAAGTTAAAAAAAATAGCAGGCTAGTATAATTAAAATCATTAGAACTGGAGCCATATACAAGGAAATTTTTAGAAATCAAGGTCATACTATTAAGGTCAGTTAAAAGAGTAGGCTGGATTCTCAAGAAATTAGGAAATAGGGTTGCTTTGGTTCATGTTCCATGGTTCTAAATTTCATCTGTCAGTGTTTCAGAATCTATAAATGTGGAAAGAACATCTAGCTCCCTTGGCGAACGAACAGAGGGGGAACACGGAAGGGCTGAATAATGAGGCACTGTGTCTCCTGTTTTCTCCCTCGGCTGCTTTGGTTCCTGCTGTCCCAGTGCCTGTGTATACAGGAGGAGACCTCGTGCACAGGGTGCGCGGGTCCGTGCATCTATTCACAGCCAGCTGTATGCTGCTTATTGCTAGAGCCGCCTGGTCTATTACCTCAGGATCCTTTTGCATTTTATGTTGGTTTCAGGTTTATTGTTTTGACAGTTGTCATTTTTTTAAAGCTTCTCTTCTCCTCTCGTAGAGGAAGAGCTTTTAGTCTCATAAGAGCAGAGCCCTATTATCATAATCACCTTTCAGAAAGGAGAAAATTAGCTGTAATTTTTATGCTCTGAAGGTGTATCATCATAATTCAACCACCCACCTCACCCTGAAAATCAAATGGTGCTTTTCTAGAAAAAGAAACTACTTCGTTCTCTCCTGTTTCTTCATGTTCTTTGGAGGAAATGAGAGACTGAGGATCTGGGAAATCCCACCAAGCTTCCTGAGCATCGCCTCTGCTCCAGGTCAGCTATTAGGGTTAAGACTGTCGCTGCCATGCGCTGGGGCACCTGGCTGGCTTGCTGTGTCGGGCCCAGCTCTGGATTGCAGCTCAGGTCATGATCTCGGGGTCATGGGGGTGGTGCTGATAGAAACGGAGATCTCCCTCTGCCCCTGCCCTGATGTCCCCTGCATACACACCCTCTAAAAAAATTAGGAAAAGAACTCATAGTCATGGGAACCCACAAGGAACAGCAGTTGTAACGCATTCTAATAAAAAAGCACTGTTAAAGGGGATAGGAACCCTCACATCAGCCGTGACCTTTCCATAAGGTCTTTCACATATAGAAACAACACCTTTGCTGGTGTAGACAGTCCCTTCCGGGAGCTCCCCCCACCAGCACTCCTGGAAATCCATCTCATGGGAAATGAAAGATAGCAGGTGTATACATGGGCATGCAGGCCCCACAACGCAGGCGTGCACGCGCGAGCACACACACACACACACACACACCACTACATATGCAAATTGCTTATCAGTATTAAGAGCTCACAAAATTCCAGTTGTAATTGATTATCTTCCAGTGTTGGAGGGGAAAAAAAAAAAAAAGATTGATGTGGGGAGGGGAAGCACCTTATACCATTTGTTGCTGGATGTCCTCTGCAACTGGGATTGCATGTGTTTCTAAGAAGCATCTGTAGTAGGAACCCTTGGGCAGGTGTTGCCTTCTTCACCTTACAGTGCCTCTGCCAGTACAGCTACCCTGAACCTGACTTCCTGTGGCGTCGTCTGGGTGTCCTTTGAAACTCGAGTTCGGTCATGAAGTGACTTCGGGAGGGGCTGCCTACTGCACGAGCGTTTGCGAAGCAGGTGGGCATTTTCGAGATTCTGACCGGTCTCAAGGTGAAGTAGTTTGACTTTTTAAACCTAGTGTTTCCCAAATATATTATTTCATAAACCATCCTTTGAAATCTTGAAAGACAGTGGTTATTTGCATAATTCAGAATGGAAAACAGGTTTGGAACCAGAGTGCCATTTTGTTTTTTCCTGGGTGACTTTGCCATCACTCTTTCTACAATGCTTTCTTATCTTCAGTTGACTTGGAAACGTTCTCATCCCTTCGAACAAGCCTTCCTCTCCTGGATCACTGCTCTGTTGCACCGCCGCAGTCTACTTCAGTGCTATCAGCTATAAATGCCACAGCCGTGGCCATTTGTACATGTAGATTTGAGAAGTTCTGGTATCGATTCTTGATTCTTGTCCTTTGATTCACTCGGCGCGTCAGTGTGGCTTTTCACGCTCTAGCCAAGTGTACGCCTCCTCTGCCTTTCCCCCTCCCTCCAGCGGTCCTGGATCGCTGTGAAAGCCGGACAGACTTTGGGTGCTGGAGAGTGAGGGGCTGCAGTGCTGAGAAGGCAAACAGGGAACATAGACGTGTGTTTGGCTGTTTCCTTACTTTGATGATGATGGTCTCCATTGATGCGATCAGACGTCGTCATCGCCATCATCATCATCATCATTTCGTTAGTGGGAGGACTGGATGTTGGTTGACGGCTCACTTCATGCCGAGCATATGTGAGAACATATGTCAGTGTTAATTTTCTCGAGTTCTCTCGGCATCCCCATAAGGTACACCTTGCTTTTCTTTCTAAGTAGGCTCAGATCAATGAAGTGACTTGCCCACTCACATGGTAATAAATGGCAGAGCCAGAAATCAAACCTCAGCCATTAGAGCACAGAACTCCCCCTCCCCAACCATGACCTCCCCAGTATTTATCACCCCTTAAGTGCCTGGTGCTGACATACTCCCCAATTTCATTAGCTTACCTCAGGGTTCTGCTTTCCCGGGACGGTGCCTGAACTTGGAGCCAAAAAGAAAACACTTCCATTCTTGAATCTTAACCACGGGGCTTAGGATGGAAGCTCACCATGGCTTTCTCAAACGGATACTGAAGATGACTGTCAAAATAATTGAAGAGATACAATTTTGAAGACAAAGTCCCTGAAAAGGGTATCATTTAGAGTTACATTAGATGGTAAACATATTTTCTGGGCTCAAAATGCATCCCTTTGATGGTTGTTCGTGAAGAACCGTGGTAGCATTTAAGGAGTGCTTGAGGAACTTCTTGGCGAAAGATCGAAATTGCTGTCCAGATGCAAGAGATCACATCGACTAGGAGGGGCCGACGTCGCAAGTACATATTAGGGCAGTCTTGTTGCACATGAGGGCAGTCTTCCTGTATGGTTACTTATTGAGTGTCTGTTGTGTACAAATGGGTGACTAGTTAAAAGGAAGTATCCATTAGCTTTTATTGTTACGGAATAAACACTGACTAATGTTTATGCCATGTCATAAAAGGCATTTTAATATTAAAATCTCAGCCAACTGAAATACTGGTATGTAACAAGAAGGGATAATTAAAATAAATATTTGATAAGATTTTATGTTTAAAAATGGGAGGCAGTTTAATGAGGGATGTAATACACAGTGGTGTACTAAAATGGCTAATAAATAACTATTTTTTGGAGGGAGGAAAAACCAATTAGACAAAACATTTCTCATGTATTTTTTAAAAGTGTGTGTGTGTGTGTGTGTGTGTGTGTCTACAACTCTCACTACACATTACCCAAGAATTGTGGAGTTTAGTAAGACCCTTTTAAGTACAGATACCATTAAATAAAAATACAAGAGCTAAATAATTTTTAATGTGAATATTGTATTCTGGTAGTTGCTAGTCCCACTTCCTGTGAACTGTGTGGGATGCGCAGATCTATGCTGAACAGCTCAATCCTGCCTTTACTTCTTACTTACTCTGTTAACTAGTGGAGAATAGAACTTGCTTTTCTCTTTCCACAATCTAATCGTGTTTATTCTGTCTTGATGATTAACAATGTTTTAGCATTTTAAATAATTTTATACCAAGAGGTTTACACTCAGTAGCTTACCAAGAACAAGAAAATATTTGGCTGGAGAAGCTTTTTGGAAGCATCAAAGTGGAAACATAATTTAAAAGTAGCAGTTTAAGGACAAAGAAAAGTCAATCCTGATCCATTTTTGACAATGTTAAGTACATACTGAGATACGGTTTTTGACGAAGTATGTAATTAGCTGCTTTTCTGTGGACTATAAAATGAGCTCTGCCCCTGGCCCCCAGATTATCATTCTGTGATGACAAATCACGATCTTCAAATGTTAAGGAGGTCCCAGCCACCTCTGTTTTCACTCAGTAATACAGCTTCTCAGTTACTCTTCAAACAGCCCATAAAACGGGCTCATTATATGACATGACAAGGAAAGCTCTTCTACTCGCTACCTTTCATAAGCTTGTCTTTCAAAAAGGCCTAAGAAAGTGTAAGGGTCAGAAGAATAAGGTGGAGAAAGTGTATACAAAATAAGTTAAATCCTTCAGGAAGGCAACAGATCTGATCATTAAAAACCAAACCAAACCCTTCATTTTGATGAACACACAGGGCAATATTTGCTAAATGAAAGCTTCCAAAGGTTCCTACACACTCCCCAACTGCCTTGTCTTCAGTGCGCTTTTCAGGCCCGAGGGATTGCGAACCACATTTCTCCACTTAAAGCAGGAGTGGATGATGGGTGTGGATACTCTCCGTCTAAAGCTGATGTACACTCTACATCCAGGGCTTTCTCGGTAGTTCAATTCCGACTTAGTTTCTAAATTGGAACATGATTCATCTAAGATTGGGGGGAGATTCTTAAACTTAGGAACATAAAAAAAAAAGGTAATCTTTCAGTTTCCAGAATATTATATTAAACTGTGGAGTTTTGTCTCCATCTCTGGGCATGTTCATAGATTTAATTCGTTTTGACAAATGTACTTCGTGCCTTACTTGGGTGTGAAACACTCTTCTGAAGTGTGGGTTTCTGAATGGAAAGGGTCTCGGTATATATTATGTGAGGAACCAAAGATTTAAAAAACATGACTTTCTCTGATCTCAGCTCACAAACTAGGGGAGAGAGAGACGTATAAACACATGATGATATGTAAATGGAAAATTAGTGTGTGGGTAACATAGGAGAGCTCAGGGAGGACCCCAATCCAAGCTACGGTCAGGGAAAGCCCAGGTTCAGTGTTAGCGCAGAGGGAACGGGGGGCTCCGCGGCCAGGCTGAGGGCATGACTTTTTCCAGGCGGGGAAAAGACCACTCGGGAAGCAATGTGGCTCGTGACTTTGAAGGGAGGACGCGAGAACAGAAATATAAATTAGGAGCTTATTGTCGGCGTCCGTGAGAGAGGATGCGAGTCTGAAGTAGAGCAGTTGTATCGGAGGAAATGAGGAAGGGTCAAAACCGCATTTGACTCCGCACTGGCAACGGTCACTGTTGGATGAGACGGGGTGCGCGCGGGGACGGAAGAGGGCTCCCGGGGTGCCGGCGTGGGTGGCCACCCGTGAGGGTGCGATACCGTGACCCTAACAGGAACCTGTCAAAGGCCACAAGACCGTTTTTGTTTACTTTTCCTTATTATTAAAACGTAAAGAAAGTTGGTAGGTTAACAGACAAATACCAAAGGAAAGTTGGGTCTTCGCCGAAAGAGGGCTTCTGAGTGAGCCGCATCTCCTCCACTCAGCGCCGGAGCGGACGAGGGGCGCGGGCGAGAGGCTGAGCCGCGGGGGTTCCGACGCCTGGCGGGCTGGCTTTTGTTTTCGTTTGGCCTCCACTTACTGTTGTTGCCGATCGTATTTCCGTAAGACCACGAGCTGCGGCCGAAGAGCCCAGCGACAGTCACTTGAAAGACCGTAAGTGCTAAGTCAGTCCACTACGCAAATGTGGGGGGTCATTTCTTCTTATCAAATAATAGATGCACTGGGCGGGCCCGAGGCCGAGGAGCCGGCTTCCCGCGTGTCCGCAGGCGCCGGCTGTATGCTTGAGCGCGCGCGCGCGGAACGGAAAGGGTTTCAGTCCCGCTCAGGAAGCGGTTCTCTGCACAAGGACGGGAAGGGCTCAGGGCCCTTGGTGGTGACGTTTTTATTTCATGGTAAAATTCGTCATGTTGGCTGTGATTGTGCTCGCACAAGGAGAGGTCACATGGACTGTCGCGACCACAGTACGCTTTTTCTAAGTGACCACACGTGGGTGGTGCCAGAAGAGGTCCCTCGCGTTGCCCGGCGCATTCCGGTTCTTGGCTTCCGAGTGACTTGACAGCGGTGCACAACCACCACCGCCGCGTCCCTCAGACGCTCTGGCTCCACTCACTTCTCTCTCTCTCCTGAGGAATCACTGTCTCTGGTTCTTGAAAGCTGAATTTCTACGGTGGTTTTGTTTTTCCTCCTTCCTTCTCCCACGACCTACAGTGCCCGCGCACGTCGCCGGTCGCCTCAGCGCAGCGCCGTGTTCACTTGGTGAAAACCGACGCCTGCTGCCGCCTCTTGGAGCGCCGGCGTGTGGGGCTGCAGCTGCTCGGCCCGTGCCCCGCCCGAGCCACGGTGGCCACTGGGCACTTTGGACGTAGCTACTCCGCACCGAGATGTGCTGTGAATGAAGAGCACCAGATTGCAGATATCGCTGTGGCAGGCGCTCATGCAGCTGAGCCTCTGACTCGGCTTGTGCTCAGGTCAGCGGCAGGTTGTGAGATCGAGCCCCACGTCGGGCTCCATGCTCACTGCGGGGTCTGCCTCTCTCTCTCTCCTCTCTGCCCTTCCCCCTGCTTGTTCTCTTTCTCAAAAGACAAAAACAAGTACTTCCTATTAAAAAAAAAAAAGGAATATAACATCTCAATTTTCAATTTGTTTACACTCTGGAACGTTGTATTGTGGGTATATCAGGTTAAATAAAATAGACACTGACCTGTTACTGATTTTTCATTTGGCTACTAGAAAACTTTACATTCCGTATGTGGCCTGCGTTGTGATGAATGCTGCTGGCGTTCGAGAAGGCGTGCTTTCTGCTTTGAGGTGACAGAACTAGGGGCGAGGGGACACCATCGTCCTCATGTGGTCAGATCCACCTAAGGGTCTGAAGAGGACAGTGAGTCTTTGCTTCTCAGGAGCGCCTGAGGAGGGGTCTCGGATCCTCCTAAGAGCAGGACATCAGCATTTCAGTAGAGAAAACCTCATGCCGGGAAAGGCCTGGTGACAAGAAAGGCAGCCGAAGTAGGTTCCTCAGGTTTACTGATCCCATCTCCTTAGAAACCGAACTTCTGTCTGGGAAGTATTTCCAGGCCTTACCAGTGGCCCTGATGGGCGGGTGTCTCCCCAGCCCTGCCTGCCTTGTGCCTCAGCCCTGCGGGTGAGGACAAGGATCAGGGACGGCCGTCTGTGGCCCATGGTTCTGTGGCGCTAACCTCGGGGTGTGGCCCCTAAAGGGGGAAGACAGGATACAGCTCACCTGACACCTATGGGTCACCCTGCCAGGGAAGGGGGAGAGGACTGGAGGATTGCTAGTCATGTATCTCCTGCGAATGAGGACAGCTTAGTGTTCACCACAAAGTATTTCATGAGTGAGGAAGGTGAACACAAGAAACAGAGAAATGTCATGTTGTTCCTTTCCTGGGGACATGGGTACACAAACCCCACTCTAGACACTTCGATCCATAAACCACTTCAAGATGATTGGAAGAAAGACTATGAGTCTTAGTGATTGTTTGCAAATGACCCTTTGTTCATACTTTGGCAAAATCCTGACGTTTCAACATTCGAGCTTGCCGAGGAGTAGAGCCTGTGTGGTCGCAGAGGGGGACACAGATGAGAAAGCAGGGACAGCAGTCGTTTGGCCGATGTGTCAGAAGAGTCGAGTCTGAACAGGAGGAGCCCTTAGGAATAGTTTCCCCAATTTTTTAATGGCTGTGCACAGAGAGAATGATAAATTCATCTCTAAATAAGTGTACAGAAATATTTTGGTATTTGTTGGAAATTCTAAGAGATACGAAAGCATTATGTTCTGGTTTAATTGCTTGTGGGTTTTTTTTCCTTTCTTAGTGGTACATAAAATAATCCAGCATCTTGTATGGAGTCTTCGAGTTTATGAAATACAGTATTTTTTTTCCAGTCTATTGTGAAAGAATGTAAGTAAACAGATGAAGCCCCAAATAATATCTTCAGGTTTACAGGATATTCTTAGTGTGGCCAAACGCCGTGGCCGGCCAAGGGCAAAGCCATGAAGTGAGGAAAGTGGATCTCTGATTTGGGTTCCTTTTGTTCTTTCTCAAATGGAAAAGCGGGTCAGTACAACCAAAGGGCAAAGGATTTGGAGTGCAAAGACCCGGGTTTTTAGTTCTTGCTTCAATAATTGTTGGATTTTTTTAACTCATGTGGTTCATATCCCCTCTGGGTTTTCTCTGGAGAAAATGATATACCCACTTTGTGTTCCTTAGAAAGTAGTTACATAAAAGCACACCTGAAAGGCACTGCACAGTATTAGTCACTATTACACGGTCCTTCTTCTTTTACAGATAAAATCGGAACTCAGACTCATAATGTATTGTTATCTGTTCACACCCACAATCATACGCTGGGACTGACCAGTTAATCTACAGGCTGTATGTGGCCCAGTGTTTCAGTCTCCAGCACTTAGAGGAAAGCATTCTCAGAAGACTGATCGTGTGTCTAAGATATGCTCCCTGATTTCCTCTGCTGCTCAAGTTAGGACATTGCTTTGCTAAGGTTCCTCCTCCCGGCCCAGCATGCTCATTGTTTCTTTCTGGCTGTTGAGGAGACCAGGGTCCCTGCCCCAGGGTCCCCGCCCCTTCCTTTACCAGTTACTGCCCCTTGCTGGGCCCCTACAGCTCCGCTGGCTCTCATTAGGAAGGCGTGGTGTTTGTGCTCAGTATCTCTTACTCCCTTGGAGCCAGTCTTTCTGGGGCTTCAGTCTGTTAAATAGTTAACATCATAAAGTAGACTTTTAAAATCATCTCATTTTAATAGAGATCTTTAAAAACAATCTTGAAGCAGACTCTTTTTCAGTCTTAAAGAAGTATTCATGGAAGTGGGAAGATACTGCTCAAAGGGTATCAACTTCGCGTTATCAGAGGAATAAATTTAGGGATCTAACACACAGCATGGTGATTATAGCGGACAGTACAGCGTCATGTGCCCGACTTGTTGCTAAGAGAGGAGATCTGAGATGTCCTTATCACAAGAAGGAGAGGGTAACTATGTCTGAAGCGAGATGATGGCTAATCGTGTGGTGGAAAATCCAGACAACCGATAACCTTTAAGCTCCCCTGTTCTGTGTCAGTCCTATCTCAGTAACACGGCAGGGGGCGCTAGTGGTGAGACTGTCAGAGGCGGGAAGAGCATGGTGCCTTGGCCAGTGTTGGGGAATTAACTTGCTGAGGAAATAGTGCCTGGTGTCTTCCACCAACTTATTATAAGCCTTCATTTAGTTCATTTATTTTTTTTAATTTTTTATTTCTTTTCAGCGTAACAGTATCCATTGTTTTTGCACCACACCCAGTGCTCCATGCAATCCGTGCCCTCCCTAATACCCACCACCTGGTTCCCCCAACCTCCCACCCCCCCACCCCTTCAAAACCCTCAGATTGTTTTTCAGAGTCCACAGTCTCTCATGGTTCACCTCCCCTTCCAATTTCCCTCAACTTTTAGTTCATTTATACCTTGAGTTCATCTTGCCTCAGGGGACTTAAACATTCCCATTAAACATAGTTAATGTATTCATGTTCTTTAAAATGATGGCTTTCAAATGGTCTAACTGTAAGGCATAGTAAAAAATTTACACCTTGACCCACAGCACACATATATGTTCATGTGGTATGTAAGGTGCACATAATGAAAGCGAGAGAATAATAAAACTTTACAACTCACTAAAAGATTGGAACCAGCAGTTTAAAAAGCACTGATTTTTGAAAATAATTCTTTTGGCAAACTTGATCAGAAATATGTTTGGTAGCCTAGAAGTTACTTTATGGAAAAGAAGTATTTCAGAAAGCATTACAGTGCTAAAATGTAACAAATAATCTTAGATCACAGTCATCTGTCCCAGTTCTGAATTTTCCATTCCTGCATTACTTTTGTCTGAGGGACTAAATTTCTGCACACAACTTTGTAGCAGATAAATGAGAGACAGAAAGTAAGGATACTGTTTTTATAAAGTTTAGTCTATACTTTCTGCTCTCCTTGATCCTATCTTGCGGTTCCTTCTTACTTGGCTTTGGTCAAGAAGTGATTTCCAGATCCATTTTCCTTGTTCGCAAAGGAGTCCAGGCTCTCTTACACTCTAGTGAGAAAAATCATTCATCCTAAAGTCAGAGCTTGAAGGGTTTCCTGCTCTCCATATTGGTTTTTCACTAAGTCTAACCCCATTAAACATTTCATGGTTAGAGATAACATCTTTTCTCCTTCAAGGAAATGCTTCATCATCGTCATTTTTTGCCTAAATATGTTGTTGGCGGTATGGAAACACAATCATGATATCTGATATTTAATGTCATAGGTTAAGGATTGATTATTCCATTTTGTCATCATGAGCAAATTCAGCAGAGGTAGATAAGGTCTTGTGAAGCTAACTGTGTGTACCTAAAATTGAAGAATGTGAATACAAAATTAGACCAGTTTGATTAAAGAAGGTTGTTCAGCCATTTAAGGAGTGACTTCTCTTCCTTATCACTTTAGAATAATATGCTTGATTAAGCCAGTGTAGAAAATACAGAAAGATAGCTTCTGGGGATTAAAGGTACACATGGGCACGAGAAGATTACAATCTAGAATAGGAACACCAGGCTTATAAAAATATTTGAAGTACAATGTGATCAATGAACCAGTCGAAATACATACAGAGTACAGTGATACTAAAATATCATGAGAGAAGTGTCCAAAACATGGGTTCCTTATGCTGGATCTTGGAGGAATGTAGAGAGGAAATGATTCCAAAGGAGGGGATAGTTGTGGGAAACTCTCAAGCTGTTTTCCATCTTCCTAGCCCGGCCATAATTAACTGTGATGATGCTGGCAGGTATGGCATCCTCTAAATTTATAAAAAGAACTAATTTATCATTAAGGAGTCATTTTTCCCCCTGCTGGTTTTACAATGATTGGCTGGCTTGTGTCATCGTAGAAAATGGTCTCTAATTAAATTTTACTGAATTTCTAAAGGGCAGTTTCCACTAAATGACTATGTATTTTTTCCCCTTAGGTTTTCTGAGCTTAGTCTCTCCCTGTGACAGAAGTAAGACCTTTCTACCTCTCAGTTTCCTGGCAAGGTTGCTTGTTTGCAAAGTCACACACCCAGCCCAGAGAAATGAAAAATCATTTTAGTCATTAAGTTGGCAATGCTATTTCTACAAATCGGTTCAGAGCACTACAAGGAATTGAAAAATACTCAAGATCTGAAATGGCAAAGCTCAGAGTCTGTACCGTGTGATGGCAGTAGAGAGCAGAGAGCAGACCAGTCCTTCCCTCCTAACTTCAACCCCCCATATCGAAGTTTTTAATCAGGTTTATAAAAAGAATAAAAACATGAATTTGTGGCAGCATGAGATTTTTATTTGCTTATTCTATGTCCATTAAAATGCAGATGTCATCAAAGCAGAGACCTCATCTGACTGTTTTTATTCCTATCTCTTCAATACATAGAACCTTGTGTAGCATATATTAAGAACCCCACAAATGTTTGGCTTGTGAATGAATATCTAAATGAAATAAATCTAGACTGAATGAATTGCACCTTTTCTCCTGGCAATTATACTGTTTATAAATAGGAAGACACAGTTAGTTATATTCTCAAAACCAGGGTAGAAGGAAATGAGCATTTTGTGATTTTTTTTTTAAACATTGCAATGGAATTTTAGGTATTTGGTTCATTTATTCATTTAAAATTTATTGAACACTTACTGTTTCTCACACAAAAATAAATAGACACAGTCTCTCTTCTCATGGAATATAGATTTCGATGGGTAGCAAATGTTTAAACAAATATTGATTCTTGGTATTTATAACATTTACATTCTCAGTTTCAATTATTCACCAGTGAGTACAGAGTAGGTAGACATCGTAAATAATATTTTCCCCTATGTATTTAAATGACCCATGCTACACGAGTGGTCTGTGAGCTTGAATTGTTCACTATCTACACATTCACCTGGCTTACCGTGTTGTGTCTCTTTTTTTAGAAAAATTTTAAAATTAAAATTAAACTTTTTTAGGGTGGGGGGGGAGAGGGAGAGATAGAATCTTAAGCAGGCTCCATGCTGAGTGCAGAGCCTGGCGATGCAGGGCTCAGTCTCACAACCCGGAGATCATGAGCTGAAATCAAGAGTCTGATGCTCAACTGAGCCACTCAGGTTCCCCCTCCATTTTTTTAGAGGGGGGAGGGTCAGAGGAGGAGAGAGAGACTCTCCTTAAATAAACATTTTCGGGAGAAACTATTTGACAATGTAGTATCGTGAATTTTGGGATTTCCGAAGATTTGTTTAGATGACCAAAGAAAGGCCCTTTTCATCTCTTCAGTAAAATTTTAAGAGTTTCCTGTCGTGTATACATGGGTAAAGGAGAAGAGTATACAAGAACCAAGATACCAGAGAGGATGGAATCATCCTCTGGTGAAGGGTGGGAGGAGGGGAGGTCAAGAGAGCAGGGAATGCTTTATTAAGAAGGAATTTGAAATGAGTATTGAGAATTAAATAAAATTAATAGGAATTTCTCAGGTAGTTGAGGTATGGAGAACAATACAAGCGGAAGAAATAACATATACCAAATCCCAGAAAAGTGAATTATTCAGTGAATTTACAAAACAGCAAAGCACAGGGTCTTAAGAGCAAAAATTACAAATAGTATCAGATGAAATGGGACCATCGTCGAGGTCGAGAAAAATACAAATTCTTTGCAAAGGGGTTTGGATATTATAAGTAATTTCAGTGTACCATGTCTAGTTTCTGAATAGGAGTTGTTTTTCTTTTTAAGAGATCTGTGATATTTTTTCCCAAAAGTGTTACAGTATTTTTCCTCTTATGGAATTCTCTTAAAATGACTGGGGCAAAGGAACAATTCAAAAATGTGACCCTTGTGCTGTGTTTAGTAGATTGAAAATTCTTCTGAGGCTTAAGAAATTAAGAATGTCTGTGGTTTCCTTCCAAGATCAAGAGACGAAGGTCATCTACTTGAGAAGCTCATGTCTTCCATTGCATGTTCTCATCTTGCAGATGTGGGGAAAATGCCAGTGGCTGGATTTTTGCTCGCCAGATTCAGTGAGTCTGGTTCAGGGGACTCGGAGCAAGGAAACTCTCCAGATGAGCTTTCTCAGGACATGTCTTGAATTTGGTCTCCCATTGTCAGAATGGGTCCCCGAGTCCTTGCTCACACAACATGGTTGTCCTTCCTACCTGCCATCCTCTTTCTCCAGAACTTAGGCAACTCTACTAAGGGACTGACTCTTATTTTGAGAGATTTTCTTTATTATCAAAATACCCTTTTTTTCATTGCCTGAAACTTTATTACTTGAATCCTCAGGCATCACCGACTTCTTGGTTTTGTCCTGCCATTCTGCTCTGATCTACGACTTCTACCTTTGCCTGCTCTACAGCTTCAGACTCTTGACTTGGATTCAGATCCTTGGCTTTACTTTGATTATGAATCTTTTAAATACTTTTGTTCTTCAAAACTATTTAAGTAGCTCTTTTTTTTTTCTTCCCCCATGGTTCACTGGTCAATTTGCCAAAGCCAAGGCTTCTAGAACTGCTTCAGAGCTGATATCTCCCATTCAAATCTAACTCATGCTTGATGCTCCCATTCAAATCTTCATCCCACCCAAAGGAAGGTCTTCTTTCTTTTTTAGCCTTATTTCAATCCATGACACCCAGCACACTAATCCAGAGTTTGGGGCATCCTCCTCTATAATTCTTCTTTTATCCTTACCTGTACTCACTCACCAAGTCCCGTCAGTTGGCCACCTACCCGTCTCTCTAAGAAGGCTCTGTGTTTCCATCAGCATTATCACTCTCACATTTCACAAAGAACCCCTTTAGCCTGTAGTCTTTGTGGCTTAGCCAGAAGTCTAAACTCCTTTTCCATCCTGAAGCACATATTAATACTCGAAGTCAGAAATATAATATGCCAGTGTACAACTTGAGTTTTGCTTGTTTACCTAATACATAAATATTTGTCAGTCACCTGTTTGTAAGACCGATAGAATTAAGTCTCAGTCTCTGGGTGGTTTTCTGCAGTCCTTGTCATACTTAAAATGCACAGCCTGGTCTGGCCTGCCTGTTGAAACAATGGGAGTCATACGGGACAAGATATGGTTTTATTTGGCTTTTTCCCCCAAAAGGCCCTGCATTGTCCATGCGTGGCTGTACAGAGGGACAGAATCTGGTGTCAGAAGCTAGGGTCCGCTGCTGTCATTGTGGTACATTCAGGCACTTAATTAAACATGCAAATGTCTCTTGCCGACTACCTATTAAGTTCATAGTATAAATGGGTATCTTAATATTTCCGCTGTTTTCTTCAGAGTACTCTGAAACGCTTCTGACTCCTTTTGGGGAGAATATAGTCTTCATTAATATTATCACCGAAAGTAATTACCTATTGAAATGTGTTATTTTATACTAAAAAATTATATTCCACCATGGCTTGATTTTTGTTTTGATAGTACCCTTCTCTAATTGAAGTAACTTAAGTATACATACACATGCACACACACACGCACACACACACATGTGTGTGTGTTTAAAATTGCTGTTATTTGGTATAATTTTGGTAATTGTTAGTTATCTCTGTCCCCTGCCATACACCAAACAGACATCCCAGCCCCATACGTCAGTGGCTGCGTTTTGCTGTGTCCCGACTCGTGATTACAACGCTCACAGGCAGCCCTTAGATTGTTCCACAGGGCGAGTGCCTTTGCTCAGATACACTCCCATAACCTGATTTGGTTACTTCTGTTTACTCATGTGATTGTTTTTAACTTGGTAGGAGAAGTAAAGTGGAAAGGAATGGAGGAATACCTTGGGCAAGTTTCTGGCAAATTATTCTTTACTTAGATCCATTTTTTTAGGACATTTCTTTTATGAAGAGGAACAGTTGAAGGAAACAAAATACATTTCAAATATCTAATTCAGAAGGCGTAGTAAGATTCTGAAGTTTTTAAAGAAATGATTTATTCATGTTTCACTTCAGTATTTATTGAGCTGCTACTATGTGCAGGAACGTTCTAGTAGGTGCTGGGGTGGAACAGTGAGCTAGACAGATGCGATCCTTGTTTTCCCAGATTTAGCACCAAGCAGAGAAGACAGATAATAAAAAAAATTAATAAAATGTAGGAACTGTTAGGGGAAATACTGGGACTACAGTTCATGCCAGCAATCCCTATCTTCCCGATGAGAGGCTGCCTGGGAGAAGTGACGTACAGGCTGTGGTCTGAAAGACGAGAAGCCATCCAGAGAGATCCAGAATGAAGGGAAGCAGAGGGAGCACTTACGCACAGGCATGGGCCACAGATGGTGGCTAAGCTGGGTGTATGAAGAATGGGAATGACCCCAGAGAAGTCATTCTCTGGGAGAAGGGAGTCAGATCAAGTAAGAACTAACAATAAAGGCCGAGGGGAGTGAAGTCAGCTTGGTATTTTTAGGAACCTGTAGGTCACTTGGTACTATAATAAAATATATCAAAAGAACTATATATACATATATTTTATATATAATATATGTACATATATATTATATATATAGTTTAATAAAGTCATATAGTAATAAACACAAAATAAGAATCAGAAATCCTTTTTTTTTTAACTAAAAAATGGTTTGGTTCAAGCTACCGAGTTCTTATCCTGCATTTCGTGTGCTCAGAAAATGGATTCAGAACAAATTCATAAACACTAACTGTCCTAGGAATTCTATGTGTAAAGAGATTCCCTATAGTTAGCATTGTGTGTGTCACACATGCACATGCATGTGCACACACACACACACAGAATTTGCTCTTTGATGACTGGCTTTGTATATATTCTTGATTTATCGTTACCTTTTTGAAGAAAAAAGTTTCCCACTCTTTTTTCTTTTGCTTGCTCGGACGGCATCAGTGCCTTGCTAATTAGAAGCAAATATTACAAAGCCTTTCATTCCAAACCTTAGAGCTTTCTCTCAAAGCCCAGGTTAACAGCAGAGCCCTGGTTCGGTGAGCTTACTCCAGTCCATGGACTCACTGATTCTTGAGAACCTGTTTTCCTTAGATTTTGTACGAGAGACCATCAAACATAAAAACATCACAGCTGGACTGAAGGAGCCCAAAAAGAACAATTTTGAGATTTGAGTAGTAATTTTAGTTCCAGTTGCTAAGCTTCTTATGTTCTTTTTGCAGCCATTCTCTAGTTCCTACTCATTTTTAGCCTGATTTGGGATGATCTAAAGATGCTTGAAAAGTTCTGAAATGATGTTACTTTATTAGTCACTAGACTAAGAGGACAGCGGAGGCAGGAATTAGCTATAAAACACTGATTGAAGGTCCCCTGTTTGAAAGATGCTTTTCATTTGTAGTTTGCAAATATTGATGACGGACACAAAGATAAATAAGTATCCAGTAACTTGAGTGGTAAAAATATACTGCGGTAAGTTATTCAAGGAAAGAAAGGGTGACATTTGTGTTCAGCGTAGAATTTCCTCTCATTCATTCTTCTGATCCGTTCACTTATTCAGTCAACAAACTTTTAAAGATCGTGTACTAAATACAAAATTCAGTCTACGTTGAAGGTACAGATGTGGTTTGAAACTGAAGGTAATAGTAAAGTAAATGGTTCTCAAATACTGCAGTATCCATGCCTCTTTCAAAAATCTGATAAAGACGGTGGATGCAGCAGACATGCACATCTTGGAAACCTGCAGTCGCCTCGAAGGCGACCATTGGACCCCTTGGGATCGGTGAAGCCGGCCTAGTGATTTCTTAATTTCTAGTTTTGTTCATTATTTGCATTTTGTCTCCCAACCCAAGGTTTATTTAACCTTTATTATGGGGTTAATTGTATTTTCAAAGAGTTTACCTTTAAAATTAATATTGAGCCGAATCTTCCAGAAACACCTCCAGCTGAGGGATCTGTGGTTGATATTCAGAAGCCAACCTGCTCAGTAAAGCGAGCGTGAGCGCCATCTAATGCCCACACGGAATAAACGTTGGTACCAGCCATAGTAACCCAACGGGATTAGGGTGTGTAACATTTGTAAAGACAAAAAAAAGTTTGTACATTTGTGCTTTTATCTGTGCAGGATCATACATGATTTAAACTTTAAAATAAACTTTTTATTTTCTAACACTTCTGGATTTTCAGAATAATCACAAAGATAGTACAGAGTTCCCAAAACTCTACACCCAGTTTTCCCCCCAAATAGTATGGCACTATTATTATAATTAATAAACTGATATGGATACATTATTATCAACCAAAATCTATAATTTATTCATATTTCTTCAATTTTTCTTTACTGTCCTTTCCCTGTCCCAAGATTCCATCTAGGATAGCACACTGCATTTAATGGTCACTGTCCTTAGGCTTAGTTGTGATGATTGTTGTTATATTTGGATTTTATTGTAGCTCCCTGTTAGTTTGCAAAATATTTCTTCAAAGTTTTCAGAAAACAATTTTTGTTATTCCCTTGATAATACGTGTAACTATTTAAGGAGATTTTGTGGAGGTTTGTATAAATATGTTACCCTTGTGCATTTTCATCTCTTGTAATGATGAAAAAAGATTAAGAAGGAGCAGTACCAAGATGTGATTATAGAAAGACTCAGGCAGTAGAAACTGTAAGAATTCTGTTTCCATTTGGAGTGTAACCCTCACTAGCTGTGTTCTTTGGCACACCACTCACACTTTTGCTTTAGTTTCCGTATTTGTGGAATAAGGTCTGTGAACCAAGAAATTCTCCAGCCCTTGCACTATGAGAAGATTACAAAAATACTTTCCCAGTGCAAGTTAATAATCCTAGTGTTTCGTATTGGATATGAGTGAAGATTTAGTATCACCTACTAAGCCGATGCATTATCTCTATATTATAGATGAGAAAATGTAGAAAAGTAATTTGCCCACGACCATTTAGTAAGTAAGTGATGGGTCAGGTTCCCAGTATGACAACTTCCAAAGAGACAGCACCCCTTTCTGGACCCATAACCCTACAGTGCTCTCCATCCCCGCTGCCATGCTTACACTAGGCTCCTCCAGTGAGCAATGCTCCAAGATGAGATGGTTTCTCTTTATAGTCCTTTTGCCACTCGCCATGTGAAACTCCATAAAACACCGTATATGAGCCTTTGTCTCCAACCTACTGAAAAGCATTAAGTCTGAGGCATATTCACAGTTCTACTCTATTTGCTAATTTTTTAAAAGTATTTTATTTATTGATTAGAGAGAGAGAGCGCTCATGGTGAGGGGAGGGGCAGAGGGAGAAGGAAAAGAAGACCCCCTGGTGAGCAGGGAGCACAAGGAGGGGCTCGATCCCGGGACCCTGAGATCCTGACCTGAGCCAGAGGCAGAAGCTTAACTGATCGAACCATACAGGTGCCTCACTATTTGCTGACATTTTAATAAAACATATATTTTTAGTCTTTTCAAAAGTCTTCGAGAGATACACAGGAATGCTGTCTTCTGGAAGCAAGATGGAATATTGTGTTTCCTTTTCAAGGCTGCACGGAATTAGTGTGTGTGTGAATCCAAAGGCTCAGGGCGTGAGCTGGGAAGCAGGAGGGCCTCTGGAGCGACCTGGCTCCTGCGGTACTGATGATCTGTTAGCGCGTGTGAGAGACGTAAATGATGTTCTGCACTTCGATTCTCAACTTTGGATGTACATTAGCAAGTCCAGAGTTAAAAGTCCCAAGACCCACATCTCATTCCGAACTCATTACATCAGAATCTTGGGAAGCGAAAACCAAACAGCAATTTTAAAGTGCCCTAGTTGATTCCGAAGTGTTGCCAAGAGTTACACATTGTAACTCCGGAGTTGGTTACTTTCCTTTTATTTGGGGTTAAACTTGTCCATGTCATCAATTCTTACAAAGGGGAAAGGTGTGGCTTAAAAAAGAGGATAATTAGTAAAGATTTTTTACTGAACACATCTATCAAGTGCATTTTTTTCTATCTCAGACAGAACTTTTGAGACGTGAAATGAACTAAATTTGGCCTGAAGAAATTTGATTATCAGCAGTAGGCATGGACATCACAATATAGTGTATGCCATTTCCTCATAGAAGAACTGGGTTTTAAGTAGTATTTAAGTGGAAAATCATGTATCCCAAATGTTGTTTTTAATTTTTTAACAATAATTTTAATATCTAGAATCTAAAGTTGGTATTTATTGAATACATGTGTATGTTTTTCTTATAAGATTTCTATCTTTGCCTAACTTTGTAAGATCTGAGGTTCCTTAAAGTGAATAAAGTCTTTCGGTCCTTCTTGTCCTCCACAGTGCCTAACAAGTATTTGAGATTGAATTGTTAGGTAAGGACTTTGGATGAGAGAGAGGGGGCCTGCACAAAGGGAAAGGAAGAGATGGGAGCTGAGGAAGGAATGAGGAGTGGAAGAGGGCAAACACGCTCTCACATTTTGCATTTTTTAAAAATTTCTTTTCAGTGTAACAGTATTCATTGTTTTTGCACCACACCCAGTGCTCCATGCAATATGTGCCCTCCCTAATACCCACCACCTTGTTCCCCCAACCTCCCACCCCCCGCCCCTTCAAAACCTTCAGATTGCATTATATAATTCCTTTAAGGTATGAAAAAATGGGTTATTTTCTATTCTTTGAAATTGCGCATTTCCCAGGTTACTATTAAAAGGGCTCAAACTTCGGGATATTTTTGTTAAAAGGAAAGTAATTCTATTGGCTGACTTTGGTCCTCGGTCTTGATAATAAGATATACATAAACAGATAAAAATAATAAAAATAGAAATAAATAAAAACATAAATATAAATTGTTTATAGTTTAGATGGATTAATTTATAAATTGATAAATTTATAAAATCCATAAAAATCCATGCTGTTAGAATTCTTTGCTAAATCCCATTATCCCATTTCTACATATTTAAGCTTTTTTAAAATAATTTTTTGAGTCCACAATATTGTAAAGTTTCTTTTAGACTAGAAATTTGCTCCAGATTATCTGTTAAGATTTGCATTTTGACAGTAAATGATTTACATCCGTTAACAGAGAGAATTAGTAGCAATACTTTTTAGTAGTAGTCTTAAAAAAGAAGCTTCTAAGAGCTTTAAAGTTATAGCAATTTATAGACTTCGTTGGTTAAAAACGAAACCATTAACAAGGAATGCCTTTATGATATGAGAAGTAAATTTCAATCTGTGTGATTAAATAGTAAAGATGTATGTAATACAATGATTTGGTTAAGTTATGGATATGATTAGTAGAGTGTTTCCTTAGCATCCTGGATAGATGGTCAAGGATTGGATGTTTCTTAAAGAAAAAGGTTTTGAGAGGAGTCAAGATGGCGGAGAAGTAGCAGCTGAGACTACTTCAGGCAGCGGAGATCAGCTAGATAGCTTATCTAAAGATTGCAAACACCTGCAAATCCAACGGGAGATCGAAGAGAAGAAGAACAGCAATTCTAGAAACAGAAAACCAACCACTTTCTGAAAGGTAGGACTGGCGGAGAAGTGAATCCAAAGGGACGGGAAGATAGACCGCGGGGGGAGGGGCCGGCTCCCAGCAAGCGGCGGAGCAACGGACACAAAATCGGGACTTTTAAGTCTGTTCCGCTGAGGGACATCGCTCCAGAGGCTTAACCGGGGTGAAGCCCACGTGGGACCAGTGTGGCCTCAGGTCCCGCAGGGTCACAGAAGGATCGGGGTATCTGAGTGTCGCAGAGCTTGCAGGTATTAGAACGGGGAAGCCGGCTACAGAGACGGAGCCGAGGAGGGAGCTCCCAGCTCGGGGTTACCTTGAACCGGTCGCAGGCTCGGTCAGCTCGGAGCGCGGCCGGAGGCCAGGCAGACGGGAGATATTGGGCGCTGTTCTCTGAGGGCGCAGTGAAGAGTGGGGCCCCGAGCTCTCGGCTCCTCCGGGCCAGAGACTGGGAGGCCGCCATCTTCATTCCCGTCCTCCGGACTCTACGGAAAGCGCTCAGGGAACAAAAGCTCCCGAAAGCGAACCCGAGCGGATTACTCAGCCCGGCCCCTGGTAAGGGCGGTGCGACTCCGCCTGGGGCAAAGCCACTTGAGAATCACTACAACAGGCCCCTCCCCCAGAAGATCAACAAGAAACCCAGCCAGGACCAAGTTCACTTACGAGGAGTGCAGTTTCAATACCAAGGAGAGCAGCGGAATTCCAGAGGAGGAGAAAGCAAAGCACGGAACTCATGGCTTTCTCCTCATGATTCTTTAGCCTTGCAGTTAATTTAATTTTTTTTTCTTTTTCAATTTTTTTCTCTTCTTCTGCTAAATTTTTTTAACTTTTACCCTTTTCTTTTTTAACGTTTTTTAACTAGTTTATCTAATATATATATATTTTTTTCCTTTTTATATTTTTTTCATTATTGGTTTTCTTTTTTTATTTGTTTCTTTTTTCTTTTTTCTTTTTTTTTTTTTTCTTTCTGAACCTCTTTTTATCCCCTCCCCCCCCTTCATGATTTGGGATCTCTTCTGATTTGGCTAAAGCATATTTTCCTGGGGTTGTTGCCACCCTTTTAGTATTTTACTTACTCCTTCATATACTCTTATCTGGACAAAATGACAAGGCGGAAAAATTCACCACAAAAAAAAGAACAAGAGGCAGTGCCAAAGGCTAGGGACCTAATCAATACAGACATTGGTAATATGTCAGATCTAGAGTTCAGAATGACGATTCTCAAGGTTCTAGCTGGGCTCGAAAAAGGCATGGAAGATATTAGAGAAACCCTCTCGGGAGATATAAAAGCCCTTTCTGGAGAAATAAAAGAACTAAAATCTAATCAAGTTGAAATAAAAAAAAGCTATTAATGAGGTGCAATCAAAAATGGAGGCTCTCACTGCTAGGATAAATGAGGCAGAAGAAAGAATTAGCGATATAGAAGACCAAATGACAGAGAATAAAGAAGCTGAGCAAAAGAGGGACAAACAACTACTGGACCACAAGGGCAGAATTCGAGAGATAAGTGACACCATAAGACGAAACAACATTAGAATAATTGGGATTCCAGAAGAAGAAGAAAGAGAGAGGGGAGCAGAAGGTATATTGGAGAGAATTATTGGAGAGAATTTCCCCAATATGGCAAAGGGAACAAGCATCAAAATCCAGGAGGTTCAGAGAACCCCACTCAAAATCAATAAGAATAGGTCCACACCCCGTCACCTAATAGTAAAATTTACAAGTCTTAGTGACGAAGAGAAAATCCTGAAAGCAGCCCGGGAAAAGAAGTCTGTAACATACAATGGTAAAAATATTAGATTGGCAGCAGACTTATCCACAGAGACCTGGCAGGCCAGAAAGAGCTGGCATGATATATTCAGAGTACTAAACGAGAAAAACATGCAGCCAAGAATACTATATCCAGCTAGGCTATCATTGAAAATAGAAGGAGAGATTAAAAGCTTCCAGGACAAACAAAAACTGAAAGAATTTGCAAACACCAAGCCAGCTCTACAGGAAATATTGAACAGGGTCCTCTAAACAAAGAGAGAGCCTAAAAGTAGTAGATCAGAAAGGAACAGAAACAATATACAATAACAATCACCTTACAGGCAATACAATGGCACTAAATTCATATCTCTCAATAGTTACCCTGAATGTTAATGGGCTAAATGCCCCAATCAAAAGACACAGGGTATCAGAATGGATAAAAAAACAAAACCCATCTATATGTTGCCTACAAGAAACTCATTTTAAACCTGAAGACAACTTCAGATTTAAAGTGAGGGGGTGGAAAAGAATTTACCATGCTAATGGACATCAGAAGAAAGCAGGAGTGGCAATCCTTATATCAGATCAATTAGATTTTAAACCAAAGACTATAATAAGAGATGAAGAAGGACACTATATCATACTCAAAGGATCTGTCCAACAAGAAGATCTAACAATTGTAAATATCTATGCCCCTAACGTGGGAGCAGCCAACTATATAAACCAATTAATAACAAAACCAAAGAAACACATCGACAATCATACAATAATAGTAGGGGACTTTAACACTCCCCTCACTGAAATGGACAGATCATCCAAGCAAAAGATCAACAAGGAAATAAAGGCCTTAAATGACACACTGGACCAGATGGACATCACAGATATATTCAGAACATTTCATCCCAAAGCAACAGAATACACATTCTTCTCTAGTGCACATGGAACATTCTCCAGAATAGATCACATCCTGGGTCCTAAATCAGGTCTCAACTGGTATCAAAAGATTGGGATCATTCCCTGCATATTTTCAGACCACAATGCTCGGAAGCTAGAACTCAATCGCAAGAGGAAATTTGGAAAGAACCCAAATACATGGCGACTAAACAGCATCCTTCTAAAGAATGAATGGGTCAACCAGGAAATTAAAGAAGAATTGAAAAAATTCATGGAAACAAATGATAATGAAAATACAACAGTTCAAAATCTGTGGGACACAACAAAGGCAGTCCTGAGAGGAAAATATATAGCGGTACAAGCCTTTCTCAAGAAACAAGAAAGGTCTCAGGTACACAACCTAACCCTACACCTAAAGGAGATGGAGAAAGAACAAGAAAGAAACCCTAAACCCAGCAGGAGAAGAGAAATCATAAAGATCAGAGCAGAAATCAATGAAATAGAAACCAAAAAAACAATAGAACAAATCAACGAAACTAGGAGCTGGTTCTTTGAAAGAATTAATAAGATTGATAAACCCCTGGCCAGACTTATCAAAAAGAAAAGAAAAAGGACCCAAATCAATAAAATCATGAATGAAAGAGGAGAGATCACAACTAACACCCAAGAAATACAGACAATTATAAGAACATATTATGAGCAACTCTATGCCAACAAATTTGACAATCTGGAAGAAATGGATGCATTCCTAGAGACATATAAACTACCACAACTGAACCAGGAAGAAATAGAAAGCCTGAACAGACCCATAACCAGTAAGGAGATTGAAACCGTCATCAAAAATCTCCAAACAAACAAAAGCCCAGGGCGAGACGGCTTCCCGGGGGAATTCTACCAAACATTTAAAGAAGAACTAATTCCTATTTTCCTGAGACTGTTCCAAAAAATAGAAATGGAAGGAAAACTTCCAAACTCATTTTATGAGGCCAGCATCACCTTGATCCCCAAACCAGACAAGGATCCCATCAAAAAAGAGAACTACAGACCAATATCCTTGATGAACACAGATGCAAAAATTCTCACCAAAATACTAGCCAATAGGATTCAACAGTACATTAAAAGGATTATTCACCACGACCAAGTGGGATTTATTCCAGGGCTGCAAGGTTGGTTCAACATCCGCAAATCAATCAATGTGATACAACACATTAATAAAAGAAAGAACAAGAACCATATGATACTCTCCATAGATGCTGAAAAAGCATTTGACAAAGTACAGCATCCCTTCCTGATCAAAACTCTTCAAAGTGTAGGGATAGAGGGCACATACCTCAATATTATCAAAGCCATCTATGAAAAACCCATCGCAAATATCATTCTCAATGGAGAAAAACTGAAAGCTTTTCCACTAAGGTCAGGAACACGGCAGGGATGTCCGTTATCACCACTGCTATTCAACATAGTACTAGAAGTCCTAGCCTCAGCAATCAGACAACAAAAAGAAATTAAAGGCATCCAAATCGGCAAAGAAGAAGTCAAACTATCACTCTTCGCAGATGATATGATACTATATGTGGAAAAGCCAAAGGACTCCACTCCAAAACTGCTAGAACTTGTACAGGAATTCAGTAAAGTGTCAGGATATAAAATCAATGCACAGAAATCAGTCACTTTTCTCTACACCAACAACAAGACAGAAGAAAGAGAAATTAAGGAGTCCATCCCATTTACAATTGCACCCAAAACTATAAGATACCTAGGAATAAACCTAACCAAAGAGACTAAGAATCTATATACAGAAAACTATAAAGTACTCATGAAAGAAACTGAGGAAGACACAAAGAAATGGAAAAATGTTCCATGCTCCTGGATTGGAAGAATAAATATTGTGAAAATGTCTATGCTACCAAAGCAATCTACACATTTAATGCAATTCCTATCAAAGTACCATCCATTTTTTTTTCAAAGAAATGGAACAAATAATCCTAAAAGTTATATGGAACCAGAAAAGACCGCGAATAGCCAAAGGAATATTGAAAAAGAAAGCCAAAGTTGGTGGCATCACAATTCCGGACTTCAAGCTCTATTACAAAGCTGTCATCATCAAGACAGCATGGTACTGGCACAAAAACAGACACATAGATCAATGGAACAGAATAGAGAGCCCAGAAAGAGACCCTCAACTCTATGGTCAACTAATCTTCGACAAAGCAGGAAAGAATGTCCAATGGAAAAAAGACAGCCTCTTCAATAAATGGTGTTGGGAAAATTGGACAGCCACATGCAGAAAAATGAAATTGGATCATTTCCTTACACCACACACGAAAATAGACTCAAAATGGATGAAGGACCTCAATGTGAGAAAGGAATCCATCAACATCCTTGAGGAGAACACAGGCAGCAACCTCTTTGACCTCAGCCGCAGCAACATCTTCCTAGGAACATCGCCAAAGGCAAGGGAAGCAAGGGCAAAAATGAACTATTGGGATTTTATCAAGATCAAAAGCTTTTGCACAGCAAAGGAAACCGTTCACAAAACCAAAAGACAACTGACAGAATGGGAGAAGATATTTGCAAATGACATATCAGATAAAGGGCTAGTGTCCAGAATCTATAAAGAACTTAGCAAACTCAACACCCAAAGAACAAATAATCCAATCAAGAAATGGGCAGAAGACATGAACAGACATTTCTGCAAAGAAGACATCCAGATGGCCAACAGACACATGAAAAAGTGCTCCATATCACTCGGCATCAGGGAAATACAAATCAAAACCACAATGAGATACCACCTCACACCAGTTAGAATGGCTAAAATTAACAAGTCAGGAAATGACAGATGTGGCGAGGATGCGGAGAAAGGGGAACCCTCCTACACTGTTGGTGGGAATGCAAGCTGGTGCAACCACTCTGGAAAACAGCATGGAGGTTCCTCAAAATGTTGAAAATAGAACTACCCTATGACCCAGCAATTGCACTACTGGGTATTTACCCTAAAGATACAAACGTAGTGATCCGAAGGGGCACGTGCACCTGAATGTTTATAGCAGCAATGTCTACAATAGCCAAACTATGGAAAGAACCTAGATGTCCATCAACAGACGAATGGATAAAGAAGATGTGGTATATATACACAATGGAATACTATGCAGCCATCAAAAGAAATGAAATCTTGCCATTTGCGACAACGTGGATGGAACTAGAGGGTATCATGCTTAGCGAAATAAGTCAAGCGGAGAAAGACAACTATCATATGATCTCCCTGATATGAGGGAGAGGAGATGCAACATGGGGGGTTAATGGGGTAGGAGAAGAGTAAATGAAACAAGTTGGGATTGGGAGGGAGACAAACCATAAGTGACTCTTAATCTCACAAAACAAACTGAGGGTTGCTGGGGGGAGGGGGGTTGGGAGAGGGGGGGTGGGGTTATGGACATTGGGTAGGGTATGTGCTATGGTGAGTGCTGTGAAGTGTGTAAACCTGGAGATTCACAGACTTGTACCCCTGGGGGGGAAAAATATATGTTTATAAAAAATAAAATTTAAAAAAAAAAAAGGTTTTGAATTATTTTCTGCATATCAGAATGAAAATCAAATGCTGGTAGAAAATGGTATCAATCACTTTCTCAAATTTCTAAAATATTCCTTTTAATTCTGCTTTTGTTATTATAATGAGCAGTTCCTTACGTTTTTAATTATAATACTATGTTAAGTGATGTATCAGTTGTCCACATTTCTGGCACAGAATGCTGTGTTTCTCAACTGCAAAATTATATGTTATTCCTAAAAATAGGCACATTTAACTTAAATATGTCAATTGCTTTAAATCAGTTTCCCCCTTTAAAAACAATTCTTAAAGCATTTTTTTTTCTGCACATAGATCAACTTTCAAATTCAACTTCGAGGCCTATTTAATAATAACTCCCCTACAAGTTCAGTCAAATTTAAAATATTTATTAGGCATCCAGTGTATTTAAATAATCACAATGGTTCTTGGTACACAGTAACAGTACAGAGTAATGGTATCATAAGAAGGTGGTGGTACTGGGCCATATTGCTGTACCCCCTTCACAGCCTCCAGTAACATGTTCATTGGTGTCTGTTGGAGGATTCCAGGCGTGCCCTCCTAATCATCTTTGGTAAGGTCCTATCTTTCCCCTCAAAAACACATAAACAAGATTACAAACTCACTTTCTCCCCTAACTCGAAAGGACCTATTATTTGAAATTTCACCATTTTATTTTCTAGAAGTAACTCTATTTCTTGTGTCTGAAGTTATAGGTTACCATACCAGTGATGGGAGCCTTTTTTTTTTGGGGGGGGGGTGTCAAATATTTTCTGTAAATTGAAATTTGTCTATGAATGGTACTTCTGTGATGTTTAAAGTAAACACAGTAAGACATTTTTGCCCAAAGTGCTGTTTGTCCAAGTATATTACTTGAGAATGTGACATCCTGACACCACCATTTGGAGGCTGAGTCCCCTGATAGAAGGAAAAATGCCACATGTCTACAGAGATTATTTCTCCCTGTTTTCTTGGACATGGGGAAAACAAGGAGAAGTTGTTAAAAAAAAAAAAAAACCTGCCTACGTTATATGAGTTGATTATATTCTGCCTAAGAATCTTGAGCTCTTAAAATTAGAATTTAAAACATTAATTGGTACTTTCCTGTCAGGGAGATAGTGATTATTAATAAAAGAACACGATAAAAATGTGAAGATAAATTTCACTTATCTCATTTTATTAGAGAAGGGAATATTTTATGATAAAACTTATAATGCATGTTAATACTGGTAGAAGGATGAAGTACTTGCTTCCCTCCCTGTTTCCTAATCATGTGAATCATGATTTTAGTGGGCTGACTATTAAAACAGTTAATTAACTATTTTTAACAGCTTAAAATCTTAACAACTTGAATCTAAGAATAAAACTTAAATGCAGACATGAGTAAACTTCTAGCTGGCTTTTTCTACCAGAAGTCTTCCTTGTTTTTTCTACTATAGACCTTCTGTTTGAATGTGGACATTCTGTCTTGCTCAAATAGGACTATTTCAACACAAACTGGTATTTGTTTAATAACTTGCTGGCTCGGAACTCATATTAATCATGGTTTCAGTTGGATTTGGACATTGGGGAATTAGTAAACGTATTGACTGAATTATAAATGGGTCTGTAGCGTTGTCTTTGATGCCGTAAGCAGTGTAGTTGGGTACCGTGGCGTATGGGAAGGAAACTGACATTTTTGGAAGTGCTGACTGTGGGCTAATTGCTCTTTTTCGTTGTGCGCCTCTGGATTTCAGTCTGTTTGTGAAATGAGGAGCCAGACTAATGAATCCGTTGCTGTCTTCCAACCCGAAGATTCCTGTTGACTAAACCAGGGAGAGTTGTGGCTAACTGAGGTTGAACTACTGAAGCCTTCTATTTTTAGGAGTTGTGGGAGAAATGTCTAAAAATGCAGTTGTGTTTGTGCCTCAGCTAATGAACGATCGTACAGTATTATGAGAATAATGGCATCTTTTGATAATTTGGGACTTTGATGTTTCCCAGGGTTGTGTAGTGTTTCACACATACAGGTGCAGGACGGGGGGTAACAGATATCCTAACCTCAGGATAGATCCAGAAGTTACTGTGTTTTTCAGTGATTCTCTAGGACAAACACTATTTTTTCTTCATAAGTGTCCTCTAAAAAGTGAAGTCTGGTGTTACACATCAAAGCTTTGACCTGATTCATGCTTTTATTATTTTGCATGTGTGCTGGTCTTCTAAGTATCTATCAGTTGCTGGAAGTCCGTTCAGTGCAGGTTTTCTTGGACTCCACACTACTGATACTTTGGACTGGAAAATCCTTTGTTGTGGGGAACTGTCCTGGGCATCTCTAGCTCGACTGAGCAGATGCCAGTAGCAGCTCCCCATCCCAGTGGTGAAAATAAAAAATGTCTCAAGACATTGCCAGATGTTGGCTGAAGGGCGGAAATGTCCCTAGGTAACAACCCCTGGTTTAGTGCGCAGCCCCGCCTCTTTAGTTAGGAGGTACTGGGCAGATAGATGCCAATGGTACTGAGTGGTTAAATTATTTAAATAATGTTAAATCTCTTCAAAGTGAATCTATATTCCTCATTGAGCATTAAATGTATCTATTTTGTGTATCTTCTAGATGTTCTTGATATACTCTGAGTGAGGCAATCACTTATTTCCGTAGATAGGCAATAATTCCTCGGAAATCTCAATAAGTTGTCAAAGGAGATGCAAAATAAAACAGTCTGATGATTCCATTTGTAAGTTCCCATGAGATCTCCTTACTTCCACAATTAAATAATTCTCCGAATTTCATTTTATTATATGGTAGAGACAAGGACAACAGGATTGTGCTCTTTGTGTGGTTGTTGATATGTTTGTGCATGTTGTCAGTGGCCTTCTAAGAGATAATTTTTTTAAATGACCACTTCTCCATCCACCCACCCCAAGATATCAGGGTTTTGATCATCAACATTTTTCAGGTTACAATAATTCTCATTTTGATAATTTGGTTTAAAAAAACCCTCAGGTCTTTTGAAAGGAAGCATTGGTGGAACCATATAAACTTTCCATGTAGTTGGTGTGGGGCATGGAGTCTTTTTCTCAAACAAAAAGCACAGAATAAAGAGGCTGTGAGATGTGTCAATGTGATATTCACTTCTTTTTGCCTCCTGCTTAAAGGGATCAGTACAGTGATCATAGGCCCAAACTGACAACCTTTGTATCTGAGGTCTGGGTGTTTTTCAGGCAAGCCTGCATTACATAGGGAGTTTAATATAAATAGGACTTGTAAAAGCAAAAAGAAACTTAAAGAAATACAATAATATTGCAAAATCCTTTGCTAACTTTAGAGAAAGGTGGTTTATAATTATCTTGATTAAAAGGACTATTATTACTCAGCATTTTTTTAACCTTTTTAAACCCAAATAGATAGTCACTTATTAGAAACAGGCCTACATTTTTCAGAAAGATAAGTTTCTTAAAAATATTATCTCACTTCTCCCATTTAATATGGAATAACAGAGACTGGATTTATACTTCTACCTTAAACAATTAAAAATCTGGAGGAAAAAAATACAGTAGAACAGTGTATGACACTGGCCACTGGGCAGTAGAAAGCAGTGACCCCTGAGAGATAGGAAACAAATAAGATGAGACATACGATTTCCCTGATTTATTGCTTTGGGAACGTCCAGGCTGTGGTGCAAGGAGAAGCAAACCAGGAGGCATTCAATGAACTCCTGGAGTGGAAGAGACAGAGCTGAGAATCTGGGGAGATCAGAGAAGTCAGAGGTCACAGATAGAGTACTGGCAAGGAGAAAGTTGCACAAAAATCACAGAGATCTTGCAGAGCCTCCTACGTGTTCTGCACAGCACTGATTACTGTTTGTATGTGAGGAGACCACTGAGTCCAATAGGGAAAATCACCTGGAAGGATTAGAGGAAAAGGTTCTTGGCACTCACACAGGACCTGGGGGGAAAAATGCTTGTTCCCATCAGGAAGACTGGAGTACCTCCTAAAACATGGGCACTGGGTCCATGGTATTCTTGCCTTAGTGGTGCAAAATAACATGCCCTACGTGAAATACTCCTCAGGCCTTGCCCAGCAGATCTTAAAAAGCAAGACTCAAAAAGAACAAATTATTTCCAAATAATCTGACTACATCCCTAAGTAGAACTCAAGAATATTTACAAGAATATGAAAAATAGGGGCACCTAGGTGGCTCAGTGGGTTAAGTATCTGTGTTTGGCTCAGGTCATGATCTCAGGGCCCTGGGATCAAGCCTCACATCAGACTCCCTGCTGAGCAGGGAGTCTGCTTCTCCCTCTCCCTCTGCTACTCTTCCCTGCTTGTGCTCGTTCACTCTGTCTCAGATAAAATCTTAAAGGAATATAAAAAAATATCCAGCATTCAACAAAGTCAAATTAATGATACCTAACATCCAACCAAAAATTACTAGCATACTGTAAAGCTGAAAAATATGACCCATAATGACGAGAAAGACCAATCAAAACTGAAACAGACTCACAGTTGTTAGAATTAGCGAAGTATTAAAAGTTATTTTAACTGTATTCCATATATTGAAAAGGTAATTTGATACCTGAAAAAGAAAAAGAATTTCCAAATTGAACTTCTAGAGATGAAAACCACAATTTTTGCCCTGGATAAGGTTAACAAGAGATTAGACATTCCAAAAGAAAATATTAGCAAATTTGAAGGCATTACAACAGAAGTTATCCAAAATAAACAAGAAAAAAATATTTTAAATGAGTAAATTAGTCAACCATGGAAATACTTTTCAGTATCCCAATAGACATGTACTTGGAGAGAAAGGTGGATATAAAACATATTTGAAGAATAGCTGAAATTCTTCCAAATTTGATGAAAACTATAAAACCACAGATCCAAGACACCCAACAATCCCCACACGTAAGAAACATGAAGAAAACAACATCAAGAGAAATCGAAACTAAATTTTGCAAAACTAGCAAAAAATAGAAAAAACTCAGAGCAACCAGAAGAAAAAAAAGATCTATTACATATAAAGGAATTAAGAAAAGGATGGCAGTAGTGTTTTCATAGTTAACAATGCAAAGGAGACAATGCCATACTAAAGTATGGCAAGGATGGGGAAAAAACCCTGTCAACCTAGAATTCTATACCCAGCGAAAATATCTGTCAGATAGGAAGACAAAATAAAGACTTTATCAAATGTACAAAAGCCGAAAGAATTCATCATCATGAACCTATCGTGCAAAAATTAAGAAATTCTTTTAGACAAAAGGAAAATGATAGCAGATGTAAATCTGGATCTTCCCAAAGGAATGAAGATCACCTGAAGAGGCAACGTCATGACCTCTCCCCTGGGCAGGAAGGGTCTATTTTGCCCCATGGGGAGTTTGAACATGAGGGTGCCCCTGATTGAGCTTCAGGTTTCCCAATGAGGAATATGTGACAAGCATGAGGAGAAACCTGGTGATAAGGAACTGGTCCCTGACCGAACAGAGCTTCCTGACCATATGGACCACTCACCCTGGAAACTGTTACTGAGAAACTGATCAAAGTATACTCTTTAGGATTTCTGTGTTTTAGAGTATTACTGATACTGCACATTGACCTTTATCTTACTTAAAACAATTATTTTTAAAGCTGTAAAGTTGTGCCTTCTACATTAAGATCTTTAATCTACTTGGAATTTTTTTTTTCAACACGAAGATACATTCGATCCAGAGCAGCCCAATGGAAATACTATCTTGTTCTCACTAATCTGAAATGCCAACCCTATCATATATCAACCACCTACATATGCATGGAAGTCTTCCTGTGCGATCTCTTCTGTTAGTCTGTTTCTCTGTCTAGACACCAGTATTACGATATCCACATACTAATTAGATACATTTATACTAATAAGAAAATATTCTTTCTTCCTTTTGAAATGTACCTTGATTCTTGCTAGCCTGTTGAATTTCCAAATCAGTGTTAGGATCATTTTTTAAAAAAATAGATGAAGAGGTTTATTAAGAATTCCAGCCAGATCACCTTGGTTTCCACCTGTCTTACTAATAGTTAAGTACTAAACTCTCCAGTCCATGACAAAAGTCAGTCACAGAATGACTTCTGTGAAGACAACTGCAGGGCCAAAAGCAGATGTGGTAGTTAAGGGTGACATTTCACTTAGGTAGTAGGCATCTAGGGGTCAGATCTCTTCCTTCTCTCCCACATACCCTTAGCAGTAAGGATATCATTTCCCACTGGGTCAACATTAGCTTCAGTTATTTTGGTGTAGACTTAGTAGATACAATGTCATTGCTGTAATCACATTTAAGTACATACCAATTGCACATGGAAGGCATGGGTCAGACTATATTTATCAGATTCACAGAGTGTAAAACACATGGCACTTAATTTATTTTCCAGGGTTTTCAGTAGACACTTCTTGACTGACTCGAGGGTTAAATTCTCTATAACTTCATTAACTTCATTTTAATATAATGTTGAAGAATTCTGACAATTTATCACCATTTATCATTTACTGTTGAGGGCCTACTTTTCTCTAAGTACAATATTAAGTACTGAATATTCAGCAGTTGGGAAATAGATATGGATCCTTCTCTCAGGACAATCTAACATTTAAACAAAATAAACAGAAATATATATAATTTATAGTTGTGCTTAATTCTATGAAGGGAAAAAATAGGGTTGTATATAAGAATAACTAGAGGGAGAATATACATTTTTTATATATTACAACAGAATCTGTACAGAAGAAATGTGATTTGACCTATAATATTACCAGATTTATATAGCAAATTCAACATAATTTTTTCCTGTAGTTAGTTAACGTATTCATTGATTCCACGGTATTCATGTTCATTGGCACTATAATGATCTAGATATCAGGCTCACAAAAATGGCCAAGGCCCAGTTCTTGTCTTTGAGGAGATCCAACTTCAGTGGCTTACAGAATTACTTTTCACTAAAAGAACTGCATGCTGAAGGAAAGCATAAATATATCATTTTTATTTTTCTTTCTTTTTTTTAGATGAGGATAGGCATTCACTCGGGTTCTGTGCTCGCTGGAGTTGTCGGGGTGAGAATGCCACGATATTGCCTGTTTGGAAATAATGTCACTCTGGCAAGCAAATTCGAATCAGGAAGTCACCCTCGGCGCATCAATGTCAGCCCCACCACTTACCAGTAAGTGTTCTCTGACCTCTCCTCCTCCTCCTGTCTTTGGCCTTGGCTTGAGCTAACATCCTGTGATTTGTGAGACCCTATATTTATTTATTTATTTTTTTGATCTTGTCATTCTCTAAGGTGATAGGTGTAGGTCCACCCAGTCTGACAGGTAGCAATTGTCACATAAATGTTTATGCGCACCAGGAGAGAGTGCACAAGGAGCCTGACTTGACTGAGAGGTAAACATAGGTTTGTCATTTCCCACAGTTTCCCTCCTTCCTAGGTACACCTGTTTGAATACAGGAGAACAAGTGTTGGAGATTTCGGCATCACACCCAGAGTCCTCACATTTTCAAAATGTTCCTCAATATTTATAAAAATCCAAGGAATGAGAGAGAAAAGACATTTTGTCTGCTTTTATTCTTTGGAATAATTAAGGTAAATAATGACTCTCTAAAGTTAAGTATATATTGGGAAAAGAGTTAAACTTCAAACTCTGTCTTAAAGGTCATATTTAACAACTCTACACACACAGCTGACAGCTGAACACAGCTGTATTTTGTACCTGGTAGATGTCCGTTCACCTACTGGTTACTGCACTTCCTAGGTACGGGGACCATGTCTGATCTAGCTCATCATCATATTCCCAGAACTTGCAGAACATGCTTAACACATAGAAGCACTCTCTAAGTATTTGTTGAATTAATGAATAAATGCATTGGTAGGATGCACTTTTCTAGATTAAGGTGACTATCTCCTGTATGTTAGACTTTGGTTTTATGCTTGGCATTGTTCTGCAAGCTAAGTGGTGTCGTGGTTTGGATAACTAAGAAATCATATTGTAAAACTGTTGAGTGGAAATAATGACCATTGATATTTTTTCTTTTTCTATTTTTATTGAAGTATAATTAACATACAATATATTAATTTCAAGCATATAACATATTACTTTGACAATTCTATACATTACTCAGTGTTCACACGGTAAGTGCAGTCAATCATAAGTTACCGTAAAATGTTCTTATAATATTATTGACTATATTTCCTATGCTGTAGTTTTCATCTCCGTGACTTATTTTATATTGGGACTCTGTGGTTCTTTATCCTCTTTATTTTACCTATCCTCCCACCTACATCCCTGATGGCAACCGGCAGTTCATTCTCTGTACTTAAGCATCAGTTTTTTGGTCTCTTTTCTTTGTTTTGGTTTTTAGGTGCCACATGTAAATGAAATCCTCTGGTATTGGTTGTTCTGTGACTTATTTCATTTAGTGTCATATGTTCTAGTGTCTCCCAATGAGATGGGGGCCTCCAGATGTGGGGCAATGATCAGCTGGAAGCTGGGGGCAGGGGAGAGGAAAGAATTCACTGAGGCAGAACAAAGGAGATAGATATTTACTGAATACACATGCAGCGAGTGGTGAGCAGGACAGCGGAAGAGGGTTGTCTGCCACAAGGCCGTGGGCTGCTTTTAATGAGAGAAGGTGAGGAGGTATGGTGGCATATAGAATTCTCCTTTTGATCACTGTGCTTGGTTTTAAGTAACCCGTTGGTCAGTTAGGGCCTATGGATGTTTTGAGGTTGGTTGGGTGGGTGGGGGGGTCACCGGATGGGCCTGTCTGTAGTCAGCCAGGTGGTCACTCTGGTCCTTTCTGCATTCCATTGCTAAAGCCTGTTTGCCTAAAAGTGGCCTCTGTACTTAGGTCCATTAATGTTGTTGCAAATGGCAAAAGCACATTCTTTTTTTTGGCTGAATAGTACTCCGTTATAAATATATATGCGTATATATGATATGTACACACACATACATATATGCCCCATATTGATCCATTCATCTGTCGACGAACACTTGGATCGCTTCCATGTTTGGCAACTGTAAATAATGCTTCCATAAGCACAGGGGTGCTTGTATCTTTTCGAATTAGTCTTTTTTCTTTTCCTTGGGGTAAAGACCCGATAGTGGAATTACTGGATCATATGGCATTTCTGTTTTTAACACTTGGAGGAAACTCTACATTCTCTTCCACAGTGGGCTGTAGCAGTGTACATTCCTACCAACAGTGATGAGGTTTCCCTTTTCTCCACATCCTTGCCAGCACTTGCTGTTCTCAGCGTCGTGATAGCAGCCGTGTGACTGGTATAAGGTGAGGCCTCATTGTGTCCGGGTGTCTTGTCTTGTTTTGGTCGGGGGTACTGTTCAGCATTTCCCTGGTGATGAGTGATATCAAGCATCTTCCCATGTGTTTGTTGACCATCCACATGTCTCTTTGGAAAGTTGGAAAAATGTCTATTCAGGTCCTCTGCCCATTTTTTAATCAGATTGTTTTTGTGATGCTGAGTTCTAGAAGTTCTTTCTATATTTTGGATAGTAACCCTTTATGAGATAGATCATTTGCAAATATCTTCTCTCGTTGGTAGGTTACTCTCTCATTTTGCTTATGGTTCCTTTGCTTTTTTACAAAAGCTTTTTATTTTGGTGGGGTCCCAAGTTTATTTTTGCTTTTCTTTCCCTTGCCTTAGGAGACATATGTAGAAAAATGTTGCTAAAGCCAATGGCAAAGAGATTACTCTCTGTTTTCCTCTAGGAGTCTTATGGTTTCAGGTGTCTCATTTAGGCCTTTTATCCATTTCGAGATTATTTTTGTGTGTGGTATACGAAAGTGGTTCAGTTTCATTCTTTTGCATGTAGCTGCACAGTTTCTCAAAAATGTTTTGTGAAAATTCTGTCTTTTTCCCATTGTATATTCTTGCCTCCTCTGTTACTTATTAATCAACCATATACGTTTAGGTTTATTTCTGAGTTCTATCCTGTTCCATTGATCTGTGTGTCTTTTTTGGTGCCCGTACCTTATTGTTTTGGTTATTACAGATTTGTAAGTGCATCTTGAAATCTGAGATGTGAAACCTCCAGCTTTGTTCTTCTTTCTCAAGATTGGTTTGGCCATTCACGGCCTTTTCTGGTTCTTCACAAATGTTATTTGTTGTAGGAAAAATGCACCAGATGTTTTGAAGGAGATTGCATTTAGTCTATATATTGCTTTGGGTAATATAGACATTTTAACAATATTAATTCTTCAAATCCAGAAGCCTGCTATGATTTTACATTTGTTTTATCTTCCATTGCTTTCAGTAATGTTTTGTAGGTTTCAGAGATTAGAACTTTCACCTGCATGGTTAAATTTATTCCTAGGTATTTTATCTTTTGGTGCAACTGTAAATTGAATTGTTTCCTTAATTTTTCCTTCTGCTACTTTGTTACTAGTATATAGAGACATGACACACTTTATATTGATTTTGTGTCCTGTGACTTGACTGGATTCATTTATCATTTCTAATAGTTTTCGGTGGTGTCTTTAGGGTTTTCTGTATATAGTATATATAGTAACACGTCATCGACAAAGACTGACAGCTTTACTTCTTCCTTAGCAATTTGGAGGTCTTTCGTTTCTTTTTCTAGTCTGATTACTATGGCTGGGACTTCCAGCACTACGTTGAATGAAAGTGGCAGGAACGGAACCCTTGTTTTGTTCCTGATCTTAGAGAGAAGGATCTCAGTTTTTCACCACTGAGTATGATGTTAGCTGTGGGTTGGTCATATATGGACTTTATTATGTCGAGTTCTGTTCCCTCTACACCCACATTGTTGAGAGTTTTCATCATGGAAAGAATGTCGAAAATATCAAATGCTATAATCTGCATCTCTTCAGATGATCCTATGGTTTTATCCTGTTGTTAATGTGATGCATCATACTGACTGACTTGCACCATTACATACCTGGAAAAAAAATCCCCCTCGATCACCATGAATAATTTTTTAATGTGTTGCTGCATTGGGTGTAATGATCGTTTGAGGATTTTTGCATCTATGTTCATCAGATATATTGGCCTGTAGTTGGTTGGTTGGTTGGTTTGTACTTTTTTTTTTTAAAGATTTCATTTTTTCCAGGGTAAGGGGGGAACAGAGGGAGGGGCACAAGCAGACTACCCTGAGTGTGAAGCCTGACGTGTGGCTTGATATTAGGACCCTGAGTTCATGACTTGAGCCAAAACCAAGAGTCAGACCCTTAACTGACTGAGCCACTGAGGTGAACTGGTTTTGTTTATTTTGTGGTGTCTTCGGTCTGGTTTTGGTATCTCACAATAATGCTGGCCTTGTAGACTTTCATTTTTTGGAACAGTTTGTGAAGAATAGGTATTAACTCTTCTTTAAATGTTTAGTGGACTTTACCTGTGAAGCCATGTGGTCCGGAACTTTCATTTGTTGGGAGTTTGTTGATTACTGATTCAATTTCATTACTAGTAATTGCTCAGTTCAAATCTTCTATTTCTTCCTGATTCAGTTTTAGAAGACGGTATGTTTCTGGAATTTATCCATTTGACTAAGTCCTCCAGTATGTGAGCATATAACTTTTCATAATATGTTCTTATAATACTTTTTATTTTTTATTTTTTATTTTTTCAGCGTAACAGTATTCCTTGTTTTTGCACCACACCCAGTGCTCCATGCAATCCGTGCCCTCCCTAATACCCACCACCTGGTTCCCCCAACCTCCCACCCCCGCCCCTTCAGACCCCTCAGACTGTTTTTCAGAGTCCATAGTCTCTCATGGTTCACCTCCCCTTCCAATTTCCCTCCACTCCCTTCTCCTCTCCATCTCCCCTCGTCCTCCTTTGTATTTCTGTGGCGTCAGCTACTAGTTCTTCTCCTTCATTTCTGATTTGATTTGAATCCTCTTTTTTCTTTGATGAATCTGGCTAAAATTTTTTCAGTGTTGTTGATCTTTTTAGAAAACCAACTCGGTTTCATTGATCTTTTACGTTGTCCGTTTAGTCTCTATTTTGTTCATTTCTGCACAGATCTTTATTTCTTTCCTTCTACTAACCTCGGGTTTGTTTGTACTTTTTTTTTCCTTTGTAGCTCCTCAGGTGTAAGGTTAGGTTTTTTGAGAATTTCTTGTTTTTTGAGGTAAGGCCTGTATTGCTGTAAAGTTCCCTATGACTGCTTTGTTGCATCCCATGTTGCATCCCATGGTTTTGGACTGCCGTGTTCTCATTTTCATTTGTCCAATGTATTCCTTGATTTTTTTTCTTTGATTTCTTGGTTGACCCCCTAATTGTTGAGTAGCATGTTGTTTATTACCCTCTGCGTGTTTGTGGGTTTTTTCTGGATTTTTCTTTTTTTTTTTTTTTTTTTAAAGATTTTATTTATTTGACAGAGATCACAAGTAGGCAGAGAGGCAGACATAGAGAGAAGAGGAAGCAGGCTCCCCGCTGAGCAGAGAGCCCGATGCGGGGCTCGATCCCAGGGCCTGGGATCATGACCTGAGCTGAAGGCAGAGGCTTTAATCCACTGAGCCACCCAGGCGCCCCTGGATTTTTCTTATAATTGATTTCTGGTATCATACTGTTATGATTGGAAAACATACTTTATATGATTTCAATCTTCTTAAATTTACTGAAACTTATTTTATGGCCTCTCATGTAATCTTTCCTGGAGAGTGTTCCTTGTGCACTTAAAAAGAATTTTTATTCTGCTGTTTAGGGATGGAATATTCTGTATATATGTCAGGTTCATCTGGTCTGATGTGAGTTTCGAAGCCACTCTTCCCTTATTGATTTTCTGTGTGGGTAATCTATCCGTTGATGTAAGTGGGGTGTTAAAGCCCCAAGAAGTAGTATATTACTGTCAGTTTGTTTCTGTCTGTTAATATTTGCTTTATCTATTTTGGTGTTCCTGTGTTGTGTCTGCAGGTATTTACAAACTTACATCCTCTTGGTGGGTTGTTCCCTCTATTAGTATGTAAAGCCCTGCACTGCTTCTTGCTACAGTCTTTGTTTAGAAGTTTGTCTGATACAAGAAGTGCTACCCTTTGTGCACTTTCATGGCATGGCATATGTTTTTCTATTCCTTCACTTTTTGCCTGCATGTATTTTTAGGTTTGAAGTGAAATTTGTAGGCAGGATGCATATGGGCCTTGTTTTTTTATTCATTCAGTCATCCTCTGTGTTTTAATAGGAACATTTAGATCATTTACATTGAAAATGGTTGATAGACATATACTTGTTAATTGTTTTCTGGTTGTTTTTCTGGTTCTTCTATGTTTCTTCTTCTCTTGCTCGTATCCCTTATGGTTTGATGGCTTTGAACAGTGTTATGCTTGAATTTCTATTTTTTGCATCTGTATTATAAGCTTTTGATTTGTGGTTACCATGTGTTCATATCTAACACCTTATGTGTACAGTGGTCTGTATTTAAAGTTACAGTTCCTTGGGGCACCTGGGTGGCTCAGTGGGTTAAGCCGCTGCCTTCGGCTCGGGTCATGATCTCAGGGTCCTGGGATCGAGCCCCGCATCGGGCTCTCTGCTCAGCAGGGAGCCTGCTTCCTCCTCTCTCTCTCTGCCTGCCTCTCTGCCTGCTTTGTGATCTCTCTCTGTCAAATAAATTAAAAAAAAAAAAATCTTAAAGTTACAGTTCCTTCAGTTCAAACACACTGCAAGGACTGAATTTTTATTCCTCCTCCATGTTTTGTGATTATGATATTTTATGTCTTTTTATTTTATGTATTCTTGAACTAATTTTTGTAGATATAATTGATTTCATTACCACTTTTTTGTTTTAACCTGAATACTGTCTTTATACGTGATTGATCTATTTTTACTATATATTTGCTTTTATCAGTGAAGTTTTTTCCTTTCATAATTTTCTTCCAGTTATGGCCTTACCTTTATACTCAGAGAATTTTCTTTAACATTTTGTATAAGGCTGGTTTGGTGATGAATCCCTTTAAGTGTTAATTGGGAAACTCTCTTTCTGTCCTTCTGTTCTGGATGATAGTCTTGCTGGATAGAGTACTTTTGGTGTTTTTGTTTTTCTTTTTGTTTTTTTGTTTTTAACTTTCAGCACTTTGACTCTATCCTGCCACTTTCTTCTGGCGTGCAGAGTGTCTGTGGATAACCTTAAGGGGTTTCCCTTATATTCTGATTGTGTGTTTTTGTATTGCAGCTGTAAGATACTTGATCATTGCTTTTGCTGTTTTGTTTGTTATTTGCCATGGTATGGACCTACTGGGTTTATCTTGTTAGGGGTTCTCTGTGTCCTGGACCTGGATGTCTGTTTCCTTCCCCATATTTGGGGAGTTTTCAGCTATTATTTCTTCTAATAAATTTTCTCCCCCACCCCGTTTTTAAAAAAGATTTTATTTACTTATTTGTCAGAGAGAGTACAAGCAGGGGGAGTGGCAGGCAGAGGGAGGAGCAGGGAGCCCCATGCAGGACTCGATCTCAGGACCCAGGGATGATGAGCGGAGCTGAAGGCAGATGCTTAACTGACTGAGCCACCCTGTTTTTCCTTCTTTATCTCTTCTCTTTCTGGGATCCCTATAATATTGACGTTATTATACTTGATGTTGCTGAGCTCCTTTAACTTTTTTCACTTATTAATATTTTTTCTGTTTCTTGTTCAGCGTGGTTGCTTTCCATTACCCGGTTTTCCAGATTGCTGATGCACTCTTCTGCGTCCTCTCCTCTGCTGTTGATTCCATGTTGTATATTTTTTTTATTCCATTAATTGAATTTCTTATTGCTAAGAGGTTATTTTTTTTTCCATTTTTCTGTCTTCCTGTTGACATTCTCAGTATTCCATCCACTCTTTTCTCAAATCCAGAGACTATCTTTATGACCACTGCTTGGAATTCATTATTAGGCACATTGCTAATCTCTGTTTCATGTAGTTATTTTACTGTGACTGTGTGTTGTTCTTTCATTCGGGACATATTCTTTTATCTCCTCGATTTGTCTGACTCTTCCTGTTTGTTTCTATGTATTGGGGAAGTCACTTATGGCTCCTGGTCTTTAAAGTAGTGATCTTGTGTAGAAGAGGCCCTGTGGTGTCCTATAGGGATATCCCCTTGGTCACCCAAACTAGGTGCTCCAGGGGTGTCCCCCTTGTGGGCCACGTGTTCCTTTCCGTTGTGGCTGAGCCATGATTGCCTCTAGCCCAGCCTGCTACAATGACCTGCTTTACCTAGTGTCGGTGCACTGCGCGGTGTTTAGTTTCCTCACTGTTGAGAGACTTGAGGCTGCTGTGGGCTCATTAGTGGGCAAGTTTCGAAGTCGGGCTGAGTGTCTGCACCTAGGCTTTCTGCCAGAACTGTAGGTAGTACCGAAGGGCAGGGTTTGCTTCCTGTAAGCCTGAGAGTTCTCATCAGTGTGTGAGCATCTCTGCCACAGCTGTTGGCACACTGAATGGCAGGGCTTACTGCCTCTGCAGACAGCTGGGAGACCAAGATGCTGGAATACAGAGGTTATCTTACCCCTTCCCCACAGCAGTGGGAGTGGCATTGACCCCTGCTGGAGCTATTTACAAAGTGTGGCAGATCTGCTAAGTTTGGTGGGTTGAATTTTGGTGGCCACAAAGGAAATTGGGGGCTGGGTATGCGACTCTCGCAATGTGGAAAGAAAGTGTTGGTTTTGGCTCCTTTAAGTGTCCAGCGACCTGGGCTTGGGGAGGGGAAGAAAAATGACGCCCACCAGCACTTTCCTCCTCGGAGAAATCTCTTTAAGATCCCTGCCCATGCAGAACGTGGCTGAGATTAGTGAGTAAGTCTCCTTCACATGTACCCCAAGTTCTTTTCAAACTGCTGTTTCTCAGGGTGAGTCATTCTGCCGGCTCCTGAAGCGCAGGGTCCCCATTCGCTCTTGCTCTCTGGGCTTGTGATGCCCCTTCCGTTGGGAGTTGGATTCCCAACTGCATCTCCACCCCTCCTACCCTGTTCAATGTGGCCTCTCCTTGAGGATTAATTGTGCAGGGTCTGCTCTGTCAGTCTTCTGGTCATTTCCAGAGTTAGTGGTGCAGATACAGCTGTTACCTCAGTGTGTCCTTGGGTCAGGGTGAGCTCCGGATCCTACCCTTCAGTCTATCCTGAATGGCCCTTGAGTTTTAAAATTATATCTTAAAAAAAAAAAAACAAAAACCTGAAGCAAAAAAAAATTTGTATATATAGATAGAAGTCGATAATAATGGTGATTTTTGAAAATTTTGATATATCTAGAGAGAAAATTACTCTCAGAGGATAGATATCTAGATTTCTGAGGTGATGAGAAAGGGAACTGCAGGTTGCTTAAAAACTACCTGTCAGAGGGTATTTATATAAGGGTTTTGCCTCTTTTAAACTTATTCCACTTTTTTGAACATAATTCTGGGCATAATACAGATGATCTGACAGTTTCCATGTTAACATTTTTCTATTTTAAAAAATGACATGGAAAGAAGGAATTAACTGCTTGAGGAGTTCGTGCCCCCATGAGCTGAGACACGATGGCTGTGGATGGCTTTGTTTACACGTGAACGGAAAGGAGACCGCCACAAGCCACACTGGCCCCGGGCCCTTGGGTCCTGCCCCTTCCGTAATCCTCAGTGAGGTGCTCAATAAGGTCTTCAGGCCCCAATCATTTCAACCATTGCAGGCACCAGAACATTGTGTTGTGTATTGTCTGCCCCCAGCCACAAACAAATCAAATGGAGCCAGGGACAGACAGATTTAGATTCGAAAAGGTATTTTTTTCTGATTGGCCCCCAAGCATGTCATTCCTATTAATACTTTATAAAAATATTTTTACATTTACTTAATTAAAAAAACAACAACAAACCTTTTCTTGCTCTTTCCCTGCGTTCCCCCCTCCTTCCCTTCTTCCAACAAATGCTTGTTGAGACCCTCCTATATTCCAAGCAGCGTGACGGGCCCTGAAGTACCAGTGAGGAGCCACGTACGCAGGCTCCCTGCGCTGACGGGCGAGACCAGAGGCCACGTGATACGTGCACCTCCACCAAACAATGAATCACAATCGAGGGGCGCTGAATGGAAGTAACCCCAACTAGAGTGTTAGAGCAAGAGGGGGCTGAGATGATGCCGGAAGGTCATGGGAACGGTTTTCAGCCTAATACTAAGAGCAAGAAAAGATACTGAAGACTTTCTTTTTAAAAGCTTTTATTTATTTTTTTGAGAGGGAGAGCACAGGGAGAGCACGAGCAAGGGGGAGGAGTAGAGGGCGAAGCGGACTCCCTGCTGGGCAAGGAGCCCAGCAGGAGACTCAGTCCAGGGCCCTGGAATCATGACCTGAGCTGAAGACAGAGGCTTAACCGAGTGAGTCCCCCAGGTGCCTGGTACTGAAGACGGTTAAACAGAGGAATGACTTGACCAGATTGTGCCTTAAAATTCACCGAGGTTGTAGAAAGGAAACCAGCTTAGGGCGTGCAGAGGGCCAGCTCTCCACTGCCTGAGAGCACGTAGTCTTATCCCCATTGCATTGATGGGGCACAGCTTAAGGATACTGCGGAATCCTTTTGCTGTTTCTACTTGTCTTCCCACGCTTTGGAAGAGCAGTTGGGCTCACTGACCTTTGACATCCATGTAGCTCTGGGCCACCATTAAAAACAATGTGCCTTGAGTCCTGGCGGTGATCTTGGTGTGACCGAGTATCTTCTGTTGGTTTAGTCCATGCTAACCTGCACGGCTAGGTCGGGTGTAATTGCTCTGTTCATCGCTGCAGGTACAGAACGTACTTCCCTTTTCCAAGGACACTGCAAGTTAAACACCAGGATTGAATTCTCGGGGACATTCTCTATAAAGAGGCAGGTTGCACTTTTTAAAAGCAAATGGAAATTTGAAAAATTAAATGGAAAATCTAGCTCATGAGAGCTTGAAATTCCCAGTTTTCTTTCCTGAATTAAATCCCATAGAATATCCAATATTGTCTGAAATATTAGTATTACCTTGAAATCTTCAGAGAGGTTTATACTTACTTTATTTTTAGTAAGACTATATGATAAACACTGAATAGGTTACTTGCACATTATGATAAACTGAAATAATTTTCTGAATTGTTCATTCCAAATACATTTTGCCTGAAATAGTATTTTTTAAAATCAATGAACTTTTATAAATATTTTGAAGCACTGAAAATTAACAGGAGTAACACCCATGATACCAGCACTGGTTTAATACTTACTATATTTGCCTCAGCCTTTGGAATTCTTACTCCCTTCCATGGTGACAAACACCCTAATGATTTTGGTGTGTTTAAAAGTTACTGTTCTGGGGCGCCTGGGTGGCTCAGTGGGTTAAAGCCTCTGCCTTCAGCTCAGGTCATGATCTCAGGGTCCTGGGATCGAGCCCCGCACCGGGCTCTCTGCTCAGCAGGAAGCCTGCTTCCTCCTCTCTCTCTCTGTCTGCTTCTTTGTCTACTTGTGATTTCTGTCTGTCAAATAAATAAATAAAATCTTAAAAAAAAAAAAAAAGTTACTGTTCTATGCATTAACTTTCTCAGAAATACCCATACACAATAGAATTATATATATTTTAATTTGTATGTGTTATCTCACTATAAGAAAATTTCTCTAACATTGGTTTTTATTTAAACAAAATTTTGTATGTTTAAGGTCAGTACTATGATGAGACTTGTTCATCATTTTATTATACAACTTTCCATTATATTCTAAAATTTTTTGTTTGTTCCTCTGTTGATCAACATTTGTGTTTTTCCTAATTTTTAACCATTACAAAGTGTGTTCCTATGAATATTATTACTTACGTGTAATTACTTAAGTCACTTTACATTTCTTATCAGACAAATTGAGTTTCTTATACAAGAGTTGGAACAATTGGGTATTTTCTCAAAATTTTTTAGACATAAGGAATAAAGTTTTAAAAATCAAAGTTATAACTTCTATATGATAAGTCTTCATTTTTTAGACTTTTCCCAAGTGAGTCGTCTTTGTTGCATCCAGTAATGGCCAAGGACCATTCCTTCTTCACATAGAGCAGATTATTCCTGATTTTATTTCTGGAAAAAAAAATAGTTAATGAGTTTCTAGTTTTCCATGTTTAATGTTTTCCCCCCTTTTCTCCAATAAATGTGAAGTTTATACCCATCTTTATTCTCACTCATCCCAGTTTTGCAGTAGTGCACACATAATAAACACCTCTCTCTTCTCATTATGTTACTGATCTGTGAAACTATAATAATTGATTATATTCAGGCTAGTGTTAGCAGATTTTGAAATGGCATGAGTTATCAAACAGTTGGCCTAAGCAAAAGACACTATAACTTAGTGATAAGAAATTTTCCTTAACCTTCAAACGATTTTTGCTTTTCTCATTTTACAATTGATCTACTTCTCGTGCTCTTCTGAAGCATGTCCAGTCAGGTCCTCTGGCCAGTTTCTGAAATCAGATCGGTTTTGGTGTCGACTTGTGTAACTTCTTTATTTCGGTTACTAGCCATTCTCAGGTATAACATTCGCAAATACCTTCTCCCACCAAGTAGGTTGCCTTTTTTTACTGTTATTTTTGTATAGTTCTGCCACTTTATTTTTTATTTTGTCTTCTTTGCCTGAGGAAACATATCTAGAAAAATGTTAATAAGGTTGACATCAAAGAGATTGCCACCTGTATTTCTTAAAGTTTTATAGGGTTGTGTCCCCCATTTACATCTTCAGTGAATTTTGAGTGTTGTATATGATGTAAGAAAGTGGTCCAGTTTTCCTAGTCCTTTTTATTGAAGAAACTGTCTTACCCCATTGTATGTATACTTGTCACAGATCAACTCCATATATTTCTGGGTCTCTATGCTGTTACACTGATCTGTGTTGTTTTGAACACTATAGCTTTATAGTAGATCTTTAAATCTGTGATGGCTCTATCTCCGGTATTGCTCCTTTTTAAGGTTATTTGGGGTATTCAAGGTCTTTTGTGGTTCCATATAAATTTTAGGACAATCTGTTGTAGTTTTGAAAAAATGCTACTGGTATTTTGATATGGATTGCACTGGATCTTTAGATTGCTTTGGGTAGTGTGGATTTTAACATTTTAATACTAATTCTTCCACTCCATAATCTTCGTAGCTCTGTCTTTCCTTTTTTTCTTCCCCATTGTCTTGAATTTCTTCCATCAGTTTTTTATGTTTTTCAGAGTATAGGTTTTTTACCTCCGTGGTTGAGTTTATTCCCAGGTATTTGATTCTTTTTGGTGCAGATGTAAATGGAATTCTCTGTTACTTTGTTATGTATATAGAAATGCAGCTTATTTCTCTGTTAATTTTGTATCTTGCCACTGTATTGAATGCATTTAACAGTTCTCACAGCTTTTGGTGTTGTCTTTAGGGTTTTCTATATATATTATCATGCATTCAGCAGTAGGGACAGTTTTACTTCTTCCTAACTAATCTGGATGACTTTTATTTCTTTTTCTTGGTTTTTTTTTTTCTTTTTCTTGTTTGATAGTGTCATTAGGACTTTATACTGAATGCAAGTGGCAAGAGTGTACATCTTCATTTTGTTCCTGATCTTAGAGGAAAAACTCTGCTTTTCATCATTTAGTATGATGTAAGCTGTGGGTTTTTCATATATGGCCTTTTTTTGTTGTTGAAGTGTGTTCCCCCCAAAACTACTTTGTGGAGTTGTATCATGAAGGGATGTAAATTTCATCAGGTGTTTTTCCACATCTGCTAAGAGGAGCATTCACTTGTAACTGTTGTGTAGCGACGGATTGGGCTGCAGATACTGAACCATCCTTGCATCCCTGAAATAAATCCCACCTGATCCTGGTGAACGAGGCTTCTAACGTATTGTTGAATGAGGCTTGCTAATGTCATGTTGAGGACTTTTACATCTACATTCATCAGAGATATTGGCCTGTAATTTTCTTTTTTGTGGAGTCTTTGTCTGGTTTTGGTATCAGGGTAATAATGCTCTCCTTGTAGAATATATTTGGAAGTTTTTCTTACTCCTCTACTTTTTGGAATAGTTTGAGAACAATAGGCATTACCTTTCTTCAAATGTGAGGTAGACTTCATCTCTGGATCTACCTGGCCCTCAACATTTTGTTTTGTTTGTTTTTTATTAGTAAGAAAATTGAATTGATAATCAGTCTGTTCAGATTCTCTATTTCACTGTGATTCACTTTTGGGAGATTGTATACATCAAGGAATTTATCCATTTATCTAGGTTGTCCAATTTATTGCCATATAACTTTTTTGGCCGAGTCTCTTAAAATTATTTTCTGTTTCTGTGGTGTAGGTTATTTCTCCTCTTTCCTTTCTGAGTTTCATTATTTGGGCACTCTCTGTTTTACCTGATGAGTCTGAGTAAAGACTTAGCAGTTTTGTTTATCTTTTCGAAGAATTAGTTCTTTTACTGATCTTTTCTCGTATTCTTTTTACTGTTTCCACTATGATCTTTATTAGTTCCTTCCTCTATTAATTCTCGGCTTTATTTATTCTTTTTTTCCCAGTTCCTTCAGGTGTAAGATTAGATTCTTTGAGGTTTTTCCTGTTTCTTGAAGTAGGCTTCTCTGTTAGTTTCCATCTTAAAAGTCCTTTCACTGTGTCCTAAAGATTTGGAACCATTGTGTTTTCATTTTCATTTGCCTCCACATATTCTTTAATTTCTCCTTGGATTTCTTACTGATCCATTTTTTATTTAATAGCATGTTGTTTCATCTCCATGTGTCTGTGTTTTTTCTATTTTTTTTTTCTTGTAAGGGCAGTCAGAGAAGAGACTTGGTATGATGGCAATCTTCTTAAATTTTCGAGCCTTGTTTTGTGGCTTAACCTGTGATCTGTCGTGGAGAATGGTCTGTGCACTTGGAAAGAATCTATGTTGTGCTGTTTTTGGATAGAGTGTTCTGTCTATATCTGTCAAGTCCGTCTAGTCTAATGTGGCATTTAGAGACACTGTTCCCTTATTTATTTGCTGCCTAGATGATCTGTCCATTGATGTAAGTGGGGTGTTAAAGTCCCCTGCTATTTCTGGATTATGGCCAATTTCTCTCTTTGTGTCTGTTAATAGTTGCTTTATGTATATAGGTGCTCTGTGAATGCACAGATGTTACATTTATTATATTCCTCACCAGGATTTACTGCCTTCTTTGTCTCTCTACTGTTGTACACAGCATATAGGTGGGTTTTGTTTTTTCATTCATTTTGTCACCCTGGATGTTTAGAGCATTTCAACCATTTTCATTTAAATTAACAATTGGTAGGTCTGTACTTACTGGCATTTAGTTGTTTTGTGGTGGTTGTGTAGTTCTCTGTTGCTTTTTTCTCTTGCTCTCTTCCCTTGCAATTGGTGACTTCTTTAGTGTCATGCTTGGCTGTATTTTGTATCTATTATAGGTTTTTGTTTTTTCAGTACCGTGAGGCTCATGTATGATATCCTAAGCACATGGCAGTCTCTGTTACACGGATGGTCAGTGAAGTTTAACACATTCTGAAAACTTCCTTTTTACTGCTGGCCTCCGCAGTTCATGTATTTGTTGTCCTATTTGACATCTCATTTTCTGAGTCCCTTTAACTGGTTTTACTGATTTTAAACTGATTTTACTACTTTTATTTCTGAACCATCGTACTAGCTTTATAAATTACTGCTCTGCCTCCTTTACTGTATGTTAGCTTAGATATATGAAAGTTTTTCCTTTCATAATTTTGGCCTTTTCTTTAACATTTCTCCTAAGACATGTTTAGTAACGAAGTCCTTAATTTCTTCTTGCCTGAAATGCTATTTTTCCTTCTATTGCAAGTGATAACTTTGCCATGTAGAGCATTCTTAGTTGTCGTTTTGGGGGTTTTATCCTTTTAACGCTTTGACTATGTGCTGTCAGTCTCCTCTGGCCTGCAGAGTTCCTCCAGAAAAACAGCTTCTGCGGTCTGTAACTAGCTGCTTGTCACGTGTGCGGTTTTAAATTCTCTCCTTCTGTTTCATGGCGCGCACCTCCTGGGGTCCAGCTTGTTTGGAATTCGTGTGCTTCCTGGACCTGGATGTCTGTTTCCTTTCCCTGCTTAGGGAAATTCTTAGTCTTTCTGTGTCTTTTCTCACTCTGGGACCTTTGTACTGTGAATGTTTGTTCACTTGTTGTCCTGGAGGTGCTTGAACCTCTCCCCATTTCTCTTTCTTCTTCTTTCTCACTGTAGTTCCACTTTGGTCCTCTCCAGTAGCCTGTTTTCCCGAGAGCTGATTTGTTCTTCTGCCTCCTCTAATGTACTGTTGCTTCCCTGTATTTTTCAACTTTGGTTCTTGTTGTATATTTTCTATTCTTCAAGTTCTCACTGAGTTCATCCACTGTTCTCTCCAGTCCGGTGAGCATCTTTCTGCCCATCCTCAATTAGATGGCTTGTCTCCATCTATTAATTCTTTTTCTTTGGTTTTGTCTTGTTCTTTCATTTGCAACATTTTGCTCTTTCCTTATTTTGCTGGATCTTCTATGTTTCCAGCAACTTCTCCTATATGCGCAGGAGTGGTCTTATGTCTCCTGGTGTCCTGTGTAAACTGCATGTGCTTGGTAACTTAGGCGGGCTGGAGTTTTGGCTCTGATGGACGGGGGATCTCAAGGCACTTCAGGCTGGGGCATCGCTGGCAGGATATATGGCGCTGCCGTAGCAGGCCGAGGTGGTTCCGGGCTCTCTGCCGAGAGTGCCCTGGCAAGACAGCTGGAGCTGAAGTGGGTGCAAGGCGGGGCTCTCTGCACAGGGTGCTGTCTGCAGCGTGCAAGGTCTGGGGGTTCCTGGGTTGCTCTACATAGAAGACACCCTGGTGAGTTGCTGGGAGCCTAGGCGGGCACAGGCTGGGATGTGCTGTGTTACTCTGTGCTGCGGGCACCCTGGCATGCCCTGTAGAGCCAGAGTGGTACAGGCCTGGAGTATCCCATGGTGCTTTGTGCCTGTGTCACCTTGGCAAGATGCCTTGAGCTGTAGCGAGCCCTGACCAGGGGAGCAGAAACAGTGATGCCCTTCGACCCCCCAGAACCAGAAAGGGTTCCAGCAGCGCCCTCCCCTCTCCGCCCCTGCAATTTGGCAAGCTTCTAGGACTGGTTTCTTTGTATTCTAGGTGCCCTTTTCTATCGGGTGCTCAGTGTTCCTCAATGCTGTTCCTCCCCACGGCGGCTCCCAGCGCTGGGATGGGATTCCCTTCCTTCCCGTGTCTCTGGTTCTCTTGCCCTTCTCTCTGGGGTCTGTGTTCTGCGTGCAGAAGCTGTTCGGTAGCCTGCAGTTCTTCTGCAGGGGGAAACGCTCTAAGTCGGTGTAGACTTGGTGTGTTCGTGGAGGAGGTGAGTTCAGGGTCTCCCCGCATCGCCATCTGGGCCCGGAACTCCATCCTGTTGTGTACATGAAGGAACAGATCATCTTATTACTGGGCTGGAGTCTCCCTGTAGCAGTTTAGCCACGTTGGATGATGTGTGAGAGCTGGATTACAGGCCTCATGTGGCAATCCCAAGGAAACAGTGTGTCTGGTATTTTGGCCAAAGCCATTTTAAGCCAGGACTCAGAACTGAGCTAGCAATCGGCTTAATCAAGTTTTTATTAGCAAAGGCCTCTTCCTGATGACTACGTTATAGTAATGTGATTTTTAAAAAATACTTATTTTCTTGGCAAATCCCCAGATTTAAGCAGAGGTACCTAGATTACTATGGACTTTTTGCTTAAATGTTACAAGTTTATTATCTTGCAGTTTTGCAGAACAGAATTCTAACATGGGTCTCACTGGGCTCAAACCAGGTTGTCAAGATGGCTGCATTCTTTTCTGGAAGTTCTAGGAGATAATCAAGGCCATCTGTATTCCTTGGTTCACTGCTTCTCTCCTCCATCATAAAGCTGGGAATCTCGCATCTTTCTAATGCTGCTTCCATTGTTCCAGGTCTTTAATTGAACTCTTCTTCCTCCCTCTTCCACTTTGAGGTCCACTGGGTAACCCTGCAACCTTAATTCACTTGGGCCAGTATTCTGACGTACTCCACTTCCAGACGTTAGGACAGGGGCATTCTTTTAGTGAGGGAGTGATTTATTCTGCCAGTATCAAGGGAAAAATCCGAGGGCTAAAGCCACCTAGAACTATGGCCCTGTCCTTTCGTGCTGCTGTAACAAAGTGCCATAGTCTGGGAAGTTACAACTGAAATGTATTTCTCACAGCTGTGGAGGCTGGAGTCCAAGATCAAGGGCCAGCATGGTGGCTTCTGGTGTGCGCTTGCTTAGGGTGCTCAGATGGCTGGCCTCTCCTTCTATGCTCATGTCGTGGAAAGAGAGGGGAAGCCAGCTCTCCTGCGACTCCACTAAGGGCACTAATCCCATCTATGAGGGCTTCTGCCCTCGTGACCTCCCCTGCTCCTAACTCCTTCCCGACGGGGCCCCCTGCTATACCATCACCCATCACCGCGCAAGGTAAGTTTTGAGCCAATGAAGTCAGTCCGTCGTGAGGCCTGCATTACACTTCTCCATTTAAAACGTAGTGGAGACCTTTGCTTGAGGAGAAGATTAGGGAGCGGTTCTGAGAAACATGGAATTTTGGTGAAGAGGACTGTGGTCTCCTCACTTCCCAATCTGCTTGCAACTGCTTCCGAACTTGTAATCCTTAATTTAAAAGCACCAAGGTTAAACCCTCACAAGCCATGTTGTGGAAGCTTGATCCTGCTACGGTACCGAGGCCCGGTTCTCCAGAGCTGTGGCTAGGAAATCTCATCTTGGTTCAGGGATTACTTTGCTATGTAATTTTGGGCAAACAAGGTGAAATTCCTGGGTTGGTCTCTTCATGTCTATAATGATGGTGGTGACCAAGATGCTCTCTAAAAATATCTTTTAGCTTTAAAAGGTGATGGCACATGTTTTCTGAATTACTTCTTCTCTGGAAGCAATTCATTCACACCATGACCTCATTAATCTTCACAGCAAGCCCATGAGTGTCTTTTTTTGAGCGAAGAGGAGAGTGAAACTTCGATTAAATCAGTTGACAAGGAGTCACAGCTAAATCAACATGGGAGTCAGAATTCAAGTTTATACTCCAGAGTTAATTCTGGCTGCCTGCAGTGAACTTACTTTTCATAAAGATTCTTCACGTGAGGGAAGACAGCCAAAGAGCTTCAGCAAATTCCTATCTAGTAGTTTACCAATAGCCTCCTGTTTTTAAAAAATCAAAATGCATCACCCGCATAAACTGGATGTTTAAGGAAAATAAGTATTTGGGCTGTTATTTTATGCTGTCTGGTCGGCCTCGTAACTGGCTTTATCGATCTCTGTATTCCCTACAGAAGGATCAAAACAGTAAACACTATGTTTTATGAGAGAAAAATACTCATTGAAGACAAATGACTAATGGTTTTCTCAAAAGGAAAAACTTGAGTTGTGCCACAAGAATTACGTTTCTCCATTTCCAGTTAGAGACAGCAGCAGTAATGCCGCCCTGTCGCATATGCCAGTCAGAGTCCCACCTAGCGGAACTGGCTGACCCATGGATTCTCAGCCTGCGCTAAATGTCAGAGCCATAACTAAGCTTTAAAATACATTAGAGCAAAATATTTCTTCTTCCATAAGGAACTTGCAAACCAGAGAATTTAAGTGATTTAACCAAGGTTATTTGCTAATTTGCTCCTGTGTCACCTGCATGGGGGGGAGGGATGCTAAGATTTCAGAGCTCAGATTTACGTAGTTCACCTACCAGCCTCTTCTCCTGTGTCGTTTCTGTTACTCCCTTACCGTACTTTCTCTCCACAAAAATTAGTATTTTTGAGAAGCATGACTTTAGGGGAGGTTGTGAGGAATGTTTGCTATAAAATATTGTTCAAAAGATGTAGGTTTCGGGGCGCCTGGGTGGCTCAGTGGGTAAAGTCTCTGCCTTCGGCTCAGATCATGATCCCAGAGTCCTGGGATCGAGCCCCGCTTTGGGCTCTCTGCTTGCCCGGGAGCCTGCTTCCTCCTCTCTCTCTGCCTACTTGTGATCTCTGTCTGTCAAATAAATAAAATCTTAAAAAAAAAAAAAAAAGATGGAGGTTTAAACTCTTGAGGAAACGGAAGACGTTTGCTGTCCTTTTTTAGCTTCTAAATATTTTCCTCATGCTGCCTTGCCTTTCTTGGGCCTGAAATCATAAAAACTCTTTATATGTCTCCTTACACTTTATCTAGGCTAATTCTATATCTGATTGGTTCAGGAGTATTTTTTTTTAAAGATTTTATTTATTTATTTGACAGAGATCACAAGTAGGCAGAGAGGCAGGCGCGGGTGGGGGAGGCAGGCAGTGAAGCAGGCTCCCAGCCAAGCAGAGAGCCCGATGTGGGCTCCATCCCAGGACCCTGAGATCATGACCTGAGCCGAACGCAGAGGCCCTAACCCACTGAGCCACCCAGGCGCCCCTTCAGGAGTATTTAAAACAGAGAACCTAGACTTCCTTAAAATTGATCACAGTCATGGTTTTTTAAATAATGAAATCAACAGAGAATTGTCCATTTTTCAAAATAAATGTGCATATGTTGTTTCCGCTCCGTCCCTTCCGTACAGACTGGCCAGTGTGACAACGGGTTTGTTTTTAAGAAATAGTTTTGGTCAGAGAGAAGTGAAAAAATGTGAGGCAATTATTTAATTGACAAGAGCTGACTACAGTTTTCTGTTCTAATCTCTCATTTGTCATCTCTTTTGAAAGTTCTTTTAGACATGGGAAACTTTTGAGTGTTTGAATTTTAAATCTCTGTGGTGTTTGGTCTGTTAGATGGAGTTTCTAGGCCGGTAAAGGTCAGAGTTGCCAGTGTGCACAGGACCTACTGGGCTGAATCATCGTTAGATCCTGGGGTTCATGAATCGAAGAGGCATTTGTTTTGACGTCCCAGTAGCAAGTGCACGCGGAATGTGCTCGCTCTCAGAGACACCAGGCGTGCAGATGATGGAAGCCAGAGGACGCACTTAATGTCAATATTTAACTACGGGAGCTTGCAGAGACAATGTGTCACAGCGTCAGAGTACAGAGAACATACGGGAAGATTATCCGTTTTTGACAACTTAACCTGAATTTCAGTGCCCATAAATTGATAATTCTATAGAATTGCCGCAAAATCTGCAATTTCTAGTGTCTGTAACCTTAAAATGCATACGCATTTGGTGAGATCCTTCTCTTCTCACAGTGAGCTATGTGGAGTGTTATCTCCAGAGCATGAATTATTGAATTTCAAGGGATTTCAGGCCGTCTGGCTGACTGAATAACTAGTTTCACCGGCCCGATCTTCCGACGACAGCAGATCACGGAGCAGAGAAGCACGAAGTTAAAATACAGAGCAGACTGGCGTTTCCTCTGCTCAGTTGGAAAGAAGATGAATAGGAAAAATTCAAGACCTGTAGGAGACTTAGAAAAACACAAAGAATCTTCATCTATTCTTTGCCAGCGTTCAAAGGCTTAGTGTCCAAATACATCCCTTCTCAGAAAGATATTCAGATGACTAATTAGCAAAAGAGACTTGACTTCTTTTATATGCTTACCATCGTTTTACTGTTACTTGGGAAAAAATAATTTTTTCGCCAAGTAACAGTAAAACGATGGTAAGCATATAAAAGAGGTACAGTCCTCTCCCAATATACACTTACAAGGATGGAAGATGGCAAGACGGAAGGTGCGTACATGAGGGGTGTCTGACTTTGTACAAGAGGAGAGAGCTGAAGGCTCAGGTTCCAGTGAAAAAGGAACAGATGAGGAGCAACCGTATTCACTCAAATCTAAATAGTGGTGATTATCCTCTCTTTCTCTCTCTCACACACAGTGAGAGAAAGGAACTAGTTTCAGGATTAATCCACCAAGTGCAACATAAAACTGAGAGGGTTTCTGGAGTAAGAACAACAAGTAGAAACTGCACAGGTGTTTGAAGCAGGACTAGTTTTCATGCGGTGAATGATACGCTTACAGAATCAGTAAGAGGGGGAAAAGAGCAGATTCTAAACTGACGGTCTCTAAATGATGCCCCTAAAACATGCAACTGGCCACGTAGACAAGCTCCAACCCCTGAGGTTACCACTGGAGCCGGGGCCACAACCGTACCTGCCTCTGAACATCAGGACGCTGAGAAAGAGGCATTATGTATCCATTCCAGCGATTTGGAAGTTATTGAGAAAGTCACCAATACTGGGACATTTTATGACACTCGGGAAACTGGGAACTAGAGACATCGTCTGCAAAATTCTAATCTTGACGGTGTTAATAGCTGCTAAAGGCAGATGGAGTCTACTTCACTTCTTCCATGCAAATATTGGGCAAGTACATCTAAGAACCTAATAATCACACAGAAACAGTTGCAAGGAATTTTGGGAAGTACAGTTTTTCTTTTCTTTTCTTTTTTAAGCTGGGTAGCTATGTGCTTACCTGAAGCTCCATTACTCAGAATAGATTTGAAAGGACAGGTGACTCTAGAAGGATATAAGAGGTCTGTGTTCCTTGAGATGTTGAACCAAATGGCTCTAAATTTATATAGGTGTGACTAGAGGGGATTAAGTAAAAGTCCATATACTGAACAGTGAGATTTCTAGCTCATTTTCTCCGTGCTGCTTCCAGAATGCTAGAAACTAAGTGTAACGCAGTGGGCATGATTGCAACATTAGTACTCGGACAAATTAGCCCAAAGGAAAGGCACTAAATGTCTTTATATTTAGAGAGCATAATGACATGGTCAGGGGAAACCTACAATTCCACACAATCTAGCTAAATTTATCATACAGCTTCCAATCAGGTTTTAATGCCTCACAGTTAAATAGAGACTTCCATGCATATTATTCATTTATTGAATTCTTTTAACATGAAAGAAAGACCAAAATAAACAAGAAAACAGTAACCAATAAACATCTGGAGAAGCAGAAACAATACAGAGAGAAACAACCAAAGCCAAAAGTCAATAAAAAGATGATTAGTATCGTCATAGGTTTCAGATGCTAATTAAGAGCACAGCAGAGTAAAAAAAGAAACAATCATTTACCATGAGTGAACTTTGGAAATTAAAAATGTGATATATGAACTTTTAAAATTCTATAGAAGAATGAGAAGATAATACTGAAGGCCATCTCGCAGCGAGTAGAGAGTAGATCAGAGAGAAAGGAAAACAAATGGAAGAATCAGCACCAAGTCCAGTATCTGACTAAGCAGAAATCCGAGAAAGGACATATACAGAAAAAGCCAAAGAAATCATCAGAGAATTAACAAATTTTCCAGACCTAAAAGATACAACTTGCTATATTAAAAGGTTCCACTAGGGGTCATTTTAATGATTAAAAAAGGTGCACTGAGGGGCGCTGTGGACCAAGATGGGGATGCAGGGAGACTCCACTCCCCTCCTCCATGGGCGCCCCAGACCTACATCCATCTCATCTGTCCTCCTCCGGGAGAACTGAGGGTTGACCGAACAGCATCTGCACAACGAGCGACAGACCACCGAGGAGAATGGCAAGAGAAACAGAGACAGGGCAAGGAAGGGACTGCCCACCGCCCCCCCACCACAAACTGCAGAGGGGAAGAACAGGACCGAAGAAGGTGACCTGGAATAAAAAGGAAGCAGAAGCCAGCCCGGGCCCCTGCCATATGGTGGAGGGGCTGGTGAGGGCCACTGTTTGCCTTCCGTCTCCTACCAGATAGCATGGAAAGGACAGAGCCTGGGTGTCACAGCCAGTCTGCTGCCTCGGTGGGAGCGGGATCCCTAGCCCACTAGAGCCGCAGCGATCCGAGTATAAGGGATCCGGCCCTAGGGCACTGCCAAACGCGGGAGGAGCGGTTGGCGCTCTCTCAAGGTGGAAGGGGCCAGCAGGTATCATAGCTCCCCTCCCTATCCCCTTACACACCTTTACGGCAAAGGCAGGAGCACTGTCTGGGCCTTCTTGCCAGCTACCACCTTGGTGGCTCCTCCGCATCAAGCCCACGCTAGCCTCACCTGTTCTCCCTAGGCCGCCCCCGTATGGCACGCAGCAACAGATGCCCCGATCAGCGCTCACGGTAGGTCCAGCCACCTCACCGAGGTGACAGATGCAAAGTGGCCCAGAACATTCCAGGTCTGCAGCACTTTGGCTCCCAGCAGAGTACCCCAGAATCCCTCATCATGCCTGTTTCAGCTCCAGCCAGCAGGCCAGAGGGCCTCTGCATGGAGTGGCCCAGGCACTTCCCTCCCACACACCTGCCTCTGATCCACCCACTCCACCAGGGCACCCCCGTGCAAGGCACCCAGGGAACCACTGTTACACACTTGTCCTGGCTCCAGCTAGCCCACCAGGGTGGCCCCAGTACAGGGCACTCCAGGACTCTGGCCTTGTACGCACTTCTGCTTCACCTGTCTTCCCAGGGGCCTTCTGCCTAAAGAGCCCCAGGTCCTCTCCGAGCAGTGAACACTTCTGCTGTCCTGCCAGATTGCCCTTTGTGCAGAGAGCCCTAGGCCCTTGCCAGCCTTCATCTGCTTCACTCCAGCCGCTCCTGTAAGGTGGCCCTAACTCAGAATGCCCTGGAACTCCCAGGCCGTGACAGCTACAGTTCCCACCAGGTCACCAAAGTCCCCAGACACACACAGTGTACACAGGAGATGACCATAGAAAGATCAGTCCTTCAGGTTTAGAAGTAGGTGTTCAGCCTGATTCAAGAACCAAACACAGAAAATCCAGAAAAATGGAGAGAGGAATGTGCTCCAAATGAAAGAATAAGGCAAAATCTCAGAAAAATAACTAAATGAAATGGAGATAAGCCATCTACCTGATAAGGAGTTCCAAATGTTCATAGAGATGCTCGCTGGACTGGAGAGAAGAGTGGATAAACTCCATGAGAACAACAAAGAGAAAATATAAAGAAGAACCGAAATTGACAAATACAATAAATGAAACAGAACAGAAAGAATGAGCAGCGTTATTAAAGGACGCAGAAAAATGGACCAGCATCTGGAAGACAGGGAGCTGAAAAGCACCCAAGCTGAAGAGCAAAAAGGAAACATAACTTTTAAAATATGAGGAAAGGTCAGGATCTTTTGAAGTCAAAAAACATTTGCATTATAGGGGGGGTCACAAAAAGAAGAGAAAGGAGCAAAGCGTTGTTTGATAAAATAATAGCAGAAAACTTAGCTAATTTACATCCAGGTTTAGGAAGCACAGAGAGTTCCGAACAAGCTGAACCAAGGAAGTTCATCTTGGACCCATCATGGACCAAAGGAGGACAGCACCATGAAGCGATCATAAAAATGTCACAGATTAATAAAGATGGAAAAGCAACTAGTAATGGACTGTGAAAACTTTAGAAGCCCATCATCTGATTTTTCAGCAGAATCTTCGCAGGCTGGAAGGAAGGGGCAGGATATCGTCACAGGTGCCTCCTGGGGAACACCCTGTGGCCGGCAGTGTGGCGTGCAGTGAGATGATCATTCAGGGTGAAAGAGAAATGAAAAGTTTCCCAGACAAACAAAAATTAAAGGACTTAATCACTAAACATGCCTTAGCAGAAATATTGAAGGGATTTACTAAAGTGGAAATGAAAATGCCATATTCTGAATGCAAAGAATTGCAGTCATTTATAAAACTAGTATGAAGGTTAAAAATGAAAGTAGTAAAATCAGTTCCATTGAAAATGAGTTAACGGGACTCACAAAATAAGATGTAAAATACAACATGTACATGAAATGTGGAGTCAGGTAGAAAAAATGAAGTTCTTTTAGAACGTGCTCAAACTTGACCGCCCATCAGCTTAATATGGACTCTTGTACACGTAGGAAGGATGTTCTCTATGACCTCGTGGTAACTACAAAGCAAAAACCTACAGTAGACACAAAAAAGAGCCAAGCATAATACTGAAGGAGTCACGACTCACAAGGAAGGAGAAGGAACAACACCAACCAGAAAACAAGTAACAAAAAGCCAGTAAGTACACACTTATCAATGGTCTAAACACTCTCATCAGAACGGAGAGGGTGACAGGACGGATGAAAACACCAGACCCATCCGTCTGCTGCCTACAACAGACTCACGTCAGATTGAAAGACCTATGGACTGAAAGCGAAGGGACGGTAAAGGAATTTAAAGCAAATGCAAGTGGAAAAAAAGGCTAGGAAGTAAAACTTCTGTCAGACAAAATAGACTTTAACAAAGACTGTGACAAGAGACAGAGGAGGGTACCACAGAATGATAAATGGGTCAACCGCGTAAGGAGATAAAACAATTGTAAATATCTATGCAGCCAGTGTTGGAGCACCGAGATACATAAAGCAAATATTAACAGACATAAACAGAGGAATTGACTATAATGCAGTGATAGTAGGAGATTTTAATCCCCCGCTTACATCAGTGGATACAGCATCCAGAGAATCACTGAGGAAACAATGTCTTTGAATGACACCTTAGACCAGATGGACTGAACATATATCCAGAACATTTGGTCCCAAACCAACAGAATATACACTCTTTTCAAGTGCACATGGACCATTCCTCAAGATAGACCACATGTTGGACGACAAAAGAACTCTCAATAAATTTAAGAATCATATCAGGCACCTTTTCTGACCATAACCATGGGAAACTAGAAATCCGTTCTAAGAAAAAACTGGGAAAAGGCCTACATGTGGAGGGTAAACAAGACATTATGAAGCAACTGATATGTCAACTAAAAATCAAAGAGGAAATTAAAAAAAAAATACCAGGAGGGAAATGAAAATACAATGGTGCAAAATCTTTGGGATGGAGTCCAAGCAGTTCTAAATTAATTTCTAAATTAATTATTTCTAAAATAATTTCCAAACAGGGAAATTAATAGTGATACAGGCCTACCTCGAGAAACAAGAAAAATCTCAAATAATCTAAGCTTATACCTAAAGAACTTTAGAAAGAATAAACAGAGCCCAAAGTCAGTAGAAGAAAGTAGATAAAAAGACCAGAGTGGAAATAAGAGAAATGGAGACTAAAAAGCAATAGAAAAGATCCATGAAAAGAGGAGTTGGTTCTTTGAGAAGGCAAAATTATCAAAATTAATAAAGTTTCAGCTAACGTCCTCAAGAAAAAAAGGGAGAGGAACCAAATAAATCCAAAAATGCAGAAATGAACCTTTATCACAGACCTACAAAGGATTGTAAGAGTACTATGAAAAATTATATGCTAACAAACTGGACAATTTCAAAGAAATGGATAAATTTCTGGGAACATGCAATCTTCCAAATGGAATCAGGAAAAAACAGAAAATCCGAATAGAACAATAACTAGTTATAAAATTGAAACAGTAATTTAAAAACTACCAAGAAACTGAAGTCCAGGACCAGACCTATTCTCAGGTGAGTTCTACCCAGTACTTAAAGAACAATTTGTACCAATTCTCTTCAGCTAGTCCAAAAAAAAAAAAAAAAAAAGGTAAGACAAAATCTTCCAGACACATTTTATGAGGCCAGCAAAACCAAAAGAGGACACCACAAAAAAAAAGGGGGGGGGGGAATTATAGGCCAATATCCCTGAAGAAGATAGATGCAAAAATCCTGAACAACATGCCGCATCCAGCAAATACAGTAAGAGGATCGTTCACCACAACCAGATTAGGCTTATTCTGGGGGGCAAGGATGATTTAGTATCTGCAAATCAACCAATATAATACTGTAATGAAATGAGTAAAAATCATATGCTCATCTCAGTAGCTGCGGAAAAATCACTTGACAAAATGCAACATCCTTTCAGGACAAAAGCTCTCAAGTGGATTTTAGAGGGAACATATCTAATAAGGGCCATGTATAACAAACACACAAGTAACATTTACTCAATGGTGAAAACCCCAGAGCCTTTCCTCTAAGACAAAGATGTCCATTCTCACCACCTTTGTCAGCATTGTACTGGAAGTTCTAGTCACAGCAATTAGACAAGAAATAGAAGGATCCACATGGGTAAGGAAGGAGCAAAACTGTCAGTAGCTGCAGGTGGTATGAGATATAGAAGATATGGAAAACCCTAAAGACACCACCAAAAAAGTGTTGGAGGTAATAAATAAATAATGTTGTAAGATCCAAAATTGAGATTTCAGATGTATTTTTATACCCTTAATAATGAAGTTGCAGAAAGACAAATTAAGAAAACAATTCCATTTACACTGGCAACAAAAAGAATAAGATATGTAGGAATAAGTGGAACCAAGGAGTTTAAAGCCCTGTACCCAACAATGATAAAAGATTGATGAAAGTAATTGCAAAGGACACGAAGGAATGGCAAGACTTACAATGCTTATGGATTGGAAGAATCAGTATTGTCGAAATGTCCTACAACAGAAAGCGAGCTATAGACTCCGTTGATGTCCATAGAAATACCAATAGCATTTTCCAAATAACTAGGCAATAACTCTAAAATTTGTATGGAACCACAAAACACTCTGATTAGCCAAAGCTATTTTGAGAAAGAACAACAAAGCTGGAGTTATCACAATCCCAGATTTCAAGATACACCACAAAGCTACACTAATCAAAACTATATGGTAGTGGCAAAAAAGAGACACATGGATCAAGAGAATAGAGAGCCTAGAAATAAATCCACACTTACATGGTCAATTAATGTACAGTATATAATGGAGAAAAGACCATCTCTTCAACAAACTCTACTAGGAAAACTGAACAGCTACACACAAAAGAAGGAAGCTAGACCACTTTCTTACACCAGGCACAAGAATAAAAGCAAAGTGGAATGGAGACCTCAATGTGAGACCTGAAACCATAAAACATTCAGATGAAAACATAGGCAGCAATCTCTTTGACATAAGCCTGAGCAACATTTTTTCTAGATTGTCTCTTTGAGCAAAGGAAACCCAAACAAACTATTGGAACTACTCCAAAATAAAAACCTTTTGCACAGCAAAGAAACCATCAACAAAACAACAGGCAGCCTTCTGAATGAGAGAAGGCATTTGCAAATGATATGTCTGATAAAGCATTAATATCCAAAATATAGACAGAACTCAACACCAGAAAACAGTCTGCCTAAAAACTGTGAAGATCTGACATTTTTTTAAGGAAAGACACAGAGCCAACAGACATGAGAAGATGCTGAACATCACTAATAGCACAGAAAATGCAAATCAGAGCCACAGTGAGTTTTCACCTTCCACCTGTCTGAAGAGCTGGTGTTACAAAGACGAGAGTCGACGAGGATGTGGACATGACAGATCTTTCATGCCCTGCTGCTGGGGATGTAAACGGTGCAGCCGCTGTGGAAAGCAGCATGGAGCTTCCTCAAAAAGTTCCAGTCAGAAATACTGTAAGATCCAGTAATTCCTCTACTGGGTATTTACCCAAAGAAAACTCCTTTGTAATGCAATAATGTTCTGCATTACTTGCAGTAACCAAGTTATGGAAGCACGCTAAGTATCCACAGATGAATATGAAGAGAGTGTGTGTGTGTGTGTGAGAGAGAGAGAGAGAGACTCAGCGATATAACAGAATGCCATCTTGCCATTTGCAACAACATGAGTGGACCTAGAGGATATTCTACTAAGTGAAGTCAGTCAGAGAAAGACAAATACCATAGGATTTCACTTATATGTGGAATCAAAAAATGAATAAAGATGAAAAGCAGAAACAGATGCATATGGGGTGCCTGGGTGGCTCAGTGGGTTAAAGCCTCTGCCCTCAGCTCAGGTTGTGGTCCCGGGGTCCTGGGATTGAGCCCCGCATCCAGCTCTCTGCTCAGCAGGGAGCCTGCTTCCTCCTCTCTCTCTCTGCCTACTTGTGATCTGTCAAAAAAAAAAAAAAAAAAAAAAAAAGAAAGAAAAAAGAAGAAAACAGATGCATAAATACAGAAAACCATCTGGTGGTTGCCATAGAGGAGGGAGTTTGGCAAAAAGGGGTAGAGGGGAGTGGGAGCTACAGACCTCCACTAACGGAATAAGTCATGGCAGTAAAAGGTACAGTATAGGGAATATAGTCAATGGCACAATAATAGCCTTCTTTGGGGACAGGTGGTAGCCCACACCTGTGGGAAACAATCCTAACATGTAGCGTTGTCTGAACACTGACTTATACACCTGAAACTGTCATATTGCGTGTCAACTATACTTCAATTAAAAAGAGAGAAAAAGATATATTGAGATATGTTGTCATTAATTTTCCTAATACCAGAGACAGAAAGAGGATGAGATAGACTAAGAGACATGGGAGGAAAAAAGTCATATCCACTGGAATAGAAAACAGAATGACATCTGGATTTCTAGCAGCAAATTCTGAGGGGAAAATAATAATTTCCAGACAAGAACTTAATGCCTAATGAAACCAATCAAGCTGAGAGTGATCCAAAGACATTTCAGACATCCAAAATCTGTACAAGGTCACTTTCCAGGTATTCCTTCCAGCCCAGAGCTCTGAAAGATGCAAAATATACTACTTTATCTTGCCTCGGTCTTGAAGCATCTTTTGGTAATACAGTAATTAGCAGCCAAGCCAGTGAGCCCTCTGGTGGGTCACATTCTGGGTGGTCCCTGTCTGAGAGCTCTGTACATCACATGGGCCTTTTTGGTTGTTGAGACTAAGATTTCCCAATCTCACGTGATGACATCATACAGGCAGGTCTGAGAGGACCGCGTATACTAGCTGGTTCCGATTCGAGGCTGCAGCTAGCTAGCTGTGTTGATTTCAGCAAGGTTCGCTGTGTCTAGGGAGTTGTCCATGGTGTCTACTCACTGAGCGAAGGCTGAATGAAGGCAAAGGGAGCGGCATGATTGGTTATCTTCCCTAATTCTGTAGTCTAGAGCAGTACGGGAAATGCACATAGCAAATGGCCAAGAAGACCACCCTAACTCACAATGAAATCAATGTATGTAATTTGGTTTGACTATATAGAAGTGTACAGAAGAATGAAAGACTGAATTCTGACCTTACCCTATGGAGGACTAAGCTGTACTTTATAGAAGCCAACTTAAGTAGGATCTGCAGAAGCTAATAAATCCTAGAATAAGTTGCCTGAAATGCCACTGTTATAATTCTGCTACCTTTTTAAAACTCAGAGTCTGGTGTTAAAAATGCAAATTACATTTAGGTCATTTGTACCTCAGTGTGAGTAAGTTTCAGGGCCCTTTACAGACAGAGAGAGGATAGAGCACAGAGCTCGGTGCAAAGGGGCAGAAGTGGGCATGCAGACAAGAACTGTGTGAGGCAGAAATGGGCTTCATTTCTGTAGCAGTGAGGGTGCAGGTCCATGGACCTCCAAAGTATTAAGCTCCCCGCACATGCTGGGGCGGGGGGGGGGAGCATCCAGGGATCCAAAGCAGCAGTGAATTCTCATCATGAAAATCAATGGTAGGAAAAACTTTGTTGAGAGGAGGAGTAGTGACAGGCAGGTGAGCCAGGATTTGTGTGGCTGCCAAATGCTTATTAAACATGTAGCCCAAACTCCCAGGTTGTGTATCAACCAGCTGGGGATTAATTTAGATTTGTGTAGAATCCAAGCTTCCCTATCGGTCCTGACTTGCTGAAGAAAGAGCTTTAGAGCCAGCCCAGGCTCTTGGACTTAATAAAGCATTTCAGAGGGGATCAGAGGTTCTGGGGTGATCAGGGTATAAATTCCTAATCCCTGTATACACATTTGATCATTTATTCAGTCCCACAATTCATCACCACCAGGCAGGCTGTGTGAAACGTTTCCCCTGACCTCCTGCACAGCCGCACCAGGAGCGCATTCAGATCGGCCTCTCAGAAATTGTCTGAATGTCGCATTTGAGTGTGCATTTATACAGAGGGTGCTAAACCCGGGATATCACGGGAGCTTGGATAAATTTACCCTTAGGTGTTCTCACTAATATTATTCAAATTTAAAACTGCATTTAGTTTATTAATACCACAATGGCTAGCTGGGAAAGAATAAAGCCCCATAGGAGCTGCTGTCTTTGTCATTTCAGCAGAGTCAATAGGAGACATATTGGAAATGTCAAGAGATCAATTCATTGTGAAGAGTTTCCTACCAAGGTGCAGTGAATTATTTGGAAGTCCTGGCATCTGAAGCAGCTAGGGCCCCCGTCTTTCCGGTCATGTACGAGTACTAACAGAGGCGTCAGCTGGGTGCTCGTCCTCACTGTCTGAACATCTCAATCACAGCAAAATATAAAGACCTTTGTGAGTCAAATACAGCATGAGAAAAAAATGGCTTAACATATAAGGGGAGAAGAGTGCATCTCCCGTAGAGTCCTACCTAGTTCTTGGGCCTTTAAGGAGGCGTGTTTGAAAGGTTGGGGTTTTGCTTTATTTTATCACGGGTGAGAGTGAACTTTATTGCTCTGCTTCTTGACTTTTGTACTAAGACCCATAGTCCTCATTTCTGCATTGACCCTACAGAATTTACTCCTTTGGATTTTATCCTATGTTTTCCCATATGCTGCCTGGCAATGCTGCTGATTTGTTCCTGTCAGTATTTCGTGCCCTTTTAGTTCTGTATTAACTTGTTCTGTGCACCCCCACTCCCTCTCTCCTCAATTCGGAGGACTCTTAGAGCGTGTCACCAGCACTCAACACGTTTGTTGATGGACATCATTGACACCCACATCTCACATGGATGACTGTTCTGTTTGAGCTAAGGAAAATTATTGTGGAATTCAACGCTAAATTTAGCTATTGTTTAGGAAACTCTACATTTTACGATTGATTATATATTCCACGTAAAGAAAGCTGACATCCGTAAAAAGAGAAAGCAAACAGTACCAATGACTTCCATTCTGATTGTCATTAATGCCTCACCTACATCTCAGTTTTATGAAAGAAAGTGACCGTAGTGTAGTCTTACTATTTATTGTAGGGCTGAGCTTGACTCGGAGTTACCAAATCCCATTCTAGTCCCAATGCCCTCGCTGTCCCATTGCTCCTATGAGCAAATCACTCTAACTGATTCTGGACTTTTCCCCTTCATAAATTTGTCAGAGAAGGGCATGATTAGATTTTTGGATAGGGTTGTATGGATGAAATAATTCTGAAATATCAGCGCCTCATTTCTTTATATTCCAAGTTAGTGTAATCATTGTAGAATACTTTCAAAGAATTATGGTCGATTAAATGCCACTGTTATAATTCTGCTACCTTTTTAAAACTCAGAGTCTGGTGTTAAAAATGCAAATTACATTTAGGTCATTTGTACCTCAGTGTGAGTAAGTTTCAGGGCCCTTTACAGACAGAGAGAGGATAGAGCACAGAGCTCGGTGCAAAGGGGCAGAAGTGGGCATGCAGACAAGAACTGTGTGAGGCAGAAATGGGCTTCATTTCTGTAGCAGTGAGGGTCAAAGAAATGGTCGATTAAAACTTGAAACAAAAATCCTTGATAAAGAAAAATGGCACAACTCCCATTCATAAACGTAAATATAGATCGCTCCTACTATAAGAATTCTTAGTGCTACCAACTGTTGTTTTTGGATATTTTTATGAAGACTCAAAGATTTCTTCCCTTTTTAGTGTAAAGGTAGTGGTGACACTGTGTTTCCGCACACCCTTCGCTCTCCTCTCCCTCCCGCCTTTCTCACTCTGCCTTCTCTCTGCGGCTCCTCCCCCCGACTCCTGCTCACACACGCAAGTTGCAACTGCTGTGAACGTCCACCTGTCTTAGGAAAAGAAGTTGTTTTTAGGGAAAAGGGGATGATGGGTTTGACTCCACTATGCCTTCCAAATAAAAGCCTAAACATTTAGTTTAGGATTTCAAAACCTCATCCTACCCTTCTCCGTCCCCTTCATGCTCACTTTCTTCCCTCCTGTAATGCTACCAAATGGCTGGACACGTGCTGACACAGATCGTAAATTTCTGCATTACTACGGGCTTTTGTTTGCTTTTCAGTCCTTGTTTTCTGCTTCTTTAATTCCTTATTTCTATCGCTCTTGACAAAACATGGCGTTCTGTTCAACAGTGTGTGTCCAAGAACACGCAGGAGATTGTTCGTGGCCAGTGAGAGGCAGCCCGTGAGAGCTGCTGAATTAGGGTGAATTGCTGGGCCACATTTTTAGGTCTGGGAGTCAAACTTACATGTCATGGACCTGGACAAAATTAAGTCTCTAGCATTAGTGTTTCTAGAAAGAGTCTTTATGTGTGACTAGAAGGGAAGAGTCATGCTGTCTGACCAATAAATGCTAGAGCTCATGAAAGACAAATGGCTAGAAACCAGTCGCCAGCTACGGCAGACACTCCAAGGCATGAGTATTGTCTGTGATGCTCAGTGACTGAGTGTCTGAGGTCTTCGACAGGCAGGAGACACCTTTAAAGCCTGTGGAGAGTCTACAGAACGTAAAAAGGGTGCTTCAGAATTTAGTTAGGTTTTTATCACGTGATCTCCCTGATATGAGGAAGTAGAGATGCAACATGGGGGGTTTGGGGGGTAGGAGAAGAATAAATGAAACGAGATGGGATCGGGAGGGAGACAAACCATAAGAGACTCTTAACCTCACAAAACAAACTGAGGGTTGCTGGGGGGAGGGGGGTCGGGAGAGTGGGGTGGGGTTATGGACATTGGGGAGGGTTTGTGCTATGGTGAGTGCTGTGAAGTGTGTAAGCCTGGTGATTCACAGACCTGTACCCCTGGGGATAAAAATACATTATATGTTTATAAAAAATAATAATAAAAAATTTTTTTAAAAGAATTTAGTTAGGTTTTAAAAACAGAAAGGTTAAATATTACATGTTCAAATAAATATTTCATTATTCGGTTTCCTTCATTGTTTAGGGAAAAAATCAAACTTGAAAAAAATTTAACTGGCCCTACTTATTTTTGTTGTTGTTATAATAACATGAAGGTATCTTTCTTGAGAAACACTTCCTAGCATCTGGAGCCCTGTGAAGACCACATCTACTCGAAGAAATAGGAGTGTTAACTTGAGCCTTATCATTGATAAGATTCCTGAGTCTTTAAATTTTCTGTTCATTCATTCTCATTGGCCCTGTCTATTTGATTCACACTGTCTGTATTTTCTCCTTAGATTATTAAAACGAGAAGAAAGTTTCACATTCATCCCTCGGTCCCGTGAAGAGCTTCCAGATAACTTTCCAAAGGAAATCCCTGGGATCTGCTATTTCCTGGAGGTAAGGACTGGTCCGAAGCAGCCAAAGCCTTCTCTTTCCTCCTCGAGGATAAAAAAAGTTTCCTACAACATTGGCACCATGTTCCTCCGGGAGACAAGCCTCTGAGACCTACTGCAGATCAAAGACTCCTCCAAAAAGCACAAGCCCAGAACATGGGTCATGACGGGAGAGTAGAACGAGATGGTTTCTCTTCCACTACTTGCCTGAGCGGAATTTCTGTGTTGTGTTAGGCAATAATCCTAGAAAAAGGTGGATAATGACTGTCAGTTAAAAAAAAACAAAAAAAAATGGAAGGGGGGTAATGAGATGTGTCCATCCATGTGAGTGTTTTGGTCATATATACATATATATATACACACACACACATATATATTTTAAGTAGGGGCCCCTTTCAAAACTAATAAATAGATTCTGTGTTTCTTGTTTGTCACACATACAGGTATCTTTCCCCATTTATCTGGATCACTTTTGAGAGCCAGTTTTGAGGATATAGTCCTCCGTTTAGTGAGTTGGTATGTGAGGACTATTTTCTAATTTTGTTTTTCTGAACAGACATTTCATACACATCATGGCAGTGTGGTCGTCTTCCCAGCAGGAAGAACTCTAACTCAGCAAAATATTTTAGGGATATTACCTATTTTTCTACATCTCTCTTCTCCTAGATAATTACATTTCACACAACATTACTCCATTTTCTGAATCTGCTACTGTGTAGTTGGTGTCTTATGTAACTGTAACCTACTAATCAAATAGAGTTTCACTCATTTAGACAGATTAGTGCTCGGACTGAGCATACATATAACCAGGGACTTCAGATGCTGAGAAAGCACTGTCTGTCTGCTTAGTAAATATATCTTTTAGATTTAATTAATGTAGCATGGAATCCATAGGAAATAGCATTTCCCAATAAGAGATTCATCTGTAACTAGGATTACAGAAAAGTCTTGTTGCCATCTTCTAACAAATGTCAGATAAAACAAAATGCTTTGCTGCACTGGACCCTTTTCAACGTAGCACTTGCAAAATAGGTACCTTGTACAATGTCCTCAGCTATATTCTAATAAACAGAGTCCCCATTCCATGACTCGTTACTCTTCCCCCCACCTCTGCCCACTCTGCCCGCCGGATGCCTCCTAAGGGCTACCTGACTCTCTGGGAGAAAATTGCCAGATGCTGGCATAAGGGAGAAAGAGGTTGTAGGCTGTTTGCCAAGAACGTTATTTCTTCTTGCAAAATAAGGGGTGGGGGGGACCCTGTGTTTTACGGCTTTGAGATTAAAAAAATAATAGTAATTCTTTTCTCCTGCAGTTTGATTGACCTGGCTCTTAAATTCACGAATCCCCTTCAGACCTACTGAAGTAGGTCTGTGTCCCCCAGGCCCCGTCATCGCCGTAGTGACAGACAGGCTTCCATCACGTGCGGTCCTAAAATGAAGATCTGTTCCCGCTAATTAGCACTGCATGAAAATATTATCGCAGGCTCCCCCTGAAATCAGGAGCACAGTACATCCAGAGTTTTCCTATTTTGGATCTAATATAAAACCCAAGTTTCTGCTGAGGTTAATGAACTGGAAATCGATGTGTTTCCCTGAAACCTTGGAATGGCCGTTTTCCTCCAAACGGTGTACTCATTGAGAGCTTGTGTCTGCTGAACGTGACTGAGCGACTTCTCTGCGCAGGCACGGGGGCTGCGTTAGGATTCATTCATGCCACAACTCAGCTACGGAGCGTATTAATAGTGTCCAGTGTAGCCTGGGAGGCTGACTAGTGCTTTTAAGTTCTCTAAGTGTGTAGCTAAAAAACATTTATAGATACACAAAGTATATGTTATAATGGTGATCTCTTCTATAATTGAACAGTTTTTACCCTAAGGCTCATGAGGATGCTAGTGCCGCACATAGCATGGAGATGGGATCTAGAACCTGAGCTTTCTGAAGCCTTGCTTGCCTCCCTCCTCCTTGGGTCTAGGTCTCTGTTTTTAACAACATGGGGGGCCAGAAGGCCAGTGTGTTTATTTGAGGGGAGTTTTATAGACTGGGGGCAGGGTGCTCCTATGGGGGTAGTTACAAAGGAATTTCTTCAGGGGCTGGGAAATTAACCCACTTCCTTCTCAGGGAAGAAGGGGGAGGTTCCCAGTTACTGTGAACAGAACAGGCTGGGCACACATCAGTCCTCATGCTGAAGACAGACGACACTTCAGCTGTGTGCTCTGTTACAGCCCAGGAACATGGGGAGAAAACCAAGCTTCGCTGAAGTAATTTATACTTATTCTGCATAGGAATTTAGAGCTTATTATGATAAACGAAATCAATCAATGTTTTGGTGGTAAGCAATGTGTTTCATAACCGTAAGACTCCAAGGGACTTCCAGTAATCATCCGACCTATTTCTCTGCTTTTCATGAGGATTTGTCTAAGCAACTATTCTAGATATATGATCTTTCTCTCTATACTTAAGAATATCTGTGGGAAGCATATTTTTAAAACATTGCTGGAAACCCACTTCATTACCCAGTCATTTATAATAGGGCACAAGACAGAATTGTATATACATTCAGTTTGTCGAAAAAATAACAAACTCTTTTAGTTTATATGGCTCTACTTAGACAAGAAGTAGCCATTTATATTGTCACAAATGTCACCATGAAAAATACACCAGAGATCTATTATATATCATAGGCTGTAGACTACACTTTTCAAACAATGTAATCTAAGTATATCTTCCAAGCTATAGTCTGAGGCAACAGTCTAGTCTGTTGCCATTTTGCCAACCTACTACTGTTGATTATTAGTTACACTGTTGCTATGTGATTGCAAGTTACTGCAGACAATGGCTTTTCATGCTAGCTGTGCTCGTAGAAGTTAGAAGCTGTGAAAAACTATTATCTGTCCTACATAATACAGACTACATATCCTCCATTTAGGAATTGTCACTGCAACATTGGGTCATAGTATTTCATCTGACTAATATCTGTACAGTATTCTTACCTAAAAATTATCACAAACATCATACATTTTAGCGTGGCAGATTAAAAAGGACGTAAATGGATGTCCTATTAGAAATCAAGTGGTATTAAATTAGGGAAATGGCTTTAACCCACTCTGAAAGGGTTACATTAAAATATAATTCAGCACTTACAGCTCCTCTGTTTAGTATTTTTTGAGGCAACTAATCTGAAGTCACTTTATGACGAGGCATCGGTATGAGAGATTCACACCGGCATCAGAGTTATTTTGATAGAAACAAAGTCATTTGGAAATAAATCAGTTACCCAGCAAAGTCACACACCGCCATGTGTACCTCCAGATGGCACACAGTATGCACCTTGGGGACCTTAATAAATAAGTCACGTTAGCCATAATGAAAAGAATACTTCTCAATGCCTGTAGAACACGTGTCTTTGGGGAAGAAGATAAAGCTTCTATGTAACAGGTGACCAAACTGTCTAAAACCTGCCCCGATACGCATGCCTTCTACTTTAAATTATTTTGGATTTCCTTTTTAATATATGGCCCTGTGGAGTCCGTGAGCCATGCCCTACATGGCTCTGATTCAGTGCTTCAGAGGGGAATTCTCACGGCCCCACGCTCAGTTCTCTTGCCCAGGGGTAACAGTTCTCAAGAGACACGGCATTCTGTTGTTCAGGTGCAAAGTGCACCTCTCCAGGACACACAGAGCAAAGCAAGGCAACTACTTAGACAAAACCTCATTCACAAGTGCAGCCAGGCTTTCAGTTTTGCCAAACGCGCCAAAGATTTCCAGCAATAAAGCCAAATTAAGTTGACTGATACATACAAAGGGCAAAGCCACAGGTTTGGAAAACCACCAAGCTCTGTGTTTTGTACAGAAATATTGCTCCCAATTGAAATCACGTATTTGAGTTGTGAGATATCAAGAAGGATCCGAAGATCGAGACTGTCATTAAATACAGTCACTGAAGGCCCCCGCGCATCCTGCTTGCTGAGGGCAGGTGTTACAGATCATTAGGGCAGAGAATAAAACTTGTACGCGGAGCTTTCCGTCTTCTCACGTGTTTTGAGCGCTACCGAGCTCTTGCCCAGCCCATCTGCTCCACGCCGTCAGTGGAAACCTTCTCTCTCAAACCTCCCCAGCAAACACTAGCCTCTCCACACCTCCGAACCTCACATGGCCACAGCAGGAGTGGCTGAGGCCTGACTCAGACAGACAGGGACACCCACCCAACCCCAGGCCCGAGTGACAGCGCACCTCGGAAGTGAACTAACCGTTCCCAGCTGTGCTGGGGCCTGTTGCCACCCGCAGCTTTTCCCTGTGCTTTTCCCTCCGACTTCTCCCTCCCTTTTCCCTCCGACTCCAAGCACTTGGTGTAACTTTACCAAAAATTCATTCAAAAGGAATTACATATGACCCTGAAGAGGCTTTGGGTGACAACAGAGGCCTTTTAGCCAACAATACCCAGAAACCCAAGTCCAAGGACCAAGAACCAAGCAATTGCAACGTAGGTATTATAAGGTTAGAGATCCTCAGCTACAAAAATCGTGTAATTTCTATAAGCATCTCCTACCAGATACAGTGGGAAAAACATGGTGCATGAGACACTGAGTAAGGAGAATTTAACCTATGACCTCCTGCACCACAGCCCCTTATGGGCAGCTCTCGGATGCATGCACTCCACTCGCAAGCAGCCGACTTCCTGTCTGCACAAACGGTGCTGCCGTGACTGAACTAGCTCTACTGTTTCATGGGCACTCCGGCCCCAGCACTCCGGCCCCAGCACTCCGGCCCCAGCACTCCGGCCCCAGCACTCCGGCCCCAGCACTCCGGCCCCAGCACTGGACTCAGTCTGAGGCCCCTCGAGGTGGTGAAGTACAGACCCTGATACTATACGTAGATGAACAGGAATCTGGTCGGAAGATACCGAGATAGTGTGCAAAATTCCTTCCTCACACTCGAAACCTAACTCTTGTCTTGCCGCTCTTCTGTTTCCTTCCTCTGTTCCTTTTTTCCTTTCATTAATTAAAAAAAAAAAAAAAAGCCAGTGATAGTCAATCTCACGCTGTAAAATAGCTCGTTTTATAAAGTAAGGAATCCTCGTTGTGGGGGGAGGTCGGGATGTGCGCCTGTGCTGTAGGTAGATATTTAGTGATTAAAGGGAGGGACATCTTGGAAGGACCTGGAATGTCAGGAAGTAAAGTTTGCATTTTTAGTTCCAATACGTCGTGACTGGAACACGACTTCAGTCGAGGGCTTCACTGCATTCCTCTCCTTAGTAAGAAATGCTCCCGTCCAACGGTTCAGCTCACCAGCGTGGCCGGATCCGGCTGCCTGTGGACGAGGCACCCAGGAAGCCTTCCGAAGTACAAACTGCTGAGCTCCACGCCTGCCCAGGTCTGGGCTCAGTGGGTAGCAGGTGTGGCCTCGGCACTGTATTTAGAAAACCACTCTAGGTAATGAGAATTGAAAGCCAGACTGGGGCATCGCTGAAGAGTATTCAAATAACCCAATCCCCAGGAATAAATACAAGTTGACTCAGAGTGTCGTGTATTATTTCATCTGTAGTTATTTTGGAAAGCTAAGTGTTTTGGGCTTTGTAGCATTATTTCCTTCACAAGTCTTAATTTTAGCTTTGGTCTTAAATTTACAGTCTGCTTTTGGAGCAGGAGACTTCAAACTTATTAGAAACAGAAGTCAGCACAAATAAGCAGGAGGGAAGAATATTGCTCACTATAGGGCTATCAGGCACAGTGGACCCAGTCCCGTTTTCTGAGTTACCGCCGGAGCTGTCCGTATCCCACCGTACTTGCTGATCTGCCCCACCAGGCTACGAACTACACACTTTTGGACACAGCCTGATTTCTGAATGATCTGTTTTTATGTTGTCAAGAAATCACCAGCTTAATACTTAGTCTCAACTCTGTACTTTTCACATTGAATTTCACACTCATCTAAAAATTATTTCCTAGCAATACTTTAAAACAACCTTTCAAGCAATAATTTAAGCCATGGTATGAGGCTGTATGAAACCTGTACTTCTGTGCACTTCGTGGAACCTTTAGGGAAATAGAGGCATATTTTATACAAGCAATAATAGAGCGGGTGTGGACTTCCAAAAGATATTCGCAACTCGAGCAAAATGAGCGGCAGCAAGCGAAAACTTGGATAAAAGTTACCTGCGCAAACAACATGGGTCATGCATCTCAGAAGCTACTCATTTGGACACTGCTATGAAGTCACAGACTCCCACCACGCTCTTTCTGTTGTATAATTTGAAAAATACCTATCATAATATGATTTCTATTCCTCTGTGAAGAGATCTGTGTATGTAATGTTGCCCAGGCTTTGGGATCTTTGTAGAATTTAACAGTGAGGAGTAGTTAAGGATGGATCCATGAGTGAAGGTACAGCATAGGTCGGATGAGGTGACTGAGAATGTAGCTTTGCAGAAATATGGATGGATCTTGGGACAAGTTAATTCAACTCTTGGTAAGGTCTTAGAAGATGAAAGAGTAAAGATAAAAAGTGCTCATTGCTACTGTTTTCTATGATGGCAAATACTTGGGAGGTAGAATAGTATTTTGGCTCCTGAATATGATTGGTTGGATGTCATCTGAGGTATAATTAATGCACATCTGAAAATGATTCTGTAGCCATATTGAAAATAATCTGCCCTTCTCAACTCTTTCGATGAAAGTACTAAAGCTTCTACATTTCAAAACGAGTAATTCACATTTTTAGTCTCGAAATGTAATTTTAAACATATGTGGAATAGTCCATAATAATCAGTCCTCTAATAGTCAAATTCCTCCTCTATCATTTAGCATAACGTACTAGGATGGACAGCTCAAGGCAGGTGGTAAACTCATGTTCTGGTGAGGAACTTCTAAACACCAGGTTGTTATTTAGCAAAGTCATATAAAACTTAGGACCCCCCCCATTCCTAAACCTCTGAATCGGCTTACCGCCCCTATTACTGCCTCCCCTCACCGGAAAAACTCTCTTCTAGTCGTGAATCTGAATACAGTTGCATTTGTATTTGCTGCTACATTACCTTCCTGTTAACCACTGCAAAACTTAAGGTAGCATCCTTTTGCTCGCACTTTAGAAATTCCCCCTGTAAAAATCCAACAGGATCGTTGATTCCCCGAGAAAGTTTTTTTGATAATTATCTTTTTTGCATATCATTGGAAGCTTAATTCTTAATAAACATACTTTTCATTGTTAATAAACAGAAAATACTTAATTTGAACCTATTATAGTGACTCTTTGATGCACAATTTAAACATAAAGGAATCAGTTAATATTCAGCCTTCTTCTGTGGCCTTTTCACTATCTGGAGATAAAGAGAGGATTCTCCTAAATATATTTTTACTGTGGTCTATTAAATGTAATTAAATATGAGGACCGTAATGCATTAATTGGGGTAATACCAGAAATGTACAAAATTGCTTTACACCACCCCACTTTTTAAAGACGAGCCTCCTCTTTTTCTACCTAGCAGATGCACATCAGACCCGGGACCAGGGACAGATGGAGATGGTGGGGGTGGGCAAGAGCTTTAGCAGAGACTGAGCAAAAAGATTTGATTTTTTTCTGCAGGAAGGTATAGATGCTCTTAAAGGAGAGGCAGTTTCCACAGTGGACTTAATGAAAGCCAGATGACTTATTTGACCACTGGTCATTCTCATGTTAAAGAGACAAGAGGAAAATAAACTCCTTCACAAGCCATTTTCAGTTTCCTTGGGAGGTAGCGTCAAGCCCGTCAGCAGCAGTGGAGATCAGGGTTTGACCTCAAGGAGCTACAAAAAGAAACTCTCGAAGGCGGCCAAGAGAACCAGCCTCGGTTACCGCGGTGAAGGTCAATGGAGGTGTCAGAACGTCTGGCCTGCAGGAACAAAGGAGGCCAAACAGCAGCTCTGCCATGTGTCGCAGAAGAGCGTGCTAAGATTAGCTCCTAGAACCGACTACCAGCGTGCAAGTGCATATTCAAACATTTCCCCCCATTTTAACGCGCCCGGCCGAGCTAACGCTCAGTGAGAATACGGTTTGATCTCACACACCCTTTCTCTGAGTGTGTTCTGACATTCTAGAAGTGATATCTTTCCCTCATTGGGAAATTTCATCCCAAAGAATGGAAAATACCCTGAGTTCTAAAATCAGTAAAATCATTTTCGGAGCTAGACTCTATTCCATAGTCTTCTTCACATGGTCCTCAAGGGGGGCTTGGGCTGCTGGCAGGACAAGGGTTGGGCTTTAGATAGAAGCCCTTCTGACCCCGAGCCCACCCAGCTCCTGAGGGCTGGGGCTGGGGAGTGTCACCCAGCATTGATGGTGCTCTGCGGGAGAGAAGGGGTATTCCCTGGCTTGGGAGATTAGAAGTGGTTAGGTGGCCTCTTACCCTCATCGGAAGATGTTTCCCTTTTATGTAACGGGTTAATTCAGGCAGAGATTGTATGGAACAGAAAAAAATTTTAAGGGGAGAAACAAATCTGAATCACTTTTAGTTGGAATTATCAGCTAGAAAAAGGATTTAGGACAAAGATTTCTGTCTGGAAAGAGTCAACTTACATCCCAAAGTCACAACGCTAGACCCCTTTGAAGGCTTTCTAAATGTATCCATTTCTTAAGCACTGAGAAAGAAAAATACTTTTTTTGATGGATTAAGTTCCTATCCCCTGGAAATAACGCATAATCACAAAATGCATTTGAATCATCTTTTTCTCTATGTTTTCCATTTGTGGAATAGATACATAGGATGTCACAAAAACAGACTTAAAAATTGTGGCATTAAGCCATGGTGTGCAAATTTGGCAACATTTTTTTACTTAAAATACTAAGCTGTTTTTAATGACATGAGGGATAAGAGTAACAGTCAAATAATACTGGATTAAGACCCGTTCACACTGAGATTTTTCATATCCACATTCCTATTATTCTCAGAATAAAATCGAAGTTAGAGCTCATTGATATTCAAGTCATTTGAACAGTAAATATACATATTCTGCATCATCTCTGACTAACAAGAATCTATATACATTCCCGAACCCAGCGAAACATCAAATCCTAGAACAACTCTGCTTTTATGGTCTCTCCTTTACGCTCAGTGTTGCTAACTTTCAAGGCCAAAAGAGAAACAGCTTTCTTCTGAGGCTCGGGCTGGTGGGATCAAATCTGGATCTATAGGATATTTCTGTAGAGCCGCTTGAAACATTTCTGTTTGCTTGTTTTCATTCAAATCTCCATGAAGTGAAGCAAAATACTAGCGTGGCCAGAGAGTTGATCAACAACGTGAAACCCCCCCTTCCAACTTTGATTGGTATAAATTACCATGTTGAAATGAAAGTCAAAGTGTGCCTTGGTGTCTCAGATGAATTGTTTGAGTCTGTTTCAGCTGTGTCATAGGGCGCTCGTAACGTCCATCCCTTTCTTTGTTACGCCACTCGGTGACCTGCGGTAATGGGTACCATCGCCTTTTCTGTTGATCCTTCAAAACACTTCACTCCCTATCTAAAAAGAATTCTCCTGCTAACACGCAGACGTCATACCTGACTACAGGACGTGCCCTGTTTCATGAGATCCATGAAATACTTCCGGCGGGCTTCAGCCGGACTGCCGGAGGAAGGACAGCAACAGGGAAGATGAAGAGAGAGAAAAATCCAGTTTTGCCTACATTACAATTATGTCTCTAGCTAGCCCAACCCCATTAACCCGGAAGAAAGCTTAAAAAGGGGGGGGGGGTTCATTATAGATTTTTAAATAGAGTTTTCACTATTTTTAAATAGAGTTTTAAATAGAGTTTTCACACTTTCACACTTCACAGAATGTCAAAGTTCATCACGTCAAAACTTTGATTAAGAAGAAACTTTAAAAACTTGCTCATCAGAATGAATCTTTTTTAAAGTCTGAGAACTTCTTGCCTTATAGATTCTGCCCCTCCATCCCCCGCCCCAGCTCCGTGCGGCGTTAGTCCTCTGCTGGGAAAATGTGGTCCTGTGCCTTCCGTCGGCATTTGCCGTATGTGCTCACTAAACAGCATTACAGTCTTTAGGATAATGAGAAACAGCGAAAGGGTCCGGGTCTCAAGTGTGGCTGTAACTTGAGCAGCGGCAGAATTGGCGGCTGTGTCGGAGGAAGGCTCTTGGCAAGCCCGAAAGGCGCAGCCTCTGTGTCCAGGAAGCGCACCCGGCCCCCGAAGGTGGCCAGCATCCGCTGCTTCTCTTGTTTTCCTCTCCTTCCCCTCCCGCCCCCCCTTTCTTCTTGCCTTCCTACCTTCCTTCCTTCTTTTCTTATGAAAGATGTGAAAATCGTGCATGTTTCACTCTTTGGGCTGGGGCTTCTCTTTCCCGCCTGCATCTCACTGGGCACAGGGTGGCTGCAGGAGGTGAGGGAACGAAGGCGCAACTAGAGATCATTTGGGATGGAAATGACTGAGTCTCGGAGACCTTGGCTTGACCTCCCTCAAAACAGGAGATTAAAATACTTCCCTGTTTGTTCTTTTACACTGAACCCAAACATTTCAAGAAGCATCCTGGTCAACCTTTTGGACAACGTCCTATTTTTGCCCCTACAGAGATCTTCATTTAGCAAAATCCTCTTATTTTCAAATAGTAAATTTTCACTTGGGGACCACACTGCTCATCACTGAAATAGGAAAGACGCTTCTTCCACTTGTAAGAGATTGTTTTTTAAAAACGACTTTCCAGTAAGGCCAGTACACCCAGTGCTTGTTGGTTTTACTGGCTCTTTATCAAGAGATGACCGTTATACTGTCTTGCTTCCTGTGCACCCCTCTGTAACTCGGCTTGGCATAGCATGGGGTTTGAGGTCCTTCTGAGGGTCTGAAAACATTTGCCATCAATTTTGTGAGTCTACTGTATTGAAAAAGCAATATACAATGTATTCTGTGTTTCTTAGCTCTCCGCCTTTGAGATCCTAGTGTGCATTCAGATACCCGTTTATAACCACAATTTCTACTTACGCACCAGAATTAACTAATTACCATGCTCTTAAATACAGAAAGACACAGGTTGGATCCTTTACAAGTCCCAATTCAAAGCCATTTTTTTTTTTTCAGGGAAAATTCAATCATTTCTAGCAAAGTGTTTTATTCTTAAGGGGAAAGAAATGAATTATTTAAAAGAATGAAAATGAGGAAGATATTATGCCTTTTCATTTTAGGTGTCCTCAACACTAGAATAATTTGAGCAAGTATTGAATAAGATTTAAAGAACCTTTAATCCCTCAACTGAAAATATTTTCATTTTTTGTTAGTGTATTAATAATACAGTCAAGCTCTTTATCAAGTAGTCTCCATGATTTAAGTTTGTGTTCATTAAGAGAAAATTATAAGAAATAATACAGCTTTTGTACTTTTGTATTTTTCTGGAAAGATAAGCTTCTGTGAGTCAAATATCTTTGAATTTTGGTTCTCACTTCTCATTTAGACTTTTTTTTTTTTTAATACATCTCAAGGGTCTTCTACTCTAACAGATTGGGTAGTCAGTACAGGGAAGGGATATGACAACTTCAGAAAAATTAAAAACTTGAAAAGGGTAAATTTCAATGTCAGTTGACATTTATTTATTTCACACTAACTTATTGTGAAATTGTGAAGAAAGAGACAGCTACCATATAAATTGACACTTACAAGAATACAAAGTACTTTCTTCCTGTGATCTCCAGTGTTAAAGAAAGGCTGTGTCTTGAGATAATACACAATATTAATACTTATTTGCCTTCAATGCCTTTACCGTTTTTATTTCTTGATGGAAATATGTTAAATAATCACCATAGAAATAGAATAAATGCGGTTAAAGAAAACAGGAGAAATTAAGATCAAGTGTGAACAGCCATGACCCACAGTCCTATTTTCTCCATTTTGTTCTTCCTGCTGAACTGGCATCTAAGGCCCAGGTTGGCAGAGTTTACAAGCTACTAATCACTGTCTCCTTTAAGAATTTGGAGATAAGGATGAATTATTCCAACTATGTGGATATTAATTCAGCTATCCTGGCAGGTTTTGACTACCATGAAAATCAGGTTGGGTTCAAATTTGAAAAATGGACCATGGAGAGAAAGACTGATGAATAAACAACTCTTCCCTTACTTTAAAAAAACAAAAAAATCTTCCTGGGAGTTTGGCCTTGGAAAAACTCTGACATTTTCTAACATCTGCGTGCAACTCCATTATAACTTCGGTAATCAAGTCACAGAACTGTCTCATCATGCTTTTGAAATGTACCGATTAAGTGCATTCCAGAAATAACACATATCATTCTTCATTTCAAAATCAACCTACCTGAATTCTGACTCCTAGACTGTGAGTAACCATTTTACAAAACCAAAGGTTCTCATTTCCCAAAACTGTACTTTAGATAAAAAATTTAAAAAAAAAACACCAAAAAACAAAAATCTTGCCTGTTCATTTCAGTGTATAAGATGAATAGCCAGTGCATTTCCATCAAACATTCTGGCTCTATATGGTCAACGGTAGGCTTCCCTGCTCAATACAAACACATAGTTAGAATGTGCTAGGCCTTCATTTGCTTCCGCTGCATGGGTACGTTTTATGTAATGCGATACCTGAACTATTTTATAATCCTTTGGCCAATTCATTTGCTGTAATTTCATGAATCTAAATTTTTGGTTTGGCTTGCAGTATAAATACTATTGTACATGTGCTATTTTGCTATCAGAGTATACTTTGTGAGTCATTTCTTTTAAAAACCTAGTTATCACAAACTTGAATTACAAGGTCATTAACAATATCAGGTAAATATACTAATATATCTGTAAGGCATGGTTAAATTGCATATATTTTGAAATGTCAAGCTATTTTTTTTAATGATGAATGCATCTCTAAAACCTGTACCATTCATTACAAAGTTTCATTTGTTGTTTCATAGTATATTTTAAAATATTTTCCCTTATCTAGCAGTACAGGTTTAGAGGACCTTTTTCTGAATGAAATGATAAAATACACCTCATTTCACTAGAATTTTAAGAATACTAGTACGTGTAAAAGTATATAAGGCACTTTCAGGATTATAAACAGCCACTGTATCTTCTTTAGTTTCATGTAACACCATTTTTTATTCATGTGATTATTTTTACTTGTGATTATTCTTAATCGTGCACAGTGTAAGTGGCATGTTTCATTACGAAAAATGTCTTTGTATTTACAGTCTGCAGAATATGGTAAATCTGTATATGAAAAATGATGGATGAAAGCCTGGGATTCTTATACAACAAAGTGGAAATGACAGTTCTGTGTTATAGTTACACAATTCATTGCAAAACAAAGTCATGCATTTATTTCCTTTCTAAGTCCAAACTGTCACTTATAAAATATTTAAATCAATAAATGATACCAAAAAAGAGGAGTCTGCAGATTCTTTCTAGCATATTCTTTCATGCCCTGAGTGATAATGACTAAAAATATGAGTAAAGAGTAAATGAATGAATGTTTTCAATGAGTTATCATTATGGTTGTAGATGATGTCTATGACACAACTATTTATTTTTACAATATAAAATCTCTTAATTCTCTTATAAAACCAAATGGTACAGGTCACCATTTCTGTACTTTTAGGCACCCTGAATATCTATCACACAGAAAAGGCATGATTCACTTGTCTTACGGTCAGTTTGCTTTCTGGAAAGGACAGAGAAATGGGATCATTTTATTGTCATTATTAAATGTCAACTCAACACCCACTGGGTGGGTGCCTCATCCAACAGTTAGATTAGATGCTGCATGGAACTAAAAGAAGACCATTTAAATCCCATGTTCCTGCATTTCTTCAGTGAATAGATACAAAATCAAGTTATCTTTGTTACTGTATTGCCCTCTCCCCCATAACCATGAGGTCTCAACTCTACAAATCTATTTCTGGCAGTTCCCAAGGAGGGTGTCCATCCTTTGTCCACAAACAGAGCTGTGCTCACTTTCTGCTCTTGTGTTCTGATAGACATCTGCTGTTTTGAGGTCATGCCATTGAGAGTTACTTTTCTATCCCTGTGACACTGAGGCAGAAAAAAACAGAGAAAGTATGTGCACATACAAACACGTGCACACACATGCGTAATTCCAATGAAAACTTCCTCAGGAAATAGTAAAAATTTACCGGATGTGCAGCAGCACCAGAAGTCCTTGCTCTGGTTATACCTGATGGGCCATGGGCAGCTGTCCATCGTTGACTATGTCTCCCTATTTAAAACAGAGCTGGGATCTTTCAGAAACCATGTCTATGATACTAACTGTGAGGCTGTTTTGGTTCTCTAATTCTCAGGGACAGAGACATTCTGAACAAGTTAATGATTAGTATCTACCAACAACCCTCCCCCCAAATAAAGCACCTGACCAGACCATAGATCCCCACAGGGTTCCCACATTCCCGTTGAAAGGCCTCTCCTAATCAGGAAGGGATGCCATTGCAGAGACCAGCATGACTATCTCTTTCAAGACAAGGTAAACCTCTTTTTAGTTCTTGAATTTCTTTATTTTCACCTGTAACTTATCTGATGCCCTGACTTCAAAGAAGGCATTGGCTTCCATTTTGTAAATATTCTTTGACGGTGGATCCCTGACTGATAAGACCTTCGTCTCTCCATGCAGAATGGTTGAGGGGCCAACTCAAAATCACATCCAAAGGAATGGGGAACAATCTGTTGACTTCAAGTCAACTGAGTGCAGACCTCTTTTGACAGCATTAGTGAGGGATTTGGGGCTCCGCAGTTTCAGTATTCCTCCTTGGGTTTGTTGTTGCTGGAATGAGAAGTGAAATACTCAAGACTTGAGCAATTACTCTTGTTCCAAAGGCTCAAGTTATGATATTGACTGTCTTTAAATGATAATACCCAAGACTGACTGACTTACTTACGAACCAAGTAAGTGTTGGTTCGGAGGAATTAACTGGGAGTAATCATCAGAGTATAGTTGCCCCTCAGTGCTTAGACATACCGTATCTCATTTCTATCTACCACGTAACCAAATTGAAATATACTGTATTATTCTACATATCACCTATGTTCGTAGTGCATTTGTGCTGGATAAATGCCAAAATCTCGCTCTTCAATTATATGAACTGCGCCACAGAATAAACCAGCCAACTTCAAGAAGAAAGGGGATGACTAAGCCTTGCTGTGTGCATGAGCTGATTCATCTGAAGAAACAGATTCACGGACAGAAGAGAATGAGCCGGTGAAGATGTGCTCGGAGGGGAAAGACCGGGGAATGCTGGAAAATGAGAAACAAGAGGTTGTCCGCTCCCCAGTTTTCCGGCTCCAGGGAGTAAGTGGGAGCCCTTCCAGGAACAAGTTTTCAAAAACCAGAGGCGAAGGAGCTGTTCTGCTCCGGACCCATGAGGGACCTGGACTGCAAGGAATGCGACTTCAAGGTCCAAGTGATGAAGTGGATGGAGCTGGGGGGAGGGACATCCTCCCCACTTTACCTACAAAGACCTTTTCGATAGTATCAGAAAGGATTTAAATAAAAAATGTCACCGAGTTTGTAGAGAGGAATTTACGGAAGATACATCTGCGGCATGGTTCCACAGCACACGTAACATGGGTTTGCGGTCACCAAGCCCTGAAGAATCTGCCTTATTGCTTCCTCCTCCATCCCAACCAGAGCATCTCTGTTCTTGCCCTACAGCTTCAGAATGTGCCGTCACCGCTGATCTAGACCGATCCTTCCCACGCACTGGTCCTCACGCAGCACTCGTCTCTAAGAACTTTTCTTTGTTCATGAAAAAAAGAGGGGGGAGCAAGAGAGAAACGGGAAACTTTTCTTGAGGCTAAATCCATTTAATTTGAAATTTTTTCCTATGTGGAGATTAACGGAAAAGCTAATGCAGCTGTCTTGAGGGCTATGGTTGACCATACGCAGTTTTGTGGGCTTCCCTGGTTGGTTGGTTTTGACTTTTCAGGAATACTTGCCTTTTGCCCTGACCTGCCTGCAGAGTGTGTATTTGTAAGGAACAGCTTTCTGATCAGCTCTCACCCAGCAGGGAAACGGTGGAGAAGATTCCGGGGTATTTAGTCTCCTGATGGACTGGCAAGGATATGCAGCCTCCTGCGCCCCCGGTACACCCCGGTGTAGCCAATTCAATGCACTCGAGACACGTGCATTTGTATTTTGAAAGTAGGAATCAACTGCACAGGCGAGATGCTGGGTGGAGACTAACCTTTCCAGATGAAGGACAGTTTCCAATGTCCTTTGTTTGATTTTTTAAAAAAGATTTTCTTTATTTGACAGAGAAAGAGAGACAGCGAGAGAGGGAACACAAGCAGGGGCAGAGGGAGAGGGAGAAGCAGGGAGCTTGACGCGGGACTCGATCCCAGGGCCCTGAGATCATGACCCGAGCAGAAGGCAGACGCTTAACCCACTGAGCCACCCAGGCGCCCCTCCGATGTCCTTTACATCACACCATGTAGGCAGGCTCTGCTCTGTGAGCGCACAGGGTCCCCTCTGTGAGGGCACAGGCTATACTGGGCGGCTTACCCACTGCTAAATCACACCACTTTTAAATTACTAACTGCACTGAGGGCAGAGGCTTGGGACAGAACCTACCATGTGAAGGGATATTAAAATCTTAATCAAAACAGATTTTTTAAAAGGTTCTCTTCCTTCCTTCGGCTCGCCATCTTTCGGCTGGAAGAAGGCTGGCACACTGTCTCTGGGAGGAGGTTCATGTTCAAGGGGACACTGAGCTTGTGGAAACAGCTGTCCCTGTACGGCCAGAGGGCTGAGTTTTCTCAGGATCACAGGGGAAGCACTTCATCATCAAGATGCCTTCTTAAGATAATGTCACTCTGAGCTTATTAGTGCTAATGTGAGAGAGTGAGAAGTGACTGAAAGGCTTAATATTAACACTTTCTAATATAGAACAAGCTTCTCAGCCCGTGAGATGAAGTGAAATCTTCAACAAGCCTCTGCTGTTCTCCTTGCTTCTGCACAGTTAGGACTCGAGATGGGAAGTACTTAACTGGCAGCAACTCCAGCCCCCAGCTCTGGCCAGGATGACCCAACCCCGCCGGGCCTCTTCCCAGCAGCCCCAGACGCAGCAGCCTCCAGCAGAAGCCAACAAACCCCAACCTCACTGGTCCATTCCTGTGTATCTGCATACTTGGGAGCCCCCTCGCCACCCACTGGAGTAAATTCCCTTCTATAGTTTCCCAGATGAACAAGGGCTACAGCTATTAGCAAATCTGGACCATGTGCTGGGTCCCATTGTGTATTCTTTCATTTACTTATTTCACAACAACCTTACCAGGTGAGCTTTAGTGTCAAAACACAGACAGAGAGAAAGACAATGGGCAACACTTCCAAAATCACTTGCTGAATTATCCAGCTAACCATGATTTAGTGCCCTTCCCTGTACCTGTCCAGCACTCCCGGAGGGACGCTGTTTTTCCTTTTTACATCTTTCTTCATCTTAAGATCAGCTTCAGTTTTCCTCCCCTGACATTCCAGAGCCTCCATCCCAGCACCTGAATGTCGTCTGCTGATGTTTCATCATCCCCGGGCTCTTCATTTACTCATCGACTAGTTACTGAACATAAACTTTGGGCCTGAAACCGCACTTGGTTCTGGGACCATTGTGAGTAAGCAAACGATACATGTCTTGTCTCATGAAGAAGCTGAGTAAATGGTGGAGGAGACAAAGATTCATCAGAATTCCATAGTGATTCATAATTAAAAATTGCAAATAACGTGGAGCAGAAAACTTAGAAAGGGCTGTCCAGCTTATAATAGAGATGGAGACCTACATCACTGAGGATGTAAATTTTGAGCTGAGAATGGACAGGTGAGTCGGAATGCTATAGAAAATATTAGGAGATTTCTAGCCCTGGGATAGAGGAGAAAACTGGAAAGCACTCTTCTTTAAAAACAAAACAAAACAAAAAACCAAACAAACTAGAAATGAGGGATAAAGTGGATAGCTTGTATAAGAAAGAAGATGAAGTAAAATCCCAAAGTAAAAACACCATGTGTTTTTTACACAGCAGGAGGTCCAGGGGTGGGTGGGGCGGAGGGTGGGGGGCACTGGAAGGGAAGGGGGAGGGGGAGGGGACCCTTGGAGATGCTCACTAAACTAAAGACTTTAATACCCAGCAGGCATGAGGATAAGCCACAGGGAAATGGATACCCTCCGGATAAAGCCAGAACTCACATGGGAGCACACTACCAATAAAAAGTGAACCAGGACAAAAAAGAATCCACCCGCGGCTGGATAATTGCACGGAGGAAGTTTTTCTGTCTCAGTATTGCTCTGGTGGGACAAGCATTAAAGTTTCCTTTAAGAATTGATAACCAGAGGCCACAGTTAGTGTTTTTAAATTCTTTTTTAAATTTAAGAATTGTATGTTTTAAACATTGAACTACTGTAAAAAGTTTCCTTTCCTGGTGACATCCCTCGTGCTTCCCTCAAGAGAAAACGCAAAACATCTCTGGAGTAACAGTATTTCAACCCAGGGTAAGGTAATGCTCTCCTAAACAAAGCTTTCGCAAACCTCGCTCCCAATCTAAAGTCTTAAAACAGAGAGGAAGGGGGACACTGCCACCAGGAAGAAACAAAGCCAGACCAGAAGGGGAAAACATGGAGGGAGAGGGCTTCTAGGTCTCAGTAAACAGAACAGAATCATCTTACACAAGCACAGAACTTAAAAGCAACTTGAGGGAAAAAGGCAGATGTCCCACAAGGAAATAAGAATTAGACAAATGGTGTGTTTCTCAGTAGCTACGACATAAGCCAGAAAGAGGTGGGCACGTTTCCATGTGCTGAGAGAAAAAGATTGTTAATTTAGAATTCAGGCAGAATAAAGACATTTTTACATAAAGATGAACCCATTAGAAGAGCTTAATAATATACTTCTGGAAAAAAGGAAAGGATCTCAGAGAAACTTTCTGAGATGTCAGAAGAATAAGCAGCAAACATACCAGCGTGTCTGTTGGTGAATCCAAAGAGGCACGGACCATATAAATAAATAATAACCATAATGCCAATTAAAGAGATTTTTAAAAGTCGAGGTGGAATTCATACAATAAGTAATGACAGGGGAGGTGGGAGTAAATGATCGGAGTAAAGGACGTGAAGGTCTTAAGACGGTGAGAAGAGGATGCGAGTGTTAGCACTGGATTTTCTACAGCAGTTACGTCTGTCCGAATTGAAGAATAAACTTGGAAGAAACAGAAATGAGTTGTAAGCCTGCCAAGTATATCAGGAGGAAAGAGGGGAGAAAGAATGAAAATTTGGTTAATAAAAAGAAAAGATGAAAAAGCCTGGTCGAGACAAGGTACAGAGTAGGATGTACCTAAATCAAATCTAAGACTAAGGGCAGCCATGTGCCTGTGTCACCAGTTTGCATAATGAGACCTTTTACCCTAGATACTGAAGAAAAATGTTGAATTTGTTCAGTTTCTAGAAACACAGCACTTTGTGTACCTGGGCCCTTCTGTGGAAAACTAAAATAAATAATCTGATATATATCAGTATCATGCATATGTAAATATATATGTCACATGTATATGGGGACAGGATCATATTCTTAAATACAGCCAACTTTCCTTTTCAACACATCACTCCGCCCATGAAAGTGGACATTTGGGAGTTGAGGACTTGTAACATCAGAAAACAGAAGATGAATCCATGTTTTACTGTGTCAACTCAAAGGCACAGAGCCATACCGTTAATGTAAGGGTGAACTAATGCATGATTTCCTCCCCGACCCTATCCCACCAACCAGAAAACAGCAAACACGTTCATCACTCTCATTCACTACTGTTGAGTGGAGGAGGAAATACAAATCTCCTTGAGCACTTAAAGCCGTATTATGATTCATACACAGGTGTGTAAGCCAAAGTGACACTACCTGAGTTGGCTAAGTAACCTCAAACCAAGAGTTATTATTTTTTCCCAAACCAAGGATTATTTTGAGTCATTTGAGGCTGGTTCTTCCAAGCACCTGAGAAGCAGATAGAAACATTTTCTACAGGAACTAATCTTTGCCCTGGCCATAAAAACTTTTGCTCAGGTAAGTTTCAAGGAAAGTAGTATCTCATGGATAAAAATAACCAAATGCACAAGGAAATAAAGGCACTATTATGAGAAAGTGGCAGCAGAAAAAAGTGGCAAAGCCGATACTGTGAAACCTTTGGATGATGGAATTAATGCCAAAAAATATAACATGAGTATATTTAATATGTTTCAAGAAATTGAAAGCTTTACAGGAAGAACAAACAGCAAACAAAATTTAAACAAAACTAAGAAAAATTTATAGAAATGCATCATATAATAATGTAACTTAAATCTCAATCTTTGGTCTAACAGCAGAACGGACACATTTAACAAAGAATAGTGAAGGGGAAAATAAAGAGATTAAGGGAAGACAGACCAGAAAAACAAAGAAACAGAAATATAAAATGGAGACCAGGTGCAGGGAGGACAGAGTTAGAAGCATTAACACGTCTTAACCGGAACAGCACCCGGGGGGAGGGGGCAGAAGTACGACATCAACACAGAATGACTCAGACTTCTCAGAACAAGGAGAAGCTGAACAACACCAAGAAGGAACGAGTAAGAAGAAATGTAGAACTAGACAGAACTTTGGATACAATGATTTTTTTTAGATTTTTTAAATTTATTTTCAGCATAACAGTATTCATTGTTTTTGCACCACACCCAGTGCCCCATGCAATCCGTGCCCTCCCTAATACCCACCACCTGGTTCCCCCAACCTCCCACCCCCCGCCCCTTCAAAACCCTCAGATTGTTTTTCAGAGTCCACAGTCTCTCATGGTTCGCCTCCCCTTCCAATTTCCCCCAACTCCCTTCTCCTAACTCCCCATGTCCTCCATGCTATTTGTTATGCTCCACAAATCAGTGAAACCATATGACAATTGACTCTCTCTGCTTGACTTATTTCACTCAGTGAGAAAAGAAAAAGAGGTTGCCTACCAAGGAGTGAAAAGTAGACAACAATGGAAGTCACAAGACAATGGATGGTTTCCACTATAGGCAGACAGAGGACAAATGTCAGTCTACTGAGAATTCCATTCAACACTAAGTTTTCTCAAGAACAAATGCAAAAAGAACCTTTTTATAAGGCAAGAGAAAATGGACCAAGTTTGTCTCTGGCAGAAATGTATTAAGAAAAATACCGAAGGATGTTCTCCAAGTAAGAGGAAAATAAACCCAGAAAAAAAAAATCTGAGATGCCACAATAAATTAAAAATAAATAAGGTGAGAAACTTGGCTAAATAAAAACAAACATTTGCCATGTAAAGCTATTATAACAGCATTTTGAGGTGGTAAAACCAAAATACCAGACAACAATGGCATATAGGTTGGGACAGGTTGATCAGAGAGAAAATATAGAGGATATTTATATATCTAATATTCTAACATTAGATCCTTGTGTTATTTGCTAGAGTCTAAATGAAGGCATTGATTAACCTGAGATTTGGGGAAGTTACGTCTTATCTCTAAATTTATAGAATAACATTAAAATAATAAGACAAGCTTATAAAATAACCAAATCAGCAAATCAAAAATAAAATGAAAAAAATAAAAGTCAATCAAGGCAAGAAAATAAAGAAAAAGAAATAGAAAATGCCAGGCAAAGAAAGCACAAAATAATATTAGAAATAAATCTAAATGCACCAGTAATTGTAATAAAGTAAAGTAATTAAAATAAAAAACTCTCAGGACTGGGAAAAAGTGCATCTGTAAATTATTTACATAAAATATGTTTACAACAGGGGCACCTGGGTGGCTCAGTGGGTTAAGCCTCTGCCTTCAGCTCAGGTCATGATCCCAGGGTCCTGCGGGTCCTGGGATCGAGCCCTGCATCGGGCTCACTGCTCACCAGGGAGCCTGCTTCTCCCTCTCTCTCTCGGCCTGCCTCCCTATTTGTGATCTCTGTCAAATAAATAAATAAAATCTTTTTTTTTTAAAGTGATTTTCATAATCATAAAATGTTTATTCTTCTCAAGACAGTAAAATGATAAACTGGCACTTTGTAAAAAATAAAGATATTACATATGCTAAAAAGAAATAGGATTATAATTATATATAAAAGAACAGACATATACATTCCAGTAAAAATTGGAAGAACTAAGAATTAAAATGAGAAAATCAACAATTATAGTGAAAGATTTTTTTTTTTTACACTGCTCAGTAACTGATGGATCAAGCAGATAAAACATCCTCAGGGACATGGAACATTTAAATAAAACACAACACCACTTATGGAACACTTTACCTAATTGCTATAAAATAGTATTCTTTTTCCAGTGCATAAAATAGGTTTGAAATTATACCACACTGGGCCACAGGATGTCTCAACAAATGCCAAAGGAATAATTTTCAGTTTTAAATGTGAGTCCAAGTCCCTTAACGTTTGCTCTTTGACCTATAAATCATTGAATTTTGTAATTTCAAAACTATAAAACTTTTCCACTGATCCTGTAATATTCATGTTGAAAATTTAACTCAGACTTCATATCATACACAACATATATCCCAGGTGGTTTAAAGATTCAAATGTACAAGGAAAAACTATAAAACTTTTAGAGTAAAATAGAACAGAAAATGTGTATGATCTTAGGTCAGCGAAGGATTTCTTAATGAGACACGAAAAGTGTCACAGAGAAAAATACAGGTACATTCATCTGCATGAAATTCTGTTCATTTTAAGAATCACAAACTGGAAAATCAAGGTCAAATTGGAAGAGTCCATTTTCATTGCATATAATCAACAGAACATTTATAACTAACATATATTAAAGAACTCCAACACATAAGAGAACAGTAAATAAACAAAAGGGAAAGGAATTTCACAAAAGAGAGTACAACTGACTCAAATATAGGAATATATATAGGAAGAGTGTTAAATCTCATGAATAGAGATACATAAATCAAAACTACCATGTGATCTTCCATCCTTCTGAGTGGCACAATTTACAAGTCAAACATTATCAAGTGATGGCTAGAACATGTGGGAGAATAGAAATGTTCATCCACTTCTGATGGGAATGTAAAACAGTAAAACTATTTTGAAAACCAGTTTGAATCACTAATTCAGTTGAAAATGCACAATAAATCTATAACCTCAGACTTATTAATTTCACTATTGTGTGTATACCTTAGAGAATTTTTTTCCCACATGCACTACCAGTCAGGGTCAAGAATATTTACAGAAGCCTTGTTTAAAGGAAAAAAAACAAAACAAAACAAAACTCTAACTATCCAAATGCCCATCGACAATGTAAAAACTGAGTCTCTTGTGATATATTCTTAAAATTATCTACAACAAAGTATGTAAAGTTAATGAAATTGGTTCAACACTGACGCATCTCTAAAACCTAATGTTGACCAAAATAAACATGTCTCCAAAAATTCATATAATATGATTTTAGTTCCAAAAAGCTCAAAGGAGATAAATCTAAAAACGTACTGTTTGGGGATATACAAGTATGTGGTTGGGTTTTGAAACTACCAAGGAAAAGCAGATTAAGATAATGAAGATATCCCATTTCAAATCCAGATGTTGGCAAAAATTACAAAGTGTCAAAACCACGATTTGGCAAGGATATAAAGCCAAGTTAAAGTTTCAGATGCCCACATCCCCAAATCCAGCAATTCCAAACCTAGGTTCATATCCAGGGGAAAATTCATGCATATGAGCACAAGAAGACACGTACAAAAATAAAGGATGATAAAGTTATATTAGTATCATTCTAAGTAGCTAGAACTGGAATTTTAAGAATCAACAAGGTTACGTCTCAAATTCGCCACAGTGACTACCTCTGATGACTGATGGTCTAGTACAGATGCCCTTACAGATGCCCACTTTATCTGTGTGGTCTAATATTTTATTTCTTAAGAGAGAGTGATGGGAAGCAGGTTAGGCAAAAATGATAGGCTCTGATAAAGTTAAATGATGAGATGGTAGATGGTATCTGTAATATTATTCTCTATACAATGTCACGTGTTTGAAATATAGATGAATAAGAATATTGTATTAAGGGCAAGGATAAAAATAGGAACAGACACAGCAGGATACCACTGATGGGTACAGGCAACAGCACAGACTATTCTGGGATCCTGATCTGACTTCTCTATCTTGAAATCAGACTCATGCTCAAAATTCACCTGAAATATCTATCATCTCATCTGTGACTGGTTTCTGAGGCCCACAGAAACAAATACCAGCTATCTTAACTACACAGCTGCACAGTATCTACCACACTGAGACATGGTTCGGTCACCCATTTGCAAGATGCACAGTAGTTTCAAGGAAGGGCTGTGTCCTAACTGCTTGTTTTCCTAGCATCCAACACAGAGTGTTTGGAACAGAGAAGACAGTCAACCAACAATGGTCATGCACAGGAGGGTGATGGGGCTACATTTCACGAAAAAGAGTACAATCGTAAGATCTGTGTTTCCCTGAGGATCCTAAGCCTGCTCTCAAGTCCATTAGGCAAATTAGTTGATCTCTCTGTATTCCATTGTATCAGTTAAGAAAACATATTGATTACCTATGTCTACCCCAGGAAATTCAATGTACAGCAAAACATTCAGATCACTAACAAACCATACATTTCTTTTATGATTGGATGGTATACTACATATAGATAAAAAATTAATCCTGTAACCCAAAATAGCTTGATGTTTCAACATAGTGCCAGGTAACGTATTTAGAGCTTAATAGGAGTAACATGGGGGCCAGGGAAATGGCCCAACCTGGAGTCTTGGGACTGGTGTCCATTCTGATGGAGTTGTAGCTGGTGCTGCCCTGTTAAATCCTCTGACCATCACTCCTCCTTTTAATAGGATGCTTTAATCAATTATTTTAGTTAGCATAAATTCCTGTAGACACCACTCAAAAACTATCAGGTTATCAATAGGCCAAATGAGATGTATTCCATCTTAAAGCTTTATCTGAATAAATGCAGATTTTTCTTTTTAAATTTTTTGGTGGTTCCAGTATTTTTTCATTTCTTAAAGGGCTTCAGGGATATTTAAGGTAGCACAATATCTGGTTGAACAGAAAGGTAGGCTGACAGAGCCTTTTAATTCAGAGTCCACTGCTGGATGCATTAAATTATTAACATCATCTTACACTGTATGCCCGTGTGAACAGATGGAAGTAGAAGAAAAACGAAGACTGAGATTTAACATCCTAGCTTTGATCGAACTCATAAGTTTCTTATGGTACATTTTACAACCTCTTGGTAAGTATACATATTGGTATGTGAAGGAAAGGCAAAATGGTCAGCTGTCACTAATTCAACACCAGAAGGTTGAGAAATCAGAAACACAAGTTTCTCTTCTAAAATCTAGAAAAACAAGGCTTTCCCTGAGGAGATGGTTTAAAATGAGAACCTGACATGCTACACCTAGGACGGACTGTGGGTCACTGAAGAGAACCAAAAGGATCAAAAGCTTCCCCGAGAGGAGTTAAAGGAAGAGGCTGGAAATGTCAAAAGTACATTAAGGGATGAGAATGGGAACACTTCTTCTGTGAAAGGTGTTCGGGAAATATTTTGCGACAGAGGGGTCTCAGCTTTTTCTGTCCAAAGCCAATGTTCTATACTCAGGGAGAGGACTCCCATGAACCCAAATCTCAATGGCCAGTCATGGGGCCAGAGTGTGCCCAGAGAAATAGACTCTGAGGAAGCCTCTGCAAAGTCCATAAACATGACTCAAGCACAGAATTTTCTGACGCCAGAAGTGCTGACAGCAATAGATCAAGTACCAGGAGTTTGTCTGAGATGGTGATTGCCTTTTCAAGACTTCCTCATCAAGTTCTGGAACTGTGTGCAAGAGAGAATGGAAGCATCTGAGTGGTGGAGAGGGACGAAGATAAAATGGAACATCTCTCCCACTGCAGGTCTGGAACCTGTGGAGGGGAGGTTAGGGCTGCCCTAACCTAGAGGGTGACCTCTAGGAAGGCAGGGCTGGTGGATTTCTCTTGAAGCAGCATCTGTATACAAGCATCCTGGTTTTACGCATTGCTTCTATGGGAAGTAGAGACCTACATCTTCTACCATTATTATCCTCATTATCACTGTATTATTATTTGACAGAACTGTGTTACTGATGGAGATTATGGACATTGCCTGGCATTGCCAGGACCCCAGAATCCAAAAAAGCTGAATTAGTGTCTAAGAGTTCCTTAGCATTTTAGGGAGACAGGTGAAGGAAAGTTAAGATCTGGACATTGGGTAATTCAAATGCATGAGTCTAGTCCTCTCTTCTCAAAGGAGGTGCACAATAGGGTAACATTACATTTTGAGTACGTTGTGCCATTAGGGTTTTCTGCGTATATTAGGTACAGGAAGTGATAATGACATTGGGTCTCCTTTAAATGTTTAAACATTTTAGACGTACAAAAAACCAGAACATAGTGAAAGCCCCCTGTTACAGACAGCCAAAATCAACAAGTTATTTTCAGAATGGCTTCATCTGTAATTTTGTGTATTTGATTTTTTACATATAATTTATATGCAGTGAAATGTACAAATCCTGTGTGTAAAATTCTAAGTCTTGATGAATGCGTAAGCTCATGTGATTCACTGTCTTATCAATGAAGCTCTATTACCCCAGAAGTTCTCTCGTATGCCCATTAATCAATTCTCCCTTCCCAGAGGCAACCAGTTCTTTGATTCCTATTGCAAGAGATTAGTTTTGTGTTCTAGAACCTTATATAAATATTCAGTGATTAGCCTGATTTATCTCACCTCTTAGCTCAGAATAATATTTGTGAGATTTATCAATACAGTTGCGCATACCAATTCTTTTCTTATTGCTGAGCAGAAATTCATTAAATGAATGTATCAGTTAATCCATTCTCCCAATGAAATTTTGTTTTTTAGATTTCAGCTATTACAAATAAAGACTTATATGAGCATACTGTACAAGTCTTTGTGGATATATAGTTTTAGTTCTCTAGAGTAAATACTGGGAAGTGGAACTGTCAATTGACAGGGGAGAGGTATGTTTGAATTGGAAACAATTTTCCAAGTTGGCTTTCCAACATTTCACCTCACCAGCAATGTGTGAGAGCTCTTACTGTCCTGCACACTCATCAAAACTTGGTGATGTCAATTTTATTAATATTATCCATTTCAGTGTGTGTGTAGCTGTGTCTCACTGTGGTTTCCATATGAATTTTCCTGACAACTGATGTTTGGAATGATTTCATATGCTTAATAGCCATTCCCTTTGAAGTATTCTTTAATTGTTCATAGTTTTTTAAGGAATTTTATTATTGAATTTAAGAGTTCTTTACATACTGTGGATATAAATTCTTTGTCAGATATACATATTTTCTATTTTCCTCCAGTTGGAAGAAATGTTTCCATTTTCTTCTAATACATATGACTATCTTCTTCCAAGTTATGGATGGTCTACTCATTTTCTTGATATTTTTTTCCTGAACAGATTATAAGTTTAACAAAGTTCAAAATACTTCTCTGTGTCCTCAGAAATCTTTTGCCTATACCCAAATTTTGAAGATATTCTCCTTTGTTTTGTTGGAGAAGAATGTTACAATCCATCTCAAATTATTTTTGAAAATGGCAGTTAAAATTTAGTTTTCCATATAGATATACAACCATTCCAAAATCTGTTGTTGAAAAGACTGTCCTTTTCCATAGCTGCTTTTGGTGCCTTTGTCAAAAATCAATAGACTGTGTAAGAATGGGTCATTTACTGGACCTCTATTCCATTTCACTGATTTATAATGTTTTCCTTACATCAATATCCCACTGCCTTGATTAATGTTGTTTATAGTAAGTCTTATAAATTATGCAGCATAAGGTAATGCAAATCTTTTGATTTTGTATTTAAAATTGACTTAATCAAGATATTTGAGATCATTTGCATTTCCACATAAATTTTAGAATCACCTTGAGAATTTCTACAAAAGGCCTCCTGATATTTTGAATGTGACTGGTATTGCTGTAAATTAATGAAACAACTTGGGAAGAATTTAAATCTTAATATTAACTCACAAACCGTAACTATGATACAGCTCTCCATTTATATAATTTTCCTTTATTGTCTATCACTGATATATTTAAGTATAAAAATCTTACTCATCTTTTATTAATCATTATTTAATAATCTTGATGTTAGTGTAAATGGTATTTTTCTCATCTAATTTTCTAAAGGTTTGTTGATGGCACACAAAATGGATTTAATTTTTATATATTGACTTTGTATACTGGAATCTTGTGAAACTGGCACATATAAGTTCTAGTAGCTTTTTTGTAGATTCCTTAAGATTTTCTAAGCACACAATCATGCCTTTTGCAAAAAGGAGAATTTCTTTTTTCCAGGATTTTATTATACCTTTATTTATTCCTTTAAACTACTCATTTTTAGTTCATGTAGACCCAAGTGTCTGGTCTATACAGCTTTCCTTCCACCTAAAGAATTTCTCTTAACTTTTCTTGCAGGGAGGTTTGCTGGAAATTCCCTTAATTTGGGGTGCAGGGGAGTCTAGGAAAGCTTTTTATTTTCTTCACTTTTAAAAAATATACTGGATATACAATTCTAGATTTCTTTTAACACTTTAAATATCTCCATTCTCCAGCAAAGAAGTCATCAGACTCTTACTCTTTGCAGACGATATGATATTTTATGTGGTAAACCCAAAAAACCCTACCCCAAAACTTGTAGAACTCATACAGGAATTCAGTTAAATATCAGGATATAAAATCAATGCACAGAAATCAGTTGCATTTCTATACACCAACAGCAAGGCAGAAGAAAGATAAATTAAGGAGTCGATTCCATTTACAACTGCATCCAAAACATAAGATATCTAGGAATAAACCTAACCAAAGAGGCAAAGAATCTGTACTCAGATAATTATAGAGTACTCATGGAAGAAATTGAGGAAGACACAAAGAAATGAAAAAATGTTCCATGCTCATGGATTGGAAGAACAAATATTGTGAAAATGTCTATGATATCTAAAGCAATCTATATATTTAAAGCAATCCCTATCAAAATACCATCAACTTTTTTCAAAGAAATGGAACAAGTAATCCTAAAATTTATATTGAACCAGAAAAGACCCCAAAGAGCCAGCAGAATGTTGAAAAAGAAAACCAAAGCTGATGGCATCACAATTCCAGACTTCAGGCTCCATTACAAAACTATAAGCATCAAGACAGCATGGTACTGGTACAAAAATAGACACAATCAATGGAACAGAATAGAGAGCCTAGATATGGACTCACATCTCTATGGTCAATTCATCTTTGACAAAGCAGGAAAGAATGTCCGATGGAAAAAAGACAGTCTTTTTTTTTTTTTTTAAGATTTTATTTATTTATTTGACAGAGGGAAGGAGGGAGAGAGCGAGAGAGATCACAAGCAGGCAGGCAAAGAGAGAGGGGGAAGCAGGCTCCCTGCCGAGCAGAAAGTCCTATGCGGGGCTCCATCCCAGGACCCTGAGATCATGACCTGAGCTGAAAACAGAGGCTTAACCTTCTGAGCCACCCAGGTGCCCCAAAAGACAGTCTCTTCAACAGATGGTGTTGGGAAAATTGGACAGCCACATGCAGAAAAATGAAACTGGACCATTTCCTTACAACACAGACAAAAATAGACTCAAAATGGATGAAAGACCCCAATGTGAGACAGGAATCCATCAAAATCCTTGAAAACACAGGCAACAATCTCTTTGACCTCAGCTACAGCAACTTCTTCCTAAACACATCACCAAAGGCAAGGGAAGCAAGGGCAAAAATGAACTATTGGGACTTCATCAAGATCAAAAGCTTGTACACAGCAAAGGAAACAGTCAATAAAACCAAAAGACAACGGACAGAATGGGAGAAGATATTCGCAAATGACATATCAGATAAAGGGCTAGTATCTAAAAATCTAGAAAGAACTTATCAAACTCAATATCCAAAGAACAAATAATCCAATCAATAAATGGGCAGAAGACATGAACAGACATTTCTGCAAAGAAGACAACCAAATGGCCAACAGACACATGAAAAAGTGCTCAAAATCACTCAGCATCAAGGAAATAGAAATCAAAACCACAGCGAGATACTACTTCACACCAATCAGAATGGTTAAAATTAACAAGTCAGGAAACAACAGAGGCTGGTGAGGATGCAGAGAAAGGGGAACCCTCCTACACTGTTGGTGGGACTGCCAGCTGGTACAGCCATTCTGGAAAACAGTATGGAGGTTCCTCAAAAAGTTGAAAATAGAGCTACCCTATGACCCAGCAATTGCACTACTGGGTATTTACCCTAAAGATACTGATGTAGTGATCTGAAGGAATACGTGCATCTGAATGTTTATAGCAGCAATGTCTGCAATAGCCAAACAATGGAAGGAACCTAGATGTCCATCAACAGATGAATGGATAAAGAATACACACACACACACACACACACACACACAAATATATGTACATATATATATGTACATATATATGTACATATATTTGTGTGTGTGTGTGTGTGTATAATGTGCATATATATATAATGGAATATTATGGAATATATGTATTATATATAATAATATGGAATATTATGCAGCCATTAAAAAAACTGAAATCTTGCCATTTGGAATGACATGGATGGAACTAAGGGGTATTTTACTAAGCAAAATAAGTCAATCAAAGAAAGACAATTATCATATGATCTCTCTGATATGAAGAATTTGAGAGGCAGGGTGGGGGAGTCATGGGGGGAAGGGAAGGAAAAAAGTGAAAGAAGATGGGATCAGGAGGGAGACAAACCATAAGAGACTCTTAATCTCATGAAATAAACTGAGGGTTGCTGGGGTGGGGGTGTGTGTGTGGAGAAGGTGGTTGGGTTATGGACACTGGGGAGGGTATGTGCTATGGTGAGTGCTGTGAATTGTGTAAGACTGATGATTCACAGACCTGTACCCCTGAAGCAAATAATACATTATATATTAATTTAAAAAAAAAAGCTTAACCCTTGGAACATTATTACCATCCACATGGTTGTTAGTGTACTTCAAGATTCTCCACACACCTCTTTCAACTGCTGTGTTCATGGGTCACTGACTGGCATGAAGGTTTTTTTTGAACCACATAAGATATTTAAATTACTAATTTGAGATGAATGCTTTCACCAGCCCTTCTCGCTTTTTTTTTTTTTTAAACACCAAGATTGCTTCTCTTCTAAAGTATTACCTACATTAAGTCCCTGTAATTGTCTCTAACAAATCATCTTAGATCCCTGACTTTGGTCTAAATAAACCGCTTGGTGAATCAATTCCAATCACGCACTCTCTGTCTCCTTGAGCACTCTAGCCCCCTCCTTTATTGTGGTTTGGTTTATGTAAACAAAAATCATTTTGAAAGACGCAACAAATGGATCTTGGTGTCTGGCTGCAGTGAACTGAATTTAAACTCTTCCGAAATAAATCTGAACCATATTAGATTTAATAGGGTTTGTCTCTACCAAAAGGAATTGCAGGGAGCTGCCATCTCCATTCCAGCCAGCCACCAAATGCCCCCGTTACCTGCAGCACTCGTCCTCTGACACACAGCCAGCCGCTCAGTGGTTTGTTAAAGGGGTGTCCTTTGGGTCTTTACAGAAATATTCCTAAAGTACTTTCTTTACATTCTTGGAAATGTCCGTGTCTACCTAGGCCTTGTAGACTTCACCGTGGTAACATGTGCTCGCGGCTATTCCTGCTTACAAAAATGACACTGAATTTCTGTGCTTCTTTTCCCTGTCAGCTCACAAGCAAATTCTTGGCTAGCTTCATATCCTCTCCATTCCGCCTTTCGAAATGACTCCAAAATCCCAGGCCTGGGATTGTGGACAGGGCCTTGAGGAATGAAGAGAATGAGGCAGTCCAGAACTGGGATCTGTCAAGCTGATTTCATTTCTATCAGCTCTGACCGTCCTCAACAGACGCGTGAGACACAGAAACCGAGGGGGAAACCCAAGCTTAATGCCGGCCCGATCGGCGCACAGCACAGCAAGCCAAGACCCACCCTCGCCACCAACGTCGTTATACCCAAAATTCTAGTACTGATTATTTATTTCTTCAAATTAAACTAGATTTCAGCCACAAATAGTTTACATGTCAGTGAGTGAAGAGAAGCGAATCTGAAGAATTTTCACCTCTGGTTTATGAGATTTTAAAATACTTTCTCAAGTGTTGGTTTTAAAGGAAGTATTGTCTGACCTAACTTGCTGTTGACATCGAATGCCAGTTTAACTTCTGTATGTATACACGCATATTTGTATCAAACCTGCTCCATAGTTTTTTAACAGCATTTTTACTCTGGCGGGTATATAGTGAGCCTAGATGTGAAGTTAATTTTTTCATAAATTCTGGACACGGAGTGCCCACGTGTTTGTTTAAATGTTATTCTAGGCCTGTCTGAGGGTTTGGGGGCGAGACTAACATTCGGGTCAGCAGACTGAGGAACAGATTGCCTTGAGCAGCACGTGCAGCCCTCATTCAATCTGCTTGAGGCTTGAATGGAACAAAAAGTTCAACAAGAAAGAAGTGGCTCCTGGCCTGATGCTCTTGAGCTAGGACAGAGGTCTGGTCCCGCGTCTGGACCAGGCACTCACACCACTATCCTTCCTGGTTTCCAGGCCTTTACACTGCAGACCTATAACCTACAATATATCCTTCTTCTCTCTCTATAAATGGTGGATCAATAAAGCTACGTATTGAGACTGATCAATCAGCCAGCTGGCCTACCTACCTTCCGTCTGTTTTGTTTCCCTGAAGAACGCTGACTAAGTCAGTAGATGAGCCCTAGATCTTCATATGGCCTGGAAGCGCTCGTTGCACGTCCTGTTTGTGCGTGTAACTGGATTTGGGGAGGGGGGCACAGAGACAGCCACAGGAACCTGAATAACTTTGGGCTATTAAATGTTCTATTTCTTCTTCTTCTTCTTCTTCTTTTTTTTTTTTTTAAAGATTTTATTTATTTATTTAACAGAGAGAGATAGCAAGAGAGCAAGAGGGAGCACAAGCAGGGGGAGCGGCAGGCAGAGGGAGAGGGCGAAGCAGGCTTCGTGCTGAGCCAGAGTCCGACACGGGGCTTGATCCCAGGACCCCAGGATCACGACTCCAGCCAAAGGCAGTTGCTTAACCAACTGAGCCATGCAGGTGCCCCTAAACATTCTATTTCATTAATATCTATGACATTAAAGATGACAATAGATCAGAGTAAGATAGTATTTTATATTATAACCATAGGATGTTGTATTTAGAAACGAATCAAGCTTGGTGTGGAAGCACATGGATCCATACGCAGCCACAGGTGGCGTGAGGAGGGAGTGGGGGCCTTCTGTGGCCTGCTGTATTCACAGAGATGCTTTGCTAGCACGGTCTCTCCATGAAAACATTTTTAATGACTAAATCATTAAGGATGCACCAAATTGTCCATTTGTCAACTTGCTGTTCCATAGGGGAGAAAATGATATATAATAAATGCTCATTATAACTATTGTGTTCTCCCCAGAGCATGTTCAGGTCATGAATGCTGCTTTGGGCACAAAGCACTGTTGCCTATTTCCACAGAGTGCTCACTGCTCCTTATTTTCTCTCCTGCCTGATTAGAAAAAGAAACAAATATTTCAGCCCACATTTAAAATCAGCTCGTAATGGGGAGAATAAAGGACATGCTGGCTAGGAATGGCTAACAACGCATGGATAGATGACCTGGATGTTTCCTGACCGTGGGCAGACTCAGGGGCCAATGACCTGAGGAAGTCTGTCCAGGACCTTAAGTGCGGACAGAGGACTGGGAAATGGAGAAGGTGCAACTGTCCGCACAGGGAAACAGGGAACGTGGGTACGACAAAAACATCTGTGACTTTGTAACAGAGTTACATGATGCCTTCAAACATACCTAATCATAAGGGATGCAAGAAAAGGAGTCCTAAGTGAGAAGTTCATAACAATAAACACTTATTTCAAAAAACAAGAAAAATCTCAAATAAATAACTTAACTTTATACCTCAAGGAACTAGAAAAAACAAGCAAAGCTCAAGTTAATAGGAGAAGGAAATAACAAGGATCAGAGAAGATACAGATGAAATAGAGACTAAAAAGATAATAGAAAAGATCAATGAATCCAAGAGATGGTTCTATGAAAAGATAAAATTAACAAATCTTTATCTGGAATTATCAAGAAAATAAGGGGACCCTTACCCTTTATTTATCAGAAATAAATAAGGAGAAGTTACAACTGGCAACATGGAAATGGAGAAGATCATAAGGGACAACTAAGTGCAATTATGTGTCAACAAACTGGACAATCTAGAGGAGATGGATAAATTCTTAGAAACTTACAAACTTGTAATACTGAATTGTGAAGCAACAGAAAATCTGCACAGACCAATTACTAATAAGGAGATTCAACAAGTAATCAAAAACCTCCTCAAAACAAAAACCCAGAACCAGATGGCTTCACTGGTGAACTCTACCAAACATTCAACGAATTAATGCCACTCTTTTTCAAACTCTTCCAACAGAGAGAAGGGGAGGGAACACTTCAAACTCATTTTACAAAAGCCAAACAAGGACACCACAAAAAAAAGGAAGATTACAGGTCAATTTCCTTGATGAACATAAAAGCAAAAATCCTCAATAGAATATTAACAAACCGAATTCAACAGTACTTTAAAAGAATTGTATACTTGATCAAGTGTGATTTATTCCAAGGATCCAAGGATGGTTTGAGAGCTGCAAATCAGTGCGATGCATACATTTTTCAAAAATGAAGGATAAAAATCATATGATCAGCCCAACAGATGCAGGAAAGATATTTGACCAAATTCAACATCCATTTATGCTAAAAACTAAATAAAATGGGTGTAGAGAGAACATGCCTCAACATAATAAAGCCTTATATGACAAACGCATAGCTAACATCATACTCAATGGAGGAAAAGTTGAAACCATTTCCTCTCAGATCAGGAAGAAGACAGGATGTCCACTCTTGCCGCTTTTACTCAACATCATATTGGAATCCCAGCCAGGGGACACAGGCAAGAAAAAGAAGTAAAATGCATCCAAATCAAAAAAGAAGAAGTATACACTATGGAGTATTATGCCTCCATCAGAAAGGATGAATACCCAACTTTTGTAGCAACATGGACGGGACTGGAAGAGATGATGCTGAGTGAAATAAGTCAAGCAGAGAGAGTCAATTATCATATGGTTTCTCTTATGTGTGGAGCATAACAAATAGCATGGAGGACAAGGGGAGTTAGAGAGGAGAAGGGAGTTGAGGGAAATTGGAAGGGGAGGTGAACCATGAGAGACTATGGACTCTGAAAAACAATCTGAGGGTTTTGAAGGGGTGGGGGGTGGGAGGTTGGGGAACCAGGTGGTGGGTATTGGAGAGGGCACGGATTGCATGGAGCACTGGGTGTGGTGCAAAAACAATGAATACTGTTATGCTGAAAAGAAATAAAAATTTAAAAAAAAAGAAGTAAAATTATCATTATTGGCAGATGAACTATTATATATGAAAAACCTTAAAGACTCCATCAAAAACTGTCAGAATAAATGAACTCTGTGAAGTTCCAGAGTATAAAATCAATATATAGAAATCTGTGTTTCTGTGAACTACTAACAAATAATGAGAAAGAGGAAATAAGGAAAAAATCCCATTTATAATTCCACTAAGAAGAATAAAATACCTAGGAATAAATTTAACCCAGAAGGTGAAAGATCTGTCCCCTGAAAACTTTAACACATGGATGAAAGAAATTGAAGAGGACACAAGTATATGGAAAGATACCTGTGCTCATGGGACAGAATAATATAATTAAAATGTCATACTATCCTAAGCAATCTATGCAATCCATACCAAAATTCCAAAGGCATGTTTTCCACAGAAATAGTGCAATTTTATAAAATCTGTATGAAACCATAAAGTGTAAAACATTAAGCATCATATTTGTGGGGTAGTTTCTGTTAACACATTTGCAATCGAGAACAGAGAGCAGAAGAGACCTAACTTAGACATCATGGAATACTTCCGAATGTAAAACCTACAGGAAGCAAAGGATTATTCGTCGATTATTTCGTGGCATGCAATGTGAGTATTTCACAGATCTTCAACTGTGTGTGTGGGTTATTATCCTTAAATTACATACAAAGATATCGACTCAGAGAGCTTATGCTATTTGAATCAGGTCCCACAACTAATAAGTGACAGAGCCCTGATTCAAACACAGACGTTCTGACCTCATTCTTGCACGCTTTCCTTGCATGCCACATTTCTGCTCTGAAAGACAATGCAGCATGAAATCATCTTTCTTTTAAAAACGCTGCTGAAAAGAGTCTTCTCAGCCTGGATTTTTATGATCTAGTAGTATTGTCATAAAGAGAGTTTTATAGTAGACATCAATAGCATCTATTATAAAATGTTATAGCCATTTCCTTAATGTTGTGTTAGGGCACTCAGATGTTTATTGTAGGATAGGAGTTAAGATACCTTTGTGAAACTTTCATCGTCAAGATGGCTGGAGTGGTGTGGTCAGTCGGGCATCAGACTCTTGATCTGAGCTTGGGTCTTGATCTCAGGGTGGTGAGATTGAGCCCTGCCTTAGGCTCCCTGCTCAGAACAAATTCTGCTTGGGATTTTCTCCCTTTCTCTCTGCTCTTCTGCCCATCCCTGTCCTTGCTCTCTCTTAGAAAAAAAGAATGACTGAATGGGGCTTTAATCATTACTTCTCTCAATCAGTAATTATTAATAACATGCAGTATATAATGCCTTGTAAACATTGAGGATCTGATGGTAAAGAGAGCCGCTAAAATCCCTGACTCACAGTTTTACATTCTAGTCCAAGAGAGAGCCGACCAAACCCATGAAATAAGCAAGTGCTCGGGGTCGTTTTGACAGAAATCAAACTTCAAGAATTAAATGTAGAGAGAGACGGTCTGTATGCATGTGGTGATGGTGGTATGGACTGCACACTTTTCTCAGGGAAGGCGTGGATGAATTTGGGACATTTGAAGGGACACCTGAATGACCAAAAGAAACTAGACATGAAAACGTATTTCAAGGAGTTCTCGGAGAGAATGAGTACAGAGTTTTTTGTTTGTTTGTTTGTTTTTAGAGAGGGGGGGAAGGGCAGAGAAAGAGGGAGAGAGAGAATCTTAAATAGGCTCTAGGCCCAAGCTAGGGCTTGATCCTATGACCCTGAGATCATGACCTGAGCTGAAATCAAGAGTCGGACGCTTAACTGATTGAACCACCCAAGGACCCCAAGTACAGAGTTCTTGTTGTGGGAACAACTGTTGATTTTCTTTTTTTTAAAGATTTTATTTATTTATTTGACAGAGAGATCACAACCAGGCAGAGAGGCAGGCAGAGAGAGAGAGGGAAGCAGGCTCCCTGCTGAGCAGAGAACCCGAGGTGGGGCTCGATCCCAGGACACTGAGATCATGACCTGAGCCGAAGGCAGAGGCTTAACCCACTGAGCCCCACAACTGTTGATCTTAAAATGAAGTCTTACTGTTTGACAAACTCCATCTATGTTTCCAGTCAGCATTTGTACTGTCTGCTTCTTAAATATAAATGGACAAGCCAACATCACCTGTAATTTGGGGGAAAATTTCAACATGAAAGAAAAATAACACACATGTACACATGCATGGAAAAAAAAATAATGACCTGAGGTAAAACAAGTGTTAATTCAAGGCAGGAGAGGGACTGTTGCTTTAAAGGCAAGTAACTCAAGTATTTTTAGTTAGACTAACAGATACCTTACCTATAAATCAGGAACAGGGTGCTAGGTAAAGGAAAAATCAGACAAAGAGGTCCTGAAACTTACTGTACAGGGAATGCTGGGAAGTATTCAAGGGGAGCCATCTTTGAAGTTGAGTGGCTAATCAGTAGTACGGTTCCCACAGAGTCACGTAACCCCCACGTAAAATAAACCCACTGTGTCCCACCCCCAACATTTCAATCTAATAGAGCACGGAGAGAGGGGCTGGATTCTAAATGAGGTCGGGAGTGGATAAAGCTCTGTGGGAAGGAGTCCTGTCCATGGGAACACATGTGAACTCAAGTGCCCTTAGCTGCCCAGCCACTCTCCGATAAGCAACGATGAGAGAGGGACAAGAGGGGCCACGGAGCCATGCTCTTTACCCGGAGGAAGAGCCCAGGAGCACCCTGCAGCCACTCCTCCCCAACAAATGTGAACTCTGGCCGGGAGTACATGTTGCCAGTTCCCAACAAAGGCCCATCCCGCTCCTTGGACGGGAGTCACTCCATAATGCCTCTGAGTCATTCTTCATTTTCCATAAGAAATAACCCATTTCATAGCCTTCTCAGACAGCTTCCTGTTCATAAGGATTTAGGGCCCCGAAAACCTTTTTGCATTTTGAATAGCCTCTCACCTTTTCAGTCCCAAAGGACTGGGACTCCCTCAGCTTCTGGGATTCCAATGATAATCTGCTCATTTAGACGAAAGCCACACCCACACGTCTTGCAGACAGGGCCCTCTGTCTTGGATGTAGTGTTAGGGTGCTAGGAAACAACTCCCTTAAGGTTTTTGAAGCCCTACAGGCACTGAGAGGGCCTATCGGGGACCACCTTTGAGATCTTTAGGGGAAAATCATGTTTTCACGGAAAGACTCTGAACTTCCTATTTCCCTCAAAGCTATTTCTTATGTGGAGATTCTTTTTCCAGGGACCCAGAAGGTTCTGACTTGGAAACGTCTCCTCTGTCTGCCTAAAAGTCTAACAGTTCCCGCTTAGGTTTCTTGTGCTCTATATCCCCATCTTAGAACGTGAAGCTGAAGGACACAGCAGGGCTGCCAACGTCACGCCTGGAAATTCCCTCAGCCCAATCTGCCGAGTCTGTGCTGTAGAGCTTCTGTTTGCACGTTAACGCTGGGGACAGCGCTGACCGCCCGCCGTCTCACGTTACATGGATCACCGTGACCGCAGCCTCCTCGCGTCTGTGTGCTGCCCGTGCTCACAGCCAACGCCGCACGTTTAGGGTTTTGTTAGAGCGGCAGCCCGGCTCCAAGGTCTGCGTTAGTTATCTATGGCCACCCAAGAAACTCTCCGAAACTTGGTGGCTTAAAGTAACCCTCGATTGTCTCTCATGGTTCTGTGGCGGGACTGGACTCAGTGTGTAGTTCCTGGGCTGGCTGTCTCACGCGCTCGCCATCGGACGCCGTCCCAGGAGAGGCTCAGACCTGCCTCCTCCATGTGGCCTCTCCAGCTGGTCTCTCCAGCAGGGCAGCTACACCTGGCGCAGAAACCTCGAAAGCACCACAGTGGAAACTTCAAAGCCTCCTTAATGCTTAGGCCTAGAATTGGCCCACGGCACCTCCACCACATTTATGGGGACAACTTAGTCATAGGCGAGGCCGCATTCACTGCCGCAGGCACCTGTATAAAATTCCTAGAGGCCCAGTCCATTGCAGGCCGTTTCTGGAGTCCAGCTACCACACAGATGTTATCTTTTGTGTCTAGGTTTTGTTTTTTTTTTAAGAATGTGTTTGTGACATTCATTCATGTGGTTCCGCATAGTTGGGAGCTCAAGGTCTTTTTATAGCCATACTTTACTCCATTACACGAATATGTCACAATTTACTGTTAAGGTCATTTGGGTTGATTCTAGTTTTTGTCTATTATGAGTAATGCTGTCCTGAGCCTTCTGCCTGTCCTTTTAGCACACTTATTTTTTGTTGTTGTTTTAATTTTTTTTTTCTTTTAGCGCACTTGGTTAACACACACACTTTCTGCACATAACTAAGCACGGAATGGCAGGGTCTAGGATACACTTACGCTCGACCTTAGTAGATAATGCCAACCATTTTCCCAAAATTACCTATCTGCTTCAAATCTGCCTCCCTACAATTTACCCTGCATGTAGCAGTTGCTTTGTATTTTTAACTTAAGCTTAGTCTCTACTCTGCTTAAAAACCCTCAAATGATTCAGCAACATTTAGAATAAAGCCCACACTTCTTACCCTTTCTTATAAAGCCCTCCAAAGCTTCCTTCTTCTGACCTCTGCAAGACAGCTTCATACCACTTCCCCTCCCCCTGAGTTATGGGGTTCAGCTACACTGATTTTCTTTCAATTTCATAAAAATGCCAAGGTCACACCCAAAAATGCCAAGGTCACACCCACCTAAGTTCTTTTCTTTATTTGTTCTCTAACTCTGGAATACTACTTTCCTTGACTTCTTATAAAGGACTTTTGTTCAATTCATGCAAAAATTATTTACTGAACAGCTATTACATATCAGACACTACCGTAGGTTATCAGGATACACCAGTGAACAAAAGATGCAAAAATTGCTGTCTTCTCAGGGCTTACATTCTAGCAGAATAGACAAAATGAGTAGCACAGGTAAATTATGTAATGCCTTAGGAGATGAAACATTCTACAGAAGAGTAATCAAGGAGATTTTGTGTCAAGGGAGAAAAATCAAAGAATAGAAATACAGAGTGAAGGGGATAGTAGAGTTTTAAATACCAAGTTCATGGTGGGCCTCTTTAAGAAAGTAACGTGTGAGCAGAGGTCTGACGGAGGAGCCAGGTTTCAGATGTGGATATTTGAGGGGAAAACATCCTAGCAGAGGGCAGAAACAGTGTGCAACAGCCTTAAGGCCCGTGTGTTCAATGAAGACCGAGAAGTCCAGCATTGACAAAGCCAACTGCGGCAGTTCGGGGGAATCACGTGGCTTATGCTACCGCCTAACAACGGGCTGGTATGAAGCATTGGTCATGGTTGAATGTAGAGCCGGGATGCATGTGGGAGACAGTAGAAACAGAGCTTTTGGAATGAGCAACTGGAAAGATGCAGATGTCATCCATTGGCATGGAAAAGACTGTAAGTAGGTCTAGGGAAGATGAAGAGATTAATTTGGTACATCTGCAATGAAAATTTGACAGACATTTTGATAGAAAATTTGATAGAAATCAAACCAGAGATAGGCAATGGGATATATAAGCCTAGTATCCCGGGGGTGGGGGGAATGTGAGATATAAATTTGGGGGTCCATCGCCCTATCAGTGTTATTTATTTATTTATTTATTTTAAGGATTTTCTTTATTTGAGAGAAAGAGGGGGAGAGCATGAGCAAGGGCAGAGGCAGAGGGAGGAGCAGACTTCCTGCTGAGTGTGGAGCCTGCTGGAGGTGGGGCTCAATTCCATGACCCTGGGATTCATGAACTGAGTCAAAGGCAGATTCTTAACTCACTGAGCCCCCCCAGGAGCTCCTATCAGTGTTATCTAAAGGCAGGAGACTAGATGAAGTCCTTACGGGAATGAGTATGAGATGAGCAGTAACGAAAACCAAGGATGTGAGCTTGTACAGCAGCTCTGATATTCACTAGATTTCTATGTTACTTACCCTCTCTGTGCTTTAGTTTATCTGTATAATGAGGCTAACCAGGGTGTGCTAGAGAGTAAACGAGTCAATAATACAGAATATATAAATATGTGGGACATGACTAGCAGTATAGGCACTCTATAAATATTACTTATTATCTGGTAGAACATTAATCCATCCGTAGCAGGGGTCTTTCTTTGTATTTTGTTTATTGCTATGTTCTTTAGGACTTAGGACTTAGTGCTTATAATAGGATTTAGCACTTAGGACAGCTTATAATCTAGAGTTGGTACTTAAATACTTGGTAAATAAATTTTTGCACCTAATTATAATGATGAAATCCAGATAACTGGTGATATTACGTGATGAGGGAAGATAATTTCTTAGAGGTATTATTATGATTTTTAAAGTACAATTTTTTCTACATGAGCATTTGTTTCTGAGTTAGAGGTGAGGGAAAGATGGTGAACAGTCACAGTTCTGAAATGGAAAAGCAGAGGCTCACCGAGGAAACAAGTCAGTTTGGAAGAGGGTCTGGGACCAAAGAGTATTTGCTTAGAATTCTTATCCAATTCTCATTTGGAATCTCAGTTTAAAGAAAGTCTCGCCTTCTCCACTCACTGGTAGGATACCTATTTAATAAGCAGATAGACATAGTATTTTCATTCTTGTTGACACATGCATAATACCAACTTCTCTCAAGTTTGCATGCTTATAGTTTTATATATATATATATATATATACACACACACACATATATTCCATAAATATATATATATATATGTAAATATATATATTTATATATATTCCAGCCTCCAGCTGGAATTTATGGTATTCCCTATAATAAAATTATACTCATGGGCCTTTTTTTTTTTAATCCCAGAATGCTTACAGTGACTCTTGGAAATGAACTGATTTAATAATGCTTGAAATCTGCAGGTTTGTACAATTGAAGGACAGAGTCTATGGCGCTGGCCAATCTACTGAGGAGTCATGGTCTTGGTTTCAGTAACTGGAAGGTCAAGTTCAAGACTTTTATAAAATAGTACACATGAAATTGTTGGCATTTGAGTCAGAATCAAGATGGAATGTGACTATAGGAATGTGACTATGGAATATGACAAAAGGATGGTTACCAGAGGGATGGGGGGTTTAGGGGGTGAGGGGAAGGAATGAAGGAGGAGGACGAGGTGATGTAAGCAAGTCATGAACCACTACATTCTACACCTGAAACTAATACTACACTGTATGTTAATTAACTGGAATTTAAATAAAAACTTTAATACCAAAACTAAATGAGTTTAGCAAGGTTGCAACATACAAGATCAGTATGCTAAAATAAATAGTATGTTTATATATTAGCCATGAACAACTGGAAACTGCTTTGTTTCTAAAAAATAAACTGCTGAAAAAAAGAAGGAATGTGGAGCCAATCTGTTTCAACATAAGATCGCAGCTATTATCTCGTTTCTCTCACGTTTGCATCTGTGTTAGCAAACATCTGTTTTTGGCAAGCTTATTTGATATCAGGTAGTCAATTATGCTATACCACATTGGCATCTAAATTTTAATCTCCTTTAAAGAGCAAAAGACGGAAGAGGCAATGGACTTGAACTACACCTGGCATCATTTGAAACAACCTGTACCTCTAATCACCACTGGTGAGCAAACTCAGCAGCCAGCATTAAAGCAGCTAATGAACTGCAGAAATGCACCTGGCAGTCCCCTTTGGTGTACTGCTGTTTGGAGAGAAGATCTCAATGTTTACCAAATCAAGTTCTGTTTATGCACTAATACTCTGAGTTCTGCTGTGGGAGTGCCATCTCGGAGTGCCCTGAGGGGTAGGAAAAACACAACATAAAGAAACAAGCGCCCTGGGTTATAGACTGGGATGTGCCCCTAAGATTTTGATAAGTTATTCTTTCAAGGACTTTTATTTCCTAATCAATCAAATAAGCCACGGAACTGCTCATCTATAAAGAGTTCTAGACCTTTATGTCCAACTCATTACACATCTACACCTTCATGTCCAAATCTCAAAATATAGCAAGTTCTACATCATTCTCATTATATATCTTCCTCTTACTTTATTGTAGTTATACCTGAGCCCTCAAAAGGTGTGAGCTAGCAATCCAGTATTGTACTTAATTGTATCATCTCTCCAGTCCTACCATCTAGCTTGTGATCACCACTGTCTGGATTTTACCTCAGAAATTTGTCTCCATTCTGTTATCCTCTGCTATGGTCTGAGTGTTTGCATCAGCTCCAAAATTTATACCTAGAAACCTAGTACCCAACATGATGGTATTAGGAAGTAGGCATCTAGGTGGGGCTTAGGTCAAGAGGGTGGAGCCCTCATGAATGGGATTAGTGCCCTTATAAAAGAGACCTCACAGAGCCAGCTTGCTTCTTCCAAGTGAGGTTAGAGCTAGAAGGTACCATCTGTAAACCAGAAAGTGGACCCTCACCAAATATCAAATCTGCAAGTGCTTTCATCTGGGACTTCTCAGCCTCCAAAATGGGAAGCAATAAATGTTTGTAGTTTAAAGCCAACCAGTCTCTGGAATTCTGTTATAAGAACCCACACTGCTAAGACACATTCCATTTGCACTAGTACTATATTAGTCAAAGGCAATAAATAAATAAATAAATAAATAAATATTTATTTATTTATTTATTTATTTATTTTCTATCCTGCACTCGCACTTGTGACAGGCCTTGATAACATATCAACTATTCTTTCCTGCTTAATCTCTGCAGCCTGAGAATTCTATTGAATATGCTCAGGGAGCCAATACCATGTTTCTTAAACATGCTTATTCTCAAATTTTGGGGCAGTATAAAACCTTTATCTGACAAATAACTAGAGTTATATATACATAAAAAACCCAACAACTAAGAATAAGACAACCCAATAAAATAGGTCAAAGTTTTGAAAAGACCCTCAACTCTATGATCAACTAATGTTTGACAAAGCAGGAAGACTATCCAATGGAAAAAAGACAGTCTCTTCAATAAATGATGCTGGGAAAATGGGATGGCCACATGCAGAAGAATAAGACTGGACCATATCTTACGCCACATCCAAAGATAAACTCAAAATATATGAAAGACTTAAATGTGAGACAGGATCCATCAGAATCCTAGAGGAGAACACAAGCAGCAACCTCTTTGACCTCAGCCACAGCAATTTCTTGCAAGACACAATCCCTAAAAGCAAGGGAAACAAAAGCAAAAATGAACTACTGGGATTTCATCAAATAAAAAGCTTCTGCACAGCAAAGGAAACGGTTGACAAAACTAAAAGGCAACCTACAGAATGGGAAAAGATATTTGCAAATGACATAATAGATAAAGGGATAGTATCCAAAATCTATAAAGAACTTCTCAAACTCAACACCCAAAGAACAAATAATCCAGTCAAGAAATGAGCAGAAGACATGAACAGACACGTCTCCAAAGAAGACATACAAACGGCCAACAGACACATGAAAAAACACTTCACATCCCTCGGCATCAGGGAAATACAAATCAAAAGCACAATGAGATACCACCCTACACTAGTTAGAATGGCAAAAATTAACAAGACAGCAAATGTTGTTGAGGATGTGGAGAAAGGGGAACCCTCTCACACTGTTGGTGGGAATGCAAGCTGGTAAAGCCACTTTGGAAAACAGTATGGAGGATCCTCAAGAAGTTAAATATAGAGCTACACTAAGACCTAGCAATTTCACTATGAGGTATTTACCCCAAAGACACAGAGCTAGTGAAAAGAAAGGGCACCTGTACCCCAATGTTCATAGCAGCAATGTCCACAATAGCCAAACTGTGAAAGGAGCCAAGATGCACTTCAGCAGATGAATGGACAAATAAGATATATAATGGAATATTACTCAGCCATCAGGAAGAATGAATACCTTCTATTTACATTGATATGGATGGAACTAGAGGGGATTGTGCTGAGCAAAATAAGCCAATCAGAGAAAGACAATTATCCTATGGTTTCATTCATAGGTGGAACATAAGAAATACTGCAGAGGATCATAGGGGAAGGGAAGGAAAATTGGGAAGAAATCAGAGAGGAAGAAAAACCATGAGAGACTCTTGACTCTAGGAAACAAACTGAGGGTTGTGGAAAGGGAGGTAGGTGGAGGGATGGGGTAACTAACTGGGTGATGGACATTAAGAAGGGCAGGTGATGTGATGAGCACTGGGTGTTATATACAACTAATGAATCATTGAACACTACATCAAAGACTAATGATGTACTGTATGTTGGATAATTGAATTTTTTAAATTAAAAAAAAAAGACACTTCACAAAGATATAGAAATGACCAATATGCACATAAAATTCTGCTTAACTTCAATACTCATCAGGAAAATGCCAGTTAAGCCACCCAGAGATGATACTGTGGACCCATCAGAATGGCCAAAATTTAAAAGACTAACAACTGCAAAACTAGTGAAAATATCAAATAACTGGGATCTTCATACAATGTTTGGTGGGGATGTACATGGAACACAACCACTTTGAGCAACGATTTCACTGTTTTTTTTGTTGTTGTTGTTGTTGTTTTTTATAAAACTGAACATGTACCCATCTATGACCCTAAAACTCCTAGGCATTTACTGAAAAGAAATAGACATGTGTTTGTTTACAAAAAGTGACTTGCCTAAGAATGTTCACATCAGTTTTCTCAATACTAACCAACTATGGAAACAGTTAGGTGTCCCTCAATAGGAAAACATATTTAAAAATGTGGGATATTTACTCATACAGAGGACTATCACTACAGTGAAAAGGAAAGTGCTCGTAATACATACAGGGTATGGATAAGTCTCAGAAGTTATGCTGAGTGGAACAAATCGTAAACAAAAAAGCACATATTATATAATTTTATTGATATGAAATTCTAGAATAGCCCAAATATCTATGGTTGAAAAAAAAATCAGAGCAGGGTGTGTCTCTAGCAGTGGACACAGGAGTCGACTGGGCTGTGGTAGGAGATGCTTTTTCTGAAGAAAGCGGTAATGTCTTACATCTGGATAGGGGTTAAATAACTACAGGCGTTTTTCAAAATTCAGTAAAGTACATTTAAGGTTGGTGTAATTCATTATACATAAATGTTACTTCAAAAGGTAAAAGTGTATCAAACACTGAACTCTGGGGAGCAACATGCATACCAGACAGGGAGAAGGCATGTGTACGGAATTTAGAACAACTAAAAAAGTGAAAGGAATGGTTGAAGAAAGGAATGGCTGTGTGGATATGTAACAAAGCAAATTTAGTCAAATGTTAATGATAATGCGTAGCTAGTGGACATATGGATGTTCACTGGGAAATAAACTTTTCTGTTTATTTGAAAATTTTCAAAATGTTTTGGAAAAGTTCTTAGCCGCCCAGAGTTCAGACCCTCTTTATCATTCCTGTTGACTTCTCCCTCCATCTCTTATCTGACATCCCCACCACTGATCCGTACTTTCTCTGATCCACATTTATCCTGGTGCCAGAGTCTTCCAATGAAAAAGAAAACCATCCCATTCGTTTCACCTTGAGATAAAATGTCCTTCAAAATCTAAGTCCTTTCTAAATCCTGCCTTCAGCTACTCTGACTCTCCCCCACATACACTGTGCACCAGCCAGATGGAACCTCCGTGACTTCAGGGTACATCAAGGTTCAGAAGATAATCTAAGAAATGTCCCTACTTATCTTTCCCAGGCCAGATCAAATGTTAACTTTGATGTGAAACCTGCTCGGCCCTTTTGGTGACTTTTTCTTTTGGGTTTTTAAGTCACATACTCAACACTATTCTTAGAGCCCAGATTATAGGTGCTGTGCTATCATCTGTGTATGTTCCCGTCTCCCCTATTAGCCCAATCACTAGTCCCCCAACTAGAGCATACACCAGAATCACCCAGAGCGTTTGTTAACATGCAAATTGCTAGAGAATCATCTTTAAGGGTTTCTGATTCTGTAGGTCTTAGATGAGGCCCATGAATGTGCATTTCTATCAAGATCCCTGGTGATGGTGATGGATCCAAAGGCCACACTTTGAACACCCCTATATTGAATAATCACTTCCTTGAAGGGAGATGCTAAGGTGTATTCATTTTTGTATCCCTAGAGTGTATGGCAATGCTTGGAAGAGAGCCAACACTGAATAAATCCATGATGAATTCGCAAACAGCAATTTATGCGGTGAAGAATTTAAAAAATAATGATAATATTGAATATGGAATATACGGTGAGCTTCTGGGACCTATAAATTGGTTCCAAAGGGCTGTGAGTGCTGTGAGTGTTCTGTAACACAGGCACTTGGGCTATGCTAAGCCAAGACATCTGCAATCCCATCTTGACAATTTTTTTGTGGCCATGACTTTGGTTGTCTAGGGAAGACATCCACTTTTTGAATAGTCAGACCCAACACTTTCCAAGTTAGGCAGACTAGAATAGAACCAATATCGAACCCTCCCTCCCCCCATAAACATGGCCAGGCTGAATAAAACTCACATATGGGAATTGCTGATTCATCTTCACAGGTCACAATGATCGGTGAGCGTTCTTAGAGATGGCTGTTCTGCGCAGACGGCCACAAACTAGACAGCCTGCCCAGAATGAATGGATGGTGGGGGAGGGGGTAAGGACCCACAAACAGCTACCACCTTCCCCTCCATCCGTACTTACAGCACAGACTTGTTACAGGGGTGAGGCAGTTAGGCCAAGGCAAAAACTTGGAAGACTTATAGGGCTGTTGTAAGGCCCTTCCCCAGGGCAGTCCACATCCCAATTCCTAAAATCTGTGACTACAATACCTTACCTGACAAAAGGGAACTGGTGATTAAGGAACCATCTGGAGAGGAGGAGATTATCCTGGATTACACAAGGGAGTCCAATAATAATAGCATGAGGGGTCTTATAGGTGGGGGCAGGAAGATTAGAGTCAGAGAACAAAGGATGAAAGAGAAGCAGAGGTTGGAGTGATACTTGGCCATGAGCCGAGGAGCGCAGGCATCCTCCAGAAGCCAGACAAGACAAGGCAATGCGTTCGCTCCTTGATCATTCAGAAATACAGCAGCTCTGCTGATTTTAGCCCACGGATCTCCAGATTTTCAAGATAATAAATGTGTTTCATTTTAAGCCACTCAATTTCTGCTTAACTTGTCACAGCAGCAATAAGGAACTAATACTCCCTGTCTGATAAAGCTGTTCATGGCACCATAGTCTTCTTGCCAAGAGATTTAATGACATTCACTGGCTTATAGTTTAGCAGGTTTCAGAATTAACCCCAGGCCTGAAGCCAAGTACCAAAAATTCAAGTTTAAACCCCTGGAGTTCCCAGTGTTTGTCACGTAAAGTATAATACATTTCCATGCAAAAAGAATCCCTGTGGTGTCATGACAAGAGCCTGGAATGAAATAAAAGTGAAAGGATCCCAGCCAAGGTCCAAATACCTATGTACTTTGGGCAAATCATTCCTACTCCCAGACCTCATCAGAAAACGCAGGGATTAAAGTACAAGTAAACTTTTTTTAACAGCACATCTAGCACATTTGTTTATCAGAAATGAGACAGATTATTTGCCCACATTTATGCCAGCTAATTGGGAGAATAATAAATGAAGGTTCTAAATAGCTCACAGCTCTACAGCTCACAGGAGATAAATGCCACGGAATTAGAAATTCATGAAGAGTGGTAAGAAGAGAAGATATTTAGGATGTTCCTCATTATCATTACAGTAGAGAAACAAGCTTACAAAACCTCACAGAGAAAAGCGAAATTTCGACATTACCACCAACATAATTAATAAAAACCGTCTTAGCCCAGGGAAGAAAAAAATCAGGCAGTTCATTGCAATAAAATATCAGTGCCTACCTTCCTATGTTAGAGAAATTATATACTTATTCTGATAACGCTTAAATTATTCCATCTGTGTTACACTTGAGTTTCATTTTTCAAGTCCTATCAAGTGGTCTCCCTTGGCTGGGTCAAGGGGGGACTGCTCTAGCAGCTAATGACCCAGTGAAGGTAAAACCCTTCCTCCACTCCGTCTCATGCTTCTCTTTCCCTGCTTTCGTAGACGTTCCTCAACTGTTCCTGGTGACGACTACTTCCTGGAGCAGCCAATTATATCTGGGTCCAGGAATGAATTCTTGGGTTTTGTCACCTGGACAAGGCACAAAAGGGAGCTGTTTATTTTTCCATCCACCTGGTCCCTTGGCTCTTATATTCTGCCCATTTCGAACTGTGGTTCTCTGACCCATCCATCTGGTTGTTGCACAAGGAGATAAATGTAGAGAGACAGAGGAAGGTGTGAGAGCACAGTGAGAGACAAAAGGGGCATGTGAATGATAGCCACATACATTTGCGATAGGGAGGCAGCAGGAATGTCACCCTGTCAGTCTGCTCTCTGCCTCCCAATAATTCTGGTAATTGCTAACGTGTATCGAAGGATTATAATCTGTAGGATGCTGCCCCCACCCTGGGCATGCTGAAGACTTGCAAACAGATCCCATCTCTTCTTATAGCTCTGGGAGCAGGATACCAGCATTTTCTAACTCCTGCTGCTTACAGCACCAAGGGCCAGAAGGATTAAGGAACCCTCCACAGTTAGTAAACGACAGTAGTTACTATTGTTAACCAGTTACCAGCCGAGCCCCCCATCTACCCATAACCCTTCCGAGCCTGTGGTCTTGCCCCTGCAGAGCCACCTGCAAACTGCGTCTAATCAACACATCCCTCCACTCACGTCCTCAAGTTCCACGGATGTTCTTGCTGTGCTCGGCCCCGCCATTCTCAACCTCCCGCATTTTCCTGGCATTTTCAAGTATACTGAAAGGGAGCCATTTTAGAGAGCATGGCTAGAGAAACTGGCTCCACTTGCCACACACCATGTTCCACATTTTTGACAACCAAATTCGGAAAAATAAATGAATAAACTACTCAGGTTCGAACTCTCAGCACTCCAAATTTCCCGTATGTAAATGAGCAGTTACGCTGTGTTTTCCTGCTGGGATTATCCTTGTCTGAGATCTAGGACCACCACAACACAGGTAAAGGGTACAGCTGTGTCTTGGGACCTTTGAGACTAAATGCCTCTAGTCCCTCTTTCATTCTTCCTTTTCCTTAATTTGCTTCTACCCCATCATCTATTGGAGAAAAATGTCAAGGTTAGGTTCAGAAGAAACTGAAACTCAGAGAATTCAAAAGATGATACTATGTATGATTAAGCTATCTCTCCCAAGATCTTGATATAGAAGGCTTTGGGTTACCACAAACATGGTCTGGACAATCCAGGCATCTCAGTACCAGACAGACAAAGGCAGGAGGAAAAAGAGAAGATGAAGCAAGCAGCCACTCTGTACCACGATGTACTTTAGTCCCTAGTTCCACCCTGGGAAGCTAATATTTCTTGACATATTCAAAGTTATTTCTTGACCATATGCCACATATTAGGCATGGCTCCATGTGCTAGGGTTACTGCAATGATCAAGATAAGTCAGATTCCAGCTCTTACGGTTCTCATACTGGGTGGAATCCTAGGATGAGAAAGAAAACAAAGAAAGTGTTTTTGAGAAAGCAAACTATAAGTTCAACCTCAAATGACAAGAAGGTCCTGGTCATGAGTTGATCTAAGTGCTGGATGTCCTAGGTAGAGGGCAAAGACCCTACAGGTCCTGCATTCTAGGACTGACTGAGTGCCTAGAGTATAATGAAGGGGAGGTGAAGTGAGTCAAGCCAGAGACTCATGGGAAGGTCAGGTGGGTCTTATAGGCCAGTGTTTCTCAAAGGTACATAAGAATTATCTGGACATCTTGTTAAGAAACAGTAACTGCTTCAGGAACTCTATGGTAGGGCCTGCAATTCTGATGTTGTAGGTCTTGGTAAGAAGTTAATACAAAATTACAAGTGTCACTGAAGCCACCGAGGGTTTTAAAGAGACAATGAATGGACAGGATTTACTTTTCAAAAGTGTACTCTGGATGATAGCTTTTAGAAATGCAAGAGTAAAGCATGAGACAGATAATGATACAGAAGAAACCAGCGCTGACAGACGTTCAATAATTCGCCAAGGTCTTGCTGTGGATTCCCAATGCGTGTCTAGGATTCTGTGGCCCAAAGCCTGGGTGGGGTCCTTTATCCCTATGCCGTTTGCCTGGACAGGAGGATGCTTGTCTTAGAAGACGCACCCTCATGTGATGAGAGCAGCGGAAGGCAAAGCCGGATGGGTTCACTGGCTTTACCATGATGCTTCTTAATAGTGATCTGCCGAACAGGCACAATTAACTGGGAATTAGGAGCACGTTGTTCATTCTCATCATTTGTGGTGTGGACACCCTATGTTCCGGGCACACTAGAGAAGAGGCCAGCTTCTAAGTATGGGGAACCCACTCCTTTAACCCATCTTGGTGCAGGTGGATCTTCCAACAACTCCCAAAGGTGTCTTTGATAGCTGAGCTGTTTACTTCTTTGTTGGCGTGACCACCCAGCAGGCATGAAGTCCAAACAGAACCAGAGGGAGCGTCCGCAACGATCTAGCAGCTGCGCCGGGCAACGATCTAGCAGCTGCACCGGGTAGCAGAGACACTGCTCCAGCTCCCTCTGAGCGACAGGAGGGTTAGGACAACAAAACACATGTCCAAGAATCTGGGCTTTTCCCCAGAAATGCCTACATCGCTACTTCCTTTATGTGCTTCTTCTAGACTTTCTCACTTACATTTTTCCTCACCTCGAACAAATCGATGTAAGACTATAACTTCTTTATATGCATACGTAGCAAGCACTTTATGTGAAGCACTGTGCTTAATGCTCTACAAATATTATCTTATTTAAACGTCACAGGAGCCCCTACCCAAAAAACACAAAAGCTAATTCAAAGGGGTACATGCACTCTGATATTTACTGCAACATTATCTACAATAGCCAAATTATGGAAGCAGCCCAGGTGTCCACTGAGAGCTGAATGGATAAAGACGCGGTGCGTATACACAATGGACGATTACTCAGCCGTCAGAAAGGCTGAGACCTTGCCATTTGCAATGACATGGATGGAGCCGGAGAGTGTGATGCTACGTGAGGTAAGTCGGTCAGAGAAAGACAAATACCACATGGCTTCACTCAGGTATGGAATTTAAGAAACAAAGCAAATGATCACGGGGGGAAAAAAGAGAGCAAGAGAGGAGCAAACCAAGGAACAGACTCGTAGCTGTAGAGAACACACGGACGGTGACCAGAGGGGAGGTGGAAAAAGGATGAAATAGGAGACGGGGAGGACAAGGAGGGCATGATAAGGACAGCACTGGTCATGATGAGCACTGTGTAAAGCACAAAACCACTGAATCACTACATTGTGCACCTGAGACTAATATAACACTGTACGCTCACTAGAATATAAAAACAATTAAAAAATAAAATAAACTTCATAGGAGCCCAGAAAAGGAGGTTCTGTCTATTGCACAGCTAAGGAAGCTGCAATTCTCACTCAGTTCTGTAGGTTGCCCAAGTTCTCACAGGGGTGGGGTGAAACGGTGAGAATTGTGACCTAAATGTTACTGCTCCCTCGCCACTTCGTACCAGCCGACCAGGGGACCTTCCGAACCGGTTCCTGGATCTTCAGCGTCAGCATCGACAAGGAACCTGTTAGAAATGCAAATTCTCAAGTTCTGTCTCAGACCTTCTGAATCCAAGACTCTGGGGGTGGCAGTCAGTTTTAGAAAACCCTCCAGATGACAAGCTAAAATCTGACAACCTCTGATCTAAACCAGGGTCTGCAGATGGAGGACAGAGAGAAATCTAGGTGGCAATCTCACCGTAGGGTAGTGAGACAAGAATGGTCTTTATGATTTTAAAGATGGTCCAAAATAAACAAGAATGTATGACAGAGAATTTATGTGGCCAGTGGGGCCTAGAATACTTACCATCTGGTCTTCAAAGAGGGGTTAGCTCAAGCTAAGCCCTGACCTAAATTATGCTTTTCGGGGGAGACTGGACTGGACTTACTCCTATTACTCAGTTTCCAGTGATTGGAAACTAGTGATTCCCGACACCGCCTCCCTCACTTCCTCGACTCTACTAGTTTTCACCGTAGTATTTTTAACAAAGCACCAGCACTCTGTTTTATAGTTTACTGTCCCTTTATACTGACAGATCTTTACAGATAGGAGTTTTCAGGAAGTGTTCTAGAACTTGTTTACCTAGTCTGGGGCACTCTGTTTTCAAGCCCGCTACTTCCCTGGTGGCTCGGAGAACTTTTTTACAGTCTTCTCCTTTGTCCTTCTAATCTCCTACAGTATTCATCAATATAGTTATGGAATGGATATATTTTTTCTCATGTGAAGATACACATAATAAAGTAAAGTAAGTGTTCTTATAAAGTAAGTACTCTTTTCATAGATTCTAAAACCTACGAGGTTTCGGTACATCTTAAAAATCTCTGGAATAAGGATATATGTTAAAATCCATGGCGCTCACAGCTCTTTGGGGGTAGAAGTTATGCCATTGTCTACAGGGATGGACTAGGACACAGCTACTCACATTTCTGGAGTTATGGACACTGACAATACTACCTGTCGCAGCCGGCACGACAAATCGACCAGGGTCGAGAAGGTAAGAGGATGGTGAAAAGAAATTAAGAGACAAAGAGATGGGGGCAGGAGGAGCACCAAGGAGGATGTCCAATAGTGCCAATTTTATTCAAGGCAGCAAGGCATTATATAGCTAACAGAAACAATTATAAGAAAGTATCTATTTTTAGCTGATTACTAAAGAGTTTGTAACATGCACAGAAAATCCTTCAAGCTTTCCCATTATCTATTTCCCAAGCACCAATAGCAGACCTTCTAGCGCCATATGTACTGACTTCAAGGCCACTCAAGACATAGTTTATGGAAGCACAGCACAGTCTTACAGTGGCGTAGTCTATAGCCCGTGCAAGGACAGCAAGGACCAGCCAAGAATTCATGACCCCGACCAAATCGTCTCTATCTGACTAGCAAACGTGTGGGAAGTCACGTAGGCCAGAGCACAACACACAGCACAGACCCTTTCTCAGGGCTGCTCGACTTTATCGACCTAAGCCTTTTGTGCGGCTCTTCAGCCTTTAAAGGAGGCCCAAGTCAGGGCCTGGATTGGTTCTCGTCTCAAGGCTTACCGTGGCCTCCCACAACTACCTGTGATGAGTTTAATCTAAAATGTTAAAAGATTACAGGGTGAGTTTTTAGAGGAAAAAAATCTTCTCTTTATTCAAAATGATAACGAAAAGAAATGAGTGAAGCAAATACCCATTATTTGGAGACTAACTACAATTCTGTATTGTCTTTCAAAATAATGACCACGTGCTGTTGTAGGATCAAAGAAAGGAAGACAGTTGTGAATAGATGAAAGTGTGGTACATCTGTTTGTGAAAAACGCAAATTGTCTCAAACATGTAGGCACCACAGTGAAAGTTGGGGAAAACCACATGATCCTTAGAACAGAGGAAAGTTGGGGCGCCTGGGTGGCTCAGTGGGTTAAAGCCTCTGCCTTCGACTCAGGTCATGATCCCAGGGTCCTGGGATCGAGCCCCACGTCAGGCTCTCTGCTTGGCATGGAGCCTGCTTCCTCCCTTCTCTCTCTCTGACTTCCTCTCTGCCTACTTGTGATCTGTCAAATAAATAAATAAAATCTTAAAAAAAAAAAAAAAAGAACAGAGGAAAGTAATTTCCAAGCAATAGGAAGCTGTGTCAACAATTCATGCATCATGGGAAATCTTCTTTAATGCACTGTGCTATATTTTATTTGGCAGATTTCTGTTTTCCTTAGGGGTTCATAAAATAATAGTGGGTCTTGCAACTGATCTCTTAAATTTTAAGAAGCAGAGTCTTAAAAATTGTATGAATGAGTGTTGCTAAATACTGTGCAATTATATGCTAATTAAAGCAACCTGAATTTAATAGTGCCTATTTTTAAAATGCCAATATTTGGATGGTACTTAGCCCACATTCAAACGACTAGAATCAAGGTTGCCCACAAATACAGATATAATCAAGGATTGCTCAATTAACTGATCTCATTCTAACTTAATTAGAATTTTTTTTTATTCTAAATCTATTAAGTTCTATATTTTTCCTGAAGTGAAAAGGGCCAGTCAGCTCTTCAGTCTGTGTCAAACTCTTGCAGGCTGCATGGTTTTGTTTTATTTTGTTTTACATCCTATTTTCAAGCAAGACTTTTTAGAGTAAGATCATTTTAAATTATCTTTTTTTCTTTTTAATTTAAATTCAGTTAGCTAACATACAGTACGTCATCAGTTCTGACTGAATGTTCAATGATGCACCAGTTGCATGTAACACCCGGTGCTCATCACGTTGCCTGCCAGACTAACTACCTGCTCACGATCCGCCTGAAGAAAGGTCTAGATTACTTTCCCACAGGAGCCATTTTCCATTCCACCTTCGTCATCTGGGAGCAGAAACAAAGACAAAGATCATTCACTGTCCTGAACACACTGGCTCTTGTACAAGCTCACCATGATATATTTCACATTATTTCACCTTAAATATAAAGGAGGTGGCTACCCACACTCTCTGTCAGTCTGTCTAATTGAGAAGACATCATTGCTTCAACCATTTACTTGACATTTGTCCCCTTGCCAACCATCACTTGGTGACCTCTGAATGCTGCTTAGCACTAGGAGAGAAAAAAAAAAAAAACAAACCCAAACCAAAGGTCAAAATCTACCAATTAAATCCTATTTAAAGGGAACATGCATTTTTAAAATGAGAATATGTTGGTCTTTGCAAAAAGAACACTAACATTTGAACCCACTCAATGCCCCCTACTTGAATCAAGAGAAATCCGCAGCTTATTTCCTCCTCAACCCTCCAAATCACTATCACTATGAACATGGATGGGTAATAATTTAAGATGCATATGCTGTCCTGATCATGGTGTAGGACAATGTGAGTGCTTCTGAATGAGAGAAGATGTGTCCTTACACTTGTAATTACAAGACAAGTAGCACTTGAGTTTTGTGAGTAGAGACGGGCACTGATAAACCAACAGCGTCCTCACTTTAGCTCATATGCCCTGAATTTCATTTAAGAGCATACTTTGCAATAAAAGTTGTCCTGATGAAATTGCCACCTGTGGAAGGATTGAGGCAGAAAGGAGATGAACACCGCTTGAAACACACCTCCAATGGAGGAAAAATACGTACAGCATTTCAATGTTAGCATTTCCACGATGCAAATAATAGAAAAAAAAGTCTCTTCCTGATTCAGATACCTCTTGTCTGTCCCAAAAAAGCTCTGTGAGGGAGGCCATTTTCTCTGCTTAGTTTCCTCAACAACAGTCTTATAATTTGAAGGAAAAACTGTGACTCTGAAGACATCCAGCTTTCAGAAGTGTGGGCACAAAGGTACGTTAGAATGGAGAAAAAGGCCTGAAATCAAATTTTTCATTTTCTCCACTGTAGGGTAGTAATACACGGATGATTTGTCCAGTACTTTAAACATTTCTAGGTAAGTCCTTTAAGGTTTCCTTGATTAGCTTTTAATGAATAAAATACATGGCCATTTGGTCAGCTGGATTAGGCTTCCCTTGATAAGATCCTGCCCCATCGTTTCGTATTAGGTAACTGGTGTACACGTACGTTACAACCACAGCACACAGAACAAAATGCTGATAGGAAGATAGGAAGGTAGAAAGGGTAAAATGGGAGAAATAGAAGGGGGTGGGGGAAGAGTTAAACGAGAAGAAAGGAAGATAAGAGGGCGGGATAGAGAAGGGAGGGAGGGAAGAAGGGGAGAAAAATGCTAATTTAGAAAGTGTTAGACAAATACTTAACATTTTAGCTGATTTTCCACAATATATCGACTTATGTAACAACAGAATCAAAACTAATTGTAAAAAGAGAGCTGACTTTGGCTATTTCAATTACTGATCATAGACTGGAAACAAGCCACAGTGCCGATTTCTGGCAGAGGTCTGGGACTCGGAGATCAAGCACACTGTGAACACCCGTACATCTCTACTTTCGGTGGGTGAGTGTGTCCCCTGGTATAACCCTCATGAGATGTCTGAACTTTGTGTTCACCTACGGGAGAACACTAAATCCAGAATTACACACGAGTTGAGGCTGGGTTTATTTCTGCTCCTTGAGCAAGACTAAAACTTGTTTTCTCTTTGGCTCTTTGGGAAATCTGAGGGGGGCTACACGGACAGGATTCTGCACCATGTGGGAAGCCCAGGCCCAGAGGGGCTGGGAGCAGCACCCCTCACGCTCTACACCTTATCTCCTCGCTGTCAGTTTGTCCTTCAGCGTTGCTGGAACCCGAGGACTTGACGAGGTTTGGGGGCCGGTTCACTACTTAGCAGTCCTCTGAACTGTTTCGGTGTCAAGTAAAACACATTGGTGTGACTACTTTTCTATTTCTGAAGTCGAACAAACACAGCAATGCTAATAGTTGCGACTTAAAATACATTTGGCAAATTGCATCCCGTTTTGCATAATTTGATGTATTTGAAAATAATGTCAGTTTTTCGCTTTCATGTAAAGTACTCACTGAGTTCACCCAAGCTAGGACTGATAAAGACAGAGAGGAAAACATTAAGAGGAAAATATAAAAAGAATGTAACAAAATACTGTGAACATACTTTCCTTTTCTTGAATAAGAAAGGCATTTTTAAAAAGACACACAGAAATTCCTTGTTAAGCTCATTAAAAATTCTAATAGAACAGTTTTTCCATATTTCACATAAAATGAGCAATGGGTAAAATGCACCATCAGATAGAAATTTAAACGTTGGACTCTGCTCCGCATATGTAAACACCTCTTTTTACTTTATTAAAAGTCTGATGTTTCAGTATATATGGCATTCTTAGTCTGGAGTCTGTCCACATTATACATTTTACTGTCGGGTATATTTGGAACCTTGAGTATTTTATGAATTCCAAAATGTTAGTTATTTTTTTCATTGCAGATTACTGATTCTCAGAAATGAGAATTTAAAAATCACTGACAATAGGGGGCACCTGAGTGGCTCAGTAGGTTAAGCATCTACCTTCAGCTCAGGTCATGATCCCCGGATCCTGGGATGGAGCCCCACATGGGGCTCCCTGCACAGTGGGAAGCCTGCTTCTCCCTCTCTCACTCCCCCTACTTGTGTTCCCTCTCTCACTGTGTTTCTCTGCCAAATAAATAAATAAATAAAATCTTTACAAATAAATAAATAAATAAATAAAAATCGCTGACACTTACAGTTTACCATGTGAGATGATGTACATTAGCATCGGTGTTAAAAAGAAAACCACAGGCCTCCAGATGGAGTCACTTATGTTAGGGCCTTCATCAGAAAACCAAGATTTAACACCCTACTTCACTGAAGTTCCAGATCCCCGGGAATGTGACCTTTCCCCAGGCAGCCCGGAGCGTCCTGCTCTGCGCTAGGAGGAGATCCAAGGCAAGACCATTTCTGTTCCCCTCAGGATGGAAACGTTACCTAAAACAAGGATCCTGGGCTAATAATCTCCTTTTCTCTTTTCCTTCTCTGCCTTTAAAAACCTTCTCTTTCCTGGCAGCTCAACCCAGCTCCTTTATTTTTCTAGATGGAATGCTGCCCAAATCAGGCATCATGTAATAAAGTTGATTCGATCTTCAAATTTATTTAACACCAGTCTTCATCGTAACTGTGCCAAGTGAGTTTCTTTAGCTTTATTTTACTGACAGTACGTAGTACACAGTATAGGGAAGAGGGTGGGGTTCATCCTCTCACAGACCTGGGTTCAAATCCTCACTCATCTCCCTCCCTCTGACGTCGGACAAAGGATCTAAGGCCTCCCTCAAATTCTTCATTCATGAGATGGAATGATCAGTACTTAGTTCACGGATGCTTTGTAAGAATCAAACGACAATGGGCTGGCATATAGTGACCGCACAACATAGCTCAGCTAGAATTTAAAGTACCCTGAGGAAGACCCCAGAATTAGTAAGTAGCACTTTCAGGAATCAAATTTGGACTTATTTGCCCTCAAAATGAAAAATCACGTTTTCTGCTATACCACACCACTCAAATCAGTACAAAGGGTTATTTCACAGACATTTAAGGGATACAATGAGTAATACATAAATTCAGTACCCTCCAGGTATGAAGTCAAAGAAATAAATTCCTATACACCGTCAGTGCTTTGTTAGCAGATTAAAAAAATAATAATATGTCTTAGAGTCCAAAGGATTTCAGATGGCTTACCATGAGTACTAGTTCTTAAAACCGGAGATTGCCTTTAACTACACACCTGAAAATAAATGTTATTGAGTTCATTTGCAAACAAAATTTGTCAGATAAAATTATGAAGGGGTAAATTCTTAAAATAAGGGTAATGAAATATAGTTCTTTTAGAGGTCCTTAGTTTTTGCATGGTGTTATGCTAGGCCTTTAAATACCCTGTCTCAACTGAACTTCCAAATACAATTCATGAGGTAGTTCACATAGACCTCCCAATTCATGGCTGTGGAGGTGTGAAGTCCAATAACCCAGCCAAGTGCCAAAGCCAAGATATGAGTCCAAATGGGCCTGATGCCTAACACTAGGTTTTGGGGGTTGTGGCTTGTTGTTTGGTATTTTCAGACAACTTTTATTCTGCTAACATATTTTCATATTCATCACAGGGTCACTTTAACAATGAGTGTTTTCATGTGTTATTAAGTCAGGGTATGGAAAAATGAAAGCCTGGTTTCTAATCTTAAAGCAAAAGTAAATTCAGTGGGATGTTTTAATTAAGGCACAAGAATTATTCATAGTTCTGGATAGAATCAGATGGGAATACGTTCAAATGTTCATCCCCAGATATCTTAAAGGAAAGAAGTTCTAAATTACCTACAAGGGGCGCCTGACTGCCTCACTTGATAGAGCACGCGACTCTTGATCTTGGGGTTGGGAGTTCGAGCCCCACATTGGGCGAAGTGATTAATTAAAATTAAAGTCTTTTAAAAAATGAAATAAAGAATAAATTACCTATACAACTATCAAAAGAGAACTATTTCATTCAAGGGCTATTTTTACCCAGCCTTCTTCTGGGCTCCCAGCTATCTGGGTCCTTTCCCCCAGATGCTCCAGGGTTAAACACTGTGAAGCTGTGGCCGACCCAGCCACCATGGGCTGTGGTTCCAGCTCCAGGTCAGCCTCCTTTCCCGTCACTTCCTATGCACAGTTTTCTTCACTGGCTGAAAATGGTCACTAAGTAACTTCCAGACCACCTGTGGGACAAAGGCAACCTAATCATTTCATCTTGTGTCTCAAGCTACATGGGACCTGAGCTCTCAAGGTAGTCACCTACCTAGCAGCCCTGTCATTACTACCACTGGCCACAGTGTGTGTTGTTTTTCAACTCACGAAAGCACTGCTGTGAGGGAGAAGCAGAGAACTCTTCCCAGGCTGTTAGGACTGACCCTTGATGTGCTCGTTGATACTGCTGCCCTCTCAACCTTTCCTCAAGTTTGCCTCAACCTCCTGCCCTTCCTTTATACTGACAAAGCTCTTAGGACAATATCTATCTTTCACATTGTTCATTAAAATTTGGATATGCTGGGGCACCTGGGTGGCTCAGCGGGTTAAAGCCTCTGCCTTCGGCTCAGGTCAGGATCTCAGGGTCCTGGGATCGAGCCCCGCATCGGGCTCCCTGCTTACCGAGGAGGCTGCTTCCCCCTCTGTCTGCCGGCTTCTCTGCCTACTTGTGATCTCTTTCAAATAAATAAAAAATAAAATCTTTAAAAAAAAATTGGATATGCTTACTATTATCTCTTTCATAGGTCCTCTCCATGGCCATACCTCCCTGCATTGCCTCCCTCCATGTATTCAACTGGCTGGAATGGGTTTAGAGGACCACAGGCAGATTCTCTAATGTTCCATGATGTCTCTCACCTCAGGGTCTCTCTCTCTCCGGGGCTTCCCAGATCCCTTTTTTAATTTCCCAGTTTTTAAAGCTTAGCACCTGCATCATTTCCCCTTGAAAAGTCATTTCTAACCATTCCATATGAAAATGAACACTCCCTCCTTTATATCCTTGCTTACTCCATGTGTATTTCTTTTTTAGTACTTAGAACGCTTTGTTGCACTTATTTTTACTCATCTCCTCTGTAACTAGACAACGAATTCATTAGCTTCTCCTGGAGATCAACTGTAATCTGCATTTAGTGAGATTAACTCTCTCCTTCCTCCTTCACTCCATCCTGAGCCTCCCCTCCAGATGTAGCCAGTGCTCCCAGAAGTCTTCCATGCACATGCATCTATACTGATAATATTTGGAGTTCTATAGATGTTTACACACTTAAAACAGTATAAAAATAGGCCTGAAGCTTACTTTTTAGATACATTTCACATCATCACGGACATCTTCCCGTGTCAATATAGTGTCTTAAATAACTCTGTGACGATCTATCATACGTAGATACATTATTTAAACAGAAGGAATGGCTCTCACTCATTTTCAAAGGGTGCTTAGTACCCAGAGCCCACATCGCAAATGTGAGGGGGATCACCAGTGCCATTATTCAAACAGAAACACAAGCCTTTTCCACTCCCATGAGGTGGCCTTTCGCTTGAACAAAGTCCCAGCAGTTTACCCCTGGTTCCTTCTAGACTCCGCCTTCCAGTTCCTGACTTTTTTTGGAACACGGTACGGGACTGAATAACCATGACTTTATCCTTTGCGTATCAGATGAAGCCTGGCTTTTTCATTCCTTTCTTTATTTTTTTAAAGAGGAATACCATCTGGACAAAAACACAATACCTGATTCAGAAACTGTTCCCCGGCCCCAGGACCACGTGTGCACGACAGCCCCGAAAGGAGGACGCACAACATGGCCCGACCGTCCGCTCTACTCGGATTGTGGCTCCAGGCAAGCACACGCAGATTCGACCTGGTGGTCGTCTTAGTCAGCTCAGGGGGCCATGCCTGAAAGCCACAGACGAGGCGGCTTGAAACAACAGCAACGCATTTTCTCCCAGTGCTGGAGGCCACAAGTCTAACAGCGAGGTGCTCACGGGGCTGCTTCCTGCGGAGGTCTCAGGGCCTGCCTCGATGGCCTCGTTTCACCTCCACTGCCTCCTTAAAGGCCCTGGGCTCAAATGCGCTCAGTTCGGGGGTGAAGGCTTCCATCTAGGAAATTCTGGGAGACATGGTGCAGCCTGGAAGTGAGAACACATCGGCGGCGGTGGGACGTCCCGGTTGCCCGAGACGGCTCCCAACCCTGTCTGGAAGCCAGTGTTCCATTCACCGAGCAGCCCTGGCGCTGTCAATAGCTATGGTCAGCCTGAGCGTCCCCTCTCCTGCAGGCCGTGCTCGCTCTCCCCTTGGTGCGATGAGACATAAATTCAACTGTGGCTTGTAAGGCACAGATTAAGCCTGTTGTCTATGCGTGGCCTGTTACTTCTGTTTATTTCACTCGTCCTGCCAATCAGTTATTTTTCCTTTTGTCTTGAGGCGAATGTGGCTTCGCCCTCGCTCTGGCAAGCCTTTCTCAGGGAGAGGTCTCAGGTGTCCCAGTGTGGACTAGAGGCTCTCTGTGAGCATGGACGGGGATGAGACGGCTATCTACGTTCCAGGTTCTTTCAACACGTGATCCCCAATATCCCTGTATCACTTGTGCTTCCGACTTGGACTGCTGGTCTCTTCAAACGGTCTTTGGAGGACTTTTTATTTTCTTCCTGCCTTTCTTTCCTCCCCTACTCTTTTTCCTCCCCTTCTCCTCCTTCCCCTCTTCCTTCTTCAGTGGTGTGTTTACTTTGGGATTCCAAGCCACGCTCTCCTTTCCCCAACCCCAGCCCTCTCTCCGAACACTGGTCTGGTTCCCAGACCTTCCGTACTGTGCTCTTCATAGATCTTCGTTGATAGGGACCACACTGATGCTCTCACCTGCTTCCACCACTGAACCCGAACCTGAACCTTTGGTAGCTCCTGCTCTCCAGTGACAGGAAGGAACACCTCTGAAGTCGACCCACGCTTTCATGCAGAATGTTTCTTTACCTGGCCTACAACTGGATTCTATGAATTGGCTGCTCCTGATTGAAATAGTTTCCCTAACACTCACAAAATTAAAGGGAAAGTAAAAATTCAACGAGATTGCCAGTCTCACTATTGAAGACTGGTAAGACCCCCACCTCCGCAACTGGGTGCTAACAGACTCAGCACCATATATAAAATAGGAAACTAACCATTTGTCTTGACCAAGTGTTACTGCAGTAGTGCAACAGTATTTTCACATCCATTCGTTCCTTTGTTCTTTCAGTGCATAGTTACTGAACACCTACTACAGTGTGCCAGGCACTGTTCTAGTGGTGGGGATCCAATGGTAAATAGGATAAAGACATAGTGTGTGCCCAGAAGGAACTTGGAATAAGCAAGAAGAGTAAAAATTAAATCCATTGTTAGAGCATAATAATGTTGGGATCCCCAAAAGGAGGCACTTAATCCAACATGGTAGCATTAAATCTCGTTTAGTCTTGAGTAAGTCTATACCTCTTGGAGGCGCTTTGGTTCACAGACTGGGAAAGCAATCAAGTACTGTGGGTCAGAGTAACTGGGCAAATATTTCTGCCTATGTTGTGCAGTAATTCCAGCCACCAGTTACATGTAGTTAGGAGGCACTGAAATGTGGCTAGTGCACTTGAGGGATTGCCTTTTTCTTTTATTTCAATATATTCCTACTTAATTTGAAAATCTGAAGCAGTATAAATATTTTCAGTTAAACCAAACTTTGTTTTGCTAGGACTCCACTTCGCTTTAATCATGGATGTTTAGCACTTACACTGAGAGTTGCTGTAAGTGAAAATATCAGATTTCCAAATTTGGTATGAGAAAAAATATTAACAATTAATTAGAAAATGACATATGAGTAAATGCTATATTTACTACTTGCTGAAATAAAAATTTTATACATTGGATTAAATATATTGAAATTAATTTCATCTTTTTAAACTTTTTAAAATATGGCTACACCATCACACCTATTGGGCTGGCAAAGACAAAAGCAAACACCCCACTGCCAAGCGCTAGCAACAACAGAAAACCACTGCAACTCCCATCCAGGGCCATGAGAACGTATATGGGGCAGCCATTTGGGGAAGCAATTTGACAATTTCTTATGAAGTTAAATTTAACACTTGCTCTATGATCCACCAATCCTAACTCTGAGTATTATCTAAGAAAAATTAAAACGTACGTTCACAGCAAAATGTCTGTGAGAATGTCTATAGCAGCTTTATTCATAACCACCCCAACGGGAAATGACCCTATTTTCTTCCACCAACAAATACATGAATAACTGTGATGTAGCCATCCAGTTGAACAAAAAGGAATGAACTACTGATACACATTATGACACCCATGAATCTCAAATGCACTGTGTTAAAACGAATGTAGCCATATTCAAAATGCTGCACACAGTGAATGACGGCCAAAGACCATGAGCAGAATAGATAGATGTGCAGAGAGATGGAGACTCGTCAGTGTCCAGGACCAAGGGCGGGAGACTGCCGCACAATGACAAGTGACAGCCAATTGCTCAAGAGTTGCTTCTGAGGATGATGAAAATATTTCAAAATTGATTCTGTTGATTATTCTGTCAGTATACTAAGAACCACTGAATCATAGGTTTTAAATGGGTGAATTATATGATAGAGCAATTATGTATCAATAAAGCTAATAAAAAACAAATTAATAAACAAGTAAATAAAAATGAATTATTAAAGGGCACCTGGGTAGCTCAGTCAGTTAAGCATTGGACTCTTGATTTTGGCTCAGATCATGGTCTCAGGGTCATGAGACTGAGCCCAGGTCTGGCTCCATGCTCAGCAGGGAGTCTGCTTCTCTCTCTCTTTCTCTTTGTCTATGTCTGCCCAAACTCAGGCTCTCTTTCTCTCAAATAAATAAATAAATCTTTTAAAAAGTGAATTATTACAGTATAAGTCACTAATAGAAAATTTTAAATTTCATATGTGGAAAAAAATTTTTTTATTTATATGTGTGGCTTTTTATGTTCTTACTGGGCATAGCTTGCCTAAGACTTAATTGGTACTAGAGTGAAGCAAACTCTGGGAGTAGGAAGAAAAATGCAGTGGTAAATCTGACATATGTTTCTCACCTTCTGTCTCTCTCTCTCTTTTTAAGGTTTTATTTATTGTTAGAGAGAGAAAGAGAGCACAAGTGGGGAGGAGAGTCAGAGGGAGACGGCAAAGCCGACTTCCGGGTGAGCAGGGACCCTGATGTGGGGCTTGATCCCAGGACCCCGGGATTATGACCAGAGCCAGAGGCACACACTTACCTGGCTGAGCCGCCCAGGAATCCTTTGTTTCTCACTTTCCTAATCATATCACTTACTCTTCTTTTTCCTGTGTTCTTCCCTATACTTTTGGGAATGTGATTCTACTAGAATCCAGAAATGGTAAATGGATTAAGTAATTGAATGACCAATGAGCCCTTTATGAAGACTTTTTTATGCTATTTACAAAAAAGAGTTAAGTCACGAAACAGAAGGACAGACTACCATTTAAAACAGTGTTACAGAGTGTTTAAAGTTCATCAATTTCTAAAATGAAGAAGGGAGACAGACTTAAAGATCACCATTTCTATTATTTAATTCCAGCTGATTTAATAACACAAATGAAATCACAAATCTGAGAAGGCAAATGAAGCTAGCTAAAGAATTTCTTTAGGTCACTATTGGGTATAATTATTGTAGTCACTATTTAGTTGGAATTTTCTTGGTTTTAGGTAAATGTTGTAGCTGGTATTTAAGTTAGCATTCATAGCAACCTTTACAGCAAAAATCCTACATAGGCTTACAGAACTCTTAACCCATTACACGTGTAACCAGTGTGCAGCCTGGATGCCACCAGGATGGAAAATCAGAACAGGTGGCCAAAGAAGACCCAAAACCCAGGTGATAGAACATGATCCAGAAAGCCAGGCTGGCGTCATGGAGGTCTCAAAATACGCAGGAAGAATTCAGTGAAGATAGGCCAAAAGCCATATAAGGAAATGATGAAAGCAGGAAATAGGCAGATGACTGGAGAGGGAGGCAGACTGCTCCAAAGGTCTAGAAGTAAGTCACAAGGACCCAACCAAAGTAGCCAGGATTCAGGAGCACAGAACTACCTCCTAACTGGAGAGAAGCTATAAAAGGTTTCCATTTTCAAAGAACTGGAACTGTAGACAGCTCTTGTCATAACAATGGAGGTACATTCTCAAAAACCTAACCCCAAAATAAATACATCAGAAGTAATTTTTCCATAAGAGACTGTAGTGAAAGACTGTTATTTAATTTTTAAGGTACTAGATACAGAGATACATTCATCACCTAAGGAGCAACTAACATGACTCATCCTAGACCTAGCACCCCCCCCCACCCAGGGAAATCATTAACACACATTAGATCAATTACCCTCTTATTAGTCAGCTTCCTTTTACAGTCAAATATCACACACACACACACACACACACACACGATGAAAGATGCCTCCACTTTACCTTTGATCCACTCAAATACAAGTTCTACTACACCATCACACAAAAGCTGTTGTCCTCGTCACCAATGACTTCCACATTGCCAAATCTAATGGTAACTTCTTTGTCTTCCTCTTTTTCAGCCCTTCAGCAACATTCACCATCGCTGACTACTACTGCTCTGCTTTAATACAGTCTTCTCTCAGTTTCCCTTGGTCCTGATAACCAATCTCTCACCTTTCTGGACATTCTTTCTCAATGTATTTGGCTAGTGGCTACAACTCCTGCACCCAAGTCTATATAAAAGGAGCACTCGGGATTTGATTCATGCTTTTTTTCCTCTAACTACAGATTGTGTTACATAATCTCATTTATATCTGTGACTTTGAATAGCTTATAACCACTAATGATGTATAGATTTTGATGGGTGATTAGATCTCCCTCTGAACTTCATACGCATTGTATCAACTAGCCCACATCCATCTCAATCTAGAGGCATCCTCCCAACCCCTACGTCTCAGTCAGCTAGGTCTGACATGACTAAAATATCGTAGGCTGGGCATCTTAAACAATAGGAATTTATTTCTCAGAAAGGCATAGAAGTTCGAGATGGAGTTTCAACCAATATGGTTTCTGATAAGAGCTCTCTTCCTGGCTAGCAGACGACCACCTACTCACTATGTCTTCATGTGGCAGAGAGAAAGAGAATTCTAGGTTCTCTTCCTCTTCTAAGGGATCTAGGCCTACCCCTTATGACCTCATACCTTTACCACATCCTCACAAGGCCCTGTCCCATGACGGTCACACGGGGGGTTAGGACTTCAACATGGGAATGTGAGGGGGCACATTTCCGCTCACAGCACGTACTTTCATCAATCTTCCCCATCTCAGCCGTTGGCACTACAATGCACCCAACAGCTTCAACCCCATTGATGGTTTTTGCTTCTGTTACACTCATAAAGAATAGAATGCTGACAGGCTGGATAGATACACTCCCGAGGGGTCTTCCATCCACTCACTATTTCTTGTTCCCATGGCTCCCACCCTAAATTTAAAGTCACTTACTGCATTTTCCCTCTTGACTCTATTCCATTCCAGGGATGAGGTCACACCATCCTGGCTCAGAATGCATGAATAGTTTTCAACTGTACCAGAGATGGAGCCCCAGCCCCTTAATGTGGATTTGGAGCTCAGGCTACTGTGGCCGGTCTTGCCTTCAGCCACTTTATCCAGAGCTTTCTATGCCAGCTACTCTGGCTTTTCAGTTCCCCAAATATAAAATTTTTCTTCCTCCTTCACAACCACCCTCCTAACTCCTACTTAACATTTAGTTCTTTACCTAAATGTTATTTCCAGAAAAGGTGTTCTTTGATCCCCAACATCAGTTATGCCTTCCTCCTCTCCCTCTCACAGCTCTCTTCATACGAACAGGATCTATGTGACTGTCTTCCCCACTGAGCTAAAGTAGGGACTACTATTCTGACTTATATCCGTATTCCCATTTCTAGCAGAGTGCTTGGTACATAGTAGGTGTTTGATAAACACTTATAAAACATCTGTTGCTTCATTGAGTGACTAGCTAAATAAATAAATGAATGAATAAAATTAAATCCACCAATCATTTGCTCACTTAAAAAAAAAAAAAAGCCCAGCCTTAGTAGTTGGCATTTCCTTCAGTGTTAACGGCCACAGATACTCATCATTGAATGGGCACTGCATAGCCAGGAGACACTCAGCGTGCAGAATTTCCAAAATGAGGCCAAACTATTTCCACGCCCAGGACTGAGTTATTGGCCACAGATTACATCTGGCCACAGATAACATCTCCTGGCTGGAGATGAAGAAACTGAAAGATCTTTCTTACCTTCACTACCCCACCTCAGATCCTGAGCTTTCAAGGAACAAGTCAAGTTGGTTAAAAGCAAATAAATAAATTGTGAAACTAAGTTTCATTGCACTCATAAGTGATGACAGCTACACCTTGAAAAGTCTAAACATTTAAATGGAAATTTTACACATTAAGATAATATAAGATATTAAGACAATTAAGATAAAAATCACCCTAAATTTTCCACTCTCACAATATTAAAGGCAAGGAAATATGTGAAAAGAAATCTAATTTTTTCATTGCATTGCTGACTTTTCTTCATCCTCTTTGAATACCTTAGGAAAAGCAGTTAGTCCTTCCTAGAAATGGATCAGATGTGCCCTGTGTAAATCTGTAGCAGCAAGCACACATCAGAATATGTAATTTTTGCAAAAACTAACTCTGAAGTGATTAAAAATAACTAATAGTTGTTTTTCCTTCAAGTAAGAGAAAATAAATTGAACATTTTAACTTTAGAGAAAAAATTAGCTAGAAGATGAAATCAAAACCAAAGAAAAGCGGGGCAACCAAATATTAAGATTTTAATTAGTGCATTGGCCCATATATATTCTGAGAAGCTCAGTAAGACCCAAATGCATGATGCTTTGGAAATCTTTACATTGTCTGGCAAAAACCAAATGCATTCTTATCATTATCAATGTAAAACATAAGCAACTTGTCACTTCAGATTTGGCGGAAAGGAGTGTTAACGAGAAACATGTTAGAAAAGTATAAATCTTCATTAGGGGAATGGAGCCATCTAAGCTCAAAGGCCTTTTAATAAAGAAAGGATGGATATGGGGCACCTGGGTGGCTCAGCGGGTTAAAGCCTCTGCCTTCAGCTCAGGTCATGATCCCAGGGTCCTGGGATAGAGCCCTACATCGGGCTCTCCACTCGGCGGGGAGCCTGCTTCCCCCCCTCTCTGCCTGTCTCTCTGCCTACTTGTGATCTCTGTCTGTCAAATAAATAAATAAAATCTTTAAAAAAAAAAAAAAAGAAAGAAAGGACGGATATTAGAGACATCATCCAGTTTTAAAAAATAAACTCTCATTGCAGGAAATGGAAAACTCCGGTTGTGGCCTCAACACTGTCATCGAAAGCTGGTTCTCTTATTTCCTGAATTTTATATTTATCTGGGAGAGAAGGGAAGAAAAGAGCTAGCACTTTGGGCATCTCTACACAGGTCCATACCAGATACAATAATTTTAAATAATTTGTGTCAACTTGTTATGTCAACATTCTGAAGCATTCACACAGGCCACGCTACCCTTTCTGGAATGTACCCCACTCACAGCCCCTTTTGTAGGAAGTGACCCCTCACCACTAGCTGACCTTGCTAGGGTTAAATGCAAACACGAGAAGAACTAGTGAAGGGAGTGAGTTAAACTAATAAGAGTGTTTCTCTTGAGAAGTTGTACTTGGAGACTTAGGGTGTTATTTAGATGGTAATGGACAATGGAAATGTCAGGGCAAGCAGAGGAATGTGGACCCACAGGAAACTCAGCAAGAGAAAAAAGAAAGAAGCAGATATAAGAGAGAATCTCATGCTTTAAGAATAGAAAGAATGAGTGTCCAAAAGATTTTTCTGTTCTAGTGTTTGTCCCCAGGTAGCAAGGCTCTATTTAATTTCTTAGCCTTACGCGCCTATGAGGTTGCCTATTTTAGGCTGAAACTAAATTCTCCTTACCTTAAGCTAGTTTACATGGGCTTTATTCCTTGCAACTAGTGATCCTGGAGTGATAGGTTAATTTCCAGAAAAGTCTGTGGCTGAAGGTAACTAGCTCCCCGTCCTCTAACTACCGTGGGTGTGCAGACATGGCTTGAACGTGTGTAAGCGGACTCTTGTCTCTTCTAATCAACAGCATCACTTCTACTGGCCAGTCCTCAAACTTACAAATTGACAATAGCCATGCAAGAGAATTTTCCAGAATCAGGCAAACTCTCATCCTACTTCACCCCTGCAGATACACAATTCAAGAAGCATCCTTCAGAAACAGCAGGAGTGAGTTATTGCATCTGGGTGTTTGAGACTCTCAATGCCACTTTCCCAGCACTTGTAGGTGTGAGGCCCTTTGAAGCTTTCTCCTAAACTGGAAGTGCTCTAAATACCATAGCTGAGACCTACTGAGACGCATTCACAACTGTCTACACAAGAAATCTCCTGTTGACGTCAATGGGAGTTTATCCCGAGGGCCTAAGAATTAGGTGAGTATGAATAAATTTTGCTGAGTTATTTCAACCTTATATGAAAGCTTTAGCTTTTTCCTTCCCGAGAGTGGGTGGGAGATGAGGAGGACATGATTATGTGGTGACACTTTGATGCTCCCCAAGGTTTACTTAAGAGATTTTACTTAGGAAGTTCAAGTTGGAAGAGACTTAGCACAGCTTCTTATTCCTCTGTGCTCTGCCTCGCCCCTCCCTCCCCTCTCTCCCTAACCTCCCTCTCATCTTGTTGCATTTCTCTTACATGATTTCAATTTTCACTGATTCTCAGCAAAACTCTGAAAATGACATCTACATTTAAAAGCAGACGGCCCTACAGATGTTGAATATTTTCTCAAAAGGTGTGGGAGTTTTGGTGTACTTGGCCTTTTCCTAAATTTTTTATTTATTTTTATTTTTTAAGAAGTCAGCTTTTTTTTTTTTTTTTTTTTTTTAGAAGATTGGGCATGAGCACTCACACTGATTAATTTCAGTGGAACTATTAAATTAGGCCAAACCTTTTACATACAGAGAAAGAAGAAAAGCTTATAACCTAAAAGAAAAGCTAGAGTTTTTGAAAATGCATACTTTTTTTTTCTAACAATATGCATGTGAATAAGCCATTCTTCATTCATCCAGTTGAATTTTTTTTTTTTTTTGAGAGTGAGGGAGAGAGAGAGAATCTTAAGCAGGCTCCATCTCATGGCCAGAGATCATGAATTGAGCTCAAATCAAGAGTGGGTGCTTAATCCACTGACCTACCCAGCCCCCCCCCC